>NC_090937.1:678671152-679941685 GCF_040938575.1 Ambystoma mexicanum
AGGCCCCCACTCATGTCCCCCAGCACCCCCACCCCCCAGCAGTGCAGGGGCACCTGCCAGCAGGCCCCCACTCATGTCCTCCAGCACCCCCACCCCCAGCAGTGCAGGGGCACCTGCTAGCAGGCCCCCACTCATGTCCCACTCATGTCCCTCTGCACCCCCACCCCCAGCAGTGCAGGGCACCTGCCAGCAGGCCCCCACTCATGTCCCACTCATGTCCTCCTGCACCCCCACCCCCCAGCAGTGCAGGGCACCTGCCAGCAGGCCCCCACTCATGTCCCCCTGCACCTACACCCCCCAGCAGTCAGGGGCACCTGCCAGCAGGCCCCCACTCATGTCCCCTTGCACCCCCACCCCCCAGCAGTCAGGGGCACCTGCCAGCAAGCCCCCACTCATGTCCCCCAGCTCCCCCACCACCCAGCAGTCAGGGGCACCTGCCAGCAGGCCCCCACTCATGTCCCCCTGCACCCCCTCCCCCCAGCAGTCAGGGGAACCTGCCAGCAGGCCCCCACTCATGTCCCACTCATGTCCCCCTGAACCCACAACCCCCAGGCAGTGCAGGGCACCTGCCAGCAGGCCCATACTCATGTCCCCAGCTCCCCCACCACCCAGCAGTCAGGGGCACCTGCCAGCAGGCCCCCAATCATGTCCCACTCATGTCCCCCTACACCCCCACCACCCAGCAGTCAGGGGCACCTGCCAGCAGGCCCCCACTCATGTCCCCCTGCACCCCCACCCCCCAGGAGTCAGGGGCACCTGCCGCAGGCCCCCACTCATGTCCCCCAGCTCCCCCACCACCCAGCAGTCAGGGGCACCTGCCAGCAGGCCCCCACTCATGTCCCCCTGCACCCCCACCCCCCAGCAGTCAGGGGCACCTGCCAGCAGGCCCCCACTCATGTCCCACTCATGTCCCCCTGAACCCACAACCCCCAGGCAGTGCAGGGCACCTGCCAGCAGGCCCCCACTCATGTCCCCAGCTCCCCCACCACCCAGCAGTCAGGGGCACCTGCCAGCAGGCCCCCAATCATGTCCCACTCATGTCCCCCTGCACCCCCCCCCAGCAGTCAGGGGCACCTGCCAGCAGGCCCCCACTCATGTCCCCCAGCACCCCCCCCAGCAGTCAGGGGCACCTGCCAGCAGGCCCCCACTCATGTCCCACTCATGTCCCCCTGCACCCCCACCCCCCAGCAGTCAGGGGCACCTGCCAGCAGGCCCCCACTCATGTCCCACTCATGTCCCCCTGCACCCCCACCCTCCAGCAGTCAGGGCCACCTGCCAGCAGTCCCCCACTCATGTCCCACTGCACCCCCCACTAGTGCAGGGCACCTGCCAGCAGGCCTCCACTCATGTCCCACTCATGTCCCCCTGCACCCCCGCCCCCCAGCAGTCGGGGGCACCTGCCAGCAGGCCCCCACTCATGTCCCCCTGCACCCCCACCCCCCAGCAGTGCAGGGCACCTGCCAGCAGGCCCCCACTCAGGTCCCACTCATGTCCCCCTGCACCTCCATCCCCAGCAGTCAGGGGCACCTGCCAGCAGGCCCCCACTCATGTCCCCCTGCACCCCCACCCCCCAGCAGTCAGGGGCACCTGCCAGCAGGCCCCCACTCATGTCCCACTCATGTCCCCCTGCACCCCAACCCCCAAGCAGTCAGGGACACCTGCCAGCAGGCCCCCACTCATGTCCCCCAGCACCCCCACCCCCCAGCAGTGCAGGGGCACCTGCCAGCAGGCCCCCACTCATGTCCTCCAGCACCCCCACCCCCAGCAGTGCAGGGGCACCTGCTAGCAGGCCCCCACTCATGTCCCACTCATGTCCCTCTGCACCCCCACCCCCAGCAGTGCAGGGCACCTGCCAGCAGGCCCCCACTCATGTCCCACTCATGTCCTCCTGCACCCCCACCCCCCAGCAGTGCAGGGCACCTGCCAGCAGGCCCCCACTCATGTCCCCCTGCACCTACACCCCCCAGCAGTCAGGGGCACCTGCCAGCAGGCCCCCACTCATGTCCCCTTGCACCCCCACCCCCCAGCAGTCAGGGGCACCTGCCAGCAGGCCCCCACTCATGTCCCCCTGCACCCCCACCCCCCAGCAGTGCAGGGGCACCTGCTAGCAGGCCCCCACTCATGTCCCACTCATGTCCCCCTGCACCCCCACCCCCCAGCAGTCAGGGGCACCTGCCGCAGGCCCCCACTCATGTCCCCCAGCTCCCCCACCACCCAGCAGTCAGGGGCACCTGCCAGCAGGCCCCCACTCATGTCCCCCTGCACCCCCACCCCCCAGCAGTCAGGGGCACCTGCCAGCAGGCCCCCACTCATGTCCCCCTGAACCCACAACCCCCAGGCAGTGCAGGGCACCTGCCAGCAGGCCCCCAATCATGTCCCCCTGCGTCCCCACCCCCCAGCAGTCAGGGGCACCTGCCAGCAGGCTCCAACTCATGTCCCCTTGCACCCCCACACCCCACCAGTCAGGGGCACCTGCCAGCAGGCCCCCACTCATGTCCCCCTGCACCCCCACCCCCCAGCAGTGCAGGGCACCTGCCAGCAGGCCCCCACTCAGGTCCCACTCATGTCCCCCTGCACCTCCATCCCCCAGCAGTCAGGGGCACCTGCCAGCAGGCCCCCACTCATGTCCCCCTGCACCCCCACCCCCCAGCAGTCAGGGGCACCTGCCAGCAGGCCCCCACTCATGTCCCACTCATGTCCCCCTGCACCCCAACCCCCAAGCAGTCAGGGACACCTGCCAGCAGGCCCCCACTCATGTCCCCCAGCACCCCCACCCCCCAGCAGTGCAGGGGCACCTGCCAGCAGGCCCCCACTCATGTCCTCCAGCACCCCCACCCCCAGCAGTGCAGGGGCACCTGCTAGCAGGCCCCCACTCATGTCCCACTCATGTCCCTCTGCACCCCCACCCCCAGCAGTGCAGGGCACCTGCCAGCAGGCCCCCACTCATGTCCCACTCATGTCCTCCTGCACCCCCACCCCCCAGCAGTGCAGGGCACCTGCCAGCAGGCCCCCACTCATGTCCCCCTGCACCTACACCCCCCAGCAGTCAGGGGCACCTGCCAGCAGGCCCCCACTCATGTCCCCTTGCACCCCCACCCCCCAGCAGTCAGGGGCACCTGCCAGCAAGCCCCCACTCATGTCCCCCAGCTCCCCCACCACCCAGCAGTCAGGGGCACCTGCCAGCAGGCCCCCACTCATGTCCCCCTGCACCCCCTCCCCCCAGCAGTCAGGGGAACCTGCCAGCAGGCCCCCACTCATGTCCCACTCATGTCCCCCTGAACCCACAACCCCCAGGCAGTGCAGGGCACCAGCCAGCAGGCCCCCACTCATGTCCCCAGCTCCCCCACCACCCAGCAGTCAGGGGCACCTGCCAGCAGGCCCCCAATCATGTCCTACTCATGTCCCCCTGCACCCCCACCACCCAGCAGTCAGGGGCACCTGCCAGCAGGCCCCCACTCATGTCCCCCTGCACCCCCACCCCCCAGGAGTCAGGGGCACCTGCCGCAGGCCCCCACTCATGTCCCCCAGCTCCCCCACCACCCAGCAGTCAGGGGCACCTGCCAGCAGGCCCCCACTCATGTCCCCCTGCACCCCCACCCCCCAGCAGTCAGGGGCACCTGCCAGCAGGCCCCCACTCATGTCCCACTCATGTCCCCCTGAACCCACAACCCCCAGGCAGTGCAGGGCACCTGCCAGCAGGCCCCCACTCATGTCCCCAGCTCCCCCACCACCCAGCAGTCAGGGGCACCTGCCAGCAGGCCCCCAATCATGTCCCACTCATGTCCCCCTGCACCCCCCCAGCAGTCAGGGGCACCTGCCAGCAGGCCCCCACTCATGTCCCCCAGCACCCCCCCAGCAGTCAGGGGCACCTGCCAGCAGGCCCCCACTCATGTCCCACTCATGTCCCCCTGCACCCCCACCCCCCAGCAGTCAGGGGCACCTGCCAGCAGGCCCCCACTCATGTCCCACTCATGTCCCCCTGCACCCCCACCCTCCAGCAGTCAGGGCCACCTGCCAGCAGTCCCCCACTCATGTCCCACTGCACCCCCCACTAGTGCAGGGCACCTGCCAGCAGGCCTCCACTCATGTCCCACTCATGTCCCCCTGCACCCCCACCCCCCAGCAGTCGGGGGCACCTGCCAGCAGGCCCCCACTCATGTCCCCCTGCACCCCCACCCCCCAGCAGTGCAGGGCACCTGCCAGCAGGCCCCCACTCAGGTCCCACTCATGTCCCCCTGCACCTCCATCCCCCAGCAGTCAGGGGCACCTGCCAGCAGGCCCCCACTCATGTCCCCCTGCACCCCCACCCCCCAGCAGTCAGGGGCACCTGCCAGCAGGCCCCCACTCATGTCCCACTCATGTCCCCCTGCACCCCAACCCCCAAGCAGTCAGGGACACCTGCCAGCAGGCCCCCACTCATGTCCCCCAGCACCCCCACCCCCCAGCAGTGCAGGGGCACCTGCCAGCAGGCCCCCACTCATGTCCTCCAGCACCCCCACCCCCAGCAGTGCAGGGGCACCTGCTAGCAGGCCCCCACTCATGTCCCACTCATGTCCCTCTGCACCCCCACCCCCAGCAGTGCAGGGCACCTGCCAGCAGGCCCCCACTCATGTCCCACTCATGTCCTCCTGCACCCCCACCCCCCAGCAGTGCAGGGCACCTGCCAGCAGGCCCCCACTCATGTCCCCCTGCACCTACACCCCCCAGCAGTCAGGGGCACCTGCCAGCAGGCCCCCACTCATGTCCCCTTGCACCCCCACCCCCCAGCAGTCAGGGGCACCTGCCAGCAGGCCCCCACTCATGTCCCCCTGCACCCCCACCCCCCAGCAGTGCAGGGGCACCTGCTAGCAGGCCCCCACTCATGTCCCACTCATGTCCCCCTGCACCCCCACCCCCCAGCAGTCAGGGGCACCTGCCGCAGGCCCCCACTCATGTCCCCCAGCTCCCCCACCACCCAGCAGTCAGGGGCACCTGCCAGCAGGCCCCCACTCATGTCCCCCTGCACCCCCACCCCCCAGCAGTCAGGGGCACCTGCCAGCAGGCCCCCACTCATGTCCCACTCATGTCCCCCTGAACCCACAACCCCCAGGCAGTGCAGGGCACCTGCCAGCAGGCCCCCAATCATGTCCCCCTGCGTCCCCACCCCCCAGCAGTCAGGGGCACCTGCCAGCAGGCTCCAACTCATGTCCCCTTGCACCCCCACACCCCACCAGTCAGGGGCACCTGCCAGCAGGCCCCCACTCATGTCCCCCAGCTCCCCCAGCACCCAGCAGTCAGGGGCACCTGCCAGCAGGCCCCCAATCATGTCCCACTCATGTCCTCCTGCACCCCCACCCCCCAGCAGTGCAGGGCACCTGCCAGCAGGCCCCCACTCATGTCCCCCTGCACCTACACCCCCCAGCAGTCAGGGGCACCTGCCAGCAGGCCCCCACTCATGTCCCCTTGCACCCCCACCCCCCAGCAGTCAGGGGCACCTGCCAGCAGGCCCCCACTCATGTCCCCCTGCACCCCCACCCCCCAGCAGTGCAGGGGCACCTGCTAGCAGGCCCCCACTCATGTCCCACTCATGTCCCCCTGCACCCCCACCCCCCAGCAGTCAGGGGCACCTGCCGCAGGCCCCCACTCATGTCCCCCAGCTCCCCCACCACCCAGCAGTCAGGGGCACCTGCCAGCAGGCCCCCACTCATGTCCCCCTGCACCCCCACCCCCCAGCAGTCAGGGGCACCTGCCAGCAGGCCCCCACTCATGTCCCACTCATGTCCCCCTGAACCCACAACCCCCAGGCAGTGCAGGGCACCTGCCAGCAGGCCCCCAATCATGTCCCCCTGCGTCCCCACCCCCCAGCAGTCAGGGGCACCTGCCAGCAGGCTCCAACTCATGTCCCCTTGCACCCCCACACCCCACCAGTCAGGGGCACCTGCCAGCAGGCCCCCACTCATGTCCCACAGCTCCCCCAGCACCCAGCAGTCAGGGGCACCTGCCAGCAGGCCCCCAATCATGTCCCACTCATGTCCCCCTGCACCCCCACCCCCCAGCAGTCAGGGGCACCTACCAGCAGGTCCCCACTCATGTCCCACTCATGTCCCTCTGCACCCCTAACCCCCAGCAGTCAGGCGCACCTGCCAGCATGCCCCCACTCATGTCCCCCAGCACCCCCACCCCCCAGCAGTCAGGGGCACCTGCCAGCAGGCCCCCACTCATGTCCCACTCATGTCCCCCTGTGCCCCCATCCCCCAGCAGTCAGGGGCACCTGCCAGCAGACCCCACTCATGTCCCCCAGCACCCCCACCCCCCAGCCGTCAGGGGCACCTGCCAGCAGGCCCCCACTCATGTCCCACTCATGTCCCCCTGCACCCCACCCCCCAGCAGTCATCGGCACCTGCCAGCATGCCCCCACTCATGTCCCACTCATGTCCCCCTGCACCCTCACCTCCCAGCAGTGAAATGGCGATTCCATGACACAAACCAAAAGTCTACTATGTACATCAACACATGTCCCCACACGAAGGCAGGCGGTAGCGTCCCTGCGCATCAAAAAAATGTGCGCTATCAAAAAGCATGTATATACAGCTCTGATGAATTTCCCATACTGTGGCCCTCCAGGACAAATGACGGGCAAAGGGGTACACGACAAACACGGACACCCGCTGTGTCAACAATAGCGTGTATTTCGTGGGTGCGCGGGAGGTTTCACACGCGTTTGTGCCTGGGCGAGCGGGGTACGTGTACTTCAGGGGCTCGTGCGAAGTTGGGCTCGTGTGAAGTTTTACACATGATTGGGCCTGTGCGAGTGGGGTACGTGTAAATCTGTGGTGGGCGGGGAAGTACAGGACGAAAATGTGCGGAACGCCCACACGCACGCGCCAAAAAAGACGCGCTAATCCGGAAACACGTACGCCTGCTTCCTGCTGCATAAAAGTGCGCGCAAACAACAAGCAAGCTCAGACGCCAGGATGAACATACCGTTCCTAGCAGCAGTGGTCGTGGGATACCGCAGGAGGAGGAGGAGGATAGTCAGGCCCAGAATTTTCACACCCAGAACCAGCCTTTTTGGCATGCCTGATGAACAGGTGTATGGGAGGTACAGGTTTCCACCTCACATAATACTCGACCTGGGCAGTGAGTGGGAGGATGACCTCACATCACCCACCCTCTGCTCCCAAGCACTCAGCCCCCTGGAGAAGGTCCTCAATGTACTGCATTTTTTGGCCACCGGATCATTTCAGCGGACAAGTGACATAGTGGGGGGGGTGTCACAGGCCACACAGTCACGCTGCCTACACCATGTCTTGGCCATCATGACTGCACGCCCATCAGTGCGCAGGCACATATACCTGCCTAGAACACCTGCAGAAAGGCAGGCTGTCGTCCAGGATTTCTACAGGGTGGCACAATTCCCCAAAGTCCTAGGTGCCATTGATTGCACCCATGTGGCCCTACGTCCCCCCAGGGCATCAGAGCACATCTATAGAAACCGCAAGCACTGGCATTCCATCAATGTGCAGGTAGTATGTGATGCCAAGGGAATCATCACCTCAGTATATGCCAACTATCCAGGGTCCACCCACGACAGTTTCATTTACAGAATGTCAACCCTAAACCGGGACCTAGAAGCTGGGCGGCATGGCGATACATGGCTGCTTGGTGAGTATAAATGCCACAGCACATGCATGTATGCCAGATACTGAGTAATGTCACAACCCCACTAATGATACCCATCACCACATCCCCAGGGGACAGTGCCTACCCTCTGAGCACCCTCATGATGATGCCAATTTGGAACCCCATAACGCCACCCGAGGTAAGATACAACACAGCCCATATTGCAACCCGGGGCATAGTGGAGCGCACATTCGGAGTGCTCAAGTCACGCTTTCGCTCCCTTGACCGTTCTGGTGGGCAGCTGTTATATGCTCCCCCAGTCGTGTGCAGGATCATAGTGGCAGCATGTGTCCTGCACAACGTTGCAATACGCCGGGGCCTGCCCGTGGACATGGTGGTGCCCCCACATCCCCAACCACATGCGCGCCCGCTGCACATGGGAGGGGAAAGGGCATGGGGTGAGGCAGCCCGAACACAGCTGATGGCTAATTACTTCACTTAGAAACACACCCCTGTGGAGTGCACACAGCCCTGCCACATACCAGCTGACAATCAATGATGATGACATGAGGGACAGTCAACTGTCACAACCATGCCATCCTGAGATTGGTCACCTAGAAGTGTCACAATGTGTGCATCCCTACCTACAGAAACACCACCAATGCTGTGTCATCAAAAGACACATATGCTGCTAAATGCATGAACCCCTTGCAAAATACAATATTAGAACAGTGCCATGTCACCCAACCCCTCCCCAGCACTGCCACCCAACACACCATGGCATGTCATGCTATGTGAGAGCAAACAAAGCAATCCCAAAAACCTGACACAAGTGTCACAAAGTACAGTGTCCCTAATGGAAACTGGCCACACACAATATGCTCCTAATAATGTTGAACTAACAACACACATGACCAAATACTTACCAACTAAACATTGCATCTAGACAAGTTCAAACATTACTAAAACATGACAGTACTAAGTTAAAGTAGTCGTAGTCATAGAACCTGAATATGCCACCACATCGCCCCCTTCAAACTGTAGTCTTGCAGCCTTCAAAATTGGTCTGTGTACTGCATACAACATGAACTCCATCTCCAAAGTAGACGGCCTTGTGAAGACATGAGGAATGAACCTGCAAATTCAGAGGGAGACATGGAAGCAAAATCATACATTAATGCACCATGCAGTGTACAATACAACAACAATATACACAAGGAATGTCTACACAGTATTGACTACAGACTGCCCACACAGCTCATGGGAGCCCGACGTCACCGTGTACATCACTGTCACTTGGTCACACCCTTTGCAAGCCCATGGAAACGGGAAGCAGGAGGGGTGTGTGTCTCATGAACCCAAGCATCTAACCCAAACTCAGGACAAGCCTGCATGTGCCCAGCCGGGACACAGTGGATGCCCACGGGAGCCACACAAGGCAACACACTGTCAAATTATTTTTAAAAAAATCAAAAATCAAAAATCAAAAATCAAAAATGGCCATGTGGGGGCCGGGGGTGGGGGGGAGGCCACCAGGAGGTCCAAGGACAGGGTGCACACCAACAGCCACCTGTGTGGATGTTGGGGGAAAAAAACACCTCCATGGGCTCATGGCCTGCACGGCTATGCCAATGTGGGAGAACTTCTGCTGTCGCTCTCATGACCCTCTGCTGCTGCATCAGGAGGTGGTGGTGCTGTGAGAGGCAGCCCATGCAAAGCCCTGGTTTGGTCCTCCATGGCAGCAAGCATGCGGGTGTGGAAGGTCTCGTTCTGGAGGATTATAGTGCGGAGATACCCATGCAACACCTGACGTGATGCCCGGATCTCCTCGCGAGTTGCCCGCATCTCAGCTGAGAGCATACTTGTGAGGTGCTCCAGCCGCTGTTCTGCCCTAAAATTAGCGGAAGTCTCAAGCTCAAGAAGAGTCTGCCTGAAGTTATGGATTTCTGCACTCAGGGCTTCCCTGTGGGCCAGGGACTCTATTGAGATGGATTGGCGCCGAGTCTCTAGTGCCGCCTGTCGGTCCCTGTTGGACGCCAACATGTCTTCCCTGTGTGATTGGCAAATGGAGTCTGTTGCCTGCTGTAGTTTCTCCATCTGCCTTTCAGGGGGGATAATGGAAGTGGCCACCCTCTCCATTGCCTGAGCCATCATTTCAACTGATGCTGACTGTTGGGTTGCCATAGCGTACATGGAGTTCTCCTATATGCTATTGCCTGGTGGCGTACAGCCACCGCATCGATGGGCACCACACCTGTTTGGGGCAAGGCGATGTGCACCTTGCTGTGCTGGCACCGCCTGAGGCTGCAGGACTGCATTCCCCCTCTGATCTGCTGGCCCAGGAACAGGATCAGATGCTGTGGTGTGTGACCCTGCATCCGTAACCGCCAAAGGCGCCTCTACCAACACTGACATCCCCATAGAGGGATCTACCCCTGGTGCAGGTGGGTTGGCCAGAACAGAATCCCTGCCAGAAACACTTACCTGTGACGGCACATAGGTCTCATCATCCGAATCAGCATCTGAATAGAGGTCTGGGGAGGTGCACCCAGAGACACCCCTGGAAAGTATGGTCTGCAGGAGGATTGGGTTCTCACCCACCTCCACACCACGTCCCCTGCTGGTGCCGGTCGTGCCTGGGATTCCTCCTGGGTCTGCACCATCTCCTCAACCTCAACAGCATCAAGTGTGTCATCCCCTACAAAAACATGAAAGAGAAAAAATGGAAACAGGCATTAGCACCATAGCACACAAATAGGCCTGTCAAGCTACAGAACCAGTACATGATTCACACATGTCCCACATGACTATAACCCTCCCATGCCTGCACTGTCACTGAGTAGTAAGGGGAGGCAAAAGGCAGACACTGATGACACCAATATGGGAGAGCAACACATTTCCTGCATGCTGGGTAGCACTGCCATCACACATTGGCCTGTGAGTGGCATGTCCAATACACATACATGACACATGGCAGCGCACAGATGGCATTTAGCATAGCCATGGTACATTTGACAAGTACAGCCATATGTCAGTGATAGAGTACTGTCACCCATCCATGTGAGATGGACATGATGACATGAAAAAGGCTGCATACTGGGACTGAGTACACATGTGCCACTCACTGCAAAACATGCAAGGTACAAGAATACAGTAATAGTTGGCTGATCTACTTTTTTGTCACATTGACATCTCAGGAAACATCTGTCATTTTCCACATGCAAACAGGCACTCATCTAAACATTTGTGCTGGCCAATACTCCATCAGCCTGAATGGTCTCATTGTGTACATAACCAGGTAAAGCATTGCCCCAGTGTGGCCAGTAAACAATGACCGAAGCATATCACATATGTCACAATATGGTTGATAAATGTCTAGCAAAAAAGGGCAGAGTGGAAAATATTATCCTGAAGGCACACTTACAAATTCTGACCAATGTAGTTGCAAGATGGCAGTACAAGGTCAACTGCACAATTGTGGACCTAATAGGATACTCTGGGCAGAAGGGATGCAGTCATAGCCAAATACAAGGCACGTGATCCCATGTGAGGAAGGAAATGGGTGACCCATAACCGTCTGGAGTACACACCCTCACCTGGCACTCAATCAGAACCCGTCACCAAAAATACATACACATGCACTACACACACACGCATGGGCACTCACCGGACAATGCTTTGTAATCAGGTAGTTCTCCCACACCTCAGATCTGTTCCTCTGTGACGAAGGTCCCAGCAACAGACTCATGTTCAGTGAGTTCGTTGTCCTCTTGGGGAGACCCATCGCCAGTCACCAGAGTAGCGGCATGATTTGAGGCCAGCTTGTCCTTTGCTCTGCGTTTCAGGTCGTTCCACCGCTTGTAGCAATCATCAGCTGAGCGCCTCACAGATCCAAGGGCACTTATGTGGTCGGCGATGGTCTGCCAGTGTGCTTTACGTTGACCAGGTGTGGTCTTGGACCCTGCAGTCACCACCATTTCGTGGCTATGTTGCGACACATAGCTCACAAGTGCATTAGGCTCCGCGTCATTAAAGCAAAGCTTCCTTGACGTGCCGGAGTGTGTAGCCGTGCCTGGGGTCTCAGCCTGTCGTGCCAGAGCACCCTTTTTCCTCTTTTTAGAAGGTGGAGCGGAGCCAGAGTGGCTAACGCCGCTCTGGTCAGTAGGGGCAGAATCACCGGTGGACTCGGTTGTTGGAGTGTGCAAATGCACATTGACCATAGGACTTGGTGCAGGCATTTTCTGAAGTGTGATGTTGGCCGGGGGAACATCAGTATGATGGACCAGGACCGACACTGTCCTGGCTGGGTGAGTCAGAGCTGGGGCGGATGGAACTGCAGCTGCCCCTGCAGCCTCACCACCCTGCATACTTGGGGCAGCAGATGACCTAGCTGCCCCAGATCCACGTGCCTTGGTGAAAACTAGCACCGCCACACGTGGCCTAGACTTGCTGACCTGGAAGTCAGCCAGGGAGTCATCCTGTGCCAGGTCAGGTGCCACAATGGGCTGGTCCAACAGGGGCTGAGCTGGGATGGTCTCAGCCACGTTTCCCTCAACCATGGGTTGGGGGGGCATGGGTGTACCTGATTGGTCCTCCACACATGGGGGTCTAGGGGCACCCTGCAAATCCTGGCCACATCCCCTACCGCACCTACCACGTCCACCTTTTGAAGGTCGGCCACCTTTGCCTCCCTTACCGCTTGGTCGCCTCCCAACCATGGCACTGATGTTGTTGTGCGTATGGGAGGAGCAGTAAACTATTGTCCTGGGCAATTGGGGGTCAAAGGGGTAGGGTACTAGATGGAATTCGTACCCTAGTGCTCTAACAAGGCTGTCTGTGACCCCTGGGGGAAGATGACGGGTCACGCAACGCACAGGCAGCCCAAAAACAAAAATAAACGTGCACGCAACCCCTCGTAGACCACGTGTGTGGAAAAATGAACCTGCACTACGCTGTGGCACACAGAAACACAAAAATAAGCATACGCGTAATACAGACAGCCTACAATGACCTCTGAAGGGGAGTGCGACACACAGGGCAAGCACAGTTGCTAAGTACGTGCGGAACTCACCATCTGCCTGGAATAAAAACGTGAAAAATACGCTCGTGTGCGCGTTGGCAACACCCCCGCCAAAAGAAGAATTGTACGCTGTCTGAGGAGACAGGACAAAATGAGAAGTGAACACTGTTTGAGGAAACAGGCCCAAAAAAAGTAGAAAAATGAAAACTGTCAGAGGTAACAGGGAGTAAGAACTTGAAACGCTGTGAAGTAATCGCGTGTGAACCGAAAAGAAGTACAAAATTCACCCACTCGCTCTCCACGAAAAGCACGTACAAGAAAATGGTGTTCTACACGTACCTTTTAAACCGGCCCACACGTACACGTCACTTACGCATGTACGCCTCCTTTCCTCCAATTACACGCGCTGACACTTGGATGTGCAGCTTTTCCACGTGCGCTCTGTCATCACGTGCTATGAGGGAAACACCCGCGCGTTTCACGTCACAGACACGCTTACGCGCTAATGGCCTTTGGTCCATTGAAATCGCTTACGTGCGCTGACGCGCTTACGCGCTAAGGGAATTTCCTCAAATTACACGCTGACGTGCAAGATTTTCACGTGCCAAATCACTCCGTATCAAGCTGGCCACGCGTTCACACACGGAAGACCACGCTCCTGCCCAGAAGGCCAAATTACTGCCCCCCCAGAGCCCTGAGCACGCTCCCACCTGCCATCTGCTGCTGCCTGATTGCCTGCTGCCCACGTGCCCTGCCATTTGCTGCCTGCACGTCAGCCCGGGGTGCTGTTGCTGTGACCACCCCTGCTGGAACCGAAGACTCCCGACTGCTATTCCATCGCTCCACAGCCCATCCCCAGGACCCAGTTGCCCACCCACACCTGCCTCTGGGGTTGCCATGTCGGGCACTACACCATCTGGCACCACTGGCAACCCCTAGCCAGAGAGGCAGAGGGGCACCAGCTTCACTGCCACCAAAGTTGGTGTCCTGGTGGAGCAAGTCCTGGGGCAGTATGATGCCCTCTTCGGAAGTTTGTGCGCCGACAAGGAAGGACGGACTCGGACCTGGATGGACATCGTGACTGCCATCAACGCAGAGCGGGTGGCAGTCCGCGACTTCCAACATGTCAAGAAGCGCTAGGAGGACTTCAGGTCCAGGACCCTCAACAAGGCCCGGCGCCTCTTGAAGGCAACGGATGCTAAGGGGCGCCGGGGCCACCTGTCGGAACATCAGATGAGGGTCCTGGAACGCATATGCCCAGCGCTCCACATCCAGGTCCTTGAGAGGCAGACCCGTCTGGAGTCGAGCGATAAGTGTACATGCATACTGATTGGAAGCTTTGCGTGTGGTGGTGTGCCAGTAGTGTGCAGGTTGTACGTGTGGTTTTGTAGGGCCATGTATGGATGTGTATGTACAGGGCTGTGAGGCTGACACATGCAAGTCCTTTCATGTGTGAGACACATGGATGGTGTATGTGTGGGTAAGCATGCAGGCCAAATGCAGATGCATGAGCACACATGTTTGGATTACTGTGTATGTAAGTTGGCATGGTTGTGGTGTCACACATGGATGTTGGTTCCAGCTGCATGTATCTGCACCGTGTACATGTGCATGTGTGTGTATTTGACATGGGTGCAACAGTGATGCAACATGGATGCATGTGAGACTGATATGTAGAAGACTGATTGCCAGATGTGACATGGATGCCAATCTCATCACTGCAACAGTTGGCGGAGGTGTACACATGCATGTAAGTGTGGTGGCGTGTGTGCATGTCTAGTGCACTCCCTGTGTTTCATCTGATGTCTGGCTCAAGTTTGTCTGCTCATTCTGTTGTATGTGTATGGATGGTGCTGGCTGTTTCAATATGGCTGTGGAATAGCTCATGTGTGTGAGTTGCAATGACATGTGTGTTTGGGATTGTGATGCCATGTTTGAAGTTTGACAATGCCACTCATGTACAACTGTCATGTGTGTATGAGTCCATTGTACAGTGCCCTGATGCCTGTCTCCTATCTCTCCCTGTCTGCAGCCTCAACTGATGAAGAGGGCGGAGAAGGTGCTGTGGAGCACAGCGGCAGGGATCGCACCGCCAGCCGGAGACGCAAGGCCCGGCTCCCCTCCCAGGTTGTCATCTCGTCGGGGAGTGAGGAGTCCGGTGCCGCGTCCCAGGGCGCAGCTGCCGAGGGGAGGTCCAAGAGGCAGAGGTTGGAGTTGGACTCCTCGGCAGCGAAGGGGCAGCTGAGACCCCACAGGGCCCGACAGAGGAAGATGGCACGGAGTCATCCAGGTTGGTGGGGGGTTTGGTGGAGGAGGAGGCTGTGCAAGGGACAGAGACGGGGTCTGGAGTGGGGATTCCACTGGTTCTAGTGGTGCAGTGCAGGGGCAGGGACAGGAGGCAGCACAGGCCGCCGCAGAGGTGCCAGTGTGTAATCCTGTCCCCGATCCTGTGACTGCATCATCTTGCACCAGCAGGGATACCTACGTCCAGACCCGTTCTCAGGGAGGGGATTGGCTTACACCAACTAGCCTTCCTCTCCCTGCGGATGTGGCTATCTGGCACCGGGTTGAGTCTGTCCTGGGTGGGGTGGCGTTGCGTCAACATGCCATGCGAGCTGACCTGCAGTCTTTTCATGAGGAGACTGCACGTCTTCTCGCATGGCTCGTTGACCGCGTTGACCCACAGGGACAGCTCACCATGGCCAGATTCCTCCATTTTCTGGACCTTGTTCTGACCCCCTCCTCAACTGAACCCCCTATGCGACAGTCGTCCTCCGTGCCATCTTCCCACCCATGTGTCACCTAGGTGCCCTGTGGAGCTGCCTCTGACCCTGCGGCCAGGCTGATAGAGGACACATCCCTGCCACAGTCGGGAGTCGGACGTCCAGCAGGGGTGGCCATCTCAACAACTGCACCCCAGCTGGAGAAGGATGTGCAGGCAGCAGGAGCTAGGGCACAGGCAGCGGCACAGCAGCAGCAGAAACAAGGTGGGAGCCATGATGGCTCCGGGGCTTCATCATCGAAGGGGCAGGCATCGGCCGGAGGGCAGGAGGACCCTGGACGGGAAGTGTCTTCCGTGTGGCAGAGGTTGGGCCATGCGATAGATGCAGAGCGGCAGCGGGCCGAAGAGGCATGGCTCACGATGGTCAGGGCGGAGAACTCCATGCGTAGGGCCCTGAGGCGGGCCGAGTGCCTCGAGGCCATTCGCAGGGACCTGGAGTTCCAGATGTCATCGTCCCTGCAAACCCTCGGGGCCATGGAAGAGGACTGCCTCCGGGACATCGAGCAGGAGTTCGATGATGCCCTGGCCCGGGACATCAACATGTGAGCCGTTGGACTTGCCTGCCGCCCTTGTAAATAGTTAGATAGTGTTAGGTTTCCTTTGGTTTTTTCTTTATTTTGGTTGCGCTTGGACAATGCACCACGTTTCTGTATATAGTTTTTCATTAGGTAGTATTTTTGATAGGTTTCATTTCTTCAGTTGGGATCATGGACCCTGGATTGTTCATCTGTATATAGTTCACTATTGGATTCATCTTTTTTTTTTTTTTTTAATTTCCCCATGGAGCAATGGTTTTCACTTTTGTTTTTCCCTTGGATTTGATTTTTTTAACTGTGACACCTTTCCTTTGGATTATGATTTCTTGTTTTTCATTATTTTACGGACATGCAGCTTTTATTTTTTAATTCCCATTGTTGTTTGTTTGTTTTTAATTCCATTCATGTTGCTTTTAATACATTTTTTTCTTCATACTTCGATGTGTGGTATTATCTCATTGGTTTCATGCGTGTCATGATATGGGTTTTGACATTCACTTGCACCCATTGTGTGTGTGTGACGGACATGTGTTCATTTACATACTTGCCATTGGGGTTGTATCATGAAATTGGCATTTCTATGTTGGTGGATGCAATACTTGGGTGGGTCTTTGGCATGTGGAGGCTGGCCATAAGGGCCAGGGATCTAGATTGTGATGACGTGTTGGCTGGGGGACATGTGTTGGGGCCTGCTGGCAGGTGCCCTGCACAGCTTGGGGGGTGGGGGTGCAAGGGGACATGAGTGGGACATGAGTGGGGGCCTGATGGCAGGTGCCCTGCACTGCTGGGGGGTGGGGGTGCAAGGGGACATGAGTGGGGGCCTGCTGACAGGTGCCCTGCACTGCTGGGGGGTGGGGGTCCAAGGGGACATGAGTGGGACATGAGTGGGGGCCTGCTGGCAGGTGCCCCGCACTGCTGGGGGGTGGGGGTGCAAGGGGACATGAGTGGGACATGAGTGGGGGCCTGCTGGCAGGTGCCCCGCACTGCTGGGGGGTGGGGCTGCAAGGGGACATGAGTGGGACATGAGTGGGGGCCTGTTTGCAGGTGCCCCGCACTGCTGGGGGGTGGGTGTGCAAGGGGACACAAGTGGGGGCCTGCTGGCAGGTGCCCAGCACTGCTGGGGGGTGGGGGTGCAAGGGGACATGAGTGGGACATGAGTGGGGGCCTGCTGGCAGGTTCCCCGCACTGCAGGGGGGTGGGGTGCAGGGGGACATGAGTGGGACATGAGTGGGGTCCTGCTGGCAGGTGCCCCTGACTTCTGGTGGGTGGGGGTGCAGGGGTACATGAGTGGGACATGAGTGGGGGCCTGCTGGCAGGTGCCCTGCACTGCTGAGGGGTGGGGGTGCAAGGGGACATGAGTGGGACATGAGTGGGGGCCTGCTGGCAGGTGCCCAACACTGCTGGGGGGGTGGGGGTGCAAGGGGACATGAGTGGGGGCCAGCTGGCAGGTGCCCTGCACTGCTGGGGGGTGGGGGTACAGGGGTGACATGAGTTGGTGACCAGTGGTGCAAGCGGACATGTGGCTTGGCTGGGGGGGCATGCCCATGGTGGATGGGCTGCCTGCAGGACATGACCAGGGGTGCAGGGTAGTCCCCTGTGGTGTGGTCTGCCTGCAGGGGCCGTGGAGGGTGTAGAGGGAACACCTGGGAGGACCCACACTGCCAATTCACATGTAGGACTCCCCTGCACCCCCGAAATACACGTACCCCTCTCGCACAGGGCCTATCGCGTGTGACACTTTCCCGCACCCCAGTAATACACGCACCCTGCTGAAATCACGTGTGGAACTTCCCGCGCACCCCAGTAATACATGCCCCCTGCTGAAATCGCGTGTGGAACTTCCAGCGCACCCCAGTAATACAGGTACCCTGCTGAAATCGCGTGTAAAACTTCCCCGCACCCCAGAAATACACGTACCCTGCTGAAATTGCGTGTGGAACTTCCCCCGCACCCCAGAAATACACGTACCCTGCTGAAATCGCGTGTACAACTTCCCGCACACCCAGTAATACAGATACCCTGCTGAAATCGCGTGTACAACTTCCCCGCACCCCAGAAATACACGTACCCTGCTGGAATCACTTGTGGAACTTCCAGCGCACCCCTGTAATACACGTACCCTGCTGTAATCGCGTGTTGAACTTCCCCGCACCCCAGAAATACACGTACCCTGCTGTAATCGCGTGTGTAACTTCCCGCGCACCCCTGTAATACACGTACCCTGCTGAAATTGCGTGTCAATCTTTCCCGCACCCCAGAAATGCACGTACCCTGCTGAAATCGCATGTGTAACTTCCCGCGCACCCCAGTAATACAGGTACCCTGCTGTAATCGCATGTTAAACTTCCCCGCACCCCAGAAATACACGTACCCTGCTGAAATCGTGTGCGTAACTTCCCGCGCACCCCAGTAATACAGGTACCCTGCTGAAATTGCATGTAAAAGTTCCCTGCACCCCAGAAATACACGTACCCTGCTGAAATCGTGTGTGTAACTTCCCGCGCACCCCAGTAATACTGGTACCCTGCTGAAATCGCGTGTAAAACTTACCTGCACCCCAGAAATACACGTACCCTGCTGAAATCGCGTGTGTAACTTCCAGCGCACCCCAGTAATACAGGTACCCTGCTGAAATTGCGTGTAAAAGTTCCCCGCACCCCAAAAATACACGTGCCCTGCTGAAATCGCGTGTGGAACTTCCCGCGCACCCCAGTAATACAGGTACGCTGCTGAAATCGCGTGTAAAAGTTCCCCGCACCCCAGAAATACACGTACCCTGCTGAAATTGCGTGTGGAACTTCCTGTGCACCCCAGTAATACAGGTACCCTGCTGAAATCGCGTGTACAACTTCCCTGCACCCCAGAAATACACGTATCCTGCTGGAATTGCGTGTGGAACATCCCGCGCACCCCTGTAATACTCGTACCCTGCTGTAATCGCGTGTTGAACTTCCCCGCATCCCAGAAATACACGTACCCTGCTGAAATGTGTGTGGAACTTCCCGCGCACCCCAGTAATACAGGTACCCTGCTGAAATCATGTGTACAACTTCCCCGCAACCCAGAAATACACATACCCTGCTGGAATCGCGTGTGGAACTTCCCGCGCACCCCTGTAATACACGTACCCTGCTGTAATCGCGTGTTGAACTTCCCCGCACCCCAGAAATACACGTACCCTGCTGAAATCGCGTGTGGAACTTCCCGCGCACCCCAGTAATACAGGTACCCTGCTGAAATCACATGTACAACTTCCCCGCACCCCAGAAATACACGTACCATGCTGAAATTGCATGTAGAACTTCCCGCGCACCCCAGTAATACAGGTACCCTGCTGAAATCGCGTGTACAACTTCCCCGCACCCCAGAAATACACGTACCCTGCTGGAATCGCGTGTGGAACTTCCAGCGCATCCCTGTAATACACGTACCCTGCTGAAATTGCGTGTGAATCTTCCCCGCACCCCAGAAATGCACGTACCCTGCTGAAATCGCGTGTGTAACTTCCCGTGCACACCAGTAATACACCTACCCTGCTGAAATCGGGTGTTAAACTTCCCAGCACCCCAGAAATACACGTACCCTGCTGAAATCACGTGTGTAACTCCCCGCACACCACAGTAATACAGGTACCCTGCTGTAATCGCGTGTTAAACTTCCCCACACCCCAGAAACACACGTACCCTGCTGAAATCGCGTGCGTAACTTCCCGCGCACCCCAGTAATACAGGTACCCTGCTGAAATCGCATGTAAAAGTTCCCCGCACCCCAGAAATACACGTACCCTGCTGAAATCGTGTGTGTAACTTCCCGCGCACCCCAGTAATACTGGTACTCTGCTGAAATCGCGTGTAAAAGTTCCCTGCACCCCAGAAATACATGTACCCTGCTGAAATTGCGTGTGGAACTTCCCGTGCACCCCAGTAATACAGGTACCCTGCTGAAATCGCGTGTACAACTTCCCCGCACCCCAGAAATACACGTACCCTGCTGGAATTGCGTGTGGAACTTCCCCGCACCCCTGTAATACACGTACCCTGCTGTAATCACGTGTGGAACTTCCCCGCACCCCAGATATACACATACCCTGCTGAAATCGCGTGTGGAACTTCCCACGCCCCCCAGTAATACAGGTACCCTGCTGAAATCGCGTCTGAAAGTTCCCTGCACCCCAGAAATACACATACCCTGCTGAAATTGCGTGTGGAACTTCATGTGCACCCCAGTAATACAGGTACCCTGCTGAAATCGCGTGTACAACTTCCCCGCACCCCAGAAATACACGTACCCTGCTGGAATCGCGTGTGGAACTTCCCGCGCACCCCTGTAACACACGTACCCTGCTGTAATCACGTGTGGAACTTCCTCGCACCCCAGAAATACACGACCCCTGCTGAAATCGCGTGTGGAACTTCCTGCGCACCCCAGTAATACAGGTACCCTGCTGAAATCGCGTGTAAAACTTCCCCGCACCCCAGAAATGCAGGTACCCTGCTGAAATCGCGTGTGGAACTTCCCCCGCACCCCAGAAATACACGTACCCTGCTGAAATCGCGTGTGTAACTTCCCGCGCACCACAAGTACCCTGCTGAAATCACGTGTAAAAGTTCCCTGCACCCCAGAAATACACGTACCCTGCTGAAATCGTGTGTGGAACTTCCTGTGCACCCCAGTAATACAGGTACCCTGCTGAAATCGCGTGTACAACTTCCCCGCACCCCAGAAATACATGTACCCTGCTGGAATTGCGTGTGGAACATTCCGCGCACCCCTGTAATACACGTACCCTGCTGTAATCGCGTGTTGAACTTCCCGCGCACCCCAGTAATACAGGTACCCTGCTGAAATCACATGTACAACTACCCCGCACCCCAGAAATACACGTACCCTGCTGAAATTGCATGTAGAACTTCCCGCGCACCCCAGTAATACAGGTACCCTGCTGAAATCGCGTGTACAACTTCCCCGCACCCCAGAAATACACGTACCCTGCTGGAATCGCGTGTGGAACTTCCAGCGCACCCCTGTAATACACGTACCCTGCTGTAATCGCATGTTGAACTTCCCCCCACCCCAGAAATACACGCACCCTGCTGAAACCGCGTGTGTAACTTCCCGCGCACCCCTGTAATACACGTACCGTGCTGAAATTGCGTGTCAATCTTCCCCGCACCCCAGAAATGCATGAACCCTGCTGAAATTGCGTGTGTAACTTCCCGCGCACACCAGTAATACACCTACCCTGCTGAAAGCGGGTGTTAAACTTCCCTGCACCCCAGAAATACACGTACCCTGCTGAAATCACGTGTGTAACTCCCCGCACACCACAGTAATACAGGTACCCTGCTGTAATTGCGTGTTAAACTTCCCCGCACCCCAGAAACACACGTACCCTGCTGAAATCGCGTGCGTAACTTCCCGCGCACCCCAGTAATACAGGTACCCTGCTGAAATCGCATGTAAAAGTTCCCCACACCCCAGAAATACACGTACCCTGCTGAAATCGTGTGTGTAACTTCCCGCGCACCCCAGTAATACTGGTACCCTGCTGAAATCGCGTGTAAAAGTTACCTGCACCCCAGAAATACACGTACCCTGATGAAATTGCGTGTGTAACTTCCCGCGCACCCCAGTAATACAGGTACCATGCTGAAATCGCGTGTAAAAGTTCCCCGCACCCCAGAAATACACGTACCCTGCTGAAATCGTGTGTGTAACTTCCCACGCACCCCAGTAATACAGGTACCTGCTGAAATTGCGTGTAAAAGTTCCCTGCACCCCAGAAATACACATACCCTGCTGAAATTGCGTGTGGAACTTCCAGTGCACCCCAGTAATACAGGTACCCTGCTGAAATCGCGTGTACAACTTCCCCGCACCCCAGAAATACACGTACCCTGCTGGAATTGCGTGTGGAACTTCCCGCGCACCCCTGTAATACACGTACCCTGCTGTAATCTCGTGTGGAACTTCCCCGCAACCCAGAAATACACGCCCCCCTGCTGAAATCGCGTGTGGAACTTCCCCCGCACCCCAGAAATACACGTACCCTGCTGAAATCGCGTGTACAACTTCCCGCGCACCCCAGTAATACAGGTACCCTGCTCAAATCTCGTGTACAACTTCCCCGCACCCCAGAAATACACGTACCCTGCTGAAATCACGTGTGTAACTCCCCGCACACCACAGTAATACAGGTACCCTGCTGAAATTGCATGTAAAACTTCCCCGCACCCCAGAAATACACGTACCCTGCTGAAATCGCGTGTGTAACTTCCCACGCCCCCCCCAGTAATACAGGTACCCTGCTGAAATCGCGTCTGAAAGTTCCCTGCACCCTAGAAATACACGTACCCTGCTGAAATTGCATGTGGAACTTCCCGTGCACCCCAGTAATACAGGTACCCTGCTGAAATCGCGTGTACAACTTCCCCGCACCCCAGAAATACACGTACCCTGCTGAAATCGCGTGTGTAACTTCCCACGCCCCCCCCAGTAATACAGGTACCCTGCTGAAATCGCGTCTGAAAGTTCCCTGCACCCTAGAAATACACGTACCCTGCTGAAATTGCATGTGGAACTTCCCGTGCACCCCAGTAATACAGGTACCCTGCTGAAATCGCGTGTACAACTTCCCCGCACCCCAGAAATACACGTACCCTGCTGGAATCGCGTGTGGAACTTCCCGCGCACCCCTGTAATACACGTACCCTGCTGTAATCACGTGTGGAACTTCCCCGCACCCCAGAAATACACAACCCCTGCTGAAATCGCGTGTGGAACTTCCCCCGCACCCCAGAAATACACGTACCCTGCTGAAATCGCGTGTACAACTTCCCGCGCACCCCAGTAATACAGGTACCCTGCTGAAATCTCGTGTACAACTTCCCCGCACCCCAGAAATACACGTACCCTGCTGAAATCACGTGTGTAACTCCCCGCACACCACAGTAATACAGGTACCCTGCTGAAATTGCATGTAAAACTTCCCCGCACCCCAGAAATACACGTACCCTGCTGAAATCGCGTGTGTAACTTCCCACGCCCCCCCAGTAATACAGGTACCCTGCTGAAATCGCGTCTGAAAGTTCCCTGCACCCTAGAAATACACGTACCCTGCTGAAATTGCATGTGGAACTTCCCGTGCACCCCAGTAATACAGGTACCCTGCTGAAATCGCGTGTACAACTTCCCCGCACCCCAGAAATACACGTACCCTGCTGGAATCGCGTGTGGAACTTCCCGCGCACCCCTGTAATACACGTACCCTGCTGTAATCACGTGTGGAACTTCCCCGCACCCCAGAAATACACAACCCCTGCTGAAATCGCGTGTGGAACTTCCTGCGCACCCCAGTAATACAGGTACCCTGCTGAAATCGCGTGTAAAACTTCCCCGCACCCCAGAAATGCAGGTACCCTGCTGAAATCGCGTGTGGAACTTCCCCCGCATCCCAGAAATACACGTACCCTACTGAAATCGCATGTGTAACTTCCCGCGCACCCCAGTAATACAGGTACCCTGCTGAAATCACGTGTAAAAGTTCCCCGCACCCCAGAAATACACGTACCCTGCTGAAATCGCGTGTGGAACTTCCTGTGCACCCCAGTAATACAGGTACCCTGCTGAAATCGCGTTTACAACTTCCCCGCACCCCAGAAATACATGTACCCTGCTGGAATTGCGTGTGGAACATTCCGCGCACCCCTGTAATACACGTACCCTGCTGGAATCGCGTGTTGAACTTCCCCGCACCCCAGAAATACATGTACCCTGCTGAAATTGCGTGTGGAACTTCCCGCGCACCCCATTAATACAGGTACCCTGCTGAAATTGCATGTACAACTTCCCCGCACCCCAGAAATACACGTACCCTGCTGAAATTGCATGTAGAACCTTCCGCGCACCCCAGTAATACAGGTATCCTGCTGAAATCACGTGTACAACTTCCCCGCACCCCAGAAATACACGTACCCTGCTGGAATCGCGTGTGGAACTTCCAGCGCACCCCTGTAATATACGTACCCTGCTGTAATCGCATGTTGAACTTCCCCCCACCCCAGAAATACACGTACCCTGCTGAAACCGCGTGTGTAACTTCCCGCACACACCTGTAATACACGTACCGTGCTGAAATTGCGTGTCAATCTTCCCCGCACCCCAGAAATGCACGTACCCTGCTGAAATCGCGTGTGTAACTTCCCGCGCACACCAGTAATACACCTACCCTGCTGAAATTGGGTGTTAAACTTCCCCGCACCCCAGAAATACACGTACCCTGCTGAAATTATGTGTGTAACTCCCCGCACACCACAGTAATACAGGTACCCTGCTGTAATTGCGTGTTAAACTTCCCCGCACCCCAGAAAAACACGTACCCTGCTGAAATCGCGTGCGTAAACTCCCGCGCACCCCAGTAATACAGGTACCCTGCTGAAATCGCATGTAAAAGTTCCCCGCACCCCAGAAATACACGTACCCTGCTGAAATCGTGTGTGTAACTTCCCGCGCACCCCAGTAATACTGGTACCCTGCTGAAATCGCGTGTAAAACTTACCTGCACCCCAGAAATACACGTACCCTGATGAAATCGCGTGTGTAACTTCCCGCGCACCCCAGTAATACAGGTACCCTGCTGAAATCGCGTGTAAAAGTTCCCCGCACCCCAGAAATACACGTACCCTGCTGAAATCGCGTGTGTAACTTCCCACGCACCCCAGTAATACAGGTACCTGCTGAAATTGCGTGTAAAAGTTCCCTGCACCCCAGAAATACACGTACCCTGATGAAATTGCGTGTGGAACTTCCCGTGCACCCCAGTAATACAGGTACCCTGCTGAAATCGCGTCTACAACTTCCCCACACCCCAGAAATACACGTACCCTGCTGGAATTGCGTGTGGAACTTCCCGCGCACCCCTGTAATACACGTACCCTGCTGTAATCACGTGTGGAACTTCCCTGCACCCCAGAAATACACGCCCCCTGCTGAAATCGCGTGTGGAACTTCCTGCGCACCCCAGTAATACAGGTACCCTGCTGAAATCGCGTGTAAAACTTCCCCGCACCCCAGAAATACACGTACCCTGCTGAAATCGCGTGTGGAACTTCCCCCGCACCCCAGAAATACACGTACCCTGCTGAAATCGCGTGTACAACTTCCCGCGCACCCCAGTAATACAGGTACCCTGCTGAAATCTCGTGTACAACTTCCCCGCACCCCAGAAATACACGTACCCTGCTGAAATCACGTGTGTAACTCCCCGCACACCACAGTAATACAGGTACCCTGCTGTAATCGCATGTTAAACTTCCCCGCACCCCAGAAATACACGTACCCTGCTGAAATCGCATGCGTAACTTCCCGCGCACCCCAGTAATACAGGTACCCTGCTGAAATCGCATGTAAAAGTTCCCTGCAACCCAGAAATACACGTACCCTGCTGAAATCATGTGTGTAACTTCCCGCGCACCCCAGTAATACTGGTACCCTGCTGAAATCGCGTGTAAAACTTACCTACACCCCAGAAATACACGTACCCTGCTGAAATCGCGTGTAAAAGTTCCCTGCACCCCAGAAATACACGTACCCTGCTGAAATCGCATGTAAAAGTTCCCCGCACCCCAGAAATACACGTACACTGCTGGAATCGCGTGTGGAACATCCCGCGCACCCCTGTAATACATGTACCCTGCTGTAATCGCGTGTTGAACTTCCCCGCATTCCAGAAATACACGTACCCTGCTGAAATTGTGTGTGGAACTTCCCGCGCACCCCAGTAATACAGGCACCCTGCTGAAATCGTGTGTACAACTTCCCTGCAACCCAGAAATACACGTACCCTGCTGGAATCGCGTGTGGAACTTCCCACGCACCCCAGTAATGCAGGTACCCTGCTGAAATCGCGTGTACAACTTCCCCGCACCCCAGAAATACACATACCCTGCTGAAATTGCGTGTAGAACTTCCCGCGCACCCCAGTAATACAGGTACCCTGCTGAAATCGCGTGTACAACTTCCCCGCACCCCAGAAATACACGTACCCTGCTGGAATCGCGTGTGGAACTTCCAGCGCAACCCTGTAATACACGTACCCTGCTGTAATCACGTGTTGAACTTCCCCGCACCCCAGAAATACACGTACCCTGCTGAAATCGCGTGTGTAACTTCCCGCGCACCCCTGTAATACACGTACCCTGCTGAAATTGCTTGTCAATCTTCCCCGCACCTCAGAAATGCACGTAACCTGCTGAAATCGCGTGTGTAACTTCCCGCGCACACCAGTAATACACCTACCCTGCTGAAATCGGGTGTTAAACTTCCCCGCACCCCAGAAATACACGTACCCTGCTGAAATCACGTGTGTAACTTCCCGCACACCCCAGTAATACAGGTACCCTGCTGTAATCGCGTGTTAAACTTCCCCGCACCCCAGAAATACACGTACCCTGCTGAAATCGCGTGCGTAACTTCCCGCGCACCCCAGTAATACAGGTACCGTGCTGAAATCGCATGTAAAAGTTCCCCGCACACCAGAAATACACATAGCCTGCTTAAATCGTGTGTGTAACTTCCCGCGCACCCCAGTAATACTGGTACCCTGCTGAAATCGCGTGTAAAACTTACCTGCACCCCAGAAATACACGTACCCTGATGAAATCGCGTGTGTAACTTCCCGCGCACCCCAGTAATACAGGTACCCTGCTGAAATCGCGTGTAAAAGTTCCCCGCACCCCAGAAATACACGTACCCAGCTAAAATCGCGTGTGTAACTTCCCGCGCACCCCAGTAATACAGGTACCCTGCTGAAATCGCGTGTACAACTTCCCCGCACCCCAGAAATACACGTACCCTGCTGGAATCGCGTGTGGAACTTCCAGCGCACCCCTGTAATACACGTACCCTGCTGTAATCGCATGTTGAACTTCCCCCACCCCAGAAATACACGTACCCTGCTGAAACCGCGTGTGTAACTTCCCGCGCACCCCTGTAATACACGTACCGTGCTGAAATTGCGTGTCAATCTTCCCCGCACCCCAGAAATGCACGAACCCTGCTGAAATCGCGTGTGTAACTTCCCGCGCACACCAGTAATACACCTACCCTGCTGAAAGCGGGTGTTAAACTTCCCTGCACCCCAGAAATACACGTACCCTGCTGAAATCACGTGTGTAACTCCCCGCACACCACAGTAATACAGGTACCCTGCTGTAATTGCGTGTTAAACTTCCCCGCACCCCAGAAACACACGTACCCTGCTGAAATCGCGTGCGTAACTTCCCGCGCACCCCAGTAATACTGGTACCCTGCTGAAATCGCGTGTAAAACTTACCTGCACCCCAAAAATACACGTACCCTGATGAAATTGCGTGTGTAACTTCCCGCGCACCCCAGTAATACAGGTACCATGCTGAAATCGCGTGTAAAAGTTCCCCGCACCCCAGAAATACACGTACCCTGCTGAAATCGTGTGTGTAACTTCCCACGCACCCCAGTAATACAGGTACCTGCTGAAATTGCGTGTAAAAGTTCCCTGCACCCCAGAAATACACATACCCTGCTGAAATTGCGTGTGGAACTTCCCGTGCACCCCAGTAATACAGGTACCCTGCTGAAATTGCGTGTACAACTTCCCCGCACCCCAGAAATACACGTACCCTGCTGGAATTGCGTGTGGAACTTCCTGCGCACCCCTGTAATACACGTACCCTGCTGTAATCTCGTGTGGAACTTCCCCGCAACCCAGAAATACACGCCCCCCTGCTGAAATCGCATGTGGAACTTCCCCCGCACCCCAGAAATACACGTACCCTGCTGAAATCGCGTGTACAACTTCCCGCGCACCCCAGTAATACAGGTACCCTGCTGAAATCTCGTGTACAACTTCCCCACACCCCAGAAATACACGTACCCTGCTGAAATCACGTGTGTAACTCCCCGCACACCACAGTAATACAGGTACCGTGCTGAAATCGCATGTAAAACTTCCCCGGACCCCAGAAATACACGTACCCTGCTGAAATCGCGTGTGTAACTTCCCACGCCCCCCAGTAATACAGGTACCCTGCTGAAATCGCGTCTGAAAGTTCCCTGCACCCTAGAAATACACGTACCCTGCTGAAATTGCGTGTGGAACTTCCCGTGCACCCCAGTAATACAGGTACCCTGCTGAAATCGCGTGTACAACTTCCCCGCACCCAGAAATACACGTACCATGCTGGAATCGCGTGTGGAACTTCCCGCGCCCCCTTGTAATACACGTACCCTGCTGTAATCACGTGTGGAACTTCCCCGCACCCCAGAAATACACAACCCCTGCTGAAATCACGTGTGGAACTTCCTGCGCACCCCAGTAATACAGGTACCCTGCTGAAATCGC
Organism: Ambystoma mexicanum; assembly: GCF_040938575.1. Lineage (NCBI taxonomy): Eukaryota > Metazoa > Chordata > Amphibia > Caudata > Ambystomatidae > Ambystoma > Ambystoma mexicanum. The sequence goes on from NC_090937.1 coordinate 678,699,472, forward strand.
GTGTAAAACTTCCCCGCACCCCAGAAATGCAGGTACCCTGCTGAAATCGCGTGTGGAACTTCCCCCGCATCCCAGAAATACACGTACCCTGCTGAAATCGCATGTGTAACTTCCCGCGCACCCCAGTAATACAGGTACCCTGCTGAAATCACGTGTAAAAGTTCCCCGCACCCCAGAAATACACGTACCCTGCTGAAATCGCGTGTGGAACTTCCTGTGCACCCCAGTAATACAGGTACCCTGCTGAAATCGCGTTTACAACTTCCCTGCACCCCAGAAATACATGTACCCTGCTGGAATTGCGTGTGGAACATTCCGCGCACCCCTGTAATACACGTACCCTGCTGGAATCGCGTGTGGAACTTGCCGCGCACCCCTGTAATACACGTACCCTGCTGTAATCACGTGTTGAACTTCCCCGCACCCCAGAAATACATGTACCCTGCTGAAATTGCGTGTGGAACTTCCCGCGCACCCCAGTAATACAGGTACCCTGCTGAAATTGCATGTACAACTTCCCCGCACCCCAGAAATACACGTACCCTGCTGAAATTGCATGTAGAACCTCCCGCGCACCCCAGTAATACAGGTATCCTGCTGAAATCACGTGTACAACTTCCCCGCACCCCAGAAATACACGTACCCTGCTGGAATCGCGTGTGGAACTTCCAGCGCACCCCTGTAATACACGTACCCTGCTGTAATCGCATGTTGAACTTGCCCCCACCCCAGAAATACACGTACCCTGCTGAAACCGCGTGTGTAACTTCCCGCACACCCCTGTAATACACGTACCGTGCTGAAATTGCGTGTCAATCTTCCCCGCACCCCAGAAATGCACGTACCCTGCTGAAATCGCGTGTGTAACTTCCCGCGCACACCAGTAATACACCTACCCTGCTGAAATCGGGTGTTAAACTTCCCCGCACCCCAGAAATACACGTACCCTGCAGAAATCACGTGTGTAACTCCCCGCACACCACAGTAATACAGGTACCCTGCTGTAATTGCGTGTTAAACTTCCCCGCACCCCAGAAATACACGTACCCTGCTGAAATCGTGTGTGTAACTTCCCGCGCACCCCAGTAATACTGGTACCCTGCTGAAATCGCGTGTAAAACTTACCTGCACCCCAGAAATACACGTACCCTGATGAAATCGCGTGTGTAACTTCCCGCGCACCCCAGTAATACAGGTACCCTGCTGAAATCGCGTGTAAATGTTCCCCGCACCCCAGAAATACACGTACCCTGCTGAAATCGCGTGTGTAACTTCCCACGCACCCCAGTAATACAGGTACCTGCTGAAATTGCGTGTAAAAGTTCCCTGCACCCCAGAAATACACGTACCCTGATGAAATTGCGTGTGGAACTTCCCGTGCACCCCAGTAATACAGGTACCCTGCTGAAATCGCGTCTACAACTTCCCCGCACCCCAGAAATACACGTACCCTGCTGGAATTGCGTGTGGAACTTCCCGCGCACCCCTGTAATACACGTACCCTGCTGAAATCGCGTGTAAAACTTCCCCGCACCCCAGAAATACACGTACCCTGCTGAAATTGCGTGTGGAACTTCCCCCGCCCCCCAGAAATACACGTACCCTGCTGAAATCGCGTGTACAACTTCCCGCGCACCCCAGTAATACAGGTACCCTGCTGAAATCTCGTGGACAACTTCCCCGCACCCCAGAAATACACGTACCCTGCTGAAATCACGTGTGTAACTCCCCGCACACCACAGTAATACAGGTACCCTGCTGTAATCGCATGTTAAACTTCCCCGCACCCCAGAAATACACATACCCTGCTGAAATCGCATGCGTAACTTCCCGCGCACCCCAGTAATACAGGTACCCTGCTGAAATCGCATGTAAAAGTTCCCTGCACCCCAGAAATACACGTACGCTGCTGAAATCATGTGTGTAACTTCCCGCGCACCCCAGTAATACTGGTACCCTGCTGAAATCGCGTGTAAAACTTACCTGCACCCCAGAAATACACGTACCCTGCTGAAATCGCGTGTAAAAGTTCCCCGCACCCCAGAAATACACGTACCCTGCTGAAATCGCATGTAAAAGTTCCCCGCACCCCAGAAATACACGTACACTGCTGGAATCGCATGTGGAACATCCCGCGCACCCCTGTAATACATGTACCCTGCTGTAATCGCGTGTTGAACTTCCCCGCATTCCAGAAATACACGTACCCTGCTGAAATTGTGTGTGGAACTTCCCGCGCACCCCAGTAATACAGGCACCCTGCTGAAATCGTGTGTACAACTTCCCCGCAACCCAGAAATACACGTACCCTGCTGGAATCGCGTGTGGAACTTCCCACGCACCCCAGTAATGCAGGTACCCTGCTGAAATCGCGTGTACAACTTCCCCGCACCCCAGAAATACACATACCCTGCTGAAATTGCGTGTAGAACTTCCCGCGCACCCCAGTAATACAGGTACCCTGCTGAAATCGCGTGTACAACTTCCCCGCACCCCAGAAATACACGTACCCTGCTGGAATCGCGTGTGGAACTTCCAGCGCACCCCTGTAATACACGTACCCTGCTGTAATCACGTGTTGAACTTCCCCGCACCCCAGAAATACACGTACCCTGCTGAAATCGCGTGTGTAACTTCCCGCGCACCCCTGTAATACACGTACCCTGCTGAAATTGCTTGTCAATCTTCCCCGCACCTCAGAAATGCACGTAACCTGCTGAAATCGCGTGTGTAACTTCCCGCGCACACCAGTAATACACCTACCCTGCTGAAATCGGGTGTTAAACTTCCCCGCACCCCAGAAATACACGTACCCTGCTGAAATCACGTGTGTAACTTCCCGCACACCCCAGTAATACAGGTACCCTGCTGTAATCGCGTGTTAAACTTCCCCGCACCCCAGAAATACACGTACCCTGCTGAAATCGCGTGCGTAACTTCCCGCGCACCCCAGTAATACAGGTACCGTGCTGAAATCGCATGTAAAAGTTCCCCGCACACCAGAAATACACATAGCCTGCTTAAATCGTGTGTGTAACTTCCCGCGCACCCCAGTAATACTGGTACCCTGCTGAAATCGCGTGTAAAACTTACCTGCACCCCAGAAATACACGTACCCTGATGAAATCGCGTGTGTAACTTCCCGCGCACCCCAGTAATACAGGTACCCTGCTGAAATCGCGTGTAAAAGTTCCCCGCACCCCAGAGATACACGTACCCAGCTAAAATCGCGTGTGTAACTTCCCGCGCACCCCAGTAATACAGGTACCCTGCTGAAATCGCGTGTAAAAGTTCCCCGCACCCCATAAATACACGTACCCTGCTGAAATCGCGTGTGGAACTTCCCGTGCACCCCAGTAATACAGGTACCCTGCTGAAATCGCGTGTACAACTTCCCCGCAACCCAGAAATACACGTAGACTGCTGGAATCGCGTGTGGAACTTCCCGCGCACCCCTGTAATACACGTACCCTGCTGTAATCGCATGTTGAACTTCCCCGCACCCCAGAAATACACGTACCCTGCTGAAATCGCGTGTGGAACTTCCTGCGCACCCCATTAATACAGGTACCCTGCTGAAATCGCATGTACAACTTCCCCGCACCCAGAAATACACGTACCCTGCTGGAATCGTGTGTGGAACTTCCCGCGCACCCCTGTAATACACGTACCCTGCTGTAATCGCGTGTTGAACTTCCCCGCACCCCAGAAGTACACGTACCCTGCTGAAATTGCGTGTGGAACATCCCGCGCACCCCAGTAATACACGTTCCCCGCTCGGCGTTTGCTGTTTGGTAGCCCTGTATACTGGTCCAGGGTTAGCGCAGCCCTTTGCGATGAATTGGGAATTTTGATGGCTTTTCCTTGCGCGAGGGCGTTCTTGGGGACGTAACTGGTGCTGCTGCAGGGTCGCTGCGCCACTCTGCGCCACGGCTGGTTTTGGAGGCTGAAATCCATGAACACGCTGTGCGCGGATATCGATTTTAGCACACGCGGCTGGCGCAGACATTCGCACGCAAAGTTAATGAATATCAGTTTACGTAACTTCCAGAGAAGATTGAGATTAGAAACATCTACTGCAACTAAGAAAGTATTGTGAACACCAGCCAGCCCCACATCCATAAAGGACTGTGTATAATAACCTACTTGCTACCGAGAGAGGTTTATAAAATGTCCTGAAGATTAGCTTACATCACATCTAGAGAAGACTGGGAACATTAATCTGCCTCGCCCCTGGAGAGGACACTGAATTTCAGCCTGCATCACTTCCAGAGAGTATTATAAGTTTGCTCAATAAACAGCTAGGGAGTTTGCCCTGCTATACACCCCTCTGACTAGATCACCCCCCAAGCCACTAACTACACACCATTTTAGTTTCCCATAGCCATATATTGAACCAGATACACAGTACCTAACCAGCCACACCACCAGATAGCCCACAAGCTTGTACCAGACAAACCAGCCTCACCCCATACTAACCCCGCAAGACAGGCAGACTAAGCATGAAAGACTGACTGTGCGCGATGAGATCACCACACCCATAAACATACACACAAGGAAGCAAAGAACCAAATAAAACCAATCAGGAAAAGCACCTACAATCATACAATCATAATTGAAAAAAACAAAGAATAAAACAAAGAAATTCAAACTGGGAAAAGCACTGCACGTGGGCTACTGCCCCTGCAACCTCAAAGGGAACTCAAAGGAAACATAAACCGAGTAATTTAGAAGAAGCACGACTCCAACAACCCAAACATTAAAACAAAAAAGGAGAAATACTCCCACATCAACCTAACAACCTACCGCCAACAAACACAAAAATGCCACAAAAACAAATAGGACCACGAGAAAGACAAATGGGAGGGAGAACAAACCCACTGAATGCCACCACAGATCCACAACTGTGGAACACACCTCCACTAATACGATCAAAAACAGAACTACCGCCGGCAGAAGACACACATTTCTATACCTAACACAAGACCTCTCAAACAACCACTCACCGGAACAAACAAACCCAATGAACGAATCAAGAAAGACCGACAACAGAACACAGCCACATAGAAGAAGAACGGAAAAAGCCAGAGGGAACAAGAACACGATCGACACCCTAACCCCATATATCACAAAAACACAAATATCCACCCTTCTACAGCCACAACACATAGACGAGGAAATTGAAGAAAACAAACTTAAAACGTAACCTGGAAGAGCTATTCAATGATGACACAAACCCAACTGTACCACAACTGGAGATCTACATGTAAGAAAACCAAAACACCAGTCAGAATTCAACACCGATAATAAAACAGAAACCAAATCATGCCATAAAAATCCACTGCAACCTAATCAATGCAAGATTGATGTCAAAACACTCAACAGAGATCTTTGACATGCTGTGCGACAATGGTATCGACATCCTATTCATCACAGAAACATGGCTGGAAAACAACTTCAAAATCACACTCTAAAGCTGCCTCCCCATCAACTTGAAATGCCTACAGTTAAACAGAAAAGGAAAAAAAGGTGTAGGCCTTGCAATAGCATTCAAATAACACCTCAAAATAAAAACAGACAAACCTCTAAACGTCGAGAACTGTGCTTCCATGGTCATACACGTATCAGTAAACACAAAAACAAACATTAGATTCATACTGGTTTACAGACCAGAGACATACGATGCAACCTTCTTCGACAACTTCATAGAAGCCATCACCAACAATGGCATCCAATGTGAACATCTGATAATCCTGGGGGACTTCAACATATGACTTGAAGAAACACATACCAACTCACAAAGTTCACTAATCAGGCAACTAGCAACCATGAAACTACAACAACTGGTCAAAGGAGCAACACACACGGCAGGACTCACACTTGCTGCAACCAAAAATGTATCACCACCACGCCGCTGATAGGGATACTCTGGAGAGACCATCTCATCATCTCATTTGTGATCACGCTACCAACTAAAGCTACCAACCAGCCCCTCAAACGCCCAACCACCACAAATAGAAACTGGAGAGCCATCAAAGAGAGCAATCTAAAAGAACAACTTGAGCAGACAACACCATCTGCAACCAAACTGGACAAGCAGACCTACACAGAAAAACAGAGCTACTACATAAATGGATTGCTGAAACAATCAAAAGCATCTCCCTGGAAAAAACGTTTGCCCATTCAAGAAAAAGAGCATTGGCAAAATGGTTCACCCCATTACTAAGCACCATAAAAAAGAACAACAAAAAACTGGAACTAGAATGGAGGAAAGAATATGATCAAGGTAAGAAAACTCAGCAGGCTCGCCCATGGACCCCCTACCCCTCTGCCCCCCAGACATCTACAGAAACAATGAAGATATCAAGTTATTGTACACATGTACAGATACAAAAAAACGCAAGCAGACAAAGTATTCTTAAGGCTAGCTATGTAGTGAATAGATTGCGGCATGCGCAAACAAATACATATATAGGAGTAAAACGAATGGATGTATGGACAGATTTTGCTCAAACTTGATGGTAAGAGAATTGAGGAAGTCAGGCAAAAGGAATTTCGAGACAAACGAGAAGAAAAGGATAAAAACAGAGAGGAACAATTGAAAGAAGATAAGAAGGAAGGATAGACAAAGAAGGGAACAGATGTATTAAGATGAACAACGGAAAAAGCGGGAAAGAGCATATGACAATAGACAGAGGGCAATTGAAGAACGAGAAAGGTTAGAAAGAAAGAAGAAGAGGAATAACGAAAGTGAAGGGATAAAACGTACAAAGACGTAAAGATGAAGACACAGAGAGGGAGGAAGGAGGGGGGCAAAACTAGCAGTAACATTACTATGCCTGACGACAATTGTTGCAGTGCAAGGGTGACAAGAAGAGGGGGAATGAGGGGGGGCGAGGGGAACGAGGGGAAGAGTTGAGGAGAAGGAACAAAACAAGTGACTATCAATTGAAGGTTGACGACTCTTCAAGATAATGCAGGGGAGGGAGGGGAGGAGAAAAAAGAAGGGTCAAGGGGGGACAGACAAGCTGTTGTCAGTGGTCAAAGGACCGATGATAAAGGTAAGAGCTAAGAAAAGTTTAGAGGTGAAGAGGGAGGGAGATGGGGGGGAGAATGGCTGCAAGGACAGGCGGCTACAAATTACTATGCCTGATGGCAATTTGGGTAATCCAGGGCAACACTGGCGGGGGGCAGGGGAAACAAGGGGACACTAGCGGGGCAGTGGAGACATGGGGACACTGGCAGAAGGCAGGGGAGACATGGTGACACTGGCAGGGGCAGAGCAGACATGGGGACACTGGCGGGGGACAGGGTGTCAAACTAGAAATTATATCGTGCCTCCTATTGCTATGAATATATGTATATTGGCCTACGCCAAGCTGCTAACAAGCTGCTTATAAACTACATGTGAATAAACTTGCATTGCAAGGTCCTGACCTTAGAAACCATGTAAACTGTCATTTTGGGTCAAGCCGCCATTTTAGGTTTTCTTGCTCTATAAAGTCACCATGTGAGCTAAAATGGTAGCCTATGTTATTCAGATCAGAACTCGATTGTCATGACCTCTGTGTAGCTAATGTATAACTTGCCTGCAGGCCACTTGTTAGGGTCATGAGCTGAGACCTTGTCCTTCTGCTGACCTGTGTGCAATGGATTACCTGTATCACCGAAACTGATCTATAATTGAATGAGAACACCTGCTTAACTATATTGTATAAATTAAGTTCCGCATTGTAATGTTAGGCCTAGAGCATACATTATTACCATTTCTTCTTGTTAATGTATAAACCTAAGATGAACTAGATTTGACCTAGCAAGGGACCCTAGAGCAGTAACTTATTTATGGAATGGTTAACCCAAAGGAGGGCTAAACAGCAGGCTTGAAATGTATAAAAGCCTGACTGTTTCAATGAATATTTGCACTCACTGAGCACACCGAACCACGCCGGAGTTCACTGTGTTGTACTGAGGGTCGATAGCTATCTGAATTTTGTTCTGTTCTTTTGTAACTGGATTCAGTATAAAATAAAGTACTTTGTATGTTCCTTTGTAACCTGTGTTTGGTGTGTTTCCTTTTTGGTTACCCTGCCTCATATTATTTCCTTGCATTCACAGTTGGCGCCCGGAATATGGACCCTCAAGATTGATGCCGGATTATTGAAGGTTGACGCACGCTATCGGACCGGGATCGGACGGTGTCACATAACGGGCCCGACTGAACGAGACGCGACACCTCAACAGCGCTGCACGATCCGTTCCCTAGACGATAGCCGTGTGGTCTGAGACGGCATCTTGACGAGGGTAAATTTTTTGAGGCGGGCAGATTTGCCGAAATCACCATACACAAGGTACAATTCGTTAGGTAAGTCCTTTGTAAACCGATCGGTCCTCCTTAGGTTTGGTCAGGTGAGTAGTTACCCGACTCTTAATTCAACCCTGACAATTTGAATTTGGCGCATTGTATCTGCAGACACATTTATTGACCAGGTAACACCGAGTATTTGAGAAATGCCTGGGAAATTGTCTAGCTGCTTTAGGGCATTATTCCGCAGCGATAGACAATCTTTGGAATTTAGCCGCCCGGCACCACAGGAGCGGTCGCCGGCATGTACTATGTACTGTAAGCATGGCATTGGAAGTGTAGTATTTAATAAAATTTGGAACAGACAAACCAGACATGCCTCCGAACTTCAGTGGCCAGTCAATGGTAGTTTTGAGATCCCTCGTATTGAATATTTAGAGTCAGTCTTGTTAAAAAAGAAGGCCAGACCTGCAGCATTTGATGTTTTGCAAAATTGGCAAAGAGAAGCGTTGCAGCAGCTTAAAAGTAGGGAAAAACATGTGCGCCGTCATAAAACAAATGCTGAAAAGGCGTTGTTATATGATCAGGACAAACAGTCTGAGTCGGTTAGGAATATGGACAGGTCTTTCTCACTCGGTCTTCAGAAAATCTATCCTTCTAAAGATCTTCATGATTCTGATGAGTTTATCGACAAATTGTTAAATGAATGAAGGCCTGGTGCCTCTGCACCACCTCCGTATGTTCCTCTTCCTCCTGCTGTACCTCTTTCTGCTGTTATTCCTGCTCTTCCTGCTCAACCTGTTGTTCCTATTCCTCCGGTTGTTGTTCCTCCACCTGCTCCCTGCCTCTTCCCATTGCACCAGTAATAGTACCTTCATTGAATGTGCCTGCACCCTCACTCCCAAGTAGTTCTCTACCACTTGTAGTTGATCAGGGTGCGGCGTCGAGGATTGTTACTCGTAATACTGTTCCTACAGAAAAGAAACAGGATTTGTTTGCATGGGCTAAGCATTGTATGAAGAGAGATGATCGAGCTAATGTTCTTGCCACACTTTCTAATATGGATAATTTTCCTGAGAAAAATGTTTTCATTGAAGGTTTAGGGATTCATTTATGTGTAATGTGGGGTAAATTAAATAATGCAGACCTCCCACAAGGGTTGAGGGACCTGAATACTTTAGCGTTTTCATGAGACGCTGTGGAGAAGGTACATGAGCATGTTGAGAGGATATTTGAGTATAGAAAGGAGTTGGAAAGGTTACGGAATGAGGATGACGAAGAAGAAAGTATGTATGTACAGAAACGATTTCTTCCATGTCGTAAATCGACATCTGAGGAGGCGCAAATTTGTACAAAAGATGCAATTAGATGGATTTCAGACATATCGATAACTCCAGTTGAGGTATATGACACATACAGTCAATATACGCTAGAAATGCAGAGGAAAGTGATACAGGTAATGGTAAAGTACCTGCAGGATGAATGTTTAAAGAGAAAGGTTAGTTGTCCCACAGAGCTATTGAGCATTTATAAGAGAGCTTTTTCACTTGACACTTCTTCAACTGCTTTAGCGCTCGACTTAGCTCTGTTGTTTGGTAAGCGTTCGGAGTTGCCTACATCTCAGTTGCCTATGAGAGAGGTTCCTCCGACATTTGTCCCAAAGGTTGAGATTCCTGCTAATGCTGCAGCAGGTACACCTGCTGTGGACATTCCTGCACATTATGTATCACAGTTTGTTCACGTCCCGTTTTCATGACAGGAAGTGAATACTATTAGACAAACTATTCCCGACATTAGGAAAAATCCGACAGGGTTCTATAAAGAGATAGAGTCCGTTTTGCAGTCCTCAGTGTTTACCCTAGGCGACATTGATTTGCTATTCCCTGTACTCCTGCCTGTAGATTTGTGGAAACAAGTTAGAACTATAGACGATGTACTAGGGTTGGGAGATACATGGGCTAATATAGTTAGGCTTGATGGGGAAAGGCCAGCTGGTGAGAGACCACCTCAGGTGATACTAACTTTGCTTGACAGAATCATTGCAAAACTGAAAACTATAATCCCCGAAAAGAGAATTATTTGGGACAAGCTTACGGCCTGTGTCCAAGGAAAATCTGGGGGTGCTACCGAGTTCTTTAATCGGTTCGAACAAGTATTCTCGGATTTCAGTGGACAAGACTTAGGCACAGAGTCTGGGAAAAGATTATTTGTGGACAAATTTGTACGTGGATTTCTGCCTGACATCCAGTCACAAATTATGTCATCTGAGAGCGCTTGGCAGGCGAAATCCCAATCAGAAGTACTGCACATGGCTCAGTACTACGAGAACCGTGTCAATAATGAAAAAGATAGAGTCGAGAAGAGAAAAGGTGATTTGAAGACTAACGTATTGTTACAGCAAATTGTTAGAGGCCCCAGAGGGGGTAGTTCGCAGATTAGAGGTCAGTATGTTCCTCAAGGGAATGTGCCATTGGGTCCTGTGAATATTAACCAGTGTGCCTATTGTCGCCAGGAGGGTCATTGGCGTGCACAATGCCCCGTCCTTCGACAGAGGTCAAATAACACATTTGGAAATATGGGTAGACGATCCAGAGGTCGCCCGGGTGTAGGGGGCCCTGGTAGAGGCCAGTATTCGCAGGATCCCCAACAACCTTTTTCACAGGATAATCAGACTTCGAGTGTGGATACTAGAAACATATTTGATCATCCTTCTGCTGCATATCTATCTGAAGAGCTTCCTTTTGATGATATTTTGTTTCGTTAGGATTGCCCGAAGCAGGGTTTGGAACCTACACCTATTCCCGTTAATCAGAAAGGTCCCTACATTGAAATGGTAGTGGGAAATAGGAAACATCAATTTTTAATAGACACTGGAGCACAGAAGTGCTCCATTGATCATTCTTGGGTTCCAAACATTCCACTGTCAGGGCAAACCAATGTTTCTGTAGGGATTTCTGGCACACCAGTTGTTTGTCTGGTTTCTTCACCGGTACCTATTTCTTTGGGTCCCTTTACGGACCACTGTCCATTTCTCTTGACTTCGAATTGTGGAGAGAATTTGCTGGGGTTGAATCTGTTCAAGGAATTAAATGCGGTAATTCATTGTTCTTCTGATGGAGTGCGTTTGACGATTTCACCACAGCAATGTTCTGTTTCGCAATTCTTGACTAGACCTTTGCCACCAGAATTCAGTAATGTACCAGAGTGTTTGTGGGCAGTTGATAACAATGATGTTGGTGTTTTGCAGATTGAGCCTGTTAAAATAGTTTTGAAACATGGAATTAAGCTGCCCCGTATTCCACAGTATAAGATCTCAGTTGAAGGCGAGCAAGCTTTGAAGAGCATTGTTTCCGATTTTGTGCATCGTGGGGTGATTGAGGAGATTGCAGGAAGTTTGTGCAATAGTCCGATTTTACCCGTGTACAAAAAAGGTGATAATGCAATTCCATTTCGTTTTATAATTGATTTACGTGCCATTAATAAAGTCGTCGCTCCGCAATTTCCAATTGTGCCTGATGTGACGACAATATTAACCATGATTCCAGATACGGCTACTCACTTCAGTGTTGTGGACCTAAAGAATGCTTTCTTCAGTATTCCTATATATGAGGAGAGTAGATGCTTGTTCGCGTTCACCTTAGGGGGACGCTCATTCACATTTACTCGTGCACCTCAAGGTTATACTGAGAGTCCTAGTATTTATAGTAGGGCTTTGAAAGAGCAGCTTGATACCCTTGGATTGCCCCCTACTTGTACGTTGCTTCAATATGTTGATGATTTGCTTTTAGCCGCTGACTCTGAGAGCTCTTGTAAAGAGGGCACTGTATTGTTGCTCATCCATCTAGCTAAGCATGGTCACAAAGCTTCGCTTAAAAAGTTTCAATATTGTTGCCAGGAGGTCGCCTATTTAGGCTATCTCCTGTCAAAGGAGGGAAGAAGATTGACACCTGAAAGAATAAAACACATTTCTGGCATGTCTGTCCCAAATACACAAAAGGAAGTTAGAGCCTTGATAGGTATGGCTTCTTACTGTAGGTTATGGATCCCAAACTTCTCACTAGTGATAAAACCGATGTTGGCCTTGACGAAGAAGGGTATTTCTTCGCCATTGCCATGGAATACGGAGCATCAACATTCATTTGAGTTGCTCAAGACTGCATTATGTTCGGCGCCAGTTTTGGGCACACCGAACTATGAGAAGGCCTTTGTGTTGTTTGTGCATGGATGTGATGGATGTGCTTTGGCTGTATTAACGCAGGAACATGGAGGGAAGAATAGGCCATGCGGTTACTACTCTTCCGCCCTTAATCCTGTTGCATGCGCTTTGCCAAGATGTTTGCGCGCTGTCGCTGCTGCTGCTGCGTCTGTAAAACAGAGTGAGGGAATGGTCCTAGGCCATGATTTAACCCTGATGGTGCCTCACTCTGTAGATATTCTATTGAACAAAACCCAAACGCAACACCTCACTTCCGCACGACTGACAAGATATGAATTAATCTTGTTTGCTCCCCACATTCAAATTAGGAGGTGCTGCATTCCTAATCCGGCTGAACTCCTACCTTTCCCGCAAAATACTGTTTGCGGTGACGAAGAGTCACATGACTGCCTGTATACTACTGAACAAGATACAAAAGGCAGAGTTGATTTGAGGGACACTCCTTTGGATAACCCACAAGGGGAGCTGTTTTGTGATGGCTCCTTCTTCAAACTACTGGATGGTACATCCACAGCTGCTTATGCAGTCACTGCATTGAGTACGGTTGTGGAGACCAAGAGAATTACGCATAACTCTGCGCAGGCTGCAGAGATTATAGCATTGACTCGAGCTTGTGAGCTTTCCGAAGGGCTAACAGTAAACATATATACTGATAGCCAGTATGCCTTTGGGGTGGCTCACAACTTTGGGAGACTTTGGTCAGAGAGAGGGTTTTTAACTTCGCATGGCACCAAGATCCAACATGGCTCCCTGATAGTACAATTGCTTTCAGCACTTGCGCTCCCTAGTCAGTTAGCAATCATTAAGTGCGCAGCACATCGCAAGATTATAGATGATGTAGGGAAAGGGAATGCTTTCACTGATCAAATAGTTAGACAAACTGCCTCTGATCTCTTCACGGAGATGTTTGTTTCAAGGGAGACTGTAGATGCCTATGCAATGGATGAGGGTGTTGGGTCTGTACGGGATATCCAAGTCGATGCCACATTAGGAGAATCCAAGAGGTGGGCTGAGGGCTTGGGGAAACTCAATGATGATGGGTGTTGGGTGGACATGGTTGAAGGGAAATGGTTGCTTCCTAATGCCTATATAGTAATGATGGTTACCATGGCACACGGTCCCACACATGTGTGCGCTCAACAGATCACGAGAATGTTAGAGAGGGTCTGGGTAAATGATAAGATTTCAAAAATTGCCCAGCATTATGTCCAAAATTGCATGATTTGCCTACAACACAATGTGGGAAAGGGGACAGCAACTCCAAGATGTAGCTTTGGGCCTCCTTCTGTCCCGTTTGAAGTGATTCACTTTGACTTTATTGAAATGGAGTGATGTAACAATCTAAAATATGTCCTTGTGGTCATTTGCGCCTTTAGTAAGTGGGTCGAGGCTTTCCCTGTTAAAGACGTTACAGCCATGACCACTGCAAAGACCATGTTAAAGGAATTCTTCCCACGGTTCGGTTAGCGGAGAGTTATCTTGCCGGATAATGGTCCCCATTTTATCGCTGCTGTAATTCTACAGATATGTACGGCATTGCAAATTGACAAACGATTCCATTCGGCCAGACATGCTCAGAGCACTGGATTAGTGGAAAGACACAATGGTATCATAAAAAACAAGCTCGCTAAGACGTGTGCTGGCACCAAACTAAAATGGCCGGACGCCTTACCGATCGTGTTACTTTCAATGCGGACAACCCCTCAAACTAAGACTGGGCTCTTTCCCTTTGAGGTGGTAATGGGGTGACCTGCTAATATTTGGGGTTTGCCTAAAAGCTGCGCATTGCGCGATGTAGAAAATGTACTTCTCTCCGACTATTGTAACCAATTGACTAAAAACCTGTTTTCAATTTATCACCAGGTGCGAGAGGCATTGCCGGTGAGGTACGAGGGCCCCGGTCACAGTCTACGACCAGGGGATTGGATCCTCGTTAAATCCTTCGATAGAGCATCTTGCCTCGCACCACGTTGGAGGGGCCCCTACCAGGTGCTCTTGGTCACTCAGACTGCGGTGCGGGTAGGAGGACGTCGCCACTGGATCCACGGCAGCCACACCAAACGGATCCCACACCCTGTGCCATACGATACAGAAGACGCAGAACCCCTTTCCGACATTGTAACCAACGTACCCGAAACGGCAGACAGTGGAGAGAGAGTATCGGAGGCCGTTCCGGAAGTTGTAAGGCCCGACAAAACGGCCATCTTGCCTCCTTGCTCTCCCACTGCATCGTTTGTGGATCATCCATCTTCTGATCCAACTTCCGTTCACTCGCCACCTCCTGTGGGAAGTGACGACATCCTGTCTGCTGATTCTTTTGCACCGGAAACTATGAAGTATAATCTCCGCCCAAGGAGATAGGTTTGCAATACGGCTCTTGCTGTACAATTGAAAGAATTTGAGGGCTTACCTTTTTTTGGCCCAATTGCATAAAGGGTTCTGCTGGCTAAGGGTTGTGGGAAAAGACATGAAGAAGACGCGCGACCGGAGTCGCCAGCAAACGAACAATTGGTGTTTCTCGATTGAAGACGACAATGCCCGCATCCGCTACCGTGCGTACTGAACTTTTGGGCAAAAATGTGACTAGGAGAGACAATGAGCAGATATGTATGGGGGCCCCGAAAACGTGTTGTTGTCTACTGGTGATAATCACGGGACTTTTAGTAACTGTTGGTTGTGGGTTTTGGTATTTGGAGAGAATGTACCCTTTGAATGATTTCCTACCTGTTGAAAATATAACTGTTGTTCCCACTCCTTCTGTGCAACTACATACCTTGTCACCTAGAGATCTTTTGCATAGACGGAATTATCAAAATAACACTCTACTTCTAATTATGAATGCTACCCATGCAATCTTTAACAGAACCAATTGTTGGATCTGCTCGCATTTACCGCAACATGGGGATAAGGGGGTAGGTTGGTATATTCACCCTTTACCTTTGACAACTGCTTGTTATGCTTCACTTAGAGCACAGTTCTTTGGCCGATGGAATGAAAGCATCTCGGGGAACTTTGATGGCACTAATTTGAATAGTTTTGAGAAACGTGTTCTGACTCCCCTGGGATGCTCGCATTTCGCAAATAGGAGTAAGCTCAATATTGCTTCTATTAGTGCTTCTGATAGACTGTCTCGTCCTTTCCAATCTTTGATTTCCTTAAAAATGGCTCCGATAGGCAATAAGGATGCCGTGCCTCCTTCTTATACTGTTAACCATAGCCCCGATTCAGTTTCTTTCTGCATACAGAGGAATGGCATCCGGTCAATGGGAGATTTTAGAGGTTGTGCCAACGTTGCAAATTTGACTGGGGAAGACAGACCTTTGTATGTAGGCGAACCTATCTATTTTGTTTGCGGTAATGTAGCATTTCCATGGTTGCCCAGGGATTGGCAGGGAACTTGTTATCTAGGAATCCTGTTACCTGGGGTGTTCATAGCAAGTACTGTAGAGGTTTCGAAGGCTCGTCCACGGCGGGACGAGAATGGCGACACTCCAGCACAGGTTTTAGGAGATGTAGCGAAATCATTCCTTCCATTCTTTGGGCAGATAGCGAATTCCGAGGATATCAGGAAACTAGCGAGAGTACTGGAGAGAACCATCAACCGGACCACAGATATACTCTATAATATGACTTCAGAGCAGAAAGCGATCAGATTGGTAGCGCTTCAGAACCGGATGGCATTCGATGTCATTCTGGCTGAACGTGGTGGAGTATGTAAACTAGTGGGGTCCGCTTGCTGTGTTTTCGCACCGGATTCCTCCCCAACTATTTTTAAGGCAATACAGAATCTGCACATTCTTAGTTCAGAAGTGCATGTTCCCGAGGGAAATTGGGATCTTAGCGCTTGGTTCTGGGACTTCTTGCGGTCTTGGGGTTGGAAAGTGCTTTCAGTCTTGCTGATTATTTTGGGAATTCTGCTATTTCTTTGTTGTTGTATCCAATGTCTACCAAGTATATGTTCAATGCTAGGGGGATGTTGTGCTCAGGCGATAGGTACAATAGGACATAAAGTGTATGCCCCGGATAAAACCTCTAAGGAGTATGTACTGAAAGAGATCTTAGTAAAAGATCTAATGGCGATAGATATTTCTGACAGCTATTCAGGGTGTATGGATGATGACACATGGAGTTACTTGCAGGGAGATCAGAAGTAGTTTAGCACTTGGCATAGGCCAAAAGGAGGGTTTGTCAAACTAGAAATTATATCGTGCCTCCTATTGCTATGAATATATGTATATTGGCCTACGCCAAGCTGCTAACAAGCTGCTTATAAACTACATGTGAATAAACTCGCATTGCAAGGTCCTGACCTTAGAAACCATGTAAACTGTAATTTTGGGTCGAGCCGCCATTTTAGGTTTTCTTGCTCTATAAAGTCACCATGTGAGCTAAAATGGTAGCCTATGTTATTCAGATCAGAACTCGATTGTCATGACCTCTGTACAGCTAATGTATAACTTGCCTGCAGGCCACTTGTTAGGGCCATGAGCTGAGACCTTGTCCTTCTGCTGACCTGTGTGCAATGGATTACCTGTATCACCGAAACTGATCTATAATTGAATGAGAACACCTGCTTAACTACATTGTATAAACTAAGTCCCGCATTGTAATGTTAGGCCTAGAGCATACATTATTACCATTTCTTCTTGTTAATGTCTAAACCTAAGATGAACTAGATTTGACCTGGCAAGGGACCCTACAGCAGTAACTTATTTATGGAATGGTTAACCCAAAGGAGGGCTGAACAGCAGGCTTGAAATGTATAAAAGCCTGACTGTTTCAATGAATATTTGCACTCACTGAGCACACCGAACCACGCCGGAGTTCGCTGTGTTGTACTGAGGGTCGATAGCTATCTGAATTTTGTTCTGTTCTTTTGTAACTGGATTCAGTATAAAATAAAGTACTTTGTATGTTCCTTTGTAACTTGTGTTTGGTGTGTTTCCTTTTTGGTTACCCTGCCTCATATTATTTCCTTGTATTCACAAGGGGAGTCAAGGGGACACTGGCAGGGGGCACGGGAGTCCAGGAGAACATTGGCAGAGGGCAGGGGAGACAAGGGGACACTGGCAGGGGTCATGGGAGACATGGAGACACTGGCGGAGGGCAGGGGAGAAAATGGGGACACTGGCGGGGGCAGGGGAGACAAGGGGACACTGGCGGGGGCAGGGGAAGTCAAGGAAGTTTAGAGGGCTTTGGGGGCGAAGGGGGGGAAAACAGCTGCAAGGCCAGGTGGCTACGAATTACTATGCCTGATGGCAATTGGGGTAGTGCCGGAGAATGACAGACGGAGGTATGGAGGAGATATGGGGATGGAGGGGGGCATAGGGCAACAGGGGACACTGGCGGGGGCAGGGGAAGTCAAGGGGACACTGGTGGGGGCAGGAGAGACAAGGGGACACTGGTGTGGGGCAGGGGAGACAAGGGGACACTGGCAGGGGGCAGGGGAGACATGGGGACACTGGCACGGGCAAGGGAGCCAAGGGGACACTGGCGGGGCAGGGGAGACATGGGGACACTGGCGGGGCAGGGGAGTTCAAGGGGCCACTGGCAGGGGCAGGGGTGACAAGGGGACACTGGCGGGGGCAGGGGAGACAAGAGGATGCTGGCGGGGCAGGGGAGACAGGGGACGCTGGCGAAGGGCAGGGGAGACAAGGGGACACTGGCGAGGAGCAGGGGAGACATGGGGACACTGGCGAGGGCAGGGGAGACAAGGGGACACTGGCGGGGGCAGGGGAGACAAGGGGACACTGGTGGGGGGCAGGGGAGACAAGGGCACACTGGCAGGGGGCAGGGGAGACATGGAGACTTTGCAGGGGCAGGGGAGACAAGGGGACACTGGCGGGGGTCAGGGGAGAAATGGGGACACTGGCTGGGTGTGGGTGAGTCAAGTGGAAACTGGTGGGGGGAGGGGAGGCTAGAGGTGTACCGTAGTGGACAGGGGTAGACAGGACCTCCGTTGTGGGCCTTAGGTGGTGCAGCCAGCTCCCGCCTACTGGTTGTAGCCATTGGCTTAAGGGGCCAAATGCAACCGATGGGAGAGGAGGCGGGGGTTGGCCCACAAAGCAGGAAAGACTTCACATATGATTTAGGCAGGAGTAACGAACAAATAGCCATCTTGGAGGGCATTGACAAGGTGGCAGTGAGCAGGGCAACAACTATAGAAAAAAAGGTGCAGACAACAACAAATGCGAGGGGCGCAACATGCTGCACAAATCAGCCATATGGTCAAAAGTACGATTGATTAGTGCAAATTCTAACAAGATTGCAAGTCATTTGCATCACTGCAAAATCAATGTCAAAGTCAATATGAGGACTAAGAAAGAACTGAAAGGGAAGCAAAAAAATGTTTGACTCGAGAGTACACAGCTATACGACAGAGAGGGAGGCGTGTGTAGTTTTGAGCCTAAAGAGTTGTCTTTAGGTGATTGAGTGTGACTAGAGACAAAGAGGAGGGAAGCCATACAAGTTGGGACAGGATAAGTCAGACAAAGACAGAGAAACCTTCCATGGGGAGGAGGGAGGTAATGTATGTGGTCTTGAAGGATGTTCTCTGCTCTCAGTCGGGCGTGCAGGGTTTTCCAGCTCTCTTAGGATCTTGAAGTTTAATGGTAGAGCTTGATTCTGGTATTGTAGATGTTAGCTTTGGTGGCAGTGATGGCTGTTTTGTAGGTGCAGGCAGAGCGATAGAAGGCTGCTTTGTTTGGAGTGTTTTTTTTTTCTCCAAATATGTTTAAGGGTCCATTTTTGTTTGTGAAGGGAGGCTTGTTCGTCTGTGTACCAGTTCTGTGGGTTGATTTGTTTGCAGGAGGTAGTTTTGAGGGCAGTGTGTTCATCTAAAGAAGTAAGTAGTGCAGTGCTGTAGGCTACAGGGTAAGCAACAACAGATGCTGATGAGAGTGAGGCCAGGATAGAAGGGGCTAGTTGTTCAGCAGTGAGTTTGCATGTGTGTCTAGAAGTGATGCAGGGGGGCTCCCCATTAATGGGTGAGGTTTTGGTGATGGTGGCTAGAGTGAAGCAGATAAGTGAATGATCTGACCATGGGAGGGGGCCGATGGAGGTAACTTGGAGAGGTGTGTTGCACGAGAGTATCCATTTAAGGATCTTTCCTTTGTTGTGTGTCAGGGAGACAACCATTTGGGTAAGCTTCATCTCTTTGAGGGTTGCAGTGAGGGTGGCTGCCTTCTGGTCAACAGGGTCTTTGATGCCTAGATTAAAAAATCCTAGGGTTATAATTTCGGTAATAGGCTTGAGGAGGGGGGCAATGAGTAGAGGGATGTTGGTGCTGGTGTGCCAGTACCTTGTCTTATACCGCTTCCTGAAAAGCTACATTCAAATAAAGTGGTTCCTCTTAACTCTGCAAATGAAGAGAATCTAGTAGTGTTGGAAAGTCAAACATATATGACATACTCCCACTAGATTTAGCAGTCAATCAGTAGTTGAATGCTATTCAAATGCAGCTTTCAGCATGTTGTTTCGATTGACACCACTTATGCAAGACATAGCTTCATCAGTAGAGAAACAGTTATGTGTGGAACTTTCAATTCTTAAAGTATCTGTAGATGAAAGACCACAGAACACACATTTGGCCATGTCAATCCGAAATGTAATAGCTGTTGCAAATTAAAAGAGAAATGTCTCTCATAATACACAGGAAGGTAGCCAAGAATTTGTAATGATTATGCTTGAGGTGCTAGTGCAGGAAACAGTTTGTGTAGATAGATATCTCGGAATGTCTTATGAGTGCAATTACGAGTATCCACAATGTTATAAACAGCAATATACTCAAGATCTTACAGAAAGGTTTTTATATCTTCCTGACCCTGATCAGAAAAAGTGAGAATGTGTCTTATCTCATAACAAAAGCATTCCCTGATATGCAATGCATTGACTGTGGTTGTAATTTACAGTCAAAATTGAAAAATCGACTTTTTAAAAAGTACCTTTAAAGAATGTTTCAGAGATGTATTGTAGATGGTAGGAACATTAATACTATGGTTTTTAGTTTTTGTAAACAGTCAGGTTTCTATTTGCAAGAAAACCTTTAAAACACGCAGTCATTTTTCATGCTGGAGCATCCATGTGGACATTTCATGTGGACATTTCACAACATGGGTATGTACAGAGGTAGATCGACTTTTCTGCAATTACTCTATAGTCACACACCAAGCTAGATTGCCAAAATGTTTAAAGAATGCTTACTTAATGTTTCTAGAACCTCCGTTTTAAAATATGTTGCATATTCTATGTGAATATAAACATGCAAAATTGACATTTAAAAAGGGAAAATAGGTAATTCATGTGTTCTGTAAACTAAGGATATATATTTACTGCATTGAAATATAAAATCACTAGGAAACAAATGTGTAGAGTAGGAGCCAAGTACCCCCACTCCAACTGCCCCGCCTTCATTACCTGAAACGTATAAACCAAAGTATGTGATGTATACTGAACAGTTAAACCAGCGAAGAGAAGAGTGTGGGCGCTGTGCAGTACCCATAAGAATACCTGTACCTAAGAGAACATGGGAGGTAAAGTACCCATTGAGGAAACCATACCTGCATACAAGACAATATGATGGCCATTTGAACGAGATTCCTGAAGAAGCAAAGAAACTATATGACAAGGATGAATGGTGACGTCATACAAGGTTGAATCGACACCTATATAGAAAGATAACCAGACCGGAGAGGCAGATGATTTACAAGGTACAAGAAGATGCTAAGGATAAGTGACATTGTGGGATCAAGATGAAGAAACTTATGCCGCAGACCGGATGAAGATACTTAGATAGTTTAAACGTGTACAGATACAGTAAAACGCAGGCATCAAAGCAATCATGAAGCTAGCTACATGCTTTCAAATAGATTAGACCGCAGCAAGCGCCAACATATACATATATTTCTCAATAGATACATATGGACAAATAAAGAATAAATGTTTAAGCTACGTATATAAGCAGTACTGAACAAAAACAAGAAGGCCTCATTCTAGTGCCGCAGTTGAGAAAAGCAATTAAATTAAACAGAATAAAAGCTCAGTTAAGGAGTTCTTGAGCCAAGAAAGCCAAGGTCCTATCAAACTGGAGTTGGCTGACATTGGATACAATTAACGTGAAAGAACAGAAGCTCCTGTTCAGAGAGGTCAAGCAAAAACAAAAGACGTCAGAGGACTATTGAAAATCAAATCAAATACAATAAAAGGCTCAATTTTGTGGTATCCAGTCATGTGATAGAGGAAGTTGGATGAGCAAGATGATCACACCTATGCACGGAAGCCGGCTAGTGTCCATACCCCTTAGAAATTTTCAGAATACAGTACAAACTCAAGGCCAACTTCAAAGCACTAATTGACACTGGACCATTGAGGTGATGATGGATGATATTTTAATTGGTGGGAAGCTGATATCAAGACGAGCTTATCCGCACCTGGTTGTTCAGTCTGTATGCTGGTAACGTAGGTAGGAAAAGTACTGATGGGGGTTAGAAGCCAACCAATAGTAGGGGACCACATAGTTGGGGGTCCTATAGTGTGTGTAGCTGTTAGGAAAGATTTCATATGTGTATGTAAAAGAAGCTGACACGAGGACTCTAGGTCCCAGATATGCGAAATATACCCACCTCCCAGAAAATATATTAATCAGGGATAAGTGGGGGTCTTTTAAAGAAAGAACCTGCCCTCAAGGGAAAACCTAATAAAGTCAATGTTGCTTCATCTTGAGGACAGCCTTTTATGACAAAACAACAGAAGTGTTTCCAAAACATTTTTGTTTTTTAAGGAACTATTATAAATAAAGTTGCCCAAATCCTAACGTGAAGAAACAATATCCAAGGGAAGATTTGGGTATTTGGCCACCCTTATGGTCCAGTACGTGGATACTGTTAAGTGACTCCAATCAAGCACTCCCACTAAGTCAGTGCCTTGTCTGGGATTGCTCAAGAGAAGCCCTTATTTATATATTTTTATGACAAGTTATACTCTGGATAATAAACCCTTATATAATGCCCCTCTCTTTGAATCCCCCTGACCTCACTGAGCCAAGAAGTAGGTTTGTTTTGCAATTTAAAAGATTTATTGGAAAAATTAAACAATATATATATATATCACACTTTTACAATAAATTAATATTTGATAGCACCCTTATGAATATAATGTTGATCAACAATAGATAATCTGACACTAGCACACTTCTTTACAATCAATGAGGAGTTAGTATAGGAAGGATAAGGTAGCAGAAAATACTTTTATGATTTCAAGGAAAAGCAATGAGGGAAAAATGCAGCACAGAAATAAAGTTGATATGATTTCAACAAAAGATACAATGCTCACTTTTTCTCTGACAATTCCCTTCCCCCTATGCAAGATAAGGAGATGGAAGGAGATGGAAGGAGAGCACACAATTCTCAGGAATGCAAAATGCAATACAAATTTCCAGTTCCCCCCAGCGAGCTTAGAGGAAAACGGTATGATTTTAAAGCAGGCAAGATCCTTTTAAATGTGGTGGCACTGAAGTGAAAAATATGCTAAACATGCTTTTAATTCCCTCTAGAGGTTCAGGGTGAGAGAGAGATACTTTAAATCAGTTCAGGTCAGCCCTACCAATGATTCAGGGATGGTTATCAGGTTGAAAACGGGATTCAGTAATGGAAGCAAAAGACAGATATTTTTACACGTGGTTGAAATGAAGCAAACTGTTAATTCGCTGCACTTTTTTTCCAAGTGCGTCGATTACGGATGAACTATATGTTTGCACTTTAGGCTTGTTGGAAAGCTTAGAATCGTAGCTTTAAGATGAGAGTTAAAACTCACTTCTAGCACCAACGGTTCAAGAGATACGGACGATTTAGTGGAGGTAGATTTTCAGAAATGAAATTACAGTTTCAGAATGACAGATGCGCTTGGAAGGTTTGAATCAACAGGATGGACACACGATTCCTTATGATGCAGTTCTAATAGGTTAAAATAGTTTGAATTAGATCATTTTAAACTAAGAGATTGGTTTTGCACAGTTCTGGCTGAGTACTCACACTATGAATTTGAAATAGGCCATCAGGGTCTGGTCAGCAGGTTTGGACGGGACTCCTGACGGGTAGTTCTGAAGTCAAAGCTCTCTGGGTCAGCTCTGCTCTGCACTTCACAGCAGTCTGGTCTGGGTCTCTCTGGTTCTGGTCTCTCTGGATACAGCACTGCTTTCCGGGTCTGCTACCGGTTCTGGCAAAAGTTCTTGGCAAAGAATCCAACAGCTCGTCCTCTGTAGAATAGTTTGGTTGGATTGCTGAATTCTGAAGGCCTGCTGAGAAGAGTTCTCAGCGTGTGGGTTAGGCCTTTGCTTTAAGTTCTGTAGTCTATCTGGAGTCTAAGTTCTGGATGTTCCTTCTAGATGTTGTGTGGTACGGCAAAATGCTCCGCAAGAAAATGGAAAATGAATGTCTTGCCTGTCCAAGCAGTCTCTTTTTATGTGTTCTGCAAGTGGGTGTGTGTGTGGGCATAACTCACAACTTATCATTGGCCAAGTCCTCCTCTCTCCCTTAATTGGGGGAAGGAAATGGAGTGTCATCATGATGAGGTAGTTTATGGGACAGAGGATCCACCCCTGGTCAATTTGCACACAAATCTATTCTTGATCCAAATACATATTTATCTCTGTACCATTTTTCTAATATTATATGTCCAGTTAACATATTTTCTGTTGCACCAAACCATCCGATCCCTGTCTTTGTAAGATGTTGTGTCCACTTATGACAGAATTCTGCCCTTTTCATCAAGAACACAACCTCTAAACTTTTCCAGAATTTACACAAATATGCACAAGGAATATGGGCATCAGATGATAAAGTGTCAGATTTTTAACATACAGACATTCGGAGTAATACCTTATTTTCTGCTACTACCCCCCAGAACATACCACAGAGTCCTAACACCTCTTAAAATGTGCGCAGCAAAATCACAAGAATAATGATATTAATTATATAATTTTGACAAGTCCGTACTATGAATTATCCATCTTTTTAAAACTATGCTCTGGCCCAGAGGGGTGTGGTTTCCAAAAGCACATGGTGGAATTTCTGGTTTATCCACTTCCTCCATCTCAGGTGGCTCACAGAGGCACTGCTCCTCCCAGTTTCTCCCAAGAGGAAGCCATTTACGACCCTCCCTAATTTAACATTTGCCTGAGCCAAGGAAGGCTCATTGTTCTGTTTCCCTGCTCCCATGTTCTCCTCCCCTGATTCAATCAGAGAGGTGTAACCTCCTTTTGGTGGGATCAGCAGAAGGCAGCCAGGCCTGGGAATGCAGTGGCTGAGCAAGTTTCAACTCTTGTCGGGGGTAGTTGCGGGCAGAATTCACTCTCTTCAAGCCAGGCTTCAGCCAAATGTCACTTTTGTTCCCAGTTTTTCTTCATTCAAATCAAACTTACAATTTCTACACATGCAGCTAGAACGCTGATTCTAAGTTCAAAACTATGACCTTTAAACAGTTGCAACCTATGTGACACTCAAAGTAGGTCACTCATTTATTTTAAACATTTCGATTTTAGTGGCTTTAAGTCCAATTTCACTTCAGCTGCTGACATCCACAGCTCATCCAGTTTTGTTATAAACATTGTTTTGGGCTCTGCATCTTTCCAGATTTTGTACGCACACAAGACTACATTCTGCCAAATGTCTGCTGGTGTTCAGTGAGATTTTTGAATATCTTGCAATGTTTAAAATAGGCATTTTTAGCTTGCATTTCAGAGAAACAAAGGTGATTTCAAAGTGCTTTTTGATCTAACAGGCACTGCTGTTTTTCCTTTGGCACCACGTTTCACTCATGGCGCTTCTGGCCCACCACGCTCGCACTGTTTGGAGGCAGGTTAGGCGACCATTTTGGTGTGCGCAAAAACTGCACGGTTTTCCTGGATTCTGGCGCAATGTGGGCTTTTTCGGCCATCTTGGATTTTCTGAGCCCACAGCACCAAATGTTGCAGCATAATAACTCGAACATGGGTCAAAACCCCTGACAATACCCTATGTAATTTTCCATCCATGTGTCAACCCCCAAACTTTTTGCTGCTGTTTAGACACCACTGACTGACTTTAGCTGTACTCCTCTGGGCTTTCGCTCACTTTTTTATGGGGAAACTGACATGCCCTTAAAACAGTCAGTACTGGGAGACTTTGTTTCCCTTAGCCCTTTTCTCATGTTGCAACTTTTGTGCAACATGTAACAAGTATGGAATGTATTTTACCATACTGCACATTTGGGTCTATAGTCATTTCCAAAGGCCCTAGATACTCTTGCTGGACTTTTTATGAACTGTGCAGATGTGTCATGGACAGGACTGGTGGCAGCTATCATTTTGCATTATTTTTAACCCTTTCCTGCCATGTTAACTGCTTTAACCGCGTTTGGCACAGATAGGTGGCATGGTTCCAAAATGGCCATGCCACGAGGTTCTTTGTCCTGTCCTTTGGCCATCTTGCCCCTTCACCTTCCCAAGATCGAGTCGACCCAGGCCAGTCCTTATTTGGTCATGCATTTTCCCACGAATCCCAATGTTTTTGCGGGCTTCTGCATGCCATGTGTGTGTGCCTCCAGGTTGTGCGCTGGGATGCCTGATCCCAATACACATCCTGGGTGCCAGAGAGTCTGGAGTGTCCAGAATGACTGAGACCACCGTGCGCTGTGATTGGTTCACGTATGGAGTGAGTGTTTGTGAGCAGATCTCCCATTGGGTCCTCTAGGTTTTGGTGTGAAGGCCACTTTGGATAAGAGGAGCCTGGAAACATCACTACCATGTCAATCTCCTGAGTTCTCACTGAACAAGGGATAGAATCCAAGTATCCTGCAACTATGAAGCTGAGTCGAGGAACCGCTGGTGACCCGCTGGAAGGTTTGGTACCCTGAGCCCGCTGTCGTCCCTTGAGACCCCTCTGCATCTGGACATCCTAGAAGGTCTGCGAAGATGCTTCGACCCATTGGAATAGTGGGACCAACTATTCTCGGCACCTTCACCAAAACCTGCAAGTAAACTTTCTAAAGTGTCCCTGGGCCAACCAGTGGGCTGACCAGTTTACACAGGACCTTTGCTCTGTCTCCGCCATCGTTTCTAGGAGGCCCTCAAAACTTGGTATACTGCTAGCTCTGGCACCCTCACACTGAATTTCATACACTTGGCATTCCCAGGTCTGAAGTGAGACGAGTGCACCTGGACCAGAGTAAACACAGTTACTGTGTTGCCCTGCTGCGGTAACGTCCTTTGCAAGTCCATTGCATTTGTGACCCTCTTTCCCCTGAAGCCTGCTGCAGTGAAACTGGGGTGATTCATCCACCAAGAGCGGAGAAAATGCCACTGTCCCATTTGGGAATCCTCTCTGGAACTCAGGAACTAACAGGTGCCGAGACGTCCTTTTTGCCGCTGTCAAACCTGCAACCGAATTGGACTAACCTGCCGAAGTTTGGGTCTCCTTGCCTCAGGAACCGGTGAGTAATCTGTACCACAAACGGTGGACCCTAGCGCCAGAGCCCAACTTTACGCAGGGGTGGCCCTTGGGGGCCCCTCTCTTGGCCACTGTTATTGTGAAATAGCGACTCCATCCCAAACTCTTGAACTGCCTCTGTCTTCAAGTGGAGGTCCTTCTTGAATAGTGGGAACTTATTCTTTTTCGCATTATCCACCTTCCCGAACTGCTAGAGACCCCTGAAGAGACCCTGTTTTGCCCATTGGAGCAACCGCGTGCATTGGCATACATGTACACAAGGCTCCACTCTTCTTAGGGCTTGGGCTGCCTCTTAGTTAGGTGAGTAACGGATGTTGAATTGGGTCTAAAGATTCACTGCACTGCCTGTTTTCATCCCCTCTAGGTTGTCAACATATTTCCTGCAGTCATTCCTTTTGGCCCCCCCCCCCTCCCGGTCTTGTATATATATTGTATTGCATGTGATGTATTGGTTCACTTAGTGTTACTGTGATTCTTTGATAAAGTCTGTGTTACAAAGGCCTTGTAATACATGTGTCTATATTTTTAATATAACACCTGTCTGGAGTAATTTGTAAGTGTCCTTGCTCTGTGTGCTCATTGAGGTCCTTCAGTCACCCTCACCCCTCCTGAGACTAAGGGGTCGATTCATGGAACAAATGTGCGCCCAAAATATTGGCGCAAGCTGGCGAAAGTGTGAAAAAACAGGCGCACGCGCACGCGTGCGATTCATGAAAGCTCCTGCACGTGTTTTCCTCGGGATGTGCACTGAACCCGTGCGTGGCGCACACGGGTGCACACGTCATTGCAACATCCCGAACGCTGTGCGTGACGCGCATAGGGAAAGCGCACAACATCCGCGCACACACAAAAAAGGGGGCGGGACACCGGGCGGAACATGCGGAATGGGGAACAATGCGTGAAAAAGAAGACGTAACTTGGGAAGTACTGCATGGAAATACACGGAACGCCCATACGCACGTGAACAACCCATATTCATGGATTTGAATACGGGAAACCCGTGCACGGCAAAAGACGCGCATGGGCGTCAACACGTCCGCCACACAAAGGCAGGCGGAAGTGTCCCCGCGCACAGTATAAAAGTGCGCGCAAACAACAAACACGTATATATAGCTACGATGAATGCCCCATTTGTTGTAGCACTGATCGTGGGACACCGCAGGAGGAGGAGAATAGCCAGGGCCCGCATTTTCTTTCCCCGGACCAGCCTTTTTGGGATGCCTGATGACTACGTCTATGGCAGGTATAGGTTTACACCTTGTATCATCCTAGACCTCGTCAGGGAGTGGGAAAATGACCTTACATCCCTCACCCTGTGCTCCCAAGCATTGAGCCCCTTGGAGAAAGTGCTCAATGTCCTGCATTTTTTGGCCACTGGGTCATATCAGCGGACAACTGCCATAGTGGGGGGGGTCTCAAAGGCCACGCAGTCACGCTGCCTACACCAGGTGTTGGCAATCATCACTGAACGCCCCTCAGTCCGCAGGCACACATACATGCCCAGAACACCCGCAGAAAGGCAGACCGTGGTCCAGGACTTTTACAGGGTGGCACACTTCCCCAAAGTGCTCGGTGCCATAAATTGCACCCATGTGGCCCTACGTCCACCTAGGGCCACTGAGCACATCTATCGAAACTGCAAGCACTGCCATTCCATCAACGTGCAGGTTGTATGCGATGCTAAAGGAATCATCACCTCTGTCTATGCAAACTACCCTGGCTCCACCCATGACAGTTCCATTTACAGAATGTCGGCCCTGAGCCGGGCCCTGGAAGCTGGGCAGCATGGTGACACATGGCTACTTGGTGAGTACAAATGCCTGTGCACATGCATGCATGTCACACACAGACAAATACCCAAACCCTAACAATCACAACTATTATCACCTCCCCAGGGGACAGTGCCTACCCTCTGAGCAACCACATGATGACGCCAATCCGGAACCCCACCACACCAACCCAGGTAAGATACAATGATGCCCATATTGCAACCAGGGGCATAGTGGAGCGCACATTCTGAGTGCTCAAGTCACGCTTCCGCTCCCTTGACCGCTCTGGTGGCCAGCTATATGCACCCCCAGTTGTGTGCAGGATCATTGTGGCAGCATGTGTCCTGCACAATGTTGCAACACGGCGGGAGGTACCGATGGACATGGTGGTGCCCCCACATCCCCAGGCACAGGCGCTGCCCATGGGAGGGGACAGGGCACATGGCGAGGCAGCCCGGACCCAGCTTGTGGCCACATTCTTCACCTAAACTCTGACCCCTGCGGAGTGCACACAGGCCTGGCACATAACAGGTGACAATCGATGATGATAAAGAGACAGTCAACTGTCACAACCTTACCACCCTGAGAATGTTGCCAAGGAAGTGCTACATTGTGTGCATCCCTACCTACTTAAACATAACCAATCCTGTGTGACCAAAAGGAACACATGCAAGGTGTGTATCACACACCCCTGCAAAACAGGCCATCACAATCCCTGGTATGTCACCCAAACCCTCCCAAACCACATCACCCTTGTCTGCCCCACCATGACATGGCATGCAATAGCAAAAGGCCAACACATGACCAATAAGATACGAAGTGACATGTCATAAATGAAAACTGGCACGATACAATCATGCGTGACATGGAATTAGATGAAATGACTGACCAACAACCTCCCACACATAGAAAGTCAGGCACAAATGCTTTCCACCAGTCGTAGCATGAACACAACACTGAATGCCCATTCACAGGCACATTGGGCATGGCAAAATCCTGACTCCCAAACCCGTGTGCTGTGTGAGTCTCCTGCAACACATTGCTCAGCACACAGCACTTTGAGCAGCCATTGTGTTGCAGATACACCCTGAACATCACATGAAAATGACTAATCAAATCTATAACCAAATGATGCATGTGCAGGATACCCAAATGGTAATAGATCATGTGCTGCAGGGACACAGCGGGCCTGAGAATGCAATCTGTGTGCACCTGTGGCCATGGAAGGGTGGTTGTACATGTGGTAGATCATTGTGCAACTGTGTGTGTCATTAGGGACATGCACTCAATATATGCATGTGAAATCAAGTGACCCTCAGTGTCCTGTACACATCCCATGTGAACATTGCCTATGTGAACACCCCAGCATGTCAAACCACACCAATTTCCTGACACCTGAAAAGTAAACACAACACAGGAACAGGCATTGACCAGCACAACACATCATGTACATAGTACCCCACAATTACAATGTCAGAGTGCCCAAACCACTGTAGCCCAAGCCAACTGTCCAACAACAAAAGGCCCTCCCTCATTTACACATCACCGTGACCTTCTGAACAACTGTCTCTGGGGATGTAGCCTTCTTCCTTCACGTCTACCTGTCTACAGGATCACCCTACCCCTTGGTCTCCATGTTCCAGTTTGCGTGTAAACAGGGTCCAGCCCCCTCAGAGGCCACCTTGACTGGTAAAAATACCAAATCGCAGAGAACTCCAAGGAGCCAAACCCACAAACCAGGGAAAAAGCCTGTAGGCACCAAAAAACCTTTGACGAGTCTCCAGCAGATGAGTTGAAGCAGCAGGAAATTTCAAAGCACATGTACAAGCACAATGTAGAACAACCAAGGTAGCACAGTTGAACAATTGTCCAACAGGATGGGTACCATTTACGGTACATAACATACAATGAGGATGCAACAACTGATGGGTAGTGTCACAGCTCCAGTGTCCAGGTGCAGGAGTGGCACAATCCAACCACCCCCTCCGTGGTCTGGGCGCCTGCAAGGTCAAACTCACACAGGCCTCTGAGACCCAGGCGGGGAAAGAAGGTGAGGGATATGTGGTTTGGACAGGCATTGGTATTCAGGATAACCGGAAAGAGGGGCAGGGGAGGGGAGGTGGATTTGCAAGGGAAAGTAGGCAAAATACAACTATTCACAAAAACACATACTCAATTTGAGAAAACATGTTCATCATGCACATTGTACCAAATGAGTAAAATGCAAGCCAAAGAGAGACTTATGTCTGGGGTGAGTGCTGGCCTCCTGCCCGCACACTCTCAGGACCGGTAACAGGAGCAGTTCAATGCTGCAAAGAGATTGTGAGTTACTAATCTGAATGTGTGTTTAAAACACACACACACAACACCATCCATGCCCCAAAGTAAGTGACTCCTCCACAAAGAAACACCCCTGTCTGCTGCTTTGTACCCATAGGTTAGCTTGGCTCACTGATGGTTCATACACTGTCAATGCAGTAAGGCAGGCACATGTGGCCGTGCGGGAAATGGAAGACCAATGCGTCAAGAATCACACATGATACGATGGTCCCTGGGTGAGCTGCTAGACGCACATAGCAAGGTGCAACTTCAGTACAAGTTGTGTTCTGGCAGCCGCAGATTTCAATAGGTAGTGCACGTGGCAATTTGCACATGCAAATGACATGCACTGCCCACGAGTCTGTGCCTTGCTGGGTGTCCCTGTGCGCTGTATCAGTTTCTGGCTACTACCCTAATAACTCTGCTTCAATGGAGCAGGGGGTACTCGAGGATATGTTTGATGGCCCCTGCATGTGCCCCTGAAAACTTGTAAAGTCACTTGGCATTTGGCCCTCAATGCATGTCAGCTGTACTGTGTGCTTCTCTAACAATGCCTGGCAAAGTTCCCCAGCACTGGTGCTACTTAGCATGCATGTGCAAGTGGCCTGGTGGAAGGTTGGCTATGGTGTGGGCCCTTGTGGTGCTCACCTTGCCTGGAGCTCCTGGAAACACGTCTGCTTCTGTTGGACGTCTGAGCACAAGCCCTGTGCTTCTGCTTGTGCACACATCCACACGTCTGCACCACCGAACGTGGCCAGTTTTCTGGATTACTCGTTCCAGTGTCTGCTGGCAAAGGTAGTCAGGAGGCTCATCTTCCTGCAGAAAGGGCATCAAATAAATTAATAAGGCTGGAAAGTTCCCTGTGTGTGTGTCTTCATGCTGGTTGTCACTGGTCCAGGTCCAGACCTACAGATTTTGTACGCACACAAGACTACATTCTGCCAAATGTCTGCTGGTGTTCAGTGAGATTTTTGAATATCTTGCAATGTTTAAAATAGGCATTTTTAGCTTGCATTTCAGAGAAACAAAGGTGATTTCAAAGTGCTTTTTGATCTAACAGGCACTGCTGTTTTTCCTTTGGCACCACGTTTCACTCATGGCGCTTCTGGCCCACCACGCTCGCACTGTTTGGAGGCAGGTTAGGCGACCATTTTGGTGTGCGCAAAAACTGCACGGTTTTCCTGGATTCGGGCGCAATGTGGGCTTTTTCGGCCATCTTGGATTTTCTGAGCCCACAGCACCAAATGTTGCAGCATAATAACTCGAACATGGGTCAAAACCCCTGACAATACCCTATGTAATTTTCCATCCATGTGTCAACCCCCAAACTTTTTGCTGCTGTTTAGACACCACTGACTGACTTTAGCTGTACTCCTCTGGGCTTTCGCTCACTTTTTTATGGGGAAACTGACATGCCCTTAAAACAGTCAGTACTGGGAGACTTTGTTTCCCTTAGCCCTTTTCTCAAGTTGCAACTTTTGTGCAACATGTAACAAGTATGGAATGTATTTTACCATACTGCACATTTGGGTCTATAGTCATTTCCAAAGGCCCTAGATACTCTTGCTAGACTTTTTATGAACTGTGCAGATGTGTCATGGACAGGACTGGTGGCAGCTATCATTTTGCATTATTTTTAACCCTTTCCTGCCATGTTAACTGCTTTAACCGCGTTTGGCACAGATAGGTGGCATGGTTCCAAAATGGCCATGCCACGAGGTTCTTTGTCCTGTCCTTTGGCCATCTTGCCCCTTCACCTTCCCAAGATCGAGTCGACCCAGGCCAGTCCTCCTGAGTTCTCACTGAACAAGGGATAGGATCCAAGTATCCTGCAACTATGAAGCTGAGTCGAGGAACCGCTGGTGACCCGCTGGAAGGTTTGGTACCCTGAGCCCGCTGTCGTCCCTTGAGACCCCTCTGCATCTGGACATCCTAGAAGGTCTGCGAAGATGCTTCGACCCATTGGAATAGTGGGACCAACTATTCTCGGCACCTTCACCAAAACCTGCAAGTAAACTTTCTAAAGTGTCCCTGGGCCAACCAGTGGGCTGACCAGTTTACACAGGACCTTTGCTCTGTCTCCGCCATCGTTTCTAGGAGGCCCTCAAAACTTGGTATACTGCTAGCTCTGGCACCCTCACACTGAATTTCATACACTTGGCATTCCCAGGTCTGAAGTGAGACGAGTGCACCTGGACCAGAGTAAACACAGTTACTGTGTTGCCCTGCTGCGGTAACGTCCTTTGCAAGTCCATTGCATTTGTGACCCTCTTTCCCCTGAAGCCTGCTGCAGTGAAACTGGGGTGATTCATCCACCAAGAGCGGAGAAAATGCCACTGTCCCATTTGGGAATCCTCTCTGGAACTCAGGAACTAAAAGGTGCCGAGACGTCCTTTTTGCCGCTGTCAAACCTGCAACCGAATTGGACTAACCTGCCGAAGTTTGGGTCTCCTTGCCTCAGGAACCGGTGAGTAATCTGTACCACAAACGGTGGACCCTAGCGCCAGAGCCCAACTTTACACAGGAGTGGCCCTTGGGGGCCCCTCTCTTGGCCACTGTTATTGTGAAATAGCGACTCCATCCTAAACTCTTGAACTGCCTCTGTCTTCAAGTGGAGGTCCTTCTTGAATAGTGGGAACTTATTCTTTTTCGCATTATCCACCTTCCCGAACTGCTAGAGACCCCTGAAGAGACCCTGTTTTGCCCATTGGAGCAACCGCGTGCGTTGGCATACATGTACTATTGAGCACAAGGCTCCACTCTTCTTAGGGCTTGGGCTGCCTCTTAGTTAGGTGAGTAACGGATGTTGAATTGGGTCTAAAGATTCACTGCACTGCCTGTTTTCATCCCCTCTAGGTTGTCAACATATTTCGTGCAGTCATTCCTTTTGGCCCCCCCCTCCCGGTTTTGTATATATATTGTATTGCGTGTGATGTATTGGTTCACTTAGTGTTACTGTGATTCTTTGCTAAAGTCTGTGTTACAAAGGCCTTGTAATACATGTGTCTATATTTTTAATATAACACCTGTCTGGAGTAATTTGTAAGTGTCCTTGCTCTGTGTGCTCATTGAGGTCCTTCAGTCACCCTCACCCCTCCTGAGACTAAGGGGTCGATTCATGGAACAAATGTGCACCCAAAATATTGGCGCAAGCTGGCGAAAGTGTGAAAAAACAGGCGCACGCGCACGCGTGCGATTCATGAAAGTTCCTGCACGTGTTTTCCTCGGGATGTGCACTGAACCCGTGCGTGGCGCACACGGGTGCACACGTCATTGCAACATCCCGAACGCTGTGCGTGACACGCATAGGGAAAGCGCACAACATCCGCGCACACACGAAAAAGGGGGCGGGACACCGGGCGGAACATGCGGAATGGGGAACAATGCGTGAAAAAGAAGACGTAACTTGGGAAGTACTGCAGGGAAATACACGGAACGCCCATACGCACGCGAACAACCCGTATTCATGGATTTGAATACGGGAAACCCGTGCACGGCAAAAGACGCGCATGGGCGTCAACACGTCCGCCACACAAAGGCAGGCGGAAGTGTCCCCGCGCACAGTATAAAAGTGCGCGCAAACAACAAACACGTATATAATAGCTACGATGAATGCCCCATTTGTTGTAGCACTGATCGTGGGACACCGCAGGAGGAGGAGAATAGCCAGGGCCCTCATTTTCTTTCCCCGGACCAGCCTTTTTGGGATGCCTGATGACTACGTCTATGGCAGGTATAGGTTTACACCTTGTATCATCCTAGACCTCGTCAGGGAGTGGGAAGATGACCTTACATCCCTCACCCTGTGCTCCCAAGCATTGAGCCCCTTGGAGAAAGTGCTCAATGTCCTGCATTTTTTGGCCACTGGGTCATATCAGCGGACAACTGCCATAGTGGGGGGGTCTCAAAGGCCACGCAGTCACGCTGCCTACACCAGGTGTTGGCAATCATCACTGAACGCCCCTCAGTCCGCAGGCACACATACATGCCCAGAACACCCGCAGAAAGGCAGACCGTGGTCCAGGACTTTTACAGGGTGGGACACTTCCCCAAAGTGCTCGGTGCCATAAATTGCACCCATGTGGCCCTACGTCCACCTAGGGCCACTGAGCACATCTATCGAAACTGCAAGCACTGCCATTAAATCAACGTGCAGGTTGTATGCGATGCTAAAGGAATCATCACCTCTGTCTATGCAAACTACCCTGGCTCCACCCATGACAGTTCCATTTACAGAATGTCGGCCCTGAGCCGGGCCCTGGAAGCTGGGCAGCATGGTGACACATGGCTACTTGGTGAGTACAAATGCCTGTGCACATGCATGCATGTCACACACAGACAAATACCCAAACCCTAATAATCACAACTATTATCACCTCCCCAGGGGACAGTGCCTACCCTCTGAGCAACCACATGATGACGCCAATCCGGAACCCCACCACACCAACCCAGGTAAGATACAATGATGCCCATATTGTAACCAGGGGCATAGTGGAGCGCACATTCGGAGTGCTCAAGTCACGCTTCCGCTCCCTTGACCGCTCTGGTGGCCAGCTATATGCATCCCCAGTTGTGTGCAGGATCATTGTGGCAGCATGTGTCCTGCACAATGTTGCAACACGGCGGGAGCTACCGATGGACATGGTGGTGCCCCCACATCCCCAACCACAGGCACAGGCGCTGCCCATGGGAGGGGACAGGGCACATGGCGAGGCAGCCCGGACCCAGCTTGTGGCCACATTCTTCACCTAAACTCCGACTCCTGCGGAGTGCACACAGGCCTGGCACATAACAGGTGACAATCGATGATGATAAAGAGACAGTCAACTGTCACAACCTTACCACCCTGAGAATGTTGCCAAGGAAGTGCTACATTGTGTGCATCCCTACCTACTTAAACATAACCAATCCTGTGTGACCAAAAGGAACACATGCAAGGTGTGTATCACACACCCCTGCAAAACAGGCCATCACAATCCCTGGTATGTCACCCAAACCCTCCCAAACCACATCACCCTTGTCTGCCCCACCATGACATGGCATGCAATAGCAAAAGGCCAACACATGACCAATAAGATACGAAGTGACATGTCATAAATGAAAACTGGCACGATACAATCATGCGTGACATGGAATTAGATGAAATGACTGACCAACAACCTCCCACACATAGAAAGTCAGGCACAAATGCTTTCCACCAGTCGTAGCATGAACACAACACTGAATGCCCATTCACAGGCACATTGGGCATGGCAAAATCCTGACTCCCAAACCCGTGTGCTGTGTGAGTCTCCTGCAACACATTGCTCAGCACACAGCACTTTGAGCAGCCATTGTGTTGCAGATACACCCTGAACATCACATGAAAATGACTAATCAAATCTATAACCAAATGATGCATGTGCAGGATACCCAAATGGTAATAGATCATGTGCTGCAGGGACACAGCGGGCCTGAGAATGCAATCTGTGTGCACCTGTGGCCATGGAAGGGTGGTTGTACATGTGGTAGATCATTGTGCAACTGTGTGTGTCATTAGGGACATGCACTCAATATATGCATGTGAAATCAAGTGACCCTCAGTGTCCTGTACACATCCCATGTGAACATTGCCTATGTGAACACCCCAGCATGTCAAACCACACCAATTCCCTGACACCTGAAAAGTAAACACAACACAGGAACAGGCATTGACCAGCACAACACATCATGTACATAGTACCCCACAATTACAATGTCAGAGTGCCCAAACCACTGTAGCCCAAGCCAACTGTCCAACAACAAAAGGCCCTCCCTCATTTACACATCACCGTGACCTTCTGAACAACTGTCTCTGGGGATGTAGCCTTCTTCCTTCACGTCTACCTGTCTACAGGATCACCCTACCCCTTGGTCTCCATGTTCCAGTTTGCGTGTAAATAGGGTCCAGCCCCCTCAGAGGCCACCTTGACTGGTAAAAATACCAAATCGCAGAGAACTCCAAGGAGCCAAACCCACAAACCAGGGAAAAAACCTTTGAAGAGTCTCCAGCAGATGAGTTGAAGCAGCAGGAAATTTCAAAGCACATGTACAAGCACAATGTAGAACAACCAAGGTAGCACAGTTGAACAATTGTCCAACAGGATGGGTACCATTTACGGTACATAACATACAATGAGGATGCAACAACTGATGGGTAGTGTCACAGCTCCAGTGTCCAGGTGCAGGAGTGGCACGATCCAACCACCCCCTCCGTGGTCTGGGCGCCTGCAAGGTCAAACTTACACAGGCCTCTGAGACCCAGGCGGGGAAGGAAGGTGAGGGATATGTGGTTTGGACAGGCATTGGTATTCAGGATAACCGGAAAGAGGGGCAGGGGAGGGGAGGTGGATTTGCAAGGGAAAGTAGGCAAAATACAACTATTCACAAAAACACATACTCAATTTGAGAAAACATGTTCATCATGCACATTGTACCAAATGAGTAAAATGCAAGCCAAAGAGAGACTTATGTCTGGGGTGAGTGCTGGCCTCCTGCCCGCACACTCTCAGGACCGGTAACAGGAGCAGTTCAATGCTGCAAAGAGATTGTGAGTTACTAATCTGAATGTGTGTTTAAAACACACACACACAACACCATCCATGCCCCAAAGTAAGTGACTCCTCCACAAACAAACACCCCAGTCTGCTGCTTTGTACCCATAGGTTAGCTTGGCTCACTGATGGTTCATACACTGTCAATGCAGTAAGGCAGGCACATGTGGCCGTGCGGGAAATGGAAGACCAATGCGTCAAGAATCACACATGATATGATGGTCCCTGGGTGAGCTGCTAGACGCACATAGCAAGGTGCAACTTCAGTACAAGTTGTGTTCTGGCAGCCGCAGATTTCAATAGGTAGTGCACGTGGCAATTTGCACATGCAAATGACATGCACTGCCCACGAGTCTGTGCCTTGCTGGGTGTCCCTGTGCGCTGTATCAGTTTCTGGCTACTACCCTAATAACTCTGCTTCAATGGAGCAGGGGGTACTCGAGGATATGTTTGATGGCCCCTGCATGTGCCCCTGAAAACTTGTAAAGTCACTTGGCATTTGGCCCTCAATGCATGTCAGCTGTACTGTGTGCTTCTCTAACAATGCCTGGCAAAGTTCCCCAGCACTGGTGCTACTTAGCATGCATGTGCAAGTGGCCTGGTGGAAGGTTGGCTATGGTGTGGGCCCTTGTGGTGCTCACCTTGCCTGGAGCTCCTGGAAACACGTCTGCTTCTGTTGGACGTCTGAGCACAAGCCCTGTGCTTCTGCTTGTGCACACATCCACACGTCTGCACCACCGAACGTGGCCAGTTTTCTGGATTACTCGTTCCAGTGTCTGCTGGCAAAGGTAGTCAGGAGGTTCATTTTCCTGCAGAAAGGGCATCAAATAAATTAATAAGGCTGGAAAGTTCCCTGTGTGTGTGTCTTCATGCTGGTTGTCACTGGTCCAGGTCCCAGACCTACATCCAAACTCCTCCCACCATCAGTGTCACTTTGACAGGCCAAGGGTGCAGGCTACTGTCTACAGCATGAAGTGCATCACGCACATATACAGGCAAGAAAATAACATACATCACTATCCACATCAATTAATGGAGACATCGATCACGTACTCACCCAAATTGATCACAGACATGGGGTGGGTAAAATGCAACCAATCCCCACTAGGGGTGTTAACACAAGTAGTAGAGCAGCAGACAGCCCACAGTTATGAAGAAAGTCCAAAGCCCTTGTGTAATATTTTGTTACACCGAATCATCCTAGCGAGCCCAGGGATAAGGGAAGCAGGAGTGGCCTTTGTGAGTCAGGACCCCAAGCTGCAAACACATACACGAGACAAGCTTGAAGGGCCCTACTGGAAAAGACAGTGGATGCTGTCAAAAGCCACAAAGCACCACACCGTCACATGAATGCACAATAGACAAACAATATTAAACTATATTAACTAATTAAACTAACAATGAACAACCTACATAACCTAATTAAAATAACTATCAAATAGTCAATATTAACTAATTAAGCTAAAAGCAAAAATCAAAAATGGCCACATACGACCCAGTGCAGAGGCACCCAGGAGGGGGGAGGTACAGGGTGCACCTCAACACCCATGATGTTCAGCCAAAAAAAAAAACCTCCATGGGCTCAACGCCTGCACACCACGACCTGTGTGGGAGATATGTCGTCGTCCGAGTCTGCCTCATCCTGAAAAGGAGGACGTGGACCAGGAGCCTGACCATGCTTAGACGCAGCTTGCCCCTCGTCGGCAGCAAGTCTGCTAGACGGATGTGCCTGGTTCTGTGTGGCAATGACACGCAGGTCTGCATGCAGAACCTCCCGTGATACAAGTGCTTCCTCTTGCAAGGTAACACATGTAACACAGAGTTCTTCTTGCCTGGTCTGGCTGGATAACTGATGCATCTCCCAGCAAGCATATAGCTCAGCCGAGATGGTACACTCAAGCTGCTCAAACCTCTCCTCTGACTGCACCCTCTGGGACATCAAGAGGACACCCAGAGTGGATCTGAGGGAAGCATACTCACCCACCATGGCCTTCATGTGTGGCTCTGCGTGAGCAGCAATTGCTTGAAGAAGAGACAACATTTCAGCCTGGCGTGTCCTGTCTGAGGCCGCCATGCCCAGCCTGAGCAAGTGGGCCGTGGACTGCGCCGCCTGCCACTGGAGAAGCACCTGCCTAGCAGGGGGGAGCATGGATTGGGCCACACGTTCCATGCTCACAGCGATGTTATCAAGTGCTGCCATCTGCCGTTCTGAATTGGTAGTCATGTCTTGCTCCCACTCAGTATACCTCGGTGGCGCTCGGCCACCGCGTTGCTGGGCTTGACACCTGCAGGACCCAAGGACCGGCCATCCTCGTTGGGTTGGCACCGCCCGCGGCTGCATGACTACATGCCCCCGTCTACGTGATGCCCCAAGCACATCAGAGACTGGTGTGAAAGGTGACCCTGCGTCCCGATCCACCACAGGCGGAGGTCCCACCACTGTCTGGCCCCTCAGTGCAGGTGTCGGGGACAGAGGAGTGTCCACATCAGAATCACTCACCCCTGACATATGGACCTGATGCACATCCAACTCGACATGGCCGTCAGAGT
Source organism: Ambystoma mexicanum (assembly GCF_040938575.1). Classification (NCBI taxonomy): domain Eukaryota; kingdom Metazoa; phylum Chordata; class Amphibia; order Caudata; family Ambystomatidae; genus Ambystoma; species Ambystoma mexicanum. The sequence goes on from NC_090937.1 coordinate 678,739,680, forward strand.
GGTCATCTGGGCTGGACTCATTGCCAGCCAAAGACAAGATGGTCTGTAGCACATGTGGGTTCTCGTGGTCTACCATCCCACGACCACCACTTGTGCCGGGTTGCAGTTGTGATAACAACCCTGTGCCTGGCAGGACAACACCATCCTCTGGCTCCATTGCGTCATCATCTGAAAAGTGGAGAGAAAAAACATTAGTGCACATGTTAGAAGCACAAAACACACACACACATGGACATCACACAGACAGCCAACACATGAAGCAGACATGTCACACACAAAAGAGAACCTGCCATGCATACCTGGTCAATTTGACATTGCATCAGTGAGTAGGCATGTTGAACGGTGTTACACGGCTCAGAAGTGGGTTGATGCAGTGCAGAACATGTGTACGTTACTCACTATCTACATGAACAAGTACTTCATGATGTGTATCAAAAAACGTGAAGGCAGTGCAAGGGCAAGTTCAGGCATCACTTGCAATGTGCATGCAATGGGTTGCATGGCTACAGGCAAACCGCCCGCCTCCCCCCGAGTGAAAATGCAGGGATTCCTTGCATGGTAGCAAAAGGGTGACCAGAGACCTGTGTATCGGCAGACAGTGTTGACGAGCACCAATGGCATCATCTGAGTCAACTGACAACACAGAGATGATGATGGGACAGTAAACAGGACACGTGATGAACCCCCAGTAGTACACACATGTGTGCAAAAGACAGAGTCAGTGGGCCTGAAACTGGGGGAGGACTGTGCCCCACACAGAATGTGACACCCTAAACATGTGTGTGATGCAGGACTGGGCAAGAGTGGGCATGGGATGGCTGAAGATATGCCATGAAATGTTGCTCATCCAAGACACGTACTACAATCATCATCCAGTCAAGGACACATAGGGGCATGCATGGAATGCATATGGAGCATGAATGGGCACTCATGTCCCTGCAGAGCATCTGCCATCTGCACAGTCCAAGTGAGACACCCTGCATGAAGGGCAGAGGATGTACCCCACTGCATGTGTCTGGCAGGTTGGCTGGTGGAAGTTAACATGTACACAGGAGGTTTGAACAGGCCAATGCAGTACGCCAGAATGATGCACACCAGTGTAATGGTGTAATTGGGATGCAGGGGGGTGGAGAGGCAAGGGGGCATGCCTACGCGGAGAACCCACATGCAGGCAGAGGACACATGCATGTCAGTCATGCAATGACATAGTCCCAGTGCTGAGAGGAAAAACACCCCTGGCTACATGCAGAAGGGCCAGTGAGCTGGAACATGGACCGGAGGGGCATCTGGGTGACTAGCATGTGAGTAGGGTGCAAGTGTGGTGATGAGGACAGTCCCCGTCTGCTCTTCATGTCCACCATCCTGCACAGCAAGCACGCATCAATGAAGCATTACATGACTAGCACATGAGAACCATGTACACATAGCATGTAGTGGCAGTCAAGCATAACACATCACACAGGCAAACCACACATGGGCTGGACGTACACGCAACAACACTCACTGGACGGGGCATCAAAGTCCTGCATCCCTCCCACTCCTTCGACCGATTCTGCTGGTATGAACTCCGCAACGAGTGACTCGTGCGGAGTGAGGTCATCCTCCAAAGGTGTTGGCCCACCGCCAGTCACCAGAGTCATGTAGTAATTAGAGGCACGCTTGGCCTTAGCGCTGTATTTGAGGTCATTCCAACGCTTCTTGAACTCAGCACCTGTGCGCACCTCATGGCCGAATGCACTCACATTATCCGCAACATGCTTCCAGTGGGTATTCCGATGGGCAGCCGTAGTTTGACAATTCGGCCCCACTAGCATGTCACGTCTGTGGCCCCACATGTAGTCCACAAGGGAGTACAGTTCCTGCGCACAGGAAGGCACATTGCCATGTCACATCTGGCAATCAGCCTCTACATGTCAGTGTCACATGCATCCATGTAGTAACACAGTTGCACAATTGTCAAATACATACATGCACATGTACATAGTGCAGATGCATGCAGGTGGACCATTCCTGTTGATTTGCTCATTTGTGTGAGTTCAAATGACATGTGTGTTGGGGAGTGTGATGCCATGTTGAAGTTTGCGACTGCCACTCATGTGCAACTGTCATGTGTATATCAGACCATTGTACATTGCCCTGATGCCTGTGTTCTGTCTCTCCCTGTCTGCAGCATTCAACTGATGAAGAGGGCGGAGATGGTGCTGTGGAGCACAGTGGCAGGGATCCCACCGCCAGCTGGAGACGCATGGCCCAGCTCCCCTCCCAGGTTGACATCTCTTCGGGGAGTGAGGAGTCTGGTGCTGCTTCCGTGGCCGCAGCTGCCGGGGGTCGGTCAAAGAGGCTGAGGTCAAAGGTGGACTCCTCGGCAGAAGAAGGGTCAGCTGAGACCCCACAGGGGCCTATGGAGGAAGATGACATGGATCATCCAGGTTGTTGGAGGGTTTGGTTGAGGAGGAGGCCATAGAAGTCACACGCACGGGGCCTGGAGGAGGGGATTTCACTGGTGCCAGTGGTGCAGTCCAGGGGCAGGGACAGGAAGAAGCACAGGCCGCCTTGGAGGTGCCTGTGTGTAATCCTGTCCCCGATCCTGTGACTGCATCATCCAGCGCCAGCAGGGATGCCTTCGTCCAGACCCATTTTCAGGGAGCGGGTAGCGCACAACAACTGGCCTTCATCTCCCTGCAGACGTGGCAATCCGGGACCGTGTTCAGCCTGTCCTGGCTGGGGTGGCGTTGTGTGTTTTTGACATTCAGTGTGACGTGTAGGGTTCTCGTGAGGACAATGCACGTCATTTCGAAAGCCTCGAAGACCGCGTCGACCGGCTTGGACGGATCACCGGTGCTGGGTTCCTCCGTGTGCTGGAGCTTCTACCGACCCCCTCCTCAACTGAACGCCCTATGTGCCAGTCATCCTCTGTGCCATCTTCCTGCCCAAGTGTCACCCAGGCACCCTGTGGAGCTGGCCCAGACCCAGCGGCTAGGCTGGTGGAGGACACCTCCCTGCCAGAGTCGGGAGTCGGAGGTCCAGCAGGGGTGGCCACACCAACAACTGCACCCCAGCAGGAGGAGGACGTGCAGGCATCAAGAGCCAGGGCACAGGCACAGCAGCAGCAGGCTCAAGGTGGGAGCAATGATGGCTCGGGGCCATCAACATCAGAGGGGCAGGCATCGGCCAGAGGGCAGGAGGACCCTGGATTGGGAGTGTTGTCCGTGTGGCAGCGGTTGGGCCAGCACATAGATGTGGAGCGGCGGCGGGCGGAAGAGGCACCGCTCACTACGGTCAGGGCGGAGAACTCCATGCACAGGGCGCTGAGACGGGCCAAGTGCCTCAAGGCAATTCACAGGGAGTTGGACATGGCGTTATCCCTGCGAAACCTCGGGGCCATGGAACAGGGCCGCCTTCAGGACATAGAACAGGAGTTCGATGATGCCCTGGCCCAGGAAATCGGCAAGTGAGCCGTAGGACTTGCCCACCGCCATTGTATATAGTTAGTTAGTGTTAGGTTTCATTTATGTTTTTCTTTCATTTGGGGCGGTTGGACTATGCCCCACCTTTTTGTAGAAAGTTCTTTATAAGGTCGTTTTTTTTGTAGGTTTGATTTCAATGGTTGGGCTTTTGGACCCTGGATTTGTTATTTGTATATAGTTGAACAGTGGATTCATCGTCATTTTATTTTTTTTTCACCATGGAACAATGGATTTTACTTATTTCTTTCCCTTTGGATTTGCTTTGTTGGACGGAGACTTTGGAAACATTTTCATTTGGATTTTTTTGGATTCTGATTTCATATTTTTTCTCATTTTGGAACATGCAGCATTTTATTTCTTATTTCCATTATTGTGTGTTTTCATTTGATTCACAGCATTTTGTGTTGAATACATTTTTGTTTCATACTTCAATGTGTGGTATTCTCTCAGGTGCCCGTCACTGCTGGGTGGGTGAGTGGGTGGGGGGGACATGAGTCGGGGCCTGCTGGCAGGTGCCCATCACTGCTGGGTGGGTGAGTGGGTGGGGGGACATGAGTCGGGGCCTGCTGGCAGGTGCCCGTCACTGCTGGGTGGGTGGAGGTACAGGGGGACATGTGTCAGTGCTCACTTGTGCATGGTGACATGTGGGCTGGCTGGGGGGCATGGCCAGGGTGGATGGGCTGCCTGTGGGGCGTGGCCAGGGGTGCAGGGTAGTCCCCTGTGGTGTGGGCTTCCTACAGGCCCTGGGGAGGGGGGAGAGGGCTCACCTGGGAGGACACATACTGCAATTCGCGTTGGGGCATCCCAGGAATACACGTACCCCGCTCGCCCAGCGAAATCGCATGTGGAACTCCACACACACCCCTCACTATACACGTACCCTGCTGCTCAAGGCCTATAGCGTGTATTACTTCCCGCGCACCCCCAGGATACATGTACCCCCCTCGCACAGGGCCTATCACGTGTGAAACTCCCCGCGTACCCCACAAATACACATACCCTGCTCGCACAGGGCCTATCGTGTGTGAAACTCCCCGCGTACCCCACAAATTCACGTACCCTGCTCGCACAGGGCCTATCACGTGTGAAACTCCCCGCGTACCCCACAAATACACATACCCTGCTCGCACATGGCCTATGGCATGTGAAACTCCTCACGTGACCCCCAAATTCACATACCCTGCTCACGCTAGGCCTATCGCATGTGAAACTCCCAGCGTACACCCCAAATACACGTATCCTGCTCGCACAGGGCCTATCGCATGTGAGACTCCCCGCGTACCCCCCAAATACACGTACCCTGCTCGCACAGGGCCTATCGCGTATGAAACTCCCTGCGTACCCCACAAATACACGTACCCTGCTCGCACGGGGCCTATCGCGTGTGAAACTCCCCGCTTACCCCACAAATACACGTACCTTGCTCGCACAGGGCCTATCGCATGTGAAACTCCCCACTTACCCCCCAAATACACGTACCCTGCTCGCGCTAGGCCTATCGCGTGTGAATCTCCCCACGTACCCCCCAAATACAAGTACCTTGCTCGCACAGGGCCTATCGCATGTGAAACTCCCTGCATACCCCCCAAATGCGCATACCCTGCTCGCGCTAGGCCTATCGCGTGTGAGACTCCCTGCGTACACCCCAAACACACGTACCCTGCTCGCACAGGGCCTATCACGTGTGAGACTCCCCGCATACCCCCCAAATACACGTACTCTGCTCGCACAGGGCCTATCACATGTGAAACTCCCTGCGTACCCCACAAATACACATACTCTGCTCGCCCAGGGCCTATCGCCTGTGAAACTCCACGTGTACCCCCCAAATACACATACCCTGCTCGCGCTAGGCCTATCGCGTGTGAAACTCCCTCTGTGCGCCAGCCACATGCGACACTTGTGCGCCGAATTCTATGAATTACCCCCTCTTGACCGCCTGACATAGCTACCCTGATTGGTCTGGCTTTTCCAGAGGTTACCCTGTTCCAAGAACCTAGGTTGGCCTTCTGAACCTCTGCCCCTCCTGGACAGAGTTCAGAAATCCTTCTTAAAAGTAGCCAATGGGGCGTCGTACAATTAGTGACGTTCATAGTGGGAATTTTGAAGGAGGGCTTAGTTGCTCCACCTGATGTTAACTATCCAATTATCTCTTTCTGTTACTCTAAACCAGTGGTCTTCAAACTTTTTTGGCCTGAGCCCCCCCTGAGGAAAGTTTGGGCAGGCCGGACCCCCCCAAAAGTGCCAGATGGACAGTATGTAGAAATCGCTATGAACTTTTGCGTGCCGTCACCGCACCCTATTCCCAGTACATACCCTGGGCTCTCCCCAGCCTACTCCCACCACTATCCCAGTGCTGCTGCCCATCCTGCTCCCACCACAGTCCCATAACACAAGCAAACACACATCCATACACATTTAAATAAAAAATAAATCGCCATAAACGTACCTTCTGCAGGGGCCTGCGCGTGGGTTCTAAAATGCCCCGCTCCAGGTTTCTCTGCCCGTATGTGCGAGGAGGCGCAGGAGCACCCCCTCGCACATACATACATGCAGTGCCCCAGCCAGTATTTCCAATGATCACTGCAAGGCTGGCAAAGCAAAACACCCCCAGCGTTGCATGGCTCAGTGATCATGTGTGGCTGGGAAAATGAACTGTCAAAGGCAAACAGTGTTTCCCTTTAACAGTTCAGCCAGCCCAAGAGCACTCTCTCAGCTGGAAAAAGCAGCTGAGGGAGTGCTCAGTGTTTCACTGGGCTGGCTCCTTGGCTCCTCCATAATGGGTGAGGTGGCCAGTGGGTGGACGCCCCCTCAACCATTATGGATGAGCCGGCAGGCTTGGACTGGCCTATAGGGCGATGACCGTACCAAAAATGCAAAATGCTAGTGTAGGCCAGTCAAAATGAGCCACATTTTTGGCCAATGTGGGCCAGTTTGAGGAGTTACTTCACTATGCAGCTAGTAGTTTTGACAATTGTTGCTGAACAAATATTCGTTAAAAATACCATTTGTTTAAATTTGAACAAAAAACAACCCCTTGGGTACTATTCAAACAGTCTGTGACTAAGGGACAGAATATCCATTTGCAACTGCTGGCCATTTTTTCATTGGTGCCTAAAACTGTTTTATGGTCCAGTCTGATCATATGAGCTGCCCCTTCCCATTTCCTCCAATCTAAAAAAAAGAACACATTTTTTTTATTTTTTATTTCATGCTGGGCTCTGGCGCCCCCCCCCGGGAGGCGTGCCCCACAGTTTGAAGACCTCTGCTCTAGACAGATATGGAACCTATGCTTAGTTATTCACTTAGAGCCAATCCCACCCCCGATAGGTTTTTGTAGTTTGACATGTAGGATGATGTTTGTAATGACGCAGGTCAGCACGTCACTGATTACCACTTTTGAATACAAAAGCCTACGTTTTTTATGAAGTAGTTAGAGTCAGAGTATCAAGCGATTGCTGATGTTCGTTGTACTCCCTGTATTAAGATATTTGACATTAAAACAGACAAACTTTGCATAACTATTTGTGTCGTCTTGTAAATTGATGTATGAATAAAATCTGCATCCCCATCTATCTCCAAGGTACCGCTACTCATCTTAAAGTGCTGGAAGCCTCCAGTTCAAATGAATGTATCAGATTGTCAAGAGTCTATATATTACACAAAAAACAATAATTCTGCAATCTTCTACTTCTGTTGTATTATGTAAAACATTGCATATTTTAACATGTACAAGCATACCCTATAAGTACTGGGTTATAGCAGTGGTTCCATGTACATTGTTTTGAGTGCTAGGGAATTTAGATGTTGATAGCTGTTTACACCTGAAACAAGTAAACAGTAGGACATAGAGCAGAACATGAAAAGTAGAGTATTTAAAAAGAAATGAGTTCTGACCACAAATTGGAATTTTAAGGAAATGTTTAGGTATACTGTCATGTACTTCTTATGTGTGTAGGTGGCCAAAATAAGGATGCACCCAATTTCACAAGAAGTATTGTAATGCAAATAAAAAAGAAATCAATATAGTTTGTATGTAATGTTTGTGATCTTACCAAAGTTATATATACTTTCTATTAACAACCTCCACATGCATTAAACACATGTGTAGGTATTGCTTTTATGCATGCTTCTATCTGAAATGCACATGTGAATATAATGTTGAGGTGCATAGAAATATCACTATATTGCACAGTCCCTTAACACACATTTCAGTGAGCAAACCTGCCTAGTATAAGTACTAGTTGGTGGATTATCTGAAGTTCCCCTAATTCAATTGAGATACTTTATACAAAAGTCCAGGAATGTGTTCTGCAGTTGCAAAAATAATATATTAAAAAAATACCAATTCATTTTTGTAGGATATATTAGAAAAAATTGTGATTTATTACATATGTGTGTAGGTGGTCAACAAAAGGACTCACCAAAATAATTAAAAGCATATAATATTACCATAAATGATATCAATTTCACACATGAAAAGTAATTGTATAAAATGAAAAATGACAAATCATTAAAAAGAACATTGCATGTAGACCTATAATAAATGTTAAAAGGATAAAATAGGTTTGTAATACAAATGCACTACAAACTAACAGCATTAAAAGACAATATACACAAACATAATCACACAAATACACAGAAAATTTGAAAAAGTTAAGCTACAATAACAAAATATAAATACACCTTCAAGTGCCATACATTACATATACAACAATATCAATTAACAAGGTACATGTCATCATTGTAAATATATATAATTTACTAAACAATAAATATAACATTTTAAAAAGAAAACATACACACAACAAAAAGTACTAAAATATCATGTACTGTGAAAGAATAGTATAATTTACTTCCACAAATAACTATAGATACAAAACATTTATACTCATTACACTTTGCATAAAGATTTTCTGATCTATACGAACTGATAGGAGTTGTAGACCCATAGAATTCACAATAAAAAGTTCCAAATCTAGAAACCCACTGTAGCCACAGCCAGGTCCCTAGGATTTGATTTACAAAGCACCAAAGAAATTGAAATCCCACTGCATACGAGAAGTTTAATTCCCATGGGGCTGAAGTTAACCCCTCTCAAAGGAACTTAAATCAGCCTCACCTCCATATCGGGTTTGGGTTGGAGACATGGGTTAGACATTATGGCAGACATCATAGAGCCAGATTTCTAGGAGATGTCAAAGTACTTTTACAAAATCACGGAAAACACCCTTATAGAGTAAGAGAAAGGGAAAAGATTGCTCAAGGCATATTAGAAAAGGCATTGTTCCCCATTCACTAAGAAGTAAAAGAACAGGAAGAAACAGAACAGACTTCTAAAGGTTTCGGAGGAGCCGTCTTCCCAGTAACAGATTAAAAAACCTGAGCTTAACCCAATTTGGCTTTCGCAGAAAGAAATGATTCCATCCTCACCGAACCCTTTGATAAGATAATTTCATAAGAAGTGGGCTGTTGGTAAACTAGCCCGTTCTTCTTCTTCAAGACAGGTATACTATAAACAGACAATGTCACCCCTTGATGGAATACGCTGAACACAACTGGTAGTACCTAAGAGCCATAGGAGCACTGTTTTAGAATTAGCACATTCACACCTAACCGCAGCCCATCAAGGAATAGGAAAACTCACAACAAAATAATACCTAGGTTCCAAGGGCCAGGTGTACCTGCTGATGTTGAGAATTGCATATCAATCTGTGAGATCTCTCAGAAGACATCCAACAGCCCTGTGACACATGCCCTGTTACAATCTTTACCAATAATTGAAATCCCATTTTCCAGATAATTCCAAACTAGGGAACCGCTTTATACTGGTAAACTTGTATTATGCCACTAGCTGTCCAGAAGCTTTCCATCTATGCAGTGAGACCATTCAACACATTTTGAAACACCTGTGGACATTGCTCTCCAGAGTTGGGTTTCCAAAAGAGATTAGGGTATGATTTATATGTCTCATCTGATGGAAGAAGTGAAGGAGATATTAAATTTTAAAACCCTGAGAACCTCGGTATATCATCTCTAGTTGGAGGGCCTCATAGAATGTTTCAACCAAACATTGAAACTTATACTAAGAAAACTAGTAGAGACTGATGGGAAGTATTGTGACTTGATGATACCATGGGCCCTCTTTGCAGTGAGAAAGACCCTTCACCCCTCCCTTGGATATTCCCCTTTGAATTTCTACATGGAATGGAAACTCACGATGTCTTAGACATGCTGAAGGAAACATGGGAGGAGAGAGAAGAAGCCCTGTTGCCAATTTCTCAAACAGACCAAAAGTGAAAAATTGCATATGCAAACTGAACAAGAAATTCTAAAGAAACATCTAGGCCAGGCACAGGAACATCAACAAGCTGTCCATAAAAGGTGCACAGTCACAGCCAGCTTCTCTTTAGGACAGTCAGTAGTAGTTCTCTTACCTGCATCCAAAAATAAAATGATCTCATGATGGTACGATCCCTATAAGATATTAGAACAGAAATGTCCACTAAACTATCTAGTCGCCCAACTTGACCAATACCATAAAATGCAGATCTATCACATTAACTTGCTTAAGGATTGGAAAGTAGACCCCAGTGAGAAAACCACTGTTATAATGGCAGCCCTCCTTATCGATCCCCCTAGAGAGAAAAACTTTATTTTCTCTGAACTGTCACCCGCCCAACAGGCCAAAATTCAAGATTTGTTAGACCAGTTTTCTGATGTGTTCTCCATTTTATTTGGACACCGGCAGGAAAAACCATACAAATAGTATAGAATCCCTGAAGCTTGGAATTAAGTGATAGAACAGGAAATAGAGGACATACTCAGGGTGGACATAATGGAGCCCTCAGAAAGTTCCTGGTGTTCCCCTATAGTCCTATTAGCGAAACCTAATCAGTCTTGGCGTTTTTGTATTGACTTCAGGAAAATGAACTCAATATTATTATTCAATAACTATCCAATTCCAAGAATCGATTAGCTCATAGAGAGACTAGGGTCAGCCAAGTGTATATCCACTTTGAATCTGATCTAGGGATATTGGCAAGTACCTTTGAATCCCACCGACAGAGAAAAGACAGCCTTTTTTTGACCCCACAGGGGCTATTCCATTTTAAGGGTTTAACTTTTGACCTCCACAGAGCCCCAGCCATATTGCAGTGCCCAATGGATAGGATATTAAAACCTTATTCTTCTTTCTGTGGTGCTTACTTAGATGATATTTTCACGGTTTTAGAACTCGGCACACTCCAGCCAGGGACTCTTTCCCCTGACAATGAATGTGGCGCACAATAAAAAAGCTTTTCATCTTGAATAACCCATAGGTTCTTTTATTTGAGTAGGCCTCCAACCCCTCTCGCACCCACCTTTACAAGCACCCCTTGTCACAATGGACTAGGAACCAGGCCAGTGTGTATCAATAAGATATTTATAAATTTATTATTTAATGAACAAAAGCAAAATCAAACAATTTGACACCAGCCACAAATGTTGTGGCATACAATGCAATGTTTCCTACAGAACAATTGGTTAAAAAATCCTAGCGCAGTTCATATGAATCTTTAATGGCAAACAGGAAAAATTGTTTTAAAGCATGGGATTGCACTAAGTTTAAGCGCTCCTCTGCAAAACACACTCACCCCCAAACATCAGCTAACTTAATTCTCTTTGAATGGAAGGCGGTGGCAATGAGTAAGGATAAAGACGAAGTAATCGGATTTGGAATGCAGCTACCACCCCAAGATGGAAAGTCAGAAAAGAAAATGAAAACCTGTTTAGGAGAAAAACAGTAGAATCGGATTTTGCTTATTATGCACACGGCTATGGGACAGAATGCAAGGACCTTCGTGTTGCTAAACTTGAGGCGATAGGAAAGCTTATGGAATACTAATCCCACACAGAACAATGTGGAAACAAGGTAGGAGGATCGATTTTGGAGAATAAAGCAAATGCAATAGAAAAATACACACAGAAATGGAATTTCGTTTTTACACGGGTTTTGTGATGACAGGTAGCTAAAAAAAAGGGATGAGCTGTCAAAATCGGAAATCGGTTTTAAGGACAGGGAAAAAGGCACACAACAGGTAAGATGCTAGGCACAATGGATTGTTCTCAGTGGGAGTATGGTTTGGGTTTTTCAATGGAATACATGCAGATTAGGAATTTGTAGGAAGGCACACAATATGCGGTCAATTTCAGTGTTCAATGACAAGGACTAAGTCAGTTGAAGCTATACTTTAATAATTATAGTTAGTAAAAACATTCAACAAAATTGTTGATTCCAAATGGCAACAATATTGAACATGAATTTCAAAGGGGAATTAATTGATTTACTTCCAAATAATGCTAAGGATTTATACAGACAACTGAAAGATGTATCAAAAGAATGCGCTAACATACACAGGCTAATACAGATTCTTCTATGGAAAGGTCAATGAATTATACTGGCAATTTAGACTTTCAATGGGATTCTCTATGGGATTTTCAATAGGATTTTCTATGGGATTTTCTATGGGATTGAGTTTACAAAAGAGAGGGGTATTCAATTGAGGACTAGGGTTATTTGCTACTTACAAACTAAGCCTTGACTTGGGATTCTGGACAGACAGTGGGATCTCAGGTCTCTCTGGACAGCTAGGGCAAGGCGTCCAGTCACTGCACTCTCCTGGATGGGACTCTGGACAGCTAGGCAATGGTCTAGTCTCTCTACTCTCCTGGTTGGGATCAGCTACGCAAGGGTCTGGTCTCTGCACTCTCTTGTATGAGATCCATTGGCTCTGTACTCTTTTCCCTGTCTCCCTGGATTCTTGTGAGTGTGTCCTCTGATCCTGCATCTAGCACAGTCCCATTTTATAAAGCCCAAATGACATCACTCATTTTACAATCTAGGGGAGTACTCTAAAATTACCCTTACCCCCAGGATTGGACGGTCTATCATTCCTCTCTCCGCCACCTGGCCTTATTGGTTCTGGGACAGGAGCATTGTTTGTCTGTTTGGTCCTTTATGAAAGTTCTTTGTTTCTCAGGTCCACTTTTTAGCAAAACTGAGTTATGCATCATAACTTCAAATTTATCCTAGCCACCACCATAAGAAGTAGATATGTGGTTTCAGGGGGTCATGGGGAATTAGACACGCTGGTCTCCGACTCTGTGCAAGGTAGCATGGCCCCTTGGCACCATTTGGTCATTTTCATAAAATGTATAATAGTTTTCACTCAGCAAATAATTAAGCATATTCATAATGTACACCTTCATCTTTCAACCAACTGTTAAATTCGTCCCATTTTAAAATCAGCCAGAAAATAGTATTGACTGGCCATTTCAGTTCACAAAGTCCTAGAAACGTGCACTTAGTGTCTGAAAGTCCAATTGGAAATTACATGGAAAAATATCATACAATGAAATAATTTCTTGTTCTGAGTGCTGGGGAAAATGCCTAAATTAAATAACTCCTCTAATGTCAATTTGTAGGACCTGTCACATATGGGAGGGCAGAGCTTCAACACCCACAGCAAACTGTCTCCCCCTGGCACAGCTTGCAACAAAATACTTGAATTGCCCCTCTGAAGTTTGTCAGTTTGTCCATCAGAGTGGGTGCTGGAGGAACTTGCACTTCTTGGTCATGCATTAGCCCCACTGGCTTTCTTTGTCCCCTCTGCTAGTACTGAAATACCACAGGGTTTGAACTAGTAGACCAAATACAAAGATGACGGAGTACACAAGTGGTTTGAGCTCGGTTTACAGTTTCAAGCTTATTTTCTTTTATTCAAGCAAATATGCTGTATCAAAAAATATATTAAACAATTCATATAACTCTATGGCTCATGCTCTTAATTCATTCATTCACATTCATACTTTCCTCATCAATCTCTCATTCTACACTTCATACTTTGAAAAAATGGTCTGTATATAAAAAACAGTAAAAACATCTGTTATCTCAAAATATGTTTACAATTCATTGTGAAAACATGCCCACCAATTTGGGGTATCACACAAGTCTGTGTTCTGTCATTCAGAACTGTGGAAATAACAGAACACAGACTTGTGTGATACCCCAAATTGGTGGGGATGTTTTCACAATGAATTGTAAACATATTTAGAGATAACAGATGTTTTTACTGTTTTTTATATACAGACCATTTTTTCAAAGTATGATGTGTAGAATGAGAGATTGATGAGGAAAGTATAAATGTGAATGAATGAATTAAGAGCATGGGCCATAGAGTTATATGAATTGTTTAATATATTTTTTGATACAGCATATTTGCTTGAATAAAAGAAAATAAGCTTGGGAACTGTAAACCGAGCTCAAACCACTTGTGTACTCCGTCATCTTTGTATTTGGTCTACTAGTTTAAACCCTGTGGTATTTCTGTTAGATTGACCTGTAGAACTAGAGACGTTAAAACAGGTACCCCTTCTCTTTATTGCCCTCTGCTAACACTGCCTTCTAGTCTAGCAGACCAGGTAATTATCACTCCCTCAGCCACCTCATATGTCATTTCCGGAATAGTTCACTTATAAGTGTGACTTCCAGGGGGGCACGGCAGGCATTCAATTGAGAAGTGTCCTGCCTGACCCAAACTGGTTTTACTGGTATTTCCGAGCCTCTGCCAAATTGATTGAAGTCTTGTGGGGAAAAACATAATATACATGGCTTTGTCAGCCCCCCACCCACACTGACCTTTCTGTGCAAGCAAAAGCCATCATTTCACATTGGCTTTTAAACGTCATATATTTCTTTATATTCTTTCACACGTGTGCAGCCACATTTCTCATTTAATGTTTAAAATGTGGTTCTGTAAGTCATTGGATTCTTTTAATGTATCCTTCTTGAATGGGTTTGCATTTATGGTTGATCCATTGAAACAGAGGGGAGACCCTCTGCACAGGGTTCTTTGATGTGACACGGGAGAAAAGAACAGACTAATAGGCCGATTCATGGAATCAACCTGCATCAAAAAAACGGCGCACGCGTGCGAAAACGTGCGATTCGCAGAGAAACAGCGAAAATCGCAGTGCAAGTGCGATTATCGCACAGAAAACATTGCACATCAATTCATGGAAGTCCGTGCACGCGCGAAATGTGGGATGTGCGCTGAGAAAGTGCGCGGCGCACGCTGGCGCACGCTGGCGCACAGGTCAACGAACGCCGTGCGATAAGGCCACAGCGAATTCGCACATAGCGCGGCGCACATAACAAAAGTAGGCGTAACACGGGCGTCACACGCAGAATGGGGAACAACTCGTGAAAATGTGGGTGTCACGGGGAAGTACAGGAGGCAAGTGCGCAGAATGCCCACACGCTCGCCTACAACACGTATTCATGGAATCGGACAGGGAAAAACAGCGCACGGCCAAAGACGCGCACAAGCCCATACATGTCCGCCACACGAAAGCAGGCGGTAGCGTCCCTGCGCAGGAAAAAAATGTGCGCCAAAGTCCTAGACGCGCGAGAAGGCCCACACGCGATCGGGCCTGGGGGAGCATATGCGTGTATTCCAGGGGTGCGCGTGAAGTCCCACATGCGATTGGCCTGGGCGCGTGTATTTCAGGGGCTCGCGGCTGTTCACACACGCGATCGGGCCTGGGGGAGCGGGGTATGTGTATTCCAGGGGCTCGCGGGTGTTTACACACGCGATCGGGCCTGGGGGAGTGGGGTACGTGTATTCCAGGGGCTCGCAGGTGTTTACACACGCGATCGTGCCTGGGGGAGCATGTGCGTGAATTTCAGGGGTGCGTGTGAAGTTCCACATGCGATTGGCCTGGGCGCGTGTATTTCAGGAGTGCGCGAGAAGCTTCTCACACGCGATTGGCCTGGGCACGTGTATTCCAGGGGCTCGCGGGTGTTTTAACACGCGATCGGGCCTGGGGGAGCGGGGTACTTGTATTCCAGGGGTGCGTGTGAACTTCCACACGTGATTGGCCTGGGCGCGTGTATTTCAGGGGCTCGCGGGTGTTTTTCACACGCGATCGGGCCTGGGGGACCGGGGTACGTGTATTCCAGGGGCTCGCGGGTGTTTTCACACGCGACCGGGCCTGGGGGAGCGGGGTATGTGTATTCCAGGGGCTTGCGGGTGTTTACACACGCAATCGGGCCTGGGGGAGCGGGGTACGTGTATTCCAGGGGCTCGTGGGTGTTTACACACGCGATCGGGCCTGGGGGAGCGTGTGCGTGAATTTCAGGGGTGCGCGTGAAGTTCCACACGCGATTGGGCTGCGTGCGGGTATTTCAGGGGCTCGCAGGTGTTTTTACACGCGATCGGGCCTGGGGGAGCGGGGTACGTGTATTCCAGGGGCTCGCGGGTGTTTTAACACGCGATCGGGCCTGGGGGAGCGGGGTACGTGTATTTCAGGGGCTCGCGGGTGTGTTCACACGCGATCGGGCCTGGGGGAGCGGGGTACGTGTATTCCAGGGGTGCGTGTGAACTTCCACACGCGATTGGCCTGGGCGCGTGTATTTCAGGGGCTCGCGGGTGTTTTTCACACGCGATCGGGCCTGGGGGAGCGGGGTACGTGTATTCCAGGGGCTCGCGGGTGTTTACACACGCGATCGGGCCTGGGGGAGCATGTGCGTTTATTCCAGGGGTGCGCGTGAAGTTTTTCACGCGATCGGGCCTGGGGGGGAGCGGGGTACCACTCACCGTCTGCCTTGCGTGTAGAAGAACGCGTAGCCAACACCCGCTGTGAAGTAATAGCGTGTGAACCCCAACGGATGGAAAACACACGCACCGCACGAAAAGCACGTACAGAGCAGTGTAAAGGCACGCGGGATCTCCAAGCCCTGCCAGGGCAACGCCCGTGCGCGAAACTCCACAGACGCGCTTACGCTGTAAGGGCCTTTGGTCCAATGAAATCGCGTACGCGTGCTGACGCGCTTACGCGCTAAGGCCCTTTCCTCGAATTTCACGCTGACGTGCAGGATTTTCACGTGCCAAATCACTCCGTATCAAGCTGGCCACGCGAAAACACACGGAAGACCACGCTCCTGCCCAGAAGGCCGAATCACTGCCCCCCAGTGCCCCGAGCAGCCTCCCACATGCCATCTGCTGCTGCCTGCCTGCCTGCCTGCCTGCTGCCACCGTGCCCTGCCATTTGGTGCCTGCACATCAGCCATCTGCAGGGGTCCAGTTGCTGTGTCCACCCCTGCTGGAACAGAAGACTCCCGACTCGGATAACATCGCTCCACAGCCCAGCCCCAGGACCCAGTTGCCCACCCACTCCTGCCCCTGGGGTTGCCATGTCGGGCACATCAACATCTGACACCAGTGGCAACCCCCGGCCAGAGGGGCAGAGGGGCACCAGCTTCACTGCCACCGAAGTTGGTGTCCTGGTGGAGCAAGTCCTGGGGCAGTATGATGCCCTCTTCGGATCGTCCCGCGCTAACAAGGAAGGACGGGAGAGGATCTGGGCCGACTGTGTGGTTGCCATCAACGCGGAGGGGGTGGCAACCCGCACCATCCAGAAGGTCAAGAAGCGCTGGGAGGACTTGAGGTCAAGGACCCTCATAAAGGCCCGGCGCCTCGTGGAGGGGGGCTGGGGCCGCATGAGTTCCATCCAGATGAGGGTCCTGAAACGCGTACACCCAGCGCTCCACGCCCAGGTCCTTGAGAGGGAGACCCGTCTGGAGTTGAGTAGTAAGTGGCCAAGCATTGCTGTGTGAGACAGGGCATGTTGCAGTGTGCTGGTTGTCTGATACTTGCCTGCATGTGTGACATAGGCCATGTACGCATGTATGTGTGCGGGGACATCATGGTAATGCATGTGCGACCAGAAATGTGTGAACCGCACGGTTGTTACATGTGTTTAAATGCGACATGGGGAGCCCTATGCAGATTGCACAAATGAGAGCATGGCAGTCTCTGTTCCTGGATATGGGTGGGGGTGAGGGATGGGTGCTGATGCCAGGTACATATATGGTATCCATGTCTGTGTGCCTGACCTGCGTGTCTGTGACTTGTGAATGCCATGGATGCATGACACATGTCTGTGACAATTAACAGATTCACTGATGCAGCCTAGTCATCCTTGTATGCACTGTGATTGGGGGTGTACGGGGGCAGATGGATGTGACTGAGGTGAAGTGTGTGCATGTGATAGGCATGACCCATGATGCATGTGAGTACCATTACATTGTATGATTCGAGAGTCCATTGGACATGTATGGAAATGTCCATGGCATGCACCATGACTGTCACTGTGTGTGTTTTGCCTGGACTGACACATGTGTTGTGGAGTGACATGATGGAAGTGTACTTTGACAGTGGCACTCATCTGCTATTGCTTCCTGTCTAGGGGACCATTGTACAGTACCCTGATGCTTGTGTTCTATGTCTCCCTCTACGCAGCGGCTAGTGAAGAAGAGGGCGGAGACGGCGCTGTGGAGCAAGGCGGCAGGGATGCCCCCACGGCTGCAGCAGAAGGGGTGGGTGAGCCCCCACAGGGGCCTGCTACGGCGGTAGACGGTGAGGAGCCATCCAGGTTGGTGGTTTCCACAGAGGAGGAGGAGGCCGCCACTGAGGCGCACATGGGGCCTGGTGGGGGCATCCTTGCTGGTGCAAGTGGTGCAGTCCAGGGGCAGGGGCAGGAGGCAGCACAGGTCACCGTGGAGGGGCCTGTGCATGTCGCTGTCCCTGACCCTGTGGGTGCACCACCATGCACCAGCAGGGATGCCCCGTCCCAGGCCCGTCCGCAGGTAGAGGGGATGTCCATGTCATCTGACTCCCCTCCACCTGCGGACGAGGGGACCCCTGGCCGTATGGAGAAGGTCCTGATTGGGGTCGCGATGCGCACGGCTGTGATTCGTGATGCCGTGCGTGCTTCCCAGGAGGAGCAGCACGTCATCACGAAGAGCACCGTGCCGACGTGGCCCAATTGGGATGGTCCATGTTCGGGGGTTTCCTGCATGTGTCGGCCAATCTGGCTGCCCTCTCCTCCTCTGTGGAGACTATACGCCAGTCGTTCTCCTTGCCGTCTTCCAGCCCAGATGCCACCAGGGCCCCCTGTGGACCTGCCCTGACCAATGCAGCCAGCTCGGTGGGGATCCCATCCCTGCCACAGTCGGGAGTCAGAGGTCCAGCAGGGGTGGACACCACAGCAACTGGACCCCAGCAGATGGAGGATGTGACGGCATCATCGGGCAGGGCACGTGCACGACGGCGTCTGTGGTTTCCATCAGCCTGGATGCCGTCGTGCTGGCACAGGCAGTTGCGTCGGAGGCAGCAGCAGGCTCAATGTGGGAGGCATCATGGCTCGGGGCCATCAACATCAGGGGTGCAGGCATCGGCCGGAGGGCAGGAGAACCCTGGAATGGGAGTGGCTTCCGTGTGGGAGCGGTTGTGCCAGCGGATAGGTGCGGAGCGGCAGCGGGCAGAGGAGGAACGGCTCACAATGGTCAGGGCGGAGGACTCCATGCGGAGGGCGCTGAGGCGGGCTGAGTGCCTCGAGGGTCTTCGCAGGGAGTTGGAGCTGGACACTGCATTATCCCTGCGGGACCTCGGGGCCAGGGAACATGCCCGCCTCCAAGCCATTGACCAGGAGTTCGATGATGTCCTGGCCCATGACAACAACCAGTGAGCCGTCGGACTAGCCTGCTGCCTCTGTATATAGTTATATAGTTAGTGTTAGGTTTCCTTTAATGTTTCTTTTTATTTGGTTGCGATTGGACAATGCGCCACATTTTTGTATATAGTTCAGTTTTTAGTTAGTTGTCATAGTTAGGTTTCATTTGGTTGGGCTCATGGACCCGGGATTATCTTGTAAATAGTTCTTCAATGGCTTTTTTTATTTTTTGGATTTTTTTCATGGACATTCATCTTCTTTTGGTTGTTTTGCTTTGTGGTTTTTCTCATTTCATTTCCATTCAAGTTGATTTTCAATACATTTTTATTTTCATCCTTCAATGTGTCGTATCATCTCATTGCTTTCATGCATGTCATGTTGGGTGTTTCAACATTCACTTGCAGCCATTGTGTGTGACAGACATGTGTTCATTTGCATTATTTACATTGGGTGTGTAACATGTAATTGCCTTTGATATGTGGGTGGATGTGATAGTTGGTTGGGCCTTTTGGCAGGGGAGGATGGCCATTACGGACATGATTGGGGATTGTTGGGACCCAGGTGCAGGGGGGCATGGATGGGACATGGACAAGGGCCTGGTGGAGGGTGCCCCTGCACTGCTGGGGGGTGAGGGTGGTGGGGAACATGAGTTGGACATGGGTGGGGGCCTGCTGGCAGGTGCCCCACAGTGCTGGGGGGTGGGGGTGGTGGGGAACATGAGTTGGACATGGGTGGGGGCCTGCTGGCAGGTGCCCCGCAATTCTGGGGGTGGGGGTGGTGGGAGACATGGGTGGGGGCCTGGTGGAGGGTGCCCCTGCACTGCTGGTCAGTGGGGGTGGTGGGGAACATGAGTTGGACATGGGTGGGGGCCTGCTGGCAGGTGCCCCACAGTGCTGGGGGTGGGGGTGGTGGGGAACATGAGTTGGACATGGGTGGGGGCCTGCTGGCAGGTGCCCCGCAATTCTGGGGGTGGGGGTGCAAGGAGACATGTGCCTTTGCTGGGGGGCATGCCCATGTTGGGTGGGCTGCCTGCGGGACATGACCAGGGATGCAGGGTAGTCCCCTGTGGTGTGGGCTGCCTGCAGGGGCCGTGGAAGGTGTACAGGGAACACCTGGGAGGACCCACACTGGCAAATCACATGTAGGGCTCCCCAGCACCCCTGAAATACACATACCCTGCTGAAATACCCGCACGCAGCACAATCGCGTGTGAAACCACCCGCGAGCCCCTGAAATACACGCGCCCAGGCCAATCGCGTGTGGAACTTCTCAGGCACCCCTGAATTACACGCACACGCTCCCCCAGGCCCGATCGCGTGTGAAACCACCCGCGAGCCCCTGAAATACACGCGCCCAGGCCAATCGCGTGTGAAACTTCCCGCGCACCCCTGAAATACCCGCACGCAGCACAATTGCGTGTGGAACCACCCGCGAGCCCCTGAAATACACGCGCCCAGGCCAATCGCGTGTGTAACTTCTCGCGCACCCCTGAATTACACGCGCCCAGGCCAATCGTGTGTGGAACTTCTCGCGCACCTCTGAAATACACGTGCCCAGGCCAATCGCGTGTGGAACTTCTCACGCACCCCTGAAATACACGCACACGCTCCCCCAGGCCCGATCGCGTGTGAAACCACCCGCGAGCCCCTGAAATACACGCACCCAGGCCAATCGCATGTGAAACTACCCGCGCACCCCTGGAATACCCGCACGCAGCACAATCGCGTGTGAAACCACCCGCGTGCCCCTGAAATACACGCGCCCAGGCCAATCGCGTGTGGAACTTCTCGCGCACCCCTGAATTACACGCACACGCTCCCCCAGGCCCGATCGCGTGTGAAACCACCCGCGAGCCCCTGAAATACACGCGCCCAGGCCAATCGCGCGTGGAACTTCTCACGCACCCCTGAATTACACGCACACGCTCCCCCAGGCCCGATCGCGTGTGAAACCACCCGCGAGCCCCTGAAATACACGCGCCCAGGCCAATCGCGTGTGGAACTTCTCGCGCACCTCTGAAATACACACGCCCAGGCAATCGCGTGTGGAACTTCTCACGCACCCCTGAAATACACGCACACGCTCCCCCAGGCCCGATCGCGTGTGAAACCACCCACGATCCCCTGAAATACACGCGCCCAGGCCAATCGCGTGTGGAACTTCTCGCGCACCCCTGAATTACACGCACAAGCTCCCCCAGGCCCGATCGTGTGTGATACCACCCGCGAGCCCCTGAAATACACGCGCCCAGGCCAATCGCGTGTGGAACTTCTCGCGCACCCATGGAATACACGCACCCAGGCCATTTGTGTGTAATGCTTCTCGCGCACCCCTGAAATACACGCACATGCTCCCCCAGGCCAGGTCGCGTGTGTTACTTCTCGCACTGGTACAGGGTTGGCGCAGCCCTTTGCGATGGTTTTGCGATCTTGATGGCTTTTCCTTGCGCGAGGGCGTTCTTGGGGGCGTAACTGGCGCTGCTGCAGGGTCGCTGCGCCACTCTGCGCCTCGTCTGCTTTTGGAGGTGGGAATCCATGAATACGCTGTGCGCGGAATTTGATTTTATCTCACGCGGCTGGCGCAGACATTCGCACGGGCACGCTGTGCGCCAGCCGCGTGCGACACTTTTGGAAGGAATTACATGAATCGGCCTGTAAGCCCTTTTCTTTCATTTGCAGTGTTTCAGAATGCTGCTGTTCACATGAAAGGCAAAACAAAAGCTGTTGCGGTTTCGATGTGAAATCCCTGCCCCCCATGAGAATGAACAGTAAGACAAAGCTCTTTTTGGATGTATTGCCTAACTTTTTGGCATCCAGATGAAATAAAGCAAACACAGGGCCATTTTTCAATGCAGTGCATAACTTTGTGGTGTTTCAGATGAAAGAAGCAAATGCAGGGCCGTCTTGAATGCAGTGCACAACTTTGGTATTCAAATGACCGAACAGCACATGTAGAGCCCTCTTGAATGCAGTGCACAACTTTATGGTTCAGATGAAACAAAAAACAATTGTAGCTGCATTTTCCGGCATGCAGTGTTCACATGCTTGCCACACATGTGCCACGTAGAACACAACACAGCCATTTTTCGTGGCAATGTTTTAATGCAGTTTTTGTTTGAAGGATTTCTGTAAGGGCCTGTAAATGCACCCCACAATATTGTGGTCCATAGCGGTAGCTGGCCGGAACATCTTCACCACCTCTATGACATTACCAGTCCTCTGAGAAAATTCAGCCTCAGAGCAAACCCATGATAGAGTAATTGGGGCTAGTCCATAGTAACATACCTTACCTCAGCTTCTTCATTGGGAATTGCCTCATTCAGCCACAAACTGAAAAGGTTATGTCAGTCCTAATAACACAGACTCCCAAAACAAAGAAAGAACTTTGTGCCTTCCTGGGGTTGACAGGGTATTATAGAAAGTTAACCACAAATTATTCAACTTTCGCTGCCAATCAAACAGACAGGTTGAAAAATGCAGTAACCCAAAAACTAGTGTAGAACAAGGAAGACCATGAGAGTTTCAACTGCCTCAAGAACATCTTTTGCAGTGAACCTGTTCTTAAGATGCTGGATGTTAACAAATAGTTCTTATTACAAACTGATGCTTCTAAGATTGTTCTAGGGCCTGTACTCTCCCGAGAATATGAAATAGTTGAGCATCCAATATTATATACTAGCTAGAAACGTTTTCACAGGGAACAGTCATACGCCACTTTGGAACTGGAAGCCTTAGCCATACAATGGGCTGTCACCCATCTAAGATATTATCTGACTGGTAGAAAATTCAGATTGATCACCGACCATTCTCCTCTGACCTGGATGAGTTTGTGAAAAGACATTAATGCCAGAGTAATGAGATAGTTTCTGGATTTACAACCTTCCTGTTTCGCAGTGGAACATAGAAAAGGACAAGAACAAGGAATGCTGATTTCCTGAGCCGGTTTCCTATTCGTCTGGAACAGGAAGCCACAGAGATAAGGGGAAATGTATGTGACAACAGTATCCATGGAGGTATTTAGTTTGTCATCTAGGTTGTGCAACCAGGGAATTGTTTTTCAAAGTCTAATATACAGTTGGTGTATTGTCTTAATTTGAACTCCCTGTTGCCAACTCTAGGCACACTTTCAATTCTTTGTATGCCAAAGAATCTGAAGCCTTGTGGACTACCGGCATGAACTTCATGAAAATGCTAAGCCATGGGGTATGTAAAACCTGTATTCTTGATTGCTCAAACATGTTGAATGCACACCTTTAGTTTACAAGTGGTGATCCTCATACACCACTTTTTACATTCACATACATAATGCACTAACTGCAAAATGTGATTCTCGTCTGTATAGAGATGCTTTGGACTTAATTATGGTTAGTTATTACTACCTTAATAAAAAGATATGTATAACTAAATTCAGTGGCAAAATATAACTTTAATTGAAATAAGCAGTAATTGTTAAAATATACAAGTATATTTTAATTAGTTGTTTAGGCTCACAGATCTGCTCAATTAGATGTCTTAGTGTGCCTTTTCCAAAGGTGTATTTCCACCTTTCACATATTAACCCGATTTCTCATAAACTAATGCTTTTTAGGAAAGTAATGCCTTTTAGGGAATTCTTCTTTGCCGCAATAAAAATATAATGCATTCAACATCTGTTATAAGAAACATGCTTGTGGCATTTCAATCTGTCGCTTGAAGCACCTGGGTAGTTGGATGATGTGGCTACTGCAGGGGAGAACATTGCCCCAAGAGGCAATGTGATGTTTTACAAAAATTGGATTCAGAGTGTGAGCTTCTGTATTGCCCTTTGGGCAGCACCCCAGTCAGAGGTGTTGGCAGAGCTATGCTATTGTTCATAGCTCAAGGCTTAACTCATGCTATGAAGACAATGGAATGACAACAATCTGCCATAATGATACTACAGACGCCGCCTATCCTCACGAGGAACACCCAAACAAACTACAGAGCTTCCCTGAAATATCAGTGGAGACTTTCATCAAACTTGTAAATCAAAGCAACAAATCAGGCTCTCCAGAGGACCCCTGCCCCCGGACATACACAAATCAATTTTCAAGCAAGGAACTCCCATGGAATACCATAGAAAAGTGCTCAACCTTTCAATCCCAATGGGCAAAGTGCCACACTCCTTCAAATCAGAGCACATCAGGCCACTACTCAAAGAAACAGCACTAAACATAGAGGACCTCTCCAACTACAGACCCATCTCCAACATCCCATACATAGCCAAATTGCTCAAAACATACACATACAAAACAACCCAAGAATTCATAGAAGATCACTGCCTACCAGACCAGGCACAGGTTTGCTTCAAACCAATGAGAGGAACAGAGTCAGCTCCCCTCTCAATATGGGATGACCTAAAAGCAAATGCAGAGGCAGACAACAGTACTACCTTCATAATTCTGGACCTATCAGTAGCATTTGACACAGTCAACCACAACATCCTCATAATGAGATTAGAAGGACTGGGAATAACAGACGCCACCCTACAATGGATCAAATCCTTCCTATCTAATAGAATGAAAACCATATGGATGAAACCTTTCAAGTCCAACCCAAGAAACTCCACATGTGGAATAACACAAGGATCATCTTTCTCCCCACTATTATTCAACATCTTCCTATCTCTACCACACTTGTGTATAGGCGCGTTACAAATGCCATATCATATTAATCAAAATCATCAAAAGCCATGGTCTTACCTGCTAGAACTATGCCGGAAACACACAAGTAATCTTCAAAATACAAGACACCCAAGAAGAAAACACAACACTAGAGAACTGCCTTTGTGATGTATTCAACTGGATGAACTCGAACTACCTCAAAATTAACCCACGCAAAACAGAGATAATGATTGTCACAAAAAACAACTACATCCCTTGGCCAAGACAACTCGGTACAACTCCAGCACAATTGCTGATTGTAAAAAAACCTGGGGGTCCTGATGGACAACACTCTCAACTCAAGAAAAGCTTCTTTCTCCTGCGAGCAGCAAAAAGGATTTTACCGTTCCTGTCATTTGCCAACAAAACACTTACCATTATCGCTCTCATCATGTGCAGAGTAGATTACGCCAATAGCCTATACCTATACCTGGGTATGCCTGAACGACTGCTAAAAAAACTACAACACATACAAAATGCGGCAGCCAGACTGCTTCTCAAGCTACCCCAAAGAGAACACATCTCACCTGCTCTAAAAACACTACATTGGCTACCATTAAAACAACAAATAAAATTCAAATCAATGTGCATCACGCACAGAGCAATAGACAATCAAGGCACAGAATTCCTGAGAGACAAATTACACCCATATCAGCCACAAGAACGCTCAGATCAAGCAACGACATCCGCTTGGAACCTACCCCTACAACAAAAGTACATTCTGAGGATCCTCTTTCTCTGACCAGGCACCGAAAACTTGGAACGACTTACTTTTGAACATACAGAACACAAGAAACCACCTACTGTTCAGGAAACTACTCAAATCCTGACTCTTCACTGCCTAACTAGAAGACCACCCAAAGGGACACACACACACAGCTAAAACAATGATGAATGAAGACACTGTTCCCGGTTCCCACCAAGCATCGACTACAAACAGAATGTAAGGAAGACACCCCACGACATATCAATCTCATAATGAGAGATGGCCATGAGAGGAGGACACTAAAGACTGTAAGTGATTTCAATCTGGCACACACCCAAGTCTCGCCCAGCATGTAGTGTGCAAATGAAATCCTTATTTATTTTTATCTATGAGTTCAATATTCTGAACGATATACCACTCATATCGAACCCTTCTCCTGAACCCCTCCACCCCCCCCCCCCGGTCACACTGAACAAGAATCAGGCTAGTTTGCAAAGGTAAATATTTATTTATGTATTTAGAATTTAAATCACAATATATTTTAATAGCTAAAAACATTCACCAATGGGGTGACAGAACACTGAGTAATATCTTTAATGCACTAGGAATCAAGTAATGAGCGCCAAAAACAATGCAACAAAGAAAAGAATACTTTTGGACTGGTTTAGAACAGATAGCACTTATGGTTAGGGGTTCCCCCTGCAACACCACTCCACCCACCAATAGGAAATTTAAATAGATGTGAGGAGATGAGGAGAGAGCAGGTACTCAGGAATAACACAGATCAAACAGAATATCACTCCCACCTTCCCCCTTTAGACACAAGAGAAAAACGGAATTGACTTTTCACTGTCAGAATGGCTTTGCAATTGGTTGAGCTAAAACATCAAATGTGGTCAAAAATGCTTAAATTATTATACATTTCTATGGAAGACGCTTTGTACAGATGCAAGCAAACACCAGCAATGATTTAATCAAAAGGAAACAGTTGGAATCTCAAAGTCAAAGCGGGAAATAACTTAAAGCTAATTCACACGTGTAAAACTTTTCAAAATGTCAATTTGTGGCAAACATTTTCTTAAATGATTTTTGATATAATGGGTCAATCACACTGTTATTGTTGGGTTCTAGAGATAGCTATGGATGTTGGGTACAAGTGGGAGTTGAAACTTCGTTTCTATCTTTAGAACTAACGGAGTTATAGAGGTTTTCGTGAGAGGCGTTTTTGCAAAATAGGTGCGAAAATGGAAAACAGAAATTCGGGATTAAAAATGACAGATGGGTTTTCTTATACTTTATTAAGGAGTACGAAAAAGAGTATGCCACGCAGGAATCAGTTATTCACGGCAGATCATAACTTTATTCATGCATGGTACTCTAGTTTACGTTTGGTTTGGGAATGACTTTTCTTAATCAAATCAATAAGGAGGTATGGTTTAGTAACATAAATGAGAGAAAAGTTAGTGCAAGGATAGTTCTAACAATAATATGGTTCTGAATTAAAGATGGGATGGGTTTGAGATTGGGATTATACAATGCAGATATATTATGGGCCACATCACGACTTGGGCGTTACCGCCGGCGGTATTACCGCCAGCGGTATTAGCCCTACCGCTGAACTCCCCGGCCCTAATAGCGCCGGATCACGAGTTCGGTGGTAATGTTAATCCCCATTCCCCATTGAGCCCATTGGGCTCAATGGGGAATTTTGGCGCTCTTAATAGCGTGAATTTTTGGCAGATTTCCCCCAGCTCAGAGCTGGGGCGAAATCCACCGAAGCACTGATTTGGCGGACCCTTAAATCCGGCAGTAATAGCGCAACCGCCGGATTTAAGGGTTACCGCCAAAGTTATGATGAGGCCCTATGTGTTACTGTTCTTCCAATTAATACTTACAGAATAATTATTAAATTGGACCATCAGCTCTGGTCAATGAATTAGGTCTGGTCTACCGGCACGGGGCACTTCTGGAGGGATTTGGATCAGCGGCACGGTTCTGGTCAATTTTGGACTGCACCTCAGACTGGTATTGGAAGGGCCCCTTGTGGTTACTGGACACAGTAGATAGCCGGATTAAAGTTTTTAGCGGGAAAGCCTAATGGTAGACAGCCAAACTGAATTAAAATTAAGTCCCTTCAAGTTTTGAGATTTTTGCAATTTTTCAGGTTAGCAATAATTGTGCAATGCTAGAATCTGGATTCTGCAAAGAAATCTGGATCTCTCAAAGAATTCTGGAGTCAGCTACAAAATGAAGAGTTCTGAAATAAGGTGCTGCGCGGACATCTGGATGGGTTCCGAATTGGTTCTGGAAGCTGTCTCTCTGGAAGCAGTGTCTCTATGTGTAGTCAAACTCCTCTATTTATCCATTACAAATTTTATGGCAAGGGCAGAACTTCAAAACACACCCCCATGTCTGTGAGTGGCTACAGGCATGCACTTTGTTTTGGTTGGCAGCCTAAACAGAGCTGTCATCGTATGACAGGATTTAGGAACTCCCGCCTGGATTTTTACCCAAAACATACTTTTGCACAAATGTAAATTTCTACCATTATGGACCCTCATAAAATTAGACACATATTTTTCACATTTGATTGTCTACATTTACATTCAATTTCCATTTTTGTGAGAGTGGTGGATTTTTATCAGTATTACCCATAGCACTTTGGAGTAATCATATCTAATTTGACACATCTCTGGGCGCTGATCAGTGGATCATGTACATACAATTTTAAGCTTACAACATTAATAGTTTTGCCACATTCAGTGTTTTAGTGTATCTTTGGTCCCTTATATAATAAGAACTCCTACCACATCTTCAACTGTCTAGCATGAGTTCAGATTTGTAAGTTTGTATTTTTCACTTGTCTACTTATTTTGGCTATCATGTTAAATTTCATAAGGTTCTGAGGCAAAACAAGTAATTTTTATTCAAAATCCAGTCCATTTTTTTTTCCTTGCTTCCAAAGTGAGCAGAAGGCCAGTCCTTTGAAGTTCACTGCGAAACCTCCCCCACATTCTGCTCCTCCTTGCAGAGGCCAATTCTCAGCATGTCCTTTGTTCTTTGGTCAGCCCGCAGACAAATGTCTAATGCAGCACCATTGAGTGGCTTGCTGGGATTATGCGTGAACCATTAACAGCCATTAGCCTTTCTGTTTTCAAGGGAGTGTCAACAGAGATGTCAGTTTTCCCAGGCCAGGCCCTGTCAGATCAGAGTTCACATGTGGATTGGCTTCAGACTGGATTCCTATACATTAAAAGTGTTTCAGTTTACATATAACATATAAGCCCAGTGTATGAGGATTTAAATATTTTAAAATAATTACCCCTTCACCAACATGCTTGAAATAGTGGACTTTGCAATTTTTCAGAACAAAGAAAATACATTTAGGCTATGTTTTACAGCCAATTTCTTTAGGCAGCTGTCAGGCTGTGATGCCTGGATTCCTCTGACTGCCTGTAGGATCTATGATTCCAGCACACTTTGCTTTCAATAATTCACTGGGGAAAATAACTGAACTTAGCACCAAAACAGCACTTTGAAGATTGCCATTGATTAGGAAACTTTGTTTAGGATTTTAGCCATTCAGTGGGCTTGTTTCCAGTGACAGATGACAGATGATAGCATGATAGCAGTGATGACAGATGACAGCAGTGATGACAGATGATGGCAGTAATTCCTGCTTTCACACCACTTTGCCGGTGTATGTGGCAGGGCGTGCAGCTCCCTTGATGGGTTATGAACTCTGCGCAATTTTGCAGACTCAGTGCGCACAGGGGTTATTGTCTCCTTTCTTGGCAATTTCCTTTCCCCATTGGCAAAGGGGTGCAGTGTGGTGCAGTGGCATGGATAAAAATACTCCACATATCCCCCCCGACTCCATTGTGACCTCCGGTCGTGGGGGAGTTGGGCAAGTGTGATTATTTTTCTTCCAGTCCATGTAAAACATCTGGTTGCTTCTCCCATCAGCGATAGATGCGACACGCTCTCCTTGCTGGTTCTGGTTGGGAGTATGGAGTGACACTCTGGGCTCTTGGTTCTTTTTCCGGTCACCAAGGAGTCTACCTTGGTGATTAGATGATCCTTAGTTCCAGTGCTAGAAAACAGAACATAGCATGGTTATGGAAATGTTCCCACTACTGTGTCCACACATCTTCGGGGGATGTCAGCAGTGGGAAAGACACTTGCATTCCTTAACAATTGGCAATATTCCCCCTCTATGTTTACTATTGGTCTTAACTAGGTGGATTCTGTAGGTGAGACCTGGGAAGGTCACCTCTCCTCCATTTCTGAAATTCCATTTCCTACCGTAGCACTAGTGCTGGCCTGAAGGCTTTCTTTAGGTTTACCAGGACCCTGTGATTTACTCTCCAGTTGGGACCGGGCTTGGCAATAACTAGGGTCCAAATTAATCTCGAGTTGGTTGAGGAGGTCACTGTACATATAAAAGGCGGAAGGCACACCTCGCACAACCCAACAAGTATGTACTATGCTTTTGTCATCAATAGAAATTTTGATCATACAACTGCTAAGCAGAGGATGTTTGGAGCAGGGCGTTTCCAGGTCCCAAACCCATTGCTCCACTGACTCTACGGCTGGTAGGGTCTGGTCTTTTGGGAGTTTTTTTTTAAAACTGCTTCGCTGGTGAAGCTTTCTTCGCTATTCAAGTGAATTTGGGCGAGGACAGACTCCTTCCCATAATTTAACTGAATTGGGAGGAAGAGCTGTTCACCCTTTTTCAGATGCCAGCTAAGTTTTGTGCTGGTTTGATATCAATTTTGGCTATGGAGTTGGGACTTTCTGATTGTACATTAGTATAAAATTTCAATGTATCTCCTTCCACGGTGGAATGCCACTTGAGACTGGAAGGGAGGCTGATTTTCAGAAATGGAGAGGTGTTCTCATCACCAGTTGGTTTTCCCAGGGCTATGACAGTGACGTTGGGTATGTAATTATTTTGAAAATAGAACCTGATTTGGTCTGGTTTTTGTTCAACCATGTGGCATGTGCCATTTAAACTAACATGGTTGACACTATCTTTTAATTTTATTGGTCGGTTAGTCTGGGTCCAGAGGACCTTGTTTACACAATCTATGAGGGGGGACAGTCTACGGAGGATCTCATTCCCTAATAGACAGGGGGGTCCCTTCTGGCACCACAACTAGGACTGGGTGCTTCATTTTGTGT
The DNA here is from genome assembly GCF_040938575.1 of Ambystoma mexicanum. Taxonomy (NCBI): domain Eukaryota; kingdom Metazoa; phylum Chordata; class Amphibia; order Caudata; family Ambystomatidae; genus Ambystoma; species Ambystoma mexicanum. The sequence continues at coordinate 678,770,275 of NC_090937.1, forward strand.
CGCCCAGTTTTCCAATTTCCAGCTCTGCAGTCCCTTCAACAGGAATTTTCTTCCCGTCAAAGTTCTGGAGCTGTCCGGGAAGAGGGGTGACAGGGATTCGGTATGTTTCCCCCCTTCCTGAATTTAGCTGATCAAAGATCCTCTTTGCAAACAAAGTTTCTTGGGATCCAGTGTACACCAGTGCTGGAATTGCACATTGCACGTGGATGGAGGCGTAGAATCTACCTCTCTTCTCCTCCAAGGGGCAAAAGTAATGGGTGCTCTTGGTAAGCTTGATGGTCAATTTGCTCATTTCTGACTCTGACACCAGGGTAGTTGGGTAGAGAGACGGTGTTGGAGTGGAAGAATCTAGCACAGAATTTTTACACACCGCTATTTGAGGAGTTTTGGGCTCCCCTTGTTCTGTTTCTGCGCTGCCCACCTCCCCCTTTTTGGAGGTAGTCAACAGAAGTGGCTGGTGAGGTTTGGGGTTCCTCTTGTGCTGGTTCTGGGTTGCCTCCCCCTTCTAGGAGGCAGTCCCCAGAAGGGAGTTGGGTGGTTTGGGAATCTGAACAAACAGTTTCACGTTCAGTGATTTGAGGAGTTACGGGCTCCTCCTTTTCTGATTCATGGCTGTCCCTCCTTTTTGGAGATAGTCCTCAGAATGGCTTTGGGGAGCTACGGACTATTCTTTCTCTGGTTCTGGGCCACCCCATTGTCGAACAGGAAATCATATTATACCCTCTAGATTGTGTGTATATATATTGGCCTAGGCCAAGTCGCTCTGCGAGGAAATCCGCGTTGCAAGGTCCTGACCTTAGATCTTCATTAGCCGCCATTTTAGGTTCATCCGTCATTTTAGATTCTCCCTCTAAAGTCACCCTGTGTTCTAAGATGGTGGACAGTGTCGTTTTGAATTTAACATGGACGTCTTGACCTCTGTGTACAAGTTAATGTGTAAACTGTCTGCAGGCCAAATGTTAGGGTTATGAACTGAGACCTTGTCCTTCATTGACCTGTGTATAGAGGATTACCTGCACCAATGAGATTAATCTATGAACATATATTGTGCACAATACTGTTTGAGCATCTTATGTGAACACTTGTTTTACTATATTGTATAAAGATATGTGCAAAGGCTAAACGTGAAATCCGAAGACACACTGTTGCTATTGTAACTTGTTGGAGAATGTATTAATGATAACCCCCAAATGTATAGCTGCATAAATTAGAAGTGAACTCGGCACGAACCCTAGATCCAAGATTCATTAACTCACAAGTGGGTTGGACATCATGTTTTGGAGTGTATAAAAGGAGTGACTATTCTGATGTACAGCCCCACTCACTTCCCACACCGAACCGGCTGGTATTCGCTGTGGAGAACTGAGGGCCTGATAGCAATCCGATACTTTGTTTCTTTGAAAACTGTTCAGTTACTTTGAATAAAGATCTGTGTATCTTTATAACCCGTGTTTGTTGTATTTCCTATTGAAGGTACTCAGCCTCGATATCTTCTTTTGCTTTCACAGATGGCGCCCGAATAGGGACCCTCAAGATTGATGCCAGCTCGTTGAAGGTTGACGCGGCTATCGGACCGGGATCGGACGGTGACAAAAGGGGCCCCTTTCTGAATGAGAATCGACACCTCAGCAGCGCTGCATGGCCCGATCCCTGGACGGTGAGCACGCAGTCCGAGTCCGCATCTTGACGAGGGTCCACATATCGAGGCGGGCAGATTTGCCGAAATCACCAAACACGAGGTAAAATTTGTTAGAAAAACTTTGAAATCCGATCGGACCTCCTTAGGCTTGATCAGGTCAGTCGTGACCTGATTCTTAAGTATCCTGATAATTTGTTTTGGAGCATTGCACTCGTGAGTACAATTATTGACTAGGTAACACCAGTATTCTGACATGCCTGGGAAATTGTCTGCCTGCTTTAGAGCATCATTCCGCAGTGACAGACAATCTTTGGAATTTAGCCATCCGGCGCCACAGAAGGGGTCGCTGGCTTGTACTATGTACTGTAAGCCTGTTATTGGTAGTATAGCTTTTAATGATATTTGGCACAGACAAACTAGACATGCTTCCAAACTTCAGTGGCCAATCAATGGTAGTTTTGAAATTCCTCGTATTGAATACTTAGAATCTATATTATTAAAGAAAAATGCTAGACCTGCAGCATTTGACGTATTACAGAATTGGAAGAAAGAAGCTTTGCAGCAGCTTAAGAGTAGAGAAAAACATGCGCATCGTCATAAAACGAACGCCGAAAAAGCGTTGTTGTATGAGCAAGATAAACAGTCTGAGTCGGCTAGGAATATGGATAGGGCTTTCTCACTTGGTATCCAGAAAATCAATCCTTCTAAAGACTTTCATGTTTCCGATGAATTTATCGATAAATTGTTAAAAGAACGAAGGCCTGGTGCCACTGCGCCACCTCCGTATATTCCTCTTCCTGCTGCTTTGCCTCTCCCTGCTGTTGTTCCTCTTCCTGCTCCTCCTCTTGCTCCAATCGTTCCTCCTGTCGTTCCTCTTCCTACAGTCGTTGGTCCTGTTTTTGTTGCTGTTCCTCCGCCTGCTCCTCCACCTGCTCCTCCACTCTTTCCTGTTGTACCAGTGATAACACCTCCGTTGAACATGCCTACTCTCTCTATTCCAAGTGGTCCTGCACCGCTTGTAGTAGATCAGGGAGCAGGATTGAGGGTTGTCACTCGCAATACTGTACCTCCAGAGAAGAAACGTGAATTGATTGCGTGGGCTAAGTATTGTATGGAGAAGGATGATCAAGCTAATGTTTTTGCCACACTTTCTAATATGGACAATTTTCCTGAGAAAAATGTTTTTATTGAGGGATTAGGGATCCATTTGTGTGTAATGTGGGACAGATTAAACAATATAGATCTCCCACAAGGGCTGAGGGATCTGAATACCTTAGTGTTCTCTAGAGACACTGCAGAGAAGGTACAAGAGCATGTTGAGAGGGTATTTGAGTATAGAAAGGAGTTGGAAAGGTTACAGAATGAGGATGAAGATGGTGATAGTATCTATGAGCAGAAACGGTTCCTTCCTTGTCGCAAATCGATATCTGAGGAAATGTGAATTTGCATGAAGAACGCGATTAGATGGATCTCAGACTCGTCGATAACTCCAGTTCAAGTATATGACACGTATAGTCAGTATACACCAGAAATGCAGAGGAAAGTGATACAGGTAATGGTAGAATACCTACAGGATGAGTGTGTAAAAAGAAAGATTAGTTGTCTCGCAGAGTTATTATATATTTACAAAAGAGCTTTTTCATTTGACACTTCTTTGGCTGCTTTAGCGCTCGATTTGGCTCTGTTGCTTAGTAAGCGTTCGGAGTTGCCTACTTCTCAGTTGCCTATGAGAGAGGTTCCTCCGACATTTGTCCCAAAAGTTGAGATCCCTGCTAATGTTGCAGCGGGTACAGCTGCTCAGGAAATTCCTGCACATTATGTGTCTCAGTTCGTTCACGTCCTGTTCTCAAGACAGGAAGTGAACACCATGAGGCAATCTATTCCTGACATTAGGAAAAATCCGACAAGGTTCTATAAAGAAATAGAGTCTGTTTTGCAATCCTCAGTATTCACTTTAACTGATATTGATCTGTTATTTCCCGTACTCCTGCCCGTAGATTTGTGGAAACAGGTTAGGACTATAGATGACGTACCAGGGCTAGGAGATACATGGGCTAACATAATTAGACTCGATGGAGAAAGGCCAGCTGGCGAAAGACCGCCTCAGGTGATACTAACTTTGCCTGACAGAATAGTTGCGAAATTGAAAACTATAATTCCTGAGAAGAGAATTATTTGGGACAAGCTTACCGCCTATGTCCAAGGGAAGTCTGAGGGTGCTACCGAGTTCTTCAATCGGTTCGAACAGGCATAGTCAGATTTCAGTGGACAAGATTTAGGTACAGAGTCTGGGAAAATATTATTTGCAGACAAACTTGTGCGTGGATTGCTGCCTGACATCCAGTCGCAAATTATGTCTTCTGAGAGCGCTTGGCAAGCAAAGTCGCAATCAGAAGTACTGCACATGGCTCAGTACTATGAGAATCGTGTCAATAATGAAAAAGAAAGAGTCAAAAAGAGAAAAGGTGATTTTAAAACAAAGGTATTGTTACAGCAAATAGTTAGAGGCACTAAAGGGGGAAATTCACAGTTAAGCGGTCAGTATGTTCCACAAGGAAATGTGCCCTTGGGTCCTGTAAACATTAACCAGTGTGCCTATTGTAGGCAAGAGGGTCATTGGCATGCACAATGCCTGATCCTCCGACAGAGGTAAAATAACATATTTGGGAATATGGGTAGACGACCCAGAGGTCGCCTGGGTGTAGGGGGACCTAGTAGAGGTCAGTTTTCACAAGATTCACAGCAACCTTTTTCACAGGATAATTAGGCACCAAGTGTGGATACTAGAAACATATTTGACCATCCTTCTGCTGCTTACCTCTCTGAAGAACTTCCTTTTGACGACATTCTGTTTCGTTAGGATTGCCCGAAGCAGGGTTTGGAACCTACACCTATTCCCGTTAATCAGAAAGGCCCCTATGTTGAAATGATAGTGGGAAATATGAAACATCTATTCCTGATAGATACAGGGGCACAGAAGTGTTCCATTGATCAATCTCGGGTTCCAAGCATTCCACTGTCAGGGCAAACCAATGTTTCTGTAGGTTTTTCTGGCACACCAGTTGTCTGTCCGGTTTCTTCGCTGGTACCTATTTCTTTGGGTCTGTTTACGGACCATTGTCCATTCCTTTTGACTTCGAATTGTGGAGAGAATTTGCTGGGGTTGAATCTGTTGAAGTAATTAAATGCGGTAATTCGGTGTTCCTCTGATGGAGTGCGTTTCATGATTTCACCACAGCAACATTCTGTCTCTCAATTCTTGATTAGACCTTTGCCGCCGGAATTTAGTGATGTTCCGGAGTGATGTCAGTGTTTTGCTAATTGAGTCTGTTAAGATTGTTTTGAAACATGGAGTGAAGCTGCCACGCATTCCGCAGTATAAGATTTCAGTTGATGGGGAGCAAGCTTTGAAATGCATCGTCTCCGATTGTGTAAATCGAGGGGTGATTGAGGAAATTGCAGGTAGTTTGTGCAATAGTCTGATTTTGCCCGTGTACAAAAAAGGCGATAATGCAATTCCTTTCTGTTTCATAATTGATTTACGTGCCATCAATAAGATCGTCTCTCCACAATTTCCAATTGTGCCTGATGTGACAACGATATTAACTATGATCTCGGCTTCAGCTACTCACTTTAGTGTTGTGGATCTAAAGAATGCTTTCTTTAGTATTCCTATACACAAGGACAGTAGATATTTGTTCGCGTGTACCTTAGGGGGAAGCTTCTTCACATTTACCCGTGCACCGTAAGGTTACACGGAAAGTCCTAGCATCTACAGTAAGGCCCTGAAAGAACAACTTGATACCCTTGAATTGCCCTCTACTTGTAGACTGCTTCAATATGTTGATGACTTGCTTTTAGCTGCTGACTCAGAGAGCACTTGTAAGGAGCACACTGTGTTGTTGCTCATTCACTTGGCTAAACATGGACATAAAGCTTTGCTTAAAAAAATTCAATATTGTTGCCAGGAGGTCGCCTATTTAGGCTATCTCCTGTCAAAGGAGGGAAGAAGATTGAAGCCTGAATGGATAAAACTCATTTCTAGCATGTCTGTCCCAAATACGCAGAAAGAAGTTAGAGCCTTGATAGGAATGGTTTCTTACTGTAGGCAGTGGATCCCCAACTTTTCGTTAACGATTAAGCCGATTTTGGCTCTGACGAAGAAGGGCATTTCTTTGCCATTGCCATGGAACATGGAGCACCAGCGTGCATTTGATTTGCTCAAGACTGCATTGTGCTCGGCACCGGTTTTGGGCACACCAAATTATGAAAAGGCCTTTATGTTGTTTGTGCATGAATGTGATGGATGTGCTTTGGATGTATTAACGCAGGAACATGGAGGAAAGAATAGGCCGTGCGGCTACGTTTCTTCCGCCCTCGATCCTGTAGCATGCACTTTGCCAAGATGTTTGTGAGCTGTCGCTGCTGCTGCTGCGTCTGTAAAACAGAGTGAGGGAATGGTCCTAGGCCATGCTTTAACCCTGATGGTACCTCACTCTGTAGATGTTCTACTGAACAGAACTCAAACGCAACACTGCACGGTTGACAAGATATGAATTGATCTTGTTTGCACCACACATTCAAATTAAGAGGTGTTGTGTTCTTAATCCGGCTGAACTTTTACCTTTCCCGCAAGGTACTGATTGCAGTGACGAAAAGTCACATGACTGTTTTTACACTACCGAACAAGAGACAAAGGGTGGAATTGATCTAAAAGAAACTCCTTTGAACAATCCACAAGGGGAGCTGTTTTGCGATGGCTCCTGCTTCAAACTTCTGGATGGTACATCCACAGCTGCTTATGCAATCACTACATTGAGCACGGTCGTGGAAACCAAGAGAATCACGCATAACTCCGCGCAAACCGCAGAGATTATAGCATTGACCCGAGCTTGCGAACTTTCCGAAGGGCTTACCGTGAATATATACATTGACTGTCAGTATGCCTTTGGGGAGGTTCACAACTTTGGAGACTTTGGTCAGAAAGATGGTTCTTAACTTCACATGGTACAAAGATCCAGCATGGCTCACTGATAGTACGGCTACTCTCAGCGCTTGCACTCCCTACTCAGCTGGCTATTGTAAAATGCGCAGCGCATCAAAAGATTGTAGATGATATAGGAAAAGGTAATGCTTTTGCTGATCAGATAGCTAAACAGACTGCCGCTGATCGCGCTTCAGACATGTATACTTCAAGGGAAGCCACAAATGCCTGTACTATGGATGAGAGTATTGATTCCGTGAGGGATATCCAAGCCGATGCCACATTAGAATAGTCTAACAAATGGGCTGAGGGATTGGGGAAACTTGATGATGATGGGTGTTGGGTGGACAGAGTCGAAGGGAAGTGGCTACTTCCTGACGTGTAAATTATGATGATGGTTGTTATGGCTCATGGTGCCACATATATATGTGCTCGCAAGATTACAAAAATGTTGGAAAAAGTATGGGTGAACAACAAAATCTCTAAGGTAGCTGAAAGCTTTGTTCAAAACTGCATGATCTGTTTACAGCATAATGTGGGAAAGGGGACACCAACTCCTAGGGGAAGTTTTGGTCCACCTTCTGTCCCCTTCGAGGTTATACACTTTGATTTTATTGAAATGGAACGATGTAACAACCTGAAGTACGTATTAGTTGTCATTTGTGCTTTTAGCAAATGGGTTGAGGCTTTTCCTATTAAAGATGCTACAGCCATCACTACTGCAAAAACTATGTTAAAAGAGTATTTCCCAAGGTTCGGGCTACCAAGGGTCATCTGGTTGGACAATGGTCCACATTTTATCGCTGCTGTAATTCTGCAGCTATGCGCGGGATTACAGATCGATAAACGGTTCCATTCAGCCAGACACGCTCAGAGTGCAGGACTAGTAAAAAGACACAACGGCATCATCAAAAACAAGCTCGCTAAGACGTGTGCCAGCACCAAACTAAAATGGCTGGATGCCTCACCGATTGTGTTGTTGTCAATGCGTACAACTCCTCAAACTAAGACTGGGCTCTCTCCCTTCGAGGTGGTTATGGGGAGGCCTGCTAATATCTGGAACCTTCCTAAATGTCGTTCTCGGTGAAATGTAGAAAATGTACTTCTTTCAGATTACTGTAGCCAGTTGACCAAAAACTTGTATTTGATTTATCACCAGGTGCGAGAGGCTTTGCCTGTACGATATGAGGGCCCTGGTCACAGCATACGGCCAGGTGACTGAGTCCTGACAAAAGTATTAGAGCGATCCTCTTGCCTTGCACCTCGGTGGCGGGGCCCCTTCCAAGTCCTGTTGGTCACGCAGACGGCGGTGCAGGTGGCAGGCCGGAAAAATTGGATTCATGCGATGCACACCAAGAAGATTCCACACCCAGTGCCACATGATACAGAATAAACAGAACCCCTCATTAGTACTGCAACCAACGATCGCGGAGCAGTAAACAGCATCGAGAGTGTGTCAGAGACTCTCCCTGAGCCCGTGGGGCCTGGGGAAACAGCCATTTTGCCTCCACACTCTCCAACAGTTTTGTTTCCGGAAGCTGTTGTTCCGGATCTTGCATCCTCTCTTCTTCTTGATACGTCGCTTCCAACGGGAAGTGACGACACGTTGTTCTCAGATCACTCAGTACCAGGAAGCACAAGGTATGATCTGCGACCAAGGAAATAGACCTACTGCACGGTTCGGCTGTGCGATCGAGGAAAATCAGCAAGGGCTTGCCTTTTTGGCCCTATCTATTGTTTATACAGGGATTCTGTTGGCTAGGGTTTGTGGAAGGACTAAGAAGACGCTCGACCTGGAGGTCGGCAGCTAAAAACATTGGCATGTTCGTTTGAAGATTACAATGCCTGCCACCGCTACCGCTCGTACAGGACTGATAAGTGAAGGTGTGACCAGCTGCGAGAAAGGACAGTCTGTAACATGGGCCCCGAAAACGTACTGCTGTTTTTTGATAATGTTAATTGGTTTTATAATAATAATTGTTTTAGGCTTCTGGTATCTAGAAGAAGTACATCCGCTTGAGAATTTGTTACTGACTGAAAATGTACCTACTGTTTCTACTCCTTTCATGCATCTGCACACTCTATCTCCTAGGGATTCTAAGCACAGACAGAGATATTATAACAACACGCTATTACTTATCATGAATGCTACACATGCTATCTTTAACAAATCCAATTGTTGGGTCTGCTCGCATTTACCCAACATGGGGATAAGGGGCTTGGTTGGTATATTCATCCTTTACGTTTGACAACTGCATGTTATGCTTCTCTTAGAGCACTATTCTTTGGTCATTGGAACGATAGCATCTCAGGGAACTTCGATGGGACTAATTTGAATCAATTTGAAAAACGTGTTTTGACTCCCTTGGGATGCTTGCTTTCGCAAATAGGAGTAAGCTCAACGTTGCTTCTGTTAGGCCTTCTGATAGACTGTCTCGTCCTTTCCAATCTTTGATTTACTTTAAAATGGCTCCTATAGGCAATAAGGATGCCACGCCTCCTTCTTACATCGTTAACCATAGCACCGATTCAGTTTCTTTCTGCATACAGAGGAATGGTACTCAGTCAATGGGTGATTTTAAAGGTTGCGCCAACGTTGCAAATTTGACTGGGGAAGACAGACCTTTGTATGAAGGCGAACCTATCTACTTCATTTGCGGTAATGTAGCATTTCTATGGTTACCCAGGGATTGGCAGGGAACTTGTTATTTAGGGATCCTGTTACCAGGGGTATTCATAGCCAGTACTGTAGAGGTTTCAAAGGCTTGTCCACGGCGGGACGAGGATGGTGACACTTCAGCGCAAATTCTGGGCAGTGTAGCTAAGTCCTTTGTGCCATTTTGGGGACAAATACTGAACTCTGAAGATATCAGGAGACTAGCGAGAGTACTGGAGAGATCCATCAACCGGACCACTGACATACTCTATAATAGGACTCTAGAACAGAAAGCAATAAGGTTAGTAGCACTTCAGAACCGGATGGCATTAGATGTCATCCTAGCTGAACGTGGAGGGGTATGTAAATTAGTGGGGTCCGCTTGCTGTGTTTTTGTGCCAGATTCCTCCCCAACTATCTTCAAGGCAATACAGAATTTGCATGTCGTAAGTTCAGAAGTGCATGTTCCCGAGGGAATCTGGGGTCTTAGCGCTTGGTTCTGGGACTTCTTGTGATCTTAGGGTTGGAAGGTACTTTCAGTCTTTATGATAATTTTGGGAATTCTTTTGTTCCTTTGTTGCTGTACACAATGTCTTCCTGGTATATGTTCGACATACAGAATTTGCATGTCGTAAGTTCAGAAGTGCATGTTCCCGAGGGATTCTGGGGTCTTAGCGCTTGGTTCTGGGACTTCTTGCGATCTTGGGGTTGGAAGGTACTTTCAGTCTTGCTGATAATTTTGGGAATTCTTTTGTTCCTTTGTTGCTGTATACAATGTCTTCCTGGTATATGTTTGATGCTAGGGGGATGTTGTGCACAGGTGATGGGTACGTTAGGACACAAGGTATACGCCCCAGACAAGAACTTCAATGAATATGTTCTGAAAGAAATTCTGGTAACCGATCTAATGGCAATTGATATCTCCGATGGTGATTCAGGGGGTATGGACATTGAGACGTGGAATTATTTGTAAAGTGATTAGAAGTAGTTTAGCGCTTGGCATAGGCCAAAAGGAGGGTTTGTCGAACGGGAAATCATATTATACCCTCTAGATCGTGTGTATTTATATTGGCCTAGGCCAAGTCGCTCTGCGAGGAAATCCGCGTTGCAAGGTCCTGACCTTAGATCTGTGTTAGCTGCCATTTTAGGTTCATCCGCCATTTTAGATTCTCCCTCTAAAGTCACCCTGTGTTCTAAGATGGTGGACAGTGTCATTTTGAATGTAATATGGCCATCTTGACCTCTGTGTACAAGTTAATGTGTAAACTGTCTGCAGGCCAAATTTTAGGGTCATGTGCTGAGACCTTGTCCTTCGTTGACCTGTGTATAGAGGATTACCCTGGCCAACAAGACTAATCTATGAACATATATCGTACACAATACTGTTTGAGCATCGTATGTGAACACTTGTTTTACTATATTGTATAAACATATGTGCAAAGGCTCAACGTGAAATCCAAAGACACACTGTTGCTATTGTAACTTGTTGGAGAATGTATTAAGGATAACCCCCAAATGTATAGCTGCATAAATTAGAAGCGAACTCGGCACAAACCCTAGATCCAAGATTCATTAACTCACAAGTGGGTTGGACATCATGTTTTGGAGTGTATAAAAGGTGCGACTATTCTGATTTACAGCCCCACTCACTTCCCACACCGAACGGGCTGGTATTCCCTGTGGTGAACTGAGGGCCTGATAGCAATCCGATACTTTGCTTCTTTGAAAACTGTTCAGTTACTTTGAATAAAGATCTGTGTATCTTTATAACCCGCGTTTGGTGTATTTCCTTTTGAAGGTACTCAGCCTCGATATCTTATTTTGCTTTCACACCCCCTTTTTGGAGGAAGTCCCCAGAAGAGGTTTGGGCATGATCCTGTGTGGGAGCTTGGGGATCTGCAAAGAAAATAGGACAGTTGGATATGGGAGGAGTTTTGGGCTCCCCTGGTTCTGATTCTGGTGACTGCCCCCCCTTTTTGGAGGCAGTCACCAGAATTGGTTTGGGGAAGGTGATTTTCAGGCTGGTCATTCTGGGGTTCAATGATGGGCGGTTTTAACTCGGTCCCCAAATCTACCCAGTCTGGATTAAGATCTCTTTGGTCCCACTTTTCTTCGGGAGGAGTTCCCCCATCTCTGAAGGAGAAGATCATTTTCCCAGAATCCACTGAGGACCCCTCTCCTTGAAATTGGAAGATTCTAACCTCCTCCACAAAATGGGTCTTTTTGGTTCCTTTATTTCTCCTACCCGCCCTCTGTTCCTTAGGTTGCAGACTTTCGGGGGCAGGAGATTTTGGTTCCGGTTCCTGGATTTCCAGGGGCTTCTCACAGGTTGGGAAGGAAGCTTCCTCTAAAGCTTTACATCCCCCTTCCCCCTGTGCCTCCTCCCTGGGAACCGGTGGGTTGTCGGGGTTCTCTCCCCATCATTGCTCTGGAGTACCAGACCCTTGATTTGAGGTGTTCTGTGCCGCCATTTTCATCTGAGGGTTATTCTGAGCCCTCAACATGCGACCCAGATCTTGAGACAAGTTTTGGACCTAGCGGTCCAGTTGGGACACCCGCTCTGGCTGGTATGGGGGTCTCTGGTCCATCCTAGGTTGATCACAGGAAGGGTCACTATCCCTTCTCCCATAAAACCCTTGGTTGGGATAGTTTTGATACCCCTCCACCCTTGGCCTCTCCTCTTCCAGATTGGGCTCAGGAAAGTGGGGAAAGAAAGAAGGGTTGTTTTGGGGGTTGATATTTGGTGGGTACAAGGGAAAGAAACTCAACCTGGCATTTGGGGGATTACTGCCCTCCTGGGGAAAGTTAGGAGGGAAGTTTCCAGGGTCAGCAGCTGCATGGTTGGATCCCCCCTTGGGCTGGGGGAGTCCACAAATAGCCCAGGATGGGTCTGCTGCCCTTGTAATGGGGGCTGATGTAGTCTGGGGAGTTAGGGGTCCCTTTTGTGGGGTTACATCTTTGACTCCCTGTTTGGGATTGGCCCAAGGGCCTTCTGGGTCTTTGGTTAGGAGGATTTTGCACCAGAATGTTTTTAGGCCCCCCCCATCTCCAGATATAAAATGGGGGCAACCTTCACCTCCGCCACCTTACCAGCAGCTGGGGTGTTGGTTGATTTTGGGCTTTTATTGACACTTTTATTTTCTACCGGTTTCTGCACTTCATAAATGCGAGTTGCTTGTTCAATGACCCAGTCTAGTGATCTCTTTTCACGAAAGTCCCTGAACAGCTGGGTCATAATGTATTTAGGGATTGCATGAAAGAAGGTATTGATGAACTCCCTACTGTCTGTGTGCACCTTCCTGGTGGTCTGCACAAAGGCACGTTTCAGATCTTGTACAAATTCTTGTGGAGCCTGGTCTTCCCCACATTGCAGATTGTAGGCCGCCGTGCGGGCCTCTTGAGGGTTTCTATGTATTGATAAATGCTTTAAGATGGTCGCCCTATAGGTGAACCATCTTGAGTGGTTCTGATCCTCTAGCCCCGCAAAGAAGTTGGAGTATTCCGGGGAAAATGTCCACTTGACATATTGAATGCAACTTTGGCTATCCTTGAGGTGGAAAGTATCCATCATTTGCTCATACAACTCGAGGTGCTCCCAAACTGAATATTTGCCATTTTTATGATAGGGCGTTATGACGCTCCTAATGGCCTTGATTTGCTTCAGGGGATCTTTCAGAAGGGCCCTCTTAATTTTGTTTGGACTTTTTAGTTTTGGTCACCCTTATCCACTCATCCTCTGACTCCCTGATTCTGCAGGCTTGGGAATGGCTTTCAGAATGTGGGGGCCTAGTCTCTTGAGACATGTACTGCTCAGAAGAGTCTTTTGATGCTCCCTTGCTCCCAGGATTGGCTGGGTACCCCCCACCCCTAGTGCCCTAGCTGGGAGGAGGTTTTTAAAATGCTCTTTGTGGGCCTAGTTTCATGGAATTCCCCACCAAATTTGACAGACTGATCCCTTGGTAGGTGATATTTTTGAGGATCCAGTTCTCTGATTTTCCCCCCACTGGAGTCTTCCTGATCAGAGAGGCTGCCCTAATATTTGGGACTCTGTACATAGATGCCCGCCCATCCATTTCTGGGAGGCGCTGATCTGTCAGTCCCATATTTTCCATTGTGCTGAAGTCTACCATCCCATGGCTCTTGGTTCCTATGAGCCAGTGGACATGAGGGTGGCAGAGTCCATGGGACTGAAGGGATTACAGTCCCTGATGACAGGGGTCCTGAGGTTATGCTCAGGAGTTTCTATTTCCCTTCTTAACTCATCTCTTTCAGCCCCTATTTCCTGATGACATGCCAAAATCTGACCCTTTTGCTCTTCTATTAAGGCCTTACTGGTCTCTATGATTTGTTCTCTTGCACAGCTATCTGTTTGTGGAGCCTGCCATTCTTTTCACAGAGAGCCTCATTGTATCTCTGTGCTTCCTGTCTAGATTGAGAATACTGGGCCAATTTGTTGCAGGAGACTCACCTCCTGAGTTTGGTCCTTATTGGCCTGAGTATTCTTTTCCCAAGCATCCTCCACCCATCTGGTGTGCTCTAGTAGCTTTTCATAATCAGTTTTGATTTCACCAATCTCCTGAAGGGCCAGCTTTCTTTCCTCTAACGTAGTTTTTAATTGGCTGGTTTACTGGCCTAAGGCATCCCTCTCCTGAGTTAGAGTGCCCCTCTGTGCAGCCAGGTCGTCCCTCTGTTTTTTAAATGCACTTGATTTCTTGCACTCCTCATCAAATCCTCTTCAGAATGGATCTTTAATAATTAATTTATTGTTTTCCTCTTTTAATTTGTCTATCTGGTCCTGTAGGAGGACCACCTGTTCTGCACAAACTCTATTAAAAGTTAATTGTTGCACCACCTTTTGTTGGCTCTGTTGTAAAGAGTCAAACCTTTCCTGACACTCTTTTTGCAGTGTCTGTACTTGGGTATTTTGTTCTGCATTCTCTTGCCATAAGAGAGCCAGATCTTCTTCTTGGAGTTTGGTGGTATGCTGCCTAGCCTCTGTTTCTGATTCTTTGCTATCCTGGAGCCTTTGCTCTGCAGAAACCAGATTTCTCTGGATTTTCTGCAGTGCTTCCCCTTGCCTCTTTGTCAAATTTATATGGTCTGCATGCTTTTCCTGTATAGCTCCTATGCGGAGGTACAGGTAGGCCACTATTTTGGCAATTTTACACTGCTCCTCTTTTATTTTTGGGGCCATGTATAGTTTGCTAAGCGCTTGATGTAATGACCCTTGTCCTGCCAGGTATCAAGGTCAATTTCAGTGATTTGTTGTTTTATTCCCTGCAGCCATACCTGTTTGTCCTGTTCTGGCCATTCACCCCTGACAAACCATTTGTGCAGGATGTGTTCCCAAGCAATATTAATTTCCACTGGGGTTGCCATTCCGGAAATATTAATTTCCTTCTGACTTATCTCAGGTTTACTTTACTTTTGCAAACAGGCCCAATTCCTTTGAGTATTTCTTTTGAGGGGTGCTTGTACAGTGTAGCACAGTATGCAAACCCAACAAGGTGTATGTACCCCGCTGGCTAGTATCCTGTGCAAGGCTGTCATGAGTGGTATGTCAAATTCAGTATCCCAGACACAAGACCCCAAGCTGTAAGTGATTTCAATCTGGCACACACCCAAGTCTCGCCCAGCATGTAGTGAGCAAATAAAACCCTTATTTATTTTTATCTATAAGTTCAATATTCTGAACGATATTCCACTCATATCACAACCTTCTCCTGAGACCCCCCCAGTCACACTGAACCAGGAATTAGGCTAGTTTGCAAAGGTAAATATTTATTTATGTATTTAGAATTTAAATCACAATGGTCCTCATTACGACCCTGGCGCTAATGGTTTAACGGCGCCGTTAAACCATTAGCGCCTGATTACAAGGTCCCTTAGCGGGTTGGAGGCTTTAACGCCTGCTTTTTGCAGGCGTTAAAATCCAACCCGCTAAGGGACCTTGGAGCTAATTACGGCAACCGTAATTTACGGTGCTGTAATTAGCGCCTTCCCCATCCCCATTATGCCCTATGGGGCAAAATGGGAATGGGGAAGGGCGAATGGTGAATGGGGAATTACCGCCCCCGCCAACCTTGTGATGGGGCGGCAATTCCGCCATCCACCATGACGGAGACCGGCATGGACCATGGTGCTAATAGCACCATGGTCCAGCGCCTGGGTCGTAATGAGGCCCAAAATATTTTAATAGGTAACAACAATCACCAATGGGGTGACAGAACTCTGAGTAATATCTTTAATGCACTAGGAATCAAGTAATGAGCACCAAAAACAATGCAGCAAAGAAAATAATTATTTTGAACTGGTTTAGAACAGATAGCATTTATAGTTAGGGGATCCCCCTGCAACACCCCTCAACCCACCAATAGGCAATTTAACTAGATGTGAGGAGAGAGCAGGTACTCAGGAATAACACAGATCAAACAGAATATCACTCCCACCTTCCCCCTTTAGACACAAGAGAAAAACGGAATTGACTTTTCACTGTCAGAATGGCTTTGCAATTGGCTGAGCAAAAACACCAAATGTGGTCAAAATGCTTAAATTATTATAAATGTCTATGGGAGCCACTTTGGACAGATGCAAGCAAACACCAGCAATGATTTAATCAAAATGAAACAGTTGGAATCTCAATGTCAAAGGGGGAAATAACTTAAAGCTAATTCACACATGTAAAACTTTTCAAAATGTCAATTCGCGGCAAACTTTTCCTTATGCAATTTTTGATATAACGGTTCAAACACACTGTTTCACGCTGCTCAGAGAGCGCAAAAAAACAAGAACAGAGGTGATGAGAGGGCTGCAGGAAATAAAGGGGCACAGAAGGATAGTGATCATTGGGGAGATGAAGACAGGTAGTCCAGGGTAGAAAAGGGCACGGAAAGGGAGAGAAAGGGAGAGAAAAGCAGATAGGGCAAAGTGATGGGTGAGGGCACAGAGAAGGCACAGAGACATAAGACAATAAAGCTAGGGCAATAGAGAAAAGTACTTGTCCTAAGAAGACTGGACTAAGCAAATAGCCTGTGTCAATTCTGAAAACAGAAGTCAAAAACCGTATAGCCCTCTAACTCGTATTTGCCAATAAAGAGACAACACAGAGTGGATTGTGGCATGCCAAATGCAAGGTAACCCAGCTTTATTTGTAATTTAAGGTTGAGGGGGAAGAACAAAGATCAACAGCCAGGCTCTCACTCAAGATTTTCTTCAACATTTCAACAGAAAACAGCAGTTTATATCGTCATTCTGATGTCATAGTTATGAAAACCTATCACTCCTGGTCATTGGTTTCCTCTACAAAGCTACATATATAATTCTATATGTCCAACAATAATGATTGAATAACTATTTATCTAAGATCCACTCATTAAACATCCCATAGTGTGCTACATCATCATGCTTCAATATTATTGATAGGATTTAAATTACTTCTGCAGTGAAAAGGACATGTGCTTATCGGTTAACATGCAGTCACACTATCTGTGAACTGGCGGCATGATGACATGTTTTATGCAGATGGGAGGAGAGGACAAGTGTATCGCCTTTGTTCTTAATGAAATAAAACAGCCCATGTTATTTCCACCATGATGTCTCTGAGTTTGAAGGACCAATTTCCAGTAATTCCGGGCCTCCCTATTCTTGCAACAGTATCCACCATTCTGTTCTTGACACATTTATGAATACTGTTATTATGAATCATGCTGCTTTCACCATGTGCACAGTAATCATTTGTCTTTTTGGGCACATCCGCGATTCTCTGTCACGCCTAGCTGATCGATGAGACATTAATCCGCAAACTACTTATTAAATTTCCTGGGATGTTCAGTTTGGGTTCTAAAGGTAGCTAAGGATGTTGGGTACACGTGGGAGTTGAAATTCCGTTTCTATCTTTAAAACTGAAGGAGTTATAGAGGTTTTCGTGAGAGGCGTTTTTACAAAATAGGTGCGAAAATGGAAAACAGAAATTCGGGTTTAAAAATGACAGATAGGTTTTCTATACTATATTAAGGACTACGAAAAAGAGAATGCCACGCAGGAATCAGTTATTCGCGGCCGATCATAACTCTATTCATGCGTGATACTCTAGTTTCCTTTTGGTTTGGGAATTACTTTTCTTAATCAAATCAATAAGGAGGTATGGTTTAGTAACACAGATGAGAGAAAAGTTAGTGCAAGGATAGGTCTAACAATAATATGATTCTGAATTAAAGATGGGATGGGTTTGGAATTGGGATCATACAATGCAGATATATTATGTGTTACTGTTCTTCTTATTAATACTTACAGAATAAGTTATTAAATTGGACCGTCAGCTCTGGTCAATGAATTAGGTCTAGTCTACTGACACGGGACACTTCTGGAGGGATTTGGATCAGCGGCGCGGTTCTGGTCAATTTTGGACTGCACCTCAGACTGGATTTGGAAGGGCCCCTTCTGGTTGTTGGACACGGTAGATAGCCGGATGTAGTTTTAAATGGGCAAGCCTAATGGTAGCCAGCCAAGCTGAAATAAAATTAAGTCCCTTTAAGTTTTGGGATTTTTGCAATTGGTCAGTCTAGTAATAATTTTGCAATGCTAGAATCTGGATTCTGCAAAGAAATCTGGATCTCTCAAAGAATTCTGGAGACAGCTACAAAATGAAGAGTTCTGGAGTAAGGTGCTGCGCGGACATCTGGATGGGTTGTGCAATAGGGTGTTCTGGAAGCATTCTCTCTGAAAGCAGTGTGTCTATGTGTAGTCAAACTCCTATATTTATCCATTACAAATTTTATGGCATGGGCAGAACTTCAAAACACACCCCCATGTCTGTGAGTGGCTACAGGTGTGCGCTTTGTTTTGGTTGGCAGCCAAAACAAAGCTGTCATCTTATGACAGGATTTAGGAACTCCCACCTGGATTTTTACCCGAAACATAGTTTTGCACAAATTTACATTTCTACCATTATGTACCCTTGTAACATTAGACACATATTTTTCACATTTGATTGTCTACATTTACATTCAATTTCATCTTTGTGAGAGCTGTATTGGTCATTCTATGGATTTTTATCACTTTTACCCATAACCCTTTGAATTAATCATATCTAATTTGACACATCTCTGGGCGCTGATCAGTGGATCGTCTACATACAATTTTAAGCTTGCAACATTAATAGTTTTCCCACAATCAGTGTTTTAGAGTATCTTTGGTCCCTTACGTAACAAGAACTCCTACCACATCTTCAACTGTATAGCATGAGTTCAGATTTATAAGTTTGTATTTTTCACTTGTCTACCTATTTTGGCTGTTATGTTAAATGTCATAAAGTTCTAAGGCAAAACAAGTAATTTCCATTAACATCCAATCCAGGTTTTTCTTCTTGCTTCCAAAGTGAGCAGATGGCCAGTCCTTTGAAGTTCACTGAGAAACCTCCCCCATATCCTGCTCCTCCTTGCAGAGGCCAATTCTTAGCATGTCCTTTGTTCTTTGGTCAGCCACAGACAAATTTCTAATGCAGCCCCATTGAGTGGCTTGCTGGGATTATGCATGAACCATTAACAGCCATTAGCCTTCCTGTTCTCAAGGGAGTGTCAACAGAGATATCAGTTTTCCCAGGCAAGGCCCTGTCAGATCAGAGTTCACATGTGGATTGGCTTCAGACTGGATTCCTAAACATAAAAATATTTTCAGTTTACTTATAAAATATAAGCCCAGTTTATGAAGGATTTAAACCTTTTAAAATAATTAGCCCTTCACCAACATGCATGAAATATTGGATTTTGGAATTATTCAGAACAAAGAAAATACATTTAAGCTAGATTTTACAGCCAATTTCTTTAGGCAGCTGTCAAGGTGTGATGCCTGGATTCCTCTGACTGCCTGGAGGATCCATGATTCCAATACACTTTCCTTTCAATAATTCACTGGAGAAAATAACTGAATTTAGCGCCAAAACAGCACTTTGAAGACTGTCATTGATTAGGAAACTGTGTTTATGGGCATTTTTGGATTTTAGTCATTCTGTGGGCTTGTTTTCAGTGACAGATGACAGATGACAGCAGTGATGACAGATGACAGCAGTGATGACAGATGATGGCAGTGATTCCTGCTTTTACACCACTTTGCTGCGCTAACTTTCACAACAGATGGTCAAAGGATTGTAGCAACTAATCCCACCCTTAGCAATACAAATGAAATCAAACAAGGTGTCATACAACCAGGATTCTCACCCCACTAACCGTATCTTAAAATCTCTGCATACCTAACTCACCCCACTAACCCTACCTTCAAATCTCTGCATACCTAACTCACCCAAAAATTCACACAACCAACTCTCGCCCAGCGAACTGCACGCACTGTACCACACTGCATCAACACCAAACCAACAACACATAAACAGCACCAACAGCACACAATATCTCGCCCCGGTCCAATACTTACACCAAAGCTCAGCACACGGCATACAGCAAATTGAAGCTTTCAACTGCACACCACCTTTCTCACTCTCCTACGCCCTATTCTCCCGACTAACCCATCCCTGCCCGCTTTCTTGTTCTACAGATCCGCCAGAGCACCTGGTGACCAACTCTGTTGGTGACGGTGCGCAATATAAATACCTTTAACATTTAACATTAACATTTAACATAGTAAATAGATTGGAGAAGGTGGCGTTCAGGCTTGGTCAGACTGGAAGAAATGCTCTCTCCTACAATCTGTATACCACATGAATAACTAAAAGTCATTGTTCTACACTGCCGGGTTGCAACTTGCAAGGCTTGCAGTCAGAAGAGTGATTGCAAATGGTACCCGTGGCTGGTGCATACAATTGTCTCGGGCATCAATAAAAAAGTGGCCCACAGTTGCAAATGGCAATTCATTCCTTTTGTGACAGACTGAGTAGTACACAAGGGGGAGGTTTTTGATCAAACGTAATGAAAATTGTGTATTTTAAAGAATGTTTATTCAGAAACGCTTGTCAAAACTATTAGCCGCG
The DNA here is from genome assembly GCF_040938575.1 of Ambystoma mexicanum. Taxonomy (NCBI): domain Eukaryota; kingdom Metazoa; phylum Chordata; class Amphibia; order Caudata; family Ambystomatidae; genus Ambystoma; species Ambystoma mexicanum. The sequence continues at coordinate 678,790,532 of NC_090937.1, forward strand.
TGGTGAAGTAACTTATCAACCTGTCCCACGTGGGCCCAAAAAGTTGCCCACTTTGACAAGAAAAAATGGACAAAAAAAAACAGGCCCACACTAGCATTTTGTGTTTATGGTTTGGGCATTGTACTATTGCCCTATAGGCCAGTCCGAGCCTGACCGTGGATGGCACGACTGCTTTATTAGCAAACTACTCTAAACTTTTATTGTATGTCAAAATATAAAAAATGTAACTTCTACAATCTAGTGGTTGTAGGAATAGCAAAGAGTAGCTTTCTATTATGTAAATAACACCTGTGTGGCAGCAAGGTGTGGTGGGTAAAAAAATGTCTTCACTGCACAGGAAGAGCTTATTTTATGAGTAAGGACTAAAATGTATTTTTTTAAATTAAGTACGGAAACCAGAAAATAGTAAAGCAAATATTGTTTTTGCGAAGTGAGGGACGCTTAAAATTTGCCAGTCAGAAATCACTTGTGTAAAGTAAACATAGAATCCTATTGGAATACATTAATACATGCATGCGAGAAATTGAGTTATACAGCCTTTTTTACTAATACTAATTAACACTACCACAAACAAGGGCCTTGCGTCCCCAGGTGTGGAGAGGGCAGGAGCCCCCACATCCATCAAGGATGAGGCCCCTGCATTGACAAGCTGCGAGCCACGACCTACACGCTGCATCCGAGCGGCTGCCTGCACCCCTGCGCTGGGCTACACCAGCTGGGCTGATTCCTGCCCTGCCTGGGCACCACACTGCTGCCCCAGACCCCAACGGGCCCTGCAATTGCTCCCAACCCGCACACGCCGACATTGTGCAAATCCAAAATGTCGGGCGCGATGCGGGATGATAACGAGGCTGAGACGCCTCTGCGTTGCTAAGCAACGTGTGTTTGTGCGCCCTTTTTAAGCACAAACATCCGCCGGCAGGTCGAAGAGCCGGCTGCCATCCGAAGGCCTCTTAAGGCCAATTGTCCCTGTTTGCCCCTGACCGACGCGAAGGGCGAGCACCACGAGTGGACATCTGTCCCCTATTCTCTTTATTACGAACGCCGGTTCGCACACTAAAGCTGCCCTGTCCTAAGCCTACTGCCAAGTACTACCATGGACCCAATGATGCCCGCCTACCCAAAACCTCTGGTAAGCCATCACTCCACTAACCTCTCTAATGACTTCCATCTATTGCCTTATGGTCGCTAAAGACCACTCCTGCCATTATTGATTGCGCCCTGGTCGCTCCTAGACCACATTGTAATTGCATTGTTCCTTATGGTCGCTAAAGACCACTCCTGCCATTATTGTTTGCGCCCTGGTCGCTCCTAGACCACATTGTAATTGCATTGTGCCTTATGGTCGCTAAAGACCACTCCTGCCATTATTGATTGCGCCCTGGTCGCTCCTAGACCACATTGTAAAATACATGGCATCTATCTCTGCCCACTCAGCCCCCACCAATATAATGCTGGCTCTCCTTACCATTATCATGTTCCCTTTTTGTATAGTCCCTAATGCTACACCATGCACAAGAGGACATTTCATCAAGGTTGTCGAAGGACTAGCCAGACTAGGTTGTCAACGCCACTTCCCTATCCCCTGCCCCACCCCCTTCCTCCCCACACACCCCCCTTTCCCCATACCATCTCCTCAATCCCACATTACACCTACCACCATCAAGAATGCAGCAACCTCAGACTTCCCGCGCCTCAGTCCCAACCCGTCCACATACATACACACCAAACCTATTAGCATTAATGATAGGACCACACCCATTCTGGGCACTGAAAGACTCAATAGACTCATGTCTAGAACTAAAATGTCCCTACTAACTACCTCACTCACCACCACACCCAATACACCAACCAAACTAAACACCACGCCCATCAATTTCCAACACAAAAGCCTCCACAACGCACCACTCAAACACCAAACCAAGAACAAAACCACTGATTTTTCCCCCATTTTAGCTAACACACCACCCCCTGCCCCCACCTCCACCCTCAAAAGTGCACTCATCAATGCCCGTTCACTAGGTGCCCATGCAATAGATATTCATGACCTCATTGAGGACCAACATCTTGATATGCTGGTGGTCACTGAAACCTGGCTTCACCCAGCGGCAGGACCACTTCTAGCCCTTGCCATTCCCCCGGGATTCAGCATCCTTAGAACAGACAGGACAAACACCCAAGAAGGTGGAGTTGCCATAATAGCCAAAACCACTCTGGAAATCAGAGTTTGCCCAATAGAACAGATACAAGGTTATGAATTCCTACTAGTGAAGTATACTTCCAACCCTAAAACCACAACCAACTTTCTAGTGGTGTACAGATCACCCAACAAAAATCCCCCCCCCGACTTGGACATCCCGCTACTCCTAACTCCCCTTATCAAGCCTAAAACTAAATGCAAAGTCCTTGGTGACTTTAACCTAGGATACAATGACAATCTGGACTCGGATGCATCTACATTCTATACAGCCATGTCAGAAATGAATTTCGTACAGCTGATAGATAAACCCACCCACTCAAAAGGAAGAATCTTGGACTGGCTTCTCACTCTTAACTCTCTAGTCACCATTGACTCCATCCTTCCAGTCAATTGGCCAGATCACTATGTAATTAACTTCACTATAGACAACGCTAGTACAGATCACATCACCCCCAAAAAACCAGAAACTTTCGAAACTAGAAATATCAAAAAGCTCTCTTCCGACAAACTCTCTCCAGCCCTGAGTGCTGCCCTTGCCCATACGGTTCTAGGCACTAACAACCCTTCCTATCTAGCAGAACAATATCAACAATGCCTTACCCAAACTATTGACCTACTTGCGCCCATTAGCACTAAAACCTGCAGACCTGACAAACGTTCCTGTTTTTGGGTTAATGAGGAACTTGTAGCCTTAAGACATACAAAAAGATCACTTGAACACCTCCATAAGAAAAACAATACCTGACGCCAACAAAACATATAAATCAGCAATAATCACCCAAAAAGCCAATGCCTTTAACCTCCGCATTACTAATGCTTCCTCAGACAGCAAAGAATTGTTTACCATCCTTAGAGAGCTTGAAAACCCTTGTCAAACCTCAGCACCTTCCAACGCTAGTAAAGACTGGTGCACGACTATACAAAACGCCCTCTCATCTAAAATCCTCCTACTGCAAAATAAAATCGATAGTAAAAAAACGCTCCTAGCTGACAAAACTCCACCCACCATATCAATGACCACATCAAATGCCACTACTGGCCCCCCATTTCTATTCACACCAGTGTCTAACAAAAAAGTATTTGACACCATAATGAAACTCAAAGCCTCCAACTGTAAAGAAGACCAATTCCCCTCCCACCTAGTGAAACTCTGTGCCCCCACCCTTACACCCATCATCACCGAATTCATCAATGCCTCTTTCCTCACAAACACAGTCCCCACTAGTATCAAAAAAGCTTGGGTGACACCACTTCTAAAAAAACCATCCCTGGACCCGTCAATACCCACCAACTACCGACCTATTACAACGGTCCCATTCCTCCTAAAAATAATTGATAAAATAGCCTACTGCCAAATTCAGAACCATTTGGAACACCATCAACTATTAGGAGACCGACAGTCAGGATTCCGGCCCAACCATAGCACAGAGACAGCCCTCCTTGATCTGAATATCCAAATGGATGCCACTAGAGAAGCAGGTAAACTCTGTCTACTGATGCTCCTGGATCTCTCAGCGGCCTTTGATCAGGTTGACCACGATAAACTCTGTAACACTCTAGCAAACAATTTCAACCTAGCTCAGAACGCCACCAACTGGAAACAATTTCAACCTAGCTCAGAACGCCACCAACTGGATCAAATCATTCTTGGCTGATAGGACTTCCAGAGTATCCATCGGCAAAGAATCAGCAGACCCAGTGCCTGTCCCGGCAGGTGTGCCGCAAGGCTCCTGCCTATCCCCCACTCTGTATAATGCCTATACCAAGCTATTATTCGCAGCGTTGGATGCCATGGGTGTCATCTATACTAACTTCGCCGATGACACCCAAATCCTCATTCCTCTCTCAGGCAATCACAAACAAGACTCCCTCCTGGTTAACCAAATCTACTCACTCATTCAAAACTGGATGGCTAACAATAGCCTTTGTCTCAATGACGACAAAACCGAGCTCCTCATATTAAGCTCCTTCAGCAAAATCAATACCCTTGAGCCCGCTTTCAAATCATTCACCATCGATGGAACCATGATCCCTGTTCTCAAACAAGTCAAGACCCTTGGCGTCTACTTAGATGCAACACTATCCATGTCTAAACAAGCCAACACATTAGCCTCGTCCACTTCCTAAAAATCTGAACATATCTCTAACACCAGAAGAGACCACCACTGGCTCCCCATCCAAGCTAGAATTATATTTAAAACCCTGAGCATCACTCACAAATGCAGGGCTAACAAAGCACCCAAATACCTCAACAACACAGTCATGATGAAGCACCAGACCAGACTCCTTAGGTCCAATAAAAACGCATACCTTGAAACCCCCAGATACAAAAGAGAGAAAGCAGGGGGTAGTGGTTTCAAAACACTGGCCCCCAGACATTGGAACGCTCTACCCACCCACATCCTGAACGAAACTTCCTTCCCTAAATTCAAAGGTTTCTTGAAGACTTGGCTCTTCAATAAGTACTAAATGAACCAGAGCACTAATCTGCTCCAATAAACTGTACATATCTGACTGCTTTGTATATTGTTGTATAATATCTGACCATTTTGTATATTGTTGTATATTATTGACTGCTATTCCTGTGTACCTATGTATTCATTCTAAGATTGCATTCTCCCATTGTCTGTAACTACGCCGTGATACCCCGGGGCTGGGCATATAACAAATGTAATAAAATAAAATAAATAAATAAATAAATAACATGTGGAAGGTTTTCAAACAACGTAAACGCAGAGCTGTGATTCTGTACAAGCCCGCCCTTTTCGGAGGTATTGACGAAGTTGCCAGTAGAAAAATACCTTGTAAAAAAATGTGTTTATGAATCAAATAAAACACCACAATCAAAATGACTGTTTCATAAACCCGACTAAAACAACTGAGCTTTATAAAAGTGTACAATAGCAACAAATCAAGGGAGGTGTACTCCTCAAGCAATTGACCGATGACTATTCATGAATGACCTGATTCATGGGGAAACCTACGCATCCGGGATCAATCCCAGGGTTACTCACCAGGCCCACGTGGCCACTGCCAGCAATATCAATCTTGAGCATATTGCGGTAGTGCGGCATAAATCATGTGGCTGGGATGTGTCTGTCAGAATCCTGAGGCAGTAGAGTAATGACATTCCACGAATGCTTTGATTATTCTGGCACATTGATCTAATTGACAGCACATAAGAAACCCATTTAAGTGCATAAAAAGTGGTGCAATATCAATCGAATTTCAAGAGCAGTTCCTCAAAATAGTGTCACAGCTGCAATAGAAGTAAAATGCAAAACAGAAATATCATGGTCTGGACTAGATGTTAATGAGGAAATGACTGCAACCAGGAAGGCATTCGTAGCAGAGTAAGGGTGACTTTTCCCTCAAATTTAGACAACTGTGAAATGACTCAGCTTTCTAATTCTATAACATACATGTTCGCAGGGGACATTCACTGCCCAGCTTAAGCAATCCCCCGACCACCACCCCAGAGCCTTTTTAGAGACATGGATGTCAACGTTCTACCCTAATAGATAGAGCGTGTGTGCAGAAACTCGGTTGCAGCATGCAATAACATCCGCGTATATTTACAATCCGCAATAACCTGCCAGAGTTTCAATGTGTAAAATGGCATTAAGGAAATACCTTATTTTTTTTATTGCAGCAGAAGTGATTCCCAAAAATAACATTTAAAACAAGGTGAGGACCCTAACACACATAAGCAAATCCATGACATGCCACATACGCCGAAGTACATTTAGAAATGAAACCAAGTGAAACACTGCCATGTTTGCTGTCCTGAAATCAAGCAATGAACACCTTAACGCATAATTCACCATCAATAAACACCTACCAAATCATGCCTAAATTATACATAAATGCATATGTGTGTCTGCACATTGAAAGGTATAGTATGGAATGTCACTAGGAACACCACGTACACACACACACACACACACACACACACATCACTCATAATTATGATTATTGGAAATACAAAACACAAACCCTGATATGTTGTAAATGTTGCCAGATTAACTGAACTCACACATGAAATTGCATCACACAAATAGCATTAATGGTTAAACAACCAAAAGAAATTAAATGCATTAATTTAACAGATTCATGTACACACTTTCCTCTCAAAACATGCACCTGCTATATCAGAGAATTACTGCATGTACATACAAATTCAGACCTTGTCAGCACACTCAAACACACACACAAACACTCACACAATCAAATCAACACGTGCGCCTCCACCCACCCCCCACACACACATGGGTGTAGGGACCAGGAGGGACAAGGGGGCAACCCACAGCCCACATTCCTGAGTGGGGGATACATTGAGCTGTGTCTTGCAGGCAGATTAGATTGCTTTGCCTCATATAACAAGGCACATTTTCCTCATTATTTAACTTGCTTTTTCTGGATTTGTAAGAAACGTTTATACATTTTTTAACGAGGTCCAAACAGAAAACATTACCTTGTCTGGAAATGTGTCTGCTAGCATGAGATTATTGATATATGCTTTTTGCCTGTTCATGAGTTGAGCCTCTGGAATGATCCTTTCAATAGGGAGAACATTTTGTGATATTGTATGGTCACTGAATGCATGTGTATATTTGTGTTCATTTTACTTGGTTACGTACAGTCTGTGTGTGGAATGATGAAAAGATAAGTGTCATCTTTCTACTGTGCCTTTTTAAGTAACAATAATTATTGACATCTGTGACCTCTGACCAGATTCTCACAAAGTAGTGCAATTAAATGTGCGCAAGGGATGCACCTTTTTCCTTGCGCCACCTTATACAAGGAACATGTCACCTTACTCACAAAAGTGACCTGCACGTTTCTTGAAGGCTGTGCAGCAGCGCAAAATACTGTGGGCAGCCCACTTGTATATGTTAGTTGCAAGCGTACACCGACTCTAAATGTGAGACACGCACCCAGGTGAGCGCTGGGAGTTCATTTCACAGTAGTAGTCCCATAGGCCCTTAAAAGGCCCTTTATGGTGAAATGTATCTAAAAAAAAACTGGGGGTGATAGAAATGCAAATGTGACAGAAACAGTTCATACTATTGCTGTCACACTTAAAAACAAATGCATCACAAGAGCAGGTATAGAGGAGGAGCAAAGTACCCCCACTCCACCGTCCCCGCCTACATTACCTGAAAAGTATGAACCAAAGTATGTGACGTATACTGCACCAATAAGAAAGCAAGAAGAAGATGCAGTGCCCATAAGAATACCTATACCTAAGAGAATATCGGAAGTACAGTACTCATTGACGAAACCATACCTACATCCAAGACAATATGATGGCCATTTGAACAAGATTCCTGATGAAACAAAGAAACTGAATGACCAGGATGAATGGTGACATCATACGAAACTGAAGCGACTCCACATAGAAGATAACTAGACCAGAGAGGCAGCCGATTTATGAAGAACAAAGAAGTACCAAGAATAAGTGACATTTTGGGATCCAGATGAAGAGACTTATGCCATAAGTATAATGAAGAAAGTTACTTGAAACATGTACAGATACAATAAAACGCAAGCAGCAAAGCAATCATGAAGCTAGCCACATGCTTTTAATAGTGAATAGACAGTGGTAAGCACCAATAAATACATATATACCTCGTAGATACTTATGTATTGAGCAGTCTTGAGCAACGAGGAAGGCCTCAATTCAGTGTCGCAGTTACAAAAGCAATTGAATTAAACAGAATATAGTGCAGCTAAGGAGTTGGCTGAACCAAGAAAGCCAAGGTCTTATCAGAACTAGAAATTGGCTGACATTGGGTACAACTAACGTGAAAGAACAGAAGTTTCTCTTCAAGAACGACAAGTGAAAACAAAAGACGGCAGAGGATTATTGGAGAATAAAAAGAAATACACACAAAGGTTCAAATCATGGTGTCCAGCCATGTGATGGAAGAAAGTTGGACGCATGAGAAGATCACACCTATGCATGGAAGCCATACAGTACCCATACTCCTTAAAAAGTCCTAGAGAACAGTACAGACTCAAGGCCAACTTCAAAACACTAATTGACACTGAACCATTGAGGTAATGTTGGAGTGTACTTTTAATTGGTGGGAAGCTGGTATCAAGATAAGCTTGCCCGCACCTGGTTGTTCAGTCTGCGTGCTGCTCACGTAGGTGGAAAGTTATTGACGGGGTTAGTAGCCAACCAATTGTAGAGGACTACGTAGTTGGGGGTCCTATAGTTTGTGTAGCCAATGGGACGTCATACATTTAGTGAGGTTCATAGTGGCCATTTTGAATTTTGAAGGGAGGGCTTAGTTGCCCCACCTGATGTTAAATATCCAATTATTTCTCTCCTTTACTCTATACAGATATAACACCTATGCTTAGTAATTCACTTAGAACCAATCCCGCATCCTGATAGGTTTTAGAAGTTTGCCACGTAGGATTACGTTGGTAATGACGCAGGTCAGCACGTCAGCTATGACCAATTTTGGGTTTAAAAACCCACCTCTTTTATGAAATGTGGAGAGAGTTGCGTATCGAGCAATTGCTGATGTTCGTTGTACTCCCTGTTTTAATTACTTTGATGTTTGATTAAAATCTGCACCCCCATACATCTCCAGGGTATTGCTACTCATCTTCAAAGGCTGGGAGCCTCCAGTTCAGTTGGTAGCAGAGATTGATGGTGAGATAAGATACCATCGGCCGTCGACAAAAGTAACTTTAGAGTCTGAGCAATATCACACGAACTTTGCCATTCGGCTGACAGGACGTGAAGCTCCTCGTAGATTGTGTTTAGAATAGGACAACATCCTTGCAAGGAGGGTGTGACGGGGCCCCTAATTTCAATAGAAACCCCTCCTACATCTATGAGAAGCGGATCAGAAAGAGGTGGTAACGCAGGTGGTGATCCCAAGGGTCCAAAGACAAAAAACATGCCAACGGTGAGTGAATAAGACCAAAGAGTGCGGCAAAAGGGATGCATGTGTAGTAAATAATGGAGAGTAACGGAGGGAGGCGGGATAAAAGAGAATGCAAGAGTAAGAGTGTAACATATCTATGTATATGGGCAAAAGATATTGACTTGTGGGTTGCCAAGTAATATATGAGGAACATAGTCATGAGGTGTAGCCACGCTATGAGGATACGCCCTGTTCCTAGACTTTAAAGAGTGCTAACAGAAGATTTCATTCAGAGCCCCCTTTACGAGGGACATATAGGAGACAAGATAAGTTTAAATAATTTCTTAAGGGAATTAGTTTAAGTTCCAATTGGAGCAGATGTTAGAGGGTGATACGAGTCCTAAGAGAGGATTGTGAGGTGCACGTATATGTGGCCGGTTGAGCCTGTCTGTTTTGTTTTATGTGGTTGCAAGGGATGATGACGTCAGTGTTGAAAAAAGAAATGTTTTAAGTAATAGAGAAATGTGAAGTTAAGACACGAAAAGTGATTATTTTCAGATTAAACTTTGATTTTTTTTGCAAGACTAAAGTAAAACATTGCATTGTGATGGGATTGCAGCTTGCAACTATTGGTGCTCGCTCATAAGCGTATGTTGATTGAAACATAAAATTTAAAACTGTAACTAAAGCATAAGCAAAGTGGTGGTAAAAAGAGAAGTACAAGATAGAATGGAAGATGTTACGACATTAGTGCATCTTTGCAAACAGCTACCAAAGCACGCGCTTAAACTTAAACAATACAGTGCAGAATGTGTTAAAGGGAACACAGACAAAATGTATATGCCATGGCCACAAGGCAGATCATTATCGAGAGCAGTTCTACAGCATATGACGACATATTTGCATGCTGCGTATACAGGAAAAAAGTTTGAAAAGTGCCTGGTGAGTCTAGAGCCTTGGAAAATGTATGAACACAAGAAGGAGGAGGAGCCGCCTTTAGATTGAATACTGAATATATGCAAAAAGGGGGGTGAAGAGCCTTCTGCTCCGCCCGCCCCATCTGAAATGAAAGACAAAATTAAGAAAGACAAAGGATTATACCCTATAAGAGAACTTAAAGCAGCAACGGGAATATAGCAATCCGTTGTATGAGTCACCTATGCAAAGTAGTTACTAGGGCCCAGAGAAAGATACAGAGAAAAATGTGACCTCCAAAATCCTGAGGGACAAGGAGAGATGCGATAAGGAGAGAAGTGATCAAGCAAGCACATCTCTAGACATAAGGAGAGAAATGAAGAGATGCAGGGGAGATAAGGATAAAACTGATGAGATAGCGCTCGTACAGAACAAATGGTTGGGAGGTCAGACTTTACTTAAACTCAATGGTAAAGGCATCGAAGATATAACACAAAGGGAGGAACGATTGAAAGATGAAGGAGCAAAAAGAAAAGATAGACAAGAACAGTTATATCAAGATGAGCAAGCTAAAAAACAAGAGAAAGCAGAAGAGCAACGAAAGCGTGATATTAAAAGAAGAACATCCGATGAAAAAGAATGGGTGAAAGTGAAAAGAATAGAAGCCAATGAACAGGAAAGGATAAAAACAACAAAGACGAAAAGATGAGGAAAAAAACAAAGGGCGTATGAATGAAGGGATATGAAAAAGAAAGAGTAAGATAGAATAAGAGAAGAAGTGAGAAAGTACAGAGAAGTCGATGACGACATGGAACGCAAAAGGACACAGAAAGCACGCAATCCTGAGTATTTGGAAAGGGAAGTAAGAGTTCCCAATCCACAGGTAGACTGGGAAGACATAGAGGAATTATTTCCCGAGTCCGAGCCATTACCAGGTATGTCTAGAATAAATCTAGAAAACGAATTTGACTCGAAAAGCATTGGGGAAACGATCGACAAAGTATACTACTAAATGCAAGCACAGAAAGAAGCACAAAGGAAGGGAAAAAATGATTGTCTCGAGAGTACTCATATGTATGACACGGAGGAAACCTCAGGTATTATGAGACAGAAGGAGCTGTCTTTAGACAGATAAACATTAAATAGAGATCATGATGAGAGGAGTTGCACGAGTTGGGAACAAGAAATATCAGACGAAGAAAGGGAAACCTACTTGAGGGAGGTTAGGAGTGGTATATTTGATATAGAAGAACATCCACCTTTGGATAAGGATGTAAGATGGTCAGATTTAAAGATACCTATGTCCAAGGCATCAGAGCCACTGGCATAGTCAGGCCAACATAAGGGGCAACTTCATGGTCAGAGGGGGGAGTTCCATCCCTATGCAAGCAGGCTAAGGTCATTGTCAGGTATACGACGATGTGGGAATATTACTCCAGCGTAGATAGACAAATGATGAGATATGAGAATGAGTTTGGAGCTTCACAGTTCCCCATGTAAGAAAAGGGAGGGGCCATGCAACAGTATATACCATGGCCCCAGATGGACAGGGAAAACTTAAAATGTAAACTCCCAAATTTAACTTCCAGCGCTGGAAAATGGATACATAATTTAGAAAAAGTGACGGGAGGGAATACATTAGCTATAGGGGATATCAAAGGTCTTCTAATCGCCATATTGGTGAGAGAACTGATGATGTATGGGCACGGGTAGGTTACCCTGGTGTGACCACAGTCAACATCGCGCATGATGGAGTACCGTGTAACAATTGTAGAGCAGCAATTTGGAAAGTGCTTCAAGTACTATATCCAGATACTTCCAATATGGGAGCTATAATGAAAAAAAATTAAAGAAGGAGAGGACCCGTTGCTTTATATTCAACATTTTCAAGACGCATGGCCGCTTGAAGCTCGTGATGCCTGGGGGAAGTCTATACCTGTATTTTATAATATATTATGCCAAGGGCTGCCAGAGCAGGTGCAGAAACAGCTCAAGAAATTTGTTGGGATAGAAGCAAAACCATGATCAGAAATTCAACCAATGCACATTATTGAAGGCTCCTGCAGGAAAGGTATCACAAAAAAGCTGATGCACGTAAAGGTGAAGAAGCAAAGTTAGTGCAGGAAAGGTTATCCAAGTATGCCATTGAAGGGACAATGCTAACTAACGTTGGTGGATCAAACTGGCAGCAGGCAGTACCTATGCTGCCAGTAAATAACCAAAGACAGTTTGATCAGACAAATAATGGATATTCTCAAAGAGGAAGGGGATATAGAAGGAGAGGTTGGCAAGGTAATCAAGGGTATTGGCAGAATAATCAGGGAAGTTTTCAGGATAACCACCAAGGGTTTCAGAATATGTAAAATGGTTATCAAAACATGCAATATGGGCAGATGGGAAGACAAACCTCTTGTATGTTGGACATGTGGAATGACAGGGCACATAGCTCGTATGTGTAGAAGCCAAGGGATAGTACAGAATGCTCAGTTTTCAATACAGGGAATGCCAAATCCACCTGCATATTCGCAGCAGAGCGGAAATGGAGTTGTGCAAGATCAAACAGTGCAGCAGCAAGTGCCGAGAGTGCAGCAAAGCTTGCAACCACAGCATGGGACAGGTAATCAACCGCAAGGATAATCGCAGAATCTCCTATGCAACTTCAGCAGAACACAAACACAGAGCAACCTATGATGCGTAGAATAGGAGGTGTCACTGTTGATGGAAGAAATCCATTCACATGTGATGGAGTGAGGCTGTATCCACAATAGGACAGCTCACCTGAAAACCTGATGTGTTCAGTCCTATCTATTCCGCTGAATCCTCATGAGAACCGAAGGGTAGACGTAATTGTAGGCGGCAAAGCTTTTTCCTTCTTAGTGGACATGGGTGCAACATGCTCGTGTATACATGAGGGCACATTTTAAATGTCTGGCAATGCAATGACTACTCAGGGCTTTACAGGAGCTACAAGTGGAGTTCCTTTTACAGATGAATTACCAGTCTCCATAGGAGAATGTGATATGAAGGTGCCATTGCTTTATTCGAGGCAAACACTTGTCAACATATTAGGACAAGATTTAATGACAAAAATGAATATGACCATTTTGTTTACCGACGATGGTATAGTATGTTCAACACCGGGAATCCATTATTTGAACGTGTGTGAAATGATCAGGGCATACGCAGGACAAATAGCACCTAGAGCAATATTATCAGAACTTTGTTAACATGGTTGGCAGGTCTAGGCAGAACCATGAGAATACCAGATGAGTTTCTATTTAGACCACAGATACCTATGGATGAGGAAGAGGGGCACATTTTCCCCTTAGCCTTAGAAGCAGCTATAGTCTGAGGAAATATGGCTTTACTTTGTGGGATGTATAGACCCACTTTTGCACTGATATCTGCATCACTCTGTTATGAAGGTGCCAGAAACAGCACAATGGCCACAAAACCCTTGTGTGCGCCAAAACCCCTGGAAATCGCACTTTTCCACACACAAAATGATGGCTGCCCAGTCTGCCATGCATGTTGTCGGTGGTGGAACAGAGCTCTCACTACTGAACTGTGTCATTGGGCTCCAGAACAATTGAAAGTGGAGTGCAGAAGGAAAAAGCAGTACTTTGCTAAATGAAACTCCAAGATTGCTTTAAATCTCTTTTTCTTTGCTGCTGAAACTTCAGAATGGCGGTACAAAACACCTTTCAAAAAATTCAAAATTCTTACTGGATGCTGCAATTCACTTAGTTATGAAATCATTGTGAACTTACAAGGTCCTGAAAGGCTGAAAGCATAGAGAGATTTTCACAGCAAAAGTGGCCTGCCTGTGGATCTGTCAAAAATCTCTGTGCAGCAGAGGGCTACTGTGATGACAGCTGTCAGGGGCCTGCCTGATTAAACTTTAACATGTATAAACTAAAAATCAAATGTTTGAAATCTAAGAGGCCTGTTACTGATAGTAACCCATATTGTAATTGTTTGATCCCATGGTTTAAAATCTTGAATGAGAATTCTAGCTGTATTTGATACAAGTTTGTTTTGTGCTATGGAAAAGGCCACAGAATTTAACAATTAATTTAAACCTGGCTTAAGCTGCAACACTTGAATAACAGGTTTTTCTCACAGAAGGAAGGTCTTTCCCGCCAGCAGGAAATCACAGAGAAGTGTTAATTACAGGGTAGGAAAGAACCCGGTCTACAGAGGCAGAGCAGAAAATTCGAAGTATGAAGGCAGTCACAAGGAAAAAACTTGGGGGATGGGTTTTGGGCTTCCAGGGAGAGACCAAAAGGTGGAGCAAAACAACCATTTGTTGCCTAACATGGACAAAGAACACATTTTAAAAAGACTGATAACGTACTTGTTAAAATTGTGAAAAATATAAAAATAACAGAGTTGTTATTTTAATTTCTGGTTGCATGGATAAAGAGGCGCCAGAACTGTGTGACATGTTCTGGACTGCAATGGCAAGAAATGTGATGTTACGCAAAATATATTTCCACTAGAATTGTGAAACGTTATACACTTATTCCCATGTTAAACACGCACACTTGTAGAAATTTGCTTAAAATTGGACATTGTATTCATAGTGAAAAGGGCAAAATTCTGTGGAAAGTGGTGACAAGATCCCACAGCTACGGGGTTTTGAGGAATAGATGCTATGTAAAATATGTAATCTGTATATGTGATGTCTATAGAGGTTGCACTTGTGGAAATATGTATTTTGCGAAAAGTAGATTTTGTGTTCCGGGGGCTAGGGGTAGATTCTCATCCTCATAAAAATGCACCATAAAGATGACACTCCGTTTCTCTCCTCCTATCAAGGCAGAGAGTATACTCTGACCCAATCACCTTTCAAAGGGGAAATCTTAGTCTAAACTGGCCCACACACCCCTTTATGATGTCATTTCATAGCAGAGAGACAGCTCACCACTCATAAGGACATATGGATTCACCCCCTATCCTGATGCTGGCGTAGCACCCTGCTGCTGAACTCTACATCTTCCTTGCTCCAGACTCCAGAAACTTGGCAAAGAAAAAAGGCTGTGACCACAAAAGTGATGGGTGGAAGGTTTTGAATGAATCTGTACCACTGGTATTGCTCTGGGTATCCTTCCACACCACCATTTTTTAGCCCGTCTGCGCCATTGCAAAAGGGGTCCAGCCATATGCAAATCAGTCAGGTACTGCCACCAATGGTAGCAGCCCAGCCCGAACTGCTAGGCCAGGTCCCCTCTGCACGGAAACACAAGCAACCCCAGACATGTTTCGGCCTTGTTGGGCCTGCTCAGTGAGGTGCAGCTTGGTTCCCTATGGCGCAGCGAGCACGGGACCCATGTCTGGGCATACCCTCTCTCACATAGCGAGACAAACTGTGACCACAAAAGTGATGGGTGGAAGGTTTTGAATGAATCTGTACCACTGGCAATGCTCTGGGTAACCTTCCACACCAAAGTTTTTTTAGCCCGTCTGTGCCATTGCAAAAGGGGTCCAGCCATATGCAAATCAGTCAGGTACTGCCACCAATGGTAGAAGCCCAGCCCGAACTGCTAGGCCAGGTCCCCTCTGCACGGAAACACAAGCATTCCCAGACATGTTTCGGCCTTGTTAGGCCTCCTCAGTGAGGTGCAGCTTGCTTCCCTATGGCCCAGCAAGCAAGGGACCCACGTCTGGGCATACCCTCTCTCACATAGTGAGACAAACTGTGACCACAAAATTGATGGGTGGAAGGTTTTGAATGAATCTGTACCACTGGCATTGCTCTGGGTAACCTTCCACACCACCGTTTTTTAGCCCGTCTGCGCCATTGCAAAAGGGGTCCAGCCATATGAAAATCAGTCAGGTACTGCCACCAATGGTAGCAGCCCAGCCCGAACTGCTAGGCCAGGTCCCCTCTACACAGAAACACAAGCAACCCCAGACATGTTTCGGCCTTGTTGGGCCTCCTCAGTGAGGTGCAGCTTGGTTCCCTATTGCGCAGCGAGCAAGGGACCCACGTGTGGGCATACCCTCTCTCACTTAGTGAGACAAACTGTGACCACAAAAGCGATGGGTGGAAGGTTTTGAATGAATCTCTACCACTGGCATTGCTCTGGGTAACCTTGCACACCATCGTTTTTAGCCCATCTGCGCCATTGCAAAAGGGGTCCAGCCATATGCAAATCAGTCAGGTACTGCCACCAATGGTAGCAGCCCAGCCCGAACTGCTAGGACAGTTCCCCTCTGCACGGAAACACAAGCCACTCCAGACATGTTTCGGCCTTGTTGGGCCTCCTCAGTGAGGTGCAGCTTGGTTTCCTATGGCGCAGCGAGCAAGGGACCCACGTCTGGGCATACCCTCTCTCACATAGTGAGACAAACTGTGACCACAAAAGTGATAGGTGGAAGGTTTTGAATGAATCTGTATCACTGGCATTGCTCTGGGTAACCTTCCACACCACTGTTTTTAGCCCACCATCTGCGCCATGCAAAAGGGGTCCAGCCATATGCAAATCAGTCAGGTACTGCCACCAATGGTAGCATCCCAGCCCGAACTGCTAGGCCAGGTCCCCTCTGTACGGAAACACAAGCAACCCCAGACATGTTTCGGCCTTGTTGGGCCTCCTCAGTGAGGTGCAGCTTGGTTCCCTATGGCGCAGCAAGCAAGGGACCCACGTCTGGGCATACCCTCTCTCGCATAGTGAGACAAACTGTGACCACAAAAGTGATGGGTGGAAGGTTTTGAATGAATCTGTACCACTGGCATTGCTCTGGGAAACCTTCCACACCACCGTTTTTTAGGCCGTCTGCGCCATTGCAAAAGGGGTCCAGCCATATGCAAATCAGTCAGGTACTGCCACCAATGGTAGCAGCCCAGCCCGAACTACTAGGCCAGGTCCCATCTACACGGAAACACAAGCAACCCCAGACATGTTTCGGCCTTGTTGGCCTCCTCAGTGAGGTGCAGCTTCGTTCCCTATGGCGCAGCGAGCAAGGGACCCACATCTGGGCATACCCTCTCTCACATAGTGAGACAAACTGTGACAACAAAAGTGATGGGTGGAAGGTTTTGAATGAATCTGTACCACTGGCATGGCTCTGGGTAACCTTCCACACCACCGTTTCTTAGCCCATCTGCGCTGCTGCAAAAGGGGTCCAGCCATATGCAAATCAGTCAGGTACTGCCATCAATGGTAACAGCCCAGCCTGAACTGCTAGGCCAGGTCCCCTCTGCACGGAAACACAAGCAACCCCAGACATGTTTCGGCCTTGTTGGGCCTCCTCAGTGAGGTGCTGCTTGGTTCCTTATGGCGCAGCGAGCAAGAGACCCACGTCTGGTAAAACCATCTCTCACATAGTGAGACAAACCGTGACCACAAAAGTGATGGGTGGATGTTTTTGAATGAATCTGTACCACTGGCATTGCTCTGGGTAACCTTCCACAGCACTGTTTTTTAGCCAGTGTGCGCCATTGCAAAAGGGGTCCAGCCATATGTAAATCAGTCAGGTACTGACTGTAAATCAGTCAGGTACAGTCATTCTCAGGTAGGCCTCAAATTCCAGAACAGAAACCCACAAGCCTAAGGGGAAGCAACATAATGCAGCCAGGCTGTGCTGTTACTGCTTGCCTGCTGAAAATAAATATTCTCAGAACCAAGATCCGAACCAGTCCTGTGCCATGCTGTGACCAGAGCACCTTGCAGATCACGTCCAGTCCTGTCCTGTGCTGTGACCAGAGGGCTTTGCTGACCCTGCCCAGTCTGATGTGCCAAGCTGTCTTTCCTAAACCAGATCCAATTCCCTGACCAGAAACTGACGGTCCCATTTAAAAACTTTAAAAACCTATCCAGTGAGTAAAAATAGGAAGAATTGTGTCACTAGCATATGTACTTTGCATAGTCCTAGTGGTATTTTAGACCCATCCTATCTTGTATTCAGACCCTGTATTGTTAGGAACATCTGTGCATTGTCTGAACCCTCTCTCCAAACCATCCTATCTTTCCTCGAGAGCTAGTACTGTTAAAACTATCTTTGCGCTGATCCTTTTCTCTTCTGAAGAAGGTGAGTTTCCTTGGCAGGCAGTCACCCTGATCAAGTGACGGTGTTCCTGTGTGGTATTCAATTTGTTCATAGGCATCCTCTAGTGTAAGCAACCCATTTGTCATTTTTAAAAGCGCATTCCTGTTTTCCCTTCTTGCGCCTATCTCAGAAAGACGACCTCTACTAACACGGCTATAACTCCCTCAGTTTTTGTAATAGAAACAAAATTTCAACTTCTTCTTGTAGCTAACATCCATATCTATCCATCGTAGCTCAAGCATTCCAAATCCATGTGATTCTCCCATTATCGCGAATATTGCATAATGAAAGGTTTGTAGCGAATTTTCATTTTGGGAAATTTTGACACGTGTAAAACAGCTTTTAATTGCTTTCGACATGAATTTTAAGATTACACATGTTTTCGTGGGATGAAATCATTGCTTGTGTTTGTGTGCAACTATCCAAAGTGGTTCCCATAAGAAGTTATAACAATTTCAGGAATTTTGACCATATTTGGTGTTTTTGCCCAGTCCATCCTAAAGATAATTTTAAAAGTCATTCTGACAGCTTGACAGTCAATTCCGTTTCCTCTTGTGTTTGAAATGGGGAAAGTGGGATGGATATTCTGTTTGAATTCTGCCATTCCTGAATACCTGCTCTCTCCTCCTAACTCTTTACATTGCCTATTGGGGGTTGAGGGGTGTCCAGGGGGAACCTCTAACCACAATGCTATCTGATCTGGACCCACACAAAAGTATTTCTGTGCATAATTGTTTGCTCACTACTTACTTCTTGTGTATTAAAGAGATTATTCAGTGTTACATCACCCCATTGGTGATTATTGTGTACCTCTTAAGACATATTGTGATTACATTTTAAATACATAAATAAATATTAACTTTTGCAAACCAGCCTGATTCCTGGTTCAGTGTACCGGGGGGGGGGGGTTCCAGGAGAAGGGCGTGATATGAGTGGTATATTGTTCAGAATAAAGAATTTTTAGACAAAAATAAATAAGCATTTCAGTTGTGCACTACATGCTAGGCGTTGACTTGGGTGTGTGCTGGATTGAAATCACTTACAGCTTGATGCAACTGATGACAAGGGAAGACGATGTAGCACAATAATTGCCATTGAGGAAGGCTGCAGAGTGACTGACGTCACTGATGAACATTTGTTTGGAGATGACAGATCTGACAATTTTGTGATATTTGAAATGTGCATTACTTATTGGGTCAAAGCAATTAAGAGAAAGGTCCCACAGAGAATGATGTAAGCAAAGAAACGTCCTGAATATTTTGATGAAGATATGGCGAAAGTGCCAATTTCAGTATGGACCACTGGCCCCTATGACGTAGGCTTACTGAAAGGAGTTGGGGAAGTGAAGATTAAATTGAAACCAGGAGCAATTTTGCCTTGAGCACAGCAATATCCCATGTCTCGAGAGGCAGATGAAGGAATTTTCAAGACAATTTCCGCTACGATGGACCAAGGTATCTTAGTGACATTAGAGTCACCATGTAATACTTCGAAGACCTTCGCCCAATAAACAAGTCTGTAGAAGCTGATTTCCTGCTAGTCCTGAACCCATCTATGATTCCATGTAATATACATGTTGATGCACGATATTTCATGGTGATTGACTTCAAAAATGCGTTTTTCTCAATCCCATTGCACAAAGACTCACAAGATTTGACATCATTTACATTTAGACAAGTGCGATTAAAAAGCACAAGGCTGCCCCGGGGTACTGTGAGTCCCGATCAATATCAAATAGAGTTCTCCAGATGGACTTCAGCAATATTGCTTTAGAGAGCGTTGTGTTGCAGTACGTAGATTACATTTTAGTTTGCAGCACAACAGAGGAAGAGTGAAGACACAATTCTGTTCAGCTAATGATTATACTTGCTGACAAACGATATAAGGTTGATAAAGAAAAGTTACAATATTGCCAACAAGAATGATTGTGATAGAAAAATAGGCCTAATCCCAATGTTTTTTGTTAACGGGGGAGCAATTCTCAAATTAGGGATAAATAACAAGGGAATATAAAGGTGTGTCAGAAAACTGACACTAGAGAATTGCTTACCCCTCACTACTCTAACCTCAAAGATAGGTTGGAAACTTATTGTCACACATATATATATTTACAAGACAGCATTAATCTGTAGAGACAGCAGTTATATCAAGAACCATATGCATGAACATAAATTAACATAATTTTAATAGGGGATGTCAAACATATTAAGAAGGCACACAAAATTAAGGTACAGTGCTCAGTGTCAGAAAAAATAAGACAGGGTTATACGTAACAGAAAACCAACAAGGAAAACAGACATAAAGGATGAATAAACTTCATATACTTTCTAATCCTAATACACAAGTTGTACAAAATGACTAAAATTTAGACATTCATGAGATAAAAAATGTCATCAGAGGTCCAAAGGAGACAACGAGTAAAACAAACGGAAAATGGATATCTAGTACCCTCACAAATGATCCAAATCATGTGATTAAACTGTTCCATTCCACAGAAGAATTTAAACCCTGGCTGACCGTATTCAGATTATATATCAACCTTTGTTCAGCTAGGCTCAGGGCTAAATCTCTATTACCTCCTCTAGGGGAGGGTAAGATTTTTTGAATGACAAACCATTTAAAATCAGTGTAATTATGTTTTGCCGCAATATAGTGAGACACCAGGGGTTTTGTCTCGATTTTATTCTTCAAACACGACCTGTGTTCACAAATTCTAAGTCGTACAGCGCGGCTGGTTTTTCCTATGTACAATAAATTGCACGGACATTTAATGCCATAGATAAGCCAATCTGAGGCACAATTGGAAAAGTGTTTTAAATTCCATGTTCTGCCATTAAGTTCAATCGACTTACAGTTAGATGTTAAAGCACAAACTGAACAATGGCCACATTTAAAATGTCCTACTACCGGTGGAAGGTTCCACAGGGTAGTTTGTGATATATGTGGACATATAACTGGATAGGTATGAACCAAGCGGTCTTTTACATTTTGTTGCCGTTTGAAAGCAAACCTAGGTTGGGCAGGGCAGAATTCTTCCGTAGTCAAAATATGCCACTGTTGTTTGATAACTTTGCGTAAGGCATTGCTGATGGGGCTGAACGTGCTCACACACGTTATTCTATCTTCTGTGACCGTGGGCTCATGATGAAGGCATCTAGTTCTATTGGCATATTTAGCTCTTTTATATGCTCGATTGATGCATTTTTTGGGGTAGCCCCTAGTAAATAACCGTTGCTTTAGATCTTTACTTTCTCGGATAAAGTCACCGAGATCAGTACAATTTCTTCTTAGTCTTAAGAATTGCCCAATGGGTAAATTTTCTCGTAGACTAAGGGGATGGAAACTGTTGTATCTGAGGAGTGTGTTTTTATCCGTAGGTTTACGAAAAAGTCTGGTGTTCAAAGTGCCTTCTTCAGTTTTAAAAATGGAGAGATCCAGAAACGGGATGATGGTTGTATCAAAAGTCATGGTGAATTTAATGTGTGGATTATGATTATTTAGCCATTCTAAAAAGGAATATAGGCGGGGGAGATCCCCCTGCCAAATCATAAACACATCATCTATATAGCGAAACCATTTTAAGATGTTGTCTTTGAAGGGATTAGATCGATTATATATAGAGGTGCTTTCAAAATGGTCCATAAATAAATTGGCCAAATCTGGCGCAAAAGTCGCCCCCATGCTTGTCCCATGAATTTGTTTATAGAAGGTCCCTTCATAAAGAAAAAAGTTTTCAGTGAGGGCAATTTTAATGCACTCCATAATGAATGATGTAGGTACTTTAGACAGTGTGTCCGTCCGTTTGTTCAAAAAGGTCTCCATAATCATTAAACATTCACCCTGTGGGATGCTTGTATAGAGAGAAGTTACGTCTAAAGTAACTAAAAGATCTGTGATGTTAAGATGAAGTTCAGATATTAGATTAATCATGCTAGTGGTATCTTTTACATAAGAGTTCATTTTTAACACAAAAGGTCTAAGAAAATAGTCGGCGTAGATGGAAAGTGGCTCAAGGATGGAATTGATAGCTGATACAATCGGTCTGCCCGGTGGAGTACGCTCGTTTTTATGAACCTTCGGGAGGAGGTAAAAAGCAGGAATGGTAGGTGATGTTTTAATGAGAAATTGAATGCTGGAAAATGGATATCTAGTACCCTCACAAATGATCCAAATCATGTGATTAAACTGTTCCATTCCACAGAAGAATTTAAACCCTGGCTGACCGTATTCAGATTATATATCAACCTTTGTTCAGCTAGGCTCAGGGCTAAATCTCTATTACCTCCTCTAGGGGAGGGTAAGATTTTTTGAATGACAAACCATTTAAAATCAGTGTAATTATGTTTTGCCGCAATATAGTGAGACACCAGGGGTTTTGTCTCGATTTTATTCTTCAAACACGACCTGTGTTCACAAATTCTAAGTCGTACAGCGCGGCTGGTTTTTCCTATGTACAATAAATTGCACGGACATTTAATGCCATAGATAAGCCAATCTGAGGCACAATTGGAAAAGTGTTTTAAATTCCATGTTCTGCCATTAAGTTCAATCGACTTACAGTTAGATGTTAAAGCACAAACTGAACAATGGCCACATTTAAAATGTCCTACTACCGGTGGAAGGTTCCACAGGGTAGTTTGTGATATCAGAGGTTATGCTTCAATTGAATAATCCAGTATTTTACCGTAAATTGAATCATGACCCTACGGGGTCCATTCGGGAAGAAATCAAAAGCCTGATGGACCATGCCTTGCAAGAGGAATGGATCGATCAGGATGAACATCAATTTCTCATTAAAACATCACCTACCATTCCTGCTTTTTACCTCCTCCCGAAGGTTCATAAAAACGAGCGTACTCCACCGGGCAGACCGATTGTATCAGCTATCAATTCCATCCTTGAGCCACTTTCCATCTACGCCGACTATTTTCTTAGACCTTTTGTGTTAAAAATGAACTCTTATGTAAAAGATACCACTAGCATGATTAATCTAATATCTGAACTTCATCTTAACATCACAGATCTTTTAGTTACTTTAGACGTAACTTCTCTCTATACAAGCATCCCACAGGGTGAATGTTTAATGATTATGGAGACCTTTTTGAACAAACGGACGGACACACTGTCTAAAGTACCTACATCATTCATTATGGAGTGCATTAAAATTGCCCTCACTGAAAACTTTTTTCTTTATGAAGGGACCTTCTATAAACAAATTCATGGGACAAGCATGGGGGCGACTTTTGCGCCAGATTTGGCCAATTTATTTATGGACCATTTTGAAAGCACCTCTATATATAATCCATCTAATCCCTTCAAAGACAACATCTTAAAATGGTTTCGCTATATAGATGATGTGTTTATGATTTGGCAGGGGGATCTCCCCCGCCTATATTCCTTTTTAGAATGGCTAAATAATCATAATCCACACATTAAATTCACCATGACTTTTGATACAACCATCATCCCGTTTCTGGATCTCTCCATTTTTAAAACTGAAGAAGGCACTTTGAACACCAGACTTTTTCGTAAACCTACGGATAAAAACACACTCCTCAGATACAACAGTTTCCATCCCCTTAGTCTACGAGAAAATTTACCCATTGGGCAATTCTTAAGACTAAGAAGAAATTGTACTGATCTCGGTGACTTTATCCGAGAAAGTAAAGATCTAAAGCAACGGTTATTTACTAGGGGCTACCCCAAAAAATGCATCAATCGAGCATATAAAAGAGCTAAATATGCCAATAGAACTAGATGCCTTCATCATGAGCCCACGGTCACAGAAGATAGAATAACGTGTGTGAGCACGTTCAGCCCCATCAGCAATGCCTTACGCAAAGTTATCAAACAACAGTGGCATATTTTGACTACGGAAGAATTCTGCCCTGCCCAACCTAGGTTTGCTTTCAAACGGCAACAAAATGTAAAAGACCGCTTGGTTCATACCTATCCAGTTATATGTCCACATATATCACAAACTACCCTGTGGAACCTTCCACCGGTAGTAGGACATTTTAAATGTGGCCATTGTTCAGTTTGTGCTTTAACATCTAACTGTAAGTCGATTGAACTTAATGGCAGAACATGGAATTTAAAACACTTTTCCAATTGTGCCTCAGATTGGCTTATCTATGGCATTAAATGTCCGTGCAATTTATTGTACATAGGAAAAACCAGCCGCGCTGTACGACTTAGAATTTGTGAACACAGGTCGTGTTTGAAGAATAAAATCGAGACAAAACCCCTGGTGTCTCACTATATTGCGGCAAAACATAATTACACTGATTTTAAATGGTTTGTCATTCAAAAAATCTTACCCTCCCCTAGAGGAGGTAATAGAGATTTAGCCCTGAGCCTAGCTGAACAAAGGTTGATATATAATCTGAATACGGTCAGCCAGGGTTTAAATTCTTCTGTGGAATGGAACAGTTTAATCACATGATTTGGATCATTTGTGAGGGTACTAGATATCCATTTTCCGTTTGTTTTACTCGTTGTCTCCTTTGGACCTCTGATGACATTTTTTATCTCATGAATGTCTAAATTTTAGTCATTTTGTACAACTTGTGTATTAGGATTAGAAAGTATATGAAGTTTATTCATCCTTTATGTCTGTTTTCCTTGTTGGTTTTCTGTTACGTATAACCCTGTCTTATTTTTTCTGACACTGAGCACTGTACCTTAATTTTGTGTGCCTTCTTAATATGTTTGACATCCCCTATTAAAATTATGTTAATTTATGTTCATGCATATGGTTCTTGATATAACTGCTGTCTCTACAGATTAATGCTGTCTTGTAAATATATATATGTGTGACAATAAGTTTCCAACCTATCTTTGAGGTTAGAGTAGTGAGGGGTAAGCAATTCTCTAGTGTCAGTTTTCTGACACACCTTTATATTCAACAAGAATGATTGTACATAGGCCAATTGATTTCAAATGAGGGAAAGAAAGTTACTCCTGAAAGAGCTGAGGCCATTTTAAAAACAGCTGAACCACACACGATAAAACAGATGCAGAGTTTTCTAGCACTAAGTTATTATGTCAGAGCATGGGTCTTTGACTACAGCTCGTATACTAGGGCGCTCTTACAGGCCTTGAAGAAAGCACAGGCAACGCAAGAGAAAATCGTGTGGACTGAGACAATGGAAGAAGGGTTTGACGAATTGAAAAAAGACATTTGCACGGCTCCAGTTTTATGGATTCCGAATTATGCAGAGGAATTGTATTTATTCTCGCACACAGATGGTACTTTTATGACAGCAGTACTCACACAGAGAATTCCATTGGGGTACAAACCCCCTGCATATTACAGTGGAAATTTTAGCAGCCGCCACGTTCATCATAGAAAAGTCTACAAACATAGTGATGGGATGCTCCATGATGTTATTTGTTGAACATGCATTATTTGCAATTCTAGAAAATCCAAAAGGCACTTTGACTACTCAAAGGGCTTCTGTCTATGAGGTAATCATATTGACTGCAGCGATTAAAATAGTCTGATGTAAAATAGTGAATCCAGCTATGTTTATAGCTGAGCCTATTACCGAAGGAGATCCTATACACGATTGTGCGAACTATGAAGAGTTCTGTGATGAGCTCCATAGAGTAAAAGAGAATGCACTTGCAGGGGGAGAGATTGGGCCTCATTACGACTTTGGAGGTAGCCATGGCGCTATTAGCACCATGGCTGCCTCTAAAATCGTGTCCAGGTCTGTTCTGGTGGAGAAAGGGACTTACCAGGACATTCCACCCTAGGCAGACCCGGTAAGTCCCTATTCGAAATGCCATTCCCATTTGAGCCCGGCTAGGGCTCAATGGAAAGGCGCTAATAACGGGCGGGCCCGTTATTAGCTCCAAGGTCCCTTAACGGGTCCCGTAAAGGATGTGTGGTCCGACCAAACGTCCTTTACAGTTCCCGCTATGGGACCTCAGAATTGGGCGGTAAGGGATTACTGGCACTGGTCTCCTTACCAGTGCCCGGTATCCCTTACCGCCCACCTCAGAATGAGGCCCATTGTCTTCATTGACAGCTCTTCGCGGATCGATCAAAATGATGGGCAAAGATATACAGGCGCTGTGGTAGTGAAACGTTTGGCAAATGGAGAATTTCGAGTGCTTGTGAGTACTCAATTGCCATCACATTATTCAGCGCAAGCAGCAGAATTATTGGCATTGATATTCGCAGTCAAGAATCACACAGACCAGGAAGTGACAGTGTACAGCGACTCTGCCTATGTGACGTCGACAGTGCACGCAGGATTAGCGGCTGGAAAAGGAGGGGCTACCTCCGAGCAGATGGCATGCCAGTGCAGCACGCAGCCTTATTGGACAGGCTCATTAAGGTACTACATCTCCCAGTGGGCATAGCAGCCGTCAAAGGCGCAGCTCACACGAAAGGGACAGATTTGATCTTGCACTGAAATCAAGCAGCAGACGCTGAAGCCGAGCGCATAGCAAATACAGTTATAGGAATGGTGAATATCCAAACCATTGATGTGAATGAAAGAATGACTGTAATGACAAGTGTGGACGAGGGATATAATCATATGCCTAAAACACAAATAGTGGAACTCCAAGGGGAGGCACTGCAAAAGGAAAATATTTTTGGGACGTTTGGACGCGAAGAAGGTGTTCTTTAAACCCCTCGGAAGCATTGTGGTGACAAGACAGCACTGGTAAACCAGTGATGCCTATAGCCTTACTAAGGGTAGCGCTAGAACAGCTACACTTCCCAGCGCATACAACTAGGGAGAATCTTGCTGTAACCATTGCTGAGGATTCTTGCGGTAAATTGTATTATTTTTCAGCAATTCACGGCTGGGAATACACTGCACATAGTGAGGGGGGTCATCCCAAGACCCAATGGCCTTTTTCAGCACGTGCATATCGACTATGTTGGCATGATACAAGTTTGTAATGATATAGATACCTATTAGTTGTAGTATGTTCTTTCTCCAGATGGATAGAGGCAGGTCCATGTACACACTCAGACTCTTCCTGTGCCGCCAAGTTCTTGGTGCGTGAAGTGTTTCCTAGATGGAGAGTGTGTGAAGTAATGAGATCAGATAATGGACAGAGCAGACCACCTTGCTGCTTGGTATAAAACGCAAGTTTTCTTCGGATTATCATCCGCAAGGAAACAGTATCTGTGAAAAGCTCAACAGCCTGTTAAAAGAAAGAACAGCAAAGTTGAAGCTTACTTTGAAAAAAGGGTGGTTGCACTGCCTTACACTGGCATTGTAGGCATTGATAAACCAACCAGGTTCTGACAACCATCTTACGCCACACGACATTGTGACGGGCAGGCAAATGAGAATGCCTTTAATGCCTCGAACCCGAGTTGATGCTCGACCAACGTCAGAAATGTTAGGACTTGAAATGCAAAACTACTTGAACTGTTTAACATCTAGTTTTTCTGTAATTTCAGGACAGTTGCAGAGACAAAGGTCTAAGGAAGTACAGAACAGAGTAGGAGATGCTTCAACAATCCAAACTCCTGAATTTCTACATCCAAGAATCTACTCAGGAGGCAAAACCTTGATTTGTAATCACACAAGGAAAAAGTGGGACGAGCCCAGATTCCACTGTCCTTTCATTGTAGAGGACGTGATGCCATCTGCTGTCAAAGTACACAGTAGGTGAGCTTGGATCTTCCTGGGAGACACTAAAATCTACGCCACAGAGATTCCTCTTCCTACACCCCACCACGAAGAAGCTACACACATCTTGGAAGAACCACAGCATGTGCAGACAAGATAAATGACGAGGAAGAAGGACGCATAACATGACAAGTGGAAAGCGTGAAGAACTTTGTAGTGGACTATGGCTTCATTTGGACACTCCCTTTTCAGCTATTAATAAAAGGGTAAAAGGACACATTTGAACACTCTGTGCATCTTAGTTGCAGAGTAACAGAAGATCTGCATTCTTGAAAGCCACAGTTGGTTATTAACTTTGGACTAAGGCGTGCTTAAGCCTTAATAACAAGAAAAGTGAGAAAGGTTTATTAACTTTGGACTGAGGCATACTTAAGCCTTGATAAGAATAAGGATATGCCAAATTTTGATTGTGGACACAATAATTGGAAAAGGATACAGTACCCTGATGCATTCTATACAGAAGTCTTGTTCAGTGTTACTCATGGTGTTACCCAGTGATGACCTTTCTAGGCATATACTTACGTATTATGAGTTGGTGTTACGTTCATATCCATCACTGGTGGGGAGAACCTGCAGCATTCCAGATTTCATTGGTAATGCTGATAACGAAAAGCTCAGTGGAAGATTGCTCATAATCATCACTGAAGAGTTTTTGAAGTTGCCTGAGTACAGTGAGGAACACACAAATGCCCCTATCACCAACGCAGCACATAGACTGGTCAGTGTGCTGTTCTTTCGTTTAATTGAAGACTACCCGCATCTCATTGGAAGACACACTGATCTGGTAATATTTCTTAGAGACCCAAGAAATACTGCACATTTGAATGTGATCCTGGACGGAATCGGCATCCAGGTGGCGATCTATTCTGAAAGAAATTACAGAGCTGTTTAGATATTTTCCTCCCCGGGACAGTTAGTGATAAAACCTAAAACGTTGTTCATGCTGACAGAGAAGCTACAATGTCATCTGGACTGAAGCAGATTTGAGGCATCGATTGGGAACTGGTTAATGAAGCAGAATTTATAGAAGCTCCCATAAATTATCTTTTTTCATGATAAAGGGACGTTTTCACCGCAATTGGTGAAGGAATTGCTTCCAGAAAGCAGCTAGTTGATCGAGGACGAATGCTGAAGAAGACAACAAGCTTCTAGAAGCAATCTAAAAATGCAGTGTCATTAAAAAGTGTTTTTCCTTCCTTAGCATCAAATGATGGAAATGGGGAATCAAAGCAGCAACTTTGTTGTGCCCCAAAAGGACAGATGAGCAAATTCTCCCAGAAGCAGATGCTGTAGGATCACCTACCACTGCATTGTTTACACATGTATTGTATTCATATTCATATTGCTTTCATTGACAGTTAGAATTGCTTTTTATATAGTAGCACATGATGCAAAGATTCCTGTATAAGTTTCTGAGCAGAAGACAAAGGTAAATATGGCCACTACAAAGAACCCCAGGCCATTCATAGTCATTCCCATCCCTAGAAAAAATGGACAGATACCTGAGATCGAAATGGATGTTATTAGTAATCCATCACACACAGCATTTGTTTCAAACACTACTCTTGAATGCCGGAGACAGGGTTGGCGGAACAGGCAAAATAAGGGGTTGACAAAGGTTGGGTCCACACAGATAATACATGAAGGTGCACCTGGTCCAGTAACACGAAGCCCAAGTACAAGTCCCACAGTATAATAAATCATGTGCAGAGATGATAGCAGAATCTACATGGCTGATTTTAGCTATTGCCAGAAAGAAACAGAGGGATAAACAAAGACTTGCTGAACTTTCTTCTACGCAGAAAACCCGGATGGATGTTACTGCAAATCGACCAGCCAGAAGAAGTTATACCAATGTATTCAGAGATGTGGTAATAGAAAACTACATGAAGACTTTAAGAATTAAAAGAAGCACCCAAAGAGACAATTATGAACTGAATGATTATCTAGACGGCACAGCACACTTGGGAAACAACATATGGTACCAACACATGAAAGAAGTTGGAAGAAGACGTCAGATGAAGAAGGGTTCATATGTGCACTCCTGCCATACAGCATGGGGAAATCAAACATCTTCATAGCAATTGAAATTGATGTCAAGAAAGCTCATAGCCTTTCGCACATAGCACTTTGCAAAACAAGAGGTCAATTTATGGGAAGTGATGCTTCTCTTAAATGGGCAACTGAAAAGACAAATCCAGATGAAGATGACTACATACAAGTTATAAAGACAAGTAACAGAGCCCATATGAGAAATCATGTGATCAGATATGAGAAACCAGGAGTGAAAGGAGATGGCATTAGATGGGAAGTGAACAAAAAACTTGATGTGAAAGGGAAATCTGCAGAAGACACTTGAAGATGGAAGAACAGAGGACAAATGCACATTTGGGGAACAGTACTGTCACCAGACAGATGGGAAAAAGGAGTGATCTGCAGAGCATGGATGATCATTGGATACTACAAAGAAACAATTGAGAATGCACAAATGTTATGCAAGCCATTGTGGCCAAGACTTGCTAAACTACTGACATGGGTCAAAGAAAGAGGAGGATCCTTGCAGATAGTACCATTAGAAAGTTCTATATTATGCTTCAGGAACAATGGTTCAAGAAACATGGGAGAAAATCAGAATTGTGGACAAATATTCAATGCACCAGGAATGATGCATGGAACAGCAGTAATCATGCATTACTTTTGGGCTTGTGGATAAAAAGATTACATCAGACTGCCTAAAAATTGGGGAGGAATGTGCACATTGGTGAATGTCCATGTTCCTGCACTGGTGATTCCTAAAGGTGACCTGAATATTGATAGTTTCCAGAAATCAGATGCTCACCTGAGGAAGAAGAGATCTGCAGACCTGATAAATCGAACAAAGAGAGAGAATTACTTATCTGCTAAATCAATAAAAGCCTTTGATGCTATCCCGTATGAACACAGGCTGTTCAGCCAGACCTCATCAGTGTTCACAATGATCTTTATGCAAAGAATCCAAGTTGGAGCAAAAACCAAGTGGTTACAAATCACCAGATGGGAATTGCAGCAGACAATTAACACAACTATAAAAGGATTGAATGCAATCAGAGAAGAATTGTGAGCTATAAGACTAATGGCTCTCCTGAAAAGATACATTCTGGACATGTTCACGCCATTGATGGAGGTGTTTGTGCCAAAATTGGAGAATCTTGTTGCACATTTATACCTTCTCACGATGACGAGAATGGAACTTTGACAGAGGCCATAGACATGTTGACGAATCTCCATCTCCATGGCCAGGTGATAGAAGAAGTAGAAGATATTGCTGATGACAGCTGGATTGGATCTATCTTCTCATGGGTTCCACAATGGATGGCAGGTATGTTGAAATTTCTTGGAGCTTTGCTATTATTAGTGATGCTTGGATTCTGTGTGATCAAGATAATAATCTCACAATGCATGAAGACAGCAAAGAAAGCCATAGGGATGAAGTTGATGATTGATGGTAAACCACATAAAGACCTGACCGATGACTTTGTGAAGTCTAGTATCCATGCACCCTAGAGAAGAAAGTTCCTATATCTAAAGGACCACAAGAAATATGTGGGAAGATGGATCTACTGCAGTCCAAATGGACAGTGCATGCTCATGAGATGGAACAAGGATGAGCATGTGAAATCAGCCGGATGCCTGAAGGGAATCATAAAAATATGGGTCCCTTAGTGGCACTTCTTCAGACAAGGATGTCTAGGAATAGAAAACAATGTGAGAGTAGTCGATAAATCACCCAGAAGGGGGAGTGAAGAGGAGGATCCAAGTACCCCCACTCAACCATCCCTGCCTACATTACCTGAAAAGTATGAACCAAAGTATGTGACGTATACTGCACCAATATGAAAGCAAGAAGAAGAGCAATGACTCTGTGCAGTGCCCATAAGAATACCTATATCTAAGAGAATATGGGAAGTAAAGTACCCATTGAGGAAACCATACCTATATCCAAGACAATATGATGGCCATTTGAACACGATTCCTGATGAAACAAAGAAACTGAATGACCAGGATGAATGGTGATGTCATACAAAACTGAATCAACTCCATATAGAAGATAACTAGACCAGAGAGGCAGACGATTTATGAAGAAGACAGAAGTACTAAGGCTAAGTGACATCTTGGGATCAAGATGAAGAGACTTATGCCATAAGTATGATGAAAATGCTTAGTTAGTTTCAACGTGTACAGATGCAATGAAACGCAAGCAGCAAAGCAATCCTGAAGCTAGCCACATTATTTTAATAGAGCCAATATATGCATATATATCTCATAGATACATTGAAAAAATAATGAATGTTCCACTACTTATAAAGCAGTCTTGAGCAACGAGGAAGCCCTCAATTCAGTGTTGCAGTTAGAAAAGCAATTGAATTAAACATAATATAGTGCAGCTAAGGAGTTGGCTGAGCCAAGTAAGCCAAGGTCTTATCAGAACTAGAAATTGGCTGACATTGGGTACAATTAACATGAAAGAACAGAAGTTCCTGTTCAAGAAGTTCAATTGAAAACAAAAGACGTCAGAGCACTATGGGAGAATAAAATCAAATACACGAAAAGGCTCAAATCATGGTGTCCAGTCACATGACGGAAGAAAGTTGGACGCATGAGAAGATCACATCTATGCATGGAAGACAGACAGTACCCATAACCCTTAAAAAGTCCCAGAGAACAGTACAGACTCAAGGCCAACTTCAAAACACGAATTCACACTGAACCATTGAGGTGATGATGGAGTGTACTTTTAATTGGTGGGAAGCTGGTATCAAGACAAGCTCGCCCACGCATGGTTGTTCGGTCTGCGTGCTGCTCACGTAGGTGGAAAGTTACTGACGGGTGTTAGTAGCCAACCAATTGTAGAGGACCCGGGGCTTAGTTGCCCCACCTGATGTTAAATATCCAATTATTTTTCTCTGTTACCCTATACAGATACAGCACCTATGCTTAGTTATTCACTTAGAACCAATCCCGCATCCTGATAGGTTTTAGAAGTTTTCCATGTAGGATTACGTTGGTAATGACGCAGGTCAGCACGTCAGCTAACACCAATTTTGGGTCCATGGCCAATCTCTACCTCTTCTGAACCCACCCACCTCCCCTTATAGGCTACATCCCCGGTCTTAACAGACCCTCCCAGGGCAGACCTCTGCCCATTCAGCCCCTGCGGCAAAGGGTGGCTCCATATCATGTCTGCAGGTGTCAGCAGAGGGAAGCCAGTGGCCAGCCATCAACCATCAGCAACTAAAAAGGTAGGAGTGGCCCGGGGAAGGAATTCGAGCCTCACTCTACCCTTATTACCCTGCCACATAGCAATCTTACCTACACCAGATAAATACTGTTATTTGTAGCCTGATTCATGCTTTAATAGCACTGCAACATTTTTGAAAGTATTAAATTGCATTGTAACCTACGTCTTGTTCCCACTTTACAGGATTCTCAGACTTAGGTGTGTTTTTCTCCAGTTTTAAAATGCATTGTGAAAGTACTTAAATTGCATTGAAACCCAGAACTTTTCCCCACTTTACAGAACTCTCAGACTTAGGTGTGTTTTTCTCCAGTTTTAAAATGCATTGTGAAAGTATTTAAATTGCATTGAAACCCAGATCTTTTCCCCACTTTACAGGACTCTCAGACTTAGGTGTGTTTTTCTCAGTTTTCAAATGCATTGTGAAAGTATTTAAATTGCATTGTAACCTAGGTTTTTTCCCACCTTACAGGACTCTCAGACTTAGGTGTGCTTCTCTCCGGTGCTTAAACGACATTGTGAAAGTAGTGCTGTTCTTCGGTTTTTCCTCTTAGCAAAGCATTCTTCTAGCAAACTGTTCTACCATTGTCTGAGCTCCTATCGTCCTTTTCAATTGTCTACTACTATCTTGTCTCCTTCTTTCTCATCAACCTACAGCCCTCCCTGTGTCCTTCCACAATGTTCTCAACCCCATGTCACCCCTTTCCTCTTCTCTCTCCTCCCTACCTACTCTATGGTGCTCCCTGCCTCTCCTATCTTTTCTACCTGCTTCTCTATCGACTATCCTGCTCTCCTCATTAAATCTGGTAGGAAGAACATTAAAAAAGACATCCTGGTCTCCAACTGAGGCCTCCCTTTCGCTGATACCTATACCAGTGCCTCCTCCAGGCAAACCCTCACTGACATCCTCTTTGTCGTTTCCTCGCCAGATCTATGGACTCTCCATATGGTATCTGTGCTTTCTCCTTTCTCGTCTTCTCCTATTAATGGTGTCACCAGTTGGGAGGCCCTCCTGGCCTCCTTTCTCTCCTCCAAGGTCATCATTAATGTCTACCTGAATGGTACCATCTTGGTAAAAGGCCCTCAGGTCAGCCTACTCCTCTTTGATAGACGCTTTCCGCACTTCATCTATTTAATTTCCTCTCCTGCTGTCCCCTCTTTTTCCTCCACAACTGCTTTGATTCCCCCTGCTGTTTCCTCCTTGGCTATCTTGCCCTCTCCTCCTTCCTCTTCTGCCCCCCATCGGGCTTCTTCTACACCTCTGCAGGGCATACCTCTGATTTGTATCCCTCCCGGAAGTCTTTCAAAGACGGCAACCTTCTCCATATTGCTACTCTCAATTCTCGCTCAGCTGTCAAACACTCCTCTGGCATCTGCTGCCTGCTCGAAGAACTTGAATTTGATGTCCTCAGTCTCACTGAGTCATGGTACACAGCCAGCTCTGTCACAAGCTTTGAAACTCTTCTCCCTGATGGCTACAAGATCCTCTCTGTGCCCAGGTTCAATTGTTCCAGAGGAGGTGTAGCCCTGAATTTCCCAGAGTGGATTCCTGCCTCTGTCATTATAGTGCCGGCCTACTTCTCTTTCCAATGCCTCATCTGCAGGCTCTCTCTCTCCTAGTCACTCCCTTACCTTGGCTACCATATATCTGCCACCGGGTCAGATCCCCTCCTTCCTCTCTGAGTGGGCGGACCGCTCCTCTTCCCTCATGGTCTCAGCCACTCAACTCCTCCTTCTTGGAGACTTTAACATCCACCTGGATGCTTCCTGTCCCTCCTCTAGACTCTTTGTTGACCTCTGCGATTCTCTCGCACTCTCTATCCTCCCCTCTGTCCCGACTCACTCTACAGGGAACAATCTGGATGTTATGATCCCTACAGACCATCCCCTTTCTATCCCTCTCACCACTCCTCTCTCCTGGAGTGATCAATTTCTCCTTTCCTCCCAGCCCACATCTCCCCCCCAAGGTCAAGCAAAATCCAGCACTGTCACCTAGATTCTCAGTTATCTGACCCATGAAGCATGTGTCAGTGGAGGCCTTTACTGCCACTTTCTCAGCCCTGCCTGCCCCTTTGGTTCACTCACACCCTGACACAGCCCTTTCTATGCTCCACTGTGCTATATCTTGTACTCTTGATGTTCTTTTCCCTTTTCATGAAGATCCACTTGAAGACCAAAGCTAAGTGCAACTCCTGGTACGATTCAGACATTGTCACCCTTTAACGCAAGTGCAGGGTGGCTGCAAGGAAATGGCGTGCTTCCTGTACATCCTCTGACAAACTGGCCTGCCGCCTCCTCCAAAGGCAATACCGGCTCTTTGTACGCACCAAGAAGAGAGCCCTCATTCAAGCCTGCATCTCAGCAGCATCCAACAACTCGGCCGAACTCTTAAAAAAGCTGGCCAGTCTTGCTGCAGTCTATACTTCTCCTGTCCCCTCCCAGGCCCTATGCACAGCCCTTGCTTCTCATTTCATCTCTAAAACTCAGGACATCCTGTCCTCTCTTTCTCTTCCTCTCCTCCTCCTGTCTCTACTCCTCTCTCTTCCTCTTGCCCTTCTGTGGTCACCTCACCTCCCTCCTTCTCTGCCTTTCCTCTGTTCTCCACAGATAAGGTTTCTAGACAAGTCTGATCTATGAAAGTCTCATCAAAACTGGCTCCCCCCTGTTCCTCTAAAACCATCAAGGATCACATTGACACCCTGGCTCCTGTTTTGGCTGATTTCTGCAGCCGCTCCTTTGCCACTGGAGTCTTCCCTTCCACCACAAAGCACTCACTTAGGCACCCTCTTCTTAAGAACCCCTCTGCCAGCCCTTTCTACCCTGCTAACTACCGCCCCATCTCCATCACTCCTTTCCTGGGCAAACTCCTGGAAAAGCTGGCCATCTCCCAGCTTAATCTTCACACTGAATTGGTTGGTTGTCTCCATGGTCATCAATCTGGCCTCAGAGCTGCCAGAAGCATGGAAACTGCTCTCCTGAACATCTGTGAAGACCTGCTCTCCAACCTTTGTTCCAATACCCCCTGTGTCCTCATTTTACTTAATCTCTCTTCAGTCAGCCATGCCACCCTGCTCAACCATCTCCGTGATAACTTGGGTATCACCGATCAGGCTCTGGCTTGGCTGACCTCTTTTCTCTCTGATGGACCCTCACAGGTCCAACTTGGGTCCTTCCTCTCCTCTATATCTCTACCTGTGGCATTCCACATGGGTCTAAGGCTGGATTACTGCAACAACCTTTTTCTAAATCTGCCTGCTTCTACCCTCTGCAACTCATCCAGAACAGGACTGCGAGATGTGTCCTTGGCCTCAAGCCCTGGGGCCGTATGTCTCCAGGACAGAAATCTCTGCACTGGCTCCTAGTGGCTGTGAGGATTACGTTAAAAACCCTCTGCATTATCCACAAGGCCATCTGGGGCCTGTGGCCTCAATTCCTTCAACTCTCTCTTCCTAAATATCTACCTTCTTGAGCTCTTCGCTCATCCGCCTCCAACTCCCTCAGTGTCAGTCGCTTCTCAAAGCAACAATTTGGCGGTAGATCTCTCTCTTCGGCTGAGGCTTCCCTCTGGAACAGCATCCCTACCTCCCTGAAACTTGAGGAAAACCATCTCTGGTTCCGGAAGCACCTCAAGACCTTCCTCTTTGCTTCTGCTTTCTCTCCTCATCTCCCCTACTGAACTCCTGTCTAAAATGACACTGGTCACCTGGCTACCCTCTTATCTCGGGCCCAGGTCCCCTCCCCCACCAGCTGCACACCTGCACAGCCTCCCGGGCAACCTCTGCACTTTGGGGTTGTTTCTGCACCCCTGCAGCCTCCACCAGATCCCAACTCTTGTCTGCCCTTACCCTTACACTTGCCACTAGCTGGCCACATTTTACCTAGTGTTGTATTTATTTATTTATTTATTTATTCTTATGTTGATCCTATGTATTGCTCTGCCCCTTCCCCGTAGCCCCGCACTTACCCTCTCCCCCTCCCCAGCACTTGTGTGATCTCAATGTCACCTGGCCTAGGAAGATTGTTGTCTTTGTCTTCCCTCTGCTCACCCTCCTTGCCTAGTCACGCCTTGAAACACTTGTGTATAGGCACACTATAAATACCATATCATATCATATCATATCATACTTCATCTGCTCTCAAGGTTTGTGCTCAAATTATACAGTTAACACAGGGGTACTGTACGGTTTCTTTCGGTAAACCCCATGAATGGGGCAATGTAAGACTTTTTACTCTAGTACTTTTAAGGTTATTCCTCACTACTCTCTTTTTTATGTTCGTGCTTCTATTATATGCAAAGATGGGTTTCTCAAAATGTGCCTTCCCTGTGTTCAAATTTTTTAAATTCATGATGACTGCATGGGTTCCAGAAGTGCTTGTCTGTTACTACTCCAGGCTCTCTTGGCAAATTTTCTGTGGTTTATATCCTGCTATCCTCTGTCGATCCATTTCAATATTAATTGATTGGTATCCTCTTGATAAGTATTTTTATAATTACTATTCCATCAGAGTCTCAAGAATTGTCTGAACGGTAAATTCTCCTTAAGCTGTTTAGGATGGTGATTCTGCTTATGTGAAAGGGCATTTCTGTCCATCTTCATATGGTATGGTTTCACATTGAGAACTCCTCCATGAATAAAAATGGTTACGTCCAAGAAGTCAAGGTGGCCCTCACTAATCTGAGCTGCAAACTGAAGATGCCTATTTTGGCAAATGCACCATTTATATGCTGTTTCCTTATGACTATGACATTGTCTATAAATTGTTTGCACTCTAGTATGTTACTTCCAAATGGATCGGTCCCCCTATGAATAACCATTTCTTAAAATAAAGGTACATATAGACTTGCAATGTTTGGAGCCACTGTGGCTCCCATAGCAGTTCCTCTGATCTGTATGAAAACTTCTTCCTAAAATTGGAAATAATGTTCATTAGTACCCAGCGAGGATCAATGAGCTTGTAAAATGCAAACTCATTTTTTCTCGCCATGGCCTTAACTTGCCCAGATGGCTCTGAG
Source organism: Ambystoma mexicanum (assembly GCF_040938575.1). Classification (NCBI taxonomy): domain Eukaryota; kingdom Metazoa; phylum Chordata; class Amphibia; order Caudata; family Ambystomatidae; genus Ambystoma; species Ambystoma mexicanum. The sequence goes on from NC_090937.1 coordinate 678,828,543, forward strand.
CACCACCGTTCCGGAGTGCTTTCTATGAGTGGCTGCCATGGAAATGGAGAAGGGGCTATGTGTAGTCCCATCACCCCTTCCATGGCGGGCATTTTTTTTTTTTTTTTTTACATTGATTTAAATGGCCACCTTGTTTTATTTTTCTCGAGTCGAGAAACGGTCACAGCATTCATATACTGGTGCACAGAAGTAGTCTTTACTATGGCAATATAACCTGAGGAGGGGGGCATTACCGGTCGGGTAATGACCCCAGGGCTCTGTTAAAGCCTTTGCTTCGCTCGGGCTTCTAACTACAGTCCCAGCGACATTACCCGACTGGTAATGACCCCCTACTCAGCTTATATTGTCTTAGTAAAGACTATTTCTGTGCACCAGTACATTCATTATTTTTGTATGTATGACCATGAGTCCACTGTCTCTAAAGGAGCTCTTACGACTTCCGGTGTAGCCTGTTGCGGTATGGTAGCATAGAGTGATACTATCTACAAGCCTATCAGCAGGTTATTTGCTGCAGGGATCAAACGGCATATCTTTCAATATGTTGATGATATGGGTGGTGTCCATGACATAGTATTTCATATTGGGCATGCATTTCTGTAAAGTCATACTTGTGTTTTTGTAGAAATACACACCCAATATGAAATCCTTTATCAAGGACTGTATCTACATATTGGAAGATAGATATACATAGACACGCACACACACATATATGCAAACAGAGAAGCACATAGTGCAGAGATAGGAATGGACATCTGGCAGAAAATGTTTAGCAGGATTGCAATTCTGCCCTCCCTGTTCCTGCTGCTTCAAATGCATACTGTGTGCTGCTATGCACACTTCCCCTAAATCTCCTTTAGCTTACTTCTGATTTTGTCTTGAGACTGATGGAGACGTCCCCTGTTGTTCTCTGTTTACACAATCCCTCTCTCCTCGAATATTCATTCCACTAGTATCCTGTCTTCCTCTCTGAATTTTTCCTTCTACCTCCTACGTCCAACCTCCTTCTCTCTTAGTTCCACTTCTTTGTCAACCTCGGTTGGCTCCCTCTATCGTCTTGCTTATTTTGTTTCTTCTCAAAAACGTTGTACACCTTTGCTGACCCCTTACCTTTGGCCCACTCATAAATCTTTGCATTGCTGTAAGAATTCTCATTCTGACTCCTATCTTGTTTCACTATCTTCTAATCATCTTTCCCATAACTTACAGCTATTTTGCACTATGCGTTTTTATTATCACTATCTAACTCATCTCTTTCATCTAATCTTTGTTGTCTTTTCTCCTTTCTTAACAATGGTCTGTACCCTTGCCCTCCTGATCCTACTTTCTCTGTTTCTGGGTTGGCTTTTGATTTAACCTCTAATGTCGTTGCGATTTATTATGCGGTCACACTCAACTCAGGGTCTTCCTTTCCCCCCAATGAATGGGGTGTAAAATAAATCACTATGATTTTGATTCGGTTCAGTTTGGTAAGGGCTCTCCAACCCGTCTCGCACCCAACACCAACAAATAACCAGTACCACAGTGGACTAGGAACTAGGCCGGTGTGTAATAAGAATATATATATATATATATATATATATATATATATATATATATATATATATATATATATATATATATATATATATATATATATATATAATTATTATTTTTTTTTCCAAGGAAAAAACTTTGTTAAAGGGACGTTATGGTAAAGTTAAACTAATAAAAACCTATGAAATTAAGTAAAAAAACGTTGTTAAAGAGATGTTATGGTTCCAAGTAAAATCGAAAAGCCCCTGAAGTTCGACAGTTATGGTAAGCTAATCAACCATAACTCGCGCCACCACCGTGCATTGCTAATACTAACACCCAGGACATCAAAGATGACATCACAAATGTCATTGATGACATCACTGATGACATCACATGTCTGGCCCCCCCTTTTTTTCCTTTATTGCGATATCTTGGCCACATGGTTTCCTTCAGTAACAGTCATGAATTAAAAATTGAAAAGGTACTCTATTTGTAGACGTATCCTTCAAGTATGTTCTTACAGTAATTCCCTTAGGGTCCAGTCAAATCATGTGATACATATGCATAGGGTAAGTGGCACCTTTCAAATAGAGCAATCATTTCTCTTCATAAACTTAATCAGTTAGAATATGAACACTTTCTGCTACTACTGCTGTTTTTATCCTTACTTCAAAGTCCTTGTATATTCTCAAATTTGTATGTGTTGTTGTCTCTCTGTGCTTTTTCTATAATAATGCAATTATGTAGTAAGTGGGGTTTATTAGCTACTTATCACCTGTTTCACAGTACACAAAACTCTAATAAGAAAACAGTTATCATTTCACTATTCAACATGGCAAGCTTATGAATATTGCACTTCCATCATATATGCTGCACACAATGCCGATATTTCTACATGATTAGCTTAGGATACTGTATAGAACTTCATAATAGAATGCTATTTATATCAACGCAATGCTTAATGTATGTACTAATTAGCACTTGATATTTATTCCAATATTTCTTGCCACTTTTTGGTCAACATTATAATGAGAATACCTTCGACAGAGTTTTCATGAAAAGTAAATGTACATGTGATGTCATCAGTGATGTCATCAATGACATTTGTGATGTCATCTTTGATGTCCTGGGTGTTAGTCTTAGCAATGCACAGTGGTGGCGCGAGTTATGGTTGCTTAGCTTACCATAACTGGCGAATTTCAGGGGGTTTTCGGTTTTACTTGGAACCATAACGTCCCTTTAACAACATTTTTTTACTTCATTTCATAGGTTTTTATTAATGCAACTTTACCATAACATCCCTTTAACAAACTTTTTTTCATTGAATTTCATAGGTTTTTATTAGTGCAACTTAACCATAACGTCCCTTTAACAACGTTTTTTTATTGAATTTCATAGATTTTTATTAGTGCAACTTATCCATAATATCCCTTTAACACTTTTTTTGTACTGAATTTCATAGGTTTTTATTAGTGCAACGTAACCATAACGTCCTTTTCAATAGATGAAGACCACTAGCATCCTAGGTCCTCAAAGTGGGAACCCCGGGTGGTATGAAAACGATTTTTATTCCCAAACCGGAACGCCTGCGGTGTCCCGGTGTAGGAAGGAAAATCTTTTACAAGATGGCCACCATGGAAAGGGAAGGCGGGGTGTATAAAGAGAACACAACAGGGCCTCAGCAGGGGGTGGGGGGAACAAGAGGTCAACAAGGGGCATCATAGGAGGGGAGACAAGTGGAAGACGCGGGGCTTGAGCAGAGGGGAACAGGAGGAAGGCATTGGGCATGAGCAGGGGGGTGGGGGGAACAGTAGGAAGACACGGGGCATGATTGGGGGGTGGGGGGAACAGGAAAGAGACACAGGGCATGAGCGGGAGTGGGGGGAACAGGAGGGAGACACGGGGCTTGAGCGGGGGTGGGGGGAACAGGGGAGACACAGGGCATGAGCGGGGGGTGGGGGGAACAGGGGAGACACGGGGCATGAGCAGGGGGTGGGGGAACAGGAGGTAGACACAGGACACAGGGCATGAGTGGGGGGTGGGGGAACGGGAGGGAGACACGGGGCATGAGCATGGGGGTGGGGGGGAACGTCAGGTAGACACGGGGCACGAAACGGGAGGTGGGGGAGAACAGGGGAGGGGAGACACGGGGCATGAGCGGGGGTGGGGTGAACAGGGGAGACACGGGGCATGAGCGGGGGGTGGGAGGGGAGCAGGGGAGATACAGGGCATGAACAGGGGGGTGGGGGGAACAGGAGGGAAACACGGGGCATGGGCAGGGGGTGGGGGGTACAGGAGGGATACACGGAGCATGAGTGGGGGTGAGGGGGTACAGGAGGGAGACACAGGGCATGAGCGGGGGGTGGGGGGTACAGGAGGGAGACACGGGGCATGAGCGGGGGTGTGGGGAACGGGAGGGAGACACAGGACATGAGCAGGGGGTAGGGGGGAACAGGGGAGACTTGGGGCATGAGCGGGGGGTGGGGGGAAAAGGAGGGAGACAAAGGGCATGAGCAGGGGGTGGAGGGAACAGGGGAGACATGGGGCATGAGCGGGGGGTGGGGGGGAGCAGGGGAGACACGGGGCATGAACGGGGGTGGGGGAAACAGGAGGGAAAGACGGGGCATCGGCGGGGGGTGGGGGTACAGGAGGGAGACACGGGGCATGAGCGGGGGTGGTGGAGAATGGGAGGGAGACACTGGGCATGAGCGGGGAGTGAGGGGGTACAGGAGGGAGACACAGGGCATGAGCAGAGGGTGGGGGGGTACAGGAGTGAGACACGGGGCATGAGCGGGGGGTGGGGGGAAAGGGAGGGAGACACGGGACATGAGCAGGGGGTAGGGGGGAACAGGGGAGACACCACGGGGCATGAGTGGGGGGTGGGGGGAAAGGAGGGAGACAAAGGGCATGAGCGGGGGGTGGGGGGGAATGGGAGAGAGACACGGGGCATGAGTGGGGGGTAGGGGGGAACAGGGGAGACACGGGGCATGAGCGGGGGTGGGGGGGAAAGGAGGGAGACACGGGGCATGAGCAGGGGGTGGGGGGAACAGGGGAGACACGGGGCATGAGCGGGGGGCGGGGGGAAGCAGGGGAGACACGGGGCATGAATGGGGGTGGGGGAAACAGGAGGGAAAGACGGGGCATGGGCGGGGGTGGGGGTACAGGAGGGAGACACAGGGCATGAGCGGGGTGGTGGAGAATGGGAGGGAGACACTGGGCATGAGCGGGGAGTGAGGGGGTAAAAGAGGGAGACACGGGGCATGAGCAGGGGGTGGGGGGAATGGGAGGGAGACACGGGACATGAGCAGGGGGTAGGGGGGAACAGGGGAGACACAGGGCATGAGCGGTGGTGGGGGGGGAAAGGAGGGAGACAAAGGGCATGAGCGGGGGGTGGGGGAGAACGGGAGAGAGACACGGGGCATAAGCGGGGGTTTTGGGGGAACAGGGGAGACACAGGGCATGAGTGGGGGGTGGGGGGAAAAGGAGGGAGACACGGGGCATGAGCAGGGGGTGGGGGAAGCAGGGGAGAAACGGGGCATGAACGGGGGGTGGGGGAAACAGGAGGGAAAGACGGGACATGGGTGGGGAGTGGGGGTACAGGAGGGAGACACGGGGCATGAGCGGGGGTGGTGGAGAATGGGAGGGAGACACTGGGCATGAGCGGGGAGTGAGGGGGTACAGGAGGGAGACACAGGGCATGAGCGGGGGGTGTGGGGGTTCAGGAGGGAGACACAGGGCATGAGCGGGGGCTGGGGGGAACAGGAGGGAGACACAGGACATGAGCAGGGGGTAGGGGGGAACAGGGGAGACACAGGCATGAGCGGGGGGTGGGGGGAAAAGGAGGGAGACAAAGGGCATGAGCGGGGGGTGGGGGGAACAGGGGAGACACAGGGCATGAGCGTGGGGTGGGGGGAACGGGAGGTAGACACGGGACACAGGGCATGAGCGGGGGGTGGGGGGAATGGGAGGGAGACACGGGGCATGATCGGGGGGTGGGGGGAACGTCAGGTAGACATGGGGCATGAGCGGGGGGTGGGGGGAAACGGGAGGTAGACACGGGGCATGAGTGGGGGGTGGGGGGAACAGGGGAGACATGGGGCATGAGCGGGGGTTGGGGGAACAGGGGAGACACGTGGCATGAGCGGGGGTTTGGGGAACAGGGGAGACATGGGGTATGAGCGGGGGTGGGGGGTAACAGGGGAGACACGGAGCATGAGCAGGGGGTGGGGGGAACGGGAGGGAGACATGGGGCATGAACGGGGGGTGGGGGAACAGGGGACACACGGGGCATGAACTGGGGGTGGGGGGAACAGGAGGGAGACACAGGGCATGAGCGGGGGATGGGGGGGTACAGGTGGGAGACACAGGTCATGAGCGGGGGGAGGGGAGGAACAGGGGAGGCATGGGGCATGAGCGGGGTGGGGGGGAACAGGAGGTAGACACGGGACACAGGGCATGAGCGGGGGGTGGGGGGAATGGGAGGGAGACACAGGGAAGGAGCGGGGGGTGGGGGGAATGTCAGGTAGACACGGGGCATGAGCAGGGAGTGGGGGGAACAGGGGAGACACGGGGCATGAGCGGGGGTGGGGGGAATAGGGGAGACATGGGGCATGAGCGGGGGGTGGGGGGAACAGGGGAGACACGGGGCATGAGCGGGGGGTGGGGGGGAATAGGGGAGACACAGGGCATGAACGGGGGGTGGGGGGAACAGGAGGGAGACGGGGGCATGAACGGGGGGTGGGGGGAAAAGGAGGGAGACACAGGGCATAAGCGGGGGGTGGGGGGAACAGGGGAGACACAGGGCATGAGCGGGGGTTGGGGGGAATGGGCGGTAGACACAGGACACAGGGCATGTGCGGGTGGTGGAGGGAATGGGAGGGAGACACGGGGCATGAGCGGGGGGTGGGGGGGACGTCAGGTAGTCACGGGGCATGAGCGGGGGGTGGGGGGGAATGGGAGGTAGACACGGGGCATGAGTGGGTTGGGGGGAACAGGGGAGACAGGGGGCATGAGCGGGGGTGGGGGGAACAGTGGAGACAAAGGGCATGAGCGGGGATTGGGGGGAACAGGGGAGACACAGAGCATGAGCTGGGGGTGGGGGGAATGGGAGGGAGACATGGGGCATGAACGGGGGTGGGGGGAACAGGGGAGACACTGGGCATGAACTGTAGGTGGGGGAACAAGAGGGAGACACAGGGCATGAGCGGGGGTGGAGGGGTACAGGTGGGAGACATGGGTCATGAGCGGGGGTTGGGGGGAACAGGGGAGGCACGGGGCATGAGCGGGAGGTGGGGGTAACAGGGGAGACACGGGGCATGAGCGGGGGTGGGGGGAATGGGAGGTAGACACAGGACACAGGGCATGAGCGGGGGGTGGGGGGAATGGGAGGTAGACACGGGACACAGGGCATGAGCGGGGGGTGGGGGGAACGGGAGATAGACACGGGGCACGAACTGGGGGTGGGGGGAACAAGAGGGAGACACAGGGCATGAGCGGGGGTAGGGGGGTACAGGTGGGAGACATGGGTCATGAGCGAGGGGTGGGGGAACAGGGGAGGCACGGGGCATGAGCGGGAGGTGGGGGTAACAGGGGAGACACGGAGCATGAGCGGGGGTGGGGGGAATGGGAGGTAGACACGGGACACAGGGCATGAGCAGGGGGTGGGGGGAACAGGAGGGAGACACGGGGCATGAGCGGGGGGTGGGGGAAACATCAGGTAGACACAGGGCATGAGCGGGGGGTGGGAGGAACAGGGGAGACACGGGGCATGAGCGGGGGGTGGGGGGGGCACAGGGGAGGCATGGGGCATGAGCCGGGGGTGGGGGGAACAGGGGAGACACGGGGCATGAGCGGGGGTGGTGGAGAATGGGAGGGAGACACTGGGCATGAGCGGGGAGTGAGGGGGTACAAGAGGGAGACACGGGGCATGAGCAGGGGGTGGGGGGAATGGGAGGGAGACACAGGACATGAGCAGGGTGTAGGGGGGAACAGGGGAGACACAGGGCATGAGCGGGGGTGGGGGGGAAAGGAGGGAGACAAAGGGCATGAGCGGGGGGTGGGGGGGAACGGGAGAGAGACACGGGGCATGAGCCGGGGGTAGGGTGGAACAGGGGAGACACGGGGCATGAGCGGGGGGTGGGGGGGAAAAGGAGGGAGACACGGGGCATGAGCAGGGGGTGGGGGAAACAGGGGAGACACGGGTATGAGCGAAGGGTGGGGGGTAGCAGGGGAGACACGGGGCATGAAACGGGGGGTGGGGGAAACAGGAGGGAAAGATGGGGCATGGGTGGGGAGTGGGGGTACAGGAGGGAGACACGGCGCATGAGCGGGGGTGGTGGCGAATGGGAGGGAGACACTGGGCATGAGCGAGGAGTGAGGGGGTACAGGAGGGAGACACAGGGCATGAGCGGGGGGTGGGGGGGTACAGGAGGGAGACACAGGGCATGAGCGGGGGCTGGGGGGAACAGGAGGGAGACACAGGACATGAGCAGGGGGTAGGGGGGAACAGGGGAGACACGGGCATGAGCGGGGGGTGGGAGAAAAGGAGGGAGACAAAGGGCATGAGCGGGGGGTAGGGGGAACAGTGGAGACACGGGGCATGAGCGGGGGGTGGGGGGAAAAGGAGGGAGACACAGGGCATGAGCGGGGGGTGGGGGGAACAGGGGAGACACAGGGCATGAGCGGGGGGTGGGGGGAACGGGGGGTAGATACGGGACACAGGGCATAGGCAGGGGGTGGGGGGAATGGGAGGGAGACACAGGGCATGAGCGGGGGTGGGGGGAACGTCAGGTAGACATGGGGCATGAGCGGGAGGTGGGGGGAAACGGGAGGTAGACACGGGGCATGAGTGGGGGCTGGGGGGAACAGGGGAGACACGGGGCATGAGCGGGGGTTGGGGGGAACAGGGGAGACACGTGGCATGAGCGGGGGTTGGGGGAACAGGGGAGACATGGGGTATGGGTGGGGGGGAACAGGGGAGACACGGAGCATGAGCAGGGGGTGGGGGGAACGGGAGGCAGACATGGGGCATGAACGGGGGGTGGGGGAACAGGGGACACATGGGGCATGAACTGGGGGTGGGGGGAACAGGAGGGAGACACAGGGCATGAGCGGGGGATGGGGGTACAGGTGGGAGACACAGGTCATGAGCGGGGGGTGGGGAGGAACAGGGAAGGCATGGGGCATGAGCGGGGTGGGGGGGAACGGGAGGTTGACACGGGACACAGGGCATGAGCGGGGGGTGGGGGGAACGGGAGGGAAACACAGGGAAGGAGCGGGGGGTGGGGGGAATGTCAGGTAGACACGGGGCATGAGCAGGGAGTGGGGGGAACAGGGGAGACACGGGGCATGAGCGGGGGGTGGGGGGAATAGGGGAGACATGGGGCATGAGCGGGGGGTGGGGGGAACAGGGGAGACACGGGGCATGAGCGGGGGGTGGAGGGGAATAGGGGAGACACAGGGCATGAACGGGGGGTGGGGGGAACAGGAGGGAGACGGGGGCATGAGCGGGGGGTGGGGGGGAAAAGGAGTGAGACACGGGGCATAAGCGGGGGGTGGGGGGAACAGGGGAGACACAGGGCATGAGCGGGGGTTGGGGGGAATGGGAGGTAGACACAGGACACAGGGCATGTGCGGGTGGTGGAGGGAATGGGAGGGAGACACGGGGCATGAGCGAGGGGTGGGGGGGACGTCAGGTAGACACGGGGCATGAGCGGGGGGTGGGGGGGAATGGGAGGTAGACACGGGGCATGAGTGCATGAGTGGGGGGTTGGGGGGAACAGGGGAGACAGGGGGCATGAGCGGGGGTGGGGGGGAACAGTGGAGACAAAGGGCATGAGCGGGGATTGGGGGAACAGGGGAGACACGGGCATGAGCAGGGGATTGGGGGAACAGGGGAGACACAGAGCATGAGCTGGGGGTGGGGGGAACGGGAGGGAGACATGGGGGTGGGGGAACAGGGGAGACACGGGGCATGAACTGGGGGTGGGGGGAACAAGAGGGAGACACAGGGCATGAGCGGGGGTGGAGGGGTACAGGTGGGAGACATGGGTCATGAGCGGGGGGTGGGGGGAACAGGGGAGGCACGGGGCATGAGCGGGAGGTGGGGGTAACAGGGGAGACACGGGGCATGAGCGGGGGTGGGGGGAATGGGAGGTAGACACAGGACACAGGGCATGAGCGGGGGGTGGGGGGAACGGGAGGTAGACACGGGACACAGGGCATGAGCGGGGGGTGGGGGGAACGGGAGGGAGACACGGGGCACGAACTGGGGGTGGGGGGAACAAGAGGGAGACACAGGGCATGAGCGGGGGTAGGGGGGTACTGGTGGGAGACATGGGTCATGAGCGAGGGGTGGGGGAACAGGGGAGGCACGGGGCATGAGCGGGAGGTGGGGGTAACAGGGGAGACACGGGGCATGAGCGGGGGTGGGGGGAATGGGAGGTAGACACGGGACACAGGGCATGAGCGGGGGGTGTGGGGAACGGGAGGGAGACACGGGGCATGAGCGGGGGGTGGGGGAAACATCAGGTAGACACAGGGCATGAGCGGGGGGTGGGAGGAACAGGGGAGACACGGGGCATGAGCGGGGGGTGGGGGGCGAACAGGGGAGGCATGAGGCATGAGCCGGGGGTGGGGGGAACAGGGGAGACACGGGGCATGAGCGGGGGGTGGGGGGAACAGGGGAGACATGGGGCATGAACAGGGGTGGGGAACAGGAGGGAGACACACAGGGCATGAACGGTGGTGGGGGTTACAGGAGGGAGACACGGGGCATGAGCGGGGGGTGGGGGGAACGGGAGCGAGACACGGGACATGAGCAGGGGGTAGGGGGAACAGGGGAGACAAGGGGCATGAGCGGGGGGTGGGGGGGAAGGAGGGAGACAGGGGGCATGAGCCGGGGGTGGGGGGTACAGGAGGGAGACACGGGGCATGAGTGGGGGGTGGTGGGAATGGGAGGGAGACACGGAGCATGAGCGGGGGTGGCGGGAACAGGGGAGACACGGGGCTTGAGCGGGTGGTGGGGGGAATGGGAGGGAGACACAGGGCATGAGCGGGGGGTGGAGAAGAAAAGGAGGGAGACACGGGGCATGAGTGGGGGTGGGGGAAAAGGAGGGAGATGCGGGGGTGGGGGAAAAGAAGGGAGACACAGGGGGTGGGGGAACAGGGGAGACATGGGGCATGAGCGGGGGGTAGGGGGGAAGGAGGGAGACGCGGGACATGAGCGGGAGGTGGGGGGTACAGGAGGGAGACATGGGGTATGAGCGGAGGGTGGGGGAACGGGAGGTAGACAAGGGGCATGAGCGGGGGCGGGGGAGAATGGGAGGGAGACACTGGGCATGATCAGGGGGTGGGGGGGTATAGGAAGGAGACACGGTGCATGAGCGGGGAGTGGGGGGAATGGGAGGGAGACACGGGGCATGAGCGGGGGTGGGGGGAACAGAGGAGACACGGAGCATGAGCGGGTGGTGGGGGGAAAAGGAGGGAGACACAAGGCATGAGCGGGGGGTGGGGGGGAAAGGAGGGAGACACAGTGCATGAGCGGGGGTGGGGGAGAAAAGGAGGGAGACACGGGGCATGAGCGGGGGTGGGGGGAAAAGGAGGGAGACACGGGGGTGGGGGGAAAAGGAGGGAGACAGGGGCATGAGCTGGGGATAGGGTAAACAGGGGAGACACGGGACATGAGTGGGGGGTGGGGTTACACGAGGGGGTATGAGCAGGGGGTGGGGGGAACGGGAGGTAGACACGGGGCATGAGCGGGGGGTGGGATTACAGTAGGGAGACATGGGGTCTGAGCGGGGGTTAGGTGGAACGGGAGGTAGACACGGGGCATGAGCGGGGGGTGGGGGAGAACGGGAGGGAGACACTGGGCATGAGCAGGGGGTGGGGGCTACAGGAGGGAGACACGGGGCATGAGCAGGGGTGGGTGGAATGGGAGGGAGACACAGGGCATGAGCGGGGGGTGGAGGGAACAGGGGAGACATGGGGCATGAGTGAGGGGTAGAGGGAAAAGGAGGGAGACACAGGGCATGAGCTGGGGGTGGGGGAAACAGGGGTTACACCGGGCATGATCGGGGGTGGAGGGAACAAGGAGACACGGGGCATGAGAGGGTGGTGGGGGTAACGGGAGGCAGACACGGGACACAGGGCATGAGCGGGGGTGGGGGGAATGGGAGGGAGACAAGGGGCATGAGTGAGGGGTGGGGGGAACGTCAGGTAGACACGGGTCATGAGCAGGGGGTAGGGGGGAACAGGGGAGACACCGGGCATGAGCGGGGTGGGGGGGAACAGGGGAGACACGGGGCATGAGCAGGGGGTGGGGGGTACATGAGGGAAACACGGGGCATGAGCGCAGGTGGGGGAACGGGAGGTAGACAAGGGGCATGAGCGGGGGGTGGGGGAATGGGAGGGAGACACTGGGCATGAGCGGGGGGTACAGGAGGGAGACACGGGCCATGAGCGGGGGGGTGGGGGTGTACAGGAGGGAGACACGGGGCATGAGCGGGTGATGGGGGGAACGGGAGGGAGACACGGGGCATGAGCGGGGTGTGGGGGGAAAAGGAGGGAGACGCAGGGGTGGGTGGGAAAAGGAGGGAGACACGGGGCATGAGCGGGGGGTAGGGGGAACGGGAGGGAGACACTGGGCATGAGCAGGGGTGGGGGGTACAGGAGAGAGACAAAGGGAATGAGCGGGGGATGGGGGGTACAGGAGGGAGATACGGGGCATGAGCGGGGGTGGAGGGGAACGGGAGGGAGACACGGGGCAGGAGCGGGGGGTGGGCGTACAGGAGGGAGACACGGGGCATGAGCGGGGGGTGGGGGGGTACAGCGGGGAGATAGGGGTATAAACGGGGGTGGGGGAACGGGAGGGAGACACGGGGCATGCGCGGGGGGTGGGGAGGAATGGGAGGGAGACACGGGGCATGAGGGCGAGTATGGGGGAACAGGGGAGATACGGGTCATGAGCGGGGGAGGGGGGAAAAGGAGGGCGACATGGGGCATGAGCGGGGAGTGGGGGGGAACAGGGGAGACACGGGGCATGACCAGGGGTGGGGGAACAGGAGGTAGACACGGGACACAGGGCATGAGCGGGGGGTGGGGGGAATGGGAGGGAGACACGGGGCATGAGTGGGGGGTGGGTGAGAACATCAGGTAGACACGGGGCATGAGTGGGGGGTGGGGGGAACAGGGGAGACACGGGGCATGAGCAGGGGGTGGGGGGAACAGGGGAGACACAGGGCATGAGCGGGGGTGGGGTGAACAGGGGAGACACGGGGCATGAACGGGGGGTGGGGGGATCAGGGGAGACACAGGGCATGAACGGGGGGTGTGGGGAACAGGGGAGACACGGGGCATGAGCGGGGGTGGGGGGAAAAGGAGGGAGACACAGGGCATGAGCAATGGTGGGGAGGAAAAGGAGGGAGACACAGGGCATGAGCGGGGGGAGGAGGGAGACACGGGGCATGAGCGGAGGGTGGGTGGTACAGGAGGGAGACACGGGGCATGAGCGGGGGGGGGGTACAGGAGGGAGACACGGGGCATGAGCGGGGGGTGGGGGGAACAGGGGGGAGACAAGGGGCATGAGCGAGGGGTGGGGGGAACGTCAGGTAGACACGGGGCATGAGCAGGGGGTAGGGGGAACAGGGGAGACACAGGGCATGAGCGGGAGTGGGGGAGAACAGAGGAGACACAGGGCATGAGTGTGGGTGGGGGGAACAGGGGAGACACGGGGCATGAGCAGGGGGTGGGGGGAACAGGGGAGACACGGGGCATGAGCGGGGTGGGGGGAACAGGGGAGACACGGGGCATGAGCAGGGGGTGGGGGGAACAGGGGAGACACGGGGCATGAGCAGGGGGTGGGGGATACATGAGGGAGACACGGGGCATGAGCGCGGGTGGGGGAACGGGAGGTAGACAAGGGGCATGAGCGGGGGGTGGGGGAATGGGAGGGAGACACTGGGCATGAGCGGGGGGTACAGGAGGGAGACACGGGCCATGAGCGGGGGGTGGGGGTGTACAGGAGGGAGACACGGGGCATGAGCGGGAGATGGGGGAACGGGAGGGAGACACGGGGCATGAGCGGGGCGTGGGGGGAAAAGGAGGGAGATGCAGGGGTGGGTGGGAAAAGGAGGGAGACACGGGGCATGAGCGGGGGGTAGGGGGAACGGGATGGAGACACTGGGCATGAGCAGTAGTGGGGGGGTACAGGAGAGAGACAAAGGGAATGAGCGGGCGGTGGGGGGTACAGGAGGGAGATACGGGGCATGAGCGGGGGTGGAGGGGAACGGGAGGGAGACACAGGGCATGAGCTGGGGGTGGGCGTACAGGAGGGAGACACGGGACATGAGTGGGGGGTACAGAAGGGAGACACGGGGTATAAACGGGGGGTGGGGGGAACGGGAGGGAGACACGGGGCATGCGCGGGGGGTGGGGAGGAATGGGAGGGAGACACGGACATGAGGGCGAGTATGGGGGAACAGGGGAGATACGGGTCATGAGCGGGGGGAGGGGGGGAAAAGGAGGGCGACACAGGGCATGAGAGGGGAGTGGGGGGGAACAGGGGAGACACAGGGCATGACCAGGGGTGGGGGAACGGGAGGTAGACACGGGACACAGGGCATGAGCGGGGGGTGGGCGGAATGGGAGGGAGACACGGGGAATGAGTGGGGGGTGGGTGAGAACATCAGGTAGACATGGGGCATGAGTGGGGGGTGGGGGGAACAGGGGAGACATGGGGCATGAGCAGGGGGTGGGTGGAACAGGGGAGACACGGGGCATGAGCGGGGGTGGGGTGAACAGGGGAGACACGGGGCATGAACGGGGGGTGGGGGGAACAGGGGAGACACAGGGCATGAACGGGGGTGTGGGGAACAGGGGAGACACGGGGCATGAGCGGGGGTGAGGGGAAAAGGAGGGAGATACAGGGCATGAACGGGGGGAGGAGGGAGACACGGGGCATGAGCGGAGGGTGGGTGGAACAGGAGGGAGACACGGGGCATGAGCGGGGGTGGGAGGTACAGGAGGGAGACATGGGGCATGAGCGGGGGTGGGGGGAACGTAAGGGAGACACCGGGCATGAGCGGGGGGTGGGGGGGTACAGGAGGGAGACACCGGGCATGAGCGGGGGGTGGGGGGCACAGGGGGGAGACACGGGGCATGAGCGGGGGATGGGGGGAACAGGAGGGAGACACGGGGCATGAGCGGGGAGTGGGGGGAAAAGGAGGGAGATGCAGGGGTTGGTGGGAAAAAGAGGGCGACACAGGGCATTAGCGTGGGGTGGGGGGGTACAGGAGGGAGAAACGGGGCATGAGCGGGGGGTGGGGGTAATGGGAGGGAGACACAGGGCATGAGGGGGGTAGGGGGAACAGGGGAGACATGGGGCATGAGCGGGGGGTAGGGGGAACAGGGGAGACATGGGCATGAGTGAGGGGTAGGGGGAAAAGGAGGGAGACACAGGGCATGAGCTGGGGGTGGGGGAAACAGGGGAGACCCAGGGCATGAGTGGGGGTGGAGGGAACAAGGAGACACGGGGCATGAGCGGCGGGTGGGGGAACGGGAGGCAGACACGGGACACAGGGCATGAGCGGGGGTGGGGGGAATGGGAGGGAGACAAGGGGCATGAGCGGGGGGTGAGGGGAACGTCAGGTAGACACGGGGCATGAGCAGGGGGTAGGGGGGAACAGGGGAGACACAGGGAATGAGCGTGGGTGGGGGGGAATAGAGGAGACACGGGGCATGAGTGGGGGGTGGGGGAATGGGAGGTAGACACGGGACACAGGGCATGAGCGGGGGGTGGGGGGAATGGGAGGGAGATACGGGGCATGAGCGGGGTGTGGGTGAGAACATCAGGTAGACACGGGGCATGAGCAGCGGGTGGGGGGAACAGGGGTGACACGGGGCATGAGCAGGGGGTGGGGGGAACAGGGGAGACACGGGGCATGAACAGGGGTCGGGGGAACAGGGGAGACACAGGGAATAAACGGAGGGTGGGGAAACAGGGGAGACACGGGGCATGGGCAGGGGGTGGGGGAAAGGAGGGAGACACAGGGCATGAGCGGGGGGAGGAGGGAGACACGGGCATGAGCGGGGGGTGGGGGTACAGGAGGGAGACACAGGGCATGAGCGGGGGGTGGGGGGAATGAGAGGGAGACACTGGGCATGAGTGGGGGGTGGGGGGTACAGGAGGGAGACACAGGAAATGAGCGGGGGCTGAGGGGTACAGTGGGGAGACATGGGGCATGAGCAGGGGATGGGGGAACAGGAGGGAGATGCAGGGAGTGGGGGGAAAAGGAGGGAGATGCAGGGGTGGGTGGGAAAAAGAGGGAGACACGGGGCATGAGCGGGGGGTGGGGGGAACAGGAGGGAGACACTGGGCATGAGCGGGGGGTGGGGGGTACAGGAGAGAGGCACGCGGCATGAGTGGGGGGTGGGGGGTACAGGAGGAAGATACGGGGCATGAGCGGGGTGGGGGCAACGGGAGGGAGACACAGGGCATGAGCGGGGGTGGGCGTACAGGAGGGAGACACAGGGCATGAGCGGGGGGTGGGCAGGTACAGGAGGGAGACACGGGTCATAAGCAGGGGGTGGGGGGGAACGGGAGGGAGACACGGGGCATGAGCGGGGGGTGGGGGGGAATGGGAGGGAGACACGGGGCATGAGGGGGGTAGGGGGGAACAGGGGAGACACAGGGCATGAGCGGGGGTGGTGGGGAACAGGGGAGACACGGGGCATGAGCCGGGGGTGGTGCAACAGGGGAGACACGGGGCATGAACGGGGGGTGGGGGGAACAGGGGAGACACAGGGAATGATCGGGGGGGTGGGGAACAGGGAAGACACAGGGCATGAGCGGGGGTGGTGGGAAAATGAGGGAGACGAAGGGCATGAGCCGTAGTGTGGAGGAAAAGGAGGGAGACACAGTGCATGAGCGGGGGGAGGAGGGAGACACGGGGCATGAGCGGGGGGTGGGGGGTACAGGAGTGAGACACGGGGCATAAGCGGGGGGTGGGGGGTACAGGAGGGAGACACAGGGGCATGAGCGGGGAGTGGGGGGAATGGGAGGTAGACATGGGGCATGAGCAGGGGGTGGGGGAGAACGGGAGGGAGACACTGTGCATGCGCAGGGGGTGGTGAGGTACAGGAGAGAGACACAGGGCATGAGCGGGCATGGGGGGTGCAGGAGGGATACATGGGGCATGAGCGGGGGTGGTGGGTACTGGAGGGAGACACAGGGCATGAGCATGGGGTGGGGGGGAACATCGGAGACACGGGGCATGAGCGAGGGGTGGGGCGGAACAGGGGAGACACGGGGCATGAGCAGGGGGTGGGGGGAACAGGGGAGATACGTGGCATGAGCGGGGGTGGGGGGAACAGGGGAGACACGAGGCATGAACGGGGGGTGGGGGGGAACAGGGGAGACACAGGGCATGAACGGGGGTGTGGGGAACAGGGGAGACACGGGGCATGAGCGGGGGTGGGGGGAAAAGGAGGGAGACACAGGGCATGATCAGTGGTGGGGAGGAAAAGGAGGGAGACACAGAGCATGAGCGGGGAGAGGAGGGAGACACGGGGCATGAGCGGAGGGTGGGTGGTACAGGAGGGAGACACAGGGCATGAGCGGGGGGTGGGGGGTACAGGAGGGAGACACGGGGCATGAGCGGGGGGTTGGAGGAACGAAAGGGAGACACTGGGCATGAGCAGGGGGTGGGGGAGTACAGGAGGGAGACACCGGGCATGAGCGGGGGGTGGGGGGCACAGGGGGGAGACACAGGGCATGAGCGGGGGATGGGGGAACAGGAGGGAGACATGGGGCATGAGCGGGGAGTGGGGGGAAAAGGAGGGAGATGCAGGGGTGGGTGGGAAAAAGAGGGAGACACATGGAATGAGCGTGGGGTGAGGGGGTACAGGAGGGAGAAGCGGGGGGTGGGGGGTATGGGAGGGAGACACAGGGCATGAGCGGGGGGTAGGGGGAACAGGGGAGACATGGGGCATGAGCGGGGGTAGGGGGAACAGGTGAGACATGGGCATGAGTGAGGGGTAGGGGGAAAAGGAGGGAGACACGGGGCATGAGCTGGGGGTGGGGGAAACAGAGGAGACCCAGGGCATGAGTGGGGGTGGAGGGAACAAGGAGACACGGGGCATGAGCGGGGGGTGGGGGAACAGGAGGCAGACACAGGACACAGGGCATGAGTGGGAGTGGGGGGAATGGGAGGGAGACAAGGGGCATGAGCGGGGGGTGGGGGGAACGTCAGGTAGACACGGGGCATGAGCAGGGGGTAGGGGGGAACAGGGGAGACACAGGGCATGAGCGTGTGTGGGGGTGAACAGAGGAGACACTGGGCATGAGTGGGGGGTGGGCGAACGGGAGGTAGACACGGGACACAGGGCATGAGCGGGGGGTGGGGGAATGGGAGGGAGACACGGGGCATGAGCGGGGGGTGGGTGAGAACATCAGGTAGACACGGGGCATGAGCGGGGGGTGAGGGGGAACAGGGGAGACACGGGGCATGAGCAGGGGGTGGGGGGAACAGGGGAGACACGGGGCATGAGCGGGGGGTGGGGGAACAGGGGAGACACAGGGCATGAACGGGGGTTGGGGGGAACAGGGGAGACACAGGGCATAAACGGAGGGTGGGGAAACAGGGGAGACACAGGGCATGAGCGGGGGGAGGAGGGAGACACGGGGCATGAGCGGGGGGGGGGTTGGAGGAACGGGAGGGAGACACTGGGCATGAGCGGGGGGTGGGGGAGTACAGGAGGGAGACACCGGGCATGAGCGGGGGGTGGGGGGCACAGGGGGGAGACACAGGGCGTGAGCGGGGGATGGGGGAACAGGAGGGAGACATGGGGCATGAGCGGGGAGTGGGGGGAGAAGGAGGGAGATGCAGGGGTGGGTGGGAAAAAGAGGGAGACACAGGGCATGAGCGTGGGGTGAGGGGGTACAGGAGGGAGAAGCAGGGGGTGGGGGGTATGGGAGGGAGACACAGGGCATGAGCGGGGGGTAGGGGGAACAGGGGGGACATGGGGCATGAGCGGGGGTAGGGGGAACAGGTGAGACATGGGCATGAGTGAGGGGTAGGGGGAAAAGGAGGGAGACACGGGGCATGAGCTGGGGGTGGGGGAAACAGAGGAGACCCAGGGCATGAGTGGGGGTGGAGGGAACAAGGAGACACGGGGCATGAGCGGGGGGTGGGGGAACTAGAGGCAGACACGGGACACAGGGCATGAGTGGGAGTGGGGGGAATGGGAGGGAGACAAGGGGCATGAGCGGGGGGTCGGGGGAACGTCAGGTAGACACGGGGCATGAGCAGGGGGTAGGGGGGAACAGGGGAGACACAGGGCATGAGCAGGGGGTGGGGGGAACAGGGGAGACACGGGGCATGAGCGGGGGGTGGGGGAACAGGGGAGACACAGGGCATGAACGGGGGTTGGGGGGAACAGGGGAGACACAGGGCATAAACGGAGGGTGGGGAAACAGGGGAGACACAGGGCATGAGCGGGGGGAGGAGGGAGACACGGGGCATGAGCGGGGGGTGGGGGTACAGGAGGGAAACACAGGGCATGAGCGGGGGGTTAGGGAATGGGAGGGAGACACTGGGCATGAGCGGGGGGTGGGGGGGTACAGGAGGGAGACACAGGACATGAGCGGGGGCTGAGGGGTACAGGGGGGAGACACGGGGCATGAGCGGGGGATGGGGGAACAGGAGGGAGACACTGGGCGTGGGGGGAAAAGGAGGGAGATGCAGGGGTGGGTGGGAAAGAGAGGGAGACACGGGGCATGAGCAGGGGGTGGGGGGAACAGGAGGGAGGCACTGGGCATGAGCGGGGGCATGGGGGGGTACAGGTGAGAGGCACGGGGCATGAGTGGGGGGTGGGGGTACAGGAGGGATACACGGGTCATAAGCAGGGGGTGGGGGGAACGGGAGGGAGACACAGGGCATGAGCGGGGAGTGGGGGGAATGGGAGGGAGACACGGGGCATGAGGGTGGGTAGGGGGGAACAGGGGAGACACGGGCATGAGCGGGGGGTGGGGGGTACAGGAGGGAGACACAGGGGCATGAGCGGGGGGTGGGGGGAATGGGAGGTAGACACGGGGCATGAGCGGGGGGTGGGGGAGAACGGGAGGGAGACACTGGGCATGCGCAGGGGCTGGTGAGGTACAGGAGAGAAACACGGGGCATGAGCGGGGGGTGAGGGGTGCAGGAGGGATACACGGGGCATGAGCAGGGGGTGGTGGGTACAGGAGGGAGACACAGGGCATGAGCAGGTGAGCAGGGGGTGGGGGGGAAAAGGGGAGACACAGGGCATGAGCGGGGGGTGGGGCGGAACAGGGGAGACACGGGGCATGAGCAGGGGGTGGGGGGAACAGGGGAGATATGTGGCATGAGCGGGGGGTGGGGGGAACAGGGGAGACATGAGGCATGAACGGGGGGTGGGGGAGAACAGGGGAGACACAGGGCATGAACGCGGGGTGTGGGGAACAGGGGAGACACGGGGCATGAGCGGGGGTGGGGGGAAAAGGAGGGAGACACAGGGCATGAGCAGTGGTGGGGAGGAAAAGGAGGGAGACACAGGGCATGAGCAGGGGGAGGAGGGAGACACGGGGCATGAGCGGGGGGTGGGGAGTACAGGAGGGAGACACGGGCATGAGCAGGGGGTGGGGGGTACAGGAGGGAGACACGGGGCATGAGCGGGGGGTGGGGGGAACAGGAGGCAGACACGGGGCATGAGCGGGGGATGGGGGGAGGAGGGAGACACGGGGAATGAATGGGGGGTGGGGGGAACAGGGGAGACATGGGGCATGAGCAGGGGGTGGGGGGAACAGGGGAGACACGGGGCATGAGCGGGGGGTGGGGGGTAACAGGGGAGACACGGGGCATGAGCTGGGGGTGAAAGGAGGGAGACACAGGGCATGAGCCGGGGGTGGGAGGGAAAAGGAGGGAGACACGGGGCATAAGCGGGGGGTGGGGTTTACAGGGGAGACACGTGGCACGAGCAGGGGGTGGGGGAATGGGAGGGAGACATGGGGCATGAGCAGGGGGTGGGGGGAATGGGAGGGAGACACTGGGCATGAGCGGGGGGTGGGAGGTAACAGGGGAGACACGGGCCATGAGCTGGCAGTGGGGGGAAAGGAGGGAGATACGGGGCATGAGCCGGGGATGGGGGAAAAGGAGGGAGACATGGGGCATGAGCGGGGGTGGGGTTTACAGGGGAGACACATGGCACAAGCAGGGGGTGGGGGGAACGGGAGGGAGACACAGGACATGAGCGGGGGGTGGGTGGGAAAAGGAGGGAGACACGGGGCATGAGCAGGGGGTGGGGGAGAAAAGGAGGGAGATACGGGGCATGGGCAGGGGGTGGGGGGAATGTCAGGTAGACAGAGGGCATGAGCGGGGGGTGGGGGAACAGGGGAGACACG
Organism: Ambystoma mexicanum; assembly: GCF_040938575.1. Taxonomy (NCBI): domain Eukaryota; kingdom Metazoa; phylum Chordata; class Amphibia; order Caudata; family Ambystomatidae; genus Ambystoma; species Ambystoma mexicanum. The sequence goes on from NC_090937.1 coordinate 678,849,472, forward strand.
GGGCATGAGCAGGGGGAGGGGGGGAAAAGGAGGGAGACACGGGGCATGAGCGGGGGTGGTGGGGAACAGTGGAGACATGGGGCATGAGCGGGGGTGGGGGGAACAGGAGGGAGACACTGGGCATGAGCGGGGGGTGAGGGGTAACAGGGAAGACACGGGGCATGAGCAGGGTGCGGGGGAAAAGGAGGGAGACACGGGTCATGAGCGGGGTTGAGGGGAACGTCAGGTAGACACGAGGCATGAGCGGGGGTTGGGGGAACAGGGGAGACACGGGGCATGAGTGGGGGGGCGGAAAGGAGGGAGACACGGGGTATGAGCGGGGGCGCGGGGAGTACAGGGTAGACACGAGGCATGAGCGGGGGATGGGGGAACAGGAGGGAGACACGGGGCATGAGCGGAGGGTGAGGGGAACGGGAGGGAAACACCGGGCATGAGCGGGGGTGGCGGGAACAAGAGGAAGACACAGGGCATGAGTGGGGGGTGATGGAGAACGGGAGGAAGACATGGGGCATGAGCGGGGGTGGGGAGAATGGGAGGAAGACATGGAGCATGAGCAGGGGGTGGGGGGAACAAGAGGAAGACACAGGACATGAGCAGGGGGTGGGGGAGAACGGGCGGAAGACACGGGCATGAGCGGGGGGTGGGCTAGAACAGGAGGAAGACACAGGACATGAGCGGGGGGTGGGGGGATTATGAAGGAGACACAGGGGCATGAGCAGGGGGTGGGGGGAACAGGGGAGACACAGGACATGAGCAGGGGGTGGGGGAGAACGGGCGGAAGACACGGGCATGAGCGGGGGGTGGGCTAGAACAGGAGGAAGACACAGGACATGAGCGGGGGGTGGGTGGATTGTGAAGGAGACACAGGGGCATGAGCAGGGGGTGGGGGGGAACAGGGGAGACACAGGGCATGAGGGGGGGGTCGGGGAACAGGAGGAAGACACGCACATGAGCTTACTACTGTGCAGGCGGCAGAACCCGCACCTCCGCCCTCCGCAGGCCACCATGTGGCGATGGCGTGAGCAGGGGGTGGAGGAACAAAAGAGAGACACAGGGCATGCGCGGGGGTGGGGAGGGCAGGAGGGAGACACGGGGCATGTGCAGTTGTGAGGGGGACAGAAGGGAGACATGGGGCATTAGCGGGGGTGGGGGGAACGGGAGGAAGACACAGGGCATGAGCTTACTATGCACGCGGCAGATCCCGCTCCTCGGCTCTCATGCAAACGATAAACATAGATGGCGGCGTCGTTCAAAATACGACGCACTGCACGCTTCACCACAGCCAATGAGAGAGCACGTCACATATCTGCGGACATCACGGAAGCCGCTTGCCCAATCCATGTCCTGTCCGTGGAGCGAACAGGGAAATGTGTCCGCAAAGCAGACACAGTTATCACTAATTCTTTTCACGTACATTTTTGACATTTCTTTAAAAAACTACTGGACGGATTTACACCAAATAAAAAAATGCACGCTTTCGGGACCAAGCCACCGCTCCTGCCGCAAATCTGGTGTCAATCCGTCCAGCGGTTTGGGCTGTAGGTGTGAGCAAAGTTTTTTCTCATTATGTCTATGGGAAAAAATAAGTTTTGGGACTCCGCCTATAACTTTGCCCCCTCTGGACCAAACCTCACCAAACTTTGCAAAACAAATCAGAGTGGGCCATATACGTTTGTTTTGCAAAGTTTGGTGAGGATTCGTCCAGGGGAATGAAGTTATAAGCCGCCGAACAAGTGCTCTTCCTATGGAAACAGTAACTTAACCATAACTACATGGCCACTACCGTGGCCATGTATATATATATATATATATATATATATATATATATATATATATATATATATATATATATATATATATATATATATATATATATATACATATATATATATATATATATATTTAAACCAAATTTGACAAAGAGACTAACATCAGCCACCTATGCTGTAGCAACACAAGAACAAAAATGACTTCCGTAAATGCACCACCAATGCAGAATAATGACAATTCAAGACACACAGTGATTGCTAATTTGCTTATAATACATTTCTCCCAACAGCCCCCACCCTCCAAACATAGACTTGACCCCTCTGAATTGTAGGCCAGTGACAGAGAGTGGGAACACAATGGGAAAATCGTTTTGGGATTAATTTTGATAAAAATGCACTCTTTGAAAAAAGGGATTCATGAGGCAAAATAGTTTTTTTTCTTCTACTTTTTACCACAGATGCAATATGAGGGAAATGGGAATTTTGTTTTGCTACACCTAAAAAGAACAGGCAGGGCTTTGGGGTTTTGGTCAGAGCGCAATAGGAACAAAGGGGCAATTTTCTTTTTTACCGCACATGCAAAAGAAATACCAGGCTTCACACTTCTGATTTAAAATTAAGAGGATCAATAGGGAATTTCGTTTTGCACCTTGCACACTTACATGGATACAGGGTTTGGGAATTAATCATTTTGGCACATTTTTATGCTTGTACCAGCTCAAAACACACTGGGAAGAGCCTGTTGGTTTCAAATGCCAACAATCACATCCCGCGATTTCTATAGGGGTATTCATTGATTTACTTTAATTCAATAAGATAAGGATCTACACAGACAAGATTTTTTGGTATGGGGAAATAACTAGAACAATGCTTGAAAAATACAGGTCCTACACAATCTATGGCTTTGGAGATAGTTTACTTACAGGAGAGGCCTTGAGACGGGTATCAGGTAATAGCAGGGCACCGCTGGGACAGCAACGGTGTCGGTCAAAGATCTCCTCTGAATCCCCCAAGGGGTCCCAGTCAGCAACTATGTCTCCTGGTTCCTGTCTCCAATGCAAGATTTGGGCCTCTCTGCTGGAATGTTTCTCGTACGATTATAGCAGCAGGTTAACTCATAGAATAAGTGAAAAAGCCAGGTTCTAATGCAATGTGGTCTAATTATAGGGCAAATGACATTCAAACCTATAATAATTCTCGCGAAAGTGATTGGTTGGTTTTCTCGACCCACCTCCCACCTACGTGCTAATAGGACAAGAAGCTGGTGTGTGAGTAAGGACAGCTGTGGGAGGAGAAAGCTTCATCATCCCACTTTGACAGGTGGGCTTGGCATGTTCAAAACTCTAAAGATCTATTAACATGGCAAGTATCCGAATTTTTTAAATATTTACATGTGTGAATATATTTTTAAGAACTACATGTTAAAGGTAAATCAGATGATGCTACTCTGAAGTTGGCACACCCTGTCCTTGCAGAGCTATGTTTTTTCTTCATTTACTGAAGAGTCGTATCAGTGAAAAATATGGCACTTCATAGTTCTCATGTTAATTATTTCCTTCACCCTAATACCAATTTTCAAATCTCTCAGAATTAAGGGAAGGCTCAAATAAAATGTTCATTAATAATTTTAGTTATGTTTATCATACAAAAATAATTTTAGCATGGTTCAAAGCGGGTTACTGTCACCTTTACTACAAGTCTGGAATGACTGTTGTGGCATCTACGCTGCCCTTTTTATGCAATAATATGTATTTTTCCATTAATTCAGCTGCAGCCTTTTTTTTGTTGTTCTCTTAAACTGCATTTACCCTTAAGCATGAGACCAGCCAGAGGCTGGCTCATGTTTGTGTTCGCCTCACCCTTCAAGGCATTGAGGGCCCTGATAGCAACTCTAATGGACATTTTATGGGAATTGTGATCTCAAGATCACGTCTGCTGAAAGAACAGGCATGGCCTTATCTGTCTTTACTGCGGTTTACATCAAAGCAGCGTATTTCTTTCTATATGTTTAAGTAATAGCCCTGATTGATGGTTGACAACCAGACCTCTCTCTCCAGGACAGCAGAAGAAAGGTCTTGGAGGTTAAGTTTCATCTTTGGTCTAATAACCCACTCATGTAATCCTGATGCAGAGGTTTTTAAAGTCACACACAATGCATTTTACTTGACATTTTTTACGGCACCTGGGCCTAATATCCAGTTGTAATGTACTTTAATCTCACAGTTGCAAAATATATGAACATCACTTTTGGATTGTACATATGTATAGTGATGTTAAATAAGAAAACCAAGTTCAAGCTCTGAAAGTCTAGTCTCCTCTCTGCAAACTGTCATTTGGATGAGAAAAAACAAAAAGGAAATCCTTTTATTTCTTGTGAATTTGAGGGGCTTGGTTTCAATTTCGATAAATGGAGCACATCTGGTATTATATTGAAGATAATGTACGCACTGCTGTCTCTTTAATTAAAAGAGCAGCTCTCTATGGATTGAGTAAAATGGCATTATCAGCCACCGGTCTTTCTTTTCCTTGCTAAAATGCAGTGTGCATATCTGCACACTTTTGATTCAAGCCCATTATATTTACTTCAGATTTCAGGCCTGTTTTTGGCTCAATAGGCCTCATGTCTGACATCACCATTTCTGTGCTGACCGTATACTTCAATGGGCATTTACAAATCACTCTGACCTCTTTATTTCTGGCATACAGTGGCCATATTTCACCCCACAATGTTGACATTTTTTATTTTTCATGCTCATGTTCCTGCCCACCTTCACCTCCTCCTCCTGTTACCATCTTGTTCATTTTCTAGCTTCAGCTTTAGTTCTTAAGTTTACCTTAGTCTACTGCTTCTGCCTGCCAATCCTACCACTGTCCCATTGAATCCGCGTCCTTCAGCTCTTATTCCATTTAATTGTTAGGTCTGGTGTTGTGTGCTGTTCTGTCCAGTTCCTGTGTGAATGCTTATGTTTGCCTCACTATCCTGTAAGCACTGTTCCTATTTGTCTCTTATCACTAATCTCATGTATTAAGTTACCCTCCCTTTGCTTTTATAGCTTTTTGGGTCCCTGTTTGATCATCCAGGTGTGTGAGCTTCAATGAACATTCCACATGGTGTGTCTCGTCCTCGTCGGTATTGTCTTTAAATTACTTCATATAATATAATCAATGGTGTCAGTTCAAATAGTCTCGGTTCATCTAACACAGAATCTGGATGTATCTAAAGTGGGATGGCAGATTTATCATATGGCTTTATCTATGGCATCTAGATGGGAGAGAATAGATGTGTACAGGTTTTGTGAAATCCTTATCCTGTTACTCCCTGAAATGCGTGGGAAGAAGTCAGAGGCTGCAGACAAACTCTGCTTCTCGCGGGTGGCCCTAGTGCTGGAATGAAAAGTTGTCAAGAGGTTAGCGAAGGGTTACATATTTGTAGACCTTTCTCCCTCGACTATATGCACAGAAGCCTGCATGCTCCCCGCATCCCTTTGGAAATCCTTTAAAGAAAAAAGGTCACTTCGAAACACTTTTAATGTATGAACTGAAATAAAAAGCTTGCTGCCGGAAAATGCGTAGTCTGGGGGTGGGTTAGTGCTGGTGCATATAATGTAATTTGCCTATGTTTATTCTGCTGCTGGCAAAGGGCCTCAGTCTTGGAGTTAGCTTTTCAGTACATTATTTTATGTGTCATAGGCTTAAATGGTAACCCACTAATTGCTTATCACGGGTTTCCAAGTGTTTAAGAAAGCATACTACTATTTCCATTGCCCCATAACATGCTTTGGAACACGTTAAATAGTATTTCAAACCCATCCTCTCCATTCCGGCACAGAAAACTGTCCTTGAGCTTTGGGCCTGAAGAATTTCCATTGCTATAGAAAGAGAACGTTGCCCAGTAAACCAAGCTTTTTTTCCAAAATCTATCTGGCTTTCCTCTGCTGTTACCCAACAACCTAACTAGGCTACTTCAGTTCAAGGAAAGGTATGAAAGGGAATGGTTTATATAAAGATTATTCCCATAGGAGCACAGCAACTGTGTAAAATGGGCCCAGGCTCCACAAAAACCCAGGAATCCTTCCTCTTCTTATTGTTTGGCTGACTCCAGAAACCCAAAGCAGGCAATTTCCATCTATTGAGATGATGTTCACCAAATAAGCACCAATCAGCCATCCGCCTCCACTAGATCTCGTCCCACTTCCCCGTCTCCCGCACAAACTGAAGCAAAAACCTACACTGATCATCCACCATCCTGGAATCTCAAAGTTGTGTTGGCTTGGCACAATGTCGGCTCAGGCAGCAGCTTCAGCGCTGTATCCTCAGCAGGGATCTGGCACACTGAAAGCCGCCATAAACTGAAAGAGTCACCAGGGTCAGCCACTTTTCCCTATTACAATACTGCCGGTTTGTGGCTGTTCTGTCAAAGAAACAAATAAAAAAAAATAATGAGGACGAATACACAGTTTCTTCAATCAAATGGTTTGACTTTTTTGCATTTTGTAAAACAAAAAATAGATGGAGGTTGTGCAAGGGAATACATTAAGGTTGGAGGAATGTGGGGCGATATGCGGGTGATCTCTCCCATCTTTAAAACAAAAAAACGAAAAACCATTTTGAAAATTCGATTAAAAAACCTGTATTTTCGGCCTTGTTCTTATACATTCTGTATTTCAACGTAGAACCGTCTGGGCTAAGGGACATTTCAGTGCTGCTGTTTAGGCACACTGGTGCTTACATAGTTGGCATGAAGCCAGAAAAATTCCCTTACTGTCCCTTAAGACTAAGGGCCTCATTACACGGACGGCGGTCAGGGTTTACCGGTACCGGTATTTTACCGGTACCGGTAAATCCTAACCGCCTTACTACGAGGTCCCTTTGCGGGTTGGAGAATTTAACGCCTGCTTTTTGCAGGCGTTAAAAACCAACCCGCAAGGGGACCAGGGAGCTAATTACAGTACCGCAATTTGCGGTGCCGTAATTAGCACCTTCCCCATTCCCGTTATGCCCTATGGGGCAAAAATGGGAATAGGGAAAGGCAATGGGGGAACGGCAATTACCGCCCCACCAACCTTGGAATAGGGCGGTAATTCCCCTTTCCACCAAGGCGGTGCCGGTATTTTACCAGCATTCACCAAGGTGCTAATAGCACCTTGGTCCACCGCCGTCCGTGTAATGAGGCCCTGTGAGTATGCCTTACTCAGGCATGAAGGAAGCATGATACGGATGACATTGCTTACTTTATGCCTAGGGTCAGGCATAACATATTTACTGTATTAATTCTGTCCATCCGACTCCCTTGATTCTTCACTATCATATCACAGGTATTCCTTTTCGCTTGACTATATAATCCCGCACACACTTTATTCTCTGTTATACCACTGAAGCCCGCGAGCTATCTACATGAGTTGCTTTCCTTTACAGCCCTTCCTCCATTTGACGGGAGAGAAGTTTCCTACAGACCATTGGTCTCCAACGAACGCTTATACCAGACCTGATAAAGCTGGTTCTGAGCCCACGGCTATTAAAGAACCAATGCACGTTCGATTTCGTAAATATACTATCCGTGAGGTAATCCTTCCTTCTCCCCCATCGTGGGCATTTCAACTCAGTGTAAATGGCTATTACTTTTTACATATACTCCATGTTCTCCACTGTTTGTTTTTATGGCCTTGTGCAGTGTGCCAAAAGAGCCTTACTCTACCCTTTCTTCTGTTCAGTGCTGAGCACTGCCCAGGAACCCTCATATCTGATGTACTTTCCATACTCACAGATGGGTGTCATGGACACGGGAGACACACAGTACCTGCATGCTTGCATGCCCACTTACCAATTTCTTTAAAACACACACCTTGGAATCGTGCATGTCCCTTTAAGATTTGTTCAATACAATGATGTATCTACTGTTTTTCACACCCATGAGGCTCAGTCGATTTTATTCCGTTGACCTTAATGTTAATTGCCCACACGGTTGCCAATAGCATTCTGACCCACCAATTGAATCCACTAATATATGATGAATGATTGCATTGAAGATGTATATACTTGAAATGAAGTCGGTCTGACATTAAGTTTTCAAAATCTATTATTCTTTAGATTATTTCATCTGCACCTGATAAAGGGAATTCTGAATTCCGAAACGCGTTGTGTTTTTTATTTTCAAATATAAAAGAAGAACAGGATAAAATAATGTTTTACTATATACATTGTCATTTATTGATTTGTTTTTTCAACATTAGTGTATTAACATGTATCTAATACTATATCGGGTGTTTTACAGCACAAAGGTGTGGAGGGGACGGGAGTGTTGGATACTCTTTGGACACCATTTTGTTTTTTCATCTGACTCCCTTGCCTGTTGTTATCAAGGATATTCACTTCTCACAACTCTTACTCTTGGGTTAAGCCACCATCAGAGTTGACTTGCCAGTCCCAGAATTATTCTTCATAAACCTTCCTGCTGTACAATAAATAGACACAGCAGGCATGTTAAGCTTACATATCTACCAAGATTGCCAGAACTGGCTCCACAGCCCCTCACTCACCGAACATTACTTGACTTCTACCTTATAATACTCCAAAACTGCCTTGGAATCCCAGTGTATTTATTAGCTCAATACAAACTTTGTATGTGTATTGTCCCTTTACATAATAGTGCACATGTAATGGACAAACACGCATCGGTAGTAATACAATTGTTTAGCCCTCCCTCATTCCCTCCGTCCATCTTTAAACTCCTTTGCCTCTTTCCCATGCTCTTACATCACCCTTGCTCAGGCAATTCTTCCCAGAAGTCTTCGGTCTGCCTACCATGGAGGGGTCATAATGCACTTCAGATACGTATTCAGCACTTTCAAGCTACCTCTGTGGTGATTTGGTGCAGTAAAAAAGCAGAGTGACATATATTAACAAAACATTACTTAGGGCCTCATTACACGGATGGCGGTGGACCAAGGTGCTATTAGCGCCATGGTTCATGCCGGTAAAATATTGCACCGCCTTGGTGTAAAGGGGAATTACCACCCTATTCCAAGGTTGGCGGGGCGGTAATTCCCCCTTCCACCATTGCCCTTCCCCATTCCCATTTTTGCCCCATAGGGCTCTATGGGAATGGGGAAGGCGCTAATTTCGGTACCGCAAATTGCAGTACCGTAATTAGCTCCCTGTTCTCTTCACTGGTTGGTTTTTAACGCCTGCAAAAAGCAGGCGTTAAATTCCCCAACCCGCAAAGGGACCTCGTAGTAAGGCGGTAAGGATTTACCGGTACCGGGAAAATACTGGTACCGGTAAACCCTTACCGCCATCCGCGTAATGAGGCCCTTAGCCTTTAAAAATATACCCCTGCTACTGAGGCAAACAGGGATGTATGGGGTGTCACCCTTATTAATAGGCATAGATGCATGAGTAGTGGAGAGTGGGTTGACGGGACAGCAGTTGAGTAGTGGAGAGTGGGTAGACGGGACAGCAGTTGAGAAGTGGAGAGTGGGTAGACGGGACAGCATTTGAGTAGTGGAGAGTGGGCAGGTGGGACATCAATTGAGGAACAGTTCATTCATGAGGGAGAAAACAAGCAGGAAAAGGTGCAGCAGGCTGAACCTAGGTAAATGGTGAGGATGTAGCAGCACGGACAACAGGAATATAATATCAGAAAGGTAAGAGGGAGGTAGTTACCAGTGGCACTACTACCTGCATCGAAATCCACTCGCTGAATCATTGACATACTAAGAGCTACACATTCAAATAATTGTTGACAAAAGGACTGACTTGATCCAACATCCTCCATGAACCCACAAAAAGTTGTTTTATACATTTGTTGTCAAGTGACACAGGATGTAGCTAAAAGCAGCTGGGATGTGATTAGACAGAGGAAGGTCTGAGCCCAGAGGAAGGGACCTGAGTGGATTGGTGAAAGCAAACCAAATAGTTGTTTAAAAAGACATTAAGAGTTCCTGAGTATTATACACTAGTAGAACTGGTAAAGTTAACTGAGCTGTGATTTAAAGGCTACAGCGAACCCGACGGAGGGATGCCAAGTGAAAGCAAGGGAAAGTAAATCCCGCGTTTTTGATAAAGTGACTGAACAGTGGTGTAAAGACAAAGGTGAACCCAACAAAGGGGTATCACGAGAGAAGCCGGGGAAGAGGGGAATCCCACCTGGTGAGAGCTTGGGAAAAGTCTTGTGAGGGCAAGCAAGAGACATTGATTTGCAGGATCGTGCCTTTCTGAAGAAACTGCTTCCTGATGCCTATAGACTCAAGGTGTACTCACAGTCATGCCACTGTTCCGCCTTGTCCCGTGATGTAACGTGGGGATGTGAGTGCATTATTTCAGCAGTCCTGAACTACTGAAACCCTTTGGGACATTTCAGTTTACACTACACTCTTTTGTTATAAATATCATTGTCCCACACCCTTTTGTTATGTAGAGTAAGGATTTGGCAATAGCTACAACCACGTTTTAGCTCACACCACCCTTCATAGAGGAGAGATATCCATTTGCAATCCGTCTTTGTCTCACCCACAAGGGCAGTCCAGCAACAGAATGCTAGGCAAATCTCTTCTGAACAAGAGTACCATCAACAACCCCAGACATGTGTTTCGGCCTAGTCAGGTCTCATCACTGAGGTTAATCTGAGCCTCTCTTAGACACAGTGAGCAAGGGGACCATGTGTGTATTACCCCAGGTTACATAGGGTGAAACCCCCAGTGGTATGTGAAAGGTACAGTGAGCTAAAATGTGATCATAGACCCTAATGAGTGGCCACTTTCCCATAGAATAGGTTATTTGGCTATGTTTGATCTCGGTAGAGGGGTGCCTAGACCTTTTTATGCATTTTTAGGAACTATAGGTTTTGCAGGAAATTACCCAGGTTAATCCAGACGTGGACCCCTTGCGCACTGTGCTTAGAGAGGCCCAGCTACACCTCACTGATGTGGTCTGACTAGACCAAAACACGTGTCTGGGATTGCTGATGGTACTCTTGTTCAGAGGAGAATTGCCTAGTATTTCGGTGCTGGACTGCCCTTGTGGGTGGGACAAAGACTGATAGGCAATTCAATATTTCTCCTCTTTGAAAGGTACAGTGAGCTAAAACGTGATGTAGACCCTCCCGAGTGGGCACCTTCCGATAGAACAAGTTATTTGGCAGTGTCCGTTCTTGGTAGAGGGGCTTCCAGACCCTTTGTGTTCCATGAAGAGAGCTCATCTCGAAGCCCAGGTCTCTGGAGCCACCAATAACATGCCCTTGGCACTGCACTGGCTGCCCACTTATCCTCCAAAACTCTGGAAATCCTGTCCTCTCTGTCATCTGCTCAACCCTCCACCACCCCCTTCTCTTGCCTCCCTTGGCCCCCATCTAACTTCACATGCACTCCTCATTCTCTCACGTTGCAACAGATTTGATCTCTAGAGTTGTATGCTGTATGCCAGTTTCCTCTAAACTGGTGCTTACCTGCTCCTCCAGAACCATCAAGGACAACATCGCCTTGGCTGACCTCTTCAATCACTCTTTTGTCACTGGCTCTTTCTCACATCCCCTTAAGCACTCTCATGTGCACCCTCTCCTAAAAAGCTGTTTGCTGACCTTTCTTGCCCGGCTAACTATCGCCCTTTCTCTATCACCCCTTTCTTGGGAAAACTCATGGAGAAGCTGGCCATTCCCCAATTGACCTCTCACACTGAAATGGCTGGCTGCCTCCATGACCACCAGTCCGGTTTCAGGGCATCCAGAGGCACAGAACCTGCTCTCCTGAACACCTGTGATAACCTACTCTCTAACCTGGAATCAAACACTGCCTCTGTTCTTATCCGGCTATTTCCATGGCTTTTCAAAATCTATATGGCCCCTTTGGCCCACCTGATCTCCACCCTTTCTCCTCATTTCCAGTGTTATGTAGATGACACACAGCTCTCCTTCAAGCTGACATCCTCTACCTCTCCTCTCTCATACCTGTCCGTCCGACTGATATTCAGACATTGTGCTCTGAAGTGATTGCTGGCTTAATGCCAGTAAGATGGAGATTCTTTTCATTGGGGACACCCGCTCATTCTCCCCCCCACTCTTAGGCCAGCTCCCTTGGGTCCCAACCCCACTTGTGAGGTGAAAAACCATGGGATCATCTTTGACTCCTCTCTCTCTTTCTCCCAACGCATCATGGGCCTTGCCAAGTAGTCGAGCTTTCAGCTCCACCTCCTCAGGGGCATTCTACCTCTCCTCTACATCCCCCAGAAACTCAATGTCTACAGAGCCCTGGTTCTCTCTAGGCTGGATACTGCAACAGCCTCTTCTTCAATTTACCTCTTTCCTCCCTTCACCCCTTCAACTAATCCAGAATAGGACTGCAAGACGTATCCTTGGCCTCAAGACCATGGACCGCATTGCTCCAGTCCTAATATCTCTCCACTGGCTCTCGATGACCGCAAGAATCGAATTCAAGATCCTCTGCATCATCCACAAGGCTGTCTGGTGCCTGGGACCTCTGTACAGCCAGCTTTCCCTCCCTAAATACTTCTGTGCCGGAGTCCTTCGGTCCTCTGGCTCCAACCCTCTGCAGGGCAAGCGATTCTCCAAGCAGAGTAGGAGGTAGATCCCTTTCCTCAGCGGGGTCCTCCCTCTGGAACGGCCTCCCTGCCCCCCTCAGACTTTCTTGAGTTTTGGAAACTTCTCAAGGCTTTCCTTTTCTCCTCTCCCTTCCCTCTCCCCCTTCTCTGTTAATCTTTCTCTCTGCTGCTGTAACTGAGGCCTGGTCCTTAAAGAGTCCACAGGGGCCCAGTCACTCCCACTGACGGTCCCCCAAGCATCCCTCGCCAACACTTGCCTTCGGGCCACCTTCCCCAGACTAGCCCTAAACCTGGTGCACCCTGTCAACGCACTCTTCCTCCCTTCCCCCTCTCACTCTCTGGCACTTGTCATCCTGCCCCCCCCAGAACTTGCCCCCCTACTCACTTAGGCACCCCACTCCTGCACGTCCACCTGTACACCCCTGCACTTACCACTGTGTCTTGCACGTGCACAGTAGGATTGTCATAAGGCCAATATAACCAGTTTTTGTTGTTCTACTTTCCCCCTCCCCCCCCCATCTTGTCTTGTGGCACCTGGGAACACTTTTTATAGGTGCCATACAGCTGTCCAATAAATAAAAAAATAATGCTGATGATTTTCTATAGTTTGTTCTTGATTCAAATGTTCCTAGCAACTGTTTATCCAGAGATATGATGTCACTATTAGAAGCACTAGCATTAAACTGGGCAGGCCTTTGCAAATCAGTTTAATATAAATCGTCCAAACATCACAAATAATATCTGAGCCATGAAAACAATGTGGTAGCTATTTGTAAGACTTAAAAGAAGTCCAGATATCCCTATAACTGATCAGAATACTGCATCCATAACCCATGTAACAATCTAACCTCATGCAGAGCAAAACTGATACTCCCAATTTGACATTTTCTAAGGCTTTCTATTGCTCTACAATAACGTGCTCCATCATCCATGAATTTGTAGAGTGGCCACCTCTGTTAAATACGTAAATATCTCTTAAAAAAGTAATTATAAGTAATTTACCATTTTAACTGAAATAACACAACCACGAAAATGTTATAAAACTATAATACTCCATTATAATTGCATAAACCATTATAATTGCTCCAAAGAAGTTTCAGATTCTGTAGTTTTTGAATAGGTCACCCCCTGAGCCTATGTGTAAAATTGTAAAACTCATTGGGCTTCCTTATAAGCTTGCCAGTCCAGTAATAACGGTACCAGTAAGCTTGCCGGTACACTTGTTACTGGACTGGCAAACTACGAGGTCTGTTTGTGAGTGCCTTTTCGCCCACCAGGTCTGACCTGGCGGGCAGAACGGCACCCGCGAGCAGACCATGTCGGATGCACCAGCACCGTTCACAAATGGTGCTGGTGCATCCAGCCTCCCCATTCCCATTGAGCCCTAAGGGTCCTATGGGGCTCAAATGGGAATGGGGAGTAATTATTACTGGCAATGGGGAAATACAGGGTCCACCAGGGCTCTAATGCCCCTGTATTTCCCCAATGCCAGGTGCCGGAATAATTCACACGTTTGGCAGCAGCCTGCCAGTTTATCAGCAAGGCTACCGCCAAACTTATTATGAGGCCCATTGACTTGCTGAAATCGGTTTATAGTGATAATTTCGAAAACAATAATGTTGAAAGTCATTATTTTGAAAAAAAAATGTCGATTTTTTTTTTGTATACATTTTTTTTTAAATGGGGGTGTTCTCCCCGACCCCGCCCCCCCAACCCCCCTTTTAAAATTTTTTTTTTTTTGGTTTTACCCATTTTTTTTTACTCCCGGACCCCAAAATAAATATATAATTGAAAAAAACGGAATTTGACATTTTTTTTTTACATTTTTTTTGGGACATTTTTGTCATTCGACATTATTTTTTCGAAATTATGACTGACCACCGCTGAAATCATCCTCTACACCTACTTGTACTTGTGATCCCTCTGGATATGTATCACCTTATTTAAGCACGGGTGTCTCTTAGTGTAAGTTGGAATCAGGAATGAGGCCAGTCCCAGCACTTCTTGTGTAATTAAATTGAGTAATAGCACATGCTAATACAGCACTTAGAAGCAAGAGGAATCTGACATTAAGCACTACATAAGAACACACATGTGTATGAAATATGTTGACACCCTGCTGCACAAATTAATTCTCAAATTTGATTTATATAACTGAGATTACATTGACTTCCTAAATAAACTGAATAGCACCATGGCTATCCCCTTACCGCATTCCGGGTCCGGGTTCCCGAAATAGGGACTTACTGGGTCATTCCAACCTTGGAGGACCCGGTAAGTCCCCATTCCGGGAACCATTCCCCATTCCCATTCGAGCCCCCATAGGGCTCAATGGGAATGGGGATGGAGCTAATAATGGTACCGCAATTTGCGGTACCGTTATTAGCTCTGAAGTCCCTTAACGGGTCCCTTCCATAACGCCTGGTAAAACCAGGCATTAAGGAAGGCACCCGCTAAGGGACCTCGGAATAGGGTGGTAAGGGATTACTGGCACCAGTGTCCTTACCGGTGCCGGTAATCCCTTACCACCTACCTCATAATGAGGCCCGTATATGATGTTTATGAGCCATACATCTAATTTGAGGGCATTACTTAGCATTAAAGGCACATGAATAACTTTGACATATCACGTGCATACTGTAATGTTTATAGGAATGATACATCTTACTTTAAATCACATCTTACTTTAAATCACATATTGCCTTGTTAAATTATAACTACTATTACCGTATCAAGCGAGTCATCATCGGGCCTAAATGTGCCTTTTTCTTAGCCAAAATATTCATGCAGAATTTGCTTATACAGTGGTACATATCGATTGACAAAAATGTAATTAAATGTTCCAGCTATATTATCAATATATCTGTCATTTGGTGTGGCTAGATTTGCATCCCCAATCAGTTCATGCAGATGCTCAATATCAATCCATTCAAAATTGAACTAACAGGAACATAGAGTATGCATCCTTTAATTTTCTTGGATCTAGAAATCTGTATGAAGAAAACAAAACATAACTCAGAACATTAGAGGTTAATTCTGTTCTCCATGACACAAGCTGTCTCTGGAGAAGCACAATTCACAATATTCCAGCAGTGGTGCTCATCAGGCCACACATAACCACTGCAAATCAAATAATCATAGAGCAAGATGATATTTTTTGAGGATTTTAAGAAAAAGGTTGTCAACAAATGCATCAATGCAGCTAATATGAAAACCAAAGAAACAGAGAGGTAGAATAAAATAAAAATGATGAACGAGAAATTCTGCTCAAGTTTCCAATGTTCAGGAAATTTGCCAACAGACTTTAAAATGTAGTAGCCTTGGATAAGAAGCTAAGTACTTACAGTGATAAGACACTGATAACGGATTATACCAAGGCAAAGACTTTGTGGAATAAAACAAGCCCTAATTTCATTCTTCAGATCAG
Organism: Ambystoma mexicanum; assembly: GCF_040938575.1. Lineage (NCBI taxonomy): Eukaryota > Metazoa > Chordata > Amphibia > Caudata > Ambystomatidae > Ambystoma > Ambystoma mexicanum. The sequence continues at coordinate 678,865,219 of NC_090937.1, forward strand.
AGAACATCTAGAGACCTTGTTAACAGACAGTATAATAGGATTCTACAAATGTGTTACCTGTCCCATATGTCTTTATGCAATGGACACAATTGAAACTTAGGATATGAAATCCAAAAAATATATTGCAATCCGTCAATTCATAAACTGTCACAGTTATTTTATAATTTATGTTATCTCCTATATCGCCCCAAAGAAATATGTTTGTAGAATCAAAATGAAGTTGTATATCAGAATCCGTGAATATCTGTGGACCATCAGAAAGAATGACTGCCATTACCCAATGTCCCAACATTGGCAGATATACCATCAAACTGAATGAACAGAGAATTTCTGCTTTTTGGCAATTAAGTTAAAAATATTTGAAGAAACAACAGAGTTCTCCATTATCGGCAAATACCAGCACCACCACCACAATCTCAAAGAGCAAACAAGCTTGAAAGTGCGGTTGGATATTCAACTGCATATTCAAGTACTTAACAGGAACATAGAGCATGCATCCTTTAATTTTCTTGGATCTAAAAATCTGTATGAAGAAACAAACCAAAACATAACTCAGAACATTAGAGGTTAATTCTGTTCTCAATGCCACAAGCTGTCCCTGGAGAAGCACAATTCACAATATTCCAGCAGTGGTGCTCATCAGGCCACACATAACCACAGCAAATCAAATAATCATAGAGCAAGATGATATTTTTTGAGTATTTTAAGAAAAAGGTTGTCAACAAATGCATCAATGCAGCTATTATGAAAACCAAAGAAGCATAGAGATAGAATAAAACAACAATGATGAACGAGAAATTGTGAAGTTCCTTAACCAAAACTCTGCTCAAGTTTCCAATGTTCAGGAAATTTGCCAACAGACTTTAAAATGTACTAGCCTTGGATAAGAAGCTAAGTACCTACAGTGATAAGACACTGATAACGGATTATACCAAGGCAAAGACCTTGTGGAATAAAACAAGCCCTAATTTCATTCTTCAGATCAGAGAACATCTAGACACCTTGTTAACAGACAGTATAACAGGATTCTACAAATGCGTTACCTGTCCCATATCTCTTTATGCAATGGACACAATCGAAACTTAGGATATCAAATCCAATATGAATATTGCAATTCCTCAATTCATAAACTGTCACAGTTATTTTGTAATTTATGTTATCTCCTATATCGCCCCAAAGAAATATGTTTGCAGAATCGAAATGGAGTTGTATATCAGAATCGTGAATATCTGTGGACCATCAGGAATAATGACTGCCATTACCCAATGTCCCAACGTTGGCAGATATACCATCAAACTGAATGAACAGAGAATTTCTGCTTTTTGGCAATTAAGTGAAAAATATTTGAAGAAACAACAGAGTTCTCCATTACCGGGAAATACCAGCACCACCACCACAATCTCAAAGAGCAAACAAGCTTGAAAGTGCGGTTGGATATTCAACTGCATATTCAAGTACTTATCTCAGTAGTAGTTCTTTGTATCATAACTTAGTAATAGCATTTGTTTTTATAATCCCCCTCAATAAAGTATATGATATTTTCAATGCATGTTTGTGACAGGGTAAACTTCTAGGACTGCAAGTGCAAAATGCATGGAAAGAATACATTTTTGCACTAGGGTCGATTTTAATGCTGATTGCATTTGCAGTGTGCATATCACCCTGAGTCTTTTTTTAGCATGTTTTGAAGATCGATACTTTTGAGTTTCTTTTAGTTGTCGGAACATTAATTTCAAATTGGGGAATCGGCCCTTCAGGTCCTATGTGATTACATCCAAATTGCTAGTTGGTGCCTCACGGATGTCCATATTTTAGATCAAAGATGTAAATGTCATGAAATGTCATCAATCACTTGTGGGATATGGCATATGATCCATTAACAGGAGAACTACCTGGTACCCATTTTGAATGGGCTTTATTGATACCGTGTCACTAAGGTCTCCAATTTAACCAAGAAATGAAATTAAAATGTGGTTGGGAAAGATGAGTTGCCCATCTGATATTGTAACATGGAATTGTGACTGATATTATAAAATCTGTGTTTTTGAAAAGACATTCAAGTGCATGTGCCAAAGTTCAAGGATAAATCCACTTGTTTACAGATCCTTGAAGAACTGCCAAAAGGATTTCCTTATATAACTTAAAGGTACATCAAAACATTTAAAATGATTTGCACAAGTTAAAAGAGTTTTTGAAGGAATTGTTCACTTTAGATTAAACCAATTGGCTTGATGAGACTTGGTCTGAACATGCGGATGCCTGTGGACCACACAATAGAAGGACATTTTGGAATTGAATGAAAAGGATCAATCCTGATTAGGTGGGATGTCAGTAAGTTCATATAGCAGCTGTTGCATGGACTAAGTACTTTTTAAAGATTTATGAGAATGCCCATTACACTGAAAAATGTTTGCCACCTCAGGACACTTGTATCCATTGAGAAATGTACATCTTGATTATCAATTTCTTTTTCCAGAAATCCCAGATGCAGTCACGGCCCAATTTACTCATAAAAATGTGCCCTATTTAACTACCGATAGACCTTTCAAGGCACAACATTGCATGTTTGGGACCTAGGAATCCTAAAATGACATATGGAATGTGTGTCACTGGTTCAATTACTCCCTCGGGGGACCATGATTTGATTATGCCTATATTTTCAAAAAACGGACAATAATTACCCATGATCGTAATTACCCATCTCTCTCCTAGATGCCTTCTCATAATTATTTGGAAAGCTTATACATCAGAAGCTCTATGAATGGGTCTTCACAAATTATATCTGAGCTAAAATATAATGGGGTTTAAAAAAAGACAGAAGAAAGAATGATTGTGCAAGCAATAATCCTTTCCATTTTAGCATCAAATACTTTTATTCGTACAGTGATATCTTTTGGGGTTTGAAGGAGCTTATGTTGGCTTTGGACAAGGTCACAAGAAAGAAGCTTTAGATCAACTTAATGGAAATGATCATCACCTTATTCCTTCTTAGTGTTATACATCTTCTACATTCAGAAACTGCAGCCAGAATCAGGAGTGGGATTTATAGGGAGTTCATTAAGACTTTTCTTTTTACCAGGGGAGCACATTAGGGAAGTGGGTTGGTGCCCCTCCTTTTTAATCGATTCTATGTGAATTGACATTTTTTTAAAGGTCTGGAGAGAAAGAAACCGATTTACTTTGACCGATTCTCTTTTGATCGGAAAACTGTCATTGCAAAGGTCTTTTTCTCCTGAGACCTTTAAAATGTTTTTCCCTCTTTTTTTTATATTTAGGGGTTTCACCCACCGAGCCCACCATTGTTATACCTCCCAACCTCCCTCACGGACCATCTCCTGTGGAATTTCAGCTCCAGCCCCCCAATCCCCCTCCACCTCCACCCCCACCCCTAAACCAAAACACATACACACACAACACACATGCACCCAAGAACCCCCAAATCTCAGTCCCAGACTCCCACACCCACACTCCCCACTCCCCCAAACCAAAACACATACATACTCACAACACACACACCAACAGACACGCACTCACACAGTTACCCATTCTCCTGGTCCTGCACATCCAGGTCCCGCAGAGCCTTTCAGCCCGTGCATGCACTCATGTCTGGCAGGGGCGTGACAGTTTGCTTAAGAAAGATCGCTCCATGCGGTCACGTAGAAGTCTTTCTAAAGTAACCATTCAGTGAAAAGAACTTTAGAAAAAGATCTTCTCACTGGGAACGTTTTAATCTCTATATGAGTTGTTTACAGAATGATTTGGAGTCATGTGAGCTGTGGCACAGACCACCCCAAACACAGCCAGCACCATACACTCCAAGTCCAGGATATGCTCACCAGGATAAAGGACTCCCATGAGGAAGAGGACGTCTGGACTTTCTGCACAATGTAGAACAAGGGAACAAGACGCCAGGTGGCAATCGGGTTGTGAGAGGCATTGGGGAAAGTTTGGGAAAACATTGGGAATACTGTTATCAAGGGATTTTGATATCAGACAACATTGGGATTACTGCATTCTAGGAAATGCAGCAATGCCTTCACCAAGATATATATTGTATAAGAACTTGCACATAAACTATGCGGGGGCCCTTAGACCAATTGCTCTACAAGCTGCAATTGCTCTACAAGCTGTAGACTAAATACTAACTCTGCAGACTCCAGCTTCCTCTGAACATCTAGCAGTTGTTGGTGGTCAAAACTGGGAATGACGAATTGACCAGTTACTGGCCCTGAAGATCTTCAAAAAGACAGGTGCATTGAAAACCACAGGGAGATTGGTGAGTGTGAGGAATCACGGGGTGTAGGAACACAGAAATCTATAATACGATTCCCCTTTTTTTAGCCATCCCAGCACAACCTAGAAGGGAGTGGAGTAATGAAGAGTCATAACCACACCAGAATTGACTCGGAAGAACCCGAGCCATCACCCCCTCATTTGAAATTTCTTCTTGTCCATAATACAATCCAATCAATTGGGGGTTCACAGTGTGGGGGAGAGATGTGCGTGAGCATCAGGTATTGGTGTCCAGACGTCCCCAGAAGCAGACATCCAGGTAGGACATTACTGGACATCTGGCCCATGAACGTGTGGCATCTATGGACATCATGGATAACGATATGGGAGAGGATATAGCCACGCCGGCACAGGAGGTGCACAACAAGCTGAGAACTAGAAGAGTCTGCACTGATTAATTGCTCCAATACCTTGTCACTTAATGCATTCCACATTTCTGGCTAATAGCAGCATTTCAATCAAACACACCTTGTTTGCACCCAAGGAAGGGCACTCAGCTAATCAGGTGGCTGGAAATTCAGATGAAAGCACACAGTGTATTGCCAGCACTTCTGCAGCCAACCTATGCTCTTCCCTAGTTGTCAACATCTTGATTGTTGGAATGAACAGGGAGGTCCTCTCCACTAGTCCCCAAGACATTCCTCACCGTTCCCCCACCACCCTCCCTCCCCACTTACTTGCTGTACTGGAGCTTTGTGCTCTGTTCCCGGTTTCCATCACACTGAGGCGGCATTAGAAATAGAAAAGGGACTCTGTCACTATTTGCACCCCAGTCGAACCCCAGGGTATGAATAGCAATCACCCCCGCTTTGGGGGAGTACAGGGATGGTAACGGCCCTGAGTCCTGCCTACGCTGATGCTAGTAGCCTGTTACCTGCTCTGTGCACCCCAATAAGTGGGAGTGATTGTTACATTCACATGTAAATTTAGTTTGCCATATTTCTCAAAGTTATGCACATGCAACCTTAAAGTGTGCCCCAGTAAATTCCTCAAGTTATGGAGGTTGTTACATTGTGGCTAATAAAACTGTAGATACTTTTCGGCATATAGTGATTACTCTAGCAGATAGTGAACCCCTTCCTTTTTCTGATTTAGTTCATTTTTCTCACAGATCTAGTGTTTCCTTTCAAAGAATGGATCCTTTGCAAGGGTCGCCTTTTATTAACCAATCATTTACTTTTTGCAAAGAAAAACTTTCTTTTCCTTTAACAAGTCAATTCGGTTTTGACTTTTTCTTAAAACAACAATTGTAGGTTAATATTGTCAAGCAAGTTTCGGGATTCAAACCAAACCCCCGACTGATATGTAAAGATATGAAAAGACAGGCATTGTATTTAATCCGGCAGTTTTTAACATTATATACGAGATAATGTGCACCGGATGCAAATTAACAAGCAAACAACTAAAGCTAATTAGAGTGCTACATGCTTATAGACCAACATTTGCTGAATCTGACTGCTTATATGGAACGGTTTAGGCAAACAAATATGAGCGTCGTTGAGTTGTCAGTGCTATATTTAAAAGTGAAAACTTGATCTGACATCAAAGAACAGGATCATGAAAAATGAGAAGATTTGAGCATAAATACATCCCAGCGTCTGAGTTTTCATATGTGCCATTCTGCTCATGCTTATGTTCAGGGAATTGGATGTGCCACTTCTCAGCTGCTTTAACAATGTTACGAATAAGAAAAATGACTTGATCTGCTCTTCATGACAGAATAAAGCAAAGGAAATATTTAGAAGGGGTTGATCAGTCACCGCTGCCCCGAAAGGTCAGGGAATGAGGCAAGAAGCAGGCCAGCCATTCCATCATTTCCTCCATGACTTCTTATCTCGAGCTCGTCTTTCAAGCTCCCCAGAGAAGGGCTGTAAATGAAATGAATGGGACATGGCCAAGAGAAATTGTGATGACACTTTCATTGGTCTTCTGTTTCCCTTCCAGCTCAGGCCCTCTTGCGGCGCGCAGCCAAGCACTTAAACTGGCACGCCGCTGAAATTACTCTCCGGTAGATTCACAGAGATAGGGAGAACTCGAGACATGTGGCAAGGGCGAAAGACAGGGGGCAGGAACGGCAAAGAGAAAGCAAGGGAGCACAGGCAGAGTCTCATTGGCGTGCATGAGGGATACGAGTGTAGGGAGAGATTTTCTAGAAATATGGTAAGGCAGAGAGGGTTGGAGAGACAGATATGAGTGATGTACAGATATAGAAGCACACATATAAACATGGGCACAGCACAGTGCTTTCCTGTACTCTGTAACATACTGGGGATGACATTGAGCACCTACTCTGCAGGATAGCACATAATGGGCATGTTGGGTATGACTAAACCTGGCAGTGCCGTTTACATCTAGTGCCAAACCTTGGCGAGAACGGAGAGGTGAAGCTTGTTTTATTTTATTTTATTTATTATTTATTTGTACAGCGCTTATACACATGTGAAGTGCTTCAAAGCGCTTCAAGGCGGTAAGGGAGCAAGGGGATACAGTAGTACTTCTTAGGCCTTAAAGTTTCCAAATGATCTAACAAAAAATAATAACTAGCATACTAGGCCTGACGGAATTTCTACCAGTGCAAGTGTATGACAAGAAGGAAGGAGAGAAGGGGGGGGGGATACAATAATGCAAGTGTGCGTTCGGATGTGGGACGTGGGGGACGCAAGTGCGTCCAGTCTGGCCGGGCCCTGGGTTAAGTGCAGGGAGGTTACCCCTCTCATCGACCCATGTAGCAGAAGAGCTGAGCATGGTGCAGCGGCCAATTAGTTTGCCTTTAGGCCTAACATTTATTTGGATAAAAGATATGTGTCGGGGGCAGACACAGTGGGCCTGATTTACAAGGCATGTTTCAATATGTTTTTCCTATTGAGAATTTCTATAAATCAGGACATGAGTCTCTTAATACAGGAAAGGATGCAACACTTGTCATCCAATGTCAAATATTTTGACAGCAATTACTGGAGAGCAAAAAATGAATGACGAGAGGGTGGATGGATTGGGAGATAGATGGAAGGATAAATGGATGGATGACAGATGGGCAGTGGTGTGCGCATACAGTTTTAGAAAAAATAGATTTGGAAAAATAAAAGTGTAAAGAAATTGGGGTGAATAAAACGAAAGCTAACTAATAGAGAGATAGCTATTGATAGAGACATAGAACTATTGATATATATATATATATATATATGAACAAATTATGTTCCTACGCAATGTTTATATCCTTTGAACTATTGTCTCCCAAGTCCATACAATGTGTATTACCGTTTCCCCCTGCAGATTCAGAAGAAAAGCATTCCGAAATACGTGCTACCAGATGTCTTTTATTTTTCTGTGGCAACGTTTATCAATTTTGATGTATTATTCTGAGCAGCAATTGTCCTTTCTTAACCCCTTAAGTGCCAAGGAGGAGTATGCTCGTCCCTTTTGCATAGACTTGCATAACAGCCTGGCACTTTTAGAGAGAATGATATGTTTGTTTACTATTACAGCTAATTAGACGGGTCACCGTTAAGTGGCAATCGCAGTGTTTTATATTCATTGATGCACAATTACATTTTCTAAATGGCACAATATCAGATTCAGCACCATTTCAACTTTAAAGAAAAAAAGACCCTCTGAAAATTAAGAACATTTGCTCACAGGGGATTTGTATGCATGTAATGCCAATAAGAAAACCATAAAGGTCCATTCCTCTAGAGCAAAGGTGCACAATTAATGGCCCATGGGTCGAGTGAGGCCTGCCATGTTGTGTTTTCCATCCTGCCAGGGTTAAGGACTTTCATAATGCAGGGTGGCCTGCAAGCAACAATGGATGCCCCCGATTAGGAAAGTCTTTGTTGCCAGGCCGGGAAAAAACGTGTCCTCTATTGGCTCAGTGCATGCAATATGGGGCTCGTAAAATGTCTTACGACCCACATAGTGCATATGCTGGACCAATAGAGGTCCAGCAGTGCGGCTGACATGGCTAATAAGGTTTGTTGTCAGAAGGCATTTCAGCTTCTCCAAGTATGTCCATAGGCCTGCCTGCATGCCTGCCTACTCACTGACCCTCCCACCTGCTCGCCTGCCCACTTGCACACCTTCCCACCTGCTTTCACTAAAACCTGCCAGCCTGCCTGCCACTTGCCTGCCTGCCTGCCAGGTATGTACATTCTCATTTGAGGGGGTGGGCGGGGACAAGGGGCATGCCGTTTGGTTAGGGGGACTTGGGGCATGCTGTTAAGGATTTCAATCAGGGAACGCACACCTTCGTCTCGTCCCAGTATGCAGTGCATGACTGAAATGCTTATGTTTTTATATTAGATTCAATACTGAGATGGTACACCACTCGTATCACACCCTTTTTCAAATACCCCAGGTCACAATGGACCATGAACCAGGCTGGTAGACAAAATGTAATATGTATTTATTTATTTATTTATTTGAAAATTCAAAAGAAATCATACAATTTTTAACATGGGACAGCTATCACCAATGGGGTGATAATAACAATAGGAATGTAAGCAATCTACTTAGTTTAAACTTCTATTCACACCTCTACAAAATACCAGGGAGTAGTAGCACTTTTTGATTTTAGTCAAGATAGCGCTCAAGTTAGAATTTCCTCCTGCAAGGTTCCCTCAAACCACAAATTATCAATTCTAAGTGGATAAACAGAAGCAGCATGTAATCAGGAATGACACATGGAAACAGAATAGAAATCCGACCTTCCCTCCCCAAACAAGAGAGAAAACGGATTTTAAACCCAGGCAATGCTAAAAATGACACTCGGAAATGGATGAATAAATTAATGTGTAAAAACCTTGTGTGTGTAAAAACCTTAAAACAAATATTATTCCTCACCACAGCAACCACATAGAAGTACAAACAATCACAAGCAATGTATAACCAACAGCATACAGTTCGAAAATGAGTGGCAGGTTTTTAAAACATGTTGCAGCAAATGACACGTGAGAAATTTTGCAATTCCCGCCTGAAATTGCCCAAACGGTTTTTAATAAAAACGAGTGAAATATTGTAAATCTGTTCTTGTGTTGCGGTGTAGCTATAGATCATAGGTACAATATGGAAGTGAAATTAGGTCTCTATCTGGTAAATTGAGTGAGTTATGCAAGATGTAGAAAGGCGCGTTTTGAGTAAAATGGAGCAGCGAAAAAGGAAAGGAAATCAGTTTTGACAAGAACAATTTTACTCTACACTAGAACATTCAGGCTAGACAACCAACAGGGGACACAGTAAGCTCCAGGGTTGGTTTTCGAATTCAACAGTAGCTCCCCAGGGCCCGCCCTGGCGGAACCAGTCCAATCACTCGAAATAGGATTAATGGCTTAGGATTTCAAAAGACAAAATTACTAAAAGAGCTGGCGCTAGCACTAGAAATCAATGGCAGGTTTTCAAGAATAATTCTGACAATATTACAAGTTAACAGGATAAGGATAGGATGACTTAGAGAGGGGAACTAAGGACAAGGCAAGGCAAGGTATACAATAGTTTTCTATGGTTCCTATTAATATTAACAGTCCATTTTTTAGTTTTGGATTTTGGACAGTCAGCGGTTCTGGTCACCACACGGATCTGGTCTAACAAAGGACAGCCGGACAAAATCAGTGGGACAGGATAAGATGGGAAGGGACTGGTCACCGGGTAGCACTTCTGGACTGGCAATTCTGGTCATTGGATAATATAGGTCATCAGGGTAGCAGGATGGCAGCAGCATGCAGTGAGTGGAAGCAAGCAAGACTGGATCAGGATGCCAAAAGTACCTCCATTTTCTCCTGTTTAATGGGAGATTAGTGTTTTTTTAAATGTTTTATTGGAGGCCTTGCTGGGAATGGGATCAGCACTGCTAGGGTGCTGCAGTGGGCCCTGGAGTAGGATCAGCAATGTTTGGCCTTGTATTTGGAGTCTTGATCTGAAAGATGACAGGTACAGAAACGCAGCACAGGAAATCAGGAAGAGTCTTTAGGGCTGACTCATGGAACATTTTCCTATGGGTTTGTGCCATTATAAAACACTTCCATGAATCTGGCTCTGTGTGTCTTGTCAGGGACCCTTATTTATAGTGCAAAATGACATCATCAAAGTATAGGATGGACACAGTTAACTACGCACGCCCCTAAACTACTTGGATTGGGCAGGGGTGCTAGTCTCCGCCTTGATTTCAACTGTTTGGATTTCCAAGGGAATGATGTCAGGTTTATGAGGTGAGTTTTATAATGTCCAAAAACTCCCATTTTTAATTTACTGAAAATCCGATTTTGCCAAAAACATACATTTCTAGAATTGCAATCTCTTGGCAAATTATGCACACGAGTTACATATTATGTGCAGTACATATCAATCCAAACCTCCAATTTCTGTGACCTTGTTTCACCTTTCTGATACATTTTGGTAATTTAAAACATGAAAGATTTGGCCTAAAATTCCAATCCAAACCTCCAGTTTCTGTGACCTTGTTTCACCTTTCTGATACATTTTGGTAATTTAAAACATGAAAGATTTGGCCTAAAATTCCATAACTTGCAAATTATCCCCAGGGATATATGTACAAGATTTTATGTTTGCAACATTAATAGTTTCCTTGGAAAATGACATATTTTTTAACTTCTGTTCCCCATACGGCAATGAGTTCTACCAAGTTTTAGAAGACAACCCATAAAATTAGATTTGAAACTGCAAACTTTTTACATTTTTACTAATTCTTGCTGCAGAGATAAAAACAAGTCTTTAAAGTTTCATTATAAAATAGTCCTTGTGAACAACTGGCAGTTCCATTGTTGGGTCATTTTTTTCTTTTACTTTAACTTCAACTGCTGCCAACTGTCATATCCTTCAAGGCAAAGTAGGGGTTTCTCATCTTAATTGAAGTTTGTATTGCCCCTTACACTTGACAGGTTAGTGTCGCAGGACTTCTATTGTCCCAGCCTGGAGCTCAGACGAATGTCTGACAAGCATGTGTACTTTCTTTGTCCTGTCCCATTCAAAGTTTTTCAAGCTGGCAATTATCACTTGCGTGTCCTGGATTTATGGTGTATCTCCCTTCCTTGGGGAAGTTTCATGGCTGACAACAGGAATTACTGGTTTTTCTGAGAGCTTGCAAATTCAGCACATGGGTTTTAAACTCTTTAATTTCTTATTTTGGGGCCTGAATGAGAACAAACATGTGAAAGAAGATAGCCTATGTGTGTATTATCACCACTAACATAATCCCTTTACATTGCTAAGTAAGCAGGCTTTTATTCGACAATTTATTTTTAAAAAGACCATTTCTTTCTTCAGTCAGCAAAGCCCATTTTTCCACATGTTTTAAAACTGCTAGCTTTTCTTTCTTTAAATTCGGTTTGGCAGCTCCCTCAGATGCCTACACTGTCTTTTCAGCTATTGTCATTTCCTTGAATGCAGGAGTTTTATCTAAAGCATAGATACATTTGACACTGACCTGGCGCAGAGAGTTAACATCTCTTTGAACTGATGAACCTGGATACATTTGGAAAGAAATAAACACGTGTTCCAGGGCGAGTGAAAGTGAAGTTAGTTATTGATTTCTCTCAGAGTTGGTTTGACGGGCTTGTCACTCAGGAATTATGCCTGGTTTTGGTGAAGCACAGTGAACTATCCTGGACATGACAGGGCCTTTTTAATCATAGTGGTTTCAGAATGAACAGATGGAATTAGCATCAAAGCAGCATTTTTAAAGGGTGAAAATGTTTCATTTTGAATGGGATTTTTGGCTTTTGCAGCAATGGCAGGCTTTCCTTTTCACTTGATTTCACTTATAGGTTTCAGAACACACTGGCATACTTTTTTCAGTGTGTCCCCTTGTTCCATTTTGCCTGAAGTGTGCTAGGCAGGATGGTGCAGCCATCTTTTTGTTGCTGCCAAAATGCAGTTTTGAGCTCCTGGTGTGCACAGGAGCCAGCACAGCCAGGTTGCTGTTTCTGACGCAAATGCAGCTTGGTTATGTGGTGAATGCTGTTGAGTGGGTAAATATATCCCACACATCCCCCCGACTTCTCCTGGGCTTTCAAGTCGAGGGAGAGTCGGGCAAGTGGGATTTCTCCATGGGCTTCCAACAGGATCATGCAGGTATGAGTCCTTCTTCCATCAGAGAGCGTTGCGTCCTGATCCTCTCGTTGTCTCTGGTCGGAACGTGGAACGACACTCCCAGCTTTCCCTGGGATCTTTCTTTCATAGTGCGGAGCGACACTTCCGTATCTCCTTTGGTTTTTCCCTTCCAGGATGCCGGGGCAGTCCTCCTTGGTTGTTAGATAGGCGCAACCTGTATGAATATATAAAAGAGAACACAAACCGGATACGACAATTTCCCACTATCTGCCCACCAATCAGGTTGACAGCAGTGGGATACACAGGCATTTAATAATAGCAATTGATAATGAAGAAAACACTCCCTATTACATAATCATATTTATAAATCCTAGTCATTTCCCTTCTGGTTCTTCTTTTCCTTATTCTCAGGTTTCTGATGTCTCCTCTGTTTGATTCTCTCTGGGCTCCTCAATTTGTTGCAAAGTGTTCCTAGGGTGACAACCCTTAAACTGATTAATATGGACCCACTTCTCTTATGTCAATTCGCCTTTGGGGATGCAGATTCTGTAGGCTAGGCCTCGGATGGTGACCTCTTCTCCATTACTTAACTTCAATTTCCTACGGTTGAACTGGGACTGACCAGAAGACTTTCTTTAGGACTGTCAGGGCCCTGGGATTTACTCTCCAGTTGATTGATTGATTGTTTATTTATATAGTGCCTATACACAATGTGTTTCAAAGCGCTTCAAGGAGGGAGGGAACATAGGAAACTACAGTTACATTCAGTTAAAGTCCTTGAAACAATACAGAATGTGAAAAATAACTATCATACTAGGCCTGTCAACATTTCTGATAGTGCAAGTGCATAGGAACAAGTAAGGCAAGAGGTAATGGAAAAGAGGGAGAAACAAAGCAACCAGTAACATTACTATGTCTGACGACAATTGATGTAGTGCAGGAGGTATACAAGAGGAGGGTTGGGAGGGGGGCACGGTGGGATATGATGGGGCGAGGAGAAGAACAAGGCACGCTACTGACCAAATTTGTTAGTGACAAATTTAAAAAGCAGGGGTGGGGGGAGGGAGAGAAAACAAGGGGGGAGGAGGGGAGACAGACAAGCTGCTATCAAAAGTCAGGGAACAGATGACAGGAGTAAGTGCTAGGAGGGGAAAGGCTGAGAGGAGGGAGAAAATAGGTAGGAAGGGGAGTAGGAAGGTAGTTGAAGAGGAGGGAATTAAAACCTGATGGATCACAGGAAAACACACAGGGTGTGAGCGGGGGTGGGTGGAAGACAGGAGACTGCACGGGGCGTGAGCAGGGGGTGGGGGGAAGATAGGAGAAACACACGGGCATGAGCAGGGGGTGGGGGGAAGACAGGAGAAACACACGGGGCATGAGCTGGGGGTGGGGGGAAGACAGGAGAAACACACTGGGCATGAGCGGGGGGTGGGGGGGAGACAGGAGACCACACAGGGCATGAGCGGGATGTGGGGGGAGATAAGAGACCCCACGGGGCATGAGCGGGGGGTGGGGGAGACAAGAGACCACACGGGGCATGAGCGGGGTGTGGGGGGAGACAAGAGACACGGGGCATGAGCGGGGGGTGGGGGGAGATAAGAGACCACACGGGGCATGAGCGGGGGGTGGGGGGGAGACAAGAGACCACACGGGGCATGAGCGGGGGGTGGGGGAGACAAGAGACCACACGGGGCATGAGCGGGGTGTGGGGGGGAGACAAGAGACCACACGGGGCATGAGCGGGGGGTGGGGGAGACAAGAGACCACACGGGGCATGAGCGGGGGTGTGGGGAGACAAGAGACCACACAGGGCATGAGCAGGGGGTGGGGGGAGACAAGAGACCACATGAGGCAAGAGCAGGGGGTGGGGGAGACAAGAGACCACACGGGGCATGAGCGGTGGGTGGGGGGACTGGGCTTGGTAATAACTGGGATCCAAATTAATCTCGAGTCAGTTGAGGATGTGACTGCCCATGTAAAAGGCGGAAGGAACACCTTGCATGACCCAACAATTGTGTTCTATGCTTTTGTTACCTCTAGACATTTTTATCATACAACTGCTAAGCAGAAGATGTTTGGAACGGGGAATTTCCAGGCAGGATACCCATGGACAAACTGACTCAACAGCGGGCAGGGTCTGGTCTTTTGGGACTTTCCTTAATAATACTTCACTGAGGAAACTTTCTTTCTTATTCAAGTCAACTCGGGTGAGGACAGACTCCTTGCCGTTGTTTAACTGAATCGGGAAGAAGAGCTGTTCGCCCTTCTTCTGAATGCCAGCTTCACCTGCTGCTTGTCATCAATACTGGCTATAGAATTGGGATTTTCAGATTGTGAATTGGTATAAAATTTCAAAGTATTTCCTTCCAGTGTGGAATGCCACTTGAAACTGGAAGGAAGGTTGATTTTCAGGAATGGAAAGGAGTTCCCATCACCAGTTTGTTTTCCCACAGGATGTCGGGTATTTCATTATTTTGAAGATTAAACTTAATTTGATCTGGTTTTTGTTCAACCATGTGGCATGTGCCATCTAGGCTAACATGGTTGACACTCTGTTTTAATTTGATTGGCCTGTGAGTCTGGGTCCAGAGTACCTTATTCACACAGTCTATCAAGGGAGACAACCTACGAAGGATGTAATTCCCTGACAGACAGGGGGTTCCCTCTGGAGCCACGACGATGACTGGGTGCTTCATCTTGTGTCGCCCTATTTTTATTTCCAGCTCTGCCGTCCCACCGACAGGAATTTAATTCCCATCGAAGTTCTGGAGTTGTCCAGGAAGAGGAGTGAGAGGGATCTTGTATCTCTCCCCCCATCCTGAATTTAGCTGCTCAAAGGCCCTTTTTGACAGAAGGGTGACTTGGGATCCAGTGTCCACCAGTGCTGGAATTGCACATTGCCCCTGCACTTGGACAGAGGAGTAGAATCTACCTTCTTTCTCCTCCAATGGGCAAATGTAATGGGCATTCAGGGTGAGCTGGGTGGTCCATTTCCTTATTTTTGACACTGACCCAGGGATAGTTTGGCCATAATTCTGTGTTGGAGTTTGGGGATCTGAAAGAACATTTGTACACTCTGCTATTTGGGGAGTTTTGGGCTCCCCTTTTTCTGATTCTGGGCTGCCCCCCCTTTTTGGAGGCAGTCAACAGAATTGGTTGTTGAGATTTGGGGTTCCTCTTGTGCTGGTTCTGGGCTGCCCCCCCCCCCTTTCTAGGAGTTAGACAGCAAAATTGAGTTGGCTTGTTTGGGAATCTGGAAGAAACATTTTGCACTCGGGATTCAAGGAGTTTCGGGCTCCTCCTTTTCTGATTCTGGGCTGCCCCCCCCCCCTTTTTGGAGGCAGTCACCAGAATTGCTTTGGGCGTTTGGGAACCCCCTTTTAAGATTATGTCTTCTTGATGCTCATTCTGTGGTTCTAGGATAGGCGAATCAGAATCAGTCCCCACTCCCACCCAGTCTTCATCTAGATCTCTTGGGACCCATTTTTCTTTCGGAGGAGTCCCCCGTCCCTGAAGCAGAAGATCTTTTTCTCAGGATCCTCTAACGATTCTTCTCCTTCAAATTGGAGGATACTAACCTCCTCTACAATCTGGGTCTTTTTGAGTTATTTATTTCTCTTACCCCCCTCTCTTCCTTGGGTGGCAGGTTTTCGGGGACAGGAGATTGTGGTTCCGGTTCCTGGGTGTCCAGGGGCTTTTCACGAGTGAGGAAGGAAGCTTCCTGTAGGGCTTTATACCCTCCTCCCCCATCCCTCCTCCTCTGGAACCGGTGAATTGTCAGGGTTCTCTCCCATCATTGTTCTGGGGTGCCAGATCCTTGGTTTGAGGGGTTCTAAGCTGTTAGGTTTGTCTGAGGGTTCTGTTGAGCCCTCAACATGCGACCCAGATCCTGGGTTAGGTTCTGGACCTGGCGCTCCAGTTGGGATACCTGTTCCGGCTGATATGGGGTTCTCTGGTCAACCCTAGGTGGATCACGGGAAGGGTAACTTTCCCTTCTCCCATAGTATCTTGGATATGGTGAATTGTGGTAACCCTCCACCCTTGGCCTCCCCTCTCCCTGATTGAGTTGTCTGGGTTCCTGAAAGCGGGGAATGAAAGGAGGGTTGTCCTGCAAGTTGGGGTTTTGTGGGTATGGGCGGAAGAAGCTTAACCCAACATTTGGGGAATTCCTGCCCTTGTGAGGGAAGTGAGAAGGGAAGTTTCCTGGTGCAGCACTTCTCTGGTTGGACCCCCCCCGGGCCCTAACCATCTGGGTCATAATATACTTGGGGAGTGCATGAAAGAAGGTGCTTACAAACTCCCTGCTATCTGTGCACACCCTCCTAGTTGTCTGGGCAAAGGTGCGTTTGAGCTCCTGCACAAACTCTCGTGGGGCCTGATTTTCACTGCACTGCAGATTGTAGGCCACATTGTGAGCCTCCTGGGGGTTTCTGTGGGTGGAAAAGTGTTTCAAAATGGCCGCCCTGTTGGTGGACCATCTTGAGTGGTTCTGGTCCTCCAGTCCCGCAAAGAAACCGGAGTATTCAGAGGAGAATGTCCATTTTACATATTCTAAACAGTTTTGGTTGTCTTTCATATGAAAATTGTCCATCATCTTCTCATAGAGCTCCAGGTGTTCCCAAACAGAATATTTCGTATTTCTATGGTAAGGGGTTATGACATACCTAAGGGCCTTAATATGCCTAATTGGGTCTTTAGTCATAACTCGCTTGATTTTGTTTGCCTTCTTTGGCTTAGTCACCGAGTCCACTCGCTCTCAGACTCAGAGGTGCTACTAGCTGAGGTCTCCTCATGATCATCTAGGCTCTCCTGGATTCTGTGAGCCTGAGAAGGGCTCACAGAATGGTGGGGCCTAGTAGCTCCACTCCTGTGGGGCACAGGAGAGTAGTCTCCTGACTCCTCCCTACTCCCAGGGTTGGCAGAGTATTCCCCCAACTGCCCAAGTTGGGTAGAGGTCTTCAGGATACTCCTTTGGAGCTTCATTTCATTGGGGTTTTCATTAAATTGGACCAACTGGTCACTTGGAAAGTAATATTTTGGTGGATCTGATTCCCTGACCCTCCCCCCATAGGAGACTTCCTTGTCAGAGACAACAGTCTGAATGTTTGGGTTTCTATATAGGGACGCCCTTCCATCACTTTCTGTGGAGTGCTGACCTGGTATTTCTATCATGGTTGGTCTATTGAATTCTGCCGGCTTCATGGTTTCTGGCTCACGTGACCCGGTAGACAAAAAGCTGGCAGTGTTCACAGTATTAAATAAGTTGGAGTCCCTTAGCATAGAGGTCCTTATATCATGATCAGGGGTTACCCTGTCCCTCTCTACCTGTTTGGGGTTCCTCCAGTTAAGATTAAATCTAGCACCCTCTTTCTCCAACCTTGCTAGTTTCTCCTTTTCAGCCCCTGCTTCTAGATGAGATGCAAAGATCTGAGCTTTTTGTTCAGCTATCAAGGCTTTACTGTCCTCTATGACCTGCTCTTGCTCTGCCACTAGATTGTTGAGCCTATCATTCTTTTCACAGAGAGCCCCATTGTCTCTCTGCGCTTCCTGTATGGTCTGGGAATACTAGGACAATTTCTTCTGCAGGAGATACACCTCCTGAGTTTTAGCATCTTTGGTCTGGGTGTTCTCTTCCAGAGCACCTTCCACCCATCTGGCGTTCTCCAGTAGATTCTCATACTCTGTTTTGAGGCCATTGAGTTTCTGGAGGGTTGACTCACTTCCCTGTAACTCTATTTTTAATTGGCTTACTTCCTGGCATAGGGCATCGTTCTCCTGATTTAGGGTGCCTCTCTGTTCAGCCAAGTCATCCCTTTGTTGCCTGATGATATTGAATTTCTAGCGCTCTTCATCACATTCTGTTTGAGAGTGGAGGTCTCTCAAGATTAACTTATTATTTTCCTCTTTCAATTCATCTATCAGATTTTGCAACATGGTTATTTGTCCTTAGCAGGCCCTGTTATAGGTCAACTGTTAAGTACCTTCCCATGACACTCTATTTTTGCTGCTTCTAGTTGGGCCTCTTGATCTGCATTATTTTGCTGTTGGCGAGCCAAATCCTCTTTTAATTTTATGATGTAGTTTGCAGATTCTACCTCCAACTCTTGGCTCTTTTGTAATAAATCAATCTGGATTTTATTTAACAGTTCAGATTGTTTCTGCGCTAAAATTTAATTTTCCTCCTGCCTTTCCCGCATCACTCCCATGTGAAGCAACTGGTAGGCCATGATTCTGGAAATTTTGCTTTGCTCCTCTTTAATTTTTGGGGTCATAAATAGCATGCTCAGAGCTTGGTGTAATAGGCCACCGTCCTGCCATGTATCCAGCTGCATGGCGTTGACCTGTTGGGTTATTTCTTGTAGCCAGACTTTTCATCCTGTTCTGGCCACTCACCTCTGACAAATAGCTTGTGCAGAAAGTGCTCCCTAGCCATATTGAACCCTACTGGAACAGCCATTTTGGAAATGTTCTTTCTTTCTTTATTATTTTGGGGTTGATTTCATTTTACATTTATAGACACAGACCTGGATCTAAGAGTATTTGCTTTTGGGCAGTGCTTGTACAGTGTAACCCAGTATCCACCGCACGCAACATATTACTACGCTGCAGGTAAGTCTGCTGTGTTAGACTGTCATGGGTGGCAACCATACTCAATCCCAGACCCAAGCCCCCAAATGTATTAAGGATTTCAATCAGGCGATGCACTCCTTACTCTCGGCCCAGTATGCAGCGCACAACTGAAATGCTTATGTTTTTACATTAGATTTAATATTGAGATGGCACACACCTCATATCACACACCATTTTCAAATACCCCAGGTCACAATGGACCATGAACCAGGCCGGTTGATTAAATGTAATATTTATTTATTTATTTGAAAATTCAAAAGAAATCATACAATTTTTAATATGGGGCAGCAATCACCAATGGGGTGATAATAACAATAGGAATGTAAGAAATGCACTTAGTTTAACCTTCTATTGACATCTCTACAAAAGGAGCATTTTTTGATTTTAGGCAAGATAGCACTCAAGTTAGAATTTCCCTCTGCAAGGTTCCCTCAACCCACAAATAATCAATTGTACATGGATAAACATAAGCAGCAGGTAATCAGGAATGACAAATGGAAAACAGAATTGAAATCCGACCTTCCCTCCCCAACCAAGAGAGAAAAACGGATTTTAAACCCTGGCAATGCTAAAAATGACACTCGGAAATGGATGAATAAATGAATGAATGTGTGTAAAAATCTTAAAACAAATATTATTCCTCACTACAGCAACCATGTAGAAGTACAAACAATCACAAGCAATGTATAACCAAGAGAACACAGTTTGGAAATGAGTGGCAGGTTTTTAAAACATGTTGCAGCAAATGACACGTTGGAAATTTTGCAAACTTTGCAATTCCCGCCTGAAATTACCCAAATGATTTTTAATAAAAACGGGTGAAATATTGTAAATCGGTTCTTGTGTTGGGGTGTAGCTATAGATCATAGGTACAATATGGAAGTGAAAATTAGGTCTCTAGCTGGTAAATTGACTGAGTTTTGCAAGATCTAGAAAGGTGCGTTTTGAGTAAAATGGAGTGGCAAAAAAGGAAAGGAAATCAGTTTTGACATGAACAGTTTTACTCTACACTAGAGCATACAGGCTATACCACCAAAGAGAGACACAGTAAACTCCAGGGTTGAATCGCAAATTCAGGCACCCGCACTGGCGAAACCAGTCTGATCACTCGAAATAGGATTAATGGCTAAGGATTTCCCAAGAAAAAATTACTAAAAGAGCTTGCGCTAGCACTAGAAATCAATGGCAGGGTTTCAAGAATAATTCTGACAATATTACAAGTTATCAGGATAAGGATAGGATGACTTAGAAAGGGGAACCAAGGACAAGGCTAGGCAAGGTATACTATGGTTTTCTATGGTTCCTATTGATACTCACAGTCCACTTTTTAGTTTTGTATTTTGGACAGTCAGCGGTTCTGATCACCACACGGATCTGGTCTAACAAAGGACAGCCGGACAAAATCAGTGGGACAGGATAAGATGGGAAGGGACTGGTCACCGGGTAGCACTTCTGGACTGGCAATTCTGGTCATTGGATAATATAGGTCATCAGGGTAGCAGGATGGCAGCAGCATGCAGTGAGTGGAAGCAAGCAAGACTGGATCAGGATGCCAAAAGTACCTCCATTTTCTCCTGTTTAATGGGAGATTAGTGTTTTTTTAAATGTTTTATTGGAGGCTTTGCTGGGAATGGGTTCAGCATTGCTAGGATGCTGCAGTGGGCCCTGCAGTAGGATCAGCAATGCTTGGCCTTATAGTTGGAGTCCGGATCTGAAAGATGACAGGTACAGGAACCCAGCGCAGGAAATCAGGAAGAGTCTGTGTGTCTTGTCAGGGACGCTTATTTATAGTGCAAAATGACATCATCAACGTATAGGCTGGACAGGGTTAACTATGAACGCCCCTAAACTACTTGGATTGGGCAGGGGTGCTAGTCTGCACCTTGCTCTCAACTTGTTGGATTTCCAAGAGAATGATGTCAGGTTTATGAGGTGAGTTTTACAATGTCTAAAAACTCCCATATTTACTTTACTGAAAATCCGATTTTCCCAAAAACATACATTTCTACAATTGCAATCTCTTGACAAATTATACACACAGGTTACATATTATGTGCAGCACATATCAGTCCAATCCTCCAGTCTGTGCGACCTTGTTTCGCCTTTCTGATACATTTTGGTAATTTAAAACATGAAAGATGTGGCCTAAAATTCCATAACTTTGAACACAGATGCAAATTATCCCCAGGGATCTATGTACAAGATGTTATGTTTGCAATATTAATACTTTCCTTGGAATCTGTCATATTTTGTAACTTCTGTTCCCCTTGCGGCAATGAGTTCTACCAAGTTTTAAAAGACAATCCATAAAATTAGATTTGAAATTGCAAACTTTTTACATTTGTACTAAATCTAGCTGCAGAGATAAAAAGTCTTTACAGTGTCTTTATAAAATAGTCCTTGTGAACAACTGGCAGTTCCATTGTTGGGCATTTTTTTCTTTTTCTTTAACTTCAACTGCTGCCAACTGTAATTTCCGTCAAGGCAAAGTAAGGGTTTCTCATCTTAATTGAAGGTTGGAGTGCCCCTTACACTTGACAGGTTAGTGTCCAAGGACTTCTATTGTCCCAGCATGGAGCACAGACAAATGACTGACGAGCGTGTGAACTTTCTTTGTCCTGGCCCATTCAAAGTTTTTCAACCTGGCAATTATCACTTAAGTGTCCTGGATTTATGATGTATCTCCCTTCCTTGGGGAAGTTTCATGGCTGGCAACAAGAATTACAGTTGTTTTTCAGAGAGCTTGCAAATTCAGCCCATGGGTTTTAAACTCTTTATTTTCTTACTTTGGGTCTTGAATTAAAACAAACCTGTGAAAGAAGATAGCCTATGTGTGTATTATTACCACTAACATAATCCCTTTGCATTGCTAAGTAAGCAGGCTTTTATTCAACAATTTATTTTTAAACAGGCCATTTTTTTTCTTCAGTCAGCAAAGCCCATTTTTCCACATGTGTTAAAACTGCTAGCATTTCTTTCTATAAATTCGGTTTGCCAGCTTTCTCAGATGCCCACACTGTCTTTGCAGCTATAGACATTTCCTTGAATGCAGGAGTTTTATCTAAAGCATAGATAAATTTCAAACGGATCTGCGTCAGAGAGTTAAAGTCTCTTTGAACTGCGGAGCCTGGATACATTTGGAAATAAATAAACGCGTGTTCCTGTGTGAGAGAAAGTGAAGTTGCTTATTGATTTCTCTCAGAGTTGATTTGACGGGGCCTGTCACTCAGGAATTATGCCTGGTTTTGGTGAAGCATAGTGAAATATCCTGGGCATGACAGGGCCTTTTTAATCACATTGTTTTCAGAATTAACAGATGGAATTAGCATCAAAGCAGCATTTTTAAAGGGTGAAAATGTTTCATTTCGAAGGGGATTTTTGGCTTTTGCAGCAATGGCAGGCTTTCCTTTTCACTTGATTCCACTTATAGGTTTCAGAATACCCTGGCATACTTTTTTCAGTGTGTCCCCTTGTTCCATTTTGCCTGGAGTGTGCTATGCAGGATGGTGCAGCCATCTTTTTGTTGCTGCCAAAATGCAGTTTTGAGCTCCTGGTGTGCACAGGATCCAGCACAGCCAGGTTGCTGTTTCGTACGCAAATACAGCTTGGTGGTGTGGTGAATGCTGTTGAGCGAGTCAATATATCCCACAATGCTGCTCATTTGGTTGGGGAGGAAGGGACATGGGGTATGCCGTTTGGTTAGGGGGCATGTTGTTTGGTTGGTGGGTCATGGCGTATGGTGTTTTGTTGGGGAGTGATGGGTCATGGGACATGGCATTTGGTTGGGTGGGTGGGGGTTATGGGGTTTGGTTGGAGGCGGGAACATGGAGCATTGCATTTTTGTTTAGGGGTTGGGTTAATGGGGCATGGTATTTGCTTGGCTGTTCGGGGTTTCATGAGACATGGCATTTGGTTGGGGGATGTGGGGGCATGGTGTTTGGTTGAGTGTGTGGGTTCATTAGGCATGACATTTGTTTGGGTGGGGTGGGGTCATGGAGCATGGCGTTTGGTTCGGGAGGGTGTATTGGGGCATGGCATTTGGTTGGGGGTGGGTTCATGGGGCATTGCATTTGGTTGAGGTTGAAGGGCCATGGGGTATGGTGTTTATTTGAGGTTGGGGTGAAAGGGCGTGCCTTTTGCAAGGGATTGGGGGTCATGGGGCATGTCATTTCAAGGTGGTAGAGGTACAGGGGGAATTCTGTTTGGTGGAGGGTGGGGATCAAGGGGCCTTCTGCTTGGTTGGGGTGGGGGGGTCATCCGGCATGCCAATTGGATGGGGTGTGGGGTTATGGGGCATGCAGTTTGCTTGGGGGATTGGGAGGATCAGGCACATGCTGTTGGAGGTGGTGAGAGGTCATGGGGCATGCTGTTTAGTTGGGGGGTGGGGTGTCATGGAAATGCCATTCAGATGGGGCTGCGGGTACAATGGACATGTTGTTTGGTTGGAGGGTCATGGGGCATGTCATTTGGTTGGAGTTGGGGAAATGGGGCATGCCTGTTTGGTAGAGGGTGGGAGGCCATGGGGCATGCCATTTGGTTAGGGTTGATAGCTATGACCGGCGGTGGTCCTCCCTATCTCCCCCAACCATTGGCGGGGGGACATGCGGAGAACAGGGCAATGCTGTTTGGTGGGGGAACACTGGGTGTGCTTTTTGGTGGTGGGTGGGGGCACAAGGGACTTGGGATATGCCTGTGAGGCCAGTGTCATGCTATTTGGCATGGGGTGGGGGAGGAAGGGGAGATCAGGGCCATGCCATGGGGGCGAGGGGCTAGGGGGGATCAGGACCATGCTGTATGATGTGATTTGGGGACATGTAATTTGGTTGGAGATAATTGTACATGGGCATTCAATTTGGTGGGCGAATAGGGGTCTAAGGGCTATGCCATTGGTGGAGGAAATAGAGGAAGGCCAGGACCATGCTTTTTTGTCGGGTGGGGGGAATAGAGAGGGCCTGTGCCATTAGTGGTGGGTAGAGAGATGAGGGCCATGCTGTTTGGTGGGGGTGGGAGACATTGAGCATGCTGTTTAGTGCTGGGTGGGAGGCTCAAGGGACATGGGATATGTCATTTGGCGGTGAGGGGGGGTTATATGTAGTTTGGTGGACTGTTCAAAGGACAAAGAATATGCCATTTGGTGGGGGGATTAGGGGGATCAGGGCCATGGCATTGGTGGGGGTATAGGGGGAGGCCATGCCTTGCTGTCTGGTGGGCGTGGTAGGAATAGAGAGTACCACAGCCATGCAGGGTGGGAGGCAGGAATTGGGACACGTCCATTTAGTGACACACATACAGAGAGCAGGAGAGAAGGGGTAAATAAGAAAGGAAGCCAACAAAGAATGCAGAACGTGGCAAAATGTGGGGATATATATAAAGTGGTAGCAAGATAGCTGGTAGTTGTTTTGGCGCTTTTAAACGTGCATCCCAAATTCACAAGTGGGATGTGCTTTTTAATGCACAGAAATTAGGGCCTTTTCTCTGCACCTTTTTGGAGCAGAAAATCATGGCATTATCATATCTGACCCAGTCATGATTTGTTTTTAACCACAGCTGTCACATTGACATTTCCATTCTGAAACGGGGATGGAAATGCAGTTTTTTCTGTCATTTTACAGAGACGTGCCCTTTAGTGGCCCATCTCAGTGAAATGTGCTCCCAGCAACAATGTGGTTGCTGGGAGCCTGTCTCTCTCATATTCACTCCCATTCTCTTCTCTCTTTTCAGTTTCGCCTTTTTCTCCGCTGGTCTGCTTATTCTAAATTTATTTTTGAATGTTTTTATTGCCATTTATATAGTTACAATCGTGCACTTCAGTTTCCGTATTACATGCCTGCATTTAGTCAACAACAACAAACAACTTCAAAACAAACAACTTCTTACACGTGCATGTGTTTCTTATGGATACCATTGGAGCAGGCACCACGATGACTGGGGATGTAGCTTCCGCCCCTCACTTCTCAAGTTGGGGAGTGTCTCGTGTTGTCGGGGTGTGATTAGTTGGCCACTGCAGAGGTGTTTCCTTGTTTGGTTGGTACGTTCATGGTGGCTTGGCGTCAGATGGGTGGAACATATCCCAGATCAGCGCTTTCCATGCCACACATTTGTCCGTACCATCCGCTTCGGACCTGTTCGCTCCCTCCACCCACCCCTTGGTCTCCGCCTCTGTCCACCTTTCAAATTCCTTGCGCCATTTTTCATATTATGGTGAAGCAGTGGCCTTCCAGGACATGGCTATGGTTCTTTTGGCTAGTATGCGTGCCAGGTCCATGAACATAACCACATGTTTGTATTTGCTGATACGGGGATAGCAGACATTCTTTCAGTGACCATTCATATCTCCATATTCCAGCCTCCCTGCATACTCGCTCTATGCCCGCCCAGAAACTTCGCACACGCACACACCCCAGAACACGTGTAGCATTTCAGCAACCTCGCCCTTGCACCATGGGTATTGGGAATTTGCTTCCTTTTTAAACATAGCTATTCTGTGTGAGGTCATGTATGTGCAGTACAGCACATTCAATGGTATTAGCTTGAAGCGTTGGTTCCTTGATACGTCTTTAGGGAAGCCCAATATTCTCTCCCATTCCTTTTCCGTTATGTTTGTCCCTATGTCACTCTCCCATTGTTCCTACAGTGTCATGTCCTTGGGTTTGGGTGTGTCTATCAGCATGCTGTACAGCCTGGAAGTCGGCCTCCAGCTGTCATTCAAGTTATACATCAGGGTCAGCAATGGGCACGCCTGTGGCTCCTCTGGCCAGTCCTCCCATCTATTTTTTGCTGTTTCCCAGACTCCGAGGTACCAGAGGAATTGTCCGCCCAGGAATTCCTCTATTTCTTGTAATGAGTCAAATTCCCAGAAGACCCCATCCTTATATATGTCACCACATGTGTATATCCCCATTCCTTCGCATTTTCTTACTATTGCCATGTACGTGCTGTCTCTGCATGTGCCAGCCGCTATCAGTACCTCTGGCGAGTAAGAGTTTGTTAGTTTCAATAGGTTGTGTGCTCTTCTCCATACCTTCCTGCCCAGTGTTATAATAAGTGGAGTGTGTTTCAGGCCCTCTTGTTTCACCCACAGTATTTCTTTCAGTTTGATGGGGGCCACTAGGTGTTGTAGTAGGTCTGTTTCCGAATTGGACTCGTCTGCTAGCCATTTAGTTGCGTAACTAAGCTGTGCTGCCGGGTAGTACCTTTCAAGATCAGGCAATTTCACCCCGCCCTTGTCATATGGTAGTTATAGGATTGCCAGCGGAAGTCAGTGGCGGTTGGTGCCCCATAAACATTCTCGGAGCAGCCCTTCCAAGGAGCGGAAAAAGGATGCCCCTACATAGGAGTGCACGTTGCTGAAAAAGTACAGGAACCTTGGAAGGATAATCATCTTGGTGATGGCTACCCTACCTAACAGTGATAGTGGCATCTTTGACCAAAACTTCATGGACTTCCTCAAACCCTGCACCACCTTTGGCGTGTTATATTCATATATTTGTTCCGGTGTGTGCCTAATGTTCACCCCCAGGTACTTGAACGTGTCCACCTCCCAGTTGAGTCCCACCACAGGTAGTTCATCAACGTTCCTCCCCCTCAGACCCGCCAACAGGAATATGCAGGACTTGGTTTTGCTGAAGTGGATCCCCGACACCTTCGCATAGTTATCGAGTATGTCGAGGATCATCGTACATTCAGGTGCGGATCTCTCACGTACAGTAGCACATCGTCCGCATAGAGTGACAGGGGTGTCCTGTTCCCCCAACCCAGATGCCAGCGTCCAGGTGTTGCTTCCTAAAGTATATTGCTACGGGCTCGAGTCCCAGCATGTACAACATTGGGGATAGTGGGCATCCCTGCCTCGTCCCTCTCTTAATATCCCAGATTGCAGACACCAACCTCCCTGTTTTGACCCTGGCCTTTGGGTTTGTGTAAAGTATTCACACCCATCGAATGAATCCTTCCCGAAATCCAAATTCTCTTAGTGTTGCCAAAAGCCATTCCCAAAATATCGAGTCGAACGCCTTTGTGGCCTCTAGGGAGAGTATTGCATATTGTTCTTGGGATGTCGCTGTTTCCTCAAGTATATGTGGCAGTCTGCGTAGATTTAGTGCAGAGCTGCGCCCTCGTATAAAACCATTTTGATCACTATGTATCAAGCCCCCAATTATCCTGTTCAGGCGCTTAGCTATTACGGTGGTTAACATTTTTACATCATAATTTAGCATCGCCAGTGGGCGGTATGAATCACATTCATCCATTGGTTTCCCAGGTTTAGGTATTGGTATAACTAGGGTCTCCCTCATGGATTCTGGCAATTCCCCTTTGGTGAATGCTTCCCGGAAAACTTCAAGTAGCAACAGTGTGAGGGTTGCTTCATATGTTTTATAGAACTCTGGGGGGAGTTTGTCGCTTCTCGGTGTTTTACTGGAGGCGAGTACACGTATTGCCTCTGCGATATCGTCCCCTGTTATTTCAGCCTCTAAGGATTCCTGTTGTGACGGGTCTATTTTGGAAAGGCCTATTTCATCCAGTGTGTTTAATATATCTATTTGTGGCACTTGGTGGTCATGACTGTAGAGGTGGGAGTAGAAATCCCGGAAACGTCATTGATTTCTTGCTGCGTTCTATGTGTCATGCCTGTTGTGTCTTTGATCTCTGTGGACATAGCTACGCTAGTAGTCTGCCTGGCTTGTCTCCCTCAGCATGTGCTTTTGCGGTTTTCACTGGGTAGTCAAACTTGGCAGCCTTCCCCATGCTTCTTTGCAATCCCCTTGTATCTTTGATAGTTATACCTCCTCCTCCCTTGTGCCCACTGCGTTTGACTCTTTTTGTTTTATCTCCTCCTCCAGTTTCTCCAGTTCAGCTCTTAGTGTTTTCCGTATGCCCCCCGCTCCCGCAATGGCCTCGCCCCTCACCACTACCTTCATCGCTCCCCAGATTGTGCCCCATCGTGCAACACTGCCTATGTTCTTTTCCATATATTCCTCTATTTTATCTCGCAGTACTTCCGTGAAGGGCGGGTACATTAGAGCATCTTGCGCCATACGCCACATTGGTATGGGAGGTCTGGGCCCCCGCATCTTCCAGCTCATCATCAGTGGTGAGTGGTCTGATATCGACCTACCTAGGTATTGTGCCGATTCTATTTGTGCTTGAAGTCCCTTGGCCACAAATAAGTAGTCAATTCTTGTGTGTAGGGAGTGCAGTGATGAGTAGTACAAGTACCCTCTGTCTGTGGGGTGTAGCTCCCTCCATACATCTACCAGGTCCAGCGCTTCTACTAGTGTGTTTAGCGCCCCTGTTGCGGCGTCATTTCTGGTTGTCGTCAGTTTAGACCTGTCCAGTTACCCAGTCCCTAACACAATTGAGGTCCCCTCACCATATGTAGAAGCTCTCATGGCATAGGGCTAATTTAGCCCCCAATGTGTCTAGATGCTTTGGGATCCTGTGGTTGGGGACGTATGAGTTCATTATAGAGATTTCAGTCTGCTCAATGCACCCTCTTACAATTAGGTACCTTCCTTCGGGGTCTGCCTCCCAGTTCAATAGTTTAAATGGGATTGCTGGGCTTATCCATGTGAGTACCTCTCTGGCATATTTGGAGTATGGGGCCCCATAGCACTGTCCATCCCAATGCTTCGTTACTGTGGTCATGGTTTCCTTGGTTAGGTGGGTCTCTTGCAGCAGTGCGATTGCTACCCTCTTCCTGTTCATGAAGGATTTCACCCGATTCCTGTGCATGTATGTTTGCAGGCCAGGTCAGTACTCTGATTTCATTAGCCATTTCTGTATGTGGGTGTGTCCAGCCACCCTCCCACCCCCACAGCCTCTAGTTGCTTTCCCAAGCTTCCCAGTTCTTTCATTCCCCAGGTGGCCCTCCACCCCGTTCCATTGTCTAAGACCCCATTCACACGCTCCTTGTCACATACCTTGCTCCGTGTAGGACTTCAACCATTCCAAACTTCAAACCAAACTAAAACCACTAAACTGCGCTCAGCTGCCACTTTCCAACTGTGGCGCTCGAGCGCCCTCGCATCTGCTTGGCCCATCAGGGTTTCAGCATTTGGGCTGTGGTGCATCAGCAACTGGCCGGTGCCTTTCTGTTTGTGGGGTGTGCCTGTCCGCTCCGTTCGGAGGTTCGGCTTTGCTCCTGCCATTTGGTAATGCAAAATGTTTCATTGTTCCATGTCGCCAACTTTCATGTTTATTGCTGACACGTCTCTCCTGTGTTCCTTTCTTCTCGTGAGTCAGCCCTTTTTCACTCTTGCGTCACTATTCCAGGTTGTTATGTTCCAGCCACATCATGGCCGCTGCTGGCGTTTCCAGGAAAACAGCTCATCCTTTATGTATCACCTTAAGTCTGGATGGGTAGATGAGCATGTACTTGAGGTTCAGTTTCCTGAGTTTAAGCTTGATCGGCACAAATGAGTTTCTTGCCCTTTGCACTGCGGGTGTGTAGTCCGGGTATATAGCCATGCTGGCATTATCTCTGCGGATCTCTCCTCCCTCTCTGGAGAATTTCAGGATGGTTTCTCTGTCACGAAAGTTCAGGATCTTTGCTATCATGGGGCAAGGTTGCGAGCCCAGTGGTGGTCTTTTCTACAAGGATCGGTGTGCCCTTTTTACTGTGAACCCTTGTGACAATGTTGCAGCCCCAATTTCATGTAGGATCAAGTTCTCCACAAAGTCTGTCGGGTTGGGTCCTTCCATTCCTTTCGGAATCCCAAATAGGCGTATATTTTTGCGCCAAGCTCTCCCTTTTGCATCCTCCACCCGGGCTGCTAGTGCCGCATTTTTCCTTTCTAACTCTGTCAGCCATTTTTCTAGTTCTTTGGTGGTTCCTGTTGTTTCCTTTAGTTCTGTTTCGGCCGTTGTGACCCGTTCATTGAGGTTGCGTATATCTTGCCTCATCAACTGTGCATCAGACTTAACCTCCTCTATCTTGGTGTATATGAAGGCTCTGAGCACTGCAATTGCTTCCAGCACTTGGCCATCGTTCATAGTGGCTTCAGTATTAGACTGTGCCGTAGGTGCGTCTTGGTTGCTTTGCGGCTGCCCCTTCTGTTTTGGCGGAGTGAAAGGGATCCATGATCGTGGTGTCTTTCTTATTCTTTGTTGAGGGCATTTCTTCACTTCCACCCAGTTATATGCACAGTATATTGCTGGCGGTGGGCGCAGTTCTGGTCCAAGCTGTGCCTCCCCCTTGCAGGTTTCCTGTCCTGTGGCTGTTTTAGAGAAATGATGGTTATGCGTCCTAATGTTCGTATTCTTGGTGACTGATCCCGTCAGGGCCTTCGTCTTGCTATGTGCGTCTTTCGCTGCACCGTATTATTGATTCATTGCAAGTGTCATGCTGCTGTGGGTTCAGCGTCCTTTCTATCTCACCTGGTCAGCGGTTTTGTGAACTCCCAAGCCTGGCTTTATCAGTCTGTTTTGCGGCACGCCTTCGGTTCATGTTTCTGTCCCTCCCGTGTAGGGGTCCCTCAGACTTGTTTAGACGGTTCTTCTGTGAGGGTGCAACTCGAGTGAACCAGGACTTATGCGTCCCTCATGTTTGGGCATCAACTATGAGTTTCTCCCCTTCGTTGGGTGTCGTGTTACCAGTGCAGTTTCTGCCCTGCGTGTTGCCATGGTCTGCTTATTCTATATTGTCTTCTGGTTCTGTCTTTTTATGATTATAATTGTTCTTTTATAGCGCTGTATTACCTGAGATTGATTTCTAAGCTCAAGACAAGGATACAAACCTGTGTCGCCATGCGTTGTCTTGCTTTCAAGACAAACGCGTTGCACCTGAGCTATCGTCCCGGCATAATTGCTCATTACTCCTCATAAATTCTCATTCCGATTAGTTTAGTTTAGTTTAGTTTAGTTTTAGATTTTGTGTTTTACTCTTCCTCCTGTTCTTTCTCCCTCTTTTGGGTTGTCTCTTCGACCACTTACTGCGGTCTTTCATGTGCCTCCTATTCCCTTTCATATTTCTCTTCTGTATTCTCTGACTTCTGTTCTGGCCTTTTTCTATCTCCTTGAGGTAATTCTCCTCTCAAATATTCTCTCCCCTGCTCTGTTGCTTCTGTTCTCTCCCCCTCCCTCCCCAGGCCCTCCCATTTTAACTTTGCCCATCACTGTGCTAACCCAGCCTCTCCGCCTCGGCGCACACCAAATTTGTGCCTCCGGACCTTAGCTTAAATTTTCCTAGAACATCTGCACACAATGGTAGTGGCATGTGGCTCAGTACCTCACCTTGCCAGTGCTGTTTATTTCCAGTCATTTCACCAAGATGTGCCCTTTAGGGACTCGTATCTGCAAAATTCTCTGTCAGGTTGCTCGAAGCCTGTCATACATTAGTGTCTAGAACATGCTGCAGGCACTAATTTATGCAAGGGGGCTGGACAGTGCATCCTTGTCCTATTGGCCACTGCCCATCTGAAATGCTGAAGTAATTTTTGTGAATAAGTCTACTTGAGCATTTCACCGAGGAGGGCAAATGATAGGAGTGCCTTCTCTGCACATCTTTCATTTGTGCTCCTATTTGAGAATCTGGCATCTTTTATTTAAATAGGCTCATTAGCTTGAACATGATCACAGAACACACTTACTGGCCTGCAAAGCCTGATCACCCCGCCTCTTCTGTCTTGGGTGGCCGTCTACAGCTCCAGTTCAACCGAGGGAGAGGTAGCCTGCTATGTAAAGTGGGAAAGTCATTCTTTCTTTATCTTGACCCTCTTTCTGGAATAATTGTTGTTTTGTGTCAACAGGCTTAGGTTTGCAAGTGGCAGTCATTTACTGCATGGAGCGTAAAATCTGGGCTGTTTAGGCATATGTTCTTGTCCCAAGCTTGTTTATGAGTGCTAAGAGGCCTATCCTGGCCAATATTCTCACAAATCTATTTGTGTATACAGGGCAAGCAAGGTTTTCCTAATGCATGTGGCATTTCACTCTCGTTCTTTCTTTCGTAGGGTGGCTCATTGAGGGAGAGAATATGCCTGTAGAAGTCCATATTGTTATCAGAATAAATTCCATCTTAAAAACACCAAGTGGCATCCAGATCTCTGTAGCAGACACAATGGGCCTCATTACGAGAAGTGCGCTAAAAACGGATTCATTACTGGCATGGAAGAAGTAGCGGGTCCATGCGCGTTTGACCCCGCTAATAGCGGCTGATTAGAGTGCGCGAGCACGCCCAAAACCCCCATGCTGGTAATGGGCATACCGTCATGCCATTAAAGGCCCTCCAACCCCCGATAGTGGCATCACAGGACCTGCCGATACCGCCTCCGCCTAGGAGGCACCCCTTAATACCAACCCGGTAATAACACCATGTAAGTACCGGGCTCGTAATACCGGACCCGGAAGTAACATCATCACGTCGGAACGGGAAATGCGCCGGCAACCATCTTTAAAAACACAATCCATTGCAATCCTCCCAAACCACCAGTGTTGCATAGGAGAGACCTGGGCCATTGGAAAGAATATGTCTAAGGCAACCCGAAAAACCAACCCCCGCCTGCGCAAGAAACGTTTCTCAGATGAGGAATTGAACATTTTGGCAGACACCCTTGCTGCCCATGCTGATGAGATCAACACCCATAACCTCAAAAGGGAGGTGCAGCACAGGAAGAAGGAGATATGGGAGGAGGTAGCCCGCAAGGTGTTAGCAGTCGGCACTACCCCACGCACAGTCAAAGACTGCAAGAAAAGGTGGGATGACCACCGCCTCAGGGTCTGCAACATCCAGGTCAGCAATCGTCAGGAGGCCATGGCCACAGGCGGGGGTGCCCACTCCCAGGTCAAACTCATGCGCTGGGAGGAGACATGCAGCGCTACTATCCAGATGGAGTCGATCGAGGGCTTCGGGGAGATGGAGACGGGTGCCAAAACATCTGGAGATGGAGGTGAGTGACCCTGCAAACCCCAGTAAGGCAAACCATGACGCAGCACAAGTGATGTGGAATAGAGCCTAGGCAAGGCAATGCATGTCCCATCACACACACATTAACACATCCATGTCCAGATGGAGGCCCAAACCCTGCCACACTGAAATGCATGCTGAGTGCCAATCCAATTACAAACATACAGCAAACACACAGGGACCATTCCCATGTCATACATCACACAAACCCCAATAGAACGGCATGCCACCTGGCATGCAGCATTGCCGAATTGAGACGTCACGGCTAATGCCAAAATGCCCCCCCTTCAAACTATCCTGTGTGACACACCTGTAAGATATAAATGCATGAGAAATGAAAAACTCCACAGCACCATCTTATGCATCTTGCATGTAACACCATCACTGATACCCTGCATCTCGTCTTCCCCCCAGGCACCGATGGAGAAGATGGCAGTCAAGACCCAGCCACAAGGCATCCACGTCCTGGGCCAAACCACCTAGCACCAGCAAAAACCCCTCCAGGGCAGCATTGCGGCCCACAGTACAAGCCAGGGCGAGTGCACAGGCCATGCCGGCACATGAGGGCCCCACAGCAGCGGATGAGACTGCAAGCACAGAGCAGCCAACAACAGTGGAAGAGGAGGCCAGTGGAACCCATTCTGCTGCAACAAGTTCAGTGGGTGAGGCAGCAGCCACAGCCCCACTGAGTGACATTGACATAGGAGCGGAGAAGTACGTGGACCAAGAAGGCACAATCCATGTGGCATGTCCACACACCCCAAACCCCCCGTTCGTCCCCCAACCCCACACTCGGGCCACACTCTCCAGCCCCATGGTGGATCCTGCACTGCACAATTCCGACCTCAGTACCACCCCCGAGGCCAGCCCTGCAATTGCACGCCCAGCCGCAGCACCCTCAACCTCTGCTGCTCCCACTGACTTCGAGGCACACTGTCAAGGCTGGAGGCAAGGCAGGACTCCATGCTTGAACTTGTTCGCCAATATGTGGCTGACAGAGAGGATAGAAGGCGTGATTTCGCTCAGGCCATTGCAGGGAACACGGCCGCCATAAATTCCTCTGCGGTCATGATGCGTGACAATTTGGGGGCCACCACGCATGTCCTCACCGGCATACTGCAACACATGCAGCAAGAACAACCTGCGCCAGCCGTGCCAATCCCTACGGCATCCACCCCATCCTCCACACCAGCATCCTATGCACCCTCCAGCCCTGTGAGACTGACAAGGCAGAGTGCGAGGCAGTCCGAAATGCTGCCCCCGGACACAAAGAAAGCACGCAAATAATGTGGGACAACAATGGGAGTGGGGGAGGTGGTGTCGGTGGTGTATAAGGGAATAAGGGGGTGTTCATTGGGGGTATGGGGTGTTCATTGGGGGAATGGGGAGTTCATTGGGGGGAATGGGGAGTTCATTGGGGAATGGGGAGTTCATTGGGGGTATGTGGAGTTTGGTGTGTTGGGGAAGGGGGAGGGGGAGGGCATGTGAGTGTTGGAGGGGTGAGGCACTTTTCTGTAGTTTTCATTAATACACCCGTTGTGTAAAAAATCATTTAATGCCTGGACATTGTTCATTTCATATGTATTCATTTCATTCATGACAGTTCACAGTGCCCAACTCCCCACATACCCTGTGCATGTCCACATGGACCCAGTGCTCAGTGAAGCACTGACACATATCCATCAACGTCCCTGTGGTTCAGAAGTATTCATCAACCAGTATATGGCGTACAGCACGGCCATCTTATGCATCACATACTGGCAGGGTTGCTGCTTCTCCTCCATCTTCAACCTCATCATCCTCACCCGGTACATGCATGTCAATGTCAGGTGGTAGTGGTACATTTCTCTGGATGCACATGTTGTGCAGCTTGACACAGGCCATGGTGATCTTTGCCACCTTCTCAGGCCTATGGAGTGCTCCACCAGACCTTCTTAGGCAGACGCACCGTGCCTTCAACAGGCCAAAGGTCTGCTCAATCACGACACGGGTACGGGTATGAACCCGACTTTACTTCTCTTCATGCCTGTTACACGGGTTCCGCACAGGGGTAAGTAGCCACGGCTTCAAGGGATATCCTCCATCACCTGCATGGGAGTACAAAGAGGTCTGTGTAAGTCATTCTGAGCTGCCACCTTCAGGATTCACAGCCATGGCCTCAGCTATTTGCTGTTGACATGCACATGTCCCTATACGTATGCACAAAGATTATTTGTATGCATTGTGTACTGCAATATGGTCTGCTAGTCCGGATGGCGTTGTACAGATGATGCAGGGTGTTAACTTGCATGCTGATGCGGATGTACTGTGGATTCGGAACAATGTCTTGCCTCCCATAATTTCAGGGAATGTTCCTCTGTGCCTAATCACACTAGCGACATTGGCACAGTTGTAACCATGTTTAGTCATGCATCGCTTGACATACCCATGGTGGCCTGGTTGTGCATCTCCAGAAACAACAGGGAGAGCTTATGAAGCTAGAGTGCACGGTACATCCGTGTTCGTCCTTTTAACCGTTAACAAAATAACATATGGTAGCACAAAAACAACGGTTTTATAGGAAAGAAGGTATTCAAGGTGCATCTGAATTATGCAAAACAAATAAGTAAGTTAAAGTGCTCACACTCAAATACATGAAGAAGGAGGGCCACCTGGCTCGGCGTACCTTACCCTAAGGAAGAACACCCTGACCCTGGCGGGGGTGCCTATCCCTGGGTTACGCGTGATGTATCGCCTACTAAAAAGATATAGAGGAGAGTGCTGTCCCTCAACCTTCTATACTGGTGGCGGTGTCTGAAGACAGACACGAGTAGTCCAACAGGGACATCTAAAAGGTGGTAGACTCCAGCAGGTTGGGCAGCATGCAACAAAACTGTAGATTAGATCTTGAGGCTGCTAAGTCTAATGCATGGATACAACCTGCGAAACAGGTCAACTGCTTATATTCCATCCAGAATGTACAACTTTAATGGTTCCCGTAGGTCACTATGGTTGAAATGTAAAACAGTACTGCTGGAGAAACCACCGGAGGGTGCAGTAAAACAAACACAGCCAAAGGGCTGTAGGGCTAAAAGGTGGCTCTTATAAAAAGGTGTAGCTCACTCTGTGAAGTTGAGTGTGCTACAGTAAGCAATTTTTTATGGTTGTGCATCTTACATGTTGTCATTGGTCCAATGTGTGGCAGTGATGGGTCATGTTCGGGTTAGGAGGTTCAGGTCAGAAGTGTTCAGCTCTGAGTGCATTGTCCACTTACTGCCCATTCCCACCCAGGTGGAGTATGCATCCCCCCACATCACAACCCCGATGCACTGCAATGGGCCAGTCAGGCAACTCACCAAGCAGCCAGGCACATCGTCCAAAATGTCCTCCATGAGACGGGGTAGCGTGGAGTTACGCAGCACCATGGCATCATGTGTCGATCCGAGATATCGGGCACAACAATGTGTGATGATCTTGCTGGAGTCACATATCATCTGCACATTGATGGAGTGGTATAGCTTGCGATTGCGGTACACTGCCTCTATGGCATGAGGGACTACCAATTCGACATGGGTGCAGTCGAGGGCATCAATGCAATTGGGCATGCATGCCAGTGCATGGAAGCCTACTTTGGTGTCGGCAATCTCCTGGGCAGTCCGTGGTAGGGATATGTGGGTGCTAGCGTGCTTCAGGAGGGCACACAGCACTTGGGTCAGCAGGCGTGAAAAGACTGGTTGTGATATACCATGCAGCTGGCCCACTGTGTGCTGGTAGGTGCCTGTGGCCAGGAAGTGGAGCACAGACACCACCTTTAGTAGCGGGGGGATGGCAGTGTGTATTTCAATGAAGCTGACAATGTCGTCATGTATCATGTCCACAATGGTGGTGATGGTGGCCCGGTCCAACCGGTGCAGGGTGTGGATCTGCTCAGGACTGGGTCTGATGCAAGGGATTGGTGGCTGCCTACGAGGTACTACTGGCTGCACTGGTGGTAATTGCTGGGTCTTTCTCACCCTCCTTCTCCTCCTGCGTCTCCTCTGTGCTGCCTGTTGTTGTGGCTGTAGTTGTTGTTGTATTTGCTGTTGTTGCTGTAGTTGTAGCAGTATAGGCATGTCCTCTGGCCCCATGATTGCAACAGCTTGTGATATGATTTTGGTGTGGGAAGCGGTGTGGTGTGTGGGTGTACTCCTTTTATACTGGGACAGGCTCCATTGACTCCACCTGTGGTGATTGTGTGCACCTGTGGCAGTTGCCTTCACTGCAGGTTGCTATTTACAGGTGGTCCAAGATGCCTGTATGGCCACCGTCGTGCAGGCCCTATTTAAAGCCTTCGGGATGCCGGTAAGTGCATGCCCGCGTACCTTGTGATGTCCTCCTATTACCGGCATCCCGGTATTTCCTCCACGAAGGGGCACGTGTACGCACATAAACCGGTATGAAGGGGCATGGTACGGGCAGTGGTGGTATTGGCAGGTTGTCGGGTCGTAATGGCCCAGACCTGTTAACGATGCCAGTAAGACCATTCCGTCTTACTATTTTCATTACTGCCATTCTTGTAATGAGGCCCAATGTCTAAGGAAGTTTGTAGCATTAACACAGAATGCTGCGGCTAATATCCTCATACAATGCACTGAAGAGTGTTCATTGGTGAACAGGTAAAGGGCGGGAGGCAGTGAGAGTGCTTACACTGAACACTAACTTTCCAAGGTATCTACATCTTATAGCAGTTGGAATTTTGCAAAACATATTTTTTTGGGAAAGTAGGAGATATCAACTTTGCACTTGTACAGATGTCTACATTTTGTGCTCTGGATCAATATTCGCTCCTTAGGTGCGATTTGTAAGACACAGCTTTGCCACTTAGAAATTGAAAGATGCTGCTGTAGTAGCACCAAGCAATCCCTGCATGAAACATCTCAATCTATTGCATTGCAGTTTCATATGCTATACAGCCTGCTATACTTGAAGCAAGTATCCATCAATAAGTCCATGAATGTATATGCCAGAAAGGATATGTTCTTAATCTGATGTTGTTATTTTTTCTAAAAAGTATGTGATTTTAATATACTCGAGACTTCGACCATTGTAGTGGAAACATAACGCTGGAGTTCCCATCTTGCCCGAAGTACCAATGAACCCGCCCTTTAACGTTGGTACTCCATTTCTTTGCACATGCCAAGTGTGCAACGCATTGCATTGCGTTGCACAACTGTGTGTGCTCCAAATTTGACCCATCCAATGCCCAGTGCTGCTAAAGAAACAAACATTGACCAGGAGCACTGTCAGTTTAAGGTTGAGTGCAATGAAAAGTTTGTTTTCATTGAGTCCAAACCTAATGTGTACTAATGCCGTATTTGTCTTGAGCCAATTGCAGTCTCCAATTGCAGGGGCAAGCAAGAGTAAAGAAAGCAGAGGAGCTAAAAACATAACTGATTAAGCAAGAAGGTGTTTTTGAGATGGAAGAATCAAAATGTGCCACCTTAGTTATTTATAAGGTCGAGAAGCTTATTGCGAGGTCAGCACAGCCTTTTACAGATGGGGATTTTCATAAAAGACTGCCTGATGTAAATTTGCGAGGCACTGCGTAAGGAAAACAAAACAAGGCTTTTACAAAAGGTTTAGTGTTCAGCAATGAATTGTACATTTGGCTGACAAATGTTACAGTCAACTGAAAATGCCATTTAAGGATATACAATTCTATTCAGCTGCCCTTCATGAGAGAACAGATGCCAGTGACACAGCCCAGCTCTTAATAGTAATTGTAGGGTCAATAACAAATTCAAAGTATTTCAGGAACTGGTTTCCCTCCTATCTTTGCATGGCATACCTACTGGTATTGACATGTTAAATAATTATTTTCAGAAAGTCATTGATGATTTAAATTCGCCTTGACCATTGCTGGAGCCCCAGCCATAATTGGGGAGCGAAATGGTTGTATTGGCTGCTTGAAAAGACACCTTGGTGCAAAGGCTGTCCATATGAAAAACTATCATTGTACTATGTACATCAGGAGCCATTATGCGCAAAACATTTGCAATTCACAGAAGTCACAGACTTCATTGTGAAAACAGTTCATTTTATCCATGCACCACAGATTGTTTCAGGCATTTTCAGAAAATGCAAAAGGCAGATTATTGTGATGTTCTATATCACACAGATGTTTGCTGGCTTAGCCATGGCAATGTTCTGAAGCACTTCTTTCCTTTATGACAGGAAATAAAAGCATTCCTTTATAAGACTGGAAACTTCTACATGCAAGTTAGTGACTGGGTATCTGACTTTGCTTTTCTGACTGACCTGACAGGCCATTTGAATGACAAAAATGTAAAGTCTTTAGTTCCCCAATCAGTGCCGGGAAGCATTGAAGATTGTGCCTATGTTTGGCATTAGAGCCATTTGCAAGCAGGTTTTCTATCAGTTCAAATTACATAAATCTTGTCTAAAGACAAGACTCACTGACCACCCTCACCATGCTATTCTGAGAGTAAGCATAACTTCACTGGAGCCTGAGATCAAGAATTTGGCATTTGGGAACCGTTGCAATGTTTCTCACTGATCAAGTATGTCTGGTTTAGTGGTTAATCTCCCACTTAAAAAAACTGTATTTACCAATACTCATGGTAAATTGCTCACTTAGTATTGGCTTACACCAGTGCATGAAAGCTGTGCACGTGGCAGAGCTTGTGGCTGGCAAATCTAAAGCAGCCATTTTCTCTTCCTGGGTATCTTCCTTCCTATAGAATAGATCTATGAGAGTTTTCTTAGAAACGGCTGCAGCTCAATATTCCCCAGTCTCATGTGGCATCCCCCAAGGCTCTTGTGTCTCACCAACATTGTACACTATTTTCACCAAGCTTCTTTTTGGCCACCTTGATGACCTGGGCATCTCCTATACTAACAATGCTGATGATACGGAATTCCTTCTTCCCCTCACTGGCAACTACTCTACCGACTCTAAATCTCTTCTCTCAATCTACCACACCATCCAAGTCTGGATGGCTGACCACATGCTTTGTTTGAATGATGATAAGATGTAAATTATCCTGGTCAGATCGCAATCTCTATCAGCAAACTTGACCCAGAATACAAATTCTTTAGCATTCACGGCTTCACCATCCCTGCTTCACGAGATGTTAAGACCTTTGGCGTCTACCTTGAATCCACCTTCTCGCTAACCCGACAGCTAAACGTCATTGCTTTCTCTGCAGCTTACATCACTAAGCTAATTAATGGCCGCAGGACCTTTCTCTTGTCCAACAACTGCCTTAACATCACCCGTGCAATAATAGGCTCAAAACAAAACAAGATTATAGCAATGCCCTATTTGCTGGCACTTCGGCTCAAAACATGACTAAACTGCAGGTCATTCAAAACAATGCGCTGAGTGCAGTACTGAATATACAGAAACGAGAGCCACCAGAAAAAATGTGCACCGGCTCCTGATTCACTTCTACATTATATTCAAAACTCTTGCCATTACCCAGAAATGTATCTCGGAAACTGCTTCATGGTAACTTTCACAAAAAAATCTCAAAGTCGCAATCTACAAGGCCTACCCGCAGTCCCAACTCAATCCAGCAGATCCTGCCCAGATTCAGACTGAAGAAGTCGGGCACGCAGAGTTTCTCTGCAATTGCCACTTAGAACTGGAAAGCCTTACCACTATACCTTAGATTAGTGCAATCATACTGGGCTTTTCGCAAAAACCTCATATCAACTCGCAGCCCAAAACCTGTTTGTGTTCTCTGCTGTCTATATCTAGAGCCATGCATACATAAATACATAAATAAATAAACAAAATGTGTGAAATGTTTGAGCACATTTTTTCTCATGAATGATTTGCCTACTTTGTATACTATGCACTTACTTCTGTAATGTAAGATAGAATGTTACCAATTAGTCCTTATAAAATAAATAAATTATAAAAATGGAAAATGGGTCCTATAAAATGTAAGTTTGAAATAGAAATAAAGACAAGTACACCTCAAAATACTTATTTTTTCCATGTGTTTAATAAAAATGAGGGGTTGAGAAAGCCTCCTGCCATCCCCCCCCTTTGACTGACTACCGTCCAGTCCCTCCAACATTTACTTTTCAGCCGACTGTAGGCAGCATGTAAGGTAAATTCGGTCCTCTGGCAAAATCAGGAGTGCACCCCTGTTCTAGGGAGAAATGTGGTAGTTGTCCCATCATCCC
Source organism: Ambystoma mexicanum (assembly GCF_040938575.1). Taxonomy (NCBI): domain Eukaryota; kingdom Metazoa; phylum Chordata; class Amphibia; order Caudata; family Ambystomatidae; genus Ambystoma; species Ambystoma mexicanum. The sequence goes on from NC_090937.1 coordinate 678,906,278, forward strand.
TTGTAAAATGAACATTAAAGGTTTGCATTAACTTTCCAACATTGTTTTATTAGGCCACGTTATAAAGAAAAAATATTTTAACCATAAAAAGAAAAGAAACACCTGTTTTAGCCTTCTTGTATGACGGGTTGCCTTAACTCAACAACAAAAAACTAAGGACTCTGTCAGGATATCCAGTAAAGTGTCCATCGTCATGTGTCCAAACCTTTTTCTGTCCCTTACACTTTATACTAACTAAAGAAAAACTGGGTATCTCTCATTCTGGATATGAATTTGACTGTTCAGTTTTTGATGAGAAAACACAAGGAATGAAGCTCTTACTTAAAGTTTCTTGGTCTTAACTACTCTTCCAAACATATACAAAGTTCCCAAGTATTGGGGGGGCAGTCTCTTCCCCTGTTCTTTCCAATTTATCAATGTAGCACCAAGTCTGGTTCACTATCCTGCCGGACTTGACTGTAGATTTCCAAAACACAAAACGCTGTTCCAAAGTATCATGGGGGAGTCTCTTCCCCTGTTAGTTATCCAACTTAAAATTATAGCACCAAGTCTGGTTCACTAACCTGCCAGACCTGACTGTAGAGTTAGAAAACATGAACACAGATCTCAAGTATCAGGGGGAATCTCTTCCCCTGTTCTTTATTCAGCACACACATGTCATCTCAAGTCTAATTCTCTGTCCTGCCAGACTTGACTGTAGATAGTATAATTACCCCAAAAATGTCTCTTCTTTGGTATTAGGTCCTTGACCCTTTGTTTTAGCTTCTTGCACCTCTCTTTCCCTCTTATATGGGTCCCAGTCCCCTCTGGGTTATCTCACAATCTCCTCAACTTGTTCTGCAGTTTGTTTCTCTTTTGTGTGGGTCTCAGACCCCTTTAGATTATCTTGGGATTTCCCCGACTTGTTTTGGCCCTCAGCTCTCTGACTGTTGGCTTCTTCATGCTTATGTGGGTCCCTGTCCACTGTGTGATGATTTTGTGTGCCTCGCCCGACTTCATATGGGTACCAGACCCTGGTATGCTGTACTGACAGGAATTCCTCGACTTCATATGGGTCCCAGACCCTGGTATGCTGTACTGACAGGAATTCCTCAACTTCATTTGGGTCCGAGCCCCTGGTGTGCTGCTTCTGCAGGACCTCTGTCCCTGCATTAGCTGATGACCAGCTGAAAAGACCAGGTGCACTCTCGGCCAGGTAATGTTCCACATAGAGTATTTCTTGAAGTTTGTTTCTGGCTTTTATAATTCTTTTGTTATCCCTTTTGATCTCCCGGCATATTGGGTAAGTATCTCTTTACTCTGATTGGCCCCCTCCATGTCCCACCAGGCGGCCGACCCTTTATGTACCTTTGGGAAATGTATTTGCAGTCTCCAGTTTCTCCTGGGAGTAGAGCGGGGCTTCCCTCTTACTCTTACTTCTGCCTTCGGCATCCTGCTCTTGGTTGCTCTGCAGCAGTATGCTCTCTCTCACATCCTCGAATGTGTGGCTTATTTTATTTTGGCTTTGCTGGTCGGGTGTCCTCTCTCACTATTGCCGGACACGGTCCTGCTCCAACGACCTAGTGGAGACACTCGTTCCTCCTCAAGACTGTGTCATCCTCTTCTCTGTTTGTCTCTTGCCACAGAACCGGTGTCTCGTTCCTCACTCCTCCAGGGCTGTATTGACAAGGTACATAGTCCTTCTTTGCATTTGCTCACCAGGGCTGCCACTAGTAAATCATTCTGCATATGTCGGCTCTGCGGTGGGCTTTTGTCTCATCAGTTGATCTTCTTCATCCCAGTGATTGTTTGCACTCCACCTAGATAAGCCTCACTGTTCTTCGTCCCAATATGATTGGTATGAATGAATTCCTCTGCTCTACAGAGGTACATGGAAGTGGGGGGAGGGGTCATGGGAGCAGTGACAATACCCTGGGATTCATCACAACATATATCCATAAGCAGAAGAGAACTTAGTATGGGTTAGAGAAGGATAAATATTGTACCTTAAAATGAAAAAGGGCTTTTCACTCCCTCTCTCATCTACCTGTAGATATTAAACTTTAAATGGCAGAGCATTATGAGCATGGTATTTTTTTGGCCACAATGACCACATATGGCGTTCAGTGAATCACCACAGAATTAGACCTTCATTGCCTTCACAGTGGCAAAATATGCTGAATTTCAACAACAACTCCGGTATCTTTTTCAGAATGATCTGCACGCCAATCTTAGGGATTAAAAAGCCCATTCACAAGCTGTTTGAGGAATAGGGCTGGAGATGGTAGAGGAGAGGATTGAGGACACCATGAGCTTTGTATGGATCACGTAAGAAGGGTGTGAGAATGCGGGCATAGCAGAAGCAGATATTTTCTCCCCATCAGGTGGCCTCCCTAAACATCTTTCTCCCTCCAGAGAATGCATGGGCTAGCACATTCATTAATGTAAGGGAAAACAAGTGTTTGTTTAGTAGGTGGAGGTAAAAACATTCACAAACCCCATGCACAGCATTCACATTATTATCACATAAGGAACATACTACAGTGTGTTACCATTATTTCCACACAAGGAACATAGTCTACCTCCCAGGATTAAATCAACCAGTTGGTATAAAATTGCAATACCACCTGTTGATAACTTTACTTCGTGAATCATAAATCAAGCACTTTTGAAACATCTTGCTGACAAGATTGTGCACAATCTTGATAAGGTAATTACATACCCTATCTGTTTCAAATGGTAACGATCGCCTTTATAAAAGTATTGGCACCCATGAAGCTAAAAGCTAATACGAAAAATCAGAGTGGGCCTCCTTTTCGGCCCTGTGCAAAAGGTCCAAAGCAAGAATCAATAGTGTACATACCTTGCGTAAGCCTTTTATTATATTGATTCCAACCACTACCCCATTTTCTTAATTTGTAAAGTGGAGAGAAGCAGTGGAAGGCAACTTGTGTCTCTGCCACTCCCCTTGTATCCTACATACACATTTGCACTGGTATGCTTTTTCATGACACTGCAAATGCTGGATATCCCTGCGGAGTCCAGTGGCTGCACGTGCCAGGAAAAAGAAGGTGGACCCCATTGGGATCCATTGGAAATGCTGCCTGCCATGGGTAGATGGCATGCAGTGTTTACTCAATTTGCAGGGCAGAGTGGAAAAGTGCTGGACAAAAGGCAGCGTACACACTTGCACTGACCCTTTTGTCCTGCATGTTTGCATTCCACCATGGAAAATAACACAATTTGGTGAGTTCTGTGGGATTTTGTTTTCTTCTGCCTCCCATTCTCCTTACCAATCTCTCCATTGTCAGGACCGTTGTACTTCTATCTTGGAATTGGTTAAGCCAGTATACCTCTATTTCCTTTATACTGCTGCCATCCCCTACTTCTTTGTCATCGCCGTTAGCACTGGAAAAGGTGTACCCTCTCTGAGCTTTTTCTATTTCCTGTATGTCTTGTTTGAGGAATTCCTATTCTATTGTCATTTTCTTTATTGGACTGCCTTGATAGGATCAGCTTCTTCCCCTTGTGGAATCCAGTTTTTGGATCTTCGCCCTCCTGCTGAACCTGAATTGTTGGACCTGGACAGTTGTATTTGTTGTACTGTTCATCCCTCCTAAGATCCTCTAGCTTCATCCTCATGCTGGCATGTCAGGTCCTTGCACTTTTTGTTTTTGTCATGCCACGTGTCGTCAGGTGGGTTGTCTGATCTATGGACTCATTTAAAGGGGGAGCATATGAATACGCCTAAGTTTCCTGTTAGTTACTGTTTGACCTACATTGGAGTAGTATTCTTGGGATTGGGGAGGGGGTTCCTATCCATTCCTTTGCTCACTGTGTCTTTTGTTTCCATTTACAGCCTGGGCGAGCCCTTCATTGGTGCTGTCAATTATTCCTCAGCCATCTTTCACACCCTACTTTGTTGAGTTCTCAATGAGTTTGTGGGCAATTGAGTGGTGGGGGCTGTCTACACAAGTACTCCTTTTTTGGTTATTGACAAAACCGTATGCACTGCCACAAATTCACTTTCCATCCAGCCACCCTAAGAAAGGCGATTTCGTTTTCATATGTCATGTTAGTTATGTTATGTTGTGTCAGCAGAACATCTTGACTCGAGGGTATCTTGGCGCTATAGATTCCTAAGCCATAGAAAAGTAACCACCAGAAAAGAACAGAAGAGGGACTCATCTATAAAGAAATGTTTTTAGCGCTATCCCAAAGGCAAGATGGTCAGCTGTAGCCTGTCAGACCAGAGGAAGCGAGTTCCTCAAAGATGGAGCCGCAACCGAAAAAGGCTTACCCTTGGATAGCAACTCTAGAAAAATGGGAAACACACAAAAGTAGCTTATTCACAGAGTGAAGGTTCTGCAAAGGAGCACTGTTGATGAGTTTTTCATGCATATAAAATGCTGCAGAACTATAATAGGCTTGGTGAACAAGGCATAAGATTTTCAATTCAATTCTAGCCACAGCAGGCAACCTACAAAGGTTGTGCAGTACCAGTGAGGTGTGGGCAAATTTAGGAAGGCTGACAGCCAAGCAGGTGACAGAGTTATGCATCACTTGTAGGTGCTGAATTAGGAACTTGCGCTGGGCAAGCAATGCAGCATTGCAATAATCGAGGGTCCCTGCGATATATGCATAGACTACCAGGCTCTACAATGTTTTACTGGAATATATGGACAGATTGTCCTCAGCATCCTAAGGTTAGCATGGCCGAGCTGCAGCTCGCCTTAACCTGCCGTGAGGCAGAAAGAGATGATGCGATTTTGACTCCTAGGTTTTTCACAGGACATAGGACTTCCTCTACATCACTATCACTTTCGACTTAAGCCCACACTCGAAACATCTCAGTTGGGCAGAGGATTCCTGCTGCAACATCACAATATATAGAAGAAGCAATTGACCTGTACCTTCAACAGACACTATCCTTTGTAGTTATTGTGATGCACTCATGTGTAGAGTGCAGACATGTAATATTGCCTTCGAGGCAGCGTTGAACGCACACAGGAAGACTTGCCACATTACATAATTTGCCATTAAATGTTCCCCAGTTTTTCCCTCCTCCTTTTGTCATTCTCTTCCTTGTTTAGTGGTTGGTGTCCCCCCAAAAAAAGAACATTAAAAACAAAACAGAAGAACACAACAAAATAAAAGGTTTCAAGAGCAACCGACCTTTAAAGGTACAAAATAGAATTATTCAAATAATGTAACCCGCTGTGTACTCCTTCTTCTTGCCTGCAGAAACGCAGAAGTGCCTGCAGACTAAAAGATAAAAAAAAAAATAACAGTAAGGGAAGCTTTAGAAACACATATCCTTTTTAAACATTTTTTTAATGGTCACTCTTAAAACAGCCTTCTGGTTGTTGTAAGACTCTGGTACCAATATCTACACATGCAATGTAAGAGATTAGACCATGTCACAGTTTATTGTTTTTTGAAAATATGATTTTTTTCACAATAACGTATTGACTGCATTCTGAGTATTGCAAAGTAAGTGCTAATTTCAAAGATCTGTAAATATATTCAGTGGATCCTGTCGAATGTTGGCATTTTCAAAATATGCCCTGCCAAAATCTCGACCAAATGCACAGCTTTATTGAAATTACGCTGGCGATTTCAATTCGTGGACAAAATAGTTTCGACCTTTCAACATTTGAATAATTCATGAAAAAATAAATGTGTCTTGTGGAATAAAAATCATTAGAGCTTTCAATGGATCTTTCATGGCAAACTTCAAAGATATTCCAGTAACATACCCTAAACTATTACTTGCACAGTGAACAGAACAATATTAATTTGTGATTATTTGCAATTCAACATGTCATGACAGATAGGTACAGTTGATTCCACTGCATACCATGAAATCCAACCCATAGTACTGGCACTGATTATGTGAGATTGCAGGATGCTTTGCATATCAACCAATAAACCCAGGATTCTACAATGATCTAAGCAGTCTTTTAGTTTAGCTCGATGTTTTCAGCAATGCACAAAAACAAATGAAACACTTGCTGTCCTTTCCCATGCAGTCCAACTCCTCCACCAAAAACTGAACTCCTGATTGCCTCAGCATCCAGATGTCCATGGACAATCACGGTGCTTCAAGAACCACAGTCCTCTTTCTCTGCGGGCCATAAGAATGTGCTCAGAAGGCATGTGCGATTGGTCCGTGAACAACTGCATGAATTCACAGATATCGGGCGAAAGGCACGGGGCATCCCTTCTTCTCCTTTTACCCTTATCTCTTTAAAATAATTTGGCTGCATTGAAGCAGTCACGGAGCCATCCTTCAATCACATCCACAAACCTGTGTCTGCCTTCCCACCTAAGTGCAACAGTTCAGATGTACCTTTCAACTCAGAGTGCATTTGTGCTGTGATTCAGAGCTTGCTCTGTCACAATCTACAAATGTATCCTTTCAGGATCTTTAGCTATCAACACCTAAAATATATCCTACAGTTATGTTCTAATTTTGAAGTATGTTAAAAAATTATAGTTGATAAATGTGTGAAAAATAAGATAGTACAACTGTTAATTTCTACTTTATGCACAATTAATCTTTTCCAATCTATAAAATCTAATTCCAAAATAGCACTTTCTTAAAATTACAAATAAAAGGCAATGAGTGAATGTCTAATGTCTAAAACAGCATTTAAACACAAGTCTGCTTACATTGTGGCATCTACATGTCCTAGTACATATGGGGCTGTACAGGAGGACGGAGTGACCTCTGATGGGCCTATGGGATCAGAGCTCACCCTCGAGTACTTTAAGGCGAGATAGCTGCACCTTGATGTGGATGGGTGCGGGATTCTTTTACTCCAACACCAATCAATGAGTACAACTCAATGGTTTGGCAAAGGGAAGTCCATTTAATGACAAGTACAAAAAACGGGGAAACATTAGGAAATCATCAGTGATGCAATCGCCCGTCTCGCTTCAACTTCCCATTCTTCATTCAGACAGCAATAGTTATAGCACATTCTCGTCATCATTGACATGTAAAACTCAAAAGTTTGTCATGCAGTTCTATTGGTTGGAAAAGGTTACTTATGTATAGGTACTATATCTCTATATGTTAACAGAGTGTGAGGATTGGATAACTCATATCGGGTGGGCGTCTACACCCATCCCTCTACATCACTCATGCTAGACGTCACTAAAAGTACGATGTCTCATTGGTTCTACTAGCTATAGGACCCTAGATTATTTGGTCCGTTGTGATTGGGTCAGTTACACCCCAGGCATAAATCTCCACTTTAATTAGCAGCATGCAGAATGTTCACCCAGATGCGGTGTGCCCCACGGTTCACCCTGCCTCCCTTCCATCAATCAGTACTTTAGGGCTATGTGTCAATTAGTTGCCTGAAGCTGACCTTGAAACTGTAGCTTCTTATCAGGAAACGTTATAGCATCCTCTGGGTTTGGGTGACATCAGATGTTGGTACCTCTTTGTGCTTGGCTGTTCACGTGTTAGTACACCGTGAATCTGCTTCATTTTCCCTCTATTTGTGTATTTGATTCTCCCTTAGGCCTTGCCACCTGCCTGGGCTTCCTTATCTCGACCTTCACAGGGCAGGCTGCTATGCTCTGAAGTTTTGTTTCTTCAAAGTTGCCGCTCTCCTCCCTTCTATAGGTTGACCTCGAAATCCCAGGCATGAGCTGCTTCTTACTAAGTTTTTCAATTCCGCTCTTTCGTCTGGCTTTGTGCCGGTATATGAATCCTGGCCTGTTTGACCACTATCATCCTGGGCTTAATTTTGCTTTTGTAAAAATGGATTCACACTTGTATAATGTGCTTCTTTAAGGTAGATATATAGTTGGCGTTTGCCGCTCGATTCTTCTACTAAGCATAGCAAGCAGTACTGTTTCCTTAGCTTCTTCCATTCCAAGCCGATTTACAGGCGTTGGCCAGTTGCGTATCTTAATCCTGTTTTATGGTTACGTTTCTTTATAGTTCAGCATAGTTTCTCCTTTTAAGTCCAATACATCATTATTCCTCATATTTCGTCTTTGCGTGTCATTTTTTTATTGTTGTTTCGTTCATCCGAACGTCTGTCAGGGCCCTTGCGTTGTCATCATTTGCCTTCAATTAAGGCCCTTTGGGTCTCTTCTGGGACAGTTTGTAAGTAGTCTTCATTTCGTGTCAGCTGTTGGTATGGTTGTCTCAATGGGTACCGTGCTGCCCATGGTTGTCTGGTTATTGGCACTTCAACATGTATTACTCTTCTGATGGGCACTGGGCAGAGCCCTAGTGCTGTTCTTTGTTGGTTTATCTGCTCCTCATACGTCACATATCTCAGCGAGTATGATCCTGGTATTTCAAAATGGGTGGCTGGAGTGCAGGCCATATCTGGGATCTCCTCTACACTCCCCCCTCTGGTCGGTTCATCGACCACTTCTTCTTTCTCCTTTGGATTAGTCTTACTTAGTTCTTCTGTATCCACTTCTTCGTCTTCTGGGTTTGTACATGATGGTGTGAATGTGTGTTTCTTTGGAGTCCATATTTTTATCGCTCCTTTCAAACTTCCTGATGTTTTTACATGTTTGTCTTTGTTCCAGGTCATTAGCTGGCACTGTCCATTTGGACTGCAATTGATCAATTTTCCTTCATACTTTATACATTTCCTGGGATTCACAAACGTTGTTCCTTCCTGCGCATATTCACTGGCTATCCAAAATCTCTTATTTCTTCGTCAGTCAAGGCTCTGGGCTTCCATCCTGGTTTGACATTGATCATGATCTTCATCCCTGTAGCTTTGTTCGCAGTTTTCTGTCATTGCGAGATTATCATCTTGATAACACAAAATCCTAATAGTATCATCAAAAGCAGGGCTCCCAGGAACTTGAATATGTTTGCCATCCATTGTGGGGCCCATGAGAACAGGGTTCCAAAATGACTGTCATCATCAACTTCATCAGTTTCACTGATCATCTGGCTCTGTAGCAATATCAGCATACCTATGGCTTCTGTTAAGGTTCCATTTTCTTTGTCATGTGAAGGTATAAACGTGCAACATGATTCTCCGATTTTTGCACAAACACCTCCATCCATTGCGGTGATCATATCAAGTACATATCTGTTCTGTAGAGTCATCAATGGGATTGCTCTTAATTCTTCTTTAATCCCGTTGAATCCTTTTATGGTAGTGTTAATGGTCTGCAATTACTCCCATCTGGTTATCTGCTACCATTTGGTATTTACTCCAACTTGGATTCTTGGCATGAGGATCGTTGTGAACACTGATGAGGTGAGGCTTAACAGCCTGTGTTCATATGGGATTGCATGAAATGCTTCTTCTGATTTGGCAGAAAAGTAATTTTCTCTCTTTTTTCGAGTTGTCAGTTCCACAGATATTCTTTTCCTCAGGTGAGCATCTGCTTTCGGGAAACTGTCACTTTTCAGATAATTTTTCGGGATCACTAGTGCTGGAACGTGGACGTTCACTATTGTGCATATGCCTCCCCAATTTTTCGGCAGTCTTATGTATGCTTTGGATCCACACGCCCAATAATGATCCATAATTACTGCAGTTCCGTGAGTCATTCCTGGAGCTTCAAAATTTCGTCTGCAGTTCTGATTTTCTCCCATCTTCCTTGTGCCATTGTTCCTGAAGCACAGTTTTGGGTTTTCCAGTGGCACTATCTGCAAGGGTCCTTCTCTGTCTTTGACCCATGTCAGTAATTTTGTGAGTTTCAGCCATAAAGGTTTACACAATCTCTGTGAGTTTTCTATTTCTTCCTTGCAGGCTCTAAGGACCATCCATGCTTGGCAGATCACCACTCCTTCTTCCCATCCATTTGGTGAAAACACTGTACCCCAAATCTGCATCTGGCCTCTTTTTTTCCAAATTTGAGCTTCTTGTGGAGTTTTTCCTTGGACGTTCAGTCGTCGGTTAATTTCCGATCTTATTCCTGCTCCTTAACTTCAGGTTTTCATACCTGTTCACATAATTCCTAGTATGAGCCCTATTTTTTGTCTTAATGTCCTGGACGTAGCCACCTTCATCAGGGTAATCCGTTTCAGTTGCCCATATCAATGAGGCATCCCTTTCCATAAACTGTCCTCTGGTGTTGCACATTGCTACATGTGACAAACAGTGTGCTGTCGGGACATCAATTTCTACAGCCACGAAGATCTTGGATTTCCCCATGCTGTACAGTAGAAGTGCACAAACGAAGCAGTCTCCTTTTGATTTACTTCTTCCGACTTCTTTCATGTGCTGATACCAAATGTTGTTTCCTAGATGTGCTGTGCTGTCCAGGTAGTCGTTCAGTTCACTGTCATCTTGATGCAGGCTTTTCTTGATCCTAGTGTCCTCCTCTAATTAGCTATAACTGCATCTCTAAACGCGTCTGTGTGACTTTTACTTGCTGGAGGACTCTCTGGCATTCTGGTCCATGGAGCAGGTTTCTTTATCTGCATCGATGAGGCAGGTGGAGGTTTGACAGTTCTCTCCTTCTCTTCTTCCATTCTTTTTCTGGTGTCTATAAGGGCCTTTATCAGCCACCAGCCTGTCACCGGCCCAGTCTATGGCTGCATCGTGGGCCTGGTACCTGTTCCTTGTGTTGGAATTTGCGTGCTTATCAATACGGTCTCTCTGGTTTTATTTTTCAGTTCCTCATGCCGTTTCTTCTCTCTAGCTATAAATGGGAATAAATGATCTATCAACATTTGTGTCCTTGTAGTGAATTCTTCAACAACCGCTTCTGTCTTCTTGAGGGCTTTTGCTATGTCTGCTTTAGTTGGCCTTTCACTTGATTCTTTTCAGTCTCTCTCATTATTTTCTGGGATGGATTGTTCAGTAGGGAGTTTATGCTCTCTGTTGCCTTCGCTTGAGGTTCTGTGGCCATTGACACATGCCCTGGTTCGTGTGCATTCAGTGTGTGTGTGCGTGTAGTTGTCAGTGCTATGTTTTCATTCATTCTGTGCTCACCCTGTCTCCAGCCTTTCTCTTCATTCGTTACCTCAAGTGTGTATGTGTCTCTGCTAACTACATTAATTCTCAGGTCATTTACCTTAACATCAGAGTTTCCCGGGACTGGAATTACTATATTGGGTCTGGGTGCTTTTGTAGGATTCATGCGTACACCATCAGGTGGGTGCACTGAAATTGGAACGCTTCGTGCACCAAGAAAAAATGCAGTTCTGATCGTCAATGACAGCAAGATAATGATAAACACAATGCATAAATACATGATAGTATGTTAGGTCAGACGGCAGCATTTCCTTCCAGAGAAGCGAGAGTGCCTCTCTGCTTTTGGGAGGACCAGGTTACTGTTCTGGGCCCCCATTTAAATCATTTATTCAATGTCAATGTTATTGAATTCCCCCAATTTGATATTGTTCTCAAACAGTTTGTGTCATAAAGTGTCCAGTGCATCACAAGTGTCCCCCCTCTTGCGGGAGACGATTGTCTCTTGATGCAGGATGCAGTATCCTTGCTAGACAATGGAAAAATAGATTAGACTAACACTTTGATAAGTCACTTTTACTGTGCATGTTCAAAGTAGGTGAGTTCCCAGTCCACCGAGCAAATCTACTTCAGTCCTGAGGACATGCCGGACACTGTTTAATGTGAAGAAATGGGAAAAAATGGAAATCAAAACGAATAAAGGCGAAGTTCTTGTCTCTGCTCCCTCAATCTGTCCCTCGGCAGAAAGATGAAGGTCTTGCCTCTGCTTCCTCGATCTGTCCCTCGGCGGAAGGTTTCACTGGAATCTCCTCATATAATCTCCCTCAAAGTTGGACAGCTCCACTTGCAGCATGATGCCATGTAGGAGCATTCCCATCTGTGCAACATTAGCTGGATCTCTGATGAATGTGAGGACGTCAACCTCGATAGGTCTCCCCACCATTTCTGGAAAGTCAGTGACTAGGTGAAAGAGGATGTTGTATGCCAGTTGGCTGTCTTCGGGTGACAGGGACATTTGTCCTACCTTGCTGGGTTCAGGATTACAGGCCCTTCCCTTGATGTGAACAATCCTTGCACTTTCCTGACAAGTGGATAGCAACTAAGTAACTGAGTTTATTCCACAGCTGGCTCAAATGTTCAGAGTTTGCTGGATCTCGAATAAACCTCAGAGTGTCTGTGGTTCTCCCGACAATAACTGGGCACTCCTCTATGATGCAAAAGAAAAGCGTATTGATGAGTTCATCTGTAATCGCCTGCGGTGGAAGCATGTGTGTCCTTTTCGCTGTACTCAAGCAGGACGATGAAGGCTTCCGCGATGACGGTAGGTAGTTGCCAGATTACTTTCTTGTTAGCAGGATCTTGGATAAAGTCTGAGACACTGGTGACCCTACCTACTAGTGACAGATATGATACCAATACTAACTGGAATTAGGTGAGTACGTCCTTTGTAATGCTTCTGCTGGGGGACACCATAAGTGCTGCCAAACAAGATCTTGTTATTGGATGATTCAGGATACTGTATTTTGCCCTTAAAGAAAAAGTCCTTGATCACTGTCTGTTAGGGTCCTGTTTCTCAACAACACTTAAGTGTGGTTTGATTTACAAGTTCGTGTCAACAAACATGTTGTGGCTTAAATACGTAATTCTCTTCTTCACCCTGCAACTAGGATGCACAGAGTGTCCGTTTATGTCCTTATCCCCTTTTGCTTAGAGGAAATGTCCAGTTTAAGCCACAACTTGCACAAGGGTTCTTTCTGTCTTTGCTTTGCTGCTCATGCGTCCTTCGTCCTCGTCATGGATCTCGTCTGCACGTGCTGAGGCTCTTCCCCGTTGTCGGTAGTTTCTTCACGGTGTGGTGCAGCTAGAGGGCTTTCTCCGATATAAGGCTTAATGTCATTGAGAAAAATCCATGCTCTCCTGCCCTGCAGTTTAACAGCTGAAGGAGTGCAGTCCTGTACGATGAAAGGCCATTGAATCTTGGCTCGTCCCACCTCTTCCTCGGGTGAATTTTTACCAACACTGCATCTCCAGGAAAGGTGAGTGGAACACATAGACCTTGAACTGCGTCTGTTTCAGTGTCTCCTGCTGTGTTTTGTGCTGTGCTGCACCCTTTTCGTCGCCGCTGCAGTTGGTCTGAAATTACTGTAAGGCTGGATGTCATGCAGTTCAGATATTTGCTCATTTCGATTCCTAAGACCTCTTGCGTTGACTGAGCATCACATCCAGCTGTGTCTCGAGGGGTTAGGGGAGTATTCATTCTCCTTCCTGTGACTATCTCATGCGGCGTAAGATGATGGTCAGAGCCTGGTTGGTTCCGAAGGGCATTCAATACCAATGGAAGGCAGTGCAACCATCCCCTCTTTAGAGTAAGCTTCAACTTGGCGATCCTTTCCTTTAACAAGCCGTTGAGCCTCTCACAAACACCATTACCTTTCGGATGATATGCCGACGAGAACTTGTGCTTTATACCAAGCAACAAGCTAATCTGTTCAAAGACTGTATTTACAAAATGAGCCCTATTATCTGATCTCATAACTTCACACACCCCCACCTAGGGAACACTTCTCTCACTAGGAATTGGGTGTGCACATGGACCTGCTTCTATCCATCTAGAGAATGTACTCACCACTACAATTAAGTATCTGTACCCGATACACACTTGAATCATGTCGACATCGTCGATATGTAAGTGCTGAAAAGGCCCATTTGGCCAGGGGATGACTCCTCTCACTTCTTTTAATGTGTGCCCAGCGGTGAATTGCTCGCAAATTATGCAGTTCACCATAAAGAATGCAACAGGCTCTGTTAAATTTCGGTATAAACCAGTCTTCCGAGAGCGTTGATGCTAGATTCTCTTTTGACATGTGTATAGGGTAGTCCGATTTCTCCAATGCTATTTTTAGTAGGACTACAGGCATTACTGGTTTACCAGTGCTGATTTGTCACCACAATCCATTTGTGGGGTTTAAAGAACACCCTCAATGTTTCCACAGGTTCTTCTCGTCCTGTGGTGCCTCCCTTTGAAGCTCCATTAGTTGTGTCTGTCCCAGACAACTATAGGCTTCGGGTGTGGTATGTGCCGCCATCATTCTCTCATGGGTACATGCCACTTCCACTTCAATGATCATCTCACTTTTGGAGGCCATACGCTTCGCTTGCATGTCTGCTGCATGATTTCCGCGTGACACAAAATCTGTCCCTTTGGTGTGAGCGGCACATTTCACGACTGCTATGCCCACTGGGAGCTGTAGTGCCTTAATCAGCCTTTCCAATAAGGCTGCATGCTGCACTGGCGTGCCGTCTGCTCGGAGGTAGCCCCTCCTTTTCCAGCATGCTAGCCCCACGTGCACCGTTCATGTCACATAGGCGGAGTCACTGTACACCGTAACTTCCTGGTCGGCGTGATTTTCAATGGCGAGTACCAACGTCAATAATTCTGCAGCCTGCGCTGAATAATGAGATGGTATTCATGCACTGATGAGTACTTGAAATTCTCTGTTTGCTATGTGTTTTATTACTGCAACGCCTGTATATCTTTGTCCGTCCTCTTGGTCGATTCTCGAAGAACCGTCAAAGAAAATGATCTCTCCTCCCGCCAGGGCATTTTATTTCATCATAGAATTCTTCATAGTTTGCACAGTCAAGTATCGGCTCTCCTTCAGTGACTGGCTCAGCTATGAATGTAGCTGGGTTCACTGTTTTACATTGAACTATTTTGATCGATGGATTGGATATAATCACTTCATAGGCAGAAGCTCTTTGAGATGTCAACGTACCCTTTGGTTTCTCTAAAATGGTGAATAATGAGTGCTCGACGTATAACGTCATAGAACATGCCATGACAATGGTTGTCGCTTTCTCTGTGTTGAACGCTGCAGCAGCTAAGCTTTGTTTGCATGGGAAGTGGCCTCTCATTACTTTGTCCAGGTTCCCACTGTAATATGCCACGGGCTTGTACACCATAGAGGTTCTTTGAGCGAGCACTGCTGTCATAATGCTGCCATCTGTGTGCGAGAACAGGTAGAAATTCCTCTGCATAATTAGGAATCCCGAGGACTAGAGCTGTGCAGATCGCTCTCTTGAGTTCTGCAACCCCTTTTCCATTGCTTCAGTCCAATTAATCTCGTCCTTTGTCGCCTGGACCTTCTTCTGGGCCTGGAGCAAGGTCTTGGTATAGGAGCTGTAATCGAAGACTCATGCTCTAACATAATTGCACAGGCCTAAAAAGCTCTGCATTTGCTTTATTGTGAGAGGCTTAGCCGTGTTCATGATGGCTTCAGCCCTTTCTGGGGTCCCTTTTTTACCTTCATGTGAGATTAGCTGGCCTATGTATAGCACCTCCTGTTGACAATATTGCAACTTTTCCTTGTCAACCTTATAACCTTTCTCAGCCAGTATAGTCAATACCTGAATAGAATCCCGCCTGCATTGTTCTTCCGTGGAGCTGCAGATCAAGATGACACTTTCCAATGCAATGTTGCTTAGGTCCAACTGTAGGACTCTATTGAAAATGGACGGGGACTCACTGTACCCCTATGGCAACCTTGTGCTTTTCAGACGCATTTGTCTGAATGTAAATGATGTCAGATCTTGAGAGTCAGGATGCAACGGAATCGAGAAAAAGGCATTTTTCAAATCAATCACAGTGAAATATTTTGTCTCAATGTGTATGTTAAATAGGATTGTAGAGGGATTAGGGACTAAAGGGAATTCAGCTTCAACAATATTGTTTAATGCTCTTAAATATTGGATTAAACGCCACAACCCTCCCTTTGATTTCTTGACGGGATAAATCACTGTATTACAGGGTGACTCTAACATCACTAAGATGCCCTGGTTCATCATGGCGGAAATTGTCTTCGCAATCCCTTCATCCACCTCTCTGGACATGGGATATTGTCGCGCTCTTGGTAAAATTTCTCCTGGTTTCAGCTTAATTTTCACTTCTCCCACCCCCTTTAGGAGGCCTACGTCATAT
Source organism: Ambystoma mexicanum (assembly GCF_040938575.1). Classification (NCBI taxonomy): domain Eukaryota; kingdom Metazoa; phylum Chordata; class Amphibia; order Caudata; family Ambystomatidae; genus Ambystoma; species Ambystoma mexicanum. The sequence continues at coordinate 678,922,154 of NC_090937.1, forward strand.
GGTCCTGTAGTCCATACTGAGACAGGCACCTGGTCCATGTCATCATCAAAGTATTCCGGACGTATCAGTGCCAACATCATTCTCTGAGGCACTTCTCTTTTGATCATTTTTACCCAAAATATGAGACTCACTTCCACCCTTGTCTATTCTGAGTCTGGTTGTTCTTCAAACAGATCATCATCGGTGACATCAGTCACTCGATATCCTTCTTCAATGGCGATATTGCGCACCATTGTCTGCCTTCAACATCGTATCCGTCATCCAATACTACTTTCCCTCACACTGCTGCTGCATGTATCATTAAGGGAAATACTTGTCCCTCCTCTTCATGCATAGGTATTTTTGATCTGAATAGAAATTCATCAGGGGTTCTCATAATTCTATCTGGGAGGCCTGGTAATCCTGCCATAAGCACACGTATGCCATATGTGAAAACTTCTGGCTCTAATGGTATAGCTGTCATGGCTATATGTCCTGAGTATGCCCTGATAATTTTGCACACGTTTGTATAATGCATTCCTGGAGTGGAGCATACCATGCCCTCCTCCGTGAACGAGATCGTCATGTTCAATTTTGTCATTAAGTCATGACCCAAAATATTTACTGGGGTCTGACGTGAATATAGTAACGGTACATTCATGTTGCACTCTCCTATGGAGACTGGGAGTGTGTCTGTAAAGGGAACTCGACTGTGAGCTCCTGTAAAACTCTGAATGTCTATGGCCTTGCCAGACAAGGAAAACTTGCCTTTTCGTATACCCGTATATATAGTGTGTTGCACCCGTGTCAACTAAGAAGGAATATTTTTTACCCCCTATGACAACATTCACCCTAGGTTCCCTATTAGGGTCCAGTGTCACTGACAGGATAGAGCACATCAGGGTTCCCAGTGAGCTGTCCTAGTTCATATATAAGTTCGGCCCACTGTACGCTTGTGGACTCTCTCCACTCCCTGGGCTGCCTCCCCTTCCGGAGTTTGTGCCCTGAGATGTTTGCGATGGTGCCTGTTGAAATTGCCCTAGCGGCAAATTCCCCATGTTCGGGGGTTGAATCCCTTGTTGTGCACCTTGCTGCATGCCTGGGGATAGCAATATGGAGAACATTCCTGACCACTACACAATATACCCACTGCATGGAAGATGCATTAGAAACTTACCAAATACGCAAGCCAACTGGTCTCCATTGAATGTATAGGAAACAAGTTTAGAAGCCCACTGTTATCCAATACTTTTTGCTAGAGCAAAATGAGGAAGACATGATAACAGACCTATAATAATCAGTGCATCAGAGTTTCATTGTCTCAGAATGCATTCTGAAGATCCAAGATACTGTCAAAACATTGAATATGTTTTCTATCTTTTGTTTGAAAATTAACTAACAATGATATGCTACAGAGTTGCACATGCTCACACTGAAAACGGGAACCCACAACGAAGATGTGCTGGAGTCAAGTATAACACATATCTTGGTAAAAATAGGCGTGGCACAAAAGAATACTGGTTCCAATGTAATGTTGAAGTCTGCAGCATGCTGAATAACCTTGGGCCACCATTATGAGTTGAGCAGAATATGCGTGGGATGAGTTACATAATTTCCCACATGCTGCAACTCAAAATAAATAAAAAATAGACATACAATGTGCAGGAGAACCCTGTTCTCTAGATCCCGAGAATGTTTCATTATACTTCCACCACCATTTTATTGTCATGATAAATTTCATTTGCAACAGAAAATGCCCTTCATTTGTAGAAGTAGAACACTTCCTTTGGAGTAGAGATACTAATTCACAGTAGCATGACATGTTCACATGCATATGTGTATATAGAATACACCTAAACTTGGCCATGACATTGATTACACTGTTTAACAATTTATTGAAAAGTGTGTTACCTGTGAAATCCCTACAGAACACATAAATAATAACCCAAAATATAAAATCTTACATTTCCAAATACATATGTGAAGCAACTATTACTAACGTTGATAGAGAAACAAAGGGAAATACTTCACCAAATGTCATTTTGAATTTCCTAGACCAGTTTGTACCAACGTTCAGTAAATAGTTTAATGTCTGCTGGACACGATCTGAAAGACCTAATCCAAAAAACATATATAACATTAAAAGAGATGAAGCGTCCAAGTACATCGATGATTACAATCCTATTATTGCACTCATGTTGAATGCTAATGTAGACAATCTGTAAGTGATTTCAATCCAGCACTCCAACTAAGTCAACGTCTAGTATGGGATGCCCAATGGAAACCCTTATTTATATATTTTTATGTCAAAGTTCTTTTAATTCTGGATGATGTACCCTTATATAACGCCCCTCTCTTTGAATTCCCCCGGTCTCACTGAACCAAGAAATATTTTTGTTTTGCAAATTAAAAGATTTATTTGAAGAATTGAACAATGTATATATCACTCTTTTAAAAATATGGATAATATCTGAATATCACACTTATGAATATGAACAATGATCAGCAATGGGTAATATTACAATATCAACAATCTCTTTAATCAAATAGGAGTAGGAATAGGAAGAATAATTTAGCAGAGAATACTTTGTATGGGTTCAAGAAAATGCAATGATAGGAAAGAATGCAACACAAAAATAAAACTTGATATGACTTCAATCAAAAGACAATATGATCACTCTTTTCCCTGTTACTACTCACTCCCCCAATATGCAATATGAAGAGATGGAATGAGTGCACACAGGTATCAGGAATAACAATCAACCATGCAGTTCAATCCCAATTCCCCAGCAAGCTTAGAGAGAACAGGTATGATTTTAAACAGGTCAATTGCTTTTGAATGTGATTTAGTAATGTATGGAAAAATGCTAAAAATGACTTTAATTCACTAAAAGGATTCAGAACTAGTGAGAGTGGCTTGGGATAGGTTCAGGTGAACACTAGCAATGATTGTAGAATGATTAGTAGATGGAAAATGAAATTCAGAAGTTAAAAGCAAGAAATAGCTGTTTTAGGTTTGTTTAAAAGCTGAGGATGTTAGCTTCAAAATGGCATTCTTATTTTGTTTCTAGGACGTACGGTTCAAACGTTACAGAGGTTTTTGTGAAGGTAGATTTTTCAGAAACAGAGTAAAGATTTCAAAAATGAAAGATGCGCTTTAAAGATTAGGAACCAAGATGGACTTATACTAAGGAGCTATGAAAGTACAAGATACCCAACGGGACAACCACCAGAACAGGGCACCTTCCGCTCTGATTGCTGTGCGCCAGGACACTTGACTTTCTTTAGAAACTATCAGCACACAGATGATTATCGCTACAATTATCACAGACTATATAATGAGAAGAATTCAGGATGGACACAAGATTCTATAATGCAGTTCTGGATAGGTTAAAATGGATTGAATATGATTACTTTAAACTAAGAGGTTGGTTATGGACAGTTCAATACTAAATACTCACTCCTATGGCTTTGGAATGGAATGGGCCCGTCAAAGATCTGGTCAAGGGTTTGGACTTCAATCGCCACCGGACAGGATCAGGGCACCTGGACTCTGCTCTCAGCAAGGCACTCTGGTCTGCGTGGCCTCTTGGACTGGACCTGACGGGTTCTGGGTTACAGCTCTGCTGGACGGATCTGGATCTTGGGTTCTAGCATGGGTTCTTGGCCAGAAACAAAACAGCTCAGCCAGCCTGTTGAATGGATTAGTTAGGTTAGGCCCTGTGGAAGTTAGGGGTAAACCAGGTTCGCAAGGGTTTTAAAGGCCTGCTGAAAAGGGTTAAGCTTTTTGGATTAGGCCTCTGCTTCAGGGTTCTAAGGTCTGGTTCTAGAGTCTGGTTCTGGAGTCTGGTTCTGGAGTCTGGATCTTCCTCCAGGGTGCTTCGCCAGGGCATCAGTTGATAAGTGAGAAAGTGTGTGTCTTTGGGTCCTCAACAGTACCTATTTATCCATGTTCCAAAGTGGGTGGGGAGGCTGATTGTCTATGCCCAACCCTCTAAGGATCTGATAGGTCAGAGAATTACCTGTCCCCTGATTTAAGAAGGGAACAGTGTGTCATCATGTGTCATAGTGATGCTGCCATTTACAATCTAGAGAAGAACCTCCCCTTTGCTTTTACTTAGAAAATCTATTTTTCCCAAAAAAACATATTTCCCATATGCACAACTTGTTCATAAGACATATTTACATGATAGATTAATTAAGGCACATATCTGTTCAAGTCCGATGTTCCTATGAGTTTCGGTTCAAAAATGACAGTTTTTTCGCGCTTTTGGTTGGTTACACATTTTCGGATCTGTACAATTTTTTACATATACATGCAGATACCATCTGGTCATACTTCTGTAATTGTTCATGTTCCTAGCACAACCACACTAGCTACAATATTAAAAACATTTGTGGTTCAGTCTCAGAACATTGCACAGATTGCAGATTAGTTTTAAACTGTGAGCACATTTTTCATTTTAATAATCTCTAAGTTTCATATTTTTGACAGTTTGGTACAATATTTTAGAAGTATTTTCCTTAAACATATATTTAATCCAATTTCAAATCCACATTTTCAGTAGCCCGCCTCCAAGGTCTTGGCTGAATCAGAGAGTCACATGGCCTTCTTCCTGCCAGGACAGTTTCTATTGATGCCCTAAATTAGCATTTCCATTCTGCTCAAGGGAGCCCTTTGACTGCACTCAGAGCAACAGGCCAGGGTGCCCCTCCTAGTTCCTTTTCACACCAGCCTGCCAGTTTCTTAGCAGAGCACAGGAGAACAAATTCCTTTGTTTAGGGAGGAGGTGTGGCATGTGTTTGAAGCCCAGTGTGGGAAACTTTAACTTTTAAACCCAATGCTCAAATTGTCTTGTCTTAAAATATAACTTACATTTTTAACAAATACATCAATCAAGTTCTTACTTCAAGCCTTTTTAGAATATAGTTTTGAATTGTATCCACCTCTTAGGCTTCTGACAGCAAGTCTTTCTTTGGCATGAGTTCAATGTACAACTTTACACATGACAGGTTTTAAATCGCCAGCTTCTGACAGAGGTGAGTAACGGTACTACACCCATTTTTGACAGATTTCTTCCAGCAACCATCTTCAAAAGTGGACTTTGTTCTGACTACATATACTCCTGCTGACATTATATTTATGTGGATTCTTGAAGTAGAATGATGTTCAGCACCCAACAAGGAGGTTGGACCTTTTTGGGTGGTTTGTGAGCCATGATTTTTGCAATTTTGACAGCCAGGGAAAAAACAGATTTTTAAAACGTGTTTCTTTTGCAATGATTTTGCTCTGTGAGCAGCCAAATGATGGGTTTTGGCAGTGGTCTCCTGTGTTACCACTGACATAGGCAAAAGTGGATGGCGGCCTATTTTTCAGATTTTTACTGCACACTTTCTGGTGATTTTTAGCGAGCAGCATGCTTTCCGGTGGCCATTCTGATGTTTCTGCTGCAAGCAATGTACAGTAATGTTGCAGGGCCTGGACTAGTGGGTCGAAACATCCCACAAGCCCCCCTCTTGCGATTGGCATTGATAGACCATCAATGGGAATTCGCAAGACTGGGATATCAGTTTCATCTCTTCTGATTCCACAAATGGCAAAGTTCATCATCTTTTCCTCCATCAGGGGTGGATCAATCGGTTCTCCTCGCCAGTCCTGATGGGAGTATTGAGCGATACTCCGGGCCCCTTGGATCTTTCCTCCTGGTCCCCGGGTAGTCCTCCTTGGTTAGTCTCCATAGTTTCCAATCAACTACAGGTTATCTCTCCTAGGATGACAAAGCAAAAAACATATTTGTAGACATTTCCCCACCACTATTAATGTAGTGGGGCGGACACATACATTTTGATAATCAGGACACATTTTTATTATTATATTTTATAGAGTATGTATGAAATATTTTAGAGTTGTCATTTTATGCAGCTGGAGTGGCCCCCTCTGGGGTTCCAGAAGACTCCTCCAGTTTCTGAAGAGTGTGCCAAGGATGGCAACACTTTAGTTGATTAATACGGACCCACTTATCTTCCCCCTCTGCCAAAATGTCTTTGGGGATGTGTATCTTGTAGGCGACTGGTGAGATGTTGTCTACAATTTCAAAAGGACCCATCCAGGTAGGCAGAAATGTTAGCTGTTTGGAATGGTTCCTTTGGAAATTGGATAAGTAGACCCGGTCTCCTACATTGTATTCCTTTCTGGTAGTCTTTAAGTCATAGTGGGTCTTCATGCTGTCGGCTGATCTTTCTAGATTTCGCTGAGCATAGGCAAAAGCATGTTGAATGTGTTTTCTTAGATTTCAACATACTCATGAGTTGTGGAGGCATTGATCAATGTCTTCTCTTGGGTCCTGTAGAGCAGATGCTGGGGAAGCACCATCCTCCATCCAGTCATCAGGCCAAACGGTGACATTTTAGTTGCAGATGAAGGGGTAGATCTGATGGCCATTAGGACAAGAGGTAATTGAATATCCCAACTTCGTCCAGAATCTGCCACAAACATTTTTAATATGCTCACAATTGTTCTATTATATCTCTCTACTGCACCACTAGAGGCTGGCTGGTAAGCAATATGTAGCTTCCTTTTAACGCCAAATATCTGCCACATCTTTGTCATAACTTCGCTGGTGAAATGGCTACCTCTGTCTGACTCAATCCTTTGGGGTAGTCCAAAACGCAAAAAGATGTGGTTGATCATCAGGGCAGCTGCTGTTTCTGCCTTTCAGTTTGGGGCCAGGAGACATTCCACCCATTTAGTAAACAAACATGTTACGGTCAACATGTACTTGTTCCCCCTAGAGGAGCGAATCACGGGCCCAATGAAATCGACTTGCAAATCTGACCATGGCAGTATCATTCCCCTCTTTTGGAGAGGCGCACGGTGTGTGAGGGATGTTGGCTGAAATTGTGCACACACAAGACACCCCTTCAAGTATTGGTCAAAGTCCTGCCTCATGTGTGGCCAGTATGCAGCCTCTCTTAAGATTTCAAGTGTTGTATGAAACCCTGTACGACTGGCTGTGGCCACATCATAGGTGTGACTTAACATCAGGCTTCGAAATGAGGTAGGAACCACCCACTGATCATGGCCAGCTAGGGTTTTCCTCACCAACAAACTGTCTTGGATTCGGAACATTTTTGGACATTTCATCACACTCTGAGGTCCTCTTTCCCTATGTAATCGGTATCCGTCAGGGGAAAGTTCTCAGGGTCCTCAATGTGTTGATAAAACATACCAATTATTGGATCCCCTTTTTGAGCCGTAATCAAATCAGCATCTGGGGTCTCCTTACTCCATTGTGCAGTTGAGAGATCATTGTGAGAATTTGTCTGGGACCTAGTGATAGTAGTGACCTGGATTTCCCCCAACAGGGACTCGATCTCTATTAGATCCCCTTGGATGGCCCCAGTTTTTGCCAGCTGATCAGCTATGTCATTTTCAGTTTTGTCTGGTCCCTCTACTTTGGAATGACCCTTGATCTTTTTCCAGTAGATGGTCATCCCATTCAAGGTGACCAGATCATCAATATTTTGGATTAACTTCCCATGTTTCAAGGGTTTGTTATTAGCACATAACATGCCTCTGGTTTTCCAATTAACCAGGTGCTCCACAAACCTGTTCCGTACATAATCCAAATAAGTGATTATGACCGGTTTGTGGAGTTGTTGTTGGACAGCAGTGAGGATGGCTTGATGCACAGCCATCAACTCTGCCACTTGACTACTTCGGGGACCAATCTTGTACCCAGCAAAGGGTTCTGGGGACTCATTCACCCATGCATTCCCTACACCGGCCACAAGTTCTTTTTCCCCGTTGCTGTCAACATGGTAAGAGCATCCATCCACATAGACAGTGGCCATTCCCTCACACTTGTCTTCTTCAAAGACTTTGTGTGGGGAATTGAGGCATGCCTCCATGTTGTCCTTGATTTTTAGACTCTCGTCCTCGAGACAGTTTTCTCTTGACAATCATGCAAGTCAGCCAGACCTTGTGCGAGGGGAATCTTCTTGATTGGCCATATCTGACCTCCACAGGAAAGCCTTGCATTGACAGAATCCAGGAAGTAATTCGGTGTGGAGTCTCCACTATGATGTGTTCCCCTTGGATAAATGGGCGGTAATTCTTCAATGCCCACACCGTTGCCAGGAGTGCCTTCTCACAATCGTTGAATTTTTCCTCCACAGATGATAAAGTTTTACTCGCATAGGAGATTACTTTATTGACCTTGTCATGCTTTTGGTATAATACTTCAGTCAAGCATGTATTAGAGAACCCTGTCTCCAAGAAGAACTCCTTGTTTCTGACAGGGTAAGCTAGGAAAGGCGCTTGTGAGAGGCTTCTTTTGAGTTGTCTTACTGCCTCGGCATGTTCTGACCCCATTCCCACTTGACCCCCCCTTCAAAAGATGAATCAGGGGTCTTGTGATCTCTGCGTAGCCCTCAATGAACTTTCTACTGTAATTAGTCAGTCCAAGGAGGCTTCTTAGTTCCCGCAGAGTTGTGGGGTCTTTCAATTTCTGGATTGCTTCCACTTTCTTTTCCTGGGGACAGAGACCCTGAGGAGTAATCTCATGCCCCAAGAAATTTACACAGGTTCTACATCACTGTGCCTTTTGAAAGGAAAGTTTTGCTCTGGTGGCCCTCATCTGTGTCAGAACATAACAGATCTCCGCTATGTGTTCCTCCACAGTTGAGCTTTTGATGGGGACATCATCTACATAAGCCAGGTTACCCCTTTCACCCAGGTCGGGCATGGCTTATGTAGAAAAATGTTGAACTCATTGCCAGAGTTGATGTATCCAAAGGGAGTCCGGTTCCATGTGTACTGCTGCCCCCCAAAGGTAAAAGCCAGCTTGTATTGGTCCTCCCTACTGACAGGTACAGTCCAGTATCCATTGGTCAGGTCTATTGCAGTGAATACCTGTGACCCCTGGATCTGTGCCAGCCCTTGGTCAATGTAGGGAAGAGGCCATCGGGAAGTATGGACCCGTTTGTTGAGCTCCCTAAGGTCGGCGCAGAGTCTCCACTGGCCGATTGGCTTCAATATCCCCAGCACCGGATTATTGAAGGTGCTGTGGACTGGACGGATTATCCCACGGGACACAAGGTTCTTAATTATTTCAGTAAGGGACTCCATTGATGTGAGAGGCAAGATATATTGCTTCACAAACACTGGAGTCATGCCAGGGTCCGTGGGAATTGTTGTGTGGATGTCGGTGCGACCACAGTCATATGAGTCCACTGCAAAGAGATCTTGAAAATCCAAGAAAACTATTTTCAACTTTTGCTTCTGCTCCAGAGTCTCACAGGCATCAGCTAGGTTGACTCTTTCTTCAACCATCTGCCTGAAGCCTGGAACGACTTTTGGTTTCGTTATCTCAGCGGCTTCCTCCAGCTGAGTGGAGAAGTCCCTGGTCAGAGTGCTGATTTGGACTGCTGGCTTCAGGTGGGAAAGGCAGCCCTTATGGACCTGGAAAATCACCTCATCCCTCCTGAAGTCACAAGTGACATCTTCCTTACCATAAGGGCAGGAAGTGTACACCAGGAAGTTCCCCCCATGCCGGGTAAAGATCCTGTCTGGTGTTGTGTTGTCATCACTGTCACTGTCAAAACAGTCCTTGGGGATTGGTCCTAACAGTTCATTGCCTAAATCAATGGAAAAATGTCGGTCATCAACCGCCATTCCAAAAATGGTGCCTGCGGCTAGAGTGATACTCTTTAAGTCGCTGTTATCCACCTCTATTGGAATGGTGTCATGTTCTATATTCACTAGTGGTGTTGGGTTTACCCCCAACCCTTGCTGTTGGAGAGAAGCATTTAGATTAATATAAGCATCAGGGTTTTTTTTTCAATTTCTGTCCTCTTTTAACTTTCACTTCCAGGGCGAATTGTCGGGTCCTTTCTGGGATGGTGACTTCCTCTCCGATCTGAATTTCAACTGCATAAGGCAGCAGTTGAGCTGACCTAAATGCTTTCTCTGGATCATCATAGCCCATGGGATTATCCGCTAATCGGGATCAAGCTTTGAAGTTTATTAGGTCCAAACTAATGGCAAAGCGATTGAGAATATCACTGCCTAAGTAAAAGGCGGCAGTGATGTCTCGCACGACCCAACAATTATGAACTATGCTCTTGTTGCCTATGGAGATTTTGAGCATACACCTGCTTGGCAGGAGATGTTTGGAGTTGGGTGTTTCCAGATCTGTTTCCCATTTGTCTATCAGTTTGAATGTGGGAATGGCTGGATCTTTTGGGAGTTGGCGGAACATGGCTTTGCCGATGAAGCTCTTACCGTTGTTCACACACACTCAGGCGAGAACAGAGTCCTTCCCTTCATTTAACTGAACAGGGATGAACAACTGCTCTCCAATTTGCTGAATATCAGCCAGGCTCTAAGTTGATTTCACATCTTTCTGGACTATAGGAGTGGGAATGTCTGATTGTGGATTGTTAAAGAATTTCAGAGTGTTTCCTTCCAGTGTGGAATGCCACTTAGACTGGAAAGAAGGTTGATTTTTTTCAGAAATAGAGAGGACCCCTCATCACCAGTCTGTTGTCCTATTGCTATTACTGTCACGTCTGGAATTTGGTTGTTCTGGAAGTGAAATTCTACTTGGTCAGATTTTTGTTCAACCATGTGGCATTTGCCGTTTAAACTAACTTGGTTGACACTCTGTGTAAATTTTATGGGTCGGCTAGTCTGGGTCGAGAGGAAATTGTTTACACAATCTATTAGGGATGACAACCTTCGCAGGAGATCATTCCGTAGCAAACAAGGGTTGCCCTCTAGAGTGACAACTATGACTGGGTGGTTCACCTTGTGTCGCCCAATATTAATGTCCAAATCCGCAGTCCCCTCGACGGGAATTTCCTTCCCATCAAAGTTCTGAAGTTGAATTCAGTTCAGCAAAGGCCTTTTTGGACAAACGGGTAGCTTGAGATCCAGTGTCCACCAGTGCCAAAATTGTACCCTGCCCCTGTACTTGAACCGAGGCATAGTATCTTCCCTCCTTCTCCGCAAGGGGGCACAGATAAAGCACATTTTTGGACAACTGGTGGGCTAGTTTTTTAGTTTTGGACATTGAGAGAGAAGAGATTTGGACAGAATTCTGTGGGGAGCATAGGTCATCTTTTTTTTTTTTATTCTTTATTTGTTTTAGTTTTTACAAACTTTTACAAAACAGTTTTTTTAAAAGAAGCAATTCATAATTCATAAAAAATCTTATCAATCCTTAATTTACAAGTCTATAATTTATAATTTACACTTTTGTAATTGTCAGAATTGATAATCAGTTATTTTGAAGTACATAAAGATTTTACAGTATTTTATGTTTCTATTTTACACACATGTTTTATAAATGCTAAAACTCTGATTATCAAAGTCATTGAATCTCCGTGCAACATTTTAATCCATAAAAGATCCCTTAATAACCATACATTATACACATAATCTTTAAAATACATTTCTCTTTTGTCTGCAAATTCATGGCATTCGGTCATAAAATGACGCAAAGTTTCAAGCTCTCCCTTGTCTTTGCAGTATCTACAAGATCCATCAATGGAGATTGGTCTAGCTCTTACACTTATAATTTCATTAGTTGACAACAAATTCATACGAAATCTAATAAAACCAACTTTGATTTTTTTATTCGGAAATTTCTTTAAATATTGCTCCATTTCACTTACTTCTTTACCAGCTGATAAGATTTGGGTATAAAGCTTTGAGCAGCTAATTTTCAAACGGGTATTTTCCCAATCAAGCAATTTGAGTCTTTTCTTTACCAAATTAGGGTTTTTCCCCAGTAAATCCAAAGATGCGCCTATTTCCTGAAGTGTAACTTCACATTCAGATCTAAGCTGAGATATAAATCCATCAATGTCATTTACTCTGAGTAGATGATACAGAGTTCTATCTTTATATTGTTCGCATTTGTTCATGAGACAGAGTTTCTTCCACTGAATCAGGCTAACAAGAGATTGTATGCCCAATTCATATCTAATAGCCTCTATGGGGATACATTTGGGAAGGAAAATAGTATAGATCTCCAGATTTTGCTTTCAATAGCTTTATACACGGACTCCATAGTTTTAGGCCAGAATTCAGAGCCATACATAATAGAGGGCAGTAGCTTGCTTCTGTAGAATTCTCTACAAGGTTCAAGGGAGAATTTCCCAAACTTATTGTCCACTATCTTCATGTGAATTAACATGCTGTTGGCTTTTGAATTCAGATAGTTAGTCAAGAAGATTTTGCTGTACTTAGCTACGACGGGATACCCCAGAAATTGAAAATTGTTTTTTACCATAAGTTTCTCGCTATCCCAATTCCATACAAACTTGGTGTTAACACATTTCACAGATCATTTTGTAAGCTTAATAACCACAGATTTACTTGAATTGATGTTTAATTCCATTCCCAACATGTAGTTACCAAAAGTTGTAATCAATTTTTGAAGACCAGCCGGGGTCGAATCTATGAGCAGAAAATCATCTGCATAGCTCACCCAGTTAAGTTTAGGTTTCCCAATCTTGGGTGTCACCAAACCTGAAGCATCCAATACAATTCCTACTCCTGCAATGTACAGATTATATAAGGTTGGTCCCAGAATACATCCTTGTCTAATACCCTTCTCAATAGAGCACTCTTTAGACAGTAGGCCCTCAGAATCCAACCTGATCTGTGTTTTGGATTTATTATGTACCAATATAATGATGCTTAATAATCCCTTGGGTATTCCATAGCTATCAAGCCTTTGCCACAGAAGATTTCTATTTACACAATCAAAGGCTTTGCTTAAATCCATGGATGCAACATAAATGGGTACATCCAAGGATTTCCAAGCCAGAGTTTGCAGACATGTTATCAAAAGTCCTCCACAATCCGTACCCATATTTTTACTGAATCCTATTATTCTGTGGTCGAGTATGTTCATCTCAAGAATCCATTCATTGAGTTTTTCAAGAATGATAGCACTGAATATTTTAGAATCAGCATCCATAATACTAAGTGTTCTGTAGTTCTGAGGTTCTATCCTAGAGCCCCTTTTAAAGATTGGCACCATATAGGATGACTTCCAGGACTTTGGAATGGTTTGTGACTTAATTATATCCTGGAATTGAATGTAAAGAATCTTGGCCCAGAGATGTGAGGAGTGACGCAATATATTATTGGTTAGCTTATTCGGACCAGGAGCTCTGGAAGGGTTAGAATGCTTTATTTTTTCTTCAATCGTATCTACATGGATAACTAGATCCCATTTCTCTGATTGATGTGGAGGCTCTACAGCAATTTCAGTTGAATACATATGCTCAATGTATTGAATCCAAACAGCTTCGGAAATGGGGTTTGCCATCCTTTGCGAGATCAGTTCATCTTTGTAATTTATAAGATCCCAAAAGGCCCTGGAGTTTTTACCCCGAAGTGTTTCTAGCATCTCTTCTCCATCTATTTGGGTAATACGGATACACTCTAGTTTTAACCAATTAGTGTACCTTTGCTTTAACTTCTTGATTTTTTCAACATCGTTCATACAAAAGGTAGGGAGGGCTCTTGGTGATTTTCCTTATATCCCTTCAGAGTTTGTTTTTTTTCATTCTAATTTCTAGAGAATATGCATGTTTGTGCTTTCTGTTAGGATTAGACATGGATAAGAAATTTGAATCTATAACAGTTTTCAAATATACAGGGAACCCCCTTACTGAGAATCTTTCAATCTTGGCCTCTAATTTACATGTGTTAAATTCAGTCGACATACACATATTAAAATCCTTCATTTCTTTCTCAGACCAGCACACACGGGTTCCTTTATGAATAGCTGTTAGATTACATAGATTTTTGTCACTCCAAATGGGATTATACAGTTGCCATTTCAATTCACACATTAACATTGAATGATCACTCAAGCTGGTGTATTTGACCTGAAAGTTTTTTACTTTATCAAAGATATTCGAGGAAAGAAAAATATAGTGAATCTCTGAGCTGACACCCCTCGCATTGCAGGTAGATTTGTCATTTTCTAACCTTTGCAGCCCCCAACCTGAAGCCCAGCTCAACCACATACCACCTTCTACTTTTTTCCTTTTAGTTTTTTCAACCTGTTGGAAGTCGGTCAGAAAGAATTCCAGAAGTTCCGTGGCATACAAGTTACAGCTTGCATTGAAATCACCAGCTAGTATTATACTTATATCACCATATTTACCAAACCAATCATGTAGGTAGCTATCAAGTTTGGCCAAAATCACTGAGAGATTGGAATTCATAGTTCTGTAAACATTCAACAGGAGGAGGATTTCATTATTTATCCCCCCTGTACTGGTCCATATTGTGCCAAGAATTTCACCGTATATGTCACATTCTTCCTTTAATTTTAGCAGACCAACTGCTTTCTTGACCAAAATACTTATACCACCTTTAGGTCTACCTAAAGGCCCCTTTTTAGCTGGGATGGAAACGGATACGAATCCATCCCACAAAAGCTTCTCAGTAAGCCAGGTTTCTTGTAGGAAGAGGAAATCTGACAACTTAAGGGACTCACACAATTTGCTATTATCTGTTAGATGTTTATTTCCCCTGGAATTCCAACTCAAAATGTTTATACTGCTGTCAGGACCTAAAGCGATTGTGTTAGGGCTCTCAATTGCGCAATAGAATCTTCAAGAACCCCTGCCAATCTACTTAATTTCAGATTTTCACTTTTATCCGTATGACTGACATCCTGCCTTTCGGATTGATCTCTGTTCCACCGAGAATCATTATTTTCTTCCCTCACTTCTTTTTCCATTTCCCATATTCCTACATCATAACCATATTTATGGAGGCTATCTGACTCCTTCATGATAATGTTCCTAACTAGTGGAGAGTAAATTACCAGTCTAACATAGTCATATCTCCAGCCATGCACGAAATCAACAAGTTGTATATCTTCTGATGTAATTAATCTTAATTCCGGTATTTCATCAAAAAGGTCCAAAATATTCCTCCTGTTGAGTGAAGCTGGCCCTCCTTCCTCGAATAGATATTGTAGTACCAAGGCGGGTGCATTTGGATATTTAGGCTTACAGAGTTTCCAAGCTCTAGCTCCGTAGTTATCATCACCAGTACCATTCATTTGATCATTTAAATGACAGTAGTTACCATTGTGAGGGTGCGATTCTATCTCTTCCATCACAGCTTTAGACCCTTCATGCTGTCTACCTCCTTCTGTTCTCTTATTCCTAGGTTCTTCACTTGTATTTCCTGTTGTGGGTAGAGGTTCACTCCAGTTCTTTTCTTTCAATATCTCCCTTACTATATTCCTGACACTTTCTTCTACGCTTATTTTCTCCTCTTATTTTGAATTCCCTACATTTCCATCGTTTTGTGTATCATTACTACTTTCATAAGTTTGTCTTTCTCTGCCTTTGGGGTATCTGTATTCCTCTTCTTTTTCCATGTCACCGCTAATTTCCCATATACTTTCCCTCCCATCACTACGAGGGGTTGTATATTGGTGTTTCAGGGGCACTGGTATGGGGGGTTTGAAGATATCATACACTACTCTTACTTTCTCAATTTGTAAAGGGGATTTATTGTTTGTTTACCATCTTTCGCCCCATACTTGCTTTTCCCAGTTTTATTTCCGTTCGACAAATCTTTAGCTAATATTTCACGGGTTATAGGTACATCTATACGTTCATTTTTGTCTGACTTTTTCCCTTTTAATGCATCCTTCAGTCTTATTTCTGAGTTTTCGTAATGAGGACCATTTTGGGTAGGGGCCCCTTCCTTAGAAGCTTCTTTATTTGTCTCTTCAGTAATATCACCGATAACTTGTTCACCGGTTAGACCCTTTCCTATATTCCGCAGGAATTTCAATGACGATGCCTTTCCTGTTTTTAATTCTGCTGCTTTTAGCACTCTTTGTTTTTTTTTTCCCTTTTTTTTGCATTTTTAGATGTAACTAATTTTAGGTCACTATATTCTGTCTCTTTATTTTTAACCATTTCGACCACTACTTCACTGTGTTGTGGAATTAGTTCTAAAACGGGGGTGGGCCTATCATTCTGTTTGAGTGGTCTATTTGCATCTTTGCAATTTTCAGCTCTTTTTATACTTGATATTTCATTTCCATGATCTACTGTATTGTCTTCAAAAATGCCTACACTACCACTTCGACGTTCCATCAATTTTATTCTCTCATTCATGCTTTCCAAGCACAATGTTTGTTTGGAGAGTTCTTTCTGAAGCCATTCTTTTAGTTCACAAAGTCTAACTATTATGAAGGTCCTTTCCCTGCTAGCGTTGTTAAAATTGCAATCTTTGGGAAGGCTCTTCCCCATTCTTTCATCATGTGGAATCTTAGTTTCTTCTTCCATCATAGCTAGTTGTGTAATTCTACCCGTGGTAAATATAAGAGGGGTATCTGCCATGGGACTACTTTGAGAATCTAAATTTTCCGAGCTCAAGCGCCGATCTTGAGAGGATTCTTTCAGCTGACCTCCCCCCTCTACTTCATCATCAAAGAGGAGCTGTGATTGGGGAAGCGCTACTTCCTCCCACTTGCTCTTAGAGCCCTCCATTTTGTCTACAATTTTTATGAATTCAACATCAGTACTTTGTGGAGATTCGCTATCTACACCAATGTCATGAAGATTTGTGCATGGGTTGGGAGCGGGAGGCAGGGGCAACGCCATCGCCTTTAAGAAGGTACTTCTCCGAGTGTTAAAGACTATAGGACCTAAAGATAAGTCCTTTTTAGAGCATATGGTCTTTTTCTTCATGTCTTCTTTGTTCTTTTATAAATATACTGTTTAAACGGAGTGGTAGAGAATTATATTCGTGTTTAGAGCTAATAAATAGTTGTAAGGTGTGCATAAATCACCTGACCCAATTAGTAGGCAGAATATACAGCGATTAATTATGAGCCCTCTTTCAGTGGCTGTGAATAAGCAGAAGGGCTGTTGTTTAACAAAGAATACTTTGATATTGCATCCAACAAATCGAACGAGCAATGTTAAACAAACACATGCATCCAGTTGCAATTGGCATGTAATAATTTGCAAAGAACAACTATCGATTTAACTTGCTAACTCATCAGACTCTAATATAGACGATTAACCAGCAAACCAAAGGATAGTTTATGCAGATGCTAATAATCGGGTAATCAGGTATTTATCCGCTCGGCCTCATGATGGTAACGAATACAATGGCCAGCAGTTTCCCCACTAATTTATAACTGAGCATCCATTAATCATTATGAGCTTTAAAAAAGTTTTCTCTCAGGTGCCAAGAAATAAATGAGAGCAAGGATTTATCGCTGTAAATGCATTAATCAGTGCGAGTTTAGAAAAGTTTTCTCTTCAGTGGCAAGAAATGTCTCAAAACAATAAGCAATCCCGTAAGTCTGTTCATAAATACACAATAAAGGCTAACAGCCGTCAGCAGTCTTTAAGCTGTTACGAACTCTCTAACACGTTTGACGGGACCATTTCATTTTAAGAGAAGAGAAAGTATATTTTCTGGCATTGTTTTCATACCTCTTACAAGCGTGATCCTTTCTTTTGTTGAGTAGTACGAATCCTTAGAGCGGAAGCAAGTAGTGGATAAACACAGCCTACTTAAAAGAAAAGAATCTAACTACTAATTATGCCGATTCCTGCCTCCAGCCCCAGCGCCTGGCGAACAGGCAAACAGGCAAACAGGCAAACAGGCAAACAGGCAAACAGGCAAACAGGCAAACAGGCAAACAGGCAAACAGGCAAACAGGCAAACAGGCAAACAGGCAAACAGGCAAACAGGCAAACAGGCAAACAGGCAAACAGGCACTTGTCGGCACTTGCTAGTGCGCGCGCGTGGTGCGCGCGGCCCAGCTCTTTTGAGGGATTCTGGTAGCTGGGGGCGGGGCTAGCCTAAGAGAATAGAAAAAAATAGAGAAATATACATTTAAAAGCTTTTAAAAGCTTATATGTAAAGTCCTGGAAGTGATGGGAAGCACGTTGGGTCCAGTTGCATCGTGTGCATCGTGTGCTCACCCTTGAAAGAAGTAGAAAGAAAGTTCATATTCCAATCCAGCAGCATGATGTGCAGGAAAACAGGCACTTGTCGGCACTTGCTAATGCGCGCGCGCGCGGTGCGCACGGCCCGGCTCTTTTGAGGGATTCTGGTAGCTGGGGGCGGGGCTAGCCTAAGAGAATAGAAAAAAATAGAGAAATATACGTTTAAAAGCTTTTAAAAGCTTATATGTAAAGTCCTGGAAGTGATGGGAAGCATGTTGGGTCCAATTGCATCGTGTGCATCGTGTGCTCACCCTTGAAAGAAGTAGAAAGAAAGTTCATATTCCAATCCAGCAGCATGACGTGCAGGCAAACAGGCACTTGTCGGCACTTGCTAGTGCGCGCGTGCGGTGCGCGCGGCCCGGCTCTTTTGAGGGATTCTGGTAGCTGGGGGCGGGGCTAGCCCTTGAAAGAAGTAGAAAGAAAGTTCATATTCCAATCCAGCAGCATGACGTGCAAGCAAACTGGCACTTGTCGGCACTTGCCTAGGGAATCTGAAAGAAAAAAGGTGGCAACTAGAGATGGGAGGAGTTTTGAGTTCCCCTGGTTCCGGTTCTGGGCCACCTCCCCTTTTTGGAGGCAGTCACCTGGATGGGTTTGAACCAGGGGATTTTCATGCTGTTGGTTCTGGGGTTGGATGATGGGCGGCGCTAGCTCAGTCCCCAAATCTACCTAGTCTAGATTTGCCTCCTTTGGGACCCATTTCTCTTTGGGAGGAGTTCCCCATCTCTGAAGGAGAAGATCCTTTTCCCAGGATCCTCTGAGATCCCCTCTCATTCAAATTGGAAGATCTGCACCTCCTCCACAAAATGGGTCTGTTTGGATCCTGTGTTTCTCCTACCCTCCCTCTGCTCCTTGGGTGGCAGGCTTTCAGGGGCAGGAGATTTTGTTTCTGGTTCCTGGGTTTCCAGGGGCTTTTTACAAGTGGGGAAGGAAGCTTCCTCCAAGGCTTTCCACCCCCCTCCCCTTGTGCCTCCTCCCTGGGAACCGGTGGGTTGTTGGGGTGCTGCCCCCGTCATTGTTCTGGAGCACAAAGTCCAGAGTTGGAGGCATTCTGTGCCGGCATGCCCATCTGAGGGTTCCGCTGAGTCCTCAGCATGCGACCCAGATCCTGTGCCATATTTTGTACCTGGCACTCTAGATGTGAAACCCGCTCAGCCTGATATGGGGTCTGTTTTCTCCCGTGGGCTGATCCTGGGAAGGTTAGCTATCCCTTCTCTGGTAATACCCCAGTTTGGGAAGATTTGAGCACCCCTCCACCCTTGGCCTCCCCTCTCCCGGATTAGGTGGTCTGGACTCAGGGAATTGGGGAAAGAAGGATGGATGATTTTGGGGATGAAAGTTTTGGGGATACCTGGCAAAGAAGTTCTGTCCAGGATTTGGGGAGTTTCTGCCCTCCTGGGGGAAGTTAGGAGGGAAGTTCCCTGGGTTAGCATGGTTGGATCCCCCCTTGGGCTGGAGGAGTCCACACATAACCCAGGATGGGTCTGTTCCCCTCGTAGTGGGGACTTACATAGTCAGGGGAGTGAGGGATCCCATTCGTGGGACTACCTCCTTGGCTCCCTGTCTGTGACTGGCCTGAGGGCCTTCTGGGCTTGGGATTATTCTGGTGTGCAGGCAAGTTTTTAGGCCCCCCCATCTCCAAATCTAAAATGGGGGCAACCTTTACCTTTGCCACCTTAGCAGCAGCAGGGGGGCTGGTTGTTTTGGGGCTTTTTTGAGTGTTCTTGTTGTCTAGGGGCTTTTGCACCTCATAGATCCGGGTGGCCTGTTCAATGAACCAGTCTAGTGATCTTTTCTCATGAAAATCTCTCACTAGCTGGGTCATGATGTACTTTGGTAGAGCGTGGAAAAAAGTATTAACAAATTCTCTGCTGCTCGTCTGCACCATCTGTGCAAAGGCATACTTTAGATCCTGCACAAATTCTTGTGGGGCCTGGTCCTCCCCACATTGCAAGTTGTAGGCTGCCTTGCGAGCCTCTTGGGTATTTCTGTGAACAGAAAAATGCTTCAAGATGGCCGCCCTATATGTGGACCATCTTGAATGATTTTGGTCCTCCAGCCCCGCAAAGAAACTGGACTATTCTGGTGAGAATGTCCATTTCACATACTGAATGCAGCTATTGCTATCTTTCAAATGGAAAGTTTCCATCATCTGCTCAAAGAGCTCTAAGTGCTCCCAAATAGAATACTTAGCATTCTTATGAGAAAGCGTGGTGATGCTCCTTATTGCCTTGATTTGTTTTAAGGGGTCCTTAAGCAAGGCCATTTTTGCCCTATTGGCCCTCTTTTTTGGGTAACTCTGGTCCATTCATCTTCTGACTCAGAGGCACTGCTCCCAGAGGTGCCTGTCTGATCTTCTAGGTTCTCCCGGATTCTGCGAGCCTGGGAATGGCTGGCAGAATGTGGGGACGTAGTCTCCTGTGTCATGGGGCGCTCAGAGGAGTCTTCTGATTCCTCCTTGCTCCCAGGATTTGATGGGTACCCCCCCACTGTCCTAGCTGGGTAGAGGTTTTTAGGATGCCCTTAGTGGGCCTACCCTCCTGGAGTTCCTCACTAAACTTCACAGTACTTGGGTACCCATACCCAGTTGCCCGCCCATCCATTCTTGGGAGGCGGTGGTCTAGGAGCCCCATAATTCTGACTGGATAGTAATCTGCCAACCCCGTGGCCCTGGGCTCATGTGCGCCAGTGTACATGGAGGTGGCAGAGTCCAGGGATTGGGAAAGATGAAGGCCTCTAGTACTAGCGTTCCTGAGGTTATGCCCGGGTGTTTCACTTTCCTTGCGAACCTCATCTCTATCAGCCCCTGCTCCCTGTTGCCATGCAAGAACCTGAGCTTTCTGTTCCTCAATCAAGGCCTTACTAGTCTCTATCCGTCGCTCTTGCATGGCTACCTGCCTGTGGAGCTTGTCATTATTCTCACAGAGAGCCTCATTGTCCCTCTGTGCTTCCTGGGTTGCTTTTGAGTACTGGGCCAGTCTTTGCTGCAGGAGGGTTACCTCCTGAGTCCTGTCCATACTGGCCTGTTCCTTCCTGGCCAGAGCATCTTCCACCCTCCTGGTGTGCTCTAACAATCTATCATGCTCTTTTTGGAGGTCACCCAGTCCCTGGAGGGCCAGGTGATTTTCTTCCAGTTTCCCTTTTAAGTGACAGACTTACTGGCCTAAGGTGTCCCTTTCCTGAGCAAGAGCCTGCCTCTGTGCCGCCAGGTCGTCCCTCTGTCTTTGAAGGGCACCATCTTTCTGGCGCTCTTCATCAAACTCTGCCTGGGTGTCCAGGTCTTTCAGAATTAATTTGTTGCTCTCTGCATTGTCTCTATCTAGGTGGCTTTGCAGGATGACTACCTGCTAAGTGCATGCACTGTTGATGTCCAGTTGTTGCTCCAGCTTTTCCTGGCTCTGCAGTAGGGAGTCCAAACCTTCTTGGTACTCCTTCTGCAAGGCCAGAATTCTGGTTTCCTGGTCTGCCTTGTCCTGCTGTAGGATTCCCATATCCTCTTTGATTTTAACTAGATACTGCCTGCTTTCATTTTCTGACTCTTGGCTCCTCTGCAGCCTCTGCTCAGAAGAGTCCAGATCAGATTGGGTGTTTTCTAATGCCATCAGTTGCCTACTCGCCAGATCTTGGCCTTCAGCATATTTATCCTGTATGGCTCCCATAGATAAATATAGATATGCCGCTATCTTGGCAATCTTATTTTGCTCATCCTTGGCCTTAGGGCCATATATAGTTCACTCAGGGCCACATGTAAGGGACCCTGATCTCTCCAGATATCTAACCCAGTTGCAGTGATGTGTTGTGTGATTGACTGCAACCACCCATTCTGACCCACTCAGTCCACTCACCTCTCACAAATAACTTATGGAAAAGGTGTTCTCTAGCTATCTTGATGTCTACCAATGTCGATATTTCGGAAATATTAATTTCCTTCCTGACTTACAGAAGTTTATTATTTTTTCTTTGCGAAACAGACCGTTTCCTGAGAGCGTTCCCTTTTGAGGGGTGTTTTTACAGTGTAACACAGCGTGCTAGCCCAACAGGATTTATGTATCCTATTAGTTATCACACTGTATTAAGCTGCACAAGTTGTAGTTCTAATCCAGAAATCCCGGCCACGAGCCCACAATCTGTAAATCATTTCAATCCAGCACTCCAACTAAGTAAACGCCTAGTATGGGATGCCCAATGGAAACCCTTATTTATATATTTTTATGTCAAAGTTCTTTTAATTCTGGATGATGTACCCTTATACCACGCCCCACTCTTTGAATTCCCCGGTCTCACTGAACCAAGAAATAGGTTTGTTTTGCAATTTAAAAGATTTATTTGAAGAATTGAACAATGTATATACCACACTTTTAGAAATATTTGACAATATCTGAATATCACACTTATGAATATGAACAATGATCAGCAATGGGTAATATTACAATATCAACAATCACTTTAATCAAATAGGAGTAGGAAAAGGAAGAATAATGTAGCAGAGAATACTTTGTATGGGTTCAAGAAAATGCAATGATAGGATAGAATGTAACACAGAAATAAAACTTCATATGACTTCAATAAAAAGACAATATGATCACTCTTTCCCCTGTTACTACTCACTCCCCCCAATATGCAATATGAAGAGATGGAATGAGTGCACACAGGTATCAGGAATAACAATCAACCACACAGTTCAATTCCAATCCCCCAGCAAGCTTAGAGAGAACAGGTATGATTTTAAACAGGTCAATTGCTTTTCAATGTGATTTAGTAATGAATGGAAAAATGCTAAAAATGACTTTAATTCACTAAATGGATTCAGAACTAGTGAGAGTGGCTTGGGATACGTTCAGGTCAACACTAGCAATGATTGTAGAATGATTAGTAGATGGAATACGAAATTCAGAAGTTGAAAGCAAGAAATAGCTGTTTTATATAGAGTGAAATTGAGCCAAATGCGAAATCGCGGCAACTTTTCCGCGTGCGAGAAACGCGATTACGGAAAAACTATAAGGAATTGGAATGTCTTTTTAGGTTCGGTTATAATCTGAGGATGTTAGCTTCAAAATTACATTTAAATTTTGTTTCTAGGACGTACGGTTCAAAAGTTACAGAGGCTTTTGTGAAGGTAGATTTTTCAGAAACAGAATCAAGATTTAAAAAATGAAAGATGTGCTTTAAAGATTAGGAACCAAGATGGACTTATACTAAGGAGCTATGAAGTACAAGATACCCAATGGGACAACCACCAGAACAGGGCGCCTTCCGCTTTGATTGCTGTGTGCCAGGACACTTGACTTTCTTCAGAAAATATCAGCGCACAGATGATTATCACTACAATTATCACAGACTATATAATGAATGGATTAGTTAGGTTAGGGCCTGTGGAAGTTAGGGGTAAATCAGGTTTGCAATGTTTTTAACGGCCTGCTGAAAAGGGTTCAGCTTTTTGGATTAGGCCTCTGCTTCAGGGTTCTAGGGTCTGGTTCTAGAGTCTGGTTCTGGAGTCTGGTTCTGGAGTCTGGATCTTCCTGCAGGGTGCTTCGCCAGGGGATCAGTTGATGAGTGAGAACGTGTGTGTCTGTGGGTCCTCAACAGTCCCTATTTATGCATTTTCCAAAGTGGGTGGGGAGGCTGATTGTCTATGCCCAACCCTCTAAGGATGTGATAGGTCAGAGAATTCCCTGTCCCCTGATTTGAGAAGGGAACAGTGTGTCATCATGTGTCATAGTGATGCTGCCATTTACAATCTAGAGAAGAACCTCCCCTTTGCTTTTACTTAGAAAATCTATTTTTCCCCCAAAACATATTTCCCATATGCACAACTTGTTCACAAGACATATTTACATGATAGATTAATCAAGGCACATCTCTGTTCAAGTCCCATGTTCCTATGAGTTCCGGTTCACAAATGACAGTTTTTTCACGCTTTTGGTTGGTTACACATTTTTTCTATCTGTACAATGTTTTACATATACATGCAGATACCATCTGGTCATACTTCTGTAACTTTTCATGTTCCTAGCACAACCACACTAGCTACAATATTAAAAATATGTGTGGTTCAGTCTCAGAACATTGCATAGATTCCAGATTAGTTTTAAACTGTGAGCAAATTTTTCATTTTAATAATCTCTAAGTTTCATATTTTTATCAGTTTGGTTCAGTATTTTAGAATTATTTTCCTTAAACATATATTTAATCCAATTTCAAATCCATATTTTTAGTCTGACCCGCCTCCAAGGTCTTGGCTGAGTCAGAGAGTCACATGGCCTTCTTCCTGCCAGGGCAGTTTCTATTGACGCCCCAAATTAGCATTTCCATTCAGCTCAAGGGAGCCCTTTGTCTGCACTCAGAGCAACAAGCTGCGGTGCCCCTCCCAGTTCCTTTTCACACCAGCCTGCCAGTTTCTTAGCAGAGCACAGGAGAACAGATTACTTTGTTTAGGGAGGAGGTGTGGAATGTGTTTGAAGCCCAGTGTGGGAAACTTTAACTTTTAAACCCAATGTCTGAAATTGTCTTGTCTTAAAATATAACTTACATTTTTAACAAATACATCAATCAATTTCTTACTTCAAGCCTTTTTAGACTATAGTTTTGAATTGTATCCACCTCTTAGGCTTCTGACAGCAAGTCTTTCTTTGGCATAGTTTGAGTTCAATGTACAACTTTACACATGACAGGTTTTAAATCGCCAGCTTCTGACAGAGTTGAGTAACGGTACTACACCCATTTTTGACAGATTTCTTCCAGCAACCATCTTCAAAAGGGGACTTTGTTCTGACCACATATACTCCTGCAGACATTATATTTATGTGGATTCTTGAAGTAGAATGATGTTCAGCACCCAACAAGGAGGTTGAATCTTTTTGGATGGTTTGTGAGCCATGATTTTTGCAATTTTGACAGCCAGGGAAAAAACGGATTTTTAAAACAGCTCGGTGGTTTTATTGCAATGATTTTGCTCTGTGGGCAGCCAAATGATGGGTTTTGGCAGTGATCTCCTGTGTTACCACTGGCATAGGCAAAAGTGGAATGCGGCCTATTTTTCAGATTTTTACTGCACACTTTCTGGTGATTTTTAGCGAGCAGCATGCTTTCCGGCGGCCATTCTGATGTTTCTGCTGCAAGCAATGCACAGTAATGTTGCAGGGCCTGGACTAGTGGGTTGAAACATCCCACAATTCAATACATTGCAATAAATTCAAATTCACTTGCAAGTTATGTCACAGCCTATCTTGCAAAATCCGAGAATAAACTGAGCAAAAAGACCTCTAATGTGCCATAGCATCTGAAAAAGAAATATTTTACAAACATGTTAAGCTTCAGTATCAAAATGCGCTAACATAGAGAACATGGGTCATATGAAACAGCAGATTGTTTAACAGGTACAGCCTTGTAGAGCAAATCTGGAAATATGATCTGGTTGACCCTTGGTCCAGCTTCATCACAAACAAGTTTTCTAAAATTAAGTTAAAAAAAATCCCAGCATCCAAGACATCTTAAAAAAATGATCTCATTGATGCACACTTTCCGAACAGAGGACCTAGTTTGGAAAACATATGTTTGTATGAAATAGCACAAAACTGTACATACAGAAATAATGTCATGTCAAACGTAGCCGCTGGCATATATTCAGTATTAAATTGTGAAGGAACCCAGTCTCACTAACCATGTATAACTTTCTTTTAAATCTGCAGACCAAAAAGAATGTTATTACATGGCCTTACAACAACTATTCAAACCTTGGTAAAAAATGAAGAATATTTGTTAGGTGACCATGATACATTTGAATCTGCATTTTAAAGCAAACAAAAACAGCATAACAGAGAACACATTAAAAGAATATAAAAACGGTTTAGAGGATGATCGTGATCAAGAAGATATAGAAAGAGAAATTTGTAAATAAACTCCCGAAGGGAGTCATCCATCTATTCCAGGTAGCCAATAACCACTCAAAGAACCAATCATTGAAAATGATGCAAAAATAGCAATGACTGAAGGACAGAACACCAATCTTCAATGCAAGAAATAACAATATTTCTCACTGCTTCATATCACAATTAAATGAGGAACAAGTCAATATTTACTAACAAAATTGGACATGCATTAAACAATGAAAATAAAACATGCATTTGTAATAGTTACAAATCTCTACTATTGCATATTATTGGTGAAGCTGGTTGAGACAAAACTTTTCAAATTTTAAGAAGAACAAACAGACAACACTCTTTTCAGGTGTTGTAATTGCCAACTACTCCCAGTTGAGCACCAAAACAAATTGGAATATCACAAATTGGTGGCAGAAGCTGCATTGGAAGTTAAATCTACAACAAATAAAATGTATTCTAACAGATGAGATAAGCACCTAAGTTTTGCCCTAATTCATCTAAGTATGCAAAAAGTCCTTAAGACTGGATACGCAGAACTGTTTGGAGGAAGACATTCCACTGTGTTTGGTTATCTCGTACAGTTAACACCTGCTTAAGGTCAAGCCATATTCAAACATTAGGTTTCAAAGAATGCCATACTACCCTCAGCAGCTTCAGAAACATTAATGAACAGTGTCACTTTTGCTACAGAGAACTTGTACAAAATATGCGTCAGTCAATAGACCAAACATATTCTCAAATTCTAAAAAGCATACAAATTGGTGTACTTACCGAACACCAAAAATTATCCTTAAAAAGTAAACTGTTAAATAAATGATATAGACAAAAACATCAGACCATGAAGTAATGGAACAATTAGTAGAGCAAAATAAAAAATGCCTGTGTTTAATGCCAACCGTTGCAAATTTGCCCATTTTAATGACACGATACTCAGAAATGAAAGGCAGCCCATGGTAAACACCAGCTGCATAGACAAATTATGGCAGGACACTCTCTATGAATAAACATTTCCACAGCACTCCTAAATCTTAAGGGCCTAGACAATCTGTATCAAGTATCAATCATAGCTGGATTGGAAAAAGTATTAACGCTCTACCAGAGTAATACTAAGACACAACCTTTAATGAAGGATTACTGAATGGAGCAATGGGAACAGTGGATGGCTTACAAACATATCCAAATGATAATAATATCCAATTTGCCCCCATTAGGTTTGACAAACTTGAGCACATAAATAAATTCACCACACTACAGCTCGCGTCCTTCTTTTTAAAGATATACATGTATGAAGAATATGCTATGACAATGTACAAGCACCAAGATCTAGCCCACAAACATGCACTTGTAGACATTGGCAGCACAGATTTCAAAGATGTTATGTATTATGTAGTAGCATTCACACATGTTTGCACACGCATTAGTCTATTTTTACTAAACTTCAATGCAAGCAAATTCAAAGCAGACATCCCTTGCATACTTGAATATAACGGACTCTGTGCATTGTACACTCCACACTTAAATATGCACCCTGTACCGCAAAAACAAAAAAAACCTTCACAAAGACAACTAGAATAAAAATAAAGTTAATCAGACCGCATCAAAATCCTCATTAAAAGACAAACTACACAAGCTTCAAATCCACTTCATGCCACATGTTCTGGTCCTTTCAAACCGCAGAACATAACTTGAGTGGATTGCTACACAATAGTAGCAATGAATCTACCATTGCAATTGCCACAAGTTGTGGACATTATATTACTTCCACAAAAAAGCTATGTTTACAAATCTTCATCCAGCACAGAAATGACACTAACAAACCTGACACTATCTATACTGCATCAGGTGTAAGGCAGGTAGTGGAGCACTGTGCAAAAACGTTTAAATTCAGCAATATACACAGGAGGATCCTCAGGAATTTCTCATGTGCTTACTAGGATTAGAGAGATACAACATCCCTGTAATTAAAATCCTACAGATAGATTTTATACACTGGGAAACCTATAAGACGTCTCTGCAACTATGGTTCACAAGACAATGTTCCAAATTAACGATTTGTGAATTAATCTATACCAAATTGCCATACTGTACTGGCTGCAAATTGCAAATCATGACACATTGTACTCATTTTGGAATGCACATTATCTTTCAACCAAAAAAAATAGATACACATGGTCAATAAGTTACATTTTATTAATGTTATATTGATGTCTTTAAGATACAACATAGTTGGAACAAAGCGTAACTGTAAACTCACCAATATCACACATGCACATGTCCCTCTTGATGGAAAAACATTCACCATTGTAGGCATGATATACCACTTCAGGACATATACTACATATGTTAAACAAAGAAGTGGTTTGTTTGAATGTAAAAAAAAAAACGTCTGTTACACAAAAACAAAGGCTGCTGGCAAACCTACAAAAAGCCTACTTAATATTCCTTAAACCAAAATTCAATCATTAAATTATGCTTCAAATTTAAATTTGCAATAATGGTAGTGTTAGGATTTTCTGATGGGTATCTAACTACTTTAAAACCTAAACCAACATATAAAACAATGAGCCTCATTACAAGTTTGGTGGTATTCAGGTGGTAAATCTGCTAGAACACCGCCAAACAGAATTACTGTTACTGTCACTTGGTCTGGCGAAATTACTGCTGGATTAAAAGTGGTGGTATGGTGTTAGTCCACTTGTATGTAGTCCATAGGACTCCATGGGGATTTTGGTGGAATTGCCGCTGGTGGGAAATCTGCAGCTTTTGCAGTTTTTTAGTGGTAAGGTAGTGGAACATACCCAACAACATTAGAGCTGGTAAGTTTACAACCAGCTGGGAAATATATTAAGGGTGAGACATGCAGGAAGAGCCCTGGGGTTTATTGACTCTACCGGTATACTAACCCGTATTCCATTTGTTCCCAGCATATGCACACTGCTCGATAGAGCACTTGGGATCATCTGAAGAATGATTGAGACGTCTTAAAGCATGAAAAACCATTACATGAACATACGAGTACGTTTCCTATTATCAATCGCAGATGGGCTGTAGGTTTAGTGTGGGAGTAAATGCTATTTGAAGAACACAAGCTCAAAAAAGTGTTCAGCTTATTTTTGCAGATGGCTACTGAAGAATGAAAGTACTTGTCGTGCAGGATACATGGCGCGTGAGCTTCCATTAAACAAGTAAAGGGTAGCGCCATTTAGATAGCAGGCATAATGAGTACCCAATTTCTGTAATAAGATATTGACACTGTAATATTTTTACAGGTGAAGTAAAAGCATATATGGAAGAGTGCCTAAGTGAAAGAACTAAAGGCAAGTGAATTGAAAGGAAAACAGCGTAGGAAATTGAGATGTCTAAAAGTTAGCTAGTTCTAACGCATGTTGGATATATTTTGTTCACAGATTGTCGCAGGCGGCGCACGCAAGTTGCTGGATGTCTAGCTAGAGTGCATGGCCGACTGTGAGGGCCTCCATAACCAAGAACATTAGAGAATCTAATTAGACTAGCTTGGTGTTGAGCAGTGTTGTAAAAGGGTAACAAGGACCAGTTTATATATTGGCAAATTACTAACAATTGTAAGTGCTTTGATTACCCAGTAGATTGTACAGCTCCTAGCAGCATAGGAACTAATTAGTTTACAAGTGGGATAAACCATTTGTAAATTTCCACCCGAGAATTTATGCAACAGTAAAGTGTTTAGTTCTTTTTTAGCCCATGCAGAAATTCTAGATATTAGGTCCAGTTAACAATTGCAAGTTTTGCACAGGTGTTGTTTGTGGTTTACACTGAGTCACTTTAGCACTTTGCACTTTAAATATGTTTTAGCAAATATGGATGCAAGTTATGGATGTTTTGATGGAACTAAAAATTTAAATAAAATTCAGAGGGTGAATGAGAAATGCTTTGATAACTTGTATATTAAATGTTCGATTGAAACTAAGACTGGTGGTTATTACCAAAATTAGCAGTCTGGGAAGGTGTATATGTTGTCTTGAGTCTAGTGGACCAGGGGCAACCAACCTGCTGCGTAGAAAAAGGCCTTGTTATCTCCCAGAGTTGTTGAAAATGCCAGATTATCTTCAGCATACAGGTAACGCAAATACTCAAGATGTTGTTTACAATATGGCCACTGGGTGTCTTCTTGGCATTGACTGAAGCCCCTGCACTACAGTCACTGGCCCTCATTACGACCCTGGCGGAAATCGAAAAACGATGGCGGAAATGCAATACCGCCATCGAATAGCGCTCGGTGCGACTATGACCCGTCACCGCAAAGTACGAAGCCATTAGCGACACCGTAGTGAACGCCAACGCTAACTGCACCAAGCACGCGCGCGCACGCCATGCCAAACCGCAAACACCACCATGGTGCAACGGTACGCCAATTCCGACCCTAGCGGACATGTACCTAACGCCATCAGGCATGGCGGAATGTACCATTCCGCCATGGCGAGAAGTACGGCATCGCGAATCAACCGTAAACGGCCCCACTGAGTGCCTGTACACCGCTCCCTGCCCACAAAGTACAACTCCCGGTAGGTGCAATGAAGTCACAATGCAACCATTGAAATGTACAAAGCACCCATGCATGCCAACGAACAAAAGCAACACAAGAGGGGCCAATGGGAGCTGCAGGTCACAGATGGCACGAATACAGAAGCCATCCCAATGGACATGACCACAGTCCCCCACCAAGAAACGCACGCAAACACAGGCACCTGTGCCCAGCAATATTCCGAAAATCACATCATTCCACCAGTCCACCTGGCTGACCGGCATCTGTTACACAAAACCCAATCCCCCGCCCCTGAGCATGACAACATTCAAACTGTCATATAGGCAGCCCCCATCCCTGACCTCACGGGCTTAGTAGGCAAACGCGCCCAGTACAGTACCACGCAACTAAACCCCGAAGCTGGAACCCAATGCAGATCTCCTCACAATACATCGCCCCCCAAATAGGCATATGCCACATCACTTGCAAAGAAAAACGCTACACGGGCCAAATCAGAATAGCAATTTATGCACATCAAAGACACCAAGCCCATACAGCCATCAGGCCATGAACTCCAAAACACTAATCACCATTGTGGGCTGCATCCGCAAGAAATGACCAGCCACTACTTGTGTGTCGCCCTGTACCCCCATGGTACACAGAGCCACATTCACGTACGAAAAGGCAACATGGAAGCGCACAGAACCGCAGGGCTGTCCCAATGGGGAGGCACTAGTCCAGCTGAAAGGCCGAAATGTTGCTCCGAGACACCAGTACTGCGTAAGGGCATGTGGGCCATTGGCGATCGTCCCATAAGATCGTAATGCTGCTCCACCGATTAACACGAAGCAGCAGGTGTCGGGAGTAAAATCCTTCTGCAGGAGTGGCATACAGATGGCAGTGGCAAAAGGGGAGGAGATACCTGTCAACCAAAAGAAAAGAAAAAGAACAGAATGGCCATCAGAACTACATTCGAACAACTCACTTCAATGATCACACGAAATCCACAGCCATATGCATGCTAGCCCACTCAAAAGGATCATCACCACCCCAAAACCACTTGCGACTCATAACCATCTATATCGAGGTGCAAACACCATCACAAACGAGTGTACCTGTGCATGCGTCTGTCAAAACAGAATCCATCAGATGGGAATGTCAACGTGCATGGACACAAGTGTCTGAGGGCGCCTCGAGACAGGGAGGGCTCAACAAGGCCAGATAGACGATGGTCCCACTATGGCAGCCCTGCATCACATAGCGTAGGGGAGGCGGATAGATCCCAAGAAGCCCTGTACATGGCAAACTCTGTATCAAATCACCTGCCCATGCATCCATTCATCATTCCCTCATCCCGGGATCAAAACGCCTGAATAATTACTCACATGACATTAGAAACATCCATTGAGTCTGTGCGTTATGCAGCCTGCAAAATCCACAGTGCCCCAGCCCGTAATTCCAGTGTTGTGAAGTAACATGTATTTGGGAACGGCCGGCCTCATCGCCCACGTAGCTAATGCGCATCCCAAACTATTCATATCAATCATTGCTCCCTCGCCATGGGCCCTGTCTCAAGGACATTGAACAATAGAACGTTATATTTGCAGTCAGACCTGTGGGCATCTCCTCGCCGCCAGCTGAAGACCGAAAGCGCCGCCCTTCGAATTCCTCATTTGCAACACCACGTCGGAAAGGCATCTGTGGCCGTTTGAAATCACTAATTATTCCATCGAGTGCGGCTGTGTGTGAAAATGGCAACTGCCTTCACCCACGAATGGGACGCCCCGCCCGTCGTTGCAACTCGGTACAGTGATGCATGAGGGCCCACCGTTACTCGAGTACTACGTTCCACTGACCCTTCACAAGTCTGTTCGCGACTGCACAGATAGAATGGGAAACAATGGGACCATAGCCGAATGAACATAACAACCAATCCAACACGGCCATCGGGTACAAATACATGATAGCAATAGCAAGATACCATTCCCCGAATTGCAGCGTTGTGCGCGTGACGTGCTCGGCCAAAGGGGAGGGCAGTTTGCACAGGTGGAATGAATCACCACAGGTGGAGGCCATACAGCCTGAAAACACATGAATTGCACAGCCAGTCTCCTCCCACAACCACACCGAAATGCTACCGGCAGGACTCGCGATGTTGGCCCTGGGGGACCTGATAGCACTGCAAGTGCTCCAACTCCAAGAGGAAGACGAACACCAACTACAACCGGCCGCACGGAGGAGACGCAGGAGGAGGAGGAGGGCAAGGCAGGGCCAGCAAGGCCCACCAGCACAGCCACTACCACCACGCAGGCAGCCCCCAATCCCACGCCTCCGAGCACATCCGTTCAACCTCACTGATGAGCAGATCCACACCCTCTACCGTTTGGACCGGGACACCATAGCCGCCATTGTGGACATGACACAGGCTGACCTTGTCAGCATGATAGATAGCCCAACCGCCATCCCACCCCTACTGAAGGTGGTGTCTGTACTCCACTTCCTGGCCACAGGCACCTACCAGCACACAGTCGGACAGTTGCATGGCATTTCTCAGCCACTGTTCTCACGGACACTATTGCAAGTGCTCGATGCCCTCCTGCAGCACGCAGACGACTACATCTCCCTACCACGCTCGGAGCAGGAAATTACAAACACGAAAGTGGGATTCCATGCACTTGCCGGCATACCGGGTTGCATTGGTGCCATCGACTGCACCCATGTGGAATTGGTCGTCCCACATGCCATGGAGGCCCAGTACCGCAACCGAAAACAATTCCATTCCCTGAATGTACAAATGGTGTGTGACTCCAACAGGATCATTACACATTGTTGCGCCCGATTCCCTGGATCAACCCATGATTCTATGGTCTTGAGGAACTCTACAATACCACGCTACATGGAGCGACACGCAGGGAACAGATCCTGGCTACTCGGTGAGTCTCATTACATGCATGATGATGTGGGGTATGTGAATTGGCAATGACCTGGCAGGAAGGGGGGGGGGTGTGTGCGTACGTTTCAATGGCATTCCACATCATACGTTTCTCGTCCACATACAGGTGATGCTGGATATCCACTGAAGAGATGGCTCCTCACACCAGTCCGGAACCCACGGGACCAGCATGAGGAGGACTACAACCATGCCCACTCACGTACCCGTGTAGTCATAGAACAGGCATTCGGCCTACTGAAGGGCCGTTTCCGCTGCCTCAGCAGGTCTGGCGGGGCACTCCTGTACCGCCATGAGAAGGTTGCAAAGATGGTGATGGCATGTGTCATGCTCCACAACATGTGCGTACGTAGAAATGTGCCCATGCCCCCTGACGCAGAACTGCAAGCACCTGAAGATGGTCATGATGAGGGTGGGGATGTGGCAGCACCTCATGGAGTCTGCGAGGCACCGGAGGCCCGTGACATTCGTCAGCATCTCATTGATGTATGCTTCTAGCACTCACGCCTGGTGGCTGATACATGGACACGGGACTCGTGGCACTGCGTGTGTCTGGGACATGCACAATATGGACTGTACGCCTATGATGGCCTAGTACACAAAGATCAATGTCCACACATCTCATTGGTTGATCGTGCACTTTTTATGGCATATGTG
The DNA here is from genome assembly GCF_040938575.1 of Ambystoma mexicanum. Lineage (NCBI taxonomy): Eukaryota > Metazoa > Chordata > Amphibia > Caudata > Ambystomatidae > Ambystoma > Ambystoma mexicanum. The sequence continues at coordinate 678,956,148 of NC_090937.1, forward strand.
ATGTCATGTTGAACACCCTATCGACCCGCCACCCAAGTGAGCCCAACACACCCCCTCCACCCCCCTACCTCCCCCCCGAACACCAGTGTCCAAAGATGCTCATTGTCAGTGGGCTGTCGCTATTGCAAGCCCCCTCTGCGGGTATCAGGGGCACCCCTGCCTGTGGAGCGCAGGTTCCTTCCAGATCTACGTTGGGGGCTGCCCTGGACGGAGCTTGCAACGGATGATGTGTCTGCCTGCTCACGTCCATGCATGTCCCTAAGGGTTTGCGAGAGCTCAGTGAGCACACGGCGCACTGCGGCAAGTTCGGCACATACGTCCTTGGCCGTCGCATGCAGTTCCCCCCTGAGGCTCTCGGTGCTTCTCTCCATTTGGACTCTCAGGCTCTCGGTGCTTCTCTCCATTTGGACTCTCAGGCTCTCGGTGCTACTCTCGATTTGTGCCCTAAGTGTCTCAGTTGATGTTTCTATGTCTGCCTTAGTGCCCCCACATTCATCAGCATGGTCCTTGAGGAGCGTGGCCAGTTGCTGCTGTTGTTCGATCAACTGGTCGAGGGACTGTTGCCTCTGCTGGGCCAAGGCCATTTGCGGGGGTGTCACAGAGGGGCTGTTGTCCTCATGTTGCATTGCCACAGGGCTTGTGGGGGATGGCCAGTCGTCGTCTTGTGGGTGCCCCTGCGTGGTATCCTCATGTTGTACAGGATGGGACAGACAGGGGGATTGGGACAGGTCATGGATGGATCTGACTTCGGCATCCCCGTTTTCTGTGTCGGAGCATGCTGCCATCAATGGGGTGTCACCTATGGTGCTGCTGCCACCGGAGGCAGTGCCTTCTGTGGCATCCATTGGGGGGACCTGTGGTGGTGGTGTTGTGGGCATGCTGGCTGCTGGGGTGCCTGTTGATGTTCCCTCCTCTGTGCTGCCACCTGATTTGTGCTGCTGCCGTGTCTTGATGCGTGCAGCTGAGGTGGAGGGTCTCTGGCCGTTGGTCTTGGCCCTCTTTGCAGGTGTGCTGGTAGGGGTGTCCTGTAGCTCGTCGTTTGGATCGGACCCTGTGGTGGAGTAGAGGAGGGCGAGGGTTATTGGTGGGTCTGTGGGAATTGGAATGGCATTGTATCACATGCATTGGGGTGGTACCTGAGGGTGATTTGGGCCGGGCCCTTGGAGGTGCTTTGATTTGTGTGTGGAGTGAGGGTGCAGTTGTTTGGCAGCCTGCAGTTAGGGTGTGCCTGCTGCACGTGTAGTGCGTGTATTAGGGGTTTTTAATTATTTATGTATTTATTGTGGGTTTTAACGTGCGCTATCAGGCCGATGTGTGTGGACGTTCTCCTGGACATGTGTTTCTGTTGCACTATGTGGACGCATGGTACTTCACATGGATGGACTGTGTGGATTTGGCATTGTTTTTCCTGGCCCACCTACCTGTATCTTCGGATGTCTGCACTCCTTTCTCCATCCCTCCGACTCCCTCTATGCTCTCCATTCCGATGGTGGAGGCACAGATTTCTTCCCAGGGGGTCAACTTGATGGGTGATTCAGGACCTCCCCCGGTGGCTGTGGCAATGTTGCGGTTGGCAGAGAGTATGCTGCGGATGCGTATCCGCAGGTCGTCCCATCGCTTGCGGCATTGCTGTGGGGTGCGGGGTGCGGTCCCCACCGCACTTACCCGCTGTGCCACCAGAGCCCATATGGCCTTCTTGTTTGCAAGTGCCGTCCTGGTCATTTGCGTGCAGAAGACGACGGCAGCATTCTCCTGGAGGGTCTCTGTTAGCACGGTGAGTTCCTCACGGGAGAAGTGGACCTGCCGCTTGCGGTCGCACGCTTTCTTCGCTGCTTTTCCCATTATTCTTGGTTTCGCTAGGGTGGTTGACGGGTTGGGGTGTGTTTCAGGGTAGTGATTTTAGTGGTTGTGTGGTTTTAGTGTATTTATAGGTGTACGCCGGGATGTTTCCCGTTCCGGGCCCATGTTTTAACTTCCGTTTCCGTATATTTCCAGGCACCGTACTTTCCGGTAGGCGCACACTGCGGTGACCGCTAAGAGGGGTGGCGGTATTGCACCTGGGGCGCCGTACGGCGGCGGTGTGGGCCGTTTTGGGGTCATTTCCGCCATCGCGGACTTTGCACTTCCGCCATGCCGTGGTGCTCGTGCCCGATGGGTCGGAATGGGCCGCACTTTGCTCCTTCGTGCAATGGCGGAAACGCTATTTACGCTGTGGCGCTCCGGTCAGTCGCTTTCCGCCAGGGTCGTAATGAGGGCCACTGTGCACAGTGCACAACTATGCAGTGTTCTCGGGCACATACGCATTCAGGTGCATATCATAGCAAGAGAATTGGCCAGCAAAATGTTAGCACATTTGCCCCGGGGAAAGTGAGCAGCCCAAACTGCTGAGTTCAAGCATTATCACCAAAGCTCACTTTTTTTTCTCAGCCATTTAGCAAAGACATCTGCTATGTGGTGATAACATGAGTGTATGCAGACTGAGCCAGTTGATTTACAAACAGTGTGTACATACATCTTGCTCTCATTTTAAAGCAGGGCACAGTTGGCTGATTCAAAAAAATTCAGTCCCGAGAATGCCACCATTACACATAATTCCAGAATGACCCTAGTTCGATCACTCCTACACGACCAATGCTGGTATGGAAGCTGTAGTAGGGCAGTGTCATCAATATAAATGTATAGCTTTATCTGAAAGTTTCCCAACCATTGTTTTTTATTAACAGATATGTATTGGAGGAGCATTGAGTTGAAAACAATACTATCTAGTTTTCATTTGAATCTGTATGAACAAAATATTTCCATGGGTCACTCGACTGGCAATTTCTGGGGATATCAACTCTCTGCCTAAATGTATGGCTCAATGCAGCTCATCCGCCCCCTCCTCCAGAATGATCTGCATGCACTTGCACATCAACCAGTAGGGAAGGTTGATCAGCAGCCTCAAACTCCTCAGTAAGAACCCTGGAGGTCTCTGCGCATCTGAAGCAGCAAAGTACGTAAAGCCAGTGAAATAAACCTACTAGACACAGGGATTGCAGTCTAGTATTGCTTATCTGAGGTGTGGTTCTGGCAGGGTATATTAAAGGTGCACCCATGTCAGGGGGTACTGTTAATAAAGAGTGGGATATTACTACTTGGTGTTTTACTAAACAGTACATATTTAAAACTCAACACATATTGTCGAGCAAGGAACTGTTGTCTGAGTGGAAATGGTTGACTGCCGAGAACGCCATCATTAGGCAGCATACAAAAATATCTCTGGTTCATTCTTTCCTACATAGCCAATACCACCGCTGGTCTGGGACTTGTAGAAATGCAGTATCATGTGTCAAACTGCATAGGTTTGTACTCAATTTAGCTTCTTTGATCAACCAATGCTAATTTACGCCATGTTTATTTGGGAAAGTTGTCAACTGAAAACATTATTTCACAGTGGTCAGCTGAGTGCATATATACACACATGTTAAGATCCACACATACTTCACCAGCAGGTGGTGACTCCTACAACGTGGGGAATGCATTTTATCAGCAGTCTGGAATTTAATTTCTCATCCAAATGGGACGTGCTTTGCAGTGACTCTGTCAATCTCTGTTTTTTTGCTTTTCAGCAATCACTTTCTTTCCAGTGCCCTATCTGTCCTGAAAGGTCTTAAAGGATTTACATGTAGGAAAAATTACTGTGGAGGAGGTGCACATGTTGAACATGAAGTTCTCTTTGCATTTCAGGTTTGATCTTAAAAAAACAACATATGTGTTGGGTCAATTCCTTCAATGCATTCATTTCGGAGCATAAGGACTAGTTTACTTTTAGAGCAGGTAATTTAATTTCTATAAACGCCCTAATTTTTAAGGCAATTGAATGGGCATACCCACATAAAGCCATTAAATGTCATTATTAATAAACATATACTTGAAAGTCAGTATTTAAAACCTAGCACGTGCATGCGAGTGCTGCATGTTTGGCAAAGGTTAACCACTTGAGTCCTGTGAATGCCATCATTCAACTGCACGTAAATATTTAAACAGTTTGATCACTCTTACATGACTAATTCTTGTACTGTACCTTGCAGAAGGGCTGTGCCATCATGAGTCTAAATGGGTACATTTCCTCATGCTGGCCACATGTGTTCATCCATTTTTTCAATTACCGGGTACGATATTTCACAGTGGTTCATTGAGTCTTTATAAAGACAATAATTCTGTTTATGTTTCACTCACTGCTGCAATTTTCTTGGATATCAAAACCCTCATGAAATCTGTGTCTAGCCATTGCTCATCTGCCCCCACACATAGTGTCACCTGCATTTGGATATCAAAGGGGGAACAAGTGTCAGTCGAAGCATTCACTCAAGTGCAGAACCAAAAAAATACATGACCTAATTAAAAATAAATCTTATTTTATATTCATTTATAATCATTATATACTTGAGTTTTGCAAATAAAATGTTAGCGACTTTATGTATCAAATTTTGCAATTATTGTAACCTTGATACACTACTTTGATGCCTTTTAATTGTTAACTCAATGTAATATTTATCGTGGGTTATTGGTTTGACAAGTCTTAGTATTGTTGTTAATTGCTGAATGTTATATTCTGAATGTATTCATTATAAATACTTAATAAAAAGTACTTAACAAAAAAATATTCATTACATACCCGAAGTACAGTAGAATAGTGTAAACCAAATAATCTCACACGCATTTCATTTTCTACTGTTTTGTTATTCTATAGGTGTTCTTGGGTTTGAGATTTGATTTCTCTGCCTACCTCATTCTGGAACTTGTACGCCTAAATAGATAACGTGCTCAATCTATATGCTCTACAAAAAGAAGCACGCATTCCAACTCAGCAGTGTAGAACTTTAGTAGGCCTTAGTAAATCAAGCATATTCAAGTGTCCCTTTGTTTAAGATGGAAAATTATACTTTGTGCAACTGATCTTATTTTTATTATTATTATTATTATTATTGAAGTTTATTATTTTGTTTAAAATGTAGGCTTAGAGCATTGCATGCATTAATAGTTCAAATTAAAACAAGACTGTAATGAGAGGTGTGAACCCAATTCCTGGGGCGCTCTCCTTTCATTCCGAGTGTTTAAACATCTACGCATGTTGGGAATGACTCTGACTGCCTATTCTGAACCATTAATAATTCTTTAACTAATCTTTCATAACATGCTTAATACCGGAGACCAGTCTCTAAGCGCATCTGCTTTGCCTTGCATCCAAGACAAACGTGTTTCCCCTGAGCTATCTTCCCAGCCTGGTGGATAATACAATGTTGTGTATGGCTAATAACGTTCACATAAGTAGCACACTTTGTGTCTAATGCTCCACCACAGAGAGGGAGTCGAGAGGTGCAGTTCGTTTTCATGTAGGTCTTTAAGTGACGGGAAAAGTAAATAAGTAAATACATGTATGGGAGGCTGCTCAGCAAGATGTAGGCTCTCATCTTGTTGCAAAGCATGCCCGCCGATATAACAAGTGCGAAAGGTCATCTCATCAATATTGTGCTTCTGAACAGATTTGTCACAGGAAAGATTTCACTTTAAAATTGATCTAGAATCATTGCTTAGTCAATCTCTGTAAAATGTAATTAAATGCGTATAGGTCATTGGTTGTTCTCATTTAAAATATTTAGCTAGATACCAATATTGTTCCCAAAGTCACTAGTCAACTAACTGATTTGTGCATTAATTACATTATTTTATATTTAGACCATGAGATCTTTCATGGTGCACCTTTGATTTCTAGTTATGTTTCCTGTACATGCCAGTGGGCTAACATTAAGCATCTTGTTTATATTTGTTCAGCTAATAAGACAAGACAAACATGACTCACAAATGGTCCACCACAATATGTTTGCCAGTGTTTGTATTGTAAACAGCATGTCTTTTGCTTGAGGCTGTCTAATTTGTATACAATGCTGCATTGCTCAGTGAAGGATACCACTGCAATGAGAGAAGATATAGGGGTGTCGATGGGGATTTCACTTGCCTGGTATTAACTAAATAAAGGAATGGCTATCAGGTGTATGGTGCTCTGGAATGGAAGTCACTTGAGGGGGTCTGGAGTAGATACCACCATGCATGTCGTTTGGATCATTACCCACGTGCTCCTAATAATCTCATCTGTCAAATGATAAGTAACTTGAGACCCTGCCTGTCACAAGCTGTTCATTCAATGAAATGATTGAGTTATGCTTACTCCAACCACAGCCTGAGGGAACAAGCAGGACCAAAGTATAGTGACCGTCTGTACACAGCATGCAGGGCCACCCGGGAGAAATGACACATTGTACCCACCTGGTGGCGACTGATGAATACTTCAACTGAAGAGGCATAATTGTTTCCCATAAATATGTGGGACTGACCAAGCATAGTTAGCGAGGCGAGCCCTGCCAAATAGGGTTTGAGGGCTGTGTTCAGTACCCAAGAACATTTTTAAAATAAAGGATTAAAATGATGCATTTGACAGCACACTTCCTGTGAAAGATTGGGTAAAAAGTCACAGTTTGCAATTGATTTTGTAGGTAACACTTGAAAACATCAAATAGATGCAAATCACCAACAAGGCACAGGAGAATGTTCCAACACATTTTGATGATATCTTAACACACAATATACGGCAGTATAAAAAACATGTTCATGCAAAGTCGACATGTACATGTCCATGCAGGGTGCAGTGGTATATGCCAGTATTGCCATATTAGAACATACTCCTTTTGGCTTTGCCAGTAGAAAATGCCATACCATTGTAAGAAAACATGTCCAGACTGTCTGCACCATTGTAGTTCAGTTTGGCTCTGTAATAGCATTCATTATGTTTGCCGAAAGTGTCTAAAACATTTTGAAACTGGTTGTACCAATGTAGGCCAGCAGGGCCAATTAAGAACACTCACCAAGTTGGATTTACCCATGATGCCCAGTAAAAAGTGCCATGCTACAGACTGTCTGAAAATATGTCCAGACTGACTGCAGCAATGCAGGCCAGTATGACCATGTCTGAATACTCATCATGTTGGCTTTACCGTTGATGGTGGCAAAACATATAATATATCCAGACTGGCTGCAACAATGTAGGCCAGTCAACCATGTATTAACACATATAATATTTCCTTTAACCTTGTCACCCAGTAAATAATGCCATGCCACACTAAGAAATTGTATCCAGACTGACTACACCAATGTCAGCCAGTCAAGCCATGTGATACAATATATATTTGCTTTGAAGGCTTTGTTGCAATGTAAAATAACCAACATCTGTGCATAGTCCAAGTTCGTATGTATATCCTTCAGATGTAAGCTTGTTGTGATATTAGCAAGGCCCCCTCTAACATTTAGAAATCCTACTTGTAACCAGTGGACAGGCTTTGATATTACCATCACCTCCCGATTTTCCATGACACTTATCTGTATTTTTAGATCTGCTTTCAGCAGATACAGTAACCTGAATTTCCAACATTTTAAAACATCTTTGCTGGGTTTTGAAATCAATAAAATACATGTGAGTTCCATGGAGACATGCTTCCATTTTTCCTACGAGGCTCTGTAAATGAATGTCTGTTTGATTGGAATCAGGAAATCATTCAGGCACACTTAGAAATCTGAAGAAAAACATTCACACCAGTTCACTGCCTATCAAAAACCCCTTATTTGCTTCTCTGATTGCTTCTGCTTTTATGGGGGTAATCAGGCTGTCAACTTCATGGCCGTTGAGCTTAAATACCCTTAGCCCTTCCAGCCCATTCCTCACACTTAGCATGTGGAGATTCTGCCCCTGCACCTTCTTCTTCCTGTGCCCTGTCCACCTGGCCTCCCTGTTGCACTCGCTAAACCCTTCGGCACTTCCCCCGACCCCTCTCACCTGCACTTCTATTACTGCACTTGCACGATTCGAATGTCACAAGGCTTAGTATGATCGTTTCTGTTTTGTCATTCCTGTCTCCCCCTTGTCTTGTTGTGCCTTCAAACACATTCTGTTTAGACACATTATAAAAACCCAATTAATGAAATGAATACATTAAAATGAATACGTGAGTAACTTGCCTTCATATTGTGCATATAGGTCATTATAGAAAATACTATACTGATTTGAAATTTCATTTATATTGACTATGCCCTTAACCCATTGATATGATATGATATGATGTGGCATTTATAAAGCGCATGTACACAAGTGTTTATTAGTGCGACAAACAAGGAGGGGGAAACAAAGGAAGGACAAAATAACGATCTTACAAGGCCTTGTGTCATTCAGATTGTGCAAGTGCGGGGAAGAGGGAAGAGAAGTGGTGCCAGGGGGTGAAGGGGGAAGTGCAGTTAACTCACAAGTGAAGCCAGCGGGTATCTTGTAAGTGCAGAGAGAAGGGACTGTAGGGTTACAGATACAGACCCCTAAGTGCCAGGGAGGCTGCAGGCAGTGTGAGGGCAACTAGACATGCAGGAGCCTGGGTCCGAGTTTAGAGGGTGTTCAGTGTGCGGAGCAGTCAGGTGCGTAAGCAGGGGAGAGGAAGAGAGAAAGTGGAAGCAAAAAGGAAGTTCTTGAGTTGCTTCCGGAACCAGAGGTTGTTCTGCTCAGGTTTGAGAGAGGCAGGGAGGCTGTTCCAGAGGGAGGACCCAGCCGAGGAGATAGATCTGCCCCAAACTCTCTGCTTTGAGAAGCATCTGACCCTAAGAGAGTTGGAGGTGGATGAGCAGAGAGCTCGAAAAGGAAGTTGTTTTGGAAGAGAAAGTTGGCGGTAGAGTTGTCCCAAGTCCCAGAAAGCCTTATGGACAATGCAGAGGGTCTTGAACTTGATCCTTGCAGCCACAGGGAACCAGTGAATAGATTTCAGAGCTAGAGAGATAAGATCCCTGGGCTTGAGGCCAAGGACAATTTTTGCAGTCCTGTTCTGGATAGGTTGTAAAGGACAAAGAACAGAGACAACACGATTTAGAAAGAGGCTGTTGCAGTAGTCCAGCCTATAGAGGACCAGAGCTCTGGAGACAGTGGGCTTCTGGGGAAAAGTAAGAAAAGCAAGGATACCTCTGAGGAGGTGCAGCTGATAGTTTGATTTCTGAGAGACGTCAGAGATGTGAGGAGAGAAGGAGAGGGTGGAGTCAAAGGTGACACCACGGTTCTTAGCCTCACAGGAAGGAGCAGGAAGAGGGCCCAAAGTGGGCCGTCAGAGACAGAGAGGAAAGGAGGGAGTGGGGGTCACAATGAGGAGGATCTCAGTCTTACTGGCATTAAGGCAGAGATCATTGGTGGCACACAATTCCCGAATTCCGTCCAGACAGTCTGGTATGAGAGAAGAAACATAGGTGGCTGAGGGGATCCTGAAAGAGAGCTGAGTGTCATGCGTACAACATTGAAAATTGGAGCAGAGAGTAGCGATGTGGTGGGCAAGAGATACCAGGTAGTGGCGGAAGAGCCAGGGAGAGAGGTTGCACCCCTGGGGAACTCCACAAGTAGAGAGAGAGAAAGAATAGGGGAAAGACCCCAATTGTACCTGAGAGGGTCATTCGGTGAGAAAGGAGGTCAATCAGGCCAAGGTTCTCACGGAGGCGATAGAGCAGGATGGCATGGTTAGAGTTAAGATTAGAGAGCATGTCTTCCTGGGTGTTTAGGAGAGCAGATTCCATGCTTCGGGCAGCTCTGAAGTCAGACTGGTGGTCATGGAGGCAGCCAACAGATTCAGTAGGTAGATTAAGCTGGGAGTTTGCCCGATTTTCCCAGAGTTTGCCCAGGGAAGGCGTGATAGAGATCGGGCGATAGTTAGCAGGAGAGGAAGGATCAGCTGAGGGCTTCTTTAGAAGGGGGTACACAAAAGAGTGCTTAAGGGGGAGGGGAAAGTTCCAGTGGGAAAGGAGTGATTGCAGTTATTGGTCATGGCTGGGGCAAGGATGTTGATGTGGTCCTTGAAGGTTCTGGATGAGCAGAGGAGAACCCTCTTTGACAAGACTTTCATAGATCAGACTTTTCTAGAAACATTGTCTGGGGTAAACAGGGGAAAGGAGGAGAACGAGGGAGGAGAGATGTCTTCAGATGGACCAGGAGTGGTAGAGGAGGAGGAAGAGGATGTAGAGCAAGAGAGGGTGGATAGGATGTCCTGAGATTTAGTAGTGAAATGAGAGGCCAAGTCCGTGCAGAGGGACAGGGAGGGAACAGGAGAGGTAGAGACTGCATCAGGATTGGCCAGTTCCTTGCAGATTTTGAAAAATTTGGCCGAGTTGTTAGATGCCACAGAGATGCAGACTTGATGTAGGCTCTCGTCTTAGAGAAGACAGAGAGTCTGTACTGCCTTTGGAGCAGGCGGCAGGCAAGTTTGTTAGGGGGTGCACCCAATGTCCTCCACTTCCTCTCTGCCGCCTTCATTTTTGTTTAAGGGTGGCAAGGTCAGAATCATACCTAGAGTTGCGCTTGGATTTGGGATTCAAGCGGAACCTCATGACAGGGGCAAGGACACCCAGAGTGTTAGAGATAAAGAGATGAAGATTAGTCAGGGATGTGCCAAGGTGTGAGTCAGACAAAGGTGCACTAACATGCCAGACCTCTACTGTTCTTAGCCTGCAAAGTAAAAGCTTGCTTCCCTTCTCCCTCTATTCACAGCAATATTGTTTGGGTTGTACTCAGGATATAGCCTGCTCTCCTTATCAAAAATGAATTCATCCTGACCTTATATTTAGTAAGCTCCTTACGATTCCTCTCTAGTCTCATGTCACTCTTTTTGTCTTTATTTTATTGAGTTTCTTTTCCATCTCGCTTTCCTCCAGCACCCATTTCCTTTTCAGGCCCACACCCACACTAATCAGCTGTTACTGAACATAGGCCTTCAAGTCATCACAGGCCATCACTTGATCTGTTGACGAATTGGCAAACCTGAAGTCCTTTACATCAATCTTCAGACTCGTTTTCACGTTTGTGACTTTTAAAAGAAAAGTATTCATCCTCCAATCCCTCCTACAAGGCCCAACAACATCCTATTGGTTAACATCTATCCATATCAGTGTATAGTAAGAAATACATATGCTTCCTATATGTACCCTATCAGTAAATTCCCAGATATTGCCTGATCCCAAGAAAAATTAAATTCTGGTTGACTATCATGCACTTCATAGTTTAATGTATAGCCCTGTCTTCCAAGTGGAAGTTGCCCCCATGTGTCACTAAGTTCCAGTTAGTTTTGTCACCAAGCTCCTTAGGCTCTTATTCCACATGTTGTCTGTCTGAGTGCTCACTGTGGATCTGTCAAGAGATGGCTGCATTGTAACCTTGAATTTGCCACCTAGAATTATGTTCAGATTCTCCACTTTGGAAATATCCAGCCGCGTTGTCTTAAAAACTCTATTGTGGTCTTCATGAGGTGCATACACATTCCGTAAAGCGCACAGTGTGTCATTATATTTCAAATTATGGAAAACATTCCTCACCTTCTCATGCCCTAAGCTTTCCTGGTCCTCACATCTCATATTTGTATTTATCAGGATAGACATACACCTAGATTTTGTAATAGAAGTGTTGTAATAGTCCCTAACAAAACTCATTCTTAACACCATCCTTAGATCTTTCACCACCAGAGGCAACTTTTGCAGAAGTACAACATCCAACGTCATATTTTCAAGAAAGTTTGGTATTGTTTTAGGTGGTGCATTCATACCCCTGACATTTCTACTCCTTACGCCCTTATGCATTATTCAACACTGATAAGTAATTTTCATTTTTCCCCCATGCCATGCATGTAACATGTGGCCGGATCTATAGCAAAAAGTAATCACCACCCCCTTAAACCACCATCTCGGAAGCGTGTGACATTATTCAAAGGGGACAAACAAGGGGGAAGATGAAATACAATATCCTGTTAGTAACAAACTGCTGGACCCTAACTGCTTACGTGCTGTAAATTCCATACACAGAGCAACAATACACCATCTATTCCAGAAACCTCCATTTCAGAAAAGGAAGCCAAGACACAAAGCCATAGTGCCCTAATAAACCATACACAGAAACCCCCATGTGTGCTGCACTACACCACGCATAATATCTCCATAATCAGCTCGAAGCACCCTGTCCCAGGAAGTCAAGCATTATCCTTGGTTCTTTTGTCCTCCAATCAGCGTTATACCAGACTCTTCTAAATTCTGGATCCAGCCGATCCTCAGTAAATCAGTCCCTTAATCTTCATCCTGGCAAGGCCCATTACCACTCTGCCCTTCATCTAACCTCTCAGTCCAGAATGATAGGGCCTTAGATTCCGGGACCGATGCCCAAATTAGTAGACTTACTTGGGAGTAAGGAAAAAGCCCTCACAGGCCTGCAAAAAAACAAGTATTGCCACCAACTGAGGGCCTGCATCTGTCATGTGCTGAGTAGCCACCCAACGATTTAAGAAAACTACCAGCCATTAGTTTACTGGTTGAGGTGTTCTGCTCAGAAGGGTCCAGTACATTGTTGAAAGGTATTATCTTTACATAATTCCCATTATTGCCCAGCAAGTCTTCAGAATGAGAGATACCCCTTCAATATTTGCTCATAGGATGAAACCTCCATCCACCTCATTAAGCCCTGAGACTGCAACAATCTTTTTTCCCCACTACTTGTAGCAGAGATTGCCTTGACTTATTAATGCATTAACCAGGAATAACAGCCAGCTTCTGCACACACGATTGCCCTTAAACAACATATATGTATACATTTATGCAAACATGTATACATGACAGAGTCCTTTTGCTGCCATGTGAGTCATCCATCATGAAAACCAGAAAACTGTCCGCCTTGCTCAACCAGCATCCTCTCAGCATATGACTTCAAAGATTCTACCCACTCTGCTCCTTCAAGGGCATTACAAGTCACCTGTATCCTCAAGCCTTAAACCACTGATACCTTAATATGACAGCACTAAGATATCCCCATAGGGCCCAGGCATCACCGTGCCCCCATTAAGGACACCTTCTGAGTTTCATATGCATGCTGCAAATGAACTCAAAGCAGGTACGCCACACGGCTTCAGGGCCATCATCTGTAGAACGTGCTTCAAACAGTGTCAGCCTGCACTCCTGCTCCTCCTGCAAGAGTGTCATGGGTCATTCACAGGCTGCTCTCAAGCCAGCCTTCACTGTGTAAGCATCCTTTCACAGAGTGGGCCCTCTTCCCTTGCTGGAGAATAACGCTACTCACTCCTTTCCCAGTCACCATCCTTAGACCATTCACTGCTTAATGATGCGGAATAACACTACTGCTAACGTTAAAACATTAAAGATCTATAACAAAGGCTGGAAAATGTAGTAACAACAACATATCTCAAATACTAAACAATCAACAATAACTTGAGTGACCCCTACACTTCTCCAAAGGACATGTTAGTTACTGAATGGCTTCTTGGTTAGTGATGAATTCAATGGTGATTCTAGTCTAAGTAAAGCTATGAGTGATTTCTCCCAACTTAACCTTGAAGGTTGAAGGATAAGATATGAAAAACGGTTATGTTTTTGGTCTTTACTGCATTTATTTGCAGGTTGGAAACGTTTCCTCTTATGAACAATGCATTTGTTTCAACCATTAAAAAAAAAAAAAACCTAGGGCCTCATCAGCAGTTGGCAGTAATCTGGTGATACATGTTTTAAATTACTGCCAATATTGGTTTCTGTTACCATCATTCTGTCCCATGGCATTGCCACGGGATCAGGAGTGGTGGTGAGGTGGTGACAGTTCCCATTTATTTTCTGAGTGTATAGGATTCTGTGGAGATATTTGGCTCATTCACTGCAAGCGGTATTGCTTCACGGTAAATCTGAATTTGAATGTAAAGTGGAGGACTTACCTTCAGCAAACTGCTGGAGATACACCATTGACTTTATCTCCAAACCTGTAGTACACTGGTGTATTAATGCAGCAGTAAAGTAGTGGTAACAGAATTACTGCCTGTTTACTTCATTTTTACCACGCCGCCATACTTGTAATGATGATCTTGATTGTTCCTTTCCAAAATACTTTTTTTTTATCCGTATCTGTATTAACTATCATTTATTAGTATTGATACTGCAGAAACCTTACTATCAATGCCCACAGTCTCTGCCAATAAGTGGATTTAGGTGCCAAGGACTAGTGAACCCTTTCCATTGCAAGTGCAGTACCTTGGGACAGCTTTAACAGTCAGGGCAGCTCTGGAGCTACACACTCAAGTGTGGTTCCTTTCCTATTGGGGTCATTACGACCCAGGCGGTAAGCACACCAACTTTACCACCATGGTGTAAACTTTGTTTACACCATGGTGGATGGCGGATTTACTGCCCCATTCCAAGGTGAGTGAGGCGGTAAATCCCCATTTCCAATTTACCCTTCCCCATTCCCATTTTTGCCCCATAGGGCATAATGGGAGTGGGGAAGGCGCTAATTACGGCACCGTAAATTATGGTGCCGTAATTAGCACCAAGGCAGTTTAGCGACATGGATTTTAACGGCTGCTAAAAGCAGCCGTTACAATTGGAATCAGGCGTTAAGGGTTAACGACGGCGTTAACCCTTAACGCCTGAGTTGTAATGAGGGCCTATGGGCCTCATTACACGGATGGCGGAGAACCATGGCGCTATTAGCGCCATGGTTCATGCCGGTAAAATACCGGCACCGCTTTGGCAGAAAGGGGAATTACCGCCCCATTCCAAGGTTGGCGGGGCGGTAATTCCCCCTTCCACCATTGCCCTTCCCCATTCCCATTTTTGCCCCATAGGGCATAATGGGAATGGGGAAGGAGCTAATTACGGTACTGCAAATTGCGGTACCGTAATTAGCACCCTTACCGCCATCCGTGTAATGAGGCCCTATGTCTTCAGCAAACCTTAATAATGCTCCTGTTCTGAGAGTTTGACTTCTCCCTTATCTATGTTTTTGGACTGATATTAAACCTTTGCCGCTAAACCAATAGTCTTCCCTCTGAGACAGTGTGTCCTTTATCTAGCTCAACAACCTTTGTGTTAAATGCAAGTTGTTTCTTCCCAATTTTACCATAGTCATTTTGACTTTTACCATGTCCTTGGTGAGTTGACTGATCATGTTAAGCTGTCTATTTGCATTTCCTTCCCCAATTTCAGTCATTTTATGATTACCCCTTTCATCATTTGTCCGTTTACCAGTAAACCATTTTTGAGGTGTTTTTGCTGGATCCAGGCATCTTGGCATTACCCAGGGGAGAAGGTTTTTATCTCTCAGTAAGGTGGTCACCAGCTCAGGCCCCAGGATACCATTCCACCAACAGCCAATTCGGGATTCATTGTGGAAGCTCTCTGGAAGTGATGTAAAACTTGCATGGTAATCTTTTTTGGGCATTGTGAAACTGGAACTGTATACTTTGGGGGAAATTATGTGACTTGGCAATATGCCTGAACTGGGTAATTTGTCACTTTTATGACAAAGTGGGAATTGGTATAGCAATATGGAAACTGGCAGACTGGCGCATTAACTTAATTCAGGCATACATAAGAGCAAAGAGGCCTATTTCAGCAGTACCTGGTATGTTAGCACATTGCATGTTATATTATTAGCACGCAACACCCTGAAATATTTGAGCAACACCCTAGTATAACTGTGGGCACACGATTGTTTTGGACTGTTCAAATATAATTGGTAAGTAATCTGTCATATGGCGGCATCAGCATTGAAATACTCACTCTATGTTATGTTCTTGCTCTTGTAATTGTATTGTACGAGATAGGTTAGGTAGGACAAATGAAATTTGAGTTATATTATATCCCTCCAGAACCATTTTTAAGAGTAGGGCATTTGTATTTTCAGGCACAATAGAAAAAAGTGTAATTTTAACTTTTTCTTCTTTCATATCATTATTTTCTGTCAGTTTTCTGAAAGGGTAAGTGCCAATGTGTATGTGGTTAATTGTTAGTGACGTGTCACAAATACCTGTCCACTGTATATTATAAGGAAGGCGTGGTATTGGAAGCAAGACAGACACAAGTGACCACATTTCAAGGGTGTTTATTGAACGTTTAACAAGGTTGTGATAAACCTAAAGCTAAGATGGAAGCAAGCTACGACCATCAAATAATAATAACGCAGTCCTAGTGGTATCCTGGCAAAATAAAAGGGTTTATACTAAAAGAAAACTATTGCCAATCCATACAGCTAATTTACAAATTGTGTGGCGAAATGTTCAAGGATAATAAAGAAGTGTTCACAAAGAATAAGTCACCATGTTCAGACCGTAGGTCTCCCTTCCCCACGTTTTCAGCACTGGATAAGGCGATTCACTCGAGCATAGAGGATTCTGGGCTTCTTTGGAACAAGGAGACAGTTCCAATACCAATATCAGTGCCTTCTATGTCCAAGTGTTTGGCAACTAAAAGTCTCTGGACTCAGAGGGCCTGTTGTGTCCAATAAACGAAAAGTTCCTTCACAAGTATTCAAAGTAAGGTGATTCCTTTTTCACATTGGATCCCCCACAGCCAGGATAATATCCCCTTTGGTTACTACAATCTTCTTTCGGGTGATGCACAGTTCACCCCGGATCCCCTTCCATCGGGCTCAGATCACCTTTGGTTACTACAATATTCTTTCGGGTGATGCAGGGTTTGTTAGGGAGAATTCTCAATATATGCTAATTTCCCTTACCTTTTGAGACCCCCAGCAACTTTGCTGGATTTCTAGGATTTGATTTTTCTACCTGGGAAGAGTGTGAGCCTTTTTTAACTCTCTTCCATGTATTTTGATGTGTGTTTTACTTTTGTGTTCTTTGGTTATGGAGTTTTAAGACAACTCCATAGGCATCTTTTTCTGTGTGTCACACAGCACCTTCAGTGCAGTGGCACAGGGATGTCTTTCAGACTTCCCAAGGTTTAAATACCTTCTCTGGGACTGTCCACTGTCTCGCAGAGCATATAAAGTTAAATTGACTTTACTAGTCACTTTAAATTTACTGACCCAGCACACACTATCTTACTATAGAGTGCTCGAGGGGTTGCTTAGCGTCCACTTAGTCAAAACACTCATGTAACAGTCAAATGTTACCCTTTCCTACTTTGAATGGCTGGTGGCAGTGGTTTAGATCAAACTACCATGATTTTTCCCAACCGCGAACAACGGTAGCTAAAAATCGGGTCAGCCATGTTTTTCATAATGACGCCCAAGACCTATCTGTAAAAACAGACTCTGGTCGACTTTTGTCACCATTTGTTTTAGGATGGGTCCTTCATGTGTTTGACTCTGTGCGCCAAACCAGGTTTGGTCCCTTTGTTTGTTGGCTTTTGGCGCGCTACAGTGCTGAAGCCCTCCTCTGGCGCCAGGGTGTCTGGGGTGGACAGAAGGTGCCCGAAACTCCCTGTGCTTAGTCTCCAAGGTTAACTTCTTCCCTAGAATTTGGTGGGAACAACCAACTCGCAAGCCACCTGGACACCGTCCCCATCTGGTTGAGTTTTCTACAGAGTGCTGTTGAAAACTGGATAGCCAGAGGGAAAGCAACCAGGTCTTGCTAAAGCTTTTGGCCTCATCCCTGGGCAGTGCAGGAACCTCCCGATGTCCTCCTTCTTGTCCCCATGACTGAAGCTCAGGAACAGCAAGATCTGCTTGAACTGCCAGGAACAACTGCCTCAGCTACAGCTCTTCTTCACTTTCAAGGTACTGTGCGAACGTGGTCCGGAAATCTTTTCGGACATCGCGAAAGTTTGTGAAACTTGTCTCTTCTTTGAAGGCTTGTCCTTCCCTAAACATTTGTCAAATTTTTGCCTAGCCAAATTCTTTGAGAATCTGTGAAAAAGACTTAACCGTTATCTACCAGAACTGTGCTATCCTATACAAAGACTCTGCACTATTGACTTTGGCCCAGGCCTATTGAGAAGAATTGCTGGTTGTAGTTAACTGAAACCCTTTGCCCTGCCTATGAATTTATGTGGGCTGCCTTTCTTATAACCTTATCTTTTTATCCCCTTATTAAGTAACTGAATTGCCATTTTGCTCCCACTTCAGGGGAGCTGAACTTGTTCAGTAACATATTGGTGGTGTATTGTAGTTTATTAGTGCGTGATATTGAGCTGCTCTTGCTAGTGGAAGGTTTTTTAACTGACTGTGAGAATAAATGTATATTCTTTTACCAAGAAACCTTGCATCTGTGTATATTTGAATCACTGTATTTGTTGGTCCTTTGTGTAACTTGTTCTACTGCTCACTAAACTCTTGAGATAAGTCTGGCTGCTCAGCCACTGCTACCCCATAACTGTGTAGTACAGGCTTGTACCAAAGGTGAAATTGTACTGACACTTGTAGACTTAATTGCATGTAGTGTGCCCAAAGGGTACTGGATGTGAATCTGCCTACCACTGGTGTACAGTGGTGAGAATAAAGTATGCTTGTTGCATTTAGAGTACTGTTCTTACCTTTGTTCAAATAACCCTCACAAGGCTAAGCAACACCAGAGAAGCAATTGTGTTATCATGACTGCTATGGAAAGCTATAGACAGGAGACCCTAGTCACTTTAACAGTTGATCAGTTGAGAGACATGTGTAAAGCTAGGAATCTCACTGTGAAAGGCAAGAAGGTTGAATTGATAGAAAAGTTGTTAGAATAACAAAGTCTGAGGAGTGGGTGTGAAACCCCCACCCCTGCAACAAATGTGCAAAATGTTGATGAGGATGATAATATGTCAGAGCCCAGCTCTAATATTGTGGATGAGTTAGATGAGGCAGAAGAGTCTCCGAATATAGGCCCTGTCTTACCTCTACCTGCTCATAGGCCTCAACATTTGACCACAGGGACCCCATCAGGTCCAAACCTATATACTGAATGTGTCTCACTTGAAAAGATGAGACTTGAGTTAGAATTTAAAAGAATCCAAGCTCAAACTGAAAGCAAACATCAAGAACGTAGACTCAGAGAAATGGAGTTGAATCATGCTCTTGAAATGAAAAATGTGTCTCTTGAAACTGGTTCTCTCCCAGAGTCCTATAGGTCTTCCAGTCCTAAGAGGCCTTGCATGCCCAAAGATGCATTAAGTGTGTATGAGGTTAAGCTTGATATTTTGGATTGGTTGGCCGCTTTTGAATATAACCATGGGATTCAAGACATTACAGGGAATCAGTTGATTCCTTGGCTCTTTTGTAGGCTACACCCAGTTGCAAATGATGTGGTATTGGAGTTGGGGGATATAGACAGAAAGGAGTATGAAACTGTGAAGCTAGCTTTGATAGCTTGATTTGGGAAGACCCCTTCTCAGTATCTTAAGAGGTGTAGAACCCTCAAAAAGCATGATGGTACCCCTTGGGCTACCTGGGTGACTGAATGTTTGAAAAACATGGATGGATGGGTTAAGGGTTACAGAGTTAACACTTATGAAGGTATGAGGAATCTGTTTATGTTGGACTCTATTTATGATGCCTGCTCTCCTGAGCTGAGACAGCACTTTGCTGACTCTAAGGAAATTGATCGAAAGACGTTGGCAAGGGCTGCTGACTCATGGGTTGCCAACAGGGCTACTCACAATGATTCTGGAGCAACTCAGAAGATGGATGAGGGAAAGCAGCACAGGAAAGATACCAAAGAGAATTCTAATACTTCTACTACAAAAGAGGGCCACAAACATTGCAAGGGTAAACTACAAGGGAAACCGAATCAGGCTAGTGTACCTCCTGATGACAAACCAGAAGGGTGTCAGAACAAACCCCCATTCATAAAGACATTTGGTAAATGTTATGCTTGTGGGTCAACTGATCATGTGAAAGGGGATTCCAAATGTAAGGGTAAACCTTCATGGTTCCACACTGTCTCCTTAGCCTTCTCCCCAGTGGATGAAGTACCAACGACAAGTGGAAACTGTAAGTGATTTCAATCCGGCACACACCCAAGTCAACACCTAGCATGTAGTGCACAACTGAAATCCGTATTTATTTTTGTCTAAAAGTTCTTTATTCTGAACGATATACCACTCATATCACGCCCTTCTCCTGGAACCCCCCAGTCACACTGAACCAGGAATCAGGTTGGTTTGCAAAGGTAAATATTTATTTATGTATTTAAAATTTAATCACAATATGTTTTAATAGGTACACAACAATCACCAATGGGGTGAGGTAACACTGAATAATCTCTTTAACACACGAGGAATAAGTAGTGAGCAAAACAATTCAGCACAGAAAATAATACTTTTGTGTTGGTTCAGATCTGATAGCACAGTGGTTAGAGGTTCCCCCAGCACACCCCTCATCCCCCAATAGGTAATATAAAGAGATAAGAGGAGAGAGCAGGTATTCAGGAGTGGCAGAATTCAAACAGAACATCAATCCCACTTTCCCCCAGCAAACACAAGAGAAAAACGTAATTGACTGTCAAGCTGTTAGAATGGCTTTTAAAGTTATATTTAAAAGGGACTGGACAAAAACACCAAATATGGTCAAAATTGCTGAAATTGTTACAAATTCTTATGGCCGCCACTTTGGGTAGTTGCACAAGAGCACAAGCAATGATATAGTCCCAAGGAAATATTTGAAATCTTAAATTCAAGTAGGAATAATTAAAAGCTGTTTCACACATGTAAAAATGTCCCAAAACAAACATTTGCAGCAAACTTTTCACTGCACGATATTCGTGATAACGGGAGAATCACATTGATATGGAATGCGGTTTGAGGTGCGATGGAAAGCTGTCGATGCTAGCTACAAGCAGGAAATGTTGTTTCTATTACAAAAACTGTGGGAGTTACAGACATTTTAGTGGAGGTCGTTTTTCGAGATAAGCACAAGAATGGAAAACAGGAATGCACTTTTAAAAATGACAAATGGGTTTTCTTAAGTTAGAGGATGACTATGAAGAACATGAATACCACACAGGAACATAGTCACTTGATTAGGGTGACTTCCCACTAAGGAAACTCGCCATCTTCAGATGAGGAATGGATCAGCGCAAAGATAGTTTTACAATACTGGTTCTGGAGGAAAGATAGGATGGTTTGGAAAAGAGGGTTCAGACAATGCAAAGATACTCCTAACAATACAGGTTCTGAATACAAGATAAAATAGGTCTATGATAGGGAGAAGACTATGCAAAATACATATGCTAGTGGTGCAATTCTTCCTATTTATACTCAATGGATACATTTTTTAAATGGAACCGTCAGTTCTGGTCAAGGGATTGGATCTGGTTTAGGAAAGACGGCTGGCACATCGGACTGGTCAGGGTCAGCAAGATGCTCTGGTCACATCACGGCACAGCACTGAACAGGGTCAGCAAGGTGCTCTGGTCACAGCACAGGACTGGATCAGATCTGCCCTTCTTAGTTCTGAGGATATTTATTTTCAGCAGGCAAGCAGTAACAGCACAGCCCAGCTGTATTATGATGCTTCCCCTTAGGCTTGTGTGGTTCTGTTCTAGAATTTGAGGCCTAGCTGAGAATGGTTCAGCTATGCAGTGGGCCTTTTTTCTTTGCCAAGTTTCTGGAGTCTGGAGCAAGGAAGATGTAGTGTTCTGCAGCAGGGTGCTCCGCCAGCATCAGGATAGTGAGTGAATCTGTCTGTCCTTATGTATGGCGAGCTGTCTCTATTTATGCTCTCAAATGACATCATAAAGGGGGTGTGTGGGCCGGTTTAGCCTAAGATTGCCCCCTTGAAAGGTGATTGGGTCAGAGTCTACTCTCTGCCTTGATAGGAGGAGAGAAACAGTGTGTCATCTTTATGGTGTGATTTTATGAGGCTGAGAATCCACCCCTAGCCCCTGGAACACAAAATCTACTTTTGGCAAAATTCATATTTCCATATTTGCAACCTCTTTAAAAATCACATATACAGATTACATATTTTACATAGCAGCTATTCCTCAAAACCCCTTAGCTGTGGGATCTTGTCTCCGCTTTCCACAGAATTTTGCCCTTTTTACTATGAACACAATGGCCCTCATTACGACCCTGGCGGAGAACCATGGTGCAATTTGCACCATGGTCCATGGCGCTAAGCTGCCAACTCCGCCATGGTGGTTGGCGGACTTACCGCCCCATTCCGACCTTGGCGGGGCGGTAAGTCCCCAATCCCCATTTACCCTTCCCCATTCCCATTTTTGCCCCATAGGGTATAATGGGAGTGGGGAAGGCGTTAATTACGCCACCGTAAATTACGGTGGTGTAATTAACAACGAGTCCCGTAGCGCCATGGATTTTTCCGCCTGCAAAAAGCAGGCGTAAAAATCACCATGGCGCTACGGGAACTCGTAGTCAGGCGGAAAGGTACGCCATGCTTTACGCCGGCGTAGACCCCTTTCCGCCAGGGTCGTAATGAGGGCCAATGTCAAATGTTTAAGCAAATTTCTACAAGTGTGCGTGTTTAACATGGGAACGTGTGTATAAAGTTTCACAATTCTAGTGGAAATACATTTTGCCTAAAATCACATTTCTTGCCATTGCTGTCCAGAACATGTCACCGATTTCTGGCGCCTCTTCACCCGTGCAGCCAGAAATTACATTGACAACTCTGTTATTTTTATATTTTTCACAGTTTTAAATAGTAACTTATCAGTCTTTTTGAAATGTGTTCTTTGGCCATGTTAAGCAACAAATGGTTGTTTGGCTACACCCCTTGGTCTCTCCCTGGAAACCCTTGAGCCACCTCCCTGTTTGTTTCCTTGCAGAGGCCATTTACGACTGTCTTCACACTTCGAATTCCTGAGCTGCAGCTTGTCATTGTTCCTTTTGCCTCTGTAGACCAGGTTCTTTCCCACCCTGTAATTAACGCCTCTGCATGATTTCCTGCTGGGGGGAAAGACCTTCCTTCTGTGAGAAAAACCTGCTGTTCCAGTTTGGCAGCTTTAGCCAGGTTTAATTTAATTGTTAACTCCTTAGCATAAACAAACTTGTTGTATCAAATAACAACTAGAATTCTCATTCAGGATTTTAAACCATGGGATCAAAACAATTTAATATGGGTTACTATCAGTAACAGGCCTCTTATATTGCAAACATTTGCGTTTCAGTTTCTACATGTTGAAGTTTAATCAGGCAGGCCCCTGACAGCTGTCATCACAGCAGCCCTCTGCTGAACAGAGATTATTTTTTACTTTACAGATCCACAGACAGGCCACTTTGCTGTGGAAATCTCTTTATGCTCTCAGCCTTTCAGGACCTTGTAAATTCACAATGATTTCATAAAATAAGTGAATTGTAGCACCCAGCTAGGATTTTGAATATTTGAAAGGTGTTCTGTACCAGCATTCTGAAGTTTCAGGAGCAAAGAAAAAGAGATTTAAAGCAATATTGGAGTTTCATTTAGCAAAGCACTGCTGTTTCCTTCTGCACTCCACTTTCAATTGTTGTGAGGCCCAGTGACACATTTCAGTAGTGAGAGCTCTGTTCCACCACTGACAACATGCGTGGCAGATTGGCAGTCATCTTTTTGTGTGTTGAAAAGTACGATTTACAAGGGTTTTGGCGTGCACATGGGTTTTGCGGCCATTTTGCTGTTTCTGCCGCAATCATAACAGAGTGATGCAGTTTAGCAGAGCAGAAGTGGGTCAATACATCCCACAAAACATTCAGTTACTGGCTGAGGAACGCATGAAAGTCTCAGTCGGTGTTTCTGTAGTATCCCTGGGTCTTTGGGAACAACAGAACTTCAATGTCTACAATTCCATTCCAGATAATACTAAAGAGCATAACTGTAGTTGATGAATCATTTTTCAAGGTGGAGAATGTTGCTATTGCACCGAAATTTCTATCTACGCTTGCTGGAGGCCCTGCCCAAATGCTTCCACAGTTACCAGCTCTCACTCAGTGCAATGCTATGACTGTCAAGATACCTGTAAGTGTGCAGAGTGAAGTACCTGGTGGAGTCGTGTTGGGGAATGACTTAAAAACTCTAGGAGTTGTATCAAGCACCCCCTGGCCTCCCAGCAAAAGGAAACACAAGCAGACTAGGAAGGCCAGAGAGAGTACCTTAAGGGACTCTCAAGAGGAGATTTTAGAGGAAACTACAACTCTGTCTACAGGATTTACTGACCGCAATTTCTAAGAAGAAGGAGGAGAAGAGGAAACCTACAACCTCCAAGAAGAAACCAGCCAGCACTTCTGTGCTACCAACTACCAACAAGTACATCCCCTAGGGGACTATCCAAAAACACCTGTGATCCCTTCACCAGCTGAGGCTGAGGGTGTGGAACAACCTTGCGTAGTTGAAACAGCTGCTGAAGAATCAAAGCTGGAAGAGGACCTTTCTCCTGTTGGAGATCTGGATACTGCAGACCATCCTGAGCTGCAGTTATTACTGGCAGAAGGTGGACCCTGTAGGGCAGACTTCAGCAGAGGTCAAAGAGAGTGTCCTACTCTTGAAGGTCTTCGCCAACAGGCAGCTTCCCAGCTGGATGGGCAAGAGCCAGGGAAGCATAGGTTGTACTGGGAAGATGGTCTCTTCTACAGTTAACCGACTGAGTCTATCCCAGCGGACTACAGAAGACTTGTAGTGCCTCTTAAAAGCAGACTCCACTTCCTCCAGTTAGCCCATGAGATACCTTTGGCTGGTCACTTGAGCTTCAATAAGACCAAGGAAAGGCTCTCTTTATATATCTACTGGCCTAAATTGGGGTCTGATGTAGATAAGTAGTGTAGGAGCTGTCACACTTGCCAAACCTCTGGCAAGAGTGGAGGCAAGAATGTGGCACCCTTGGTGCCTCTCCCAGTGGTGGGAGTCCCTTTTCAGAGGGTAGGGATCAACATTGTTGGTCCCTTAGACCCTCCAACATCTTCAGGAAACAGGTTTATCCTGGTTGTAGTAGACCATGCTACTAGGTATCCTGAAGCCATACTTATGAGAACTGTTACAGCTCAGGCTGTGGCTAAGGCCCTACTTGGTATATTTACCAGAGTAGGTTTTCCTAAGGAAGTTATCTCTGACAGGGGATCCAATTTTATGTCCCACTACATGCAGACTATGTGCAAAAAACGTGAAGTATCTTACAAGTTCTCAACTGCCTACCATCCTCAGACACATGGATTGATAGAGAGGTTCAACCATACAATGAACAGCATGATAGGTGCTTTTGAAGATCCCCGTAGAAGAAAGTGGGAACGTCTACTGCCATGCCTTCTATTTGCATATAGAGAAGTCCCTCAAGGAGGGTGTAGGATTTAGTCCCTTTGAACTTCTCTATGGCCATCCAGTTAGAGGCCCCTTGGCCCTAATTAAGGAGGGTTTGGAGAGTGCTCCGTCCCTCAAGCCAGTGAGAGCCACTGACTATGTGATAGGTCTCTGGAGGAGAATGTCACATATCATGGCAGAAGCATCAGATAACTTGAAAGCAGGTCAGGCTCTGGTGAAGCATTGGCATGACCAGAAGGCCAACATGGTTGAGTTTTCTCAAGACCAGCTAGTTCTAGTTATGGTACCTACAAGGCAGAGGGCCTTACAGGACACATGGATAGGACCTTTCAAGGTTGTGGGTAAACTTTGAGAGGTCAACTATCTGGTGGATTTAGGCAATCCTAAGGAGGCTGCCAGAGTCTTTCACACCAACCACCTAAAGTCTTATGTCTCAAGACCAGAAGTAGGAGCTTTACTTCTAGCTTCAGCTCAAGAGGAGGAGGAGAGTGAACCACTACCTGACCTACTCGGAGGCCAGTCTTTAGATGAGAAAATAGAAGGAGTTAATCTCTCTTCTAATTTGACACGTGAACAACAGGAGGAGTGCAAGTTTCTGTTAAATCAGTTTGCCTTGCTGTTTTCACTATTGCCAGGTTTGACCCCGTTAGGCCAGCATGATATTCAAACTGGTGACTGTTTACCTGTGAAAGCAGAGGTTACAGGATGTCAGATCATGTAAGATCCCACATAAAGGAGGTGGTCAACAAGATGTTTGATCTCGGGGTAATAGAACCCTCTATGAGTCCATGGTCTAGTCCAGTTGTTCTAGTACCAAAGGCAGGATCGAAGGAGTTGAGGTTCTGTGTGGACTATAGAGTTCCTAATGCAGTCACCACGACTGATGCCCACCCTTTACCAAGAACAGATAAACTGGTGGACAAGCTTGGTCCAGCCAAGTACCTCAGTACATTTGATCTCGCTTCAGGCTATTGGCAAATAGCACTGACAGACCATGCCAAGGAGAAAATTGCATTCTCAACCCCAGCAAGCCTCTACCAGTTTAAGGTAATGCCTTTTGGATTAAAGAATGCACCCGATACATTCCAAAGGATGGTTAACCAGGTACTGAATGGGATGGAGGACTTCTGCATGGCATTCTTGGATGACATTGCAGTGTTCATCCCTACTTGGAAAGGACATTCTGACCACTTATGATACGTTTTGCAGGCTCTTGAACAGGCCCATCTGACCATAAAGGCTAGTAAATGTCAAATATGTCAGAGTAAAGTGGTCTACCTTGGACATGAGGTAGGAGGAGGTGAAATCAGGCAATTGCCTAGCAAAGTACAAGCTGTACACAACTCAGCCACCCCTACTACTCAAACCCAAGTGAGAGCCTTCCTAGGCCTCACCGGGTACTATAGGAACTTCTTTGAGAACTATGGGACCATAGCTTCTCCCTTGAATGTGATCTCCTCTCCCACATTCCCTTAAAAGGTCAGGTGGAATGAGGAGTGCACTGAAGCATTTGAACACCTAAAGAAAGCCCTTTGTCCAGCTCCAGTCCTAAGAGCTCCTGACTATAGCCAAACCTTCATTGTGCAGACAGATGCTTCAAATACAACTATAGGTGCAGTTCTGCGTCAGCTGGATGAGAAAGGTAGGGAGCACCCCATTTGCTTCATCAGCAGGAAGCTGAAGGAACCCGAGACAAGGTGGGCAACCACTGAAAGAGAATTTGTTTGCTATTGTGTGGTCACTGAAGAAGTATAGACCATACATGTATGGATCTACTTCTGTGATTCAAACTGACCACCAACCCTTGAGATGGTTGATGCAAATGAAAGGGGAAAACCCTAAACTACTGAGATGGCCAATCAGCCTGCAAGGGTTTTATTTTACCATTGAACACAGGTCTGCTTATGGTCTCTCCAGGATGTTTGATCAACTAGATTAAGGAAATTTATCCAGGAGTGGATTAAATCCTCCTATCCCTTAGTCTGGGCGGGAGGAGGGTGTTAGGGAGAATTCTCAATATGTGCTAATGTCCCTTACATTTTGAGACCCCCAGCAACTTTGCTGGATTTCTAGGTTTAGATTTATCTACCTGGGAAGAGTGTGAGCCTTTTTTCCCACTCTTCCATGTATTTTGATGTGTGTTTTACTTTTGTGTTCTTTGGTTATGGAGTTGGACACAACTCCATAGGCATCAGCTTTTTCTGTGTGTCACACAGTAACTTCAGTGCAGTGTCACAGGGATGTCTTTCAGACTTCCCAAGGTTTCAATACCTTCTCTGCGACTGACTACTGTCTCCCAGAGCATGTAAAGTTAAATTGACTTTACTAATCACATTAAATGTACAGACCCAGCACACACTATCTTAAATATATAGAGTGCTGGAGGGGTTGCCTAGCTTCCCCTGAGTCATAACACTCATGCAATGGTCAAATGTTACCCTTTCCTACTTGAAATGGCTAGTGGCAGTGGTTTAGATCAAACTACCAAGATTTTTCCCGACCGCGAACAACAGTAGCTAAAAATTGGGTCAGCCATGTTTTTCAATATGGTGCCCAAGAATTATCTGTAAAAACAGACTTTTTTCACCATTCCTTTTAGGAAATGTCCTTCTTGTGTTTGTGTCTGCGTGCCAAACCAGGTTTGGTCCCTTTGTTTGTTGGCCTTTGGCGGGCTTCGGTGCTGAAGTCCTCCTCTGGCACCAGGGTGTCTGGAGTGGACAGGATGTGAGGGGGGGTACCCGAAACTCCCTGTGCTTAGTCTCCTAGGAGACCTGAATGCACTGTGGCATGATTGGGCCAGCTGGCTATCCGGGAAGGACAGCCAGCCTGCTGTGTGAGTGACAGCCATGCTGGAATGAATGGGGTAAAACTGTTTAAAAGCAGGTCTCTGGGACTTGGAAAGCAGAGTCGACCACTGTAATGAAAGAACCAAAGATGAGCTGAAGGAAGAGGACTGCTGCAACTCCTGGACGACCGGTGAATCCCTGCTTCAGGTCCGAATTGCATGAAACTGCATCCACAGAGATGCCCTTCAAGGTTAACTTCTTCCCTTGAGTTTGATGGGAACAACCAACTCGCAAGCCACCTGGACACAGTCCCCATCTGGTTGACTTTTCTACAGAGTGCTGTTGAAAACCGGATAGCCAGGGGGAAGGAACCCAGCTCGTGGACTTTAAGGCACTTACACCTTAAACCGATGTCTTGCTAAAGCTTTTGGCCTCATCCCTGGGCAGCGCAGGAACCTCCCGATGTCCTCCTTCTGTCCCCATGACTGAATCTCAGGAACAGAGAGATCTGCTCAAACTGCCAGGAACAACTGCCTCAGCTACAGCTCTTCTTCACTTTCAAGGTACTGTGCAAAAGCGGTCCGGAAATCTTTTCAGCCATCGAGAAAGTATGTGGAATTTGTCTCTTCTTTGAAGGATTGTCCTTCCCTAAACATTCGTCAAACTTTTCGCCTAGCCAAATTCTTTTAAAATCTGTGGCAAAGACTTAACCGTTATCTACCAGAACTGTGCTATCCTGCACAAAGAATTGCTCATTGTATTTAACTGAAACCATTTGCCCTGCCTATGAATGTATTTGGG
This sequence comes from Ambystoma mexicanum, assembly GCF_040938575.1. NCBI lineage: Eukaryota > Metazoa > Chordata > Amphibia > Caudata > Ambystomatidae > Ambystoma > Ambystoma mexicanum. The sequence continues at coordinate 678,984,783 of NC_090937.1, forward strand.
CTGCCTTTCTTATTACCTTGTCTTTTTATCCCCTTATTAAGTAACTGAAGTACCATTTTGCTCCCACTTTAGGGGAGCTGAACTTGTTCAGTAACATATTGGTGGTGTATTGTAGTTTATTAGTGTGTGATATTGAGCTGCTCTTGCTAGTGGAAGGTTTTTTAACTGACCATGAGAATAAATGTATATTATTTTACAAAGAAACCTTGAATCTGTGTATATTTGAATCACTGTATTTGTTGGTCCTTTGTGTAACTTGTTCTACTGCTCACTAAACTCTTGAGATACGTCTGGCTGCTCAGCCACTGCTACCACTTCACTTTGCAGTACAGGCTTGTACCAACGGTGAAATTGTACTGACACTTGTAGTCTTAATTGAATGTAGTGTTCCCAAAGGGTACTGCATGTGATTCTGCCTAACAGAGTTCACCCTGTATCCCCTTCCCTCAGGCTCAGATCCCCTTCAGCAATTAGTCTCCCGCAACCGAGCTAGGACCAATCTCAACTTCACTTTTGCTGTGGAAGACTTTTAAATGTGCACAGGATTTGGCTTGACCTGTTGCAGGACCACTTTGACTTTATTCTTTAAATTTTGGCAACCCTCCATCGGGTTCACACTTGCCTTTTACATTCACATGTCAGCCTTTCAACTCTCAAGTGATTATGTAGCAACGACTTTCGAATCAGCACCCACCTGGTGCTGGACCACTCTCTTCTGTATTTGTTTGAAAAGTTCACTCACTCTTTGGATATTCTTTTACATATTTCTTCATACAAGGTTGTCACCTGCAACCTTGCATCTAACAGAGTCTGGTCTGCTATCGGCCTCCCCCGCTTCATCAGCTGTGCTGACTCTACTGAAGCGTTTTTTTTGGTTGCAGGAGCCAAGGACAGTACCATAGTGGCAATCTCTCTTCCCCACCTCGGCTATCGAGGTGGGAGAGCCCTGTGTACCTTTGAGACAAGGCACCTTTCTTCAATTTCAGTTCCTGGCCTTGGGTTTTGTGTCCTTGAGGATTCTTGAAAGTAACGGTTCTCTAGATGAAAAGGCCATGGGTAATTCCCTCCATGCAACCCTTTCTGGTCTCGACCGTCTTTCTCCTCATATTAAACCACCATCTCGGAATTGCTGCTTCCTCTGGTGTTTTGCCTCGCTCCCAGTGTGCTTTTGGGCTCCGCCTTTTATCCGTGTTGAGAAGTGTGATGGAAGTCAGGTGTGATTGATTAATGCCATTGATTAATTAATTGAGATTAATTGCTTGACTCTGCCTGACCCCTTTGTTGGAACATGTCAGGTATATGGCTCGGATGTTAGTCCTTTCTCTGTTTTGTTGGGCTGTCCGTGAAAAAGTGTTTTTGTCTTAAAAGGGGGCTGGAGGGGGTTGAGTTCCTAGGTATCCTACTTGGTAGGATGGGGAAAAGGTGTCATTAGGAAGGGGATACGGGGTCTCAACCTTCAGTGTCCCACTCCACTCCCAGAGGACACCTCGTCCAGTTGATCCTCCTGCACTAGTCCACCCCCAGGAACTGGATTCAAAAGCGATGGATGTGCCCTGGCCACCTGGATGACAGATACCTGGGGACTAGTGGGCGTTTCTTGGCTCACACTTTTCTGATTTGCTTCTATTGAAAAAGTCTTCTTTGTACTCTAGCAGAGACCACAGCCTCTGAAAGATTAGATCAACTCATCCCTCCCCCATCCGAATTGACCATATCATTCATTCATCACTTCTTGTTCTATCCCTTTGTAAAGGTTTATGGCCGGATACAGAGTCTTCTAATATTGCAGTAAATTATCCTTATTTTTGAAAGCAGCAGGAAGAATGTTTTGAATAGTGTTTCCAAATGGCAGCCTGCCATTGTACTTGAGTCTCTGCAAATAACTGCCTATGGGCTCTACACATTTTGGACTCATTGTCTGACGCTGTTTTTCTATTATTGTGGCAGTAATTTGATGAGTCTCTCTATTGAGCTCGGTTTGTATATGCTATTTCCTTTAATGGTTTGATTTTGTGTTCTTTTTATTTTTTTGTTGTATGTTATGTTTATGTCTTTTTTTGTAAGCGCTTTGAGGCCTGCGGGCATATGGTGCTCTACAAGAATTATAAATAAATAAATAATTAAATAAATGTTCCTGGATTATCAGTCTGTTAATCAATTGCACTGCCCTATTTAATCCAGATCCGATCCTCGTCAAATCACCTTTTCTTGCTTCAGCAGAGTTTCAATTATGCATTCTGTTGAATGCTTCTAATGACTAGGGTTCAATTTAATTTAAAGTTGAAATTGGCTAGGTTTATTTAATTTAAGCAGTTTGACTTCGAGCAAGGATGCTGCTAATTGCTGCTTGGCTTCCTTTCCACATTGTTTGCTTCAGGGGTTTGTTCTCCTGGTTAGACGTTCCACTTCACACTACCTCTCCTCCCTCACTGCATATGGAACAGCCTGATCATTGCTTTTCCACTTCATTACACATTCTCCATGCTTGCTGCTCAGGGTGCAGTCTCTCTGGGGTTCTCTTTGTGTGTGCATGCAGTTGAAATTGCAATGTGCGCTTATAAGTCAGAAATCACGATAATTAGGGTCAAAAGGGGTTATTATGACTCTGGCGGTAGCCGTGCTTGTAAATACCGGCACGACTGCCTCTGGAGTCATGAATTTTCCAGCACCCGGGAATGGGCAATTACTGGGGTATTACAGCCCTGGCGGATCCGGTAATTGCCCATTCCAGGGCGCCGGAAAATATTACTCCCCATTCCCATTTGAGTCCCATTGGACTCAATGGGAATGGGGAGGACAGATGCAGCGGCACCATTCATGAATGGTGCCGGTGCATCCATCAAGGTCTGCAAGCAGGTTTCGTTCCGCCTACAGAAGTCGTAGTTTGCTGGTCCGGAAACAACAGTACCAGCAAGCTTACCGGTACCATTGTTTCTGGACCGGCAAACTTTAATGAGGCCCAAAATCTCCAGTCCAAGTGATTTTGTTTTCTGGGCACCATGTCCAGGCTTTGTTGAGGAGGACAGCACTGCAATGACCCTAGCATTCTCGGTGATAGGGTGGTGCTGGTGGCAACCTTTGAGGGATCAGAGGAGATTTAAGAGGCAGGACATGTAATGTGTGTTTACAGAGCAGAGGCAGCAGCACTTGTCACCTTGCAAAGAGTGGAAAGAGAATAGGAGAATATTTCTGCAAAGGAAGAGTATGAGGATGACGAGGAGGTGGCAAACACTGCAGAAACTCCTCCATGTTTGGGAAACATTTCCTCCTTTGTAATAAGACTCCATCTTGGAAGCTATCGCTAACCTTAAATCCATTTCTTTAACAGGGTAAGATTGGTAATGTTCTTTCTTCCACAGTCAGCCATATAAAAACTTCACTTGTAAAGGCAATCACCAACAACTTTCTAAGTACTATGATAAAAGTGTCGTCCTCATCCCTGCACACTAAAGCTAACAAAAACACAACAAGGATGTGTGTGGTGTCATTTCCTCTCAGTATTCTCATCTGGTGCACTCACAGCAGTCGAAAGAAAGAGGGTCCAGATCAGCACTTAAGGATCTAATGCCCCTTCAGACCCCTGGCCATGAGGAGGAGAATATGTCAGCTAATAGTGGAAGGCAACATCCACCTCTAGGTGTATTGCCAGTTATCCCAGAAGTTGGGTCCTCTTCTGCCTACTATGATGCTCTCAATGAGTTGATCATAGAGGACTGGTACCAATATACACCGAATTGGGATACCCCAAGTAACAGTGGCATTTAGGGGCTCATGGGTGCATTCGAATTTAACCCAAAGTCAATATTACATGTCAATACAATTGAACACTAACCCCTTCCAACAGTAGCCAAACCTATTAACACCTTCATAGCTTCCAAACTGGATAGTTTAGTGAGAGGTCATATGAAGTCTGAAGGTCCTACACCCCCAGTATATGACAAATGAACATGTAGACTCGCTGTGGATAATAGGACACGTACGCTTTATTCTAATTATGAGAAGGTTGAGGTCAAAGGAATGGATAGAGCATGTATGCTTGTCAAGATAAATTACTCGATATGGCAGAAGCTGTCAAGAGAAATTGGATGACCATTGATCCAGAGACATTGAGTGGTTGTGCTTTCTGGAGAATGCATATCTAATTCCCGAATGGCACAAAGCTAGTCTGATGAATATAAATCCTTCAATGATGAACATGGCAGATCCTTAACCTTTTCTGACAGAGAGCATCTCTTTGTGCATCGTCATGTGAAAGAAATGAGCAGCTGTATTAGCACCTTTTCTTCCCTGAATAAAGCTGAAGTACTTTGAAGAAGACATTCTACCCAGACAAGGTTTTCACAGGGCTGGTCATTGTAAAAGCCACATGATTGGCCAGTCATTTCAATCGTCCTGTTCCTTTGGGCTTCAAAGTGGAAGGATCAGCCAAGGTGTCCCAAATGGGTTTCTTTCCCCAGATGGGACCATTTTACAGAGGTGGTTTGCCCAGGAGAAAAATTAACTCTGGTGTTTTCAATGGTTCTGTTGGTCTTTGTGAAAGGCATCTTAAAAACCAAGTTACCTCCTTGGGTCCTGCAGAAAGTCCAAGGTTTTCACAGAGATTGTGTTACCAATTCCCTCAAGGGAAGGCAACCGAGGAGAATGTTCTCAATTGGGCACACATGTCATAGTTCAAGAAGTCAACAGTATTTTACAAAAACCGATGAGAGGACACATGCATCTCACATAGGTTTTCTAATCAGCCTATTTATTCAGCCTGTTCATTGTACAGAACAAAAAGACAAAGAGGTTCACCCAGTGATCAAGCTGAGGGAGCAGAATCATTTCTTGAAATATCAACATTTGAAAATGGAGATAATTTACCTCCTCGAAGGTGTATTGCACCCAGGAGATTGGATGGTCTGCACATACCTAAAAGAAGCATACCTTTCTGTTGCCACCCACCTTCCACACAGATATTATCAATCATCAATTCTGAAGCGAAAGGCAGACTTTTCAATTCACTTGTCTGTATTTTGACCTGCCCGGAGCCCTGTGGTGCTTTATAGAGATCATGTGTAGAGTAGTATCAGCTTTCAGAAGACCGGGATACGATTATTGATCCGCCTTAACATTGTTCTTCTCATTGCACACTGACATATTCCCTCACCAATGTTACACTGCTATGGAAGACAGAGCTCAGGATAAGAAGTGAATAGCTAAGCAAATATGATAATAGTGTGTATTAGCAACAAATAAAACAAAGAAAAACAGGAAGTCGTTGTTCTTTTCTTTAGTAGATGGAGATATGTAGAAGTAAAAGGCAACAGAGGGTTATGCTCCTAGCAGAATAAGAAAAATGGACGAATGGAGGTAATACTTTAAACTGCATGATACTTTAAACAGACTATAGAACACAAATAAGGTCAAGCACCCAATATGTAATAACATGGTGATTCACATTTTGTCCCTAGATAAAAGGAAAATGTTATTTTTGTTTTTTTAAACGCTCATTAGGAGGAACAAGGAAAGCACAAAGGCGAACAATTAAGATAAATAGAAGACAGATGGAAATTGGGTTAAGTACCACATTGACATGATAAGGAATATGACAAATGTGAACATTTCTTTCAAAAAAACCAGGAAAGTAATACAGTGTCGTTAACTTCCACAGAATAAAACAGGCCTCATTACACGCATGGCGCAGAACCATGGCGCTGTTAGCGCCATGGTTCATGCCGGTAAAATACCGGCACCGCCTTGGCGGAGAGGAGAATTACCGCCCCATTCCAAGGTTGGCGGGGCGGTAATTCCCCCTTCCACCATTGCCCTTCCCCATTCCCATTTTTGCCCCATAGGGCATAATGGGAATGGGGAAGGCGCTAATTGCGGTACCGTAATTAGCTCCCTGGGCCCCTTTGCGGGTTGGTTTTTAAAAGCAGGCGTTAAATCCCCCAACCCGCAAAGGGACCTCGTAGTAAGGCGGTAAGGATTTACCGGTACCGGTATTTTACCAGTACCGGTAAATCCTTACCGCCATCCGTGTAATGAGGCCCACAGAAACAAAAAGCTACATCAGTCGTCCCTTCCATGTAGAGTCAGGAAATAAATTAACGTATCAAAAGAAGAGAATGAGAGTGTGATTGTAAAGGTATATTTCGAGTAGACTGTGATGTCAAGAAGACAGCAAGAGCAATGCATATGTATTGGTGGAATGTAAAGGAATGCCTATGTTACTAGGGAAACCCCTGAAGAATGTCTAAGCACTAAAAGCAAGAGACAGCAATATCTGCATGTCGGGTCGTCAGAATAGGATATTACCTGTCCGTGAAAGGAGACATACAGTAGGCACTTATAGAAAGGATAAATACATTAGGCATGTAAACAATCGTGGAATATGAGATGTATTTTTTATCCATTCTTAGATTGTATACTAGATATTGTGTATTGTATGTTAACGTACATTGACATGAATAGATGTACATTTTCTTAGAGAGAACTGTAATGACATACACAACACTTTGAGCAATAGCACTTCATACGGTTATTTGCTTTCGTATTTGAGAAAATACAAACATATGAAAGAAATACAAAGGTTTTTAATGCTACAATGACATAGAATATGAATAAATAAAAATGTTTTGATGACAAAAAGTATGTGTGGGGGGTGTGTAATGTGAGAATGAATTAGCATACTTTAAAACAACCCCACGTTAACTATGTTTGTATAGAGATTATTTTCAGAAACCAGTGAATGATCTGGGAGGTAGTCTGGTAGCCCATTTAAGAGAAATTACGAACAATCTGGTAAGATCACATCTTAAGACAATCCCTCATCACCTATCAGAGGTGGGGTTCATCATAAAGAGATGTGCCAGGCACAATGCATGCCTTTTTTGTGGTTCCACATCAATACAGGGAAGTCTTCCCTTAAGCTTTCATGGACAAAGGTGTGGCAATTTAAAAAAAGGAATTAGTGAAGGTGTTGACTCAATGTGTGATACTCCTCCAAAACATGGCAGGATCATAGGTCTCTTGTCATCTTCCATTCAGGCAATTCCCTGGGGCCTGAGTATTGCACACCTTTGCAGAGCTAAAGATCCAGCACTTATGAAAGGGTTGCAGCTATGCGGGCTGGGTACTAATGCCACCCGAAGACAAGGGAGAGCTCAGTTGGTGGATCATGCACATTGAAGCACAGAATAGGAGAGCAATCTTTACTTCTGCCCCCGATCTACTACTGGAGTACAATGCCAGTCAAACATATTGGGCCTTCAGGAGTGCAGGAACCTAGATTGGAGAGCCATGGACATTGTAATATTCAAGAACTCATATTCATTGTTTAGAATGAGCGACATGCAGGTTCATTAGCAATCGGAACCTTTGCACACAAAAGGGTTACATTTGCAATTTTTCTATAGCAGGGCCACGTGAAAGCTGTTCAATACATAAACACGGTAGGGGTTACACCATCAAGAATTGTTGAAGGCGTGGCAAAACAGTTTTTGGAATTTCATTTCCAAGGTTATATATTGTGGTGTTTACAGAGTTTTTGCCAGACTTTTACAACACAGGAGGAAACCAGTGCAGAGACTCAAACAACTGCTAACGGTTCCACCCAATACTTCAGGATCTCTCCTCCCAGTAGGGATCTACGAGTTTTGATCTATACGCGTCCAGGATGAACTCCCAAACCCTGAAGTTCTTCAGGTGGATAGCACACGCAGATGCTGAGGGATTGGATGCCTTTTTTCAACTTTGGACAAGGTTTGCTTCATGTTTTCCCTCTTTATTCTCTTGTTTCAATTTCTACAGGTCAGAAAACAGAGGTGGTACTGATAACTCTTTGGCATTCCCAGACACTCTTTGGCTTGATGATGTAAATGGGTGTCGATAATCTGCTCGATGTTCTTTCTCTGCAAGTGGAGATAGCTAGCGTTCTTAATAAGTTGGCCTTTTCCCATTCATACAGTACAGTCAATCTATACAGATCCACCAGTTCTTCCAGCTATGGTCCAGTTAATGGGTTGCCTTCAGAACAACATTCATTGGCTACTATAGTGTATTCTTTTTAAAGCTAGATTTTGGATAAATACTCTGTCCAACATTAAACATCAGTTTTTGGTCGTACATTTTTTGTGCATGTTTTCTTTGTTATGTTCATTGCTCTCCATCTCATTTATGTGTTTCTTCCACCGCTCCTTCTCCTTTCGATTTTGTCATTTGTATCCTGTCCTCAGTCTTTCTTCTATGACTACTGTGCTCCCTTCTTGATTTCATCTGGATTCACTTTTTGAAAAATGAAATACATGGGTTCCAGTGCCCTATTTTGCTCCTGTGGATCGGCATATCTTTATCCTCTAACCCATTTCCTTTCGTCTTTCTGTTTTATTGTCCTGCATCCACTCTGCACTGTTTACCTTCCTGCATACCTTTGTTTTCCTAATTCTTTCTAGTTTCTGAGGTCATAGTTCTTTGTTGTTGAATGTCGCATTACATTTTTGGTCACTTTCCCGGAATCCCAAAACTTTTTGGGTGCTCATGGGAAATTACACTACCAATTGCCATTGGGCAATTTTGTCCTGATTCACGTCAACTCGGAATAGGCTCATGGAAATATTGCATGTGCAATATCAACACATACATCTATGTGACTTAATGAGTGGAATGTAGGTGTACCTCCACTAATACAAACTTTGCATAATCTCCTTGCTTCTACCTCTCAAAATCTCCTCCTCAGAGACTTGAACACCCGCTTGGATGCTACCAGCCCTTCTTCAGAACTCTTTCACAATCCCTGTGATTCTCCCTCTATATATATTTTTCCCTCTGGCCTGACTCACTCTGCAGGGCGCAAACTGGATATTCTGATCTCCTCAGACCCCCACTTCTCTAACCCTCTCACCAGTCCTCTCTCTTGGAGTGATCACTTTCTCCTTTCTTCCCACCCCTATCTCGTCCCTGCAGGTGAAGCTGACTCCAGCACTGCCACCTAAGTTCTCGGTCATCCGACCCATGAAGCGTGTGTCAGTTGAGGCTTTTGCTGATACTTTCTCTCCTCCTCCTGCACCTTTGGCTGACTCACAACCTGACACAGCCTCTCTAACCTTCATCTCTCTATCTCTTACACTCTGGATGTCCTTGCCCCTGTCATGAGGATCCACCTAAAGCCCAAATCCAAGGGCAACTCTTGGTATGATTCCAACCTCTCTGCCCTAAAATGCAAGTGTAGTGCAGCGGAGAAGGAGTGGAGGGCATTGGGTACACCCCCTGACAAACTGGCCTACTGCCTGCTCCAAAGGCATTACAGACTCTCTGTCCTCTCTAAGAAGAGAGCTTACATCCAAATTCCACATCTCTTCGGCATCTAACATCTCAACCAAACCTTTCAAAATCTGCAAGGAGCTGGCCAAACCTGCTGCTGTCTCTACCTCTCCTGTGCCCTCCCAGGCCCTCTGCATGGCCTTGCCCTCTCATTTAACTACTAAAACTCAGGACATTGTGTCCACCCTCTCTTCCTCTGCAGCAGATGTTGCCTGTTTTGCTCGATTCTTCTACCCTGCTCCAGCTCCCACTATATCTTACCTCTGCAGGAGTCTGTCCTGATACATTCTGGTTTCACTATCACCATCGTGTGGCCAATGCTGGATTTGACTTTTATTGACTTCATTGATCCACGGTGCATCACCCTTTCTCAACTCTCATCCTGGACTTCCTTGCATCTTGTACTCATGGTGCCCTTGAAGCATGCTGTTCCCATCGTCATCTTGTATCCTGGCTTGCAACATTATGTGTTACTACTGACTTCTGCAATTGTATTCGCTCTCCCCTCTTGCTTCTCCACTCTTTTTGACTGCTTACGCTCTGATCTCTCCTCCTCTTCCTTTCTCCCTTTTCCTATCTCCTCCCCTTACTATCTTCTATCACTTACTCTATCAGAATTGTCCTTTGACCTAGTATGATAGCAAACTCGTCTGTCTCCTCCACCCTCTCTAACTCCCCCCCCTGCAGCATTATCTGAAATGTTGTCAGGCCTAGTACTATAGTCACTTGTTTTGTTCCTCCCCTCACTTTCTGCACCCCTCTCCCTCACCGTTTTTTTTTCCTCCAGCTCTACCAGAAATTTCATCAGGCCCAGTACTGTAGTCGCCTGTCTGTTTCCATTTCCTTCCTACTCCCCCCGCCTTCCTTATCTATGTCTTAGCTCTAGCACTATCGGAAATGTCGTCAGACCGAGTACCATAGTTAATTTCACATCCTCACTGTTCATGGCCTGTAAGAATGTCATTGCATTTTACCTTGTTCCCTGCCTTGCCTTGAAGCACTTTGAAACACATTGGGTCTCATTGCAAGTACGGAGGTAGCCATGCCGCTTTTAGCGGCATGGCTACCCCTATACCGGGTACCAGGTCCGGGTTCCTTGAATGGGGAAATACCAGGCCATTCCGACGTTGGAGGGCCCAGTATTTCCCCATTCAAGGAACCCGGACCCGGTACATCACCATTCCCATTTGAGCCCCCATAGGGCTCAATGGGAATGGGGAGGATGCTAACAACGGGCCCGTTAATGACGGGCCCGTTGTTAGCATGCTGGTCTGCTCACGGGACCCGCTAAGGACGCCTGGAGCAGACCTCGTAATGAGGCGGTAGGGGGTCAATGGCGCCGGCAGCTCTACCGGCGCCATTAACCCCCTACCACATGGGTCATAATGAGGCCCATTGTGTTAAGGCACTATATAAATAAACTATCACATAATATCATATCATCCTCTTCCTGCTCCTCTTCCACCCCTTGGACAGTCTGAGGCGGTCTTTCCTCCTCCTATCTCCTCCTTTCCCCTGTTCACCCCTGACAATGTTTCTAGACAGGTCTGATCTATGAAAGTCTTGTCAAAGCAGGTTGTTCCCTGCTCATCCAGAACAATCAAGGACCTCATCAACACCCTTGCCCCAGCCTTAGCCAATTTCTGCAATCACTCCTTTGCCACTGGAACTTTCCACTGCCCCCTTATGCACTCTCTTGTGCTCCCCCTTCTAAAGAAGCCCTCGGCTGATCCTTCCTCTCACCATCACTCCTTTCCTGGGCAAATTCTTGGAAAAGCTGGCCATCTCCCAGCTTAATCTACTTAATGAATCTGTTGGTTGCCTCCATGAGCACCAGTCTGGCTTCAGAGCTACCAAAAGCATGGAAACTGCTCTCCTGAACACCGGTGAAGACTTGCTCTCCGATCTTGACGCTAATCTCCCTTCTGTCCTCATTCTCCTCAATCTATCCTCTGCTTTTGACGTGGTCAACCATGCCATCCTGCTCAATCGTCTCCATGACAACTTTGGTATTACTGATCAAGCCCTGGCTGGTTGACCTAATTTTTCACTGACCGGCCCTCTCAGGTCCAACTGGGGTCTTTCCTCTCTTCTATCTCTCTCTCTACTTGTTTTGTTCCACAGGGGTCTAATCTCTCTCCCTTGCGCTTCAACCACTATCTGGCACCTCTTGTCCACTGCATTGCTACTTTATGCTCCAATTTTCAATATAAGGCGCATGACACTCTGCTCTCTTTCAGGACCCCCTCAACCACCTCTGCTTCTTCTCTCATACCAGACTTTCTGACCACAATTCATGGATGGTGTGCCGCCAATGGTCTCTGCCTTAATGTCAGTAAGACTGAAATCCTCCTCATTAGGACACCCACTCCCTCCTTTCCCCTCTCTCTCTGTCTGCCCACTCTAGGCCCTCTTCCTGGTCTTTCCTGTGAGGCTAAAAACCTTGCTGTCATCTTCAACTCCACCCTCTCCTTCTCTTCTCACATCTCTGACATCTCTAAGTCAAACTATCGGCTGCACCTACTCACAGGTATTCTTCCTTTCCTCACTTTCCCCCCGAAACTCTCTGTTTCCAGAACGCTGATCCTCTCTAGGCTGGACTATTGCAACAGCCTCTTTCTAAATCTGCCTGCCTCTACTCTTCAATGTTTTGTCATGGTCATGAAGTCAGGGGCACAGGCATGCAGGGATTGCATGCACAGGAGACCTGGGTGGACACCGTCCTGCTCCTTTGGCACCAGGCTCATGAACAAGAGTAAACAGGAACATCTGTTTAACACCAAAAAGCTTTTATTATGGACATAGCACTTCAGATGCATTAACCTTGAACATTCCATCCATTAAGCAGGATGCATTAATCTTGAACATTCCATCCATTAAGCAGCCCCAAGTGTATTCTTGGGTGTGGATGCTAATGGATTGCCTTTGCACGTGCTCCCTCTCTAGGAGTGGCAGGGTGTGGCTGATAAGCCAGCCCTAATGGGCGTGCCCACAATCTCAGCTATATAGGCTGCCCCGATCATCAAGACAGATGCTTCACATTATTCTGCACTTTCAAGCAGAGTAACGCTCACTGTCGCCTGAGGTCAGACTTACCTTTGAAGATCCTGATTCCTGGACATCCTGCTTCCTGCCAGCCTACTTACCAACTGGGAGAAGCTGTTCTTACCTGTACATCTCTTTGATGAACCAAGAATTCATCTTTACACTTTCCGGAATGCCGAAATCTTCCTCTTGGCACCGCAGCACGACACGCTCCATTGTTGACAGCAGCACCTGGAAGGAAAAACAGAAGACAAGGTTAGACATTGAAAAAACAGTTAGTTTAAGGTTGCGCTTCACCATACTTCGCACTTTCCTTAAACCATCACAGCTGCATTGAGGCCGCATTTCCATCTAAGGGAAGAAAACAGGAGAGAGACATTATTGCGGGCATAAATAGGAGCAACATATAAAGACATTAAAAAGAAAAAAAACAGCATCACAGGAGCTCAAGAAAGACTTACCAATCATAAGGAGAAGTATAGTCGCAGACTGGACTAATCCTTATCAGGGATCAGTGAAGGAACTAGATCCCATTCGACGTGCTCATCCACTTCCAACTCTCTGAGGGTCAGACACTTTTCCAAGCAGAGAGGTGGGGGCATATCTATATCGCGGCTCGGGCCTCCCTCTTGAACAGCCTCCCTGCCTCTCTCAAACTTAAGCAGAACCACCTCAGGATCTGGAAGCAATTCAAGACCTTCCTTTTTGATTCCACTTTCTCACTTCCTCTCTCCTGCTTATGCCCCGGACTGCTCCATGCACTCAGGCTCCTGCATGTCCAGGTGCCCTCACACTGCCTCTGGGCTACCCGGCACTTAGGAGTCTTTATCTGCAACCCTACAGTCTCTTCTCTCTGCACTTTTGAGCCACCCACTGGCTGCACTGGTGAGTTAGCTGCACTTCCCCCCACCCCCTGGCACGTCTTCCCTTCCCTCTTACCCGCACTTGTGCAATCTGAATGACACAAGGCCTAGTAAGATCATTATTTTGTCCTCCCTTTGTTTCCCCCTCCTTGTCTTGTCACGCCTAGAAACACTTGTGTACAGGCATGTTATAAAAGCCACATCATATCATATCATATCAAAGGGCGTGTGTCTGGCGGAATGGCTATTTCCAGGTAATATAAATGAGTGAAGGACCTGCAAGAAGAGGTGACACATCCCAATTTACCCAAAAACAAGCTTCCTGCTATTTAGCCAGTTAGCCCAGTTCCAACCTGATGCAAGTGTGTTTTGTGATATGGACAATCGTACATTCAAAATGCAACATTTTTTAAAATGTTCCCCAAAAGGTTGTCCACTTCCCCAAAAGTTTGATATCTCTTGCAAGTAAAAATTATAAATCTATCTTTTATTTTTTGCATATCAAGTTTCACTTTCTGGGAATGTGCCAGGTCATGTGCTCTCTTGTTGGCTTATCGTGTTTTTAACATGTAGTGTGGTAGGTGCACATCGCTCCTGGTGCATATGGGATTGTTTGCAAATACAGTTTTGTGTACAATTTGAGGATAGTTGCAGCTGGAATTGGTGCTGGCTACAATTTGCAAACTGTGATGAAATGACTACTGTTCTGTGGGATTACAGTGTACAGTAGAACAGTATCCCAAGCCCTACTCAGCCCCTCACCATTACTAAACCAGCAGTGAAACCAGTCACAAAGGTAAAAAAAAAAACATGACTGGTATACCATCTTCAGCTCTTTAGGTAATGGGCACTCTGGATTATACATCAGGGGGCAGACAGGCCACAATGACAGCAGAAAATGTTCAAGTTCAACAAAGATGTATTGTACAAGGTAGATTAGAGGGTCTTACAAGTCACCAGGGCCCTTTGAAGCAGGCCAGGGGGACATGACCACTTCACACCTTTGGATATTTTTCTGGAGGCTCACAGTCTTTCATCCAGGCCTCTAGCAGCTTTCTGATGTGGTGATTCAGCCTTGAGTCCTTGTTCAACACATCGGCGTTCCAAGAGGTATACCCTTGAGATGGTTGAAGACAAGACCTTACCTCGTGCTTGGATGTCTCGGGTCTCTGCTTCTTTGGAAGAGGACTTTGAGACAAACTATGCTCCCTAACAGATTGTAGGTGAATGTTTCTTATTCAGTAGTCCTAAAATGAAACTACTAAATGTTGGATGTCTCCCCTCCTTATTCAGGCGAAATGCTGAAGCGGATTGGTCGAGAGGAAGCATGGTCCAAGGGAAACATCTAGGCTGGTGTAACTAGTGTACTGTTGTCTGCTGATGTCATATGCAGTGTGCTTGCCTACAGAAACTAGCCAGGCAGGATACTTCATTTTGGGAGCCCTAGCAAACACCAAGATGTGTGAGATGCTCCTGTGGTCTGAACCTCTCCTATGGGCCGCTTGCAATGTGTGCCTTTGTCATATGGTCTCCATTAATCAGCACCTTTGCCTGACTTATCTATTTTACTGCCAGGGCTGTCTTTGAAGCCAATGTGAAAAATGGAATAACTTGATATCTACAAATGTCAGCTAGAAATCCTTTGGGAGACATTTTCATGAGTACTTGGTTAAGGAAATCGGATTGGAACTTTAGAAAAGTGAAACCTCGCTGCAACTACCTATTCTGCTGGCTTGACCATTATACATGCCCAGCAGCAGCCATACAGGAGTGTGTGATGTATGTGGATGCTGGCAGGTTCAGTAATGCACCCAATGGTCAGCATGCCATTATGAGCACCAACCTACCAATACCACTTTGTAAAACTAAGAGCTCTGTCTGAAATGGAGCCTGTTCAGAAGACCTGATTTTCATGTCAGCATCCATTTACGAGAGCTTTTCAATTTTTAAAAAACTGGAAGATTTCCCCCAGCAGATGGAAATTGAGCACACACACTCGAATGGATGTCTTGCTGAACTGGCGATTGAATATGTGCAATTAAGTTTTGACATGCTGTTATGCTGGGGGGAGCTTTTCAAGAGGCTTTATTCCAGGATTAGGGTTCAGGAGGTACTCAAAGTGCCAAGTTTCAACACAGATTGTGCTATGAAAATGTCCAGATCGAAGTGAAATGCTTGGTTTTCCATTTGCAAATCAAGTAAGCAGCCTAATGTAGCCTTCTATTCATATCTACTACACGTTTGCTCTGATTTGACAGAAATTGCACCTGATCAGTGACTCAGTGCTGAGTGAAGTTGTTCAGTCCGGCAAAGTGCATGCATCCAAAAACTGTTAAAAAATATAGCATGGTGTGATCATGTGACATGGCGAGAGAAAAACCTAGTCATATTTGGCATGGTTTCCCATCTATTGTGTCATCTTGCGTGTGATTCCAAGAGGTGTGCTCATGCAAAGTCTCATCAATCACTAATACGGACATGCAATTATTCTGGCATAACATGAGGCATGAGGACAGTTTACCCCCTTTGCTGACATTCTAGTCTTCTAATTCTACCCTCCACATAATTGTGTTTACTTTAATTATATGGACATTGGATAAAATAACTCTACATGTTCATTATAGTCTCAAGATTGCTCTCTAAGCATGAGCAGATTTCCAGACCTAAACTTCCTTAATTAGCTATATTGTTTATGTGCACATCTGACTTGCTTCAGCCTCACGTGTTTTTAATTAGACATATTTTATGGCTACACCTGACTTGCTTCTCCATAGTGGAGTTGGACATCTGTATTGCTACGCTATTAGCCTCTTAACCTTTCACGTGACTTCCATCGAGCTCCTTATTCCTCATCCCCCAGCACGATGCCATTATATCAGAATTGGGCCAACTGGCACACAGTGGCCGAGGTCCCGTCTCCTGTGCAGTGAAGCAGAGATGAAGCCAGCACAGTTCACAGCGTATGGTAATGTTCCGGGATCTCAGTGGTCAGTGGGCAGTGGTAGTATGCGTTCCCTGAGTTCCCACCTCGCTTTTCTGCAGGTATCTTTCTGATGTTAGGCTCTCATCTGAGATTTAGAAATTGTTTTGTTCATGATCTACTGCAAGGGTTTTGTTGTGCAAACTATTTTAATTAGGTGCTAGTTTCGGAATCCATCTCCTGCCTTTTATAGCTATCAAATATCCTCATTCCATGTATGAGTGGTGCTTTATGTCCGTTTTTTTTTCTTTTCGTTTCGCTATTAGGTGGCGCTTTAGCGCCACCTATAAGCCAAAACGATTGCATCGAAGTACAGATAGGTAGAAATTACATATGTGGAGGGATACCAAAAATGTGCGTCTTTTTTGGTGATTTGCCAACCCATTGACTGCCCATGACCATGCTAATCCCTATGGCCATTCCCACCCAATTCCTGCCCCTCTCCAGCCAAAACACCTCCTCATGAGAATTCTTTGAGCTTGCTTTAATCAAGCCTTACCTTCAAACCTTGTACTTGAAGTGCCTGCCAGAAGTTTTTCAAAGCAGTCTTCTGAGAATTAATGATTAAATTGGAGCAGTAAACACACTGCTAGTGTTATAAAACTGTCTTATCCAGG
This sequence comes from Ambystoma mexicanum, assembly GCF_040938575.1. NCBI lineage: Eukaryota > Metazoa > Chordata > Amphibia > Caudata > Ambystomatidae > Ambystoma > Ambystoma mexicanum. The sequence goes on from NC_090937.1 coordinate 679,001,591, forward strand.
TCTGCCTTCAGCTACTCAATTTATATGCACCATGCATGTCCTTCACTGAAGTCCTGTTAAAAACATGCATTGGCAAAGCCAACAGTTTTGGCTTGTGTATAAGTATTGGGCATTTGCCAGGCACTACTATTAGATGCCGAAGTACTTGCACCATTTTGCACCTGCTACCAATAATAGGCAATTAATACCACTAGGGCAGTCTCCGGCCAGTGCCTTTTCCATGCCTACACAAGAGCTCAAACGTTTGGCATTGTCAGTGCTCATTTCCGTTGTATTCGGGGGAACAGTTGTCCTGATTTTAAAATGAGAGCAGCAAAGCTAAAACTTCCAGAAAGCAATAACCGGCACCAGGACATGGGGAAAGTGAGAGTGCATAATCTGGGCCAGGAATACAAGGTTCAATACTGCATCTGCCACCCGGAAGCTGAGTGCTCTGCCTTTTCATCATGAGATGTGATTCACTGCCCACAGCAACATTAATGGGTGTCTTCGGGTTCTCAGAGATATGTACCAGCTGGTAACTAAGCCATGTCTTAACATTTGAAAGAAATAGTGGCTTTGAGAACATGGGATTAGCTGCTGATTTGTGTGTGTGTGTATGTAGTGCTAACATGGGGCATTATGTTTGCTTTCTGGTGCTTGTTACAAACTGTGTATTTCAGAAAGATGCATCAGTCAGATGAGGCATTCATACACCACCAGGCTGAGTCCTTCCCAGCCACAAGGACCATGAGAGGGACCCTGAGAAACCTTATGCCATTAAAGCTCTTTCTGAGGACCAGGTACCAGGAGGATCCTGAGGAATCTTCAAAGGACCAGGTACCATGAGGACCCCGAGGAACTAATACAATAGAATTGAATTTAAGACAATACAATGTAGTAGGCATCTGTGCTTTGCCCATTATTACAGTAGATGGTTCACAGCACCAAGGCTTTTCCAGAAAGGGGTGTATTGTGTCCCTGCACTAGGTATCCAGTTGATTGGTGGTGGAAGAGAAAAGGGGAGAGCAAAAAGAGGGAAACTTAGGAGGCGGTAAAAGCCGAACATCAGATTTTAGGGAAGGATTCTAGAAAAGGTAGAGTAGAGGGAGAGGGTAGTGTTGATGATAGATTGTATGTGTATAGACTCAGAACTGCAGAAACAAGTTGGGCAATTCTAGGACGTCTATTGTTAGAGGCAACATTGCAGTGGGTGCTTTATGAGTACTCAGCACATAGTTATGTTAAATGTCAATGCTTTTTTCCTTCGTCATCTCAATGCATTGAGGATTGTCTGCAATTACATATTGTGCTGCATCCTGGGGTATCCAGTTCATGGTCTGAAGAAAAGAGAGACAAGGGGACGGGGTGGGTGAAAGGGAAAATTGGGCACAAATGTAGATGAACATATGTTGTTGTGAGAGAGGAAATGTAAGATAATGGAGTGATTTGTGATGCACACGAAGTGCACTCCCTATAGTCTTTGACTTCCCAACAAGTATGACCTCCTCTCCCTTGCCAATAACTTTGCGCAATTTCACCCAAATGAATGGTACATGAAGTAATGTGCCTGTGGGCTGTACTTTACTTAACCAAACATGTATCAACCTTTTTAAACCCGTTTCTCTAAAGTAATGCAATCATGCATGGGCCAGCACTTACGTAAACAGCTACTTCTAGGACAACACATGGAGTCACTCCTGCATAAGAAGATAATGGGCCTCGTTACGATAGTGGCGGTAAGGCAACAACGGCGCCGGTAGTGCTACCGGCGCTGTTGTTACCATGCCGCCACATTACGAGTTCTGCTCGTGGGTGCCGCTCTGCATGCCTGATCAGACCAGGCGTGCAGAACAGCACCCGCAAGCAGAACAGGATGGTAGCAACGGTACCGTTATGAACGGTACCGCTGCTACCATCCACCCCATTCCCATTGAGCCCTATGGAGGCACAAATGGGAATGGCGACGTACCGGCTCCGGGTCCTGCGCAAGGGGAATTACCGTGCCCGCCAAGGTCGGAATGGCCCGGTAATTCCCCTGTCGCGGGACCCGGAGCCGGACCCGAGTTAGGGGGTAGCCATGCCGGTATAAACGGCATGGCGACCTCCAATTTCGTAATGAGGCCCAATGTATATTGGTATTAAACACAACTCATGCCTTTTGTGTTTCTGAATGAGTTAAGCATGGTAGTTAGCAGTAGACATGGATGAACACTTTACCACTACCATCTCAAATCACCCTAATTGCGTGTGTTTCAACCCGGTTAAACTGCAGGCAAACCTTTTCGAAAACGTGCTTCATGTTAGACTACATAACCTAAAGTGGAATATATGGCTACCACTCATTTTCAGTGTAATGTAGCTTTCAGAGAGCACACAGGTTGATTCTGAAAGACAAGTTTAGAAAATGCAGAGAAAGGTTAATGCACTGGAGAGGAGTTAGAGGATTTGAGTGTTAAGAAGGGTAGTGTGAGGTAGTGAGTTACTGGGTATCAGTCAGAGTGCACTATTTATGTTTGGTTTTGCTTTTTTAGCTCTGTGTCATGCTTTAAATGTTTTGAAGTAGGCAGTAGAGAGTTTAGTGATAGGGAATCCCTAAAAAGGGAGCGCAGCTTGGGTGACTTTGGGAGTCACATGCATATGACTCGTGATTTCCCTAGTGGCAGCTTGTGAGTGAACCAGAGATGTGGGCCGGCATGTGACACACCAGTCAGTGTTTGTCTCTTGAAGTGAGAGGGGAGGCACATGCCATTGGATGACACATGGGAGGAGCAGCATGGCGAACCAGCAATTCCTGAGGCTAGCCTGTCAGAGAGTCACACTCACTTGATTTTGGTGGGAGGGAGCACCAGAGTTTCAGGGAGGTGTACGTTTCCAAATATAGAAGTGAGTGAAGCCTGCAGAGAAGCCAGGGATCTCTGAGGGCAACTTTTGGGAGAGTAATTTTGCCTGAATTTGGTAGGAAGGGTATCAATACAGTCGTGGGGGAAGATGACGGACCAGTCATTGTCCGATGGTTAAACATGTGCCATGAGGTGACAGGTGAGCATATGAGCAGGAAGAGCAAGGCATCCATGTTGCCTCCTATTCGACATGTAACCCTCACATGATTTTCGAGGGCAGGAGCACTAGACATCCAGGGAGGCAGTTGACATACTAGTCAGTGCCCATCACTTGAAGAGAGTGGATGGCGATTGGCTGATCAATAAGATAGGCAGAGGAGAAGATGGTGCCTCAAATCCATGTGGAAGGCTGTGGGAGAGCCACAGTTGTGTGATTTCGATGGGATGCAGCACCTGCAATTCATGGAGGTGGGAGATAGATTGGGAACAATATGCCAGCACCCAAATCAGTCAGAAAAACGGGAAGACGAATCCAGCAGCACTTGCTGTGTGCTCTGTGGATACCAGAATTGCGCATAGTCAATTGAATGTATACTACCACTCACAGTACACACTTCCCCATCACAAGTTACTCCAGGATACATGCACTAGTACACGTACAGGCATCAGTATTGCACCATCAAGATTGATGGAGAAAGTTGCACATTCAGTCCATACACTATCAGGGGCAGACAATGAAGGAGTGTAGATCTAAGCCACCAAAGATCAGGGTAAAACAAGACATAGGGCCTCATCACGACTTCGGCGGTAACCCTTAAATCCGGCGGTAGCGCTATTACCGCCGGATTTAATGGCCCGCTGAATCAGGGCTTCGGCGGATTTCGCCCCAGCTCTGAGCTGGGGGGAAATCCACTGAAAATTCGCGCTATTACTGCCGGCGGGAAATCCGCCAGCGGTATTAGTGCGAAGATTCCCCATTGAGCCCAATGGGGAATGGGGCATTCCCGAATGGGCTCAGTGGGGAATGGGGACTTACATTACCACCAAACTCGTGATCCGGCGCTATTAGCGCCGGGGAGTTCGGCGGTAGGGCTAATACCGCCTGCGCTAATAGCGTTACCGTTACCGCCCAAGTCGTGATGAGGCCCAAAGAGTAGATAATGAGTGGGAGATTAAAAATGCCAAATCTCTATCACTTATATCCACAATTACTGCTATGTCAATTAATAATGGTGATGATGAAATGGATATGATGATCGAGAAAAAGATCCATCAAAGTCCAGCTGGGAAGGTGCATTGCTGATGCAAAGCAATGACAATGAGGAGGACAACGAGAATGACACCACTGAAAGAGAAGGTGTAGCATAAATAGAAGCTTGCTGCCCACCTGTGTACAAACTCTTCAAGAAATGGGCTTCCTGCCACATATCAGAAGACACATCACATCATTGCATGGTAACCAGGACATCTCTAGCACCAGGGCCAGCGGCACCATCATGCCCACAAAAGACAATCCTGTGTTTTGTTAGCCCACAATGAAAGTCAAAAGTGTGGCAATAAGTCACACAGAATAAACAGTAATTACATCTTTCCAATTGCCTACTCTATTAGAAAATGTTGTGCTAAGGGCTCAAGTTTGGAGTCCCATATGCTGCAATACCATATACACACATAGGAAGAAGTCAAACAAACTAAATGCAATCCCTTCCAATACCAACATGCAAGCAGCATATCCTGACTAGTCTGCACAATGACCCCATAAAATGCAGCTGTACTGTTAGCTCTTGGAAATTCACTGTCCAAATCTACCCCCTGTACTCCAGAGGGGCATAGTAGTAATCTTCTGTTGCATCAGGCCAATGTTGTGGAAGCCTTGGAACATGGCCACAAATATCACAAGTCACTTTAAATACAGTCTGGCAGACTATGGGAAAAGCCAGTCCCTGCTGAGAAGTTCCCAACTGCCCTTTTTCCTATCACAAGATGGTAACAGAACTGTACAACATGGCTCTTACACAAGTGTGGTGGGAACAACAGTAAAACAATAGAGTCAATGGCTGGAAGGTTTAGAATCAATCTTAACCTCTGGCATTTCTCTGGGCAAACTTCCAGACAATCGTTCTTCACCTGCCAAGCCATTCCAAAAAGGGAAAGGCCATATGCAAATCAGGCTTGGTCCCACCCAAAAAGGGGAGGTCTTGCCCGCACTGTTTGGTCACATCCCTTCTGCATAAGACCACAAGTATCCGCAAACATACTTCGGCCTCGTTGGGCCTCATCAGTGAGGCGTAGCTTGGGACTCTAGGCTCAGCAGCCACAGGACCCACGCCTGGACATACCCGTCCCACTAGGGTTGACTACAGCAAAACAAAAGAGGTCATGGCTGGAAGGTTTAGAATCAATCTTAACCTTTGGCATTGCTCTGCACAACCCTCCAGATGATTGTTCTTCGCCTGCCAAAACATTACTAAAGGGTCAAGACCATATGCAAATCAGGCTTGGACCCACCCAAAAAGGGGTGGTCCAGCCTGAAATGCTTGGTTACACCCCTTCTGCACGAGACCACAAGGAACCCAAACATGTTTCAGCCTCGCTGGGCCTCATCAGTGAGGATTAGCTTAGGTCTCCAGGCCCAGCAGGAACGGGACCCACGTCTGGACATACCCGTCCCACTTGGGGTGACTACAGCAAAACAAAAGAGGTGATAGCTGGAAGGTTTCGAATCAATCTAGTGTCCAGGAGGCAAAAACTCCAGTTCACCATCGACATGTGGAACAGTGGTTAGAAAATTCACTATATACACATCACAGTGCAATGGGTGATCATACCATCCTCTACCAGCCATTAGGGGTTCCAAAGAAATTCAAGGGGGAAGGAGCAGTATGCAATTCCGCACCAAGCAACGTTGCACATGCTCTAATTTCAAGATAGAAGCCACAGGGTTTTTATTTGTTTTATTTATTAATTGTGTATTTGTAAGGCGCTTATACATCAAGGAATTGTGCTTCAAAGCGCCCACAGGGCAACAGGGAGGGAGCATGGGAGCGAAAGGCAGATGTAATAACAATGAGGAGAAAAGAAAGAGGTGGTCCTACTAGGCCCTGTGACCATTCAGATCGTGCAGGTGCAGATAGAGAGAGAGGACAAGGGAGGGGTGTTAGTGCTGTGAGTTCCACAGACGGGAAGTGCAACAGAGTATTTGCAAGCAACAGTTAGGTGCCAGGCAGAGATCACTGGGTAAGGAGTAGTCACATGCCAATACATTAGTGCAGGTTTATGAGACAACACAGGTTAGTCTGTGCCCAAAGGCAAGTGCTGGGAGTGGGCAGAGACTGAAGGCGATTGGTGGTTGTGGAGTCAGGATCCAGATGGATACAGAAGTGTCCTGGTCACCAATTTTAGTCACTGTGGGACTATCACACTGTGGGACTATCACGGGTGGGAGTGGGGAAACGAGGAGGTGAAAAGGAAAGTCTTGAGGATTCTTCCGGAATTTGAAGAGAACTGGCTCAAGATGAAGAGGAGGGAGGAGGCTGTGCCACAAGAGAAAGCCAGCTGGGAAAGAGATCACCCTTGGAGGGAGAGTATTTGGTGAGAGCAAGTTATAGATAGCGTGGTCCCCAGCCCCAGACAGCCTTATGGATGATGCAGAGGGACTCTCTGATCTTTGATCCTTGCAGCAACTGGGAGCCAGTGGAGAGATTTTTAGGGCTGGAGAGATATGGTCCCCTGGTTTGAGGCCAAGGATAAATCTTGCATCTTATTCTTTATTCTGGATAAGCTGGAGGGGGTGGAGAGATCAAGGAGGTAGAGTTAGGAAAATGCTGTTGCAGCATTACAGCCTAGAGAGTACCAGAGCTCTAGAGACATTGGCCCTCATTACGACCCCGGCGGTAAGTAATGGACATTACCGACATGGCGCAACTAATGTGTCTGTGCTGTTCTGGAACTGTTAAAAGCGGTAAATTACGAACTCTCGGGCACGAGCATTGCGCCATCCCGGTAATCTAATCTGTGCCATGCCGGTAACGTGCCAAAAACGTAAGCTACCGGCATTGTATGCCGTGCAAACTGCACCACCGCCACCCTACCCACCGATATTAGCGAGCACCGCAAATAGCAGTGACCGCTATTAGCATTGATCGCTATTAGCGGTGACCGTAAAGAAGCGGATCCGGAACTTACGCCATCGCACCGGAACGGGAAAGAGCACGGCAGCCATCTTTAAAAACACAATCCATTGCAATCCTCCACAACCAGTGCACATCTGACCCCGAGACCTGGCACAAAACTTCACCCACATCCACGCATCCCCACAATGCCGAAAGTTGTAAAAAAATCTTGCGATCGGCAGCGGCAGGAGCGCTTCAGTAGGGAATAGCTTACAATGTTGGCGGAAACACTCCAGGAAAACGCGGACATCGTATTCTCCACCGAAATGACCAGACCGGCAATAGGACGGAAAAAAGCCATATGGGAACTAGTCGCACAACGGGTCAGTGCCGTAGGAACAACACCCCACACCACCAAACAGTGCTGTAAAAGGTGGGATGACCTCCGGCTCCGTGTAAGGAGCATACTGTCGGCCAACCGAAACATGGGCATGGCAACTGGCGGAGGAGCACACTCACCAATTAAAATGGAGCCGTGGGCGGAGATATGTGCCACAAAGATTGGCATTGAGAGCATCGAGGGTGTCGGTGGAATGGAGAGAGGAGCCCCGACATCAGGTGACACAGGTAGGTGCCTCAAATTAAGCCATGCTAAACTCCCTGAAGTCCACTTAAATGGGAATCACAATGTTGCCCAATAGGGTTAACGCAACACATCAGCAGAAGATTGCCAACAGGCATCATTGACCTACACCCTGTACACATGCAGTATGCACACTCCACAGTAGGCACCCACATTCCTGCATGCTTAACCCACCCAAAAGGGAGACAACCTGTATGTCACTGCCTCCAAAGTGTACCATCTATTCATCAAATTCATGGCAGTCATCACAATGCCTGCTCAATGTCCGCAGACCCATCAATAACACTTTCCCTCCTTTGCTCCACCACAGGCTCCCATTCGGACCCTGGCGAGGATGAGACTGGCACCACACCTGCCAAGAAGGCCAGGCCAGAGGCAACACCACACCAACCCTCCACCTCTGCTGGACCCAAAAACAAAACACAGCAGCCAAAACTGACTGCCACAACACAGCCCAGGGCAGCGATGATCCCCAGGGCAAGCAGCATGGTACCACCAGCAACAGACATGCAACAACTGATGGCCACTGAAGGGAATGTGTCTGCAGGAAGCAGTACAATTGGGGAGACTGCTGACATTGCAGCTTGCTCTGATAGTGATGCGGGGAATGATGAGGATGACATAGAATGTCCCCCCACTGCCCACCCTCATTCCCCCCACCTGTCCCCATGTAGCCTGCACGCTGATAACACACAGGGGATATCCCCTGATAACTCCTGGCCAGCCACTCCATGCCCAGTGGGAGGTGTGGAGGAGGGGAGTAGCCCAATGACCCCGGCAATTGCATCATTCAATGCCCCAAAATACCAACAGTCGCTGGACCAAATATTGACAAGGCAACACCAACTGTCCTCACTCCTCACGCAGCATGTGGTCGATTGTGGAGGTGCCAGTGCTGAAATGCAAAGATGTGCCGAGACTGTGAAGGCAGCCATCCAATCCTCCAGCAAGGACATCTGTGCTGAACTTTCCGTGGTGCGGCACGTGCTCTCTGAGCTTGTACAGACAATGAGGGACATGCGTCCTAGCGAGCAGCCGAGTACCTCCTCCGCTGCCAGTTCTGCCCCAAGCAGCCTTGTCCGCAGGTCGGCCAGGAACCTGTGGAGTACAGGCAGGGGTTCCCCCAGGGGCCGGCAGAGGGGGCTGCCAGTAGAGGCCACCCAGTGGATCAATTCCACATTAGGCACTTCAGCACAGGGATCCATGCACTTTTGCGGGGAGTTGAGGGAGGAGGGGGGAGTGGGTGTGTTGGGGAGTTGAGGGGGCAGGGGGGAGTGGGTGTGTTGGGGAGTTGAGGGGGGAGTGGGTGTGTTGGGGAGTTGATGGGGAGGGGGCAGTGAGTGTGTTAATTGAATTCACATTTACAATACAATTTTTTCTTGATCACAAATCACATGTGTGTACATTCCTCATTGTGTATGTGTGATTTATTAGTGAACAGTCCACAGTGTCCATATCCCAGAGACACACAGTGCCCCAATTGCCATCTCCATGTGACACCCCCCATCCGTGTGTGCTAGAAACATTGGTTGATCAGAGTTTGACGCATTTCACGCCCCTCCTGTGCATCGCTGCCTCCGTGAGGTGCTGCTCCATCCCCACCCTCCTCATCCTCATCGTCAGGTGGTTGCAGTTCTGCGTCAGGGGGCAGGGGCACATTTCGTCTGATGCACATATTGTGTAGCATGACACATGCCATGACGATCTTTGCCACCTTCTCATGGTGGTACAGGAGTGCCCCACCAGACCTGCTGAGGCAGCGAAACTGTGCCTTCAGTAGGCCGAATGCCTGCTCAATCACCACACGGGTACGTGTATGTGCACGGTTGAAGTCCTCCTCCTGCTGGTTCTGTGGGTTCCGGACTGGTGTAAGGAGCCACCTCTTCAGGGGATAGCCTGCATCACCTGTATGTGGGCAACAATGTATGTCAGTTATGACATCAAATTCCAAACATGACGTGCCACCATGGCATGCATTCAACTGTTACTTTGTAACACTTTTACATGCACAAATGGATTCACACTATGTGACCGGTATATGTGTATTCCTCTCATGGACTGTTTTGCATGCTATCAACCAATGTATGCAGGGGGGTCAAGTGCCTTGTGAGTGCCCATCCACTGTGTTCGTTCATGGCGTTTGTTTTGGTGACCTGGCAGGTGTCCTGTGATATCAACGCTCTCATCATGGCAACATTGCTGTCAGCCTCATGATGACCCCACTGAGCACTACTATTGTTGATAAGGAAATTTTTGGGGCCTGTGTAGTGGTGTATTGATGTTTTTGTCCGTCATGTGCCTCCTTTGTGCGCAGTTGTGGGGGACTGGCCTTTCAGTTGATGGTGTTTGGTGCCGTGTATTGGCTAAAGTCATTGCATGTAGGTACATTTCGTTGAAGTCAATGTGGTATGAATCGGTACAATGCACTTGCAGATGGTTGTGTCATGGTTGGGACACACCTTCATTCACATGGTAGGGCTGCTTACATCGGGCATTATGTGTACAGGTGTCAGTTGACGTTTGTGCTGCTTTAGGGTATGAGCTGGCTCCATTGCCTCTGCTACTCGCAGCCAGGTAAAGTATGCATCATTCCCCCCCCTTTCAGCGAGGTAAAGTATGCATCATTCCCCCCCTTTCAGCAAGGTAAAGTTTGCATCATCCCCCCCCCTTTCAGCGCACCAAGTAGCCAGGATCTTGGCCCTGCATGTCGCTCCATGTAGCGTGGTATTGTGGAGTTCCTCAGGACCATTGAATCATGGGTTGTTCGGGATTCGGGCACAACAATGTGTGATGATCCTGTTGGAGTCACAGACCATTTGCACGTTGATTGAGTGAAATAGTTTACAGTTGTGGTACGGTACCTCCATGGCATGTGGGACCACCAATTCCACATGGGTGCAGTCGATGGCACCAATGCAACCAGGTATGCCGGCTAGTGCATGGAAACCCACTTTGGTGTTTGCAATCTCCTGGGCAGACCGTGGTAAGGAAATGTGGTCGTCTGTTGCTTGAGGAGGGCATTGAGCACTTGGATCAGTGTACGTGAGAATAATGGTTGTGAAATGCCATGCAAGTGCCCCACTGTGTGCTGGTAGGTGCCTGTGGCCAGGAAGTGGAGCACGGGCACTACCTTCAGTAGGGGGGGGATGGCGGTGGGTGTTTCTATCATGCTGACAATGTCGTTGTGTAGCATGTCAACGATGGTGGTGATGGTGCCCCGGTCCAAACGGTAGAAGGTATGGATCTGCTCAGCGGTGAGGTTGAATGGACTGGCTCAGATGCGTGGGATTGGGGGCTTCCTGTGTGGTGGCACTGGCTGTGCTGGTGGAGCTTGCTGGCCCTGCCTTGCCCTCCTTCTCCTCCTGCGTCTCCTCTGTGCTGTCTGTTGTTGTTGTTGTTGTTGTAGTTGTAGCACTTGCATTGCAATCAGGTCCTCGAGCCCCAACATTGCTAGTCGTATTGGAATCATTGTGGAGTGTGACTGGGTGTGGGAAGGGGTGGGGTGTGCTCTTTTTGTACTTGGTGAGTCTGTATTGCCTACACCTGTGCTGATTCTGTGCACCTGTGGCAGCTGGGAACACTGCACATGGCCATTTACGGTTGGTTCGCGATGGCGGAATTAACACCATGGCGGTAAGGTACTTAACAGCCTTTGCGATGACGTTAAGAGCATGTCCGCTTGGTTTGTGTTTTGCCTACCTTTGCGCGATGCCGGTACTTATGGCGTGGAAGGTCGCATGTGCGCGAACTTGGTGCTGTTAGCGGCACCATTAACTACGATGCCGCTAATAGCACTTTCACGGGTCATGATCAGACCTAGCGGTAAACGATGCCGGTAATCATTTACCAGCATCGTTTTTCGCTTACCGCCAGGGTCGTAATGAGGGCCATTGAGCTCTTGGAAAAAGTGAGGAAAGGAAGGATACCTCTGAAGAGGTGGAGTTGAAAATGGGCCTTCTTGGCAAGGTCCTGGATGTAAGGCAGGAAGCAGGGATGTGAGTTAGGCCCTGAGGTCTCCCTTGCTACCCCTGCTACCCCTAAAAACAAAAATGTTTATTTTTACAAATTGAAACTCCTGGGTGGTGGCCAATGCCATGTGGCTATTTGTCTTTCTGGAATTCCATACAATAATTGCTAGACTCATTAAAGGTTTATTTCAGGCACTCTTCAAGTGGTGAGTCACTGATTTAGTCTGTTCTTAAACCACTCAAATTCACAATGTAGACAAAATCCTCCAAAAAGCATTTAGAGTAGGATAAGTATCCATTTTGGACTATGTATTTTGCTTTCGCATGTTGCAGTTATAGTATGTTTTTTTTTCTGCCATTACATATGGTGATCCATTCTTGTATGAAATGTATATCACATAACAGTAATATTGTAACCCTATTTTTCATAGTGCACTTAGAAACAGTGCTATGTGATGCCACTTCCTGTTTTGTCAAGGGGTAAACAGTCATGTTCCATCGCTTCCCGTGATGTCACGTCAGGGTGGGGCCAAATTACATAACGTCCTGTGATGTCATCGGAGGTCAAGGGTCATGTGATGTCACTTCCGCTACCCCAGGCATTTTGATGAAATGACATCCCTGGGAGGAAGGAGAGAGAGGAATCGAAAAAACGACTCCAAGGTTTCTGGCTTCAGATGAAGGAGAAGGGAGGGGAGCCAGAGTGAAGGGAGGAAAGAGGGAGCTGGAGTACCAATAGGAAGCATCTCAGTCTTTCTGGCATTGAGGCAGAGATCATTAGAGGCATACCAGGACTGGATGTCAGATAGGCAGTCTGGAATCATGGCGGAAGTAAGGAGAGAATCAGAGGAAAGTTTGAAGAGTTGTGTGTCATCTGCATAACCCTGGAAGTAAGGGGAGAAAGTGGAAATTAGGTGAGCAAGTGGAGCAAGATAGATGTTAAAGAGCCAGGGGGAAATCTTGGTGCACTGGAGAATGCCACATGTGGAGATAGAGGTTGGAGAGGAGTAAGAGCCCAGGATAACCTGGAAAGGATGGTCAATGGGGAAGGAGGTCAGCCAGTCCAGTGCCCGCTCCGAGATACCAAAGGCATGGAGGATCTGTTTTATGAGGATGAGTGATTGACCATGTCAAATGCAGATGAGAGATCAAGTAGAATGAGAACAGCGGGTTGTTTACTTATAGGTGAAGGTGTTGGAGGTTGAAGCACCGTGGCTATGGCCCCATAGTTAAAAAAATGATCAGATATCACGGCTGCCGTATGAAGTGCCAAGACAGTACAAATTGCCTGTTTTACACATGGTCTTCTTCTAGTGGTTACATGACTTATCATCAATTATGAGGCTATGACAGAAACTGTTGCTGTAGCCCAGATCATCACCTCACATTTAAGCCAGGCTTAAAATGCAAAAAATAAACTGTGCTAATTGCAGGTTTGACTGAAGTTATTACTGAACAGCCTAACGATCTCAGTGGCAACCTCATGGAACTCTAATTTACACATGTTGGGCAGCCAATGTTACCAGTGCATGCCATTACAGAATACTGCAATACTCACAGCACATCGCCAGAGGGGGTACCTCTAACATGCTGCCACTGGCAGCTGATGTCTAATCGCTTCTCTGGGTTACAACCTTTCCAAAAGATCACCAAGTTGGTTAGCCATCGCAATGTGGCCCAGTGTGAGCGTCACCCATTAGCTACCTACTTGAGCACAACCAGACCAACATGGTGAGGGCCCATGCAGATGGGGCCAGATGTGGGACAGCTGCTGGGGCACTTAATTTCAATATTGCACGGCTATCCATAGGTAAGGTAGTTTGATTCAAATGTAATAGTAAACACCTGCTAGTATTCCCTTATCGACCCATGTTTCAAAGTTAACGTGTCTGTATTTCATCTATATGTGTTAGAGGAAAAGGACCCTCATCAAATATCACAAGGAGGCGACACTGTGTAAATGTGCATAGATGTTTTGTTACAATAATTGTGACATCATTGGAGAAGGAATACAGACATCTGGAAGAATACCACCAAGCTCAAATGTTGCCAACTTTCTTGGCAATACCTAATTTAAGAAGATTGAAGGTGTCAACAGGCTGTCCATATCTGACATCTTATGAAAGCTTCCTGATCAGTACTGATACAGCATATGGGAAAACGATTTTGAAACCTTTCTCATAAAATAGGAACAGACAGTACACGATGAACCACACGGATGAGTGGCCGGATTTACAGGGTAATTCATAGAACTTCGCAGAAAAGTGTCGCAAGCGGCTGGCGCAGAGTGTCCGCGTGCGATTGTCTGCGCCAGGCACGTGCGCTAAAACCGATTTCCGCGCACAGCGTATTCATGGATTTTAGGCTCCCAAACCAGCCGTGGCGCAGAGTATCGCAGCGACCCTGCAGCAGCGCCAGTAATGGCCCCAAGAACGCCCTCGCGCAAGGAAAAGCCATCAAAATCGCTAAATCATCGCAAAGGGCTGCGCTAACCCTGGACCAGTTTACAGGGCTGCCAAACAAGGAACGCAAAGCGGGTAACGTGCATATCAGGGGTACACGTGAAGTTATACACGCGATTAGCCAGGGTGCCAGGGTACGTGTATTTCAGGGGTGCGCGGGAAGTTCAACACGCGATAGTCCAGGGAACGTGTATTACAGGGGTACGCGGGAAGTTCAACACGCGATAGTCCAGGGAACGTGTATTACAGGGGTACGCGGGAAGTTCAACACGCGATAGTCCAGGGAACGTGTATTACAGGGGTACGCGGGAAGTTCAACACGCGATAGTCCAGGGAACGTGAATTACAGGGGTACGCGGGAAGTTCAACACGCAATTGTCCAGGGAACGTGTATTACAGGGGTACGCGGGGAGTTCAACACGCGATTGTCCAGGGAACGTGTATTACAGGGGTACGCGGGAAGTCTTACATGCGATTAGCCAGGGCACGTGTAATACAGGGGTACGCGGGAATTATCACACGCGATTTGGCAGGGTACGTGAATTACAGGGGTGCGTGGGAATTATCACACGCCAATTTGCTGGGTACGTGTATTACAGGGGTGCGTGGGAATTATCACACGCGATTAGGCTGGGTGGGTCCTCACAGGTGTTCCCTGTACACCCTCCACGGCCCCTGCAGGCAGCCCACAAAACAGGGGACTACCCTGCACACCTGCTCATGTCCCCCTGCACCCCCACCCCCCAGCCACCAGGGGCACCCACCACCAGGCCCCCACCCATGTCTCCTACCACCCCCACCCCCCAGCAGTGCAGGGGCAGCCTCCACCAGGCCCCCACTCATGCCCGACTCATGTCTCCCACCACCCCCACCCCCCAGCACTGTGGGGCATCCTCCACCAGGCCCACACTCATGTCCCCTATCACCACCACCCCCCCCGCCACCAGGGGCACCCTCCACCAGGCCCCCACTCATGTCTCCCAGCGTGCTACGTGTATTTCAGGGGTGCGCGGGAAGTCCCACTCGCGAATAGCCTGGGCGCGTGTATTTCAGGGGTGCGCGGGAAGTTCCACTCGCGAATAGCCTGGGCGCGTGTATTTCAGGGGTGCGCGGGAAGGTCCACACGCGAATAGCCTGGGCGCATGCATTTCAGGGGTGCGCGGGAAGTTTTACACGCAACTTCAGCAGGGTACGTGTATTTCAGGGCTGCGCGGGAATTCTCACACGCGATTTGGCTTGGTACGAGTATTACAGGGGTGCGTGGGAAGTTACACACGCGATTAGGCTGGGTGGGTCCTCACAGGTGTTCCCTGTACACCCTCCACGGCCCCTGCAGGCAGCCCACAAAACAGGGGACTACCCTGCACACCTGCTCATGTCACCCACCAGCCCCACCCTCCAGCCACCAGGGGCACCCTCCACCAGGCCCCCACTCATGTCTCCCACCACCCCCACCCCCCAGCCACCAGGGTCACCCTCCACCAGGCCCTCACTCATGTCTCCCACCACCCCCACCCCCCAGCAGTGCAGGGGCAGCCTCCACCAGGCCCCCACCCATGTCTCCCACCACCCCCACCCCCCAGCCACCAGGGGCAGCCTCCACCAGGCCCCCACTCATGTCTCCCACCACCCCCACCCCCCAGCCACCAGGGGCTGCCTCCTCCAGGCCCCCACCCATGTCTCCCACCACCCCCACCCTGCAGCAGTGCAGGGGCAGCCCCCACCAGGCCCCCACTCATGTCCCCTATAACCCCCACCCCCCCAGTCACCAGGGGCAGCCCCCACCAGGCCCCCACTCATGTCTCCCACCACCCCCAAACCCCAGCAGTGCAGGGTCACCCTCCACCAGGCCCCCACTCATGTCACCCACCACCCCCACCCCCCAACCACCAGGGGCACCCTCCACCAGGCCCCCACTCATGTCTCCCACCACCCCCACCCCCCAGCCACCAGGGGCAGCCTCCACCAGGCCCCCACCCATGTCTCCCACCACCCCCACCCTGCAGCAGTGCAGGGGCAGCCCCCACCAGGCCCCCACTCATGTCCCCTATCACCCCCACCTCCCCAGTCACCAGGGGCAGCCCCCACCAGGCCCCCACTCATGTCTCCCACCACCCCCAAACCCCAGCAGTGCAGGGTCACCCTCCACCAGGCCCCCACTCATGTCACCCACCACCCCCACCCCCCCTCCACCAGGCCCCCACTCATGTCTCCCACCACCCCCACCCCCCAGCCACCAGGGTCACCCGCCACCAGGCCCCCACTCATGTCTCCCACCACCCCCACACCCCAGCAGTGCAGGGTCACCCTCCACCAGGCCCCCACTCATGTCACCCACCACCCCCACACCCCAGCAGTGCAGGGTCACCCTCCACCAGGCCCCCACTCATGTCACCCACCACCCCCACCCCCCAGCCACCAGGGGCACCCTCCACCAGGCCCCCACTCATGTCTCCCAACACCCCCACCCCCCAGCCACCAGGGTCACCCTCCACCAGGCCCCCACTCATGTCACCCACCACCCCCACCCCCCAGCAGTGCAGGGGCAGCAGGCAGTCAGGCAGCAGCAGGTGGGAGTGCTCGGGCTCTGGGGGGCAGTAGTTCGGCCTTCCGGGCAGGAGCGTGGTATTCCGTGTGCGTACGCGTGGCCAGCTTGGTAGGGAGTGATTTTGCACGTGAAAATCCTGCACGTCAGCGTGAAAACTGAGGAAAGGCCCTCAGCGCGTAAGCGCGTCTGTGACATGACCCGCACAGGTGTTTCCCACACAGCACGTGATGACAGAGCACACGTGGAAAGACTGCACGTCAGAGTGTAATTGCGTGTGATTGGTGGAAATGGCCCTACACGCAGAAGTGACAAAGCGTGTGTTTGGTGGAAATGGCCCTACACGCAGAAGTGACAAAGCGTGTGATTGGTGGAAATGGCCCTACACGCAGAAGTGACAAAGCGTGTAATTGGTGGAAATGGCCCTACACGCAGAAGTGACAAAGCATGGAATAGGTGGAAATGGCCCTAGCGCGTACACGCCGCGTAAGTGACGCTGGACGTGTGGGCCTGTATAAAAGGTACATGTAGAACACGTTTTCCTTGTACGTGCTTTTCGTGGAGAGCGAGTGGGTGAATTCTGTACTTCTTGTCGTTTCACACGCGATTTACTTCACGGCGTTTCAAGTTCGTATTCCCTGTTACCTCTGACAGCTTTTTCTCTTTTTTCTCTTTTACTGGTTTACCTGGGCCTGTTCCCTCAAACAGTGTTCCCTTCTACTGTTGTCCTGTCTCCTCAGACAGCGGACAAATCTTCTTTTGGCGGGGGTGTTGCCAACCAAACGTGCTCCTTTTACACGCTCGTTTACCTGGCAGACGGTGAGTCACACACGTATCTAACATCTGTGCTAGCCCCGTGTGTAGCCTACCCCTTCAGAGGTCATTCTAGGCTGCGTGTGACACGCATACGTTCATTCTTGTGTTTCTGGGTGCCACAGCGTAGTGCAGGTTTTTCTTTCTGCACACGTGGTCTAGGAGGGGTTGCGTGCACATCATCTCCCTTTTTTGGGCCTCCTGTGCGTTGCGTGACCCGTCATCTTTCCCCAGGGGTTACATTCAGCCTTGCTAGAGCACTAGGGTACAATTACCATCTGGTACCCAACCCCTTTGACCCCCAATTGCCCAGGACAATAGTCTACATCCACTCCCATACGCACATTAACATCAGTGCCATGGCTGGGAGGCGAGGATTCCGTAAGGGTGGCAAAGGCGGAAGAGCCACAAGTGGTGGCCGTGGTGGATCCGGTAGGGGACGTGGTCGTAACTTGCAGGGTGAGCCTGTCCCCCCATGTGTGGAGGACCAGTCACGGGCACCCACCATCCCCCCCTTCCCCCCCTCCCATTGAGGCTGATGTGGCTGACACCATCCATGCTCAGCCCTTGTTGGACCAGCCCATTGTGGCACCAGACCTGGCTGACTCCATGGCTGACTTCCAGGTCAGCAGGGCTACGACACGTGCGCTGGTGCACGTTGATGCCATCATGCCACGTGGATCTGGGGCAGCAAGGTCATCTGCTGCACCAAGGAGGCAGGGCGGAGAGGCTGCAGGGGCAGCTGCGGCTCCATCCACCCCAGCCCTCACACACCCAGCCAGGACAGTGTCGGTCCTAGTCCATGCTGCTGACATTCCCCCTGACACCATCACACTAGAGCCAATGCCTGCACCAACTCCCATGCTGAGTGTGCAATCCCACACTCCTGATACAGAATCCACCAGGGCTCCTGCCCCTAGTGTCCAGAGCGGCGCAGGACACTCAGGATCACCACCACCTTCCAAGCGGAAGAGGAAGAGTGCCTGTCCGGCACAGGCTGATGCCCCAGACACGGCTACACAGTCCGGCCTGTCCAGGAAGCCCAGCTTCACGGATGATGAACTGAATGCACTTGTCGAGTATGTGTCCGGACATGACAACGAGATGGTCATTGTTGCAGGATCCAAGACCACACCTGCACAATGCCAGGCACACTGGCAGACCGTTGCGGACATCGTAAGTACCCTTGGAATCGTGAGGTGCACAGCCAATGATTGCTATAAGCGCTGGAATGACCTAAAGCGCAGGGCAAAGAGTAAGCTGGCCTCAAGTCATGCCGCAACTCTAGTGACTGGAGGTGGGTCTCCAGTAGTAGACATGGAACTCACTCCACATGAGTCAGTCGCTGGGACCTACGTCACGGAGGAACAGATCCAAGGCGTGGGAGATCTGGCTGATTACGAGGCATTGTCCGGTGAGTGCACATGCATATGTGTGTCATCCATGTGCATGGTGTGTGTGTGAGGGCTTCTGTTCGGGTGCCAGGTGAGAGTGTGTGCGCCTGAGTCGTATGGGTCAGCCATGTGCTTCATGCAATCCTTCCTGCGCAGCTGCATTTGGCCATAGCAGTATCCCTTCTGCCAACAGTAGACATCTAGCACAACTGCACGCCAGTTGCCCTTGAAGTGTCACCTTGACACAACATATTTGCTTCTTTTTCACTGTTCATTCAGTCAGTTTGTTTGCATTCCACCACTTTCACTAGGCATGTCGCTGTCCACTAGTCACATGTCTGACATGGGTATGGTAAAGTGGAGTGACTTTGTTACCTGGATATCATTTGTACACACATGTCCCTGTGCAATTTGACCATTTCAGACTGGCAGCTCCAGGTGAAAAATCTGACCTGTTAGAATTAGAAAAGCAATTACATGCGGGAACTGGACTGAATGAATAGGTGCTGCCCTCCTCTCCATCTTCACTCAATAGCAATGGTACATGCCATCTGTGTGATGGCATGTGTGTTTCACCTGCCAATCACAGGCCAATGTGTGATGCCACTGCCAGGCAGCATGCAGAAAATGTGTTCATCTTCCATCTTGGTGTCATCAGTGTGTGCCATTTGCCTGCACTTCATACGCAGTGAGGGTGCATGCATGGGAGGGTTTTAGTCATGTGGGACATGTGTCAATCAAGTACTGGTTCTCTTGCTTCTCAGCCCTCAATGTGTGCCATGGTGCTAATGCCTGTTTCCATTTCTTTGTTTTCATGTCTTTGCAGGGGAAGACGCACCTGATACTGCTGGGGTTGTGGAGATGGTGCAGACCCAGGAGGTGTCCCAGGGCCGACCAACCACCAGTGAGGGACGTGGTGTGGTGGTGGGGGAGAACCCACAAGTGCTGCAGGTCATGCTCTCAAGGGGTGTCTCTGGCTGCACCTCCCCCGAGCTGTACTCAGGTGTTGATTCGGATGAGACCTACGTGCCGTTGCAGGTGAGTGTTCCAGGGAGGGATTCTGTTCTGTCTCACCCACCTGCACCAGGGTCAGTACCCTCCATGGGGATGTCAGTGTTGGCAGCTACGCCTTCGGTGGTTATGGATGCAGGGTCACACTCCGCGACATCTGATCCTGTTCCTGGGCCAGCAGATCAGAGGGGGAATGCAGTCCTGCAGCCTCAGGCAGTGCCGGCACAGCAAGGCGCAGTTCGCCTTGCCCCAGACAGGTGTGGTGCCCGCCGACGTGGTGGCCGTACGCCACCCGGCAATACCGCATGGGAGCAATCCATTTACGGTATGGCTACCCAACAGGCTGCATCATCCGAGATGATGGCTCAGGCCATGGATAGGGTGGCCACTTCCATTGTCCCCCCAGAAAGGCTGATGGAGCGACTAGAGCAGGCAACCGACTCCATCTGCCAGTCACACAGGGAGGACATGTTGGGGTCCAACAGGGACAGGCGGGCGGCACTGGCGACTCTGCAGGAGGCCATCTCCATTGAGTCCCAGGGCCACAGGGAAGCCCTGAGGCAGGAGCTCCTTCACCTCAGGACGACTCTTGTTGAGCTTGAGGCTTCAACACACCAAAGGACAGAACAGCAGCTGGAGTGTCTCACCCGTACGCTCTCAGCTGAGATGCAGGCAACGAGGGCGGAGGTCCGGGCATCCCGTGAGTTGTTGCATGGGGACCTCCGCACACTCATCCTCCAGAACCAGACCTACCACACCCGCATGCTTGCAGCCATGGAGGAGCAGACTAGGGCCTTGCGTGGGCTGCCTCCCATAGTGCAACCACCTCCGGATGCAGCTGCACAGGGTGATAATAGCGACAGCAGTGATACTCCCACAATAGGGTAGCCGTGTGGGCCATGAGCCCATGGAGGTGTTTTATCTTCCCAGGATCCACGCAGGTGGGTTCTGGTGTGCATCCTGTCCTCGGACCTCCTGGGTGGCCTCCTCAACCCCCCCGGGCCCATCAATGGCCATTTTTGATTGTTTCTTATTTTTATTTTTATTTTGATTTCTTTTATTCCCAATTTTTTTGGGACGATCTGTTGGCTTCGATCTGTTGGCTTCCGTGGTTCCTGTGGGCATACGCTGCATTGTGGCTGGGCACATGCAGGCTTGTAATGTATTTGGTTCAGATGCTTGGGTTTGAGTCACACACACCCCTCCTGCTTCCCGTTTCCATGGGCTTGCAAAGGGTGTGCCCAAGTGACAGTGAATTACACAGTGACGTTGGACTCCCATGAGCTCTGTGGCCAGTCTGTAGTCAATACTGTGTATACATTCATAGTGCATATTGCTGTTGTGTTGTACACTGCATGTTGCATTGATGTGTAACTCTTCTTCTGTGTCTACCTCCCAATTTGCAGGTCCCTTCCTCATGTCCACACAAGGACCTCTAGTCTGGAGATGGGGACCATGTTGGCAGCAGTGCACCTACAACTCTACATGGCCACAACACTGCACAGTTGGTAGTGGTGGGAGTGCAGGCATTTCCAGGTGGTGAGACTACTAATATGTAACATTTGTGATGTCATGTTAATGGTACTACGTGCTCAAGTATGTTGTTGGTCCGGCATTGCTGTGAGCATTTCAGGTGTTGCAGGTTTCTAATAGTGCCACTGTACATAGTGAGACTGATGTCATGTTGTGGGGATTACTTTGTTTACCTGCAATTAGCATGACATGGCACGGTGTGTCGTGTGGCAGTGCTGGGGTTGGGTTGGCTGACATGGCACTGTCCTCTTGTTGCATTTTGCAAGTGGGTATTCATTTTAGCTGCTTCAATGTGTAACTTCACAAAACTGCATTGGTGGTGTCTGTGTGGGTAGGGATGCACACATTGTGACACTTCCAGGTGAACAATCTCAGGCTGACATGGTATTCCCGGTTCATTCTCCAGACATTCAGGATCAGTGTCAGGTTGAGTCATCATTGATTGTCAGATGGAATGTGCCAGGGCAGTGTGCACTCCACAGGGGTGTGATTTCTATGTGAAGTAATTAGCCACTAGCTGTGTACGGGCTGCCTCCCCCTGTGCCCTTTCTCCTCCCATGCGCAGCGGCTGTGCATGTGGTTGGGGATGTGGGGCCACCACCATGTCCACGGCCAGGCCCCGGCGTGTTGCAACGTTGTGCAGGACACATGCTGCCACTATGATCCTGCACACTACTGGGGGAGCGTATAACAGCTGCCCGCCAGAACGGTCAAGGGAGCGAAAGCGTGACTTTAGCACTCCGAATGTGCGCTCCACTATGCCCCTGGTTGTAATGTGGGCTGTGTTATATCTTACCTGGGGTGGCGTGGTGGGGTTCCGAATTGGCGTCATCATGTGGGGGCTGAGAGGGTAGGCACTGTCCCCTGTGGAGGTGGTGATTGGTATCATTGGTGGGGTTGTGACCTTGCTCAGTATCCAACATGCATGCATGTGCAGTGGCATACATACTCACCAAGCAGCCATGTATCGCCATGCCGCCCAGCTTCTAGGTCCCGGCTTAGGGTGGACATTCGGTAAATGAAGCTGTCGTGGGTGGAGCCGGGATAGTTGGCATATACTGAGGTGATGATTCCCTTGGCATTACATGCTACCTGCACGTTGATGGAATGCCAGTGCTTGCGGTTCCTATAGATGTGCTCAGATGCCCTGGGGGGACGTAGAGCCACATGGGTGCAGTCGATGGCACCTAGCACTTTGGGGAATCGTGCCACAGCGTAAAAATCCAGGGCGGCAGCATGCCTTTCTGCAGGTGTTCTGGGCAGGTATATGTGCCTGCGGACTGATGGGCGTGCAGTCATGATGTTCAAGACCTGGTGTAGGCAGCGTGACTGGGTGGCCTGTGACACCCCACCCACTATGGCACTTGTCCGCTGAAATGATCCAGTGGCTAAGAAGTGCAGTACATTGAGGACCTTCTCCACGGGGCTGAGTGCTTGGGAGCACAGGGTGGGTGATGTGAGGTCATCCTCCCACTCACTCACCAGGTCCAGTATGATGTGTGGTGGAAACCTGTACCTCCCATACACCTGGTCATCAGGCATCCCGAAAAGGCTGGTTCTGGGTGTGAATATTCTGGCCCTGACTATCCTCCTCCTCCTCCTTTGGTAGCCCACTGCCACTGCTGCTAGGAACGGTATGTTCATCCTGGCGTCTGAGCTTGTTATTGTTAAAGTCCGCAATTTTATGCTTTGCGCGTGTTCTAGGCGAGCGTGTGACCCGCGCACCCCTGGAATCCAGTTCCCAGTCCAATAGCGTGTGGAAATTCACACGCACCACGGGATACAGCGTGTGACCCGCGCACCCCTGGAATCCAGTTCCCAGTCCAATAGCGTGTGGAAATTCACACGCACCACGGGATACAGGTTCGCTGACGTACTTGCGTGTGTAAGTGGCCGCGCACCCATTAAATACACGTACATAGGCCAATCGCGTGTACGCGCACTTTTGTCCAATTACACGCGATGACACTCTGACGTGCAGTATCTCCACGTGTGCCCCATCATCACGTGCTGAGTGGGGAACACCCGTGCGGGTCACGTCACAGACGCGCTTACGCGCTGAGGGACTCTGGTCCAATAGAATCGCGTATGCGTGCTGACGCGCTTACGCGCTAAGGGCCTTTCCTCGGATTTCACGCTGACGTGCAGGATTTTCATGTGCCAAATCACTCCGTATCAAGCTGGCCACGCGAAAACACATGGAAGACCACGCTCCTGCCCAGAAGGCCGAGTTACTGCCCCCCAGTGCCCCGAGCAGCCTCCCACGTGCCATCTGCTGCTGCCTGCCTGCCTGCTGCCACCGTGCCCTGCCATTTGGTGCCTGCACATCAGTCATCTGCAGGGGTCCAGTTGCTGTGTCCACCCCTGCTGGAACTGAAGACTCCCGACTGGGATTACATCGCTCCACAGCCCAGCCCCAGGACCCAGTTGCCCACCCACACCTGCCTCTGGGGTTGCCATGTCGGGCACTTCCACATCTGGCACCAGTGGCAACCCCAGGCCAGAGGGGCAGAGGGGCACCAGCTTCACTGTCACCGAAGTTGGTGTCCTGGTGGAGCATGTCCTGGGGCAGTATGATGCCCTCTTTGGATCGTCCCGCGCCAGCAAGGAAGGACGGCAGAGGATCTGGGCCGACTGTGTGGTTGCCATCAACGCGGAGGGGGTGGCAACCCGCGACGTCCTGAAGATCAAGAAGCACTGGGAGGACTTTAGGTCCAGGACCCTTGTGAAGGCCCGGCGCCTCGTGGAGGGGGGCCGGGGCTGCATGAGTTCCATCCAGATGAGGGTCCTGGAACGCGTACGCCCAGCGCTCCACGCCCAGATCCTTGAGAGGGAGGCCCGTCTGGAGTTGAGCGGTAAGTGTCCATGCATTACTGTGTGAGACAGGGCATGTTGCGGTGTGCTGGTTCTATGATACTTGCCTGTATGTGTGCCATAGGCCATGTATGCATGTATGTGTGCAGGGACATCATGGTAATGCATGTGCGACCAGTGATGTGTGATGCACATGGTTGTTGCATGTGTTGAAATGCCGCATGGGGAGCCCTAATCAGATTTTGAACATGAGAGCATGCCATTCTCTGTACCTGGACATGGGTGGGGGTGAGGGATGGGTGCTGATGCCAGGTACATATATGGTAGCCATGTCTGTGTGCCTGACCTGCGTGTCTGTGACTTGTGCATGCCATGGATGCATGACACATGTGTGTGACAATGCAGAGATTCAGTAAAGCAGCCAAATTACCCTTGTATCCGCTGTGTTTGGTGTGTTTGGGGCCAGATGGATGTGACTGAGGTGAAGTGTGTGCATGTGATGGGCATGAGCCATGATGCATGTGAGTTACATATCATTGAATGTTTCAAGAGTCCATTGGACATGCATGGAAATGTCCATGGCATGCACCATGCCTGTTACTGTGTGTGTTTTGCCTGGACTGACCCATGTGTTGTGGAGGGACATGATGGAAGTGTACTTTGACAGTGGTGCACATCTGCTATTGCTTCCTGTCTAGGGGACCATTGTACAGTGCCCTGATGCTTGTGTTCTTTGTCTCCCTCTACGCAGCAGCTAGTGAAGAAGAGGGCGGAGACGGCGCTGTGGAGCAAGGCGGCGGGGATGCCCCCACGGCTGCAGCGGAAGGGGTGGGTGAGCCCCCACAGGGGCCTGCTACGGTGGGAGACGGTGAGGAGCCATCCAGGTTGGTGGTTTGCACAGAGGAGGAGGAGGCCGCCACTGGGGCACACATGGGGCCTGGTGGGGGCATCCCTGCTGGTGCAAGTGGTGCAGTCCAGGGCCAGGGGCAGGAGGCAGCACAGGTCACCATGGAGGGGCCTGTGCATGTCGCTGTCCCTGACCCTGTGAGTGCACCACCATGCACCAGCAGGGATGCCCCGTCCCAGGCCTGTCCGCAGGTAGAGGGGATGCCCATGTCACCTGACTCCCCTCCACCTGCGGACGTGGGAACCCCTGGCCGTGCGGAGAAGGTCCTGATTGGGGTCGCGATGCGCACGGCTGTGATTCGTGATGCCGTGCGTGCTTCCCGGGAGGAGCACGCACGTCATCACGAAGTGCACCGTGCCGACGTGGCCCAATTGGGATCGGCCATGTTCGGGGGTTTCCTGCATGTGTTGGCCAATGTGGCGGCCCTCTCCTCCTCTGTGCAGGCTATCCACCAGTCGTTCTCCTTGCCGTCTTCCAGCCCAGATGCCACCAGGGCCCCCTGTGGACCTGCCCCGACCAATGCAGCCAGCTCGGTGGGGATCCCATCCCTGCCACAGTCGGGAGTCAGAGATCCAGCAGGGGTGGACACCAGAGCAACTGGACCCCAGCAGATGGAGGATGTGATGGCATCATCGGGCAGGGCACGTGCACGACGGCGTCGGTGGTTTCCATCAGCCTGGATGCCGTCGTGCTGGCACAGGCAGTTGCGTCGGAGGCAGCAGCAGGCTCAACGTGGGAGGCATCATGGCTCGGGGCCATCAACATCAGGGGTGCAGGCATCGGCCGGAGGGCAGGAGAACCCTGGAATGGGAGTGGCTTCCGTGTGGGAGCGGTTGTGCCAGCGGATAGGTGCGGAGCGGCAGCGGGCAGAGGAGGAACGGCTCACGATGGTCAGGGCGGAGGACTCCATGCGGAGGGCGCTGAGGCGGGCTGAGTGCCTCGAGGGTCTTCGCAGGGAGTTTGAGCTTGACACTGCGTTATCCCTGCGGGACCTCAGGGCCAGGGAACATGCCCGCCTCCAAGCCATTGACCAGGAGTTCGATGATGCCCTGGCCCATGACAACAACCAGTGAGCCGTCCGAATAGCCCGCTGCCTTTGTATATAGTTGTATAGTTAGGGTTAGGTTTCCTTTGTTTTTTTGATTTTTTTTTGGTTGCGATTGGACAATGCACCACTTTTTTGTATATAGTTCACTTTTTAGTTAGTAGTCATAGTTAGGTTTAATTTGGTAGGGCTCATGGACCCAGGATGATCTTCTTCATTGGCTTATTTTAATTTTTCAGATTATTTTCTTGGACATTCATCTTGTTTTGTTTGATTTGCTTTGTGTTTTTTCTTATTTCATTTCCATTCTACTTGCTGTTAAATACATATTATTTTTTTAATCTTCAATGTGTCGTATCATCTCATTGCTTTCAGGCATGTCATGTTGGGTGTTTTGTCATTCAATTGCAGCCATTGTGTGTGACAGACATGTGTTCAATTGCATTATTTAAATTGGGGGTGTAACATGTAATTGCCTTTGATATGTGGGTGGGTGTGATAGTTGGTTGGGCCTTTTGGCAGGGGAGGATGGGCATTACGGACATGATTGGGGAATGTTGGGACCCAGGTGCAGGGGGGCATGGATTGGACATGGGTGGGGGCCTGCTGGCAGTTGCCCCACAGTGCTGGAGGGGTGGGGGTGGGGGGAGACATGAGTGGGGGCCTGGTGGAGGGTGACCCTGCACTGCTGGGGTGTGGGGTGGTGGGTGACATGAGTGGGGGCCTGGTGGAGGGTGACCCTGCACTGCTAGGGTGTGGGGGTGGTGGGAGACATGAGTGGGGGCCTGGTGGAGGCTGACCCTGGTGGCTGGGGGGTGGGGGTGGTGGTAGACATGAGTGGGGGCCTGGTGGAGGGTGCCCCTGGTGGCTGGGGGGTGGGGGTGGTGGGAGACATGAGTGGGGGCCTGGTGGAGGCTGACCCTGGTGGCTGGGGGGTGGGGGTGGTGGTAGACATGAGTGGGGGCCTGGTGGAGGGTGACCCTGCACTGCTGGGGTGTGGGGGTGGTGGGTGACATGAGTGGGGGCCTGGTGGAGGGTGCCCCTGGTGGCTTGGGGGTGGTGGGAGACATGAGTGGGGGCCTGGTGGAGGGTGACCCTGCACTGCTGGGGTGTGGGGGTGATGGGAGACATGAGTGGGGGCCTGGTGGAGGGCGCCCCTGGTGGCTGGGGGGTGGGGGTGGTGGGAGACATGAGTGGGGGCCTGGTGGAGAGTGACCCTGCACTGCTGGGGTTTGGGGGTGGTGGGAGACATGAGTGGGGGCCTGGTGGAGGGTGCCCCTGGTGGCTGGGGGGTGGGGGTGGTGGGTGACATGAGTCGGGGCCTGGTGGAGGGTGACCCTGCACTGCTGGGGTGTGGGGGTGGTGGGTGACATGAGTGGGGGCCTGGTGGAGGGTGACCCTGCACTGCTGGGGTGTGGGGGCGATGGGAGACATGAGTGGGGGCCTGGTGGAGGGTGCCCCTGGTGGCTGGGGGGTGGGGGTGGTGGGAGACATGAGTGGGGGCCTGGTGGAGGGTGACCCTGCACTGCTGGGGTTTGGGGGTGGTGGGAGACATGAGTGGGGGCCTGGTGGAGGGTGCCCCTGGTGGCTGGGGGGTGGGGGTGGTGGGTGACATGAGTCGGGGCCTGGTGGAGGGTGACCCTGCACTGCTGGGGTGTGGGGGTGGTGGGTGACATGAGTGGGGGCCTGGTGGAGGGTGACCCTGCACTGCTGGGGTGTGGGGGTGGTGGGAGACATGAGTGGGGGCCTGGTGGAGGCTGACCCTGGTGGCTGGGGGGTGGGGGTGGTGGTAGACATGAGTGGGGGCCTGGTGGAGGGTGCCCCTGGTGGCTGGGGGGTGGGGGTGGTGGGAGACATGAGTGGGGGCCTGGTGGAGGCTGACCCTGGTGGCTGGGGGGTGGGGGTGGTGGTAGACATGAGTGGGGGCCTGGTGGAGGGTGACCCTGCACTGCTGGGGTGTGGGGGTGGTGGGTGACATGAGTGGGGGCCTGGTGGAGGGTGCCCCTGGTGGCTGGGGTTTGGGGGTGGTGGGAGAAATGAGTGGGGGCCTGGTGGAGGGTGCCCCTGGTGGCTGGGGGGTGGTGGGAGACATGAGTGGGGGCCTGGTGGAGGGTGCCCCTGGTGGCTGGGGGGTGGGGGTGGTGGGTGACATGAGTGGGGGCCTGGTGGAGGGTGACCCTGCACTGCTGGGGTTTGGGGGTGGTGGGAGACATGAGTGGGGGCCTGGTGGAGGGTGCCCCTGGTGGGTGGGGGTGGTGGGTGACATGAGTGGGGGCCTGGTGGAGGGTGCCCCTGGTGGCTTGGGGGTGGTGGGAGACATGAGTGGGGGCCTGGTGGAGGGTGACCCTGCACTGCTGGGGTGTGGGGGTGATGGGAGACATGAGTGGGGGCCTGGTGGAGGGTGCCCCTGGTGGCTGGGGGGTGGGGGCGGTGGGAGACATGAGTGGGGGCCTGGTGGAGGATGACCCTGGTGGCTGGGGGGTGGGGGTGGTGGGAGACATGAGTTGGACATGGGTGGGGGCCTGCTGGCAGGTGCCCCACAGTGCTGGGGGGTGGGGGTGGTGGGGGACATGAGTTGGACATGGGTGGGGGTCCTGCTGGCAGGTGCCCCACAGTGCTGGGGGGTGGGGGTGCAAGGGGACATGAGTTGGTGTTCATTAGTTCAAGGAGACATGTGCCTTTGCTGGGGGGCATGCCCATGGTGGGTGGGCTGCCTGCGGGACATGACCAGGGATGCAGGGTAGTTCCCTGTGGTGTGGGCTGCCTGCAGGGGCCGTGGAGGATGTACAGGGTACACCTGGGAGGACCCACACTGTCAAATCACATGTGGAACTTCCCGCGCACCCCTGATATACACGCGCCCAGGCTATTCGCGTGTGGAACTTCCCACGCACCCCTGAAATACACGCGCCCAGGCTATTCGCGTGTGGAACTTCCCGCGCACCCCTGTAATACACGCGCCCAGGCTATTCGCGTGTGGAACTTCCCGCGTACCCCTGAAATACACGCGCCCAGGCTATTCGCGTGTGGAACTTCCCGCGCACCCCTGAAATACACGCGCCCAGGCTATTCGCGTGTGGAACTTCCCGCGCACCCCTGAAATACACGCGCCCAGGCTATTCGCGTGTGGAACTTCCCGCGCACCCCTGAAATACACGCGCCCAGGCTATTCGCGTGTGGAACTTCCCGCGCACCCCTGTAATACACGCGCCCCCAGGCTATTCGCGTGTGGAACTTCCCGCGCACCCCTGAAATACACGCGCCCAGGCTATTCGCGTGTGGAACTTCCCGCGCACCCCTGAAATACACGTGCCCAGGCTATTCGCGTGTGGATCTTCCCGCGCACCCCTGGAATACACGTAGCCCGCTCCCCCAGGCCCGATCGCGTGAGGAACTTCACGCGAACCCCTGTAATACACGTAGCCCGCTCCCCCAGGCCCGATCGCGTGAGGAACTTCACGCGAACCCCTGTAATACACGTAGCCCGCTCCCCCAGGCCCGATCGCGTGAGGAACTTCACGCGAACCCCTGTAATACACGTAGCCCACTCCCCCAGGCCCGATCGCGTGTGAAACTTCACGCGAACCCCTGATATACACGTATCCCGCTCCCCCAGGCCCGATCGCGTGTGAAACTTCACGCGAACCCCTGTGATGCACGTACCCTGCTGAAATCGCGTGTTAGACTTCCCGCGCACCCCGGTATACACGCACACGTATTTTTTGTCAGCGGGTGTCCGTGTTTGTGGGTACCCCTTTGCACGTCATTTTTCCTGCAGGGCCACAGTATGGGACATTCATCATGGCAGTATATAGGTGCTATTTGTTGGCGCACCTTTTGGCGCACATTTCTTACAGCCGCAGAGACGCTACCGCCTGCTTTCTTGTGGCGGTTGTGTTTGTGCCTGTGCGCTGGTTTGAGCGTGCGCTTTTTTCCCCTATTCTATTCCATGAATACGTGTTGTAGGCGAGCGTGTGGGCGTTCCGCGCACTTGTGCCCTGTACTTCCCCCGTGACGCCCACGTTTTGGCAAGTTGTTCCCCATTCCGAGTGTTACGCCCGTGTTCCGCCTATTTTTGTTGCGTGCGCCGCGCTATGTGCGAATTTTGCTGTGGCCTGTGCGATTTTCGCTGTGACCTGGCGCACGCTGTTAGATGGCCTGTGCGCCAACGTGCGCCGCGCACGTTTTTTGTCGCACATCCGCTGGTTTTCTCGCGCACGGCCTTCCATGAATCGACGTGCGCTGCTTTTCGTGCGATTTTCGCAATTGCACTGCGATTTTCGCTATTCCACTGCGAATCGCACGTTTTTGCCCACTTGCGCCGCACTAATTATTCCATGAATCGGCCTCATAGTGTTTTGATTTTGACTGCTTTGTAGATGATGCAGGCTGTCTTGAACATGATGCTTGTTTAAGGGGGTAAGCAGTGCATCAACATGAGGATGGGGTGAATGTTTGTAGTCCTGTGATCGGACATGCTGCAGCATTTTGGACAGGATTCAGAGGGGCATCAGGGACACCTGTGAATGTAGCATTGCAACATTCCAGGTGAGCGATGACTAGGGGTTGGACAACTGCTCTGATATGTGGGGCTTGACTAAAAGGCTATGCAGATGAGTGTGATATGGTACTTTGCTCTTTGGTTCTACTGGCTGTGTTTTAAATGAGATGTCACTGTGAATGGCAAAGCAGAGAGATTTTGCACTGGGTGAGAGTTGAGGCATCAAAAAATCAAATGTCATGTCTGTCAGGCCATTCTAGGCACTGGCATATTTCTTGGATTTCCTTGGAGAATGGGTTTTGTCTTTGCTTGGTAGCGCTTAAGGTAGATGCTTGACATTCAGGCTCGAATTGGGACAGACAGTACTTGAGTTGATAGACACAATTGATCTTTATGTAAAACTGTGTGTCGTCTGTGTATTGGTCCTTGCAGCAACCGGGGAGTCAGTTGATGTTGGTATTGAAGAGAAGTTCCCTCAGAGGTTCCACATTGACACTGAAGGTGAGAGGGGATAGGATGGAACCTTGTGCAGACAAAGAAGGTAAAACACTGCAGGACCATGCCATGGAATCCCATGCACATAGTAAAGATGTTTTGGAGGGCTTGCTGGTCAATGGTATCAATGGTGGCAGAGAGGTCGAGTAGTGAATAATCAGTACCCTTTGTCCATGATGTGGATACCATTGTCAATATTTGGGATGGTGGTGGTCTCTGTCCTCCATTTATGTCCAATTCCAGAATGGTAGTCCTGTGGGAGATTATGCGTAGTGATACTTTCATGTTACTGGATAGCAATTGCTTTCTCAATCACTTTACAGGGGAAGGGATACCATTAATGGGGTGAAGTCTTGACCAGGTCATCAAGTTAAATGGGGGTTTCTTCAGCATATGCACGGTCTGTCCCATGTTCAGTTCTTCTGTGTTGGTGGTGAGAAGTAGTGTGAGTGTGTCATGCACCAGCCCTGGAAGTTCATGCATAGATGGAAATACCACTAACATGGTTCTGATAGTTCCAGGTTGACGGTCTAGTTTTTATCCAACATGGCCGCCGGAACCTATAAACAACAATGCATTCTGGCGCTCAGCGCGTTGTATCAACTTTGTTACGTGCGCTGCCAGTTCTTTCCCTAAAACGACTTGCCGTCCAGAGCCTCTTCTCTGTTTAACCTCTCCTACTCTCCTTTCAGTATGTATTTCACCTTTATCTCCACACGTGGGTGTCTACAGGTTAAGGTAAGGTAACGGTTGGTTCTGTTTCGCTGTTCGTTCGTACACGTAACGCTAACCACCTTTGGTGTCTACCGCTATTTCCATTTAAGTGTCTATCTCGGCTATCTCACTCAGCCTCTCTCTCTATATTTACTGCCTTCCTGAGTATCGGAAGTCTTTACATTTTTCTATTTCTTTCTCGCTACCTTCTATCTCTAATTCTTACCTGTTTCTTACTTTCTCTGCCGGTGTTCCGGTTCCTTTCCGTTTTTTGTGAGAACAACTGGAGTCTGTTTTCCTCTATTCAGCCCCTCCTTAATCTAATCGGAGGAATCTTTGGAGACTTTTCTGGTACCCTTCCCAAAGGACAATTGAAAGGTACTACCAAACACTCACCACATCTGAAGACGGACTGCTAACATCTCTCAGGGTTTTTTGCCTTTGGGCTTTTTCCCAGCACGAAGGACGTGCTCCTCGGGTTTCCCCAAGATGTGTAAAACATCCAGATCAAGGTGGCCACCGAGGGAGCGCATCCTTACTTACGTCAGAAAAAAGAGAAGAGGCCAGTGGAAAGCATAAGAACCAGGAAGAAGACGGAAGCATTAAAGTTGAAGGAGATACAAGAAGAAACAGGTGAGGAGGAGATAGGGGAAGAGGAGTCAAGTTTTGACAGTATACAAAGCCTAATTACACCCATGGCGTCTCCGGAACAGATTCAGGAGATGTGCAACGCCATACAAGGACTCAGAGTGGAGATGCAAACCCTGCATGCTGAGAACCTTCTGCTTCGTCAACAGGCTTCGGCCAGAACAGAGAGTAGAGATGATTTACCACCTATGCCATTTTCGTATGGTAAATATGAAGGAAATCCTAAAACGATAAAGGAGTTCCTAGATGCCTGTGCGGTATATTTCTCCTTCAGGCCTCGAGCCTTCAAGTCTGGAAGGGCTCGGATAGGATTTATCATTTCTAACTTAGCTGGAAGTGCCCTGGCCTGGGCAACCCCCCTGGTCATTAACCAGGTTAATGATTATGCTGTGTTCATACAGGGGTTCAAGAGCCGTTTTGAATGTCCAGAGGTCCAGTATACCAAATACAAAGCTTTCCTCGATGTTAAGCAGGGAAATCAGGACCTACAAGCTTACATTGCGCAATTCCAGAGTCTAGCAGTATCCGCTGGTTGACCAGATACAGCGCAACAGCCAATCTTCAGAAGGGGGTTGAACGAGAAAATGAAGGACGAACTGGCCCGGGTAGCTCGTCCCAACAGCTTTCGTGAGCTAGTTACCCTCTCCCTCCAGATCGAATTTCGTATTCAAGAGAGACGTTTGGATAGAAGAAGAGGAAGAGGCTATGTACAACGGTACAGCCCCCCGCAAGGAAGAAGGGAACGCCCAACCCTAGAGGAACCGATG
The DNA here is from genome assembly GCF_040938575.1 of Ambystoma mexicanum. Taxonomy (NCBI): domain Eukaryota; kingdom Metazoa; phylum Chordata; class Amphibia; order Caudata; family Ambystomatidae; genus Ambystoma; species Ambystoma mexicanum. The sequence goes on from NC_090937.1 coordinate 679,034,785, forward strand.
CAGATAGGATCTACCAGAGGACCCTTTACCAAGACTGAAAGGAAGAGAAGACAAGAACTGAACCTCTGCATGTACTGTGGATCCTCTAGACACAGCCTCAAGGACTGTTCTGAAATTCCCTCCAGAAGACAGGGAAACAACAGAACCCAGGTTTATGCAAGGGAGACTGTGGGGACAACTGCTCAAACCCTTGCAATCTTACCAGATTCAGCCAGGAAGGAATAGAAGACAACCGTTTAATGGTATTTCAGGTCTCGTTTTCCTACAGTTTGAAGCAGAACATCCCTGTACTAGCCATGCTAGATTGTGGAGCTGCGGGAAATTTCATAGACGTCAAATGGGCCCAAGAGAACCAAATCGCGCTCCAGAAGAAGACAACACCTCTCCCAGTCGAAGGGGTGGATGGACGTCCTTTATCTTCCGGATTTATTACTATGGAAACGGTTCCTATCTCATTGGGAATGGGACACCACACGGAGACGCTTAGCTTTGATGTTATCAGGGCCGCACATTTCCCTCTGATACTAGGTATCTCCAGGTTACAACGTCATAACCCCAGAATAGATTGGACGGCTAACAAACTCAGCTTTGATTCAGACTATTGGGGAGAACATTGCATGAAGGGACTCCAGGTTGAAATCCAATCCAGCTTTGCCGAAAGACTATCCAACATCTCAGTTTCCTCTATCCCGGTACAGTACCAGACTTTTTCAAAGGTGTTTGAAGATGTAAACCCTGGACTCCTCCCACCTCACCGTAATGAAGACTGTAGCATAGACCTCAAGGAGGAGGTTTCTCTTCTCTTTGGACGGATGTATCCCTTGTCTTTAGCAGAGAAGGTAGCTCTGAAGGATTATCTAGATGCCAACTTGGAGAATGGACTGATCCGACCATCAAAGTCTTCAGGAGGGGCATCATTGTTCTTTATATCTAAGAAGGACTCAAAGGAATTGTATCGATTACAGGGGTTTAAATAGCCTGACTGTCCGTGACAGATACCCAATGCCCCTTATTCGAGACATTCTCGAGGCTGTCCGGAACTCAAAGGTATTCACCAAACTCGACCTACGAGGGGCCTACCATTTGTTAAGGATTAAGAGAGGGGATGAGTGGAAGACTGCATTTAGAACACCAATGGGGTTGTTCGAGTACTGTGTGATGCCATTCGGATTAGTGAACGCCCCGGCAATATTTCAGAGATTTGTTGAGAAGATCTTTGCAGATCTTCTATATACATCCGTCGTGGTATATCTGGATGATATACTGATCTTCTCACCTTCCTTGGAAGAACATCGAGTCCATGTAAGTGAGGTTCTACAGAGATTACTAGAGAATCATCTCTTTGCCAAGCCGGAGAAGTGCATCTTCGAAGCTTCCGAGGTCTCATACCTCGGGTTTATCTTGTCTGCTAATGGGGTGCGAATGGATCCTAACAAGATTCAGGCAATAGACAGATGGCCATATTCTTCTTCTGTTAAGGAGGTGCAACGCTTCCTAGGTCTGGCAAATTTCTATCGCCGATTTATCCCGAAATTTTCAGACCTGGTTTTGCCCATAACCTCGCTCCTCAAAAAGGGAGTGGTTTTTCACTGGGATACTGAAGCACAGGAGGCATTCAAGAACCTTAAGAAACATTTCACCTCTGCTCCGGTTCTACAACAACCTGATCAGACTAAACCTTTTGTCCTGGAGACAGACGCCTCCGGAGGTGCCTTGGGGGCAGTCTTATTACAAGAGGATCGTAAAGGGGAAGAACACCCCATAGCTTACTATTTCCGCACCTTGACGGGAAGTAAAAGAAATTATTCCGTGCTCGAGTGAGAGCTATTGGCTATGCGAGGTGCCTGTCAAGAATGGAGACACCTTTTGCAAGGGGCAGCGCAACAGTTCACTATCCGTACGGATCATAGAAACTTGAAGGTACTCCAACAGATGGAGTGTAGAAACTCGAGACATGCTCGCTGGGCATACCACTTTTCCAATTTCGACTTCCAAATCACCTATATACCTGGATCTCAGAACAGTGTTGCTGACGCATTATCCCGAAGCTGGGTAGATGAGGAGAAGCCAGAATTACAGAAGGAAAGAATCCTACCGAAGCATCATTTTTACATGATAGCAAACCTTTTCCTACAGGAGGTTCATAGTGGATTGGAGGAATATACACAAGAAGAAAGAGAAGCCTATCAATTACAAGAGATCAATGGACTATGGTTTCAACAGTCTGCACTAATTCTACCTACCTCGACTCTTCGGAACCAAGCCATCAGCTTTTGTCATGATCTACCCTTGGCGGGACATAAGGGAGAAAAGGCAACTTATGAGCTGATATCCAGAAGTTTTTGGTGGCCATCTATGTGAAAAGACATCACCTCCTATGTTTCTACTTGCCCCATCTGTACCATCAATAAGACACCTCGTCAAAGACCATTAGGACTCTTACATCAAGCCAAGGCACCCACACGCCCCTGGGAAGACCTTTCGATGGACTTTGTAGTAGAGCTACCAACTTCAAATGGTAGAACAGCGATCTTGGTAATGATAGATTCTTATACAAAGCTAGCCCACTTTGTAGCATTACAAGGAGTACCCTCTGCCTCTGAGACAGCTACCATATTCCTCAGGGAGGTAATAAGACTACACAGCTTACCCCGAACCATAATCTCTGACAGAGGAACCCAATTTACCTCCAAGTTTTGGGACTCTCTTTGTCAACAACTAGGAATTCAATGAGCTCTCTCCTCTGGGTATCATCCTCAATCAAACGGACAGACGGAGAGACTGAACGCCAATTTAGAGCAGTACCTTTGTTGCTTTTGCAATAGAGAGCAAGATAATTGGGCTTCTTTGCTACCAATGGAAGAATTTGCCTATAATAATACGTATCATACGGCAATCAAGATGAGCCCTTTCAAATGTACCTATGGGTACCATCCGCACCACTTACCAGGAGTCCTATCTCCAAGGTCTAAGATCTCCACGCCAGCCATAGAAGAGATGCTAATGGATCTCAGAGTCTCACACAAAGAAGCATTGCGAGCATTGGAAGACAGCAGGAGGAGATACAGGTGTCTGCCGACACCAAAAGAAGTCCTACTCCATTATGGAAGCCAGGAGATCGAGTCTGGCTCTCTACTCTGTATTTACCTCGTTGGACCAATATGGGTACATTTGCAGCCAGATTTATAGGTCCATATCGCATTCTATCCAGGATCAATCCAGTTGCATTCAAATTACAACTCCCCAGCGCCTTAAGAAGAATTCATCCGGTCTTTCATTCTTCGCTTCTAAAGGCTCATAAGGAAGATCCATACAAAAGAACAAGAAGAAGCCCGATCACTGCCCCTCGCGACGAACCAAAGGAGTATGAGGTGGCCAGATTGGTGGATTCTCGTTACAGAAGGGGCACTCTTCAATACCTAGTCCATTGGAAGGGTTATCCGATTGCTGAAAGAACATGGGAACCAAGATCCCATGTACATGCCCCACGACTTGTTCAACAATTCCACAGACGGAACCCGGGAAAGCCTGGAGGAAGCAAGTATCGAAGGGGGCATACAGTCATGCACCAGCCCTGGAAGTTCATGCATAAATGGAAATACCTTTAACATGGTTCTGATAGTTCCAGGTTGATGGTCTAGTTTTTATCCAACATGGCCGCCGGAACCTATAAACAACAATGCATTCTGGCGCTCGGCGCATTGTATCAACTTTGTTACGTGCGCTGCCAGTTCTTTCCCTAAAACGACTTGCCGTCCAGAGCCTCTTCTCTGTTTAACCTCTCCTACTCTCCTTTCAGTATGTATTTCACCTTTATCTCCTCACGTGGGTGTCTACAGGTTAAGGTAAGGTAACGGTTAGTTCTGTTTCACTGTTCGTTCGTACACGTAGCGCTAACCACCTTTGGTGTCTGCCGCTATTTCCATTTAAGTGTCTATCTCGGCTATCTCACTCAGCCTCTCTCTCTATATTTACTGCCTTCCTGAGTATCGGAAGTCTTTACATTTTTCTATGTCTTTCTCGCTACCTTCTATCTTTAATTCTTACCTGTTTCTTACTTTCTCTGCCGGTGTTCCGGTTCCTTTCCATTTTTTGTGAGAACAACTGGAGTCTGTTTTCCTCTATTCAGCCCCTCCTTAATCTACGCAGAGGAATCATTGAAGACTTTTCTGGTACCCTTCCCAAAGGACAATTGAAAGGTACTACCAAACACTCACCACATCTGAAGACGGACTGCTAACATCTCTCAGGGTTTTTTGCCTTTGGGCTTTTTCCCAGCACGAAGGGCGTGCTCGTCGGGTTTCCCCAAGATCTGTAAAACATCCAGATCAAGGTGGCCACCGAGGGAGCGCGTCCTTACTTACGTCAGAAAAAAGCAAAGAGGCCAGTGGAAAGCATAAGAACCAGGAAGAAGACGGATGCATTAAAGTTGGAGGAGATACAAGAAAAAACAGGTGAGGAGGAGATAGGGGAAGAGGAGTCAAGTTTTGACAGAGAGCCTCATATCTCTTGACCATCTCAATGAAGAAAGGGGGATATCTTCCCTCCACAATCGTCCCCACAAACCTTTGTCTACCCTGCACATTTTCCCCAGCCCTCCAAAACCAAATATCCATATATCCATATTCTCCTGATTATTTCCGATAATGGCTTTGCCCACTACTTGTCCTCAAAAATCTCTAAATTCCATGGCACTCCAACAGCCATTGTCTCTTTCCCTACCATACCGTTCTGTTCACCTTCTCTGCCCCTTTCTCTTCTACTCTCAACTACTTGTCTCTACCTCTCCTACTGAATCAGCACTCATCGTTTGCACTACCAACCCATCTTGCTCTCCTATCAACCTGTTTGCACTGCAAATGGTTAAACACTTAGGGCCTCATTGCATGTTTGGAGGCAGAAATAGTGTAGAATCAAGGTAGAAACCTAGTGTTTTTACCTGGGTGACTACTTTGATTGTGTTGCCATTGATAGTAAATGCAGCATAGCTGGGGCTTAATTTTTTTAGGTTGGATTCAGAACCCAGAATTAGGATCTCGGTTTTATCGTCATTCAGGCAGAAGCCGTGTGAGGCCATCCATGCCTGAATGAGGTATATCCTATTTACCAGAGTTGTATCCTCAACGAAGTTGCCCGAAGGGGAATAAGGATCTGAGTGTCGTCAGCATAATTGGTATATGTGACACCCAGTCTATCAAGTTTGTCAAAGAGTGGCTTGGTAAAGATATTATACATTGTAGGTGAGACACATGAGCCTTGTGTAACACTACAAATGATTTGGATTGGGTCTGCTGAGGCTGAATGGGAGAACACTCTCATCGTACGGTTAGCTAGGAAGGATTGAACCCATGCTATAGCATCACTTGAGAAGTGTGCGGCTGACGCTAGGTGTTTGCATAAAACTGCATCATCCACCAGGTCAAAGGCAGCTGAGAGGTCGAGTAGGCGTAGAATAGCTGTATTACCTTTGTCTTTCAACTCGTCGATTTGTGGCTTTAGGTCAATTAGCACTGTTTCAATCCCATGTTGAGGTCTGAAGCCAGATTGGCGTGATCCTAATAGATGGTTAGCCTCCAAATATGTTTGGATTTGGAGGTAGGCTACTCCATCAATAATTTTGAGGAGGAAGGGGTCTGTAATTGGTGGGGATGGCTGGGTCTGGTGTCTGCTTCTTAAGAATTGATAGTACCCATGATTATTTGAGGTTGATCGGGACAGTACTTGATTTAAAGGATGCATTGATGAGCTTGGAGATAAAGGGTGCTATATCTATAGCTGTGTCCTTAATTATTTGTGCAGGGCAGCTATCGCCCTGACAATTGGAAGGCTTCAGGGAGAGTATGACACTTTCAGTTTCCAATATAGAGATATTAATGCAATTAAAGGGTGTGTTCGTCGTGGGATTGGCAGTAGATGGGGTGGGGTGTGCCACAGTGTGGTGCAGAGAGGCTTTTTTGGTTGCTATTTTGGTCTGCAGAGTAATTATTTTATTAGATAAAGCATTTTGCATACGTGTGCACCATTGTTTATCTTTTGGGACATTATCTGTTGGTGGAATAGGGTTTTCCATTTCACGAAGGTTGGTAAAGAGCTCCTTGGTGTTAGAATTCACTTTGGATATTCTTTCATTGAACGTGTTCCTTTTAGTGAGGATTATTTCTTTCTTATACATGTTGGTGAAGTTGGTTAGTATGGTTTTCTTCCCGTCTGTGGGAGAGTGTCACCGGATGGCTTGGAGTTTCCTTTTTTTAAGTCTTAATTCTTTAAGCTGGGGTGTAAACCCGGTATTAAGATAAGACTTTTGTTTACTCTGACAAAGTTTGACTGGCGCAATGGTGTCAAGGGCCTTCGTCATGGTATTGTTAAAGGTTGCTACTAGTGTTGTAGGTTCAAGATTATTTGTGATAGAAGTAGGATGAGTGGAAGTAGTTTTTCCAGACTGATGTCTTTTTTACTTCTAATAGGGAGTGAAGGTACTATTTCAATATTTTTCTGTTTTGAAGGTACTATTTCAATATTTTTCTGTTTTAGGGGCACTATGGTAGTTGAGAAGCTGATCAGGTTGTGGTCAGTCCAGTGTTGTGGGGCTATTTTAGTGATAGTGATGGCGCAGTTTAAGTTGACAACCCAGTCTAAGATTCACCCTTTTATATGCATTGATGCAGTGCCGTTTTGGGTCAGATCATGTTCAGTCAAAATGGTTTAAATGTAGTGGGCATGTTTGTCATTAAGATTGTTAAAGCACTCATTGAATTCTCCTAGCAGTAGGATCTGTGAGGTGTCTTTGATGTTGTTGATAAGGAGACTGGAAAGGTCTTCTTCGAAGGTGCCAATTGGACCAAGGGTTCTATATTCTAGGAATATGGTTAATGTATTAGTATCACAGATTGGGAGTTTAGCTGAGAGTAACTCACAGGATTTAATTTCAGGGGGTGTAGAAATCCTTAATGCTAATGTCTAATGCGTCCATGATGTGTGTGCATTACTATTCTTTGGCTGTTGTAATGTGTGTCTTCTGTGCTCAATCCTGGGCTCTAAGGATGATGACTGCTTGAAGGTGTTTGTTTTTCTTCCCAGAATCTTTCTTAATTACTTATTTATTAGGTTTACAGTTCAATTCAGAACTTTTCCCCAAAAGTAATGCAAACACATATAACAATACAATTCAATAAAAATTAAATCCAGAAATTAATCATTAAGAGCATCATATCATTAGTTAAAACTCACTAGAAATGACATAGAATCCTTTGCCAACTAGGAGTAAAATCACAATTCATCCAGATAAAACATGCATTTATTACATCAATTCAAATTCAGAGATAAAACATATTTCACCACTGCTATTGTAAGTGAGGTGTATCAACCACTCAATATATATGCAACCATTTTTCATGTGCCAACAGTCTATACTCCCCTTTGAATTTATCAAAAGACACCTTTCGTAGATCCTTCAAAGCTATACAATCTTCCAGAAGATTAATCTTAGTTTCTCGCTTCTGTTGATTTGGAGAGCTATTTGTGGAGTTTTTTTCAGTTTGAACAACCTCCACATTTCTGCTGTGTTACTGGCTCCCATGGCTCTTAGCTTTGCTTCAGCAGCATGCTGTAAACGCACAGCCTTATGTGCCCTCATTGCCATTGGAAATAAGTCCATTTAATCTTTGCTCTTTGGAGACTATAATTTGTCCAATTCACTTTAGAAAAGTTATTTAACTCCTTTCTCATTTCTCATTGATCTTTTTCTTAAGACTATGGGCCTCATTACACGGTAGACGGTAGCAATGGTGCTATTAGTGCCATGGCTACCCCCTTACCGCATTCAGGGTCCGTGTTCCCGGAATGGGGACTTACCGGGTCATTCCGACCCTGGAGGACCCGGTAAGTCCCCGTTCCGGGAACCATTCCGGGAACCATTCCCCATTCCCATTTCCCCCGTAGGGCTCAATGGAAATGGGGAAGGAGCTAATAACGGTACCGCAATTTACCGTTATTAGCTCTGAAGTCCCTTAGCGGGTCCCTTCCATTACGCCTGGTTAAACCAGCCATTAGGGGAGGGACCTGCTAAGGGACCTTGTAATAGGGCAGTAAGGGATTACAGGCACTGGTGCCCTTACCGGTGCCGGTAATCCCTTACCGCCTACCGTATAATGAGGCCCTATGTCTCATCATAAATATGTTTGTGATTAAGGGACAGTTCAAACAGCGTGGTCGAGGCATGCATTTCCATATGAACAAACTTGCACTGCAACCGACAAACCTCCTCTACTCCTTGCGCCGACAAAAGCCATAATGATGCGGTCACAGTACTCAAAGGAATCTCACTCGGCGACAATGCAGCAATCAATACGAGGATATTCAAATAAGGGTGCAGGGGTGCCTACCCAGAAATTCACGCTGTCCAACTCATCTGCCTTTGACTGCCCGTGACTGCCACATCTGTCACCACTTCCGTGCCGGTGCTACATGCATGGAGTGGATTTATAAAAGTAATTAGAATTAAAGTGCTCACTCCACAATAGCCTGCAAGATCAATCCAACATGAGAATTCACACAGTAAGTGCCTGTGACTGCCACTTCTGTCCCCACTCCCACACACTATCACCAGACCCAATCATGTTGGTCTTTCCTTTCTTTTTTTCCATCACGTTCTCTGCCTTTTAAGAGGTGTGGAAGTTCATCTCTTACGAAAATGCTACTAGCTGAGAACAGTCATGAGCATAACTCTTACTATTTCAACAATGCCATCAACACCTACTTCTTCTAACAATTAGAAAAGTCATATTGTAGTTTAAACACGGCTGTGTGTTGCAGTGTTTCAAAAGATGAATTCTGTAATAGGTATATATTCTTGCAGACCAACCATTTACTCATTGTATCACAATCGTAACCAACTAGCACCATTGAAACCTACCCTCTAACAAATATCTGCCTACAAGGCATCTAGTAATTGTTTCTTTTTTGTAGTCAGCAAACCTTTTTTTTACAAATGTCAACAGTCATGTTCTACCTTCTGTGCACGTAGAAATGTAAACCAGGTGGCAATGTGTGGAAGTGCCAGAACAGTGTGGCGCTGCTTAGGCCCTACTGTCATCATCATGGGCACAAATAAAATATGAAAATATGAAAATTGGTCATGAATTTGACAGTTATCATGGAATGATTACTTCTAAAATGATTGAATGAATATAAAAGGAAGTGATGTGAGCTGCTGGCAGGGAGACTCTCTTCCAAGACGCACTTTATCTGATTCTCCCAGCAATCACTGTGCTCCAATTTAGGTGTGGCCGGAAAAACACAAACTTCAAGTAATTGTTCATTTTTGGTTTGTTTATTACTTTCCAATCTACAGTGACCTCTAATGAGGCAGACCAACTCCACTTTGTTTGTTAAATTTAATGTGTGACAATCTCTGACCTGTGGACACAAGTGGTTTACCCTGTGTATCACATAAAAGCCTCAATATTGGGTTTTGCTAATTGTCACAGTTGGCCTCAAGAACACACCTTTCCCTATGTTTCTCTTTTTCTCTCCCTTTCCCCCTCCTACTCTTGTTCCTGCTTCTTCACCCACCGTCTCTCCTCTCTCTCCCCCACACTTTTTTATCCCGCTGATTATCCTCTCTCTGCTACCTACCTTCAACCTCCGATATTGCTCTTTACTACTTTCTCTCTTCCTACTCTACACTTTCAAGGCCCTGTACTTCAACTCTCCCTTTGGAAATACCTTCCTACTCGAGCTCTTTACTCCTCCACCTCCAACTCCCTCAGGGTAAGTCGCTACTCCACGGAAAGAGTTGGCAGTAGATCTCTTTCTTCAGCCAGGCCCTTCCTCTGGAACAGCATCCCTGCCTCCTTGAAACTTGAGGAGAACCATCTTCGGTTCCGGAAGCACCTCAAGGCCTTCCTCTTTGCCTGCGCCTTCTCTCTTCCTCTCCCCTACTGATCTCTTTATCTTCTGCACTAGGCATCTGACTTACCTCTGGCCCAGATACTGCCCTCCCTGCTGCATACCCGCACTGCCTGCTGGCAACCTCTGCACTTAGGGGTCTTTATCTGTATCCCTACAGCCCCCCTACCGGCACTAATGACACCTGGCCTTAATTCTGACACTTGCCACCTGCTTGTTCAATCACTTGTTCAGCACTCTCCACTCCTCCCCTGCCCCTTGCACTTTTCCCCTTTCCTCTCCCCTGCATTGTCAATGTCACTAGGAGAAAGATCATTGTTTTGCCCTCTCTTGTACCCCTCCCTTGCCTCATCGCGCCTTGAAGCACTTTTGTATAGGCGTTATATAAATAAAATATGATATCATACCATGCTATTCTCTTCATTATTCACACTACTCTTCCCTTTTTCCATTGTACTATTACCCTCCCCTCTTCACCCTACAACTACTCTCTCCTATTACTACTTGCTCATCTGCACAATATTACTCCTCTCCCCTCTCCATGATCAAACCCCTCCTCTTTCCATGTTACCACTACTCTCCCCTCCCCACACTACTTCTACTCTTCCCTCATCCGCTTCACAGTACTACCACTTTCAGTATTCACACTACTACTCTCACTCCACACACGCATTCTCCCACAATCCCACAATTCCAATTCATTCAGTTCCACAGTCACCTTTTCATTCTCTCCCTACTCTACCTCTATTACTATCACTCGCTTACCTTGCATGCACGCTCAAACCCATATACCAATTTCTCCAACCAATTGTACCTTGTACTGCACTATCCCCCCTCTCCATGTTACCACCATTGCTCTCCCCTCTTCGAACTACTTCTACTTTTCCCTCATCACAGTGCTACTACTTTCCCCTCTTCCCACTGCTGCTACTCTCACTCAACCTACATTTTCTCCTACTATCACCATATTTTCACCTTCCTAGTTACTTTTTCATTCACTCCCTACTCTACCCATATTAATCCCCACTAACACCCTTTGCATGCACACTTAAACCCATGTACCTATTTCTCCAAACTATTCTACCTCACTTTGCACAATCCTTCAGCAATTGTCCTGCACGCTGTCCCTCCATACTAACTCTGTGTCATCTCTTCGTCTTCCTGCTTCTCCCTGGACCTCAAATGAATAACCCAAACATTCCTACTTCCCTTCTGCATTTTTACCATCCCCATTGCCGCTTTATTGGCTCACTTCCTTTGCTGGTTCCCTGGACCAAACGCTGACCTTCCTATTCTCTAGGTAGGTGTTACAAGCAAGGAAACATACAAAATGCGTTTTAAGCCTTGCTCCTTACTCAAACACATGACTTCTGGTCTCCAGCAGTGGCAGCCTGTTTTATTGTGGATGGGAGACTCTCTCCAAAGAGATTTGTGTGGGTTTTCTATGTGTCACATTATTACTCTTTGTAAGGGGCATGTGGTTGAATGTGTACCCCAAAGCTGAGGATAGAGTGGTATGTATGATTCTTGCACACATGAGTGCTTCGCTATAAGTACAGGAGAGCAACAAAGAAAGCCAACAGAATAGGGCAGAGAATACATCTAAGACAAACATGTTTGTTTCCCGCAACAGGTGTGAAATGAATGATTATAACGAAACAATAGGGCAAATTCTACGAAGTTGACAGGGTATTGCCCTTAGTAGATAATGTTCACACAAAAGGAGTAGGCAACACACATCTGTGTTGTAGGTTATTAGCAGCCTAAAAAGACCCAAGAAAGGTCTAGTTGATAAAACCAAACCCAAGGATTACTGTGGTATGGACTCTAGTGTCTTGATGGAGTGGAGAACAAGGCTGTGACAGAAGACAGAAGGATAGAACGAAACAGAGGTACTATCCCTGCCTGCTGTGCACTCTCAACTAGGTTGTGGTGCTACAACGCCTGTCTAATAGTGACAGAATAAGAATTAAATTACCAACTTCTATGATGTGTAATACATTCAGCCTTGTAAATCCAATACCACTCCCCTCCAGATTAGTTTAATTCGGAAGAGACTACAAGAGAGAAGGGAAGCACACCAGGGAGAGAAAAGAGGATAAATGATTCTCTGGGTTGCTACGGTTAAAAAATGTTACTAACGGTAAGTGGGATGGTGTTTGTTACATCTAAAAAGGCACCAATTTGCCTATTTTTTAGCTTGAGCAAACGGTTTTATATTGTCCCACTTACCGTTAGTAAAAATAAAGTTCTGTATGGAAAGTGGTGACTGTATTGTCTTTGTTGTTGTCAGAATAGGAATCTATCCTCTTCCTTTTGGTTGTGTCATTTTAACCCTAGCAGCTCAGGGTCAGTGTGACAATCAATGGGTTATTAAAGAATTGTTTATCCCATTAGATGCCACACGAGTTTCTAAAGAGGAAGAACATATCCTCTTTTCTCTCCCTGGTGCGCTTCCCTTCTCTCTCATCAAGACACTAGAGCCCATACCACAGCAATCCTTGGATTTGGTTTTATCAACTGGACTGTGGGATGTTTTCACCCACGCATCCGAGCCCTGCAACATCACTGTGCGTTGCTGATAGCATAAAAAGCAATGCTGCCCACCAGAAAAAGTGCAGTGAAAACCTGAAAGATAAGTCACCATCCACTTTTGACAATTCCCAGACCCATCCTTTGGTTGCACCCAGAGCTGTTCAAAAATTAGTTTCATTGGTGTCAAAAGTTGCTAAAATCATGGCCCACAAGACCACTATAAAGATTCAACCTTCTTGTGGGGTGTTCCACATCACTCTACTGCAAGGATCCCCATCAAAACGATGTCAGCTAAAATCATATGCTGTCAAGCTAAATCCCCTTTTTGAAAGACATTAATTCAAGACAGCTGTCAAAAATGGGTGCAGTACCATTACACGCCACTGAAAGGCACTGGCGCTCTATAAATCCTGACAGGCGAGCCGTCTTGCAGAACTGTGCATTGATCAGAAGGTGGTCTTATGTAATTACAAGTTCAAAAGACTTGCCTTTTCCATGGGAAACATTCACACCTGCTTTCACAGCAACAGCCCAGGATATCACATGGCTCTGTTGATTGGGAGGGAGGGACTTCCCTGCAGCCTGCAGGACACAACACAATAGACTCTTTCAATTGAATAGGATATGCTGATTTGGGTGTTAACTGTAAACAGTGTTCTGGCAGGAAACAGGCCATGTGACCATCTGACTCACCAAGCTTCTGGGGACGGACCCAGACACTTTTGTGAATTGAATTGAAGGCAAATATATGTTTTATAAAAATACTTATAACTAATTGTAACCAGATGATAGAAATGTACAACTTTGAGATTCTTAAAATGACAATTTTGCTCACGGTTCAAGACTCAGCTGGTCGCTCTGTGATGTTCTGAGGCAAAACCCCGGGAATTATGAATATTGTAGACACTGTGTTTATGCTAGAGACATAGGGCCTCATTACACGGTAGGCGGTGAGCCATGGTGCTATTAGCGCCATGGTTCATGCCGGTAAAATACCGGTACCGCCTTGGCGGAAAGGGGATTTACCGCCCCATTCCAAGGTTGGAGGGGCGGTAAATCCCCTTTCTGCCATTGCCCTTCCCCATTCCCATTTCTGCCCCATAGGGCTCTATGGAAATGGGGAAGGCGCTAATTACGGCACCGCAATTTTGCGGTGCCGTAATTAGCTCCGAGGTCCCTTAGCGGGTTGGATTTTAACGCCTGCAAGAAGCAGGCGTTAAATCCTCCAACCCGCAAAGGGACCTCGTAGTACGGCGGTAAGGGTTAACGGTCACCGTTGCCATTAACGGTGACCGTTAACCCTTACCGCCGTCCGTGTAATGAGGCCCATACTAATTTACTGTAATATGCCCAGAGAGTACCTCTGTGTAAATTTGGGTAAAAGTCCAATATGGCAAAACTCACTAAAAATGAAAATAAATTGTCCTTTCTGAACCCAAGCTCTTAGGAAGATCAGAGTTGGGCAAGAATGTACCTTAATTCATCTGCAATGTGCACATGTAATTTCAACAACTTGTGTATCTGGGAAGAATGTGTGGTTATGAAAAATCGCTTTTCTAAGTAAATGCAAAGGGGAGGGACTTCAGCCAGCCATAAAAATACCATCACTCTGACTCATCCTGACTCAGTACTTAGTTCCCCAGTGAGAGCACAGAGAATTCTCTAGCCTATCAGGATCATGAGAGGGTGGGCATACAAAGTCAGCCTCCTCACCCACTTTCAAAAGACATAAAAAGAGCCACGAAGACACAGGAGGAGACATTCACTTTCCATTTCAAACTGATTTCTTGCGAAGCATTTTGCCAGACCAGACAATATCCAGAAGAGTCCAGAACCAGAACTTAGAATCCAGACTACAGAACTTGTAGCAGAGGGGCCTGAACCGCTAGCTGAATCCTTTTTCAGCAGGCCTCAAAATCTTTTCCAACCTAACTCCACTCTTCAACAGCCGAGCTGTGCTGTTTGATTCTGGCTAGAACCCTGTGCCAGAACCCACAAAGCAGTGCTGTTACCAGAGAGACCCCAACTAGACTGCTGTGCAGTGCCAAGAACTTTTTCCAGAACCCGAGATCCAGACCAGCAGAGCAGAGCAGACCCAGATGCCTGTGAGCAGAACCGGTACCAGAGACCATCCGTGGCGAGAGAACCGCAGCTAAACCTGTTGACCAGATCGGTGACGGAGGCCCATTCCTTCTAAGACTAGGAGTGAGTATCCTGAAAACTGTGCCAGAACCAATCTCTTAGTCTAAAAAAATCTGATTCAAACCATTTTAACCTGTCCAGAACTGCATCAGAGAAACTGGGTGTCCGTTCTCTGATTTTAAACCTGTAAAAGTGTCTTTTTGTCATTCTGAAGTTTACTTTAATTTCGAGAAATTACCTTCACAAAAAACGTATGTATCATTTGAACTGTATGTGCTAGGAACAAGATTTAACTTTCATTTTAAAGCTAAGGATCTAAGCTTTCCAACAAGCCCTAAGACTTTCTACTCATTAGAGTTTTTCCGTAATCGCGCTCGACGCATTCGGAAAAAGTGCCGCGAATTGCAACTAGCTCATTTCACCACTTGTAAAAAAAAAAACGCTGTCTTTGCTTGCAACTGCTGAAATCCGTTTTCAACCTGATAATCCCTCATGAATCACTGATAGTGTTGACCTGAACCAATCTTAAGTAGCTATCACCTACCATGAATCTCCTATAGGGAATCATTTTTAGCATATTTTTCCCTTCTTTGCCTACCACATTTAAAAGTACTTTTGCCTGTGTTTAAAATCTTCCCTGTTTCTCTAAGCTTGCTAGGGGAGAACTGAAATTTGTATTGCATTGTGTTTGTATTCCTGAAAATTGTGTGCTCTCCTTCCATCTCCTTATATTGCATAGGGGGGAGTGATTGTCAAAAGAAAAAGTGATCATATCATCTCTTGTTGAAACCATCTCAGTTATTTCTGTGCTGCATTCTTTTCCACCATTGCATTTCCTTGAATCCATAAAAGCATTCTCAGCTACCTTATCCTCTCTATACCAACTCCTAAGTAATTAAATAAGTGATCACTGTCATATTCTTAAGTGTGATATCAAATATTAATTTATTATATATATATATGATATATATATATATATATATATATATATATATATATATATATATATATATATATATATATATATATATTGTTTAATTTTCAAATAAATCTTTTAAATTGCAAAACAAACCTACTTCTTGGCTCAGTGAGGTCAGGGGGATTCAAAGAGAGGGGCTTTATACAAGGGTTTATCATCCAGATTATAACTTGTCATAAAAATATATAAATAAGGGCTTTCCTTGGGCATCCCAGACCAGGTGTTGACTTAGTTGGAGTGCTGAATTGAAGTCCCTTAACAGAGTGGGGGCTCGAGCCGGGACATCTGGATTAGATCTATCACTTGTGCAGCTTGATACAGTGATAGGATACATAAATCCTGTTGGATCACCACGCTGTATTACACTGTAAAACACTCCTCAAAGGAACGCTCTAAGGAAACGGTCCGTTTTGCAAAATAAAATACTAACTTCTGTAAGTCAGGAAGGAAATCAATTTCCAGAATGATGACACTGGTAGACATCAAAATAGCGAGAGAACACCTCTTACATAAGTTATTTGTTGTAGGTGAGTGGGCTTACCTTAACCAGGCGGTGTGGTTGCAGGCAATCTCACCCCAGATCACTGAAAAAGGGTCAGATATATGGAGAGATCAGGGTCCCTTACATGTGGCACTGAGTGAACTATATAAGGCCCCTAAGGCCAAGGATGAGCAAAACAAGATTGCCAGGGTAGCGGCATATTTATATTTATATTTATATATGGGAGCCATACAGGACAAATGCGCTGAAGGCCAAGATCTGGCAAATAGGCAACTGATGGCATTAGAGAAGGCCCAATCTGACCTGGTCTCTTCCGAGCAGAGGCTGTAGAGGAGCCAGGAGTCAGAAAATGATAGTAGGCAGTATATCATGAAAATAAAAGAGGATATGGGTATCCTGCAACAGCAAAGGTCTGACCAGGATACAGATTTCTGGCCTTGCAGAAGGAGTACCAAGAAGGTTTGGACGCCCTAATGCAAAGCCAGAAAAAGTTGGAGCAACAACTGGACTTCAATAGGGCATGCGCAGAGCAGGTAGTCACCCTGCAAAGCCACCTAGATAGGGAGAAGACAGAGAGCAACAAACTGATCCTGAAAGACCTGGATACCCAGAAAGAATTTGAAGAAGAGCGCCAGAAAGCTGGGGCCCTTAAAAGGAAGATTGACGACCTGGCGGCACAGATGCAGGCTCTTAGTCAGGAAAGGGACACCTTAGGCCAGGAAGTCTGCCAATTAAAAGAAAAAACTGAAGAAATCACCTGGCCCTCCAGGGGCTGGAAGACCTCCAAAAAGAGCATCAGAACTTGTTGGAGCACACCAGGAGGGTGGAAGATGCTCTGGCAAGAAAGGAACAGGCCAGTAGGGATGGGACCCAGGAGGTAACCCTCCTGCAGCAAAGAGTGGCCCAGTATTCCAGGACCAACCAGGAGGTACAGAGAGAGAATGAGGCTCTCTGTCAGCACAATGATAGGCTCCAGCAACAGGTAGCCATGCAGGAGAGACTGATAGAGTCTAGTAAGACCTTAAAAGAATGGTTCACCCAAAACTTTTTATTTAAAAAAACACGATTGGCATTTTTAGGAAGAAAAACCGCAGCGTTTTCAAACACAATAACGTTGTATTTATGTTTGCGGTCGCTTCAAAAGCGACCGCACACATAAATACAACGTTTTTAAAGCTCCAGTCCGGAAAACTTAGAAAAAAACCTGCAGCTAGTGCTTATTTAAAAAAATAACAATAAATAGCACTTACTGAGATGCAGCTGCAGCTTTTCTGCCTGTAGTCTCCGGTCCGCATCTTCCGAGTTCCGGCACCAATGAATGAAAAGCCACCCAGTGGTAGCTTTTGTTTACTACAGCTAGCTGGCTTTTCCTTCATTAGTGCCGCAAAAGCAAAAGCCAGCACAGGTGGGCATCCATTTCACAAAATGGATGCGCCCATGTGCTTGCTTTTGCAAATTTTGAGCTTGAATTGCTCAAAATCTTACATAGGGACTTCGAAAAAAAAAATACCAATCGTTTTCTTTTAATATTGCCTATCTATTTTTTAAATAAATTTTTTTGGGTGAACCATTCCTTTAACTGAGAAACTGAAAGCACAGGCTCTTGCATGGCAACAGGGAGCAGGGGCTGATAGAGATGAGGTTAGCTGGGAAAGGGAAACACCTGAGCATAACCTCAGGAGCCCTAGTACCATAGGCCTTCATCTCTCCCAGTCCTTGTACTCTGCCACCCCATGTCCCATGGCGCACATGAACCCAGGGCCGCGGGGATGGCAGATTACCTTCCAGCCAAAAGTATGGGGCTCATAGGCCAGTACCACTCAGGAATGGATGGTCGGGCATCCGGGCATGGGCACCTAGGTACAGTGCAATTTAGTGGGGAACCCCAGGAGAGTAGGCCCACTAAGGGCATCCTGAAAACCTCTGCCCAGTTAGGTCAGTGGGGGGGGTACTCATCAAATCCTGGCAGCAAGGAGGAATCTGAAGACTCCTCTGAGCGTCACAGGACACAGGAGTCCCCACATTCTTCTAGCCATTCCCAGGGTTGTAGAATCTGGGAAAACCTGGAAGATCAGATGGGCACCTCGGGGAGCAGTGCTTCTGAGTCAAAGGATGAATGGACTAGGGTTACCCGAACCAAAAAAGCCAATAAAGCAAAAAGGGCCTTGCTTAAGGACAGATTAAGGCAATAAAGAGTGTCACCACCCCTTATCACAAGAAAGCCAAGTATTCTGTTTGGGAACACTTGGAGCTTTACGAGCAAATGATGGAGACTTTCCATTTGAAGGACAGCATTAGCTGCATTGAGTATGTCAAATGGACATTCTCCCCAGAATACTCCAGTTGCTTTGCGGGGCTGGCGGACCAAAACCATTCAAGATGGTCCACATATAGGTCGGCCATCTTGAAACATTTTTCTGTTCACCGGAATCCCCAAGAGGCTCGCAAGGCAGCCTACAATTTGCAATGTGGGGAGGATCAGGCCCCACAAGAATTTGTACAGGAATTAAAGCGTGCCTTTGTGCAGACTTCTAAAAGGGTGCGCACGGACAGTAAAGAGTTTGTAAATACGTTTTTCCATGCCTTGCCCAAATACATCATGACCCAGCTAGTGAGAGATTTTCATGAGAAAAGGTCACTAGACTGGGTCATTGAACAGTCTACCCGGATCTATGAGGTGCAGAAGCCCATAGAAAATAAAAATAATGCTCAGAAAAGCCCCAAATCGACCAACACCCCTGCTGCTGCCAAGGTGGCAGAGGTAAAGGGTGCCCCCATTTTAGATTTGGAGATGGGGGGGGGCCTAAAAACCTGCCTGCACCGAATAATTCCCAGCCCAGAAGGCCCTCGGGCCAGTCACAGACAGGGAGTCAAGGAGGTAGTCCCACAAATGGGGTCTCTCGCTCCCCTGACTATGTAAGTCCCCGCTACAAGGGAAACCGACTCATCCTGGGGTATGTGTGGACCCCTCCAGCCCAAGTGGGGGGATCCAACCAGGCACCCAACCCAGGGAATTTCCCTCCTAACTTCCCACAAGAGGGCAGAAATTCACCAAACCCTGGGCAGAACTTTTTCCCCAGGTATCCACCCAACTTCCAGCCCCAAAATCATCCATCTTTCTTTCCCAAATTCCCTGAGCCCAGACCACCTAATCCGGGAGAGGGGAGGCCAAGGGTTGAGGGGTACCCAAATCTTCCCAACCCAGGGTACTACCATAGAAGGAATAGCTACCCTTCCCTGGATCAGCCCAGGGGAGAAAATCGAATCCCGTATCAGCCTGAGCGGGTTTCCCAGTTAGAGCGCCAGGTCCAAAATATGGCACAGGATCTGGGTCACATGTTGAGAGCTCAACAGAACCCTCAGACGAGTATGCCGGTGCAGAATGCCCCAAACTCTGGGCCTGGTGCTCCAGAACAATGACGGGGGCAGCACCCCGATAACCCACTGGTTCCCAGGGAGGAGGCACAAGGGGAAGGGGGGTGTAAAGCCTTGGAGGAAGCTTCCTTCCCCACTTGTAAACAGCCCCTGGAAACCCAGGAACCAGAAACAAAATCTGCTACCCCTGAAAGTCTGCCACCCAAGGAGCAGAGAGGAGGTAGTAGAAACAAAGGACCCAAACAGACCCATTTTGTGGAGGAGGTACAGGTCTTCCAATTTGAGGGAGAGGGATCCTCAGAGGATCCTGGGAAAATGATCTTCTCCTTCAGAGATGGGGGAACTCCTCCCAAGGAAACATGGGTCCCAAGGGATTCCAACCCAGACTGGGTGGATGTGGGGATTGAGCTGTCGCCACCCATCATTCTATCCCAGAACTAACAACACCGAAAACCCCTGGTTCAAACCCATCCTGGGGACTGCCTCCTAAAAGGGGGGGCGGCCCAGAACCGGAACCAGGGGAACCCAAAACCGCATCCATGGACTGGGTAGATGTGGGGATTGAGCTGTCGCCGCCCATCATTCTATCCCAGAACCAACAATACCAAAAATCCCTGGTTCAAACCCATCCTGGTGACTGCCTCCAAAAAGGGGGGGCGGCCCAGAACCGGAACCAGGGGAACCTAAAACCACATCAATATCCAATGGCCAACTTTTTCTTTCAGATTCCCAAAACTCCCTGCCGAACTCTGCCCAAATCTCTTCTCTCTCAATGTCCAAAACCAGAAAATTAGCCCACCAGTTGTCCAAAAATGTGTATTATCTGTGCCCCCTTGAGGAGAAGGAGGGAAGATACTATGCCCCGGCACAAGTACAGGGGCAGGGCACAATTTTGGCACTGGTGGACACTGGATCCCAAGCTACTCTTCTGTCCAGAAGGGCCTTTGATGAACTAAATGCAGGTAGGGGGGAGAATTACTGTATTCCTCTCACCTCTCTTCCTGGACAACTTCAGAACTTTGACGGGAAGGAAATTCCCGTTGAGGGGACTGCAGATTTGGACATTAAAATTGGGCGACACAAGGTGAAACACCCAGTCATAGTAGTGACTCCAGAGGGCACCCCTTGTTTACTAGGGACCGACCTCCTGAGAAGGTTGTCACCCCTAATAGATTGTGTAAACAAGGTCCTCTGGACCCAGACTAGCTGACCAATAAAATTAACACAGAGCGTCAACCATGTTAGTTTAAACGGCGCCTGCCACATGGTTGAACAAAAATCTGACCAAGTAGAATTTCACTTCCAGAACAACCAAATTCCAGACGTGACAGTAATAGCAGTAGGACAACAGACTGGTGACGGGGGGTCCTCTCTATTTCTGAAAATAAACCTTCCTTCCAGTTTAAGGTGGTATTCCACACTGATCACTCTGAAATTATTTACTAATCCACAATCAGACATTCCCACTCCAATAGTCCAGAAAGATGTGAAATGAGCTCAGAGCCTTGCTGATATTCAACAAATTGGAGAGCAGTTGTTCATCCCCATTCAGTTAAATGAAGGGAAGGACTCTGTTCTCGCCCGAGTGTGTGTGAACAACGATAAGAGCTTCATCAGCAAAGCCATGTTCCGCCAACTCCCAAAAGATCCAGCCATTCCCACATTCAAACTGATAGACAAATGGAAAATGGATCTGGAAACACCCAATTCCAAACATCTCCTGCCAAGCAGGTGAATGCTCAAAATCTACATTGGCAACAAGAGCATAGTTCAGAATTGTTGGGTCGTGCGAGACGTCACTGCCGCCTTTTACTTAGGCAGTGACATTCTCAATCGCTTTGCCATTAGTTTGGACCTAATAAACTTTAAAGCTTGGGACCGATTAGCGGATAATCCCATAGGCTTTGATGATCCAGAAAAAGCATTTAGGTCAGCTCAATTGCTACCTCCTGCAGTTGAAATTCAGATTAAAGAAGAAGTCACCATCAAAGAAAGGACCCGACAATTCTCCCTGGAAGTGAAAGTTAAAAGAGGACAAAAATTGAAAAACCCTGATGAGTATATTCATCTAAATGCTTTTCTCCAACAGCAAGGGTTGGGGGTAAACCCAACACCATTAGTCAACATAGAACATGACACCATTCCAATAGAGGTGGATAACAGCGACTTAAAGAGTATTACTCTAGCCGCAGATACCATTATTGGAATGGCGGTTGATGACTGACATTTCTCCATTGATTTAGGAAATTAACTGTTAGGACCAATCCCCAAGGACTGTTTTGACAGTGACAGTGATGACAATATAACACCAGACAGGATCTTTACCCGGCATGGGGGGAACTTCCTGGTGTACACTTCCTGCCCTTATGGTAAGGAAGATGTGACTTGTGACTTCAGGAGGGATGAGGTGATTTTCCACGTTCACGAGAGCTGCCTTTCCCACCTGAAGCCTCCAGTCCAAATCAGCACTCTGACCAGGGACTTCTCCACCCAGCTGGAGGAGGCCACTGAGATAGCAAAACCCGAAGTCTTTCCAGGCTTTAGGCAGATGGTGGAAGAGAGAGTCAACCTAGCTGATGCCTGTGTGACTCTGGAACAGAAGCAAAAGTTGAAACAAGTTTTCTTGGATTTCCAAGATCTCTTTGCGGTAGACTCATATGACTGTGGTCGCACCGACATCCACACAACAACAATTCCCACGGACCCTGGCATGACTCCAGTGTTTGTGAAGCAATATCGCTTGCCTCTCGCATCCATGGAGTCCCTTACTGAAATAATTAAAAACCTTGAGTCCCGGGGAATAATCCGTCCAGTACACAGCACCTTCAATAATCCGGTGCTGGGAATATTGAAGCCAAACGGTCAGTGGAGACTCTGCGCCGACCTTAGGGAGCTCAAGAAACGGGTCCATACTTCCTGATGGCCTCTTCCCTACATTGACCAAGGGCTGGCCCAGATCCAGGGATCACAGGTATTCACTGCAATAGACCTGACCAATGGATACTGGACTGTGCCTGTCAGTAGGGAGGACCAATACAAACTGTCTTTTACCTTTGGGGGCCCGCAGTACACATGGACCCGGACTCCCTTCACAAACCTCAATTCCGGCAATGAATTCAACATTTTCCTACATAAGGCCATGCCCGACCTGGGTGCGAGGGGTAACCTGGCTTATGTAGATGATGTACATATCAAAAGTTCATCTGTGGAGGAACACATAGCGGAGATCCGTTATGTTCTGACACAGTTGAGGGCTGACGGAGCAAAAATTTCCTTTCAGAAAGCGCAGTGGTGTAGAACCTGTGTTAATTTCTTGGGGCATGAGATTACTCCTCAGGGTCTCTGTCCCCAGGAAAAGAAAGTGGATGCACTTCAGAAACTGAAAGACCCCACAACTCTGTGGGAACTAAGGAGCCTCCTTGGACTGACTAATTACAGCAGGAAGTTCATTGAGGGCTACGCAGAGATCACCAGACAACTGATTCATCTCTTGAAGGGGGGGGTCAAGTGGGAATGGGGTCCAGAACAATCCGAGGCAGTAAGACAGCTCAAAAGAAGCCTCTCACAAGCGCCCTGCCTAGCTTACCCTGTCAGAAACAAGGAGTTTTTCTTGAAGGCAGGGTTCTCTAATACATGCTTGACTGCAGTATTATATCAAAAGCATGACCAGGTCAATAAAGTAATCTCCTATGTGAGCAAAACGTTATCCTCTGTGGAGGAACAATTCAACGATTGTGAGAAGGCACTCCTGGCAACAGTGTGGGCATTGAAGAATTACCACCCGTTTATCCAGAGGGAACACATCATAGTTGAGACTCCACACCAGCCTCTGCAATATCTCCAAAGTGAAAGAATCTGGGCCGGAAATGTGAGTAATTCCCTAGTTACTTCCTGGATTCTGTCAATGCAAGGCTTTCCTGTGGAGGTCAGATATGGCCAAAACAAGAAGAGTCCCCTTGCGCAAAGTCTGGCAGACTTGCATTATTGTGCCAGCGAAAACTGTCTCGAGGACGAAAGTCTGAAAATCAAAGACAACATGGAGGCATATCTTATTCCCCACACAAAATCTTTGAATAAGACAAGTGTGAGGGAATGCCCACTGTCTATGTGGATGGATGCTCTTACCATGTTGACAACAACGGGGAAAAAGAACTTGTGGCCGGCGTAGGGAATGCATGGGTGAATGAGTCCCCAGAACCCTCCGCTGGGTAGAAAATTTGTCCCCGAAGTAGTCAGATGGCAGAGTTGATGGCTGTGCATAAGGCCATCCTCACTGCTGTCCAACATCAACTCCATAAACTGGTCATAATCACAGATTCAGATTATGTACTGAACGGGTTCGTGGAGCACCTGGTTAATTGGAAAACCAGTGGCATGTTATGTGCTAATAACAAACCCTTGAAACATGGGAAGTTAATTCAAAACATTGATGATCTGGTCTCCTCGAACGGGATGACCATCTACTGGAAAAAGATCAAGGGTCATTCCAAAGTAGAGGGACCAGACAAAACTGGAAATGACTTATCTGATCAGATGGCCAAAACTGGGGCCATCCAAGGGAATCTAATAGAGATTGAGTCCCTGTTGGGCGACATCCAGGTCACTGCTATCACTAGGTCCCAGACAAATACTCACAATGATCTTTCAACTGCACAATGGAGTAAGGAGACCCTAGATGCTGATTTGATAACGGCTCAGAAAGGGGATCCGATAATTGGTAAGTTTTACCAACACATTGAGGACCCTGAGACCTTTCCCCTGATGGATACCGATTACATTGGGAAAGAGGACCTTCGAGTGTTGATGAAATGTCCAAAAATGTTCCGAATCGAAGACGGTTTGTTGGTAACGAAATCCCAAGCTGGTCATGATCAGTGGGTGGTCCCTACCTCATTCTGAAGCCTGATGTTAAGTCACGCCCATGATGTGGCCACAGCCGGTCATAAAGGGTTTCACACAACACTTGAGATCTTAAGAGAGGTTGCATACTGGCCACACATGGGGCAGGACCTCAACCAATACTTGAAGACGTGTCTTGTGCATGCACAATTTCAGCCTACATCCCTCACACAACGTGCGCCTCTCCAAAAGAGGGGGATGATACTGCCATGGTCAGATTTGCAAATCGACTTCATAGGCCCCGTGATTCGCTCCTCTAGGGGAAATAAGTACATGTTGATGGCGACATGCTTATTTACCAAATGAGTGGAATGTCTCCCGGCCCCAAACTGCAAGGCAGAAACAGCAGCTGCCCTGATGATCAACCATATCTTTTTGCGTTTTGCTCTACCCCAAAGGATTGAGTCAGACAGTGGTAGCCACTTCACCAGCGAAGTAATGACTAAGATGTGGGAGATACTGGGGGTTAAAAGGAAGCTACATATTGCTTACCGGCCAGCCTCATCTGGTGCAGTAGAGAGATACAACCGAACCATTGTGAGCATCTTTAAAAAGTTTGTGGCAGATTCTGGGCCAAGTTGGGATATCCGATTACCTCTTGTCCTAATGGCCATCAGATCTACCCCTTCATCTGCAACTAAAATGTCATCGTTTGAGCTGATGACTGGACGCAAGATGGTGCTTCCTCAGCATTTTCTCTACAGGACCCAAGAGCAGACATTAATAAATGCCTCCACAACTCACGAATACCTTGAGAATTTAAGGAAACACCTCCAACATGCGTTTGCCTATGCTCAGCGGAATCTAGAAAGATCAGCCGAGAGTATGAAAACTCACTATGACCTGAAGACTACCAGGAAAGAATACAATGTGGGAGACTGGGTCTATCTATACAATTTCCAAAGGAACCAGGCCAAACAGCGGAAATTGTTGCCTACATGGAAGGGACCTTTTGAAATTGTAGACAAGATCTCCCCAGTCGCCTACAAGATAAGCATCCCCAGAGGTAGTTCAGAGGAAGGGGAAGACAAGTGGGTCCATATTAATCAGCTAAAGTGTTGCCATCCCAGGCACACTCTGCAACAACTGGAGGAATCCTCTGGAATCCCAGAGGGGGCCGCTCCTGATCAATAAAAACTCCAACCCTAAAATATTCCACATATCAAAAATATAGTAACAAGAATGCAAATGTCTCGGAATATATCTTGTTTTTTAAAATAAGAAGGCAAATGTCTCTTGATTCATAAAATGTACATGCCACCCCCCTACATCAATAGTGGGGTGAAATGTCTACGAATAGGTATTGCCACTTTGCTTTGTCATCCTAGGAGAGGGAAAACCTGGAGACTGGCCAAGGTGAACGATCCGAGGGGCCCGGAGTACCGCCCAATACTCCCATCGGGACCGGCGAGGAGAACCGATCGATCCACCTGATGGAGGAAAAGATGCTGAACTTTGTCATCTCTGGAATCAGAAGAAGATGATGCTAACATCCCAGTCTTGCGAAGCTCCTTCGATGGAAGATCAGAATGGCCATCGCAAGAAAGGGGGCTTGTGGGATGTTTTCACCCACGCATCCGAGCCCTACAACATCACTGTGCGTTGCTGATAGCATAAAAATCAATGCTGCCCTCCAGAAAAAGCGCAGTGAAAACCTGACAGATAAGTC
Organism: Ambystoma mexicanum; assembly: GCF_040938575.1. NCBI lineage: Eukaryota > Metazoa > Chordata > Amphibia > Caudata > Ambystomatidae > Ambystoma > Ambystoma mexicanum. Next base: position 679,060,792 of record NC_090937.1, read on the forward strand.
ACCATCCACTTTTGACAATTTCCAGACCCATCCTTTGGTTGCACCCAGAGCTGTTCAAAAATTAGTTTCATTGGTGTCAAAAGTTGCTAAAATCATGGTCCACGAGACCACTATAAAGATTCAACCTTCTTATGGGGTGTTCCACATCACTCTACTGCAAGGATCCCCATAAAAACAATGTCAGCTAAAATCATATGCTGTCAAGCTAAATCCCCTTTTTGAAAGACATTAATTCAAGACAGCCGTCAAAAATGGGTGCAGTACCATTGCACACCACTGAACGGCGCTGGCGCTCTATAAATCCTGACAGGAGAGCCGTCTTGCAGAACTGTGCATTGATCAGATGGTGGTCTTATGTAATTAAAAGTTCAAAAGACTTGCCTGTCCATGGGAAACATTCAACCTGCCCTTCTCAGCAACAGCCCACGATATCAAATGGCCCTGTTGATTGGGAGGGAGGGGACTTCCCTGCAGCCTGCAGGACACAACACAATAGACTCTTTCAATTGAATAGGATATGCTGATTTGGGTGTTAACTGTAAACAGTGTTCTGGCAGGAAACAGGCCATGTGACCATCTGACTCACCAAGCATCTGGGGGCGGACCCAGACACCTTTGTGAATTGAATTGAAGGCAAATATATGTTTTATAAAAATACTGATAACTAATTGTAACCACATGACAGAAATGTACAACTTTGAGATTCTTAAAATTACAATTTTACTCACGGTTCAAGACTCAGCTGGTCGCTCTGTGATGTTCTGAGGCAAAACCCCAGGAATTATGAATATTGTAGACACTGTGTTTATGCTAGATACATAGTAATTTACTGTAATATGCCCAGAGAGGGGGTGTACCTCTGTGTAAATTTGGGTCTAATATGGCAAAACCCACTAAAAATGAAAATAAGTTGTCATTTCTGAACCCAAGCTCTTATGAAGATCAGAGTTGGGCAAGAATGTACCTTAATTCATCTGCAATGTGTACATGTAATTTCAACAACTTGTGTATCTGGGAAGCATGTGTGGTTATGAAAAATCGTTTCTCTAAGTAAATGCAAAGGGGAGGGACTTCAGCCAGCCATAAAAATAGCATCACTCTGACTCATCCTGACTCAGTACTTAGTTCCCCAGTGAGAGCACAGAGAATTCTCTAGCCTATCAGGATCATGAGAGGGTGGGGCATACAAAGTCAGCCTCCCCGCCCACTTTCAAAAGACATAAAAAGAGCCACTAAGACACAGGAGGAGACATTCACTTTCCACTTCAAACTGATTTCTTGCGAAGCATTTTGCTGGACCAGACAATATCCAGAAGACTCCAGAACCAGAACTTAGAATCCAGACTACAGAACTTGTAGCAGAGGGGCCTGAACCGCCAGCGGAATCCTTTTTCGGAAGCATTCGGAAAAAGTGCTGCGAATTGCAACTAGCTCATTTCACCACTTGTACAAAAAAACACTCTTTTACTTGCCCCTGCTGAAATCCGTTTTCAACCTGATAATCCCTCGTGAATCACTGATAGTGTTGACCTGAACCAATCTTAAGTACCTATCACCTACCCTGAATCTCCTATAGGGAATTAAAATCTTTTTTAGCATATTTTCCCTTCTTTGCCTACCACATTTAAAAGTACTTTTGCCTGTGTTTAAAATCTTCCCTGTTTCTCTAAGCTTGCTAGGGGAGAACTGAAATTTGTATTGCATTGTGTTTGTATACCTGAAAATTGTGTGCTCCCCTTCCAACTCCTTATATTGCATAGGGGGGAGTGAATTGTCAAAAGAAAAAGTGATCATATTATCTCTTGTTGAAACCATCTCAGTTATTTCTGTGCTGCATTCTTTTCCACCATTGCATTTCTTTGAATCCATAAAAGCATTCTCAGCTACCTTATCCTCTCTATACCAACTCCTAAGTAATTAAATAAGCGTACAATTGTAATATTATCCATTGTTGATCACTGTCATATTCTTAAGTGTGATATCAAATATTAATTTGTTATATATATATGATATATATATATATATATATATATATATATATATATATATATATATATATATATATAGTTTAATTTTCAAATAAATCTTTTAAATTGCAAAACAAACCTACTTCTAGGCTCAGTGAGGTCAAGGGGGATTCGAAGAGAGGGGCGTTATACAAGGGTTTATCATCCAGATTATAACTTGTCATAAAATATATATAAATAAGGGCTTCCCTTCGGGCATCCCAGACCAGGCATTGACTTAGTTGGAGTGGTGAATTGAAGTCCCTTAACAGGACCTTTCTTGGGTCTTTTTCGGATGCTAAAAGCCTACAACACAGATGTGTGTTGCCTATTCCTTTTGTGTAAAATGAATTATTACATGGTCTTCCACAATGTCAAGAGAAAATCTAGCATTCTGAAAAAGTTACTATTGCCTTGTCTCACTCTGCTCTTGGAAAGAAGCGGCAGGAGTGGACGTCTGGACTCTAAGGCATGAACAAGAAAACAATACTCACAAAACTGTAACCTACAGTAGCCTACACTGGTCTAGCAGAAACAGAACTGCGACTGCCCCCCGAAACAGGACCAAGCACACTGTTAACAAATATGCAACATTTGATAATACAGAGATAGGACTAAGCAAAGAGATAGAAATTGCTTTCTTCAAATTCAGCCCCCGAACACTATGAAAGCAAACTTTTATAAGCATAAGTGAGGACAAGAGCAATAACACATGGCAATACAGACATACGAAAATAAAAAAAAAGGAGTCTTACTGAGGTTCAAGAGAGAGAACGAACAGCAAGATAAATAGTAGCGGTGTACAGACTAAATACAGAGTTACTGAGGACTGGAGTTGAACTGTAGAATGAATTGTATGGGGTGGAATTAAGAAACTGTTCCCTGAACTATGGCTGGAATCAAGGCAACTATATACTAGACTGAAGTAAAAAGCAGTCAGAAATTACAGACTGGAATTAAGAAAACTGTAGACTGAAACCTAGGTCTGCTATCACGGACTACAGACAAAAATAGGGGACCAGAGTCAGGGAGCAAAGATTGATGCAGCCAGGACAGCGGGGGAACTTCGGTCAGGGAGCAACTGGCTGCATGCAGAGAGTAAAGAGTTACAGGCTGAGAAGGAAAGTATCAGTGGCCTGCAGGCCCTGAGTATGGGACATTAGGTCAGTGAGCAAGGAAGTTCTGGAAACAGCAGAGAGAAGCAACATGGCACAGCAGAACACCACAGTTCTATGAAGCAGATCTGGAAATAAAAGAACTCAATGCAAGAAAAAGGTGCTCACAGACCAACTAGGTATTCCTTGAAACACTCTGGAATGAAGTAGGCTAAATGGCTGCATCTAGAGATCCACATATGATAGCTATATTTTACTTCTCTCTTTGAACTTCAGAAAGCAAAACCAAAGCTGACCCACTATAGTCCTCAAGGTCTTTTATAGAAAAATTCAGATTTTTCAAACCACCAAAAGGTCCACTATAGGACATGTAGTTTGTGTAATTACACATTGTATCTCTAATACTTTCCAAAGGGAGTGCTAAGGTTAAAGTAAGCATAAGGTATTTCATGATGGATTTTTAGGATACATTACAAACCCCACTAGTTCACAATGTGTACCTTCTGTTGTTCAAATGGCACATTTGAGACACACTTATTAGGGTCACTGTATGCGGTCATTGTACTGGGCGATCTAGATTTACCACTGGAAATATTTATCAATGTCAATAAATTCTCTTCTATGATGCTAAACTGCGTTAAGCTGTGTATCCTGAGAGTTCATTGTGGATTGCTCATGTCCGACTACCTAATTCAATCCACTTTTAGGAAGAAGAAGTGTATTCAGATGAAAATAACACACAGGTTTCTTTTGAGTCTTTGTGACTCCACAAAATGGGAAGGGTCGTTGTCAACTCCACAGACCTTTGTGGAGACCACCAGTGATAATTGATAGGTGGATAAATTGCAAACATTGATGTGAATTGGAGACATTAAGGACATCCTACCTGACTGAACATTTTACTGGCACTGGTGTCTGGGAAAGGGCATATCAACCTTTTTCCTGGTCCAGAGGACAGGTGATGTGTGATCCTGAGACAACACCTCAGGATATTCCATACTGGAGATTCATTTAGGAATTCTGTGTACAGTAGTGAAGATATGGAGCCTGACACTGCCTAGGAGAATGAAATATAAACATGAAACAATAATTTAGTTCTTCTGAAAAACTCTGGTCTCGATGGTTTTCTGTGGCTATGATCACATCTATATTGCCTTAGGGCCCTGTTTGATCGCTGTAACATCTTGCTTTGTGCTGCTAATAGCTACATTGAATGCCAAATCTGGATGATTTCCACTAGCTCGGTGTTACCATGTGCAAATATGTCAGCCTCTAACTTAGCTATGTTTTACTAAATAGTTTGCTGTTGGGTTGCACTGGTCTCATTAAATGCTGTGGACAATTGTATTGTTCTGGTAGTGCAATGATTATCTATGTTCCATGTTAACCTATGGACACAGATATTGTCCATCTTCTGTCATTCAAACATGTTTGCAACATGTCTATGTATACAGCAAAAAGTATCTAGATGCATCTTGTAAAGTGTCAACATGTTTTATTGTTTCAGTGATACATATTTAACTTAATGATATAAGATGATGTTACATTCATATTTAACCAGCCTTCTCCCTCTGGTGATGAACAATAACCTCATCACAGATTACCTACAAAAAACAATTAACCTCAATAGCATTCCAAGGAGCCATACATGTGAACAAATATCATGTCTCCTCTGTTTATCAGACTAGCTATACAAGGGTGAGAAAAAGATTACCCCTCTCTATGCCAGTAGGCATTAGGCTTTGTGATGTTATGTACAATACCAACATTTTGTACATATATCATTTGGTTAACACAACATTTTTATTTTCCTTGTGTTTCCCCAATGCTAGTGCCACATTAGTCTGTATTGTTGAACCATCTATCTATTAACCACTCAATTATTCAATTTCCAATAAAAAATTGTATTAAATGTAAAACATTCATGTATGTAATAAAAACTAATACATATATTCTCGACACATTCCTAAAAAAACAGTATCATCTGTAAGGGGGTTACTTAAGTGAATAGAACAGACTACATCCAACTTGTAGGTGTTTAGCATGAGACTTCAGTTGTTCTTGAGTTTTTTGTCAATTGTTGACATGTTTTGGCCCTAAGGGAATATTGGACACTATCTCTAGTGCCTGTTAGCCCGTTCATGTCCACGGCCTTCTTCAGGACAGACAATTTCTTCGATGTAGTAATAATTCTTTCATATACCCCATAACAGGTTTGACAATATCAAACAAAAAATTAATAAAACAAATTACATATAGTGTTTCTATAAAAAAACATGGTTCTATTTCTATTCAGTGTACAATTCTTATACAAAACTGCCTGTCGTTTAAGTCACAAATTCATTAATCGACACCCTTAATATGTGGCACATCTCTAAAAAGTGTGTATGCTTCCCAGTCAATAGTATCACAAACACAACGAAATATACATTACAAAGCCTTCACTTACATCCAGTACAGGCATGAGCACACATGCTGCTCAATTGTAGCCGGTAAAGCTTCTGATTTCAAAATGGATATGAATTCAATCACCCACAATTAATTTCCATCCCAATTTTGTTTCGAATCTAAAAAGGAAGGCATAGAAGAAGGAGGGATACATTCTCTGCATCGACAAATAAATGGGTGTCTCTCTATATCTAAAGTACTATTGTTTGCTTAGAAAGAGGGATGCAGTGGCGTGAGGGGAGTGGCAGGAGTACTATGAGTGGAGAGTAGTAGTAGTGTGGAAAGGTGGGGTACTTGTAATTTGGAGAAAGAGAGTAGTGGTAGTGTGGTGAGGGACAAGTAGTTGTAGTTGCTTAGAGAAGGGAGAGCAGTGAAAGTGCAGTGAGGGGAATCTAGTGGTGGTGTGGGGATGGCAGAGCAGTAGGATTGTGGAGAAGAGAGTAATGGTAAGGAAGGCCCAGAAGGTGGAAGTAAGAAGTAGAGAGAGCAAGGGTCAAACATCAAAGGGATAGAGGAGGAAGTGTCATGGAGTGTTAGATGAGATAGTGGGTGAAGTGGGAGGGGGGAGTATGAAAAAATAAGTGAGCGTGGTAGAAAGACATAGGGAGAGGAACCTCTGAGCTAGCAATGATAAAGGGCAGTGTGGCCTGAGTCTCTGAAAGGCACAACCCCTTATGTTGTACCATCTTTTGGGGAAATTAAAGAAGCAACAACCTAAATTGTTCCCAGAGAGAGAGTAGATAGATGGTGTTTGCCATTAGTCCATTATAACAAAAGATAGACCGATTTTAGAGAGTAGAGTTACTGATCACAAGAGACCATTGTTGGGTTGAGGAACACAGGGGGCTAGGGTGGGGGCATGGCCAGAACCAGACGAGAGTATGAGAGGTAAACCCCTTAAAGAGCCCTAGCCACCCCTTTCCAGTCTGGTGAATTCCATTGAACAAATCTGACTATATGAATAATGAACAAACCAGCACATGTGAATATTGCTATCTTAAGTAGTTTGAAAACACTTTTAGTGGGACTGTGTGAGTTATCAAGGCATCTGTTACAATGCCCAAGCAAACTACTGTGATAACCTTTTCACCTCAAAATGCAAGTGGTCCACAGTATTAATCTCAAGGAAGACACTGACTCCCTCATCCTAAACACATTCTCATGATTTGTCTGAACTGTCATGTGTTTATTACATTCAAACCGCAGTCTGCAACTACTTACCCGCACAAACACATCACAGATTTATGCGCAAGCCATCTTATGTGATGTATTGCTCCCCTAATGCCATAAAACAGCATTACTGTGTCTAATCTATCTCTTACAGTAGCTGAATATAATATGCTGCTTCTCAAGATAATTACGGGTATGTGGCAAAGCCTCATAAAAGGACAAGTGGATTTAGTACACACAAACACACACAATGTGTTACTGTGGTAGTTTTAGATTTATGATGTTGGGCTGATATATTTTTTTGTTGGATTGTAGGTATTTGTAGGTAGTTGAGCATGAACAGTGGCTCCTTTTAAGCAAGAGGATTATTTTGTTGGACATGAGTTATAAGGTATGACTTTATACTGTGGTTTTCTTTTGATTGGATTGATTTGGCGACTATTTTACGAAAGGCGTATCGGTCTCTTTTGATGTACACAGGTCAGTGTATATAAACATGGTTATTGGATGATATTTATGTCATTATAATCTGTTTTTATTCAGAATATTTTCTATTGTTCTAGGAAGGATTTTCTCAGTCTGAAAAGTGTTGGGCATGACCAAAATATCTGGTTTTATTATGAAAACGTGTTTTCAAACAACACATTATACAACTTTGGAACAATTTGTATACAATGTGAAATTCTTATGCATGGTTATTGATGCAAACCTCATTGTATATACCTCACTGTAAGAGAAATCCCAATGCTTCCATTCTGATGTTAGTAACGTTTGATTGTAACTTTGATTTCGTATTTAATTGTGAATATTTAAAAAGACATTTTGTAAATCCTTGTTTATCATGGTTTTGATTGTTTATTAAATTGGACTGGGTGGTTCGCCCTTTGAAAGTGTGCTTTTAAGTTTCTCACTAAGATTTAACAGTCTCACATTCAGATGTCTTCCTGAATATATGCCAGTTAAAAATGTATTGTTATGCTGGTTGTGCCTGTGCTGGCTGCATCAATATTTGGCAGTATTCCAATTTAAGAACATAGTCATGTTTGCTTTGCACATAATATCATGTATAACAATATAAGAAAACATGTCCATGTCACTTTGCCAAGGTTTGCCGATACCCCCACGTACGAATATGCTCCTTTTGCCTTTGCCCAAAAAAATGCCAAGCTAAAGTAAGAAAACTATATCCAGACTGCATGTACCAAAGAAGGCCAGTCTAGCCAAACCATAACACTTATCATATTTGCTTACTCTTGATGCCCATTAAAAATGCCATGCAAATGACAAGCAAATATACCAAGACTGGCACCACCAATTTACGCCAGTCTTTCTACATAGTAACACTTATCATGTTTGTTTTTTCCTTGATTCTCATTTAAAAAAAAAGATTCAATGCGAAATTAAGAATATATGGTCAGACTGATGTCACCAATTTAGGCCAGTCTAGCCATGTAATAACACTTAACATATTGCTTTATTCATGATTCCCTGTAACTAATTACATGGCACATTGAGAATAAATGGTCAAACTTGTGTCACCACCGTAGCACAGTCTAGCCATGTAATAACAGGCACTGTTTGTGCTTCACTCTTTATTCCCTGTAATAAATGCCATGGATGTCACATTAAGAATACATGACCAGATTTTTGTCACCAATTTAGCCCAGTCTAGCCATGTAATATCACTTATAATGTTTGTTTTCTTTGCTTTCTAATAGAAAATAGTATGGCACAGCTAAAAGATACCCTGGCTGCAGCTCAGAACCCTTCCTCTACTCCCATCCCCTTTGAAACAGTCTGATGTCCGCTCCCCACATCCATTCATTACTTTCATTCACTCGTTCACACACACAACATACACTCTCTCATTTGAATGTGTACACATAAATATACTCAAATTCAAGCAGATCCTTACACATACAAACCCATACATACATACATACATACATACATACATACAAACATACATTTGGTCCTTTTCTTACCTGCAGACCCGGCCACAACACCACCTTCCATGAAAGCCATATGGCTCTAACACAGCATACACAGGAACCAGGAAGTAGTGTTGGGATACACTTACAGCATCCAAGCCAGGGAAAAAGTTCTGGCTGAGAAAAACATATTAGCACGTGCCACAGTGTGAGCAGGTTGAGCTTTGCCCGGTAGAAGGCACGTGTATCGCTTGTAGTTAGTTTTGACACATAACAGATACATCATATAGTAACACTGAATGAGCAACACATGTGTTAATGCTGGCTGTGGTTGGGGTTGCAGAGGTTATAAATAGGGTGGTGTGTCATAGGCCCTGTGTCTAGAAGTAATACATAAAGTCACATTTTCAGCAAAGTGCAAGGAAAGAACTGAAGTATGTGGAAGATGGAGTCTGAAAGATACTGGAGATACTGGAGTCAGAAAGACACTGTTATATGAGAGAAGTCAGCAGGTTGACTTGGCAGGAGTGCTGCCATATTGGATTTTAAGGCCTAGTACACAATGATCATAATGAAGGACCTGATGTGGAGCTGCGACTCTGTTTAGGTCAGCCCCAAAAGACAAATCCCTTTTCCATTCCCCAAGATAGAAGTCGAGGTCAGAGGCACCTGTGTTGTATAGATAAACGCTAATTGTATCTAGCTGCAGAGCCTGAAGGTGATGAGAATGGAATGTTAGCTTTGGGGAGGGCAGTAGGGATTCACACTTCAAAGGACAAATTCATGACAATAGGAAATGGGTTTTTTTGATCTTAATAGGCAAGGAGAAGATTTAGAGCACTACTGCCCTCACACATGGAGTGGCCATCCAATGTCCAATTTGAGTCACAAGTAGATGCAAACCAAAGTAAATAAATCCCTAGAATTCAGACTCAAGATTGGTGCACTGGTCACGTCATTACTGAGGACCTGGGGTTCAAAGGAGATACAGAGGGAGCCATGCCTGGAACTTTCCGTTATTTGGAATAGGAAGAGCAGAAGTGATCCAAGTAAATTTAGTGCAAGGTTGGGTGTGCAGCTTGTGTGCTCCATGGTGTCTGGTATAATGAGAAGGCCCACTGTCTTATTAAAGCAAAGTTGGCATTGCAAGTCTTACTTTGAACATCTCTGGGTTGGGGGTAGGAGGGTGCACATCATGTGATTGCCACAATGTATTAGTGTATCACTGTAACTGTTAGCCAATAATGTTCCTGGATTCAATAGTGACGATGTAGTGGGCCATGTAAATCAGGGAATGGGTTTAGATAAGGTGTGGCCAATCGGTCCAGGGAATATAGGGTGGTGTTAGCATGTTCTATAGGTGGTATCCAATTGGGGTGGTGGGATGACATTGTAACCTATGTATGCTACTATACGGTTTTGTGCTATATAAACCTCTTCTTTGGGCGTGGAGAGCTCTGTGTCAGCTCGTTTCTACGGGACCGTCTGAGACCTGTTTGCATTTAATAAACCTTGTTTTCCCTTGCAAAGCGGTGCAGTGGTTATTTGGAATTTATGATTATTTTTTATTGTACGGTTTTAGATCACATCTTTCTTTACCGTAGCGAGAGCTTCCTTGTTCCGAAAAGGCATGTGTGGCAGGGCCAGTGTGCCTCTGCCATGCTGCTCAGGAGGCCCTAAATGTGCTAGTAGGAGTAGGAGCACCCACAAGGCACATTTAGGTATTGTGAAAGCAGATCACATCAATGTGTTTTCTACTCTGCTTGCTCTGCTGGATCTCTGACAACTCAATGCAATTGACATTTGATTGCATTTTACCACAGCATTTATTTGAGGGGCAGCCCTACAAACCCCCTCTATCTCTTGCTCCTACTCATTACATTATCCCCTACACACCTTATATAACTACCCCAACCCTCTAACATCGACACAGAAATGCCATTGTAAAATGTCCCTTCCCCAAATCCAGGGCAACAGCAGCGCTCAGCTGTGGGTATACCGTTCACCCAGAATGATTAAAACTCGGGCTAAAAGCAGTATGTCAACCATTTCGATTAATTTCTTGATGCAAATAGCAAGAGAATGAGGACATATAAAAATCAGCGAAAAAAAGAGAAACACAAAATAGGAAACAAGAAAAATAAGAGTTTCGAGGTGAGTAAAGGAGACAAGTAATGTGCTAAGTGGAAGTTTACATACGTAAAGTAGCGGCAACTAGAAATGGAAAAAAATAAATGTATGAAAAAATGGTCATTGGAAACAATGGCGCCATGCACCCAATTTATATATAAACAATACTGGTGCCGGTAGCCTTGCGTGCGTACTTCACTGTGCACAGTAGTGAATGTAGTGACAAAGTATTGTATGGGTTACATTGTTTCTATGCCTGCATTGGTTTCTGCAAAGCACTCAGCTGCAGGACAGTTGTTCTTTGAAAGGACAACAGTCCAAATGCATACAAATTGCTACATTGTGAACATAAACTGTGGGGGGAGATGGCAGAACACTTTTAGAAAGCACTGCCTGCCCCTCCGAAGTGGCACTGAGAAGTCGGTATCCATTCAAAGGTTTTTAACTGTTCCTTTGATCGTAAACTATTGTAGCCTTTCATTGTGAGTCACAAAGAAGGGGCGCGCGCCTAGTTCCTGATATGTGTTATGACTCATAAACGTTTGCAATATACATGTTCCACAATGCTAATTGCACTGAGGTTTGCTGATGCAACTCCAGTTGCTATAATCAGTTCATGTACTTTTACTACTGTGCACTCCCATCGGCTATTTAGCCATTTCTGTCACAATGATATTATATTGGACATCAGAAATAATTAGATTATTTTATATGTAATTGTCAACCATGGGGATATGTTTTAATGAGGTGATATGCCCCGAGGCGGTGGGCCGACCCTGCAGGTAATGTCGCGCTGCCCAAGTTAAGGGGCCAAGTGCAGTGTGGTTCCCTTACGAGGGCGGCAGAGCCTTAACATAAAGGTTTGGCATGCTGTCAATGGGCACAGCAAATAAAAAATGGACCTTTCTTGTGCAGCCTTGCGCCTTGCAGTGTTGCTGTCAGTTTTCCATGTTGATGATTGTACCGTCATTAACAGGAAAATGGCCTAAGCTGACAACTGCACGGCACTGGGCCGTGTAAGCAAGATACATATTTATTTTAAAAAAATTGACTATTTAAAAAAAATTGACACAATTACCACCCGTGCGAGAAACTGAACAGGTGCTAATTGGTGAAGGGGGAGCAGAGAAGGTAAGGGGGCGCTGGCCACCCACATTACTCGGAACACAAGCTTGTACTAAAGAATACAACCCGCATTCTGAGCATCCTGATTGGACAGCGCCCCCTCCATGAGTGCTAATGGCCTTCACTGAGTTAATAATAATATGATCAGGTATATAATGAAGAGTTTGTTTGAGGCAGCATAAGTTCCCGTTCACCCACTTTTCAGCATGAGAAAGGTTTTGGTTATATATGTAGCAAAAATACCTGCATTTGTGGAAGCGATAGTGTTGCTAGTCGACTAGGAGGTCAGCTGCACAAGAGCAGCGGGGAATTTGTGGACCTCTCTGGTGCCCCTTAATGAGTGAATACAAATCAATTAAATATTTATAATGAAAGAACATGTTTTTCCAAATTTCACAGCATTGCCCTGTAAGAAAATTAGACTTGGATGTCAACTTCCTGACCTGTCACAAACAATTAGGCAACAGAATTGCTAAGCAAAGTACATTTTTACCAATGAAGCAGATCTTGCTTTCGACACAGCTGGGCAAGCACACCTAGCCTAACCAAACAGCGTTCAACGGTCTTATTGTTTCAACAATCTTTAATTAACTAAGAATAATATTTGTCAAATAAAGAACTATACCGCTGGAAGACGTTAGGGAGCAACTGGAATAGATGGAATCTGGCCTGTGTAAACATTCCAGCTAAAGACAAAATGGTGGGAACTTATGAGGCGGTTCGAGAAATCCCCACTTGACAGAACAGTGTGGCTATGTGCGCGCAATCAATGGCAATCTCATCTGCATTTCTGGCAGGGTTCCTACCAGTGCCCCACGTTTTAAATGGCCTTTGACTTCCCAAAGAAGCCGCTGTTCAGCTCAACTAATGTTAACAACGTTTTTTATTTGCAATTGTATAACATATATAGCAGTACAAAATACCACATTATAGCCAGCGACTCTCTCACAGAAGGCACCTTACAAATTTCCAATACAGACATCAATTAAAATGAATGCTCTTAATACATGTTAATTTCCTAGGACTTGTGTCATTAATAGCGTGTGCCCGAGAACAGCTCTGGTACATGGTTTACCTGTGCACTCAAACATGACATATCCCCACATTATTACTATTCAACTTCACTTTTGCTCACTTTAGTCAAGGGCACTGCACAGGGAATGGGCAATAAAGTGCTTTTCCACCAATGTTTTCCTTAAACTATTGTGTTTTGAGTTTATGTAATAGGGACAGTATTCATTTCCCACAAATTACCAAATATTTGTTATGACATTAAAAATACAATTAGGTCTTATTACGAGTTTGGAGTAATACCTACATAAGCAGGAACTACCTCCTTGTGAATTTGCAACTCCTAAAGAGAAAGACTCAAAAAAACAGGAGGTAATCCCAAAATCTCACTCTCTTTTTTATTGTGCATTTATTACATTTATACTTACCCTGGCCTCATTACACGGTAGGCGGTAAGGGTTTACCGGTACCAGTATTTTACCGGTACCGGTACATCCTTACCACCTTACTACGAGGTCCCTTTGCGGGTTGGGGAATTTAACGCCTGCTTTTTCCAGGCGTTAAAAACCAACCCGCAAAGGGACCAGTGGAGCTAATTACAGTACCGCAATTTGCGGTACCGTAATTAGCACCTTCCCCATTCCCATAGAGCCCTATGGGGAAAAATGGGAATGGGGAAGGGCAATGGTGGAAGGGGGAATTACCGCCCGCCAACCTTGGAATGGGGCGGTAATTCCCCTTTCCACCAAGGTGGTGCCGGTATTTTACCGGCATGAACCATGGCGCTAATAGCGCCATGGTTCACCGCCTTCCGTGTAATGAGGCCCAGGGTCTTTTTGGACCCTGGAAAGGAAAATGGCAAGAATCTTCTGTTAGGTGAAGAGAGGAAAAACAAGCAGAAAGTGAAAATGATAACCACAGCAGGGAAGTAAACCCATAAGGCCTCTTCACGAGTTGTCAAACTGAGTTACCAGTACCGCAACTTGTTTTGGAGTAAATCCACCAAATTATGAGTGGCAGTTTGGTGGTTTTAGCTCCCATTCATGGAGTGGGAATGTGTAGAATTACCACCCGTGAGATCGCTGTTGGAAGCAACTTCCTCCAAATATCCCCAAAGAAGGAATTTGGAGCTGTGGTAAAAGAGGTGGTCATTCTTTTATTGCACTTGTTGACTGCACCAACAAACTTGAAATGCGATTCGATATATTCATTGTTCAGTCCAGCTAGGGTAGTGGCATTCAAGCCAACATAGAAACAGGATTTATGGGGCAATTTACAAAGAAATACATGTGCTTGTGGAAAGGTCTACATGCACAAATTATATGAAGCAATTATTCCCATCTACAGTCAGTACCATTGCATTTTCACATACAAATAATATTTTCAAAATCAGCCATCTCTTTCTTGCCTCAACACAAGAAGGACACTTTGCACCAGAGGCGTTGCTGGGGGTGGGTGGGGGGTCTGAGGGGGCTATAGCCCCAGTTCTTTTGGTTGTAGAGCCAGATAGAAGCTTTGTGGATACAACCAAAAGGATAGCTGGCCGGGAGTCCCAACAGTCCCAACATTAGCATAGCCCTGGATTTTTTCCATACCTAGCAACACCCCTGCTTTGCACCCACTCACAACCAAACAAGAATATTCTCTGACCGTCCACTACATCTTCTGGAGATAAATCATACACAGCACAGAGAGCACAGACCCTCTCTGGCTGCTTAAAACCCGAGGCACATTGATTTTTCTGTTCATGTGATGTGCTTTTTGTCGGTGTGTCGAAATGAATGTTAGAACATAACGGTGACCTACGTGTTTGAGTGTGACCGCAGTTCATTAGTTCTGCCAACATTAGTCAACTTGTGTATGCATGAGGTGGGTTGATTCTAATATTGCAGATGTGTTTGCATATGTTTCTATCTGAGGAAGATGGGAGGGAACGCTTATCAATGTTCTATTATCAACCAGTGAAACACGCACCAACCATAGCTGACAAACCAAATATATTGTGTTGATCTTTGAAAATCCTTCTCGAAAATAGTTCTTATTCCCTCATTTAGAGCGATATTGCAAGGAGAAAAACACCACAAAAACACAATATTTTACGACTGCAAACCTTACCAACCTACAAGATGGCACAAATGGATGAAGGGAATCGGGTAAACACATACAAAGATGGTATTCACGTCCATCCTGAATTTTAAACAGGATGAGGACGGAGTGAATTTTCGATATGATCAACAACACTGCTGTATCCTGAAGCTAGTACCTTTGCTAAACATTTGTGCCAAGTGCATGACCAAGCAACCAGTCAGACTGGAACACGACCCAGACACAGTCTCACAGTTGTTGTCTCAAAGAGGTCCTCAGCAGGGATTAAAACATAGTCAAAGGATGGCATTCCATAGAAAAACTCATCATTCCAGCTTACCATCAGTGGCTAATTTATCATCATATAATCTGCTAATAACTGGTCTTGCCCCAATCCTACCATAATACAGTGTCCATTTCACAACAGTGTCTATCAAGCTAATCGATACATGGTCTGTATGTTAGGTTCATAAGTAGCGTTCATTGTTTTGTGTATGTTGTCCATTTTCTTGTGCCACATGTTGATTTAGAACATTTCAATTGTTGGTTGTTAATACGGTAAATGTAATAAAGTAGTGGGTCAAATTATATCTGTGTTCTCCCTGACATAAAAGATACCTACATATAGCAACACAAAAGGAGCAACACATATATTAATGCAGTGGTTGCAGAGTTTGCAGGGAGGGCTCCGTTATAGAGCCTGTGTTTAGCAGTACTATACAAAGTTATGTTTTTCATTGAGGTGAGGTGCGAGGAGAGAGCTGAAGGAGGTGGAAGAAAGTCAGAAAGGTACTGTGGTAAGAGCGAGGGCAGCGTGTCAACATGGCAGGTGTGCCACCATGTTGGATTTTAAGGCCTGGTACACAATGAACGGAATAATGGCCCTGATATGCAGCTGGGGCTATGTTTAGTTAAGTCCCATGATAAATCCCTTTTGCATCATCCAAGAAAGTATCAGAGGTCAGAGGCACCTGCGGTGCACAGATAAGCGCTAATTGTCTTTAGCTGCAGAACCTGAGAGTGGTGACAATGGAATGCACACTATGGGATTTGTAAGTAGGGATGCACCCTTTGATTAACACATTCACAAGAGTAGAGCATGAGGTTCTGTGATGTCCATAGGTCAGGTGATGATTTAAAGCACTACTGCCCTCACTCAAGGAGCGGTCAATCTATTTGAACTACAAGCAGATGCATAACCAAAGCTAACAAATCCCTGAAATTCAGACACAGGAGTGGTTATGTCATTACTGGGCACCTTGGGCTTGAATGAGATAAGGGGCAGCTGTGTCTGGAAAGTTCCATGATTTGGGATAGGAGGATCAGAGGTGATGCCAATAATCTAGTACAAGGTTGGGCGTGTAGCTTGTGTGTGCCTTGGCGTCTTGCATAATGAGAAGGCACAATGCCTTATCAAAGCAGAGTTCGCCTTGCCAGTTTACTTCGGATGGGTCTGGGTCAGAGGGTGCACATCACATAACGGTGATGATTTATTAGTGTATTGGCATACCTATCAGCCAATCATGAACCTGTATTAACAAGTGACAATGTAGGGGGCACACGAGTAGGGGAATGGGCTTAGATAAGGTGTGGCCAATTGGTCGATGGAATATAGGGTGACATTAGCATGTTCTATAGGTGGTAGCCAATGAGACTGGTGGGATGACGATGTAACATATGTATGGTAATATGATTTCTTTTTGCAATATAACTTGTAGCTTCTTGGTACATGGAGAGCTCTGTGTCAGTTTGGCGCCATGACTACCACCAACCTCGGAATGAGGGCCATTGAGTGGCACAATGTGGGGGTATCACACTAGCACATATGAAGAGAATAGTAACACGGTTTTCTGGGTTGTGTACTCACATAACAGGATGTTGCATGAATGTGAAGGGATCCTTAAGCAAAGTCCAACTACTTGGGACACACAGTAGTGCTCAGTGATGGGTATACGATATGGTAACTGTGTGGGATTTTTCCTTGTTTGTAAAACCCTATGGTCTTTTTTCCTTCTCTCTCATTTATTTCATGCAAAATATTTTATAAACAGATGTTATGAGGGGTTGCGATGAAGGACAAAGTGGACTGCCTACTATTACAATATAAGTTCAAAATGCCAATGGAGAAGGCTTTACGTTTTTCAGGTTTGAAATATGAACTGTATGCTTGTATTTGACATCAGCCAGGTGGAACTGTTATTTGGGGCATTTGGGAATAGTTGGGTCACAAGTATATCATGTATGTACAAATTGTGATTTTAGGGTGTCATTACTTCTATCATCAAACCTATTGAAACATGCAAGAGAAAAACAACTGCATAAATGTGTAACCTCTAAATGTTATTATGTGTAAAAAGATCACATTACGGTTGTTTTTTCACTCATGGGTTCAGCAGCGCTACTGGGTTCAGTGTCCGCAACAAAGTGTCCTGTGTTTGTTTGCCCCTAGCAGTTAAGGATCCATGGTACACCGTAAATGGTGTCCATGAAAAGTGTGTTGCCTGTTTAAGATTGCAGCCTTGGGCTCGGATGATTCGTTGTCCATGTTGATTACAGCACCCAGTCCTGTTTTTTATGACCATGACACGCGTGATTGCCTTAAGCTTTCGTGGTAAGGTTAGGAGTGTTTAATCGCGTAGAGAACAGAACGCATTGAAAACGTTGGTTGGTTACTCCTCGGACGCAGAATTACATTTATGTGGTGAAGAAAAGGTAAACACACCTTGCAGAATTTCATACCTTTTATTGTTCTACACTCTTAACAAAAAGAAGGATGCCGGTATGATGTTTGACTTATATTCACAAAAAAGAGTACTGGTACATCAAGTAAAAAGAGTACTGGTACATCAAGGATTGGCCCATGACCGGTATAAATGAATTAGTACTATATCGGTCCAATACCTGTATAACCTCGTTGGTTATATAAAGAACACTACACCCAATTGTATATAACAGAGTCATAACCATTCATAACAATTGAAAACACATTTAATGTGGAAAATTCATACATATAATTGAATCAAACATGTAATTCACATTTTTAACAGTGGATAAAATCTTTCAAACCATATATTAACGAGTTGAACCTATGAGAAATGAAGAGAACGAAATCAAAGATCAAACCAAAAGGAGAAAGGAAGAACCTGGACCAAATCCAGATATAAACAAGAGTTCCTTGTCATTTAGGCATTCAATTTTTCCTATGCAAATGAGAACAGAGAAATACTCAGTGAAGTTACTCTGAAAGTCAATGCAATATTTCTAACTGCATTATTACCGTAGACTGTAAACATCAAATATACCAAAAGGAAAATAATGTTTTGTTTCCAATGAATAGTCTTATTAATTGAAAATGAAATCCCAGGCTCAAAGTATTGAAAAGCTGGGATTGGGTCTGCCAATGCATCCGAGGGAGAATAAGAACCCAAAACGGCTTCACCAAGAAGGAGTGTCTTTGCAAATAGAGGACTGAAGACCGGGTTCTAAATCCAAACTGGATGAGGTGTATAGTGGAGGACCTCCAGTATCCTTTAATCAAAAAATGCGTTTTGGCGGTGAGAACTGAGTGGAGAAAATAGAATCTTCACAGTTGGATTGAGTGTTCCGCCTTCATCTGGGCAATAAGTAGCAGGACCCGTAGACTGTAAACATCAAATGTACCAAAAGGAAAATAATTTTTTGTTTCCAATGAATAGTCTTATTAATCGAAAATGAAATCCCAGGCTCAAAGTATTGAAAAGCTGGGATTGGGTCTGCCAACGCATCCGAGGAAGAATAAGAACCCAAAACGGCTTCACCAAGAAGGAGTGTCCTTGCAAATGGAGGAGTGAAGACCGGGTTCTAAATCCAAACTGGATGAGGTGTATAGTGGAGGACTTCCAGTATCCTTTAATCAAAAATGCGTTTTGGCGGTGAGAACTGAGTGGGGAAAATAGAATCTTCACAGTTGGATTGAGTGTTCCGCCTTCATCAGGGCAATAAGTAGCAGGACCCTGGAGGGGAACGAAAGAAATCCACTACTCTAATTTTCACCTTGTACGTGGCGCCCTGCTAGAGATCCCATGATGTTTGAGACAAGAACAAGGGCGTTTAATGGTAGTGGAAGTCTGCCACCTAATTGTTAATTGTTTTTAGGGATAATGATCATACTTTGTGATGGTTGGGTGTAGAGAGAACTCACAACCACACACCACCACCAATCATGGTTGTCTGTCGCGTTCTTGTCATTTTATATAAGTGTGCCTAGAAGAGGCTTTTGTGCTGCTGTATGAAGCGTGTGGCATTAAAGGAACCCCAGTACCAAGCAGGTATGGGCGTAATAATGTGTTCTACACTGCTGTATGTTGATGAATACTAAGCAAGTGACAAAAAGATAATAGCAAACTCTACATATGTACATGGGTATTTGTGTATTTTGTACAGGTTTATTCATTCCTGTACCCACGGTTGGGGGGGGTCTTAAGAAGCTGCACAGTCTGAAGTGATAAGGATTGGATAAATATTGTCTCCAGATTGAGTGGGACATTTTTACTGGCAATAGAAGCAGGTAAAGGACATTGTATGTAGCAAGATATATCCTACTACACCAAAGGGTGATGAAATAGTTGTTTGACTAGCTTCAACTAAATGTAAAATTGATGTAATGAATTTAGATTGTGTGGTATTAATGAGGTGACCTAAGTTTTTTTATTTGTTTTTTAACAGTGGTTCAAGGACAAATTATCCTTTTTGGAATCAAGTTGTGGGACACTGGATTTAAGAAAATATTCCCCTAATGAATGTCGGACGTAATTTGGTCTTCACGACAGAAACATGTTGGGTCTTATTGTAATACACAACAAATGTTGTTTGTCAATGTGGAATAGATGTATTGTTGTGTGAATGAATCTCGATGGCAAAAGGTAGCATTCAATTGCACATTGATGGTAATATGTGTTCATCTTTTTGATTCAACTGAAAAGGGTAAAATCAGAAAAAGAGGCTTTTTGTATTAAATGGAAAACATTTTTTATGAAAAGATTGTATACTCAATGAATAATCTAAATAAAAATGTTGTAATCTTTTTTGATACATAAACATTCAAGCAAGTGTGTATGTTTTTTAGAACCAAAGGTCACTGCTGAGGAATGGATGACGTGTGGGGTTGATTCCTTTTATGAAAATAATGTACTACGTCTGTCCCTAGACAGTGGAATCAGTGGGTTCCTGCAATTGAATCTGGTTTCTAGCGTTTCTGGGTTTCACCTATATTAGATTGTTGAAAATTATTTGTAAAAGTTTGTGTTGGCTCAAACTGCTGTGTGGGATGGGAACCTTAACCTAATACTGTTCCTTTGCTTCTGGGTTGCTGTTGCACCCTTTCCATGGTCTCCAAGTATAAGGTAAGTCCAACTTCTACCCTTCCCAGAAAGGAGGGATCACAGACAGCACTTGTATGGCCTACCATTTTCAGTTTGTAGAGTTCGGGGCACAAGTG
Source organism: Ambystoma mexicanum (assembly GCF_040938575.1). Lineage (NCBI taxonomy): Eukaryota > Metazoa > Chordata > Amphibia > Caudata > Ambystomatidae > Ambystoma > Ambystoma mexicanum. The sequence continues at coordinate 679,081,289 of NC_090937.1, forward strand.
TCTTGTTGAGGAGTGGATGATGTAATTTTTACACACCTTAGTAAAATTATAATTTCTGATTTTCTTAAAGTACATAGTTTTCATGAAGAAACCACACCCCAATTTAATTATACACAATCCCAAGAATTACAAAGAGAAGTCCTATCCCCGACTGTATATAATCAAATCATGAACCTGTTCAAAAAATTGGATGAACTAAGTAATGATCTTAAAGAATGTTTGCAGTACGAGAAAAATCTGTCAACATTGTTTCCCTATCACTGTCCTTCTTACAACTGTCCCACTTGTCCTCAGCAACCATCCACATCAAATTCAGAACATTTTAAACAAAGACGCTTTGATGAAACCTCACTCCCTTTCTCTGCTCATGAGTATTGTACAAAAATTCCTAAGTTTCCCATTTATGTTTCACATTCAAATACCCCACCCCTTTCTTGAATAAATATATTTTTTATAGTATAAATGTTCTGTATTTTGTTTTGTAATATTTCTTTTTTTTTAAACTCCCATTATGACACTACGACTGTCCAGGGTTCCCACACTCAAAAATATGTCCGGTTTTGCATGACACACTTTTAATTAGTCCGCGGACATCACGCCTGTTCAACGGACACCCAGTGCATGCACCCTGCTATTCCAGCCCGATGGGTGTCCGCAGACAGCCGTCATGGCCGTGGACGGCCGCGGACACCATCATGTGACCACACGCATGCAGCGTGACGGGGGTTTCTGCGAACAGTGTCTGTGGTTGCAGACAGTTTCAACTAGATTTTCCGATATATAGGGTGTTTCAAGCTGAAACTTTTCCCTCAGCTCCCAGACCCATTCTTGGTTGATCTGGCAACTTTTTTACAACTTTTCAAGGACTATTTGCAACTCGGTAGTCCACAGACAGCGCAACTGTCTGTGGATAGTTCCTCTAAAGGGACACACATATTACTTTTCCTCATTCTCAATCTGGCTCTCCAGGAGACAGCACCTGCTTCGGAAAGCTATTAGGGAGATCTGCAATATTGCTTAAAATGGCATCTGCTATGGCCATTCATCCTCCAAAACCACCACCACCACCATCTGGAGGGCCTAAACAAGAGAACAGACATGGAGATACAGATGAGGATCAATAGGAAGAAGTAGATGAAGTGGAGGAAATCCCTATCTCCAGTACTCGGAGTGAGTCCTGGGTGTGGTGATTTTTTATGGCCGTTTGAAATGCACCAAATTATCGTGCAAGTAAGGTTTGATGCACTAAGTACTACTCAGTAACAGGAAACATGGCTTGTATTCCTATGGGACAACGTCCATGAGGTGCCACACCAAATCTAACCACCCGACTGCTCTGAGAAAGGCGATACCTTTCTCAGGTGAGAGTAGGTTGACATCCTCCACCCCATCATCTTCAACTGCTCTTGTTACCACAAAGGATACTCCTTCGGGTTAGAGGATCCCAGCAACAGCTTTACAGGCCATACAGAACACTGGTGACCCTTAGCTTTCGAGGTTCACAATGCTATGTTTGTACTGTGAAGCACCAATCTGTAGGGGGGAGCAGTTTTGGAGTGCTTTGGAGGCTGCAGTCATAGAACACAAGAAACACTCCCCCCACCCTAAATTAAAAGTCCTGCCCAACATCTTCCTCTGTCCACCTGCCCCTCTGTCTCTGTGGTTGGTGCTCCTTCCCCATCCCTCCCCCACTGACACCAACCACAGAGACTGAGGGGCAGGTGGACAGAGGAAGATGTTGGGCAAGCCTATAAAAAATACAAAATCGAAAAAACACAAAAAAGGTTCCTTTAGGAGCCACCTTTCACAGTTAAAACATAGAAGTGAGAAAAAATTCACAGACCCCTGTGCATCCTGCATATTATGTAGACAACGCAGTAGTCCTCGGAAATCTAAAAAAAACAGGTGGGGGGTAGGACAATTGAAATCATTTTAATTGTTTATGTTACAAAATGGTGGCTCTTAAAAGAACATTTGTGTGTCTTTGGCTTTTATATATTTATTTATGTATATGTATATATATATATATATATATATATATATATATATATATATATATTCAGTGAATAAACTTTGTTAAAGGGACATTATGGTTAAGTTGCGCTACTAAAAACCTATGAAATTCAGTGAAAAAACTTTGTTAAAAGGGACGTTATGGTTCCAAGTAAAACCAAAAAAAACTGGAATTCGCCAGTTATGGTAAGCTAAGCAACCATAATTTGCGCCACCACCTCTGCACTGCTAAGACTAACACCCACGACATCAAAGATGACATCACAAATGTCATTGAGGACATCACTGATGACATCACATGTCTGGCTCACTCTTTTTTCCTTTACTGACTTATTTAGGCCACATGGTTTTCTTCAGTAACAGTCAGAAACTAAAAATGTTATTTTATTTGTAGACGTATCCTTCAAGTAGGTTCTTACAGTAATTCCCTTAGAGTCCAGTCACATCATATGAAACATATACATAGGGGAAGACACGAGCTTGAAAGACAGCAATCCTTTTTGTGCATAAAGATAATCAATAGACTTATCAGCACTTTCTGATAGTTCTGCTGTTTTTTTATGGCTGCACTTTCGCTGTATGTGGTCATATTTGTATACATTGTACTCACACTACTTTCCTTGGGGTCCAATCACATCAAGTGATACATATATATAGGGTAAATAGCAGCTTTGAAACAGAGCAATAATTTATTTGCATGAAAATAATCAGTTAGGTTATGAATTGTTTCTGCTACTACTTCTGCTTTTTTGCTAACTTCACTTTCTCTGTATATAACCATATCTGTATGTGTTCTTGTCTCTTTGTGTTTTGTCTGTAGTAATGCAATTATGTAATACATGAGTTTTATTAGCTACTTCTTACATATTTCACAGTACACAAAATTCTATTAAGAAAACAATTATCATTTCATTATTCAACATATCAACATTGCGAATATTATACCTTTATCTTGTACACTGCACACAATGTTATGTTTCTGCATGAGTAGCTTAGTATACTAGATAGAACCCCATATTAGAATGCTATTTATATCAATGCATCGTTCAATGCACTAATTAGGGTATGATATTTATTGCAATGATCCTTGACACTTTTTCTCAACGTCATAATAAGAATCCCTTGTACAAATATTTTATGAAAAGTAAATACACATGTGATGTCATTAGTGATGTCATCAATTACATTTGTGATGTCATCTTTGATGTCGTGGGTGTTAGTCTTAGCAGTGCACGGTGGTGGCGCGAGTTATGGTTGCTTATCTTACCATAACTGGCGAATTTCAAGGGTTTTTCGGTTTTACTTGGAACCATAACGTCCCTTTAACAAAGTTTTTTCACTGAATTTCATAGGTTTTTAGTAGCGCAACTTAACCATAACATCCCTTTAACAAAGTTTTTTCACTGAATTTCATAGGTTGTTAGTAGCACAATTAAATAATAATAACTCTGACTTTATGTACATGTCAAATTGAACATACTGAACCTCCTCTACTGAGTTTGATGTCCGTGAACTCTTTTAATGTCCGCGGACATGTTCGGACAACAGCACTACTACCCAAAAACTCTGGGGGGGTTTTTTAATTGTTATATCATAACATATGAACATTTTACAAATTCACAAACCAGCACACATACACATTATATGTAGTAATACATAAGAAGTGTAACCCAACCCATATATGTAACGCACTAACCATTCATTTAAATACAATGGCCCTCATTACAAGTCATGCGGTGGACCATGGTGCTACTAGCACCATGGTCCATGCCGGATTCCGCCATGGTGGATCGCGGAATTACCGCCCCATTCCAAGGTGAGTGGGGCGGTAATTCCCCATTCACCATTTGCCCTTCCCCATTCCCATTTTTGCCCCATAGGGCATAATGGGGATGGGGAAGGTGCTAATTACGGCACCGTAGATTACGGTGCCGTAATTAGCACCAAGGTCGCTTAGCGCCTTGGACTTTAACGCCTGCAAAAATCAGGCGGTAAAGTGTGATTCAGGCATTAAGGGTTAACGGCGCCGACGGCGCCGTTAAACCCTTAACACCTGACTTGTAATGAGGGCCAATATGTTCTAAAATGGAATATACCAAAAGAAGGAAGATAGGCTTCCAACATAATTATCTCACAGACACTCCACAACCAAGAACAATAGCAGATCTACAGACCACTAAGAACATACCTTACCTGAAATAGTAAGTGTACTGCATTTTACCTATATATGTATAAACTTTCTGTATTAGATTAAAAAAAAATGATATTATGTTTTTTTTCTCACAGAAATGTCTAGTACTCTGGAGTGGCTAGAGGAGCATTTCCCACATGATGAAATGTAAGAAGATAGTGAATCTAATGGTAGACACTTTACAATTTAAACAATTTAATTATTATTGTTTTATATACATTTAACATGTATATATATATTTTTTTGTGCAGAGCATACCAAAATAGAAAGTACTACAGAAAAAGCTGTTATGGATAAGACTCTTCACAGCATACAAGAAAAAAATGATCTATTGTTGGCTAATTTTAATAATTTAAAAACCTTTGTGGAAGATCATTTTAAACAAAAAACCACGTACCATTGTCCCACATGTGCCTGTCCCTCCTCACCATATCCCAGTCAATTATCCCCAAACCCTCTCCATGAACCAAAACATTTTAATGATACTTCCATCCCTTCTTCACCTCATACAAATCCTGTTGAAACCCCTAATTCTCCTGTTTTTGTTTCAGTTTCTGCCTCACCTTCTCTGTCATAAATAAATCATACATGTTAAATAAAGTTACATTTTTATATTGTGTTCTAATTCATTTAATGTTTTTTTTTAAAAAGCAATTTAGGTGTCCGCGGACAGCGCGGGTGTCCGGAATGTCCGTAAAGAAACGAAAATGGAGGTGTCCTGAAGAACACTATACCTGTCCGTACTGTTCGCTAGCAAGTTGAAACTGTTCTAAGAACACATGCGTTGTCCTGAAATGTTCGTAAATAAACAAAATAGGGGTGTCCTGAGAACGGTATGCCTGTCCGTTTTGTTTGTAGGCAGGTTGAAACTGTTCTAAGAACACATCATGTGCCCTATAATGTTCGTAAATAAATGACATAGGGGTGTCCTTAGAACACTAAACCTCTCCGTAATGTTTGCATGCAAGTTGAAACTGTTCTAAGAACATGCACGGTGTCCAGAAATGTTTGTAAATAAACAAAATAGGTGTGTCCTGAGAACGGTATGCCTGCCCATTTTGTTCGTAGGCAGGTTCAAACAGTTCTAAGAACACATCATGTGCCCTATAATGTTCGTAAATGAACAAAATAGGGGTATCCTTAGAACACTATACCTCTCAGTAATATTTGCATTCAAGTTGAAACTGTTCTAAGAACACATGCGGTGTCCTGAAATGTTCGTAAATAAACAAAATAGTGGTGTCCTGAGGACGCTATGCCCGTCCGTATTGTTCTCAACCAAGTTGAAACTGTTCTAAGAACAAATGCCTGTCCGTAACTGTTCGTTTGACGTGTGACACACTTTTAATTACTTCAGAACCTGAACAGTGTTCGTAGAACATCAAGGCGCATACGCAAACCAATGTCCGTGCATTTGGTGTCCTGCGGACAGCAGCTCCCTTCGCGGACATGTTCGCGAAGCGATCACGTGACCGCGCCCATGCTGATCGTGTGTTCTGAATGCGGACACTATTGGTGTCCCCGAACAATTTAAAAGTACATTTTCAAGTATTTCACAATATTTTTCAATAAAAACTCACCATAGCACAAGTCCCACATACTAATCCTGAGTTTCTACACACTTTTTGAAACTTTTTGAACCTTTTTTTGTGTTCGATCTGTCCGCGGACAGCGCGCATGTCCGAGAACCGTGTACAAGCACCCCTATAAAAGTCCACGCCCTAGAGCTTATTCTCATTGTGTTTCTGGCTATTCTACAGAGCACAGCGAATTTTACTGCACCTGCAGATTTCCATCTTGAACCTGATGGCATCCATGGCTGCACTGCTGCCACCTGGTGCTGCATCTGCCTCAGCACCACCCCCACCACCACCACCTCCCCAAGAGCCTGAAGAGGGGAACAGTAGTGAGGATGCAGAGGAGGAAGAAGAGGATGATGAGGATGAGGTAGTTGAACTCCCTACCACCCGCACTCGGCGTGAGTCTTGGGTGTGGCGGTTATTTACCATTCGTGGGAATGGTCCTAAGGCTCGTGCGAACCAAGTCAGCGGCAACGAGTGCAAAATGGTACTCAGTCGCAGGAGGCTTGGTTCGTACAGCTTTGGGACCACTACCATGAAGCGACACCTAAGGTTATTTCACACTGGGGCCATTTGCAGGGTTGTACCTTGTGAGGAGCGTAGCAGGTTTACTTCCTCTACTTCATCCTCCGTTTCTGATCCTGTCACCACAAGGAACACTCCTGTGGGACCGCGTATTCCTCAAGCTGCCTCACAGGCCATACACAATGCTGATGACCCTTACCTTTTGAGGGTCACAGTTGTGTGTATGTACTGCGACGCAGTACTCTGCAGGGGGGAGCGACTTTGAAGTGCGTTTGAGACTATCGTCTCAGAGCACAAGAAGATCTGCTCACTACCCAAATAAAACCCACTCTACCTCTTCCTCTCTCAGTGCGCCCTTTCTTATCCCCGTGGTTGGTGTCCCCCCCTTTATCCTCCTTTCCCCTCCTCTCCTAGGGTGTCTTGTATAAAAAAACAAAAAAAAATATAAAACAACAAAAATCAAAAAAAATAAGGCTCTTTTCAGAGCCACCTTTCACAGTTAAAAAATAGAAGTGAAAATAAATGAAGCAGGGCCCTCTGTATTTTTTAGAAGACCGCGGACAGTCCACGGGCATCTAAAATTTGGGGTGCTGCCCTATCATAACCATTGCAATTTTCTCTGGGAGGAAGTGGTGGCTCTGAAAAGAGCCTTTTGGTGGTGTTTGTGTTTGAAAAATTATAAATACTGAACACTACTGCAAAATGGATGCTGTATGTATATTTCTCAGAAAAATCTGATTGCCAGCATAAGTTAGATGGACTCCATCTCTGCGAAAAATGTATGTATTACGAAACATAATATTTTCATTGTGAAAAGAGGACATGCCAAAATCTCTTAGAAAGCCACAAACAGCCTTATTGACATTGTGCCTTGTTTCTCCATTTGTGGACCAAATGAAGAAGAACGAAGCCACATTTGTCTCTGCACAATCCGTGAAAAAATTACGTGAGAATTTGGAAACATGTCCATGACCTTCCCAAGTCCTTCTTTCATTGCAAATTGCAAATAAATTCCAGACACATGTCCTAAACTGTTCCCTCCACAATGAATTATAATTATATCTGGATGTTGCTCTGTCTCCAAAGTAGCACAGAGAGGTATCAAGTCCAGCCACTTCATTGCACGTACTCCTTGCCAGTGTACTTCCACATGTGGGAATCCAAGATCTACAGCTTCTTCACAGCTTTCTGCATTCACCTTCAACCAATGTATCCACGAGTCTCCCAAAATCCAAACAATCTGTTTTCTGAAACACACAGCCATAGCTATCTGTTCTTCTCTCAGCAAAAAGAGTATCTGAGAAACTATCTCCTGGCACAACACACCCACTAAACTTTCCTGACCAATCCTTTCTATGCTCATTCTAATTTGCATGGCTTCCCAACCCAAAAATCCCCGGATGTAACACCCGATGTCCGCGAACTACCGCCATGTCCGTGGACATATCGTAACATGGACAGCCCTTCTACCATTTCCACTTCACTCTCTGTGCCATTCCCTCATTGGATGTAGCTAAGAAGTCATATGACCATCTACCAATCACATAGAAGACCTCTACATCTAACTGCATCATCATAGATCAGCACTGCAAATGTACTGTGAATCTCTCTGAGTACAAGTGTCATTTCATTGGAAAGCACCTTCTACAATAAATACTGTACAAGTCTCCAAGATTTTTAATTGCTGCTCCATGCATATCCATATGCATGAACACAAACCACAGGTATGCATATTTTCTGTAAAGTACATGTACAATTCTTCTAGTTTCATATAAACAGATTAACTGACTTTTAGCTTGTATAATCTGTAAAATGAATTTACTGTCTTTTTTTCCATCTCCTAAAATCAACTGTCACTTACAAACATTTATACTATTTATTTCTTTTTACACACACATATTCAAATCATGTTGAAGTAACATTTTTTAAATAAAATATATAGACTGCATATAGTCAAACAAAATTGCATGTACACACTATGTTCAAATCTCAAACAACAATACTTGTACAATAACATAAATATGTATTTATTTACTTACTTGTATTTATATAGCGCAACCAGCCCATGACATTGAGGCACTATTACTTGCAAGAGCTTAGTTACAGGAATAGTGGTATTCAGTGGTACATTATGAATTTCACAAGGCATATTTTGTTTGCTACAGTTAGTCATTGCAATACAGTTTATTCATTAAGAACATATGATATGTATTCAACTGGTGCGACATATTTTATGTGAATAAGATAGTTTTAATGGTTTTGAGGAAGGCGCTGAGGATGTCAGTTAAAAAAATCAATATCTAAATTAAAAACAGCGTTATATACAAACAAAATTACTATTTTGTTTCTTTTACAATTGCCGTGAAGACCATTCTCCTGAAAAGAAGCAGCCGAATTTGAAGTACAATGAACAACTTAGAAGTAACCTCTCATTTTAGAAGAAAAGTGAGTTGAAAACCAATTTAATATTTGTATTATTACTCAAACACACTGTAATGTTAATTCATGCTATTTCTGTGCCTAAAAATAGAGATTGTGCACCATTCTGTCCAAAACTCTTCATTTCTTAAACAGCGATTTACAGCCAGAATGGCCCACAAATTCCTATTTTTCGACACACAAATTACCCAACTCAGCCACTAGAATTTTGATGTTATAGAACAAACAACTGTTTTAATTGTATAGCATTAGATTTGCTATTTGTACTTCTCCACACCACTAGCTTACTTTTTTCAGTCATCTGAACCCCAGTTTAGTAACACATTAATTCAAGAATACCCATCCCTACTAGTTGTAGTTGCCCAATGCACAATCACACACCATTTAATGAAGAAGCATACAAACAAAAGCAAACAAATACAATTGCCATACATAGAAGTGGTCGAGATTATGAAAAAGTTAATAATACCATAATGGAACAAGAAGTACTGCTTACAAAACTATGCCCTGAAAACTTAGAATTACCTCTCCATTCAACTGAATCAGAATGTCTAGTGTACAAATGGCCATGCACGTCAATGTGTAACATTCCCAAAATATTTTTCAAGTAATTACGCCAATTCCTCAATCAATATGTGAAAGGCAAAGACAAAATCAAAATGAAACTGCTGCAAAATGTAGATACCTGTCCAGTGGACAAGTATACAGGACTACAAGGACATTAATTGGCCAGCATTACAGGACCTACTTGCAAAACCACCTTCCATGATATAAAAAGGATATCAACACATCATTCAACTATAGGAAATCTAGTCTATAAACTGTACTATGCTAACAGTCCTGCTTAAGCACTAGCCAATTTAAATAACATTCTTCTACATGATACAGCAAGAGACCTACTTGAAGAAATCGACTATATCCAGAAAAAGTATTTTGGAAGTGAAAGCCACTTACAGAATGAAATAGCTTTAAACCATATTCGCAACAATTCTACGCATGGCAACCTTTTACTACACACATACAAAAAAGAAATACTAAAATTTAAAAGTACATCAGCTGAAGTACCAAACCATGTTTGTGTATGCTGCCGCAGAACTTTTTATAAAAGTAACACAAAAACTGTAGACCTATCATACAAAATAGAAGACAATGAAGATTCGAAATGGTTTACCCCTTAATACTTTGCAGTTACTGAACTACAAAACTTGACAACAACCAAACTCCTTCACGGGCTATCACAAATAATTTGGAATTATATACACTACCAAAACCCCTACAAAAACTTAATTTATATGAGAGCATCATAATTCAAACAGTGCACCGATTTCAAGCAATAATACGCCTTCAAACAAAAACAGCAAAATTGCCTCCCTCTGAATTAGTGAAAGGTATTCGTGGAAAAGTAGTGTATTTACTATTAGATCTAAAAGAAAATGTGCACACTCTAGGAGTGCAATGTCCAATGCAGCAATCTTTAATTATCTTAGTAAATGGAGTACCTACAAAAGACAAACAAATATGGCAACAGCTGGTAGATTTATATAAAGTTAGACAAGCCTTGCAATATCTTAAAGCGAATAATGAATACTACAAAGAAATTAATATTGAAGAAAACTTGAAGGATACAACTGACACAAGAAGCTGGTCAATTTGAGCTCCCAGATCAATTATCAAATATTTTAGACCATTATACAATTCATCCATTGCACTCTAATGACACCATACAAGATGCACTAGAAACGTACCAAATGCGTCAAACAAAAGGATCACCAATCAGCAAATGGGAAAAAAGTATAGAAGCACATGCTTTTTCTCTACTCTTTCCTACTGGCAAAGGAGGAAGGTACGATGATAGACCTATTCAAATATCAGCATCAGAATACTGCTCATTACAGATGTATTCTGAAGATCCCAGATTTAGACAAAATGTGGAATACATATTCCACCTACTAGCGAACTAGTGAACTAGCAACCTTATGTTACGGAGTTGCACACACATTAAAATCAGGATCTCACTTTCAAAATATGTCAGCTACACAATTATTACAAAAAGTGCAACAAAGAGATGAGGTTTTACAATCAAATATTACAAATCTATTAGCAAATATGCATGGTACTAAATAGTACTGGTTTCGACGTCATGGAGATGTATGTTGTATGATCAGAAACCTTGGCCCACCCACTTGGTTTGTTACATTAAGTTGTGCAGAATATGCATGGGAAGATTTACATAACTTCCTACGCATATCAAACAAAAACAGAAGAAACATAGATATACTAACACCTGGAGAACTTTGTTCTCTGGATCCTGTTAATGTTTCAAGATATTTTCACCATCGCTTCATTGCTATGCTACACTTTATTTGTAATAAAACTGTTCCTCCCCTTGGAGAAGTGCAACGCTTCTTTTGGAGAAAAGAATACCAAGCCAGAGGAGCACCACATATCCACATGCTTTTATGGATTAAAGATGCTCCTAAATTTGGTCAAGATAGTGATTCCACTGTTTTACAGTTTATTGAAAAATATGTCACTTGTGAAATTACATCAGAAGTCACAAATAGTGATTTTCATGCACAAATTTTACAATTTCAAAGACACAAATGTGGCAAATATTGTCATTGCAAATACAAAAACAAAGGGAAATACTACACCAAATGTTGCTTTGGTTTCCCTAGACCGGTTACAAATACAGGTATGGTGAACAACCTCATGCCTTCAGTTAGACATAGTGTTAAAGGAAAGTCACCTAAAGATACATATTAAATAAAAAGAACAGAAGAAGACATAGATGTGCAGTACATTGCAGACAATTCCACTGCAATTGCGCAATATTTTACAGCATACTTAACCAAAGCAGAAAAAACAGACCTCCAAGACCTCTGGAATGACCTGTCATCAGATAAAACAGTGTCTCAGAAATTATACTGCTTGGGCATTCTCTATGGGAGGCATAAAAATGCTCTCCCATAGAGAATGTGGATCCTATGAAGCAGCAGATCGTTTAACTGGTACTGCATTGTATGGTAAATCTGAAAATATAGTATGGCTAAGTCTTGGTCCTGCTAAATATAGAAAAAGAGTTCTAAAATCATACGAAGATAGAGAAACAATAGCCAAACATGATCCCAACAGCCAAGACATTTAAAAAAAACAATTTATTAGACACATACTACCCAAACAGAAGTAATACTTTGGAAACCATGTGTCTATACCACATAGCCCAAAACTTCACATACAAAAATAATATAAAACCTGATGAAAAAAAAAAAGGTAAATACAGAGTGACAAACTGTGAAGGCAGCTTAGTAAAACTCACCAAACCAAATTTAATTAATCATATCAAATTGTCATTAAAGACTCCTGAACATAAAGAACTATATTACATGTCCCTGCTACAACTCTTTAAACCATGGAGAAAAGAAGAGGAAATACTAGATAACTATGACTCATAGGAAGACGCTTTCAAAGCAAATGAAAGCACTATAACTGATGTACACTTTACACAGTACAAAACAATGTTGCACAATGAACAGCAACACGAAGAAGAACTCCAGTCCCAAATAGATAAGGACACTCCTGACAGTAGTCAACCTTCTTTTACAGGAAGCCAAGAACCACTGGAAGAACCACTAATAACAAATGAGGCAGAATTAGCTATGTCAGAAGTAGAAAACACCATGTGTCAGTATGAAGATAAAGAAGACTTAACTATACTACAATCAAAACTAAACAATGAGAAACGTAGCATTTTTCAAGAAGTAACAAAAGAAATTACACATGGTGTACAACATGAAAACAAAGAATGCACCTGCCAAAATTACAAACCTATACTACTGTACGTCAGTGGTGAAGCTGGTTCTGGCAAAACATTCCTAATCAAAATCATCAGTAAGTTCCTTCAACAATTGTCAAACAACAAACTCTCAGCTGTTGTCACTGCTCCCACAGTTTTAGCTGCCTACAACATAGGTGGTGTCACTTTACACCGATTACTACTCCTGCCAGTAGAACACCAAAACAAATTAGTCTATTACAAACTTTCTACAGGAGCTGCAATGGAACTACACAGAGTATTAAAACGAATGAAAATGCTACTAATAGATAAAGTGAGCATGGTGTCCAACCTAATGTTCGGTTTGATTGACCTCAGATTACAAGAAGTACTCAAAACAAACTACAAAGAGCTCTTTGCAGGAAAACACATTATTGTTTTCGGAGATCTTCTTCAATTGACACCAGTAAAAGATGAGCCTATTTTTAAAACATTAGGACACACACTCTGCCGTAAAACTGTTGGCAGCATTGGAAATGTCAACCTTTGGCAACATTTCCAATACAGAGAATTAACAGAAAACATGCTGCAATCTGCAGATCTCACTTATGCCAACATCTTAAAAAGTATTAGAGTTGGTATACTATCTAAAGAAGCACACGCAATATTGAAAACCCGGCACATTCATGCACTTTATGGCGAAATGCATGTGCTACAGATGTTATGGAACAATTACCCCATACAAATGTCAATTGTATGGCCTTAATGCCAACTCTTGCAAGCTGTTTCAAATTCAATGAAATAATGTTAAATAAAGAAATGCAACCAATAATGGAAATTAGAGCCACAGAAAAACTAGATGTACATGGTATGACACTACTCATGTGTGAGCGAGCCACAACAAGACTAAATAGTTTAGAAAATTCAATCTCCAACACAGCTGGGTTAGAAAAGATATTAAAATTATCCTCAAATTGCAGAGTAATGCTTAAACGTAACCTTGACGTGGACCAAGCACTAGTTAATGGAGCACTGGGTACAGTTTTTGGCTTTCAAACATACCCACTTGACAACAAAATTCAGTTTGTCAATATTCACTTTGACAAACTTTCAGAAGTAAAAAGGATAGGACGCTCAACAGCTTGATTCTTTCTCTTCAAAGACATGTATGTACGCAGAGAACAATTTTCTCTAACTCTTGCATACGCAGTCACCATTCATAAATCACAAGGTCTTACCCTAGACAAAGCAATGATAGACATTGGTCACACAGTCTTTAAAGAAGGCATGAGGTACATAGCACTATCACGCTGACGTACACTTGACGGCCTATATGTAATCAACTTTGATGCAAGTAAAGTAAACGCTGATATTCCTTGCATTTTAGAATACAATAGACTTCGCTCACTATACACCCACCATCTAAACACAAAGTCTGTTCTACAAAAAGTAAAATGTCATAAAAGAAAACTAAACCAAACAGAAATGCAACAGGATGTCACTGCAAATCCTCCAAAGAGAGTAAAAGAAACTAAAACTTCATCAAGTACTACACACATAAAAGAACCAATTAGGGAAAGTAAACCAGGTACTTCGTCAAAGAAGGAAAACAAACTAAAAATAAATTCAATCAGATACAGAGCTAGCTGGTCCATTTAAACTCTCAAATATAGTTGGAGTAAGATATATATATCAATACCTAATTGTGAATCCATTCCATTTCAGCAACTTGTACAAAATGCAAACCATGGTAGATTATGTACTACCTGCAAATCGGATAATTGCTCCACCTTATTAATTCAAACACATGGTAAATACGTAATACTAATGCTTCTACGTTACAATGCAGATGGTACCAAAAACAACTGCAAGCTGACTGGATTCACACATGGTCAAGTATCACTTGGTAAGAAAACCTTCAGAACAATAGGTATAATCTACGACGCAGGAGCCACAACCAATTCAGTTCACTACACTGCATATATAAAAAAGAAATGTGGATGGTTTGAATGTAATGAAAGTACCATTACTCTAAAGCAGAGATTACCAGCAAATCTTTCAAACGTGTATTTAATGTTCTTAAAACCAAAATTTATTAACTAAACTGTACTTAAACCTGAAGTAAACTTGTAGTAAAAAAAAATATAAACTGTTAGAATATTCCAACAGGTATCTAACTGCCCATAATTTTACAATAACAGATAAATCAATACCACTAAAATATATCAAAAATAGACAGTTAGAATACACCAAATGGTATCTAACTTCTCAAAAATTTTACAATATCCAAACAAATAAATGATATGTAACTGCTCCAAAAATTTGCAACAAGCCAGTATATAGAGCATTAGCCAGAAACAACAAGTGAACACTGAAAACAAACAAATAGACTGTATCATAAAAAAATAGTTTTTTTAATCCAACATGGATTTTTTTCTCCCACAGACCCAATGATTTTAGCAACAAACACAGAAACTGAGCAAATTGCACAGTACACTGGTTTGTAATGTACTAAATATGAGGGTAAAAAAAAAATGTTGATTATTCAATGTTATAAGTCGTTACAAAATACCAATACTAACATGATCTTTTCTTTTATCAAAGAAATGAACAAGAAATACATGTACTCCAGTTACTAATCAAAACAGTAAGTATATTATAATAAGTACAACCATCGCAGCATTTCACACCCATAGTGGTTTATAACTTTGTTCCTTATAAATTTGTTTTTGGATCCCAAAGTTATAAGCCACTATGAGTGTGATATGCTGCGGTGGTTGTGGCCAGGTCATAGACTCTTTAGTGCATGGCCATATGGCCATGCTCCCAAGACTTTATGCCCTGGCCACAACCTCCGCAGCATATCACACCCATAAAGTCAAACATTTTAACTATGCCTTATGGGAACTTTTAATGTCCACGGACATAATGGGCCTCATTACGACTCAGGCGGTAAGGGTTTTACGGCGGTGTAAACAGCGCCGACCCTTACCGCCTGAGTACGAGGTCCCTTAGCGCCATGGCGGATTTAACACCTGCTTTTAGCAGGTGTTAAAATCCATGGCGCTAAGGGACCATGGAATTAATTACGCCACCGTAATTCACGGGGGCGTAATTAACGCCTTCCCCACTCCCATTATGCCCTATGGGGTAAAAATGGGAATGGGGAAGGGTAAATGGGGATTGGGGACTTACCGCCCCGCCAACCTCGGAATGGGGCGGTAAGTCCGCCAACCACCATGGTGTAAACGTAGTTTACGCCATGGTGGTAAAGTCACGGCCCAGAAGGTAACTTACCGCCTGGGTCGTAATGAGGCCCAATGAGTGTTCTTAGAAAACTTTCAACTTGCCAGCGAACTATACGGACAGCGTCCCCAGGACACCCCCATTTTGTTCATTTACGAACATTTCAGAACACTGCGAGTGTTCTTAGAACAGTTTCAGCTTGCTTGCGAACAACACGGACAGCGTCCTCAAGACACACCATTTTCGCTTATTTACGGACATTTCAGGACACCACGAGTATTCTTAGAACACTTTCAGCTTGCAAGCAAACAATACGGACAGCGTCCTCAGGACACCCCCATTTTGTTTATTTATGAACATTTCAGGAAACCGCGAGTGTTCTTAGAACACTTTCAACTTGCCAGCGAACAATACGGACAGCGTCCTCAGGACACCCCCATTTTGTTTATTTACGAACATTTCAGAACACCGCGAGGGTTCTTAGAACAGTTTCAGCTGGCTTGCAAACAACACGGACAGCGTCTTCAGGACCCACCCTTTTCGTTTATTTACGGACATTTCAGGACACCGCAAGTATTCTTAGAACACTTTCAGCTTGCAAGCGAACAATACAGACAGCATCCTCAGGACACCCCCATTTTGTTTATTTACAAACATTTAGCGGACATCACAAGTGTTCTTAGAACACTTTCAACTTGCCAGCGAACGATACGGACAGCGTCCTCAGGACACCCCTATTTTGTTTATTTACGCATATTTCCGGACACCGCGAGTGTTCTTAGAACACTTTCAACTTGCCAGCGAACAATATGGACCACGTCCTCAGGACACCCCATTTTGTTTATTTACAAACATTTCGGAACACCGCAAGTACTCTTAGAACAGTTTCAACTTGCTTGCAAACAATACGGACAGACATAGCATTCTCAGGACACCTCCATTTTGTTTATTTATGCACATTTGAGGACACCACATGCGTTCTTAGAACAGTTTCATCTTGGTTGCTAACAATACGGATGGGCATAGCGTCCTCAGGACACCCCTATTTTGTTTATTTACGAACATTTCAGGACACTGCGAGTGTTCTTAGAACACTTTCAAGTTGCCAACTAACAATACGGACAGCGTCCTCAGGACACCCCCATTTTGTTGATTTACGAACATTTCAGGACACCGCAAGTGTTCTTAGAACACTTTCAACTTACCAGCGAACAATACGGACAGCGTCCTCAGGACACCCTCATTTTGTTTATTTACGAACATTTCAGGACACTGCGAGTGTTCTTAGAACACTTTCAACTTGCCAGCGAACAATACAGACAGTGTCCTCACGACACCCCCATTTTGTTTATTTATGAACATTTCAGGACACCACGAGTGTTCTTAGAACACTATCAACTTATCTATGAACAAAACGGACAGGCATACTGTTCTCAGGACACCCCCATTTTATTTAATTACAAACATTTCAGGACACCGCATTGTCAAAACTTGACAGCGAACAATACGGACAGCATCCTCAGGACACCCCCATTTTGTTTATTTATGAACATTTCAGGACACCGCAAGTGTTCTTAGAACACTTTCAGCTGGCTTGCAAACAACACAGACAGCGTCTTCAGGACACACCCTTTTCGTTTATTTACGGACATTTCAGGACACAGCAAGTATTATTAGAACACTTTCAGCTTGCAAGCGAACAATACGGCAGCGTCCTCAGGACACCCCCATTTTATTTAATTACAAACATTTCAGGACACCGCGTTCTCAAAACTTGCCAGCGAACAATACGGACAGCATCCTTGGGAAACCCCCATTTTGTTTATTTACAAACATTTCAGGACACCGCAAGTGTTCTTAGAACAGCTGCAGCTGGCTTGCGAACAACACGGACAGCATCTTCAGGACACACCCTTTTCGTTTATTTACGGACATTTCAGGACACCGCAAGTATTCTTAGAACACTTTCAGCTTTCAAGCGAACAATACAGACAGCATCCTCAGGACACCCCCATTTTGTTTATTTACGAACATTTAGCAGACATCACAAGTGTTCTTAGAACACTTTCAACTTGCCAGCGAACAATACGGACAGCGTCCTCAGGACACCCCCATTTTATTTAATTACAAACATTTCAGGACACCGCGTTCTCAAAACTTGCCAGCGAACAATATGGACAGCATCCTCGGGAAACCCCCATTTTGTTTATTTACAAACATTTCAGGACACCGCAAGTGTTCTTAGAACAGCTGCAGCTGGCTTGCGAACAACACGGACAGCATCTTCAGGACACACCCTTTTCGTTTATTTACAGACATTTCAGGACACCGCAAGTATTCTTAGAACACTTTCAGCTTGCTAGCGAACAATAGAGACAGCATCCTCAGGACACCCCCATTTTGTTTATTTACGAACATTTAGCGGACATCACAAGTGTTCTTAGAACACTTTCAACTTGCCAGCGAACAATACGGACAGCGTCTTCAGGACACCCCCATTTTGTTTATTTACAAACATTTCAGGACACCGCGAGTGTTCTTAGAACACTTTCAACTTGCCAGCGAACAATACGGACAGCATCCTCAGGACACCCCCATTTTGTTTATTTACGAACATTTCAGAACACCGCAAGTACTATTAGAACAGTTTCAACTTGCTTGCAAACAATACTGACAGACATAGCGTTCTCAGGACACCTCCATTTTGTTTATTTACGCACATTTGAGGACACCACATGTTTTCTTAGAACAGTTTCAACTTGGTTGCGAACAATACAGACAGCGTCCTCAGGACACCCCCATTTTGTTTATTTACGAACATTTCAGGACACCGCGAGTATTCTTAGAACACTTTCAACTTGCCAGCGAACAATACAGACAGTGTCCTCAGGACACCCCCATTTTGTTTATTTATGAACATTTCAGGACACCGCAAGTGTTCTTAGAACACTATCAACTTATCTATGAACAAAACGGACAGGAATACTGTTCTCAGGCACCCCCATTTTATTTAATTACAAACATTTCAGGACACCGCGTTCTCAAGCTTGCCAGCGAACAATACGGACAGCGTCCTCAGGACACCCCCATTTTGTTTATTTACGAACATTTCAGGACACCGCGAGTGTTCTTAGAACACTTCCAACTTACAAGCGAACAATACGGACAGCGTCCTCAGGACACCCCCATTTTGTTTATTTACGAACATTTCAGGACACCGCAAGTGTTCTTAGAACACTTTCAACTTGCCAGTGAACAATACGGACAGTGTCCTCAGGACACCCCCATTTTGTTTATTTATGAACATTTCAGGGCACCGCAAGGGTTCTTAGCACACTATGCACTTATCTATGAACAATACCGACAGGCATACTGTTCTCAGGACACCCCAATTGTATTTAATTATAAACATTTCAGGACACTGCATTCTCAAAACTTGCCAGCGAACAATACGGACAGCGTCCTCAGGACACCCCATTTTGTTTATTTATGAACATTTCAGAACACCGCGAGTACTCTTAGAACACTTTCAACTTGCCAGTGAACAATACGGACAGCGTCCTCAGGACACCCCCATTTTGTTTATCTACGAATATTTCAGGACACTTCGAGTGTTCTTAGAACACTTTCAACTTGCCAGCGAACAATATGGACAGCGTCCTCAGGACACCCCCATTTTGTTTATTTACGAACATTTCAGGACACCACAAGTGTTTTTAGAACACTTTCAAGTTTCCAGCGAACAATACAGACAGCGTCCTCAGGACACCCCCATTTTGTTTATTTAAGAACATTTCAGGACACCGTGAGTGTTCTTAGAACACTTTCAACTTACCAGCAAACAATACGGACAGCGTCCTCAGGACACCCCCATTTTGTTTATTTACGAACATTTCAGGACACCGCAAGTGTTCTTAGAACACTATCAACTTATCTACGAACAAAACGGACAGGCATACCATTCTCAGGACACCCCCATTTTATTTAATTACAAACATTTCAGGACACCGCGTTCTCAAAGCTTGCCAGCGAACAATACGGACAACGTCCTCAGGACACCCCCATTTTGTTTATTTACGAACATTTCAGGACACCGCGAGTGTTCTTAGAACACTTTCAACTTACAAGCGAACAATACGGACACCGTCCTCAGGACACCCCCATTTTGTTTATTTACGAACATTTCAGGACACCACGAGTGTTCTTAGAACACTTTCAACTTGCCAGTGAACAATACGGACAGTGTCCTCAGGACACCCCCATTTTGTTTATTTATGAACATTTCAGGACACCGCAAGGGTTCTTAGAACACTATGAACTTATCTATGAACAAAACGGGAAGGCATACTGTTCTCAGGACACCCCCATTGTATTTAATTATAAACATTTCAGGACACTGCATTCTGAAAACTTGCCAGCGAACAATACGGACAGCGTCCTCAGGACACCCCCATTTTGTTTATTTATGAACATTTCAGAACACCGCGAGTACTCTTAGAACACTTTCAACTTGCCAGCGAACAATACAGACAGCGTCCTCAGGACACCCCCATTTTGTTTATTTAAGAACATTTCAGGACACCGTGAGTGTTCTTAGAACACTTTAAACTTACCAGCAAACAATACAGACAGCATCCTCAGGACACCCCCATTTTGTTTATTTACGAACATTTCAGGACACCGCGAGTGTTCTTAGAACACTATCAACTTATCTACGAACAAAACGGACACGCATACCATTCTCAGGACACCCCCATTTTATTTATTTACGAACATTTCAAGACACTGCATTCTCAGGACACCCCCATTTTATTTATTTAACAACATTTCAGGACATCGCGAGTGTTCTTAGAACAATTTCAACTTACCAGCGAACAATACGGACACATATTGCGTCCTCAGAACACCCCCATTTAGTTTATTTAGAACATTTCAGAACAGCTGTGTTGTCCGCAGACAAATCGAACACAACAAGAGGGTCTACCACATAAAAAAATACAACATTTAACCCATCTCATACTCTCACACCCCCCCAAACAGTCTTACACACCAACACACACTACTAAATACAATTTTTCAACCAAGTTTCAATGCGCTGTCCGCGGACGTCCGCGAATCCAAGATGGCGGGCGCTACCGAAAATCTGACGCGCTTCACACTCTACACCGTCCAATCAGCGAACATGATGCATGTCCGCAGACATGACGAAAGTAGATTGGCCAATCAGGACACTCTCCACGGAGCGAACAGGGAAGTGTGTCCGCGAACCGAACACAGATATCACTAATTTTTTTTACCTACTTTTTGGTCATTTTTAAAAGAACTACTGGACGGATTTTCCCCAAATTCGCAAAAGCACGCTTTCGGGACCAAGCCTGTACTCCTGGTCCAAATTTGGTGAAAATCCGTCCAGCGGTTTGAGCTGCAGGCACGAGCAAAGTTTTTTCCCCATTCAGTCTAAGGGAAAAAAAAGTTTTGGGGCCCCCCTTTATAACTTTGCCCCCCCTGGACGAATTCTGACCAACCGTTGGAAAAAAAGTTCAGAGTGGGTGATATACTCGTTTTTCAAAGTTTGGTGAGGATTCCTCCAGGGGGAGCAAAGTTATACGCCGCCCAAAAAGTGCTCTTCCTATGGAAACAGCAACTTAACCATAACTACACGGCCACTACCATGGCTGTGTAAAATATATATATATATATATATATATATTCAGTAAAAAACTTTGTTAAAGGGGCGTTATGGTTCAAAGTAAAACCGAAAAACCCCATAGATTCGGCAGTTATGGTAAGATAAGCAATCATAACTCGCGCCACCGTGCACTGCTAACACTAACACCCAAGACATCAAAGATGACATCACAAATGTCATTGATGACAGCACTGATGACATCACATGTGCATTTACTTTTCATGAAAACTCTGTAGGAGGGATTCTTATAATGTTGACCAAAAAGTGTCAAGGATCATTTGAATAAATATCATGAGCTAATTAGTGCATTAAGCAATGCATTGATATAAATAGCATTCTATTATGAAGTTCTATCCAGCATACTAAGCAACTCATGCAGACACCTAGGCAGTGTGTGCAGTATACATGATGAAGGTGCAATATTCATAATCTTGCCATGTAGAATAATGAAATGATAACTGCTTTCTTATTAGAGTTTTGCGTACTGTGAAACATGTAATAAGTAGCTAATAAAACCCACTTAATACATAATTACCTTATTACAGACAAAACACAAAGAGACAACAACACATACAAATATGAGTATATACAGGGACTGAGAAGTAAGCAAAAAAGCAGAAGTAGTAGCAGAAAGAGTTCATAACCTAACTGATTATCTTTATGCAGAGAAATGATTGCTCTGTTTCAAAGCTGCTACTTACTGTATATATGTGTATCAAATGATGTCAGTGAACCCTAAGGAAAGGAGTGTGAGTACAATGTATACAAATATGAGCATATACAGGGAAGGTATAGTAATAAAAATAAAACTATGAGAAAGTGCTGATAACTCTAATGATTATCTTCATGCACTGAAAGGATTGCTCTCTTTCAAGCCTGTGTCTTCCGCTATATATATGTTTCATATGATATGACTTGAACCTAAGTCTACAAATATAGTACCTTTTCAATTTTTACTTCCTGACTGTTACTGAAGAAAACTATGTGGCTTAGATATGTCAGTAAAGGAAAAAAAGGGAGAGCCAGCCATGTGATGTCATCAGTGATGTCATCAATGACATTTGTGATGTCCTCTTTGATGTCCTGGGTGTTAGTGTTAGCAGTGCACGGTGGCGCGAGTTATGGTTGCTTATCTTACCATAACTGACGAATTTCAGGGGTTTTTCGGTTTTACTTTGAACCATAACGTCCCTTTAACAACGTTTTTTTACTGAATTTGATAGGTTTTTAGTAGCGCAACTTAACCATAACGTCCCTTTAACAAAGCTTTTTTACTGAATTTCATATGTTTTTAGTAGCACAACTTAACCATTATATCCCTGACTTTAAATACATGTAACATGGAACATATTGAACCCCTAGCTAGTGATTTCGATGTCCGCGGACTACCGCCATGTCCGCGGACATATCGAAAATCTGAGCGTGGTGAATGTAAATTTAAATAGTGTGCCCCATTTCCCCTTTGAGATTGGCTCTGAAAAGAGCTGTTTTTTGAGGGGGTTTTTGCAGATGCTTGACAGACACCTGTTATTTTGTATTTTTTTTTCTTACTTTACTCCTAAAATCTTCACATAACTTTCTCCAAAGCAACCCTTACATTCCAAAACAGAATGGCATTTCCCATAAAAGATAAGGAAATGCCATCTTCTTTAAAATAAACAGCATTACTGGAATCAATATTCTCATTATTACAGAAGAACATACCAGCTCTAAGCATGAAGGCACACATGCCTCGGTTGATTACACACCTAGCATTGTTTTGCTGAGGACAAAAAACTGAACTATTGTCCCATATTGGCCTAGGTACTAATCCAGAAAAAATTACTTTGGCATTTGGAAGGATGTTCATTACTGCTTGAACCAAGTGTTCCAAATCTGCCAACAAAGTAGGGGCACTGCCATAGCCCAAATGGAAAGCACCATAGTGCAAAACTACCACATGGGGACTGTTCATCCTGCCCATATCTTCACAAACTTGTACAATTCCCTGTACATTGCAATCAGGCACAGTGCTCCACACCACCTCCACTCCTTTAACATCAAAACTCTTTGCAACATGCCTGCATTGAGCATACTGTTGTAAACCATGAACATATCTCCAAGCACCAACACCCTGACTTTCTCCACTTCTGCCATCTTCACTACACACAGTCTCTTTGAACACAAATCCACAACCTCAACATCTGATTGGCTGATCCCTACAGTCTTCTTTCCATGCTGGATTTGCTGGAAAACCCTGGATGTAGCACGCCCTGTCAACGGACCGCGTAACTCTTAGACAGCCATTCTACCATTTCCACTTCACTCTCTGTGCCATTCCCTCATTGGATGCAGCTAAGCAGGCACACAATACGGAGAATGTCCTCAGAACACCCCCATTTTGTTTATTTTCGAACATTTCAGGACACCGTGAGTGTTCTTAGAACACAATCAACTTGCCAGCGAACAATACGGACAACGTCCTCAGAACACCCCCATTTTCTTTATGTACGAACATTTCAGGACACCGCGAGTGTTCTTAGGACACTTTCAGCTTGAGATCGAACAGTACAGACATCGTCTTCAGGACACCCCCTGCAAACATTCCAGGACCCCACAAGTCTTCTTAGAACACTTTCAACTTGACACCGAATCCATTCTGTTTATTTACGAACATTTCAGAACAGCCGTGTTGTCCGCAGAAAAATCAAACACAACAAAAGCATCTAGCACATAAAAAAAACAGAACATTGAACCTATCTCATACTCCCCCACCCTCCCCAAACACTCTTACACACCAATACACTCCACTAAACACAATTTTTAACCCAAGTTTCACTGTGCTGTCCGCGGTCGTCGGCGAATACAAGATGGCGGGTGCCACAAAAAATCTGACGCGCTCCACGCCCCATGCCCCACGCCATCCAATCAGCGAACACGTTGCATGTTCGCGGACATCGCGCAATCCGCTCGGCCAATCAGGGCACTGTCCACGGAGCGAACCGGGAAGTCCGTCCGCGAAGCAAATGGAGATATCGCTAATTTTTTTGCCTTACATTTTGGTCATTTAAAAAAAAACTACTGGACGGATTGACACCAAATTTGCAAAAGCACGCTTTCGGGACCAAGCCCCCACTCCTGCCGCACATTTGGTGTAAATACGTCCAGCGGTTTGGGGTGTAGGCGTGAGCAAAGTTTTTTCCCATTATGTCTTTGGGAAAAAACCAAAGTTTTGGGACCCCACCCTATAACTTTGCCCCCCCTGGACAGAACCTCTCCAAACTTTGCAAAAAAATTCAGAGTGGGCCATATACTTTTTTTTGCAAAGTTTGGTGAGGATTCGTCCAGAGGGAGCGAAGTTATAAGCCACCCAAAAAATGCTCTTCCAATGGAAACAGCAACTTAATATTAACTACATGGATGCTACCGCGTCCATGTAATATATATATATGTATATATATATATTATATATTACACATTACATGGCCACGGTAGTGGCCATGTAGTTATGGTTAAGTTGCTGTTTCCATAGGAAGAGCACTTTTTGGGCGGCTTATAACTTCGCTCCCCCTGGACGAATATGGCCCACTCTAATTTTTTTTGCAAAGTTTGCTGAGGTTTGGTCCAGGGGGGGCAAAGTTATAGGGGGGGTCCCAAAACTTCTTTTTTTCCTATAGACATAATGGGAATAAACTTTGCTCATGCCTACAGCCCAAACCGCTGGACGGATTTACACCAAATTTGCGGCGGGAGCAGAGGCTTGGTCCCGAAAGCGTGCTTTTTTTATTTGGTGTAAATCCGTCCAGTAGTTTTTAAAAAAATGACAAAAATGTAAGTGAAAAAAATTTGTTATATCTGTGTCTGCCTTGCAGACACACTTCCCTGTTCGTTCCGCGGACAGGACAGGGATTGGGCAAGCGCTTGTGTGATGTCCGTGGACATCTGACGTGCTTTGCTATTGGATGCCGTGAAGCGTGCAGTGCGTCGTATTGTGAGAGACGCCCAGCATCTTTTTTCATCGGTTCATCAGAGCGTTGCACAGTAAGCTCCATGTGTTCCTCCCGTTCCCCCCACCCCCCACTCATGGCCCATGTCTCTCTCCCATTCCCCCCACCCCCGCTCATGCCCTGAGTCTCCCCTGTTCCCCCCCACCCCCTGCTCATGGCCCATGTCTCCCCTGTCTCCCCCACCCCCCGCTCATGGCCCGTGTCTCCCCTGGTCCCCCCACCCCCCACTCATGCTCAGTGTGTTCCTCCCATTCCCCCCGCCCCCTGCTCATGCTCCATGTCTCTCTCCCATTCCCCCCACCCCCCGCTCATGGCCCGTGTCTCTCTCCCATTCCCCCCACCCCCGCTCATGGCCCGTGTCTCTCTCCAATTCCCCCCCACCCCCCACTCATGCCCCGTGTCTCCCCTGTTCCCCCCCACCCCCCGCTCATGGCCCATGCCTCCCTCCCGTTACCCCATCCCCTGCTCATGGCCCATGTTACCCCTGTTCTCCCCCACCCCCACTCATGCCTCGTGTCTCCCTCCCTCCTGTTCCTCCCCACCCCCCGCTCATGCCCCGTGTCACCCCTGTTCCCCCCCACCCCCGCTCATGCACCGTGTCTCCATCATTTTCCCCCAACCCCCGCTCATGCCCTGTGTCTCCCCTGTTCCCCCACCCCCCGCTCATGTCCCGTGTCTCCCTCCTTTCCCCCCACCCCCCGCTCATGCCCCGTGTGTGCCCTGTTGCCCCCCACCCTCGCTCATGCCCCGTGTCTCCCTCCCGTTCCCCCCACCCCCGCTCATGCCCCGTGTCTCCCCTGTTCCCCCCCACTCCCCGCTCATGTCCCGTGTCTCCTTCATGTTCCCCTCACCCCCCGCTCATGCCCCGTGTCTTCCTCGTGTACCCCCCACCCCCGTTCATGCCCCATGTGTCTCCTGTTGCCCCCACCCCCCGCTTATGCCCCGTGTCTCCCTTGTGTTACCCCCCACCCCCCACTCATGCCCAGTCTCTGCCCTGTTCCCCCCACCCCCGCTCATGCCCCGTGTCTCCCTTGTGTTATCCCCCACCCCCGCCTCATGCCCTGTGTCTCCCCTGTTCCCCCACCCCGCTCATGCCCCGTGTCTCCACTGTTCCCCCCAACCCCCCGCTCATGCCCCGTGTCTCCACTGTTCCCCCCAACCCCCTGCTCATGCCCCGTGTCTCCACTGTTCCCCCACCCCATGTTCATGCCCCGTGTCTACCCTGTTCCACCCCACCCCCCGCTCATGCCCCGTGTCTCCCCTGTTCCCCCATCCCCCACTCATGGTCCGTGTCTCTCTCTTGTTCCCGCCACCCCCCGCTCATGCCCCGTGTCTCCCTCCTGTACCCCCACCCCCACTCATGGCCCGTGTATGCCCTGTTCCCCCCACCCCTCGCTCATGCCCCGTGTCTCCCTCGTGTTCCCCCCACCCCCCGCTCATGCCCCGTGTTTCCCCTGTTTCCCCCCAACCCTCACTTATGCTCCGTGTCTCCCTCCTGTACTCCCCACCCCCCGCTCAAGCCCGTGTTGCCCCTGTTCCCCCCACCCCCTCTCATCCCCCGTGTCTCCCTCCTTTTCCCCAAACCCCCGCTCATGCTCTGTGTCTCCCCTGTTCCCCCCACCCCCGCTCATGCCCTGTGTGTGCCCTGTTCCCCCCACCCCCGCTCATGCCCCGTGTCTCCTCCTATTCTCCCCCACCCCCCACTCATGCCCCATGTTTTCCCTGTTCCACCCCACCACCCGCTCATGCCCCGTGTCTCCTTCCTTTTCCTCCCCACCCCCCACTCATGCCCCTTGTCTCCCCTGTTACCCCCACCTGCCGCTCATGCCCCTGGTCTCCCCTGTTCCCCTCCATCCCCCACTCATGCTTCGTGTCTCCCTTGTGATACCCCCACCCCCACTCATGCTTCGTGTCTCCCTTGTGTTACCCCCACCCCCCGCTCATGCCCCGTGTCTCCCTTGTGTAACGCCCACCCCTGGCTCATGCCCAGTGTCTCCCCTGTTCCCCATACCCCCTGCTCATGCTCCGTTGTGCCCTGTTCCCCCCACCCCCGCTCATGCCCCGTGTGTGCCCTGTTCCCCCACCCCTGCTCATGCCCCATGTCTCCCTCCCGTTCCCCCCACCCCCCGCTCATGCCCCATGTGTGCCCTGTTCCCCCCACCCCACGCCCCCTGCCCCATGTCTCCCCCTCATTCCCCCTACCCCCCGCTCATGCCCCGTGTGTGCCCTGTGTTTTCCCTGTTCCCCCACCCCCCCGCTCATGCCCAGTGTCTCCCCTGTTCCACCCCACGCCCTGCTCATGCCCTGTGTCTCCCTCCTTCTCCCCCCACCCCCTGCTCATGCCCCGTGTTTCCTTCTTTTCCCCCACCCCGCTCATGCCTCGTGTCTACCTCTGTTCCCCCCAACCCCCCGCTCATGCCCACATGTCTACCCTGTTCCCCCCCACCCCCGCTCATGCCCTGTGTCTCCCTCCTTTTCCTCTCCAACCCCCGCTCATGCCCACGTGCTCCCCTGTTCCCCCCACCCCCCGCTCATGCCCACGTGTCTTCCCTGTTCCCCTCCACCACCCGCTCATGGCCCGTGTCTCTTTCTTGTTCCCCCCACCCCCTGCTCATGCCCTGTGTCTCCCTCCTTTTCCCCCCACCCCCCGCTCATGCCCCTTGTCTCCCCTTTTCTCCCCACTCCCTGCTCATGCCCCGTGTGTGCCCTGTCCCCCCCGCCCCTTGCTCATGCCCGTGACTACCTCCTTTTTCCCTCCACCCCCCGCTAATGCCCCATGTCTCCCCTGTTCCCTCCCACCCCCCGCTCATGTCCCGTGTCTCCCTCCGTACCCCCCACCCCACTCATGCCCAGTATCTGCCCTGTTCCCCCCCGCTCATGCCCCGTGTCTACCTCCGTTCCCCCCCACCCCCGCTCATGCCTCGTGTCTCCCCTGTTCCCCCCACCCCCCGCTCATGCCCCGTGTCTCCCTCCTTTTCCCCTCCAACCCCCAATCATGCCCACATTTCTCCCCTGTTCCCCCCAACCCCCGCTTATGCCCATGTGTCTCCCCTGTTCCCCCCACCCTTTGCTCATGCCCTGTGTCTCCCTACTGTTCCCCCCACACCCCGCTCATGGCACGTGTCTCTTTCTTGTTCCCCCCCACCCCCCGCTCATGCCCTGTGTCTCCCTCCTTTTCCCCCCACCCCCGCTCATGCCCCCTGTGTGCCCTGTTCCCCCCACCCTCATGGCCATGCTCCCAAGACTCTATACCCTGGCCACAACCACCGCAGCATATCACACCCATAGAGTCAAAAATGTTAACTAATCCATATGAGCACTTTTAATGTCTGCTGAGTGTTCTTAGAACAGTTTCAACTTACTTACGAATGGTACGGACAGGCATAGCGTCCTCAGGACACCCCCATTTTGTTTATTTACCAGCATCCCAGGACACGTGATTTGTTCTTAGAACATTTTCTACTTACCTGCGAACAAAACAGACAGGCATATCATCCTCAGGACACACCCATTTTGTTTATTTTCGAACATTTCAGGACACCGCGTGTGTACTTAGGACAGTTTCAGCTTGCTTGCAAACAATTCGAACAGGTCTAGCATCCTCAGAACACCCCCATTTTGTTTATTTGCAAACATCCCAGGACACTTGATGTGTTCTTTCAACAATTTCAACTTGCTTGCGAACAGTACGGACAGGCATACCATCCTCAGGACACCCCCATTTTGATAATTTTCGAACATTTCAGGACACCGCGTGTGTTCTTAGAACAGTTTCAACTTGCCTGCGAACAGTACGGACAGGCATACCATCCTCAGGACAACCCCATTTAGTTTATTGACGAACATCCACTGTCCTCAGGACACCCCCATTTTCTTTATTGACGAACATCCCAGGACACATGATGTGTTCTTAGAACACCTTCAACTTGCCTGCAAACAAAATGGACAGGCATACCGTCCTCAGGACACAACCATAACGTCCCCTTAAAGTTTTTTTATTGAATTTCATAGGTTTCTATTAGTGCAACTTAACCATAACGCCCCTTTAACACATTTGTTTTTTACTGAATTTCATAGGTTTTTATTAGTGCAACATAACCATGACGTCTTTTTCAATGGATGAAGACCACTAGCATCCTAGGTTCCCAAAGTGAGAACCCGGGGTGGCAAAAAAAACGATTTTTCTTCCCAAACCAGTAAAGGAAAATCTTTTACCAAGATGGACACCATGGAAAGGGAAGGCGGGGTGAATAAAGAGAACACAACAGGGCACCGGCGGGGGGTGGGAGTGACCAGGAGAGAGACACGGGGCATGAGCGGGGGGTGGGGGGAACAGGAGAGAGACATGGGGCATGAGCGGAAGGTGGGGGGAACGGGAGGAAGACACGGGGTATGAGCAGGGGGTGGGAGGGACAGAAGGGAGACACGGGACATGAGCGGGGGTTAGGGGCGGGGGAATGGGGGAATGGGAGGAATACACGGGGCATGAGCAGGGGGTGGGGGGAAGGGAGAAAGACACAGGGCATGAGCGGGAGGTGGGGGAACGGGAGGAAGATACGGGGCATGAGCGGGGGGTGCGGGGTACAGGAGGGAGACGCGGGGCATGAACGGGTGGTGGGGGGATGGGAGAAAGACATGGCGCATGAGCAGGGGGTGGGAGGGTAAAGGAGGGAGACATGGGCATGAGCGGGGGGTGGGAGGGACAGGAGGGAGGGACAGGGCATGAGCGGAGGGTGGGGGGACAGGAGGGAGACACGGGCATGAGCGGGGGTGTGGGGACAGGAGGGAGACACGGGGCATGAGTGGGGGTGGGGGGACAGGAGGGAGACACAGGGCATGAGCGGGGGGTGGTGGGACAGGAGGGAGAAGCAGGAGGTGGGGGGACAGGAGGGAGACACGGGGCATGAGCAGGGGGTGGGGGGAACAAGAGGTAGACACAGGGCATGAGCGGGGGTTGGGGGGACGGGAGAAAGACACGGGGCATGAGGGCATGAGCGGGGGTGGGGGGGACATGAGCACAACACGGGGCATGAGCGGGGGGTGGGAGGGACATGGGCACAACACGGGGCATGAGCGGGGGGTGGGGGAGGACACAAGCACAACACAGGGCATGAGTGGGGGTTGGGGGCACAAGCACAACAAGGGTCATGAGCAGGGGGTGGGGGGACACAAGCACAAATGGGGCATGAGCGGGGGATGGGGGAGGACACAGGCACAACAAGGGGCATGAGCGGGGGTGGGGGAGGACGCAAGCACAACACGGGGCATGAGCGGAGGGTGGAGGAGGACACAAGCACAACATGGTGCATGAGCGGGGGGGACACAAGCACAACAAGGGGCATGAACAGGGGATGGGGGACAAGAGCATAAAAGGGGGCATGAGCGGGGAGTGGGGGAAGACACGGGCACAACACGGGGCATGAGCGGGGGTGGGGGAGGACATGGGCACAAGAAGGGTCAGGGGGTGGGGAACACGAGCACAACACGGGGCATGAGCGGGGCGTGGGGAGGACACGGGCACAACAAGGGGCATGAGCGGGGGGTGGTGGGGACATGAGCACAACATGGGGCAAGAGCAGGGGGTGGGGGAGGACACAGGCACAACACGGGGCATGAGCGGGGGGTGGGGGAGGACACGAACACAACATGGGGCAAGAGCAGGGTGGTGTGGGGGACACAAGCAGAACACGGGGCATGAGCGGGGGTGGGGGAGGACATGAGCACAAGGGGCATGAGTGGGGGGAGGGGGAGAACACGGGGCATGAGCGGTGGGTGGGGGGGACACGGGCACAACACCGGGCATGAGCGGGGGTTGGGGGGACACAGGCACAACACAGGGCATGAGCGGGGGATGGGGGAGGACATGAGCACAACACTGGGCATGAGCGGGGGTGGGGGGACACGAGCACAACACGGGGCATGAGTGGGGGGTGGGGGGACACGAGCACAACACGGGGCATGAGCGGGGGGTGGGCGCGACACGAGCACAACAAGGGGCATGAGCGGGGAGTGGGGAGACACGAGCAGAACACGGGGCATGAGGGGGGTGGGCGAACATGAGCACACATGGGGCATGAGTGGGGGGTGGGAGGGACACAGGCACAACACGGGGCATGAGCGGGGGGTGGGGAGGACACAAGCACAATACGGGGCATGAGCGGGGGTGGGGGGCATGAGCACAACAAGGGTCATGAGCAGGGGGTGGGGGGACACGAGCACAAACAGGGCATGAGCAGGGGGTGGGGGAGGACACGGGCACAACAAGGGGCATGGGCGAAGGGTGAGGGGGACACAAGCACAACACGGGGCATGGGCGGGCAGTGGGGGGACATGTGCACAAGGGGTATGAGCGGGGGGTGGGGGACACAAGCACAACACGGGGCATGAGCAGGGGGGTGGGGGGGACAGGAGCATAAAATGGGGCATGAGCTGGGGTGGGGGAGGACACAAGTACAACACAGGGCATGAGCGAGGGGTGGGGGCGACACGGGCACAACACAGGGCATGAGCGGGGGGTGGGGGAGGACACAGGCACAACAAGGGGCATGAGCAGGGGGTGGGGGGACACGAGCACAACACGGGGCATGAGCAGCGGGGGTAGGGGGACATTGGCACAACACGGGGCATGAGCGGGGGGTCGGGGAGGACACAAGCACAACAAGGGGCAGGAGTGGGGGGTGGGGGAGGACACGGGGACAACAAGGGGCATGAGCGGGGGGTGGGGGAGGACACAGGCACAACACGGGGCATGAGCGGGGGGTGGGGGAGGTCACGGGCACAACACGGGGCATGAGCGGGGGGTGGGGGAGGACATGAGCACAGCAAGGGGCATGAGCCAGGTGTGGGGGAGGACACAAGCACAACTCGGGGCATGAGAGAGAGGTGGGGGGACACAAGCATAAAACGGGGTATGAGCAGGGGTGGGGGAGGACACGGGCACAAACGGGGCATGAGCAGGGGTGGGGGGACAGGAGGGAGACACACAAGGCTGCTGGTGTCTTACTGTGCAGGCTGCAGATCCCGCTCTTCGGCCCTCCGCAGGCCTGATGCAAAGATAAACTAAGATGGCGGGCGTCTCTGAAAATAGACGCACTGCACGCTTCACTGCAGCAAATGGAAGAGCACGTCAGATGTCCGCGGACATCACGCAAGCCGCTTGCCCAATCCCCGTCCTGTCCGCGGAGCAAACAGGGAAATATGTCTGCAAAGCGGACACAGATATCACAATTTTTTTTCACTTACATTTTTGTCATTTAAAAAAAACCGCTGGACGGATTTACACCAAATAAAAAAAAAGCACGCTTTTGGGACCAAGCTGCCGCTCCTGCTGCAAATTTGGTGTAAATCCGTCCAGCGGTTTGGGCTGTAGGCGTGAGCTAATTCTTTTCCCCTTATGTCTATGGGAAAAAAAAAGTTTTGGGACCCCCCCTATAACTTTGCCCCCCCAGAACAAACCTCACCAAACTTTGCAAAAAAATTCAGAGTGGGCCATATACTTTTTTTGCAAAGTTTGGTAAGGATTTGTCCTCGGGGAGCGAAGTTATAAGCCGCACAAAAGTGCTCTTCCTATGGAAACAGCAACTTAACCATAACTATATGGCCACTACCGTGGCCATGTAATATATATATAATGAGAGGGAGTGGGGGGGACACAAGCACATCACGGGGCATGAGCGGGGGGTGGGAGGGACACGAGCAGAACACGGGCATGAACGGGGGGTGGGGGAGGACACGAGCACAACACGGGCCATGAGCGGGGAGAGGGGGAGACACGGGCACAACACGGGCATGAGCGGGGGGTGGAGGCGGACACGGGCACAACACTGGGCATGAGTGGGGGGTGGGGGGACACAAGCATAAAACAGGGCATGAGAGGGAGGTGGGGGGACACAAGCATAAAACGGGCATGAGCTGGGGTTGGCGGAGGACACGAGCACAACACGGGGCAAGGGCGGGCAGTGGGGGTACATGAGCACAAGCGGTATGAGCGGGGGTGGGGGGACACGAGCACAACACAGGGCATGAGTGGGGGGTGGGGGGGACACGGGCACAACACCGGGCATGAGCGGGGGTTGGGGGACACGGGCACAACACAGGGCATGAGCGGGGGTTGGGGGAAGACATGAGCACAACACGGGGCATGAGCGGGGGTGGGGGGACACGAGCACAACACGGGGCATGAGTGGGGGTGGGGGGACATGGGCACAACACAGGGCATGAGCAGGGGGTGGGGGAGACAAGAGCACAACAAGGGGCATGAGCGGGGAGTGGGGGGGACACGAGCAGAACACGAGGCATGACGGGGTGGGGGGACATGAGCACAACATCGGGCATGAGTGGGGGTTGGGAGGGACACAGGCACAACACGGGGCATGAGCGGGGGGTGGGGGAGGACACGAGCACAATACGGGGCTTGAGCGGGGGGGTGGGGCATGAGCACAACAAGGGTCATGAGCAAGGGATAGGGGGACACGAGCACAAACGGGGCATGAGCCGGGGGTGGGGGAGGACACGGGCACAAGGGGCATGGGTGGGGGGTGAGGGGGACACGAGCACAACACGGGGCATGGGCGGGCAGTGGGGGGACACGAGCACAAGGGGTATGACCGGGGGGTGGGGGGACACGAGCACAACACGGGGCATGAGCGGGGGTGGGGGGGGACAGGAGCATAAAATCGGGCATGAGCGGGGGTGGGGGAGGACACGAGCACAACACAGGGCATGAGCAGGGGTGGGGGAGGACACTAGCACAACAAGGGGCATGAGCGGGGGTGGGGGGACACGAGCAGAACATGGGGCATGAGTGGTGGGGGTAGGGGGACACGGGCACAACATGGGGCATGAGCGGAGGGTGGGGGAGGACACGAGCACAACATGGGGCATGAGTGGGGGGTGGCGGAGGTCACGGGCACAACACGGGGCATGAGCAAGGGGTGGGGGAGGACATGAGCACAACAAGGGGCATGAGCGGGGGTGGGGGGACATGAGCACAACACGGGGCATGAACGGGGGGGTGGGGGAGGACACGGGCACAACACGGGGCATGAGCGGGGTGTGAAGGAGGACACAAGCACAACTCAGGGCATGAGCAGGGGTTGGGGGGACACAAGCATAACAATGGGCATGAGCGGGGAGTGGGGGAACATGAGCAGAACATGGGGCATGAGAGGGAGTGGGGTGACACGAGCCCATCACGGGGCATGAGAGAGGTGTGGGAGGGACACGAGCACAACACGGGCATGAGCGGGGGCTGGGGGAGGACACAAGCACAACACGGGCCATGAGCGGGGGGTGGGGGAGACACGGGCACAACACGGGCATGAGCGGGGGGTGGGGGCAGACACTGGCACAACACTGGTCATGAGCGGGGGGAGGACACGAGTACAACAAGGGGCATGAGCGGGAGGTGGGGGGACACGGGCACAACACTGGGCATGAGTGGGGGGTGGGGGGGACACAAACATAAAACGGGGCATGAGCGGGGGTGGGGGAGGAGACGGGCACAAAGGGGGCATGAGCGGGGGTGGGGGGACAGGAGGGAGAAACGCAAGGCTGCTGGTGTCTTACTGTGCAGGCTGCAGATCCCGCTCTTCGGCCCTCCGCAGTTCTGATGCAAAGATAAACTAAGATGGTGGGTGTCTCTGAAAATAGACGCACTGCATGCTTCACTGCAGCAAATGGAAGAGCAGGTCAGATGTCCGCGGACATCATGCAAGCCGCTTGCCCAATCCCCATCCTGTCCGCGGAGTGAACAGGGAAGTGTGTCCGCGAAGCGGACAAAGATATCACAATTTTTTTTCACTTACATTTTTGTCATTTGAAAAAAAACTGCTGGACGGATTTACACCAAATAAAAAAAATGCACGCTTTTGGGACCAAGCCGCCGCTCCTGCTGCAAATTTGGTGTAAATCCGTCCAGCGGTTTGGGCTGTAGGCGTGAGCTAATTCTTTTCCCATTATGTCTATGGGGGAAAAAAAAAGTTGATGACATCACATGTGCATTTAGTTTTCATGGACAGCCTCCACAAGGGATTGTCATTATAATATTGCCAAAAAGTGTATGTTCATTAAGCAATGCATTGCTATAAATACCATTGCATTACTGAGTTCTTTCAGTACATGAACGAACTCATGAAGAAACGTAGGCATTGTCTGCTGCATGGGCCATAGAGGTGCAGTATTAGAAATCTTCCCATGTTGAATAGTAAAATGATAAATGCTTCCATTACAGATTTTTGCATACTATGCAATATAAGTTCCTACGAATGCTTCCCTTACTTTACAATAGTACTATTACACACAAAACATAAAGAGACCACAATGCATACAAATAGAAGGTTATTCAGGAAATGTAAAGTAAGCACACAAAACTGCACTATTACCAGAAAGTGTTCATAACCACATTATTTAACTTCATGCACAGAAAAGATTCTTGTATTTCAAAATTCCCTTTTCTCCTATGTATATCTGTCATATGATGTAACTGTACCCGAAGGATGTATTGTAAGAACATATGAGAAGGGTAAGGTATACAAATATAGTAATTTTTTAAAAAAAAATTTTATTCCTGACTGACAGTGAAGAAAGCTACCTGGCTTAAATATGTCAGTAAAGGAAAAAAGAGGAAGCTACACATGTGATGTCATCAGTGATGACATCAATGACATTTGTGATGTCATCTTTGATGTCCTGGGTGTTAGTCTTAGCAGTGCACGGTGGTGGCGCAAGTTATGGTTGTTTAGCTTACCATAACTGGCAAATTTCTGGGGTTTTCCATTTTACTGAACCATAAACCATAACATCCCTTTAACAACGTTTTTTCTTTCAATTTCAAAGGTTTTTATTAGTCCAATATAACCATAACGTCCCTTTAGCAAAGTTTTTTCAGTGAATTTCAAAGGTTTTCATTAGTGAAACTTAACCATAACGTCCCCTTAACAAAGTTTTTTCAGTGAATTTCAAAGGTTTTCATTAGTGCAACTTAACCATAACGGCCCCTTAACAAAGTTGTTTCATTGAATTTCATAGGTTTTTATTAGTCCAACTTAATCATAAAGCCCCTTTAATAAAGTTTTTCCAATGATTTTCATAGGTTTTTACCAGTGCATGCTATTTTCCTACAACCTACTAATATCATACTTAGCCAATATAGCAATATTTGTGTCCCATTTACAAAGTGTCACCTTAAAACTCTGCCATTTCCCACCTTCTGGAATCATTTTTAAAACTTGTATACACTTTTTGCAACTAATTCAACTAGTTTTGCATCCGTAGACGTCTACGAACTTCTGACTTCATAGCGGACCTTCCGGACAGTGCCACATGACCATACACGGGCACGCGGCATGATGACGTGTCCGAGAACCCGTCTGCACTTCACGATAAGATCTCTGCTTCGTGGACAGTTCAGAATTGCATTTTCTACTGATCTAGGAACTTTCAACTTCAAAATTTCCCTTACACAGCTCCAACACCTATTCCTACTTATTATCCATTAACAATCTAGTAAACAGTACATACTTTAAGAAAAAATGTAAGTGAAAAAAACTGCTATTTATCTTAAAATGGCATTAGCTAATGCCAACCCTCCTCCCCAAGAGCCGCTACCACTGCTGTAATCAAGGAGCATGAGAAACACTGCGCCCTACCTTAGAAAAAACACACGCGCAACATTTTCCCTTGTCCACCTACCCCTCCATATTAGTGTTTGGTTCCTCT
This sequence comes from Ambystoma mexicanum, assembly GCF_040938575.1. Taxonomy (NCBI): domain Eukaryota; kingdom Metazoa; phylum Chordata; class Amphibia; order Caudata; family Ambystomatidae; genus Ambystoma; species Ambystoma mexicanum. The sequence goes on from NC_090937.1 coordinate 679,118,451, forward strand.
TCTCTCATTTCCCTCCCCACCTTTCGTTCTCAGCTCTCCTGCAAAAAAATAAAAATACATCCAAAAACAACAAAAAACATATTCCTTTAGGAACCACCTTTCACAGTTAAAAAATGGAACTAAAAAAACATGTATAAACTCCATCTACTTTATATTTCTCAGTAAAGTACATAGACTCAATAAGATTTTCCAACATTTCCATTTGCATTTTGTGTTATGCTAATGGGAATATTGTGGCATTCATCCTCCATTCCAGGAACTTGAATGGTGGATACCGGCCCAGCAGCCCAAGTTATCAGCCCAAGCGAAGCGAGGGTGGATAACAAGGCCTCTGGACCATTATCCCCCATCCCAGCCCCTGAAATGGGGGATGAAGGCCATTAGCACCCTAGGTTCCCAAACCAGGAACCCGAGGCGCTAAAAAAGAGGATTTTTCTTCCTACACTGCGACGCCTGCCCGGTGTAGGAAGGAAAATGCTTTTCCAAGATGGCCACCATGGAAAGGGAAAGTTTGGTGAGGTTTGGTCGGGGGGCAAAGTTATAGGGGGGGTCCCAAAACTTTTTTTTTCCCATAGACATAATGGGAAAAAAATTAGCTCACGCCTACAGCCCAAACCGCTGGACGGATTTACACCAAATTTGCAGCAGGAGCGGCGGCTTGGTCCCGAAAGCGTGCTTTTTTTTTTTGGTGTAAATCCGTCCAGCAGTTTTTTTTTAAATGACAAAAATGTAAGTGAAAAAAAATTGTGATATCACTTCCCTGTTCGCTCTGCGGACAGGACGGGGATTGGGCAAGCGGCTTGAGTGATGTCCGCGGACATCTGACGTGCTCTCCCATTTGCTGCAGTGAAGCGTGCAGTGCGTCTATTTTCAGAGACGCCCGCAACCTTAGTTTATCTTTGCATCAGGCCTGCCGAGGGCCAAAGAGCGGGATCTGCAGCCTGCACAGTAAGACACCAGCAGCCTTGCGTGTCTCCCTCCTTGCGTGTCTCCCTCCTGTTCCCCCACCCCCGCTCATGCCCCGTTTGTGCTGATGTCCTCCCCCACCCCCGCTCATGCACCATTTTATGCTTGTGTCCCCCCACCTCCCTCTCATGCCCTGTTTTATGCTTGTGTCCCCCCCACCCCCCACTCATGCCCAGTGTTGTGCCCGTGTACTCCCCCATCCGCCGCTCATGGCCCTTGTTGTGCCCGTGTCCTCCCCCACTCCCCACTCATGCCCCTTGTTGTGCTTGTGTCCTCCCCCACCCCCCGCTCATGCCCTGTGTTGTGCCCGTGTCCTCCCTCACCCCCCGTTCATGCCCCATTTGTGCTCATGTCTCCCCACCACCGCTCATGCCCCTATTGTGCTCATGTCCTCCCCCACCCCCTGCTCATGCCCCGTGTTGTGCCCGTGACCTCCGCCACAACCCGCTCATGCCTCGTGTTGTGCTCGTGTCCTCCCCCATCCCCCATTCATGCCCCTTGTTGTGCCTGTGTCCTCCCCCACCCCCCACTCATGCCCCTTGTTGTGCTTGTGTCCTCCCTCACCCCCCGCTCATGCCCCATTTTGTGCCCGTGTCCCCCTACTCCCGCCGCTCATGCCCCGTGTTGTGCTCGTGACCCCCCTATCCCCGCTCATGCCACTTGTTGTGCCCTTGTCCGCCCCCACCCTCCTTTCTTCATGCCCCGTGTTGTGCCCGTGTCTCCCCCACCCCCGCTCATGGCCCGTGTTGTGCTTGTGTCCTCCTCCACCCCCCGCTCATGTCCCGTGTTGTACTTGTGTCCCTCCCACCCCCGCTCATGCCCTGTGATGTGCTTGTGTCCCCCCACCCCCCCTCATGCCCCGTGTTCTGCTCGTGTCCCCCCACTCACCGCTCATGCCCCTTGTAGTGCTTGTGTCTCCCCCACCCCTCGATCATTCCCCGAGTTGTGCTTGTGTCCTCCCCCACACCCAGCTCATGCCCCTGGTTGTGCTCATGTCCTCCCCCACCCCCCGCTCATGCCCTGTGTTGTGCCCGTGACTTCCCCCACCCCCCGTTCATGCCCCGTGTTGTGCCCGTGTCCTCCCCAGCCCCCGCTCATGCCCCTTGTTGTGCCGTGTCCTCCCCCACCCCACACTCATGCTCCTTATTGTGCTTGTGTTATTATATACTTATACACAATTTATGAAAGAGAAGGGGAAGCAGAAACGGATACAAATATAGGGGAATTAGGGGTTTGGAGAGGATGGATGGGAGGGGATGAAGGGATGGAAGTCTCATCAATACGTTTTTCTTGGTGTTGAGGGTTTGGGGATAGTTCACAGGGACATGGAGAGGGGGAATAGGTACATGTGGGACAATGTAATTTTTTTTCTTTTATGTGGTCCTCCACAAACTGTTTCAAAACATTGAAATTTTCTTTGAGCATGTCCATTTTCTGTTCCATGCGTTGCAGAGTCTTTTTCAATGTGTCATTTGGTGTATTATTTTCAATGTTTGTATGGTCTGTTAAAAATAAATATATATATATATATATATATATATATATATATATATATATATATATATATATATATATATATATATATATATATATATATATATATATATGTTAAGTACATATAAAATAATGATTATTAATTTGCTTATAAAGAGAAGTGTGTACCTTTAGTATCACTGTCTACAGACATTTCCTCACGTGGAAAATGTTCCTCAAGCCATTCCAAAGTACTGCACATTTCTGTGTGAAAAACAAAAATATGTTAATTTTAGTGTATCTAATACAGAAAATTTAGAAATATATAAGAAAAATGAAGTTTACTTGCTAGTTTTATTCGTACTGTGGTGTAGGTCTACTGTTGCTTCTAGCTCTGCAGTTTCTGTGATGTAATTATGTTGGAGGCATATCTTTTTTGATTTGGTATATTCCATTTTACTACGTATGGTATTTAAATGGATGGTTGATATGTTAGCTATATAGGTTCCACTTCTTATTTATTATTACATATTGTTTATGTGCTGATGTGCTGTTTTTTGAACTTGTGCAGTGTTTATATGGCATGATAGAACAATACAAGATACCCCCTGAGTTTTTGGGTAGTGTTGATGTTGTCTGTGTCCTTTTGCAGACATACACACAGCCCGCAGACAGCAAAATCATTAGCAGATGGTTCAGTATGTTCTATGTTACATGTATATAAAGTAAGGGACTCCTAGTAAACCTCTATCAAATTCACACTATGAAAATGTATATCCAGTAAAAAACTTGATAAAGGGACGTTATGGTTAAGTTGCGCTACTAAAAAACTATGAAATTCAGTAAAAAAAACTTTGTTAAAGGGACGTTATGGTTCGAAGTAAAACCGAAAAAACCCTGAAATTCAGCAGTTATGGTAAGCTAAGTAACCATAATTCGTGCCACCACTGTGCACTCCTAAGACTAACACCCAGGACATCAAAGATGACATCACAAATGTCATTGATGACATCACTGATAATATCACATGTGCATTTACTTTTCATGAAAACTCTGTACAAGGGATTTTTATTATAATGTTGACAGAAAAAGTGTGAAGGATAATTGGAATAGATATCTTGAGCTATGTAGTGCATTAGGTAATGCATTGATATAAATAGCATGCTATTATAAAGTTCTTTACAGTATACTAAGCTACTCAAGTATAAATATAAGCATTGTGTGCAGCATACATCATGGAGGTGCAATATTCATAATCTTACCACTTTGAATAGTGAAATGATAAATGTTTTCTTAATAGAGTTTTGTGCAACATCTTATAAGTAGCTAATAAAACCACATACTACATAACTTCATTATTACATACAAAACACAAAGACACAACAACACATACAAATATGAGTATGTATAGAGAAAGTGAAGTATGCAAAAAAGCAGCAGTAGAAGCAGAAAGTGTTCAAAACCTAACTGATTATCTTTATGCAGAGAACCGCTTGCTTTGCTTCAAACCTACTACTTCCCTATGTATAAACATCACATGATGTGACTGCACCCTAAAGAAACTAATGCAATACAAATATGATCACATCCAGAGAAAGTACAGTAATCAAAAAACAGCAAAACAATAGGAAAGTGTTGATAACCTTACTGATTGTGTATTTTTCCTATGTATATGTTTTATATGTTATGAGTGGACCCTAAGTGAATTATTGTAAGAACATATTTAAAGTATAAGTCTACAAATATAGTACTTTTTTATTTTTTTGTTCCTAACTATTACTGTCTAAGATATATTACTAAAGAAAAAAACAGTGAGTCAGACACGTGATGTTATCAGTGATGTCATCAATGACATTTGTGATGTCATATTTGATGTCCTGGGTGTTAGTCTTAGCAGTGCACGGTGGTGGCGCCAGTTATGGTTGCTTAGCTTACCATAACTGGCGAATTTCAGGGGTTTTACGGTTTTACTTGGAACCATAATGTCCCTTTAACAATGTTTTTTTTACTGAATTTCATAGGTTTTTAGTAGTGCAACTTAACCATAACGTCCCTTTAACAAAGTATTTTTACTGAATATATATATATATATATATATATATATATATATATATATATATATATATATATATATATATATATATATATATATATATATATATATTACATGGCCCACGGTAGTGGCCGAGTAGTTATGGTTAAGTTGCTAAACCCATCGGAAGGGCACTTTTTGGGCGGCTTATAACTTTGCTCCCCCTGGACGAATCCACAACAAACTTTGCAAAAAAAGTATATGGCCCACTCTGAATGTTTTTGCAAAGTTTGGTGAGGTTTGGTCCTAGGGTGCAAAATTATAGGGTGGGGGCCCAAAATTTCTTTTTTTCCCATAGACTGAATGGGGAAAAAACTTTGCTTCCACATACAGCCCAAACGGCTAGACGGATTTTCACCAAATTTGCGGCAGGAGCAGCGGCTTGGTCCCGAAAGCATGCTTTTGTAAATTTGTTGAAAACCCGTCCAGTAGTTTTTTAAAATATTACCAAAAAGTAGGTCACAAAAAATGTGTGACATCTATGTTCGCTCCGAGGACACACTTCCCTGTTTGCTCCGCGGACAGGACACCGATTGGTTAATCGGTTTGCGTCATGTCCGCAGACATGCAACGTTTTCGCTGATTGGATGGTGAAGAGCGTGAAGTGCATCAGATTTTTGGAAACGCCCGCCATCTTGGATTCCCGGACAGCGGCCGGTGTCCACGGACATCCCAGTAAAAGCATATTAAAAAACACAACATTGCACTTGTCAAACTAATCAAATAATCTCTGGGGATGTGAAGGGTGATGAGGATGTGATGGGTATGGCTGCAAGAAGCAAAAAAAATGGGTGTTTTTTGCCGCGGATGTTCGCGTACAGTCCTGAAAAGTTTGCGAATACCTCAGCATTACAGGGTTGGTGAAATGCAGTTTTGGATGGCTTATAACTTTGGCGCCACTTAATGGAACTGCATGAAATTAGGCATGTCTATTTCTGACCTGATTTTGAGTGGGTATGCAATGTTTGGTCGGATTCTGTCATGAGGGGGCAAAATTAGAGGGGGGGTCCCAAAATAATGTAAAGGCTTATAAATGAGGTGCGTTTGACGAATCTACATTTCATTTGCCAAACTGATAATAGATCAAGATATACATGCTTTTGCGAAGTTTGGTGGGATTCTGTCAAGAGGGAGCAAAATTAGAGGGGGGGTCTCAAAATATTGCAAAGGCTTATAAATGTCTACACAAAGGTTTGCAAAAAGATTATAGATCTAGATATATATGTGTTCATAAAGTCTGAATTGATTTTGTCAAGTGAGGGCTAGGTTATATGACGATTGTATGTGCATACATTGACACTTTCGAAAAAATAAAACATGGGTGGATTTCCAGCAAACTTGCGTAAGGAGCATTGGCAAGGACCTACAACCATGGTTTTGCAAATGTGCCAGTGTTTTATTATTTGACAAGTGTCATAATGTAGCTACAAAAAATAGTGGTATACCTTTAGTGACTCAGGGGTAGCCTGTGGCAATGGGCAGTGGCCAGATTGTCCGGGTCATGCAATAAGGTCATGATCCGGACAATCTGGCTATTGGTCATGACCACAAGGGACAAAACATAGGATTAAAGTGGCCAATATCCACCTGGGACTGGCTTTGTGGTAAAGCTAGTCGAAATTAGGATAGATCTAAAAGGGGAGAAACATGTGTTGTGGTAATATGGTCATACAGTTCTCTTTGCCTTCTGAAGTCTACCGTAATGTCCGTAATTAACAAAATTACACCAAAAGACACATTGAAAAAGACTCTGCAACGCATGGAACAGAAAATGGATATGCTCAAAGAAAATTTCAATGTTTTGAAACAGTTTGTGGAGGACCACATAAAAGAAAAAAAAATTACATTGTCCCACATGTACCTATTCCCCCTCTCCATGTCCCTGTCAACTATCCCCAAACCCTCAACACCAAGAAAAACGTTCCGATGAGACTTCCATCCCTTCATCCCCTCCCATCCATCCTCTCCAAACCCAAATTCCCCTATATTTGTATCAGTTTCTGCTTCCCCTTCTCTTTTATAAATTGTGTATAAGTATAAAATAAAAAAAAATATTATGTTTCTTTCAATGAAATCCTTTGTGTCTTATTTTTTTTTTTAAATAGCAGTTACAATGTCCGTGGACAGCGCGCCTGTCCGGAATGTCCGTAATTAACAAAAAGGGGGTGTCCTAAGGACACTATACCTGTCCGTACCGTTCGCAACCAAGATGGAACTTTTCTTAGAACACAACCGGTGACCAGGATGTCCATAAATGAACAAAATGAGGGTTTCCTAAGGACACTATACCTGCCCGTACCGTTCGCAACCAAGATGGAACTTCTCTCCGAACAAACCCGGTGTCCTGGATGTCCATAGTCAAACAAAATTGAGGTGTCCTAAGGACACTATACCTGTCCGTACAGTCTCCAGAACATCTACGCACGTGCCCACCACACCCATAAATCCTGCGAACATTGTGTCTGTTCGTAACTGTCCGTCTCACTTGTGTCACACTTTTAAATTGTTTGAGGACCTGAACACTGTCTGTAGAACACCCACGCACATGAGCACGACCGTTCCCGTGCATTTAATGTCCTGCGGACACCTGTTCCCTTCGCGGACGTGTACCCAACGTCATCATATGACCGCACTCTCGCGGAGCGTGTGTCCTGATTTGCGGACACTGTCCGGTTCCCCAACATTTTAAAATAACTTTTTCAGACAATCCAAATTATTTTACAGTAAAACTACACCATTGCACATGTCCCAAACAATGACCCTGGCATTCCACATACTTTTTGGACATTTTTGAACCTTTTTGGGTGTTCGATCTGTTCGTGAAGCACACCCCTTGACCCCTATAATAGGCCACACCCCAGAGCTGATCTTCATTGTACTTCTGGCTATTGCAAATTGACTTTTGCTGCCTTTGCTGCTCTTGCTGAGATTATCTCATCAACCCTGATAGCATCCATGTCTTCTGTTGCTACATCTGCCTCACCACCGCTAAACCCTCCACCACCACCATCTCCCCAATGGCCGGCAGAGGGGAACAGGCGTGAGGATGTAGAGAATGAGGATGAAGAGGATGAAGAGAATGAGGTTGAGGAACTTCCAACTACCAGCACTCGCCGGGAGTCTTGGGTGTGGTGGTTGTTTACCATTCATGGTAACGTACCAAAAGCATGTGCGAACACGGTCACCTGTAAACAGTGCAAAATAGTGCAGAGTCACGGGAGATGTGGTTCATACAGCTTTGGTGCGACATCCATGAAGCAACACCTAACGTCGTTCCACAGTGGGGACTTTTGCAAGGTTGTACCTTGTGGTAAACCTAGTAGGTTGAGTTCCTCTACAGCATCCTCAGTTTCCGCTCTTCTCACCACAAGAGACACCCCTGTGGGAGAGCACATCCCTCCAATTGCTTCACAGGCCATTCACGATGCTGTTGACCCTTACCTTTTGAGGGTCATAATATTGTGTATGTACTGCGACGCAGTACTCTGCAGGGGGGAGAGTCTTCGAAGTGCTTTCAAGACTACGTTCACGGAGCACCAAAAGACCTGCTACATACCTAAGTAAGGCCCACCCTACATCTTCCTCTCTCCACCTGCCCTTTCTTATCCCTGTGGTTGGTGTCCCTTCCTTACCCTCCTTTCCCCTCCTCTCCTAGTGTGTCGTGTGTAAAAAACCAAAAAACATACGAAACAACAAAAATCCAAAAAAAGGCTCTTTTCTGACCCGCTTTCACAGTTTAAAAATAAAAGGGGAAAATAAACAGTGCAGGGCCCTGTGCATTTTTTGGAAGTCCGCGGAAAGTCCTAGGACATATAAAGTTTTAGGGTGCTGCCCTAGCAAAACCAATGCACATTTCTCTGAGAGGAAGTGGTGGCTCTGAAAAGAGCCTTTTGGTGGTGTTTTTGTGTGTTTGAAAAATGTGAAATCATCAACATCTACAGCAAAATAGATGACTGTAATTTCAAAAAAGGTTGCAATGCATTTTGTGCATTTCTGAGAAAAATCTGATTGCCAGCAAAGGTAAGATGGACTCCATCTCTGCGAAAAATGTATGTGCTACGAAACATAATATTTTCATTGTGACATGCCAAAATCTCTTAGAAAGGCACAAACAGCCTTATTGACATTGCGGCTTGCTTTCTCCATTTGTGGACCAAATGAAGATGAACGCAGCCACATTTGTCTTTGCGCAATACAAGAAAAAATTACTTGGGAATTTGGAAACATGTCCATGACCTTCCCAGTCCTTCTTTCATTGCAAATTGCAAAGAAATTCCAGACACATGTCCTAAACTGTTCCCTCCACAATGAATTATAATTATCTCTGGATGATGCTCTGTCTCTAAAGTAGCACAGAGAGGTACCAAGTCCAGCCACTTCATTCCATGCAATCCATGCCAGTGCACTTCCACATGAGGGAATCCAAGATCTGCAGCTACTCCACAACATTCTGCATGCACCTCCAACGAATGTATTCTTGAGTCTCCCAAAATCCAGATAATCTGTTTTCGGAAACACACAGCCATAGCTATCTGTTCTACTCTCAGGAAAAAGACGTTCTGACACAACACACCCAGTAAACCTTAATGACCAATCCCTAGCTCCGCTCATTCTCATTTGCATGTCTCTCCACCCCAGAATCCCCATATGTAATACACGCTGCCCGCGGAATACCGCCATGTCCGCGGACATATCAAAAATCTCAGTGTGGTGAATGTAAATTTAAATAGTGTGCCCCATTTCCCCTTTGAGGTTGGCTCCAGGGCCGGTCTCTGTGTCAGGCAGCTCAGGTGGCTGCCTGACGTCAATCAGCCTCTAGGGGGCACTGCACCAGCAGTCCACAGTGCTAGAATATACGTGTAACACGTTTGTTTCCTAACATTATAAAAATGAATGTGCCTGTTCATTTTTATAATGTTAAGAAACGAACGTGTTACAAGTGTATTCTATCACTGGCACTGCTGCAAGCTGTGGCCTCGGCCCTCAGGCAGGGCAGTGCTAGAATACACGTGTAACACGTTAATTTCCTAACATTATAAAAGTGATTGTGCCTGTTAATTTTTATAATGTTAGGAAACAAACGTGTTACACGTGTATTCTACCACTGGATCTGCTGCAGGCTGTGGCCTCGGCCAGGGCAGTTTCTAGTCTATTTGGTGCCCAGGGCGAAACACTAGGAATGCACCCCCCCACACCCCATCACATGCACACTCCGGCCGCACCCCGCGCTCCACTTCCACTGCACCCCACGCACCACTCCCACCGCACCCGTGCACCACTCCCACTGCACCCTGCACGCCATTCCCAAACTGCACCATTAAGGAACTCCTACCCAAAGTCAAACAGTCTGTCACTCAAGGAATGAATTGCCATTTGCAATGGTGGGCCACGTTTTCACTGGTGCCCAAGACAATTTTATGCCCCAGTCCCACTTAGGCTGCAGACAATGAGGACTGGGCACACCAACCAAGAGACCATGAATATGGCACAGGATGCAGTATATACAATCAACAAAGAACACAAGATGCTGAAGGGGGGTTGGAGGCAACCTAAGCCAAAAGGTCAATGACAAGGAGACACTTGAACCCAATAAACAATCACTTTAACATTCTTTGAATGGGAATCAAGGGTTAGGCTTTGATACAGTAAAGTCTTGACTGTTGTAAGGATACATGGACCAGGATTATTTATTTATTCATGCAATGTTTCTCGGGTACTTGCATATTTATTTGTTTATGCAATGTGTGTCGGATACAGGTATCCGACAAACATTGCATAAATAAATAAATTATCCGTCTCCATGTACCCGACAAACATTGCATAAATAAATAAATAAACAGGTTCGTAGCTTATGGAATATTTACTCAGCAACACTGGTCAAAACTATTATCTGCATAGTGAAGTAACTCATCACCAGTGCCATGGAAGTGGTTTAAAGTGTAATTGATATATAGTTTGATAAAGAAGCAGCATGAAAGAAATAGCACTGCTTTAAACTATTATTGTGGCCATTTTCTGGCTTGCAGGGACACACCATGGGCCCAAACGGGTCAGGGCCCACGGTGCGTCCCTGCAAGGCACGCACACTCCCCACAGCCCACTGCACCTCCCCTACCATCTCAATACCAGCACGAAACCATTTAGTGACTAATGGGCCACCATTAGCAGTTTCCTACTGGCATTGTGAGTGGGACCTTAAGTGTTTTTATTGGTGTGCTTATGCCCCTACCCCAAGTGGTGCAAAAGTGGTCAGACTTCTGTAATGTCACATAGTACTTTTGTACTACGTGACATTACAGTGGGAAGGGGCAGTGCCAGCTCCTGACCTGCGGAACTTTCCCCACGTCAATGCGCCGCCCCACAAACTGGGGAATTCCATCCCCTCCAGAGGCTCCAGGGACCAGGGAAATTGCGTCCCCCAGGGCTATTGCACCCTAGGCAGTTGCCCACCTCGTCCGGGCCAAGAAACAGGCCTCGCCTCGGCCCTCAGGCAGGGCAGGGCAATTGGCAAAAAAATTAGCAACATTTGTTGCTTTATTACCTTCACCCGGCACCGGTGGTGCCAGTGCTGCTGGTGCCAGCCATGCCCATGGGCGCACGTGCGGTGTGCCCTCCTGCAGGGTATGGGCGCGCACTGACACTGAAGTGTGGATCGATTGGGGCTGGCTGGTGTTGTCGGCCCCGGCCATTACAGAAAAGAGGAGCGAGTGGTTCACTAAATCCTGAAGTTGTTCCCATCACAAGCACACACTGCCAAGCAGCAGCAGAATCAGCAAATACAAACAGTTTCTGCATCCTGCCCTCACTGATTGGCCTTGTTTCAGGAAAGCCGGCAGTAACTACAGCCTGCCGAAGCAAGCACACTTCTTTCCTCCTGCTCCCGTCCTCATAGGTGAGGCCTATTGCTGCATAGGCGTTTTATTTATTTTAAAATGGTATTGCGGAGATGACTGGACCATCCAAGAACAGCCTCTGGAGGCCACAAAGCTAGACACTTTTGTCAAGGCTCAAGTAGTCATGAAAAAGGAAGCGAGCACTGGTGGTGGACTCTCCTCAGGAGATCAAAAGGCCGGTTTTCGGAAGACCTGGGCAGTGTGTCACCGTCAGCAGATCTTAGACAGTTTCACATTCCAGCAGGGTTGGATTGGTCAGTCCATTGGCCAGGCCAAAATCACTTACAGGGCGAGGCCCTGGGGGCAGGTACCACGCTTGGGCCGGTTTGGGGGTTACTACGCCCCCCTAGTTCCCGCTCCCGAGCATATTGTTCGTCGTTCCCTTTCTTGGGCATGCACTGCTGACTTTATTTTAGTGCAAGAGTTTCATACATTTCACTGTTCGCTCAGACTTGTCTTATACTCTTCTTTGTCGTTGTGCTTCTTTTGTTTGGAATAGTAATCACGCTAGTCTAACGAGATAAACAAACACCTACACGAACGCGCCTTGTGAATGATGATGTGAAGGATGGATGCAGGCGCTGGACCAAAAGCTGAGCGAAGTCTGCACAGCAGGTGGCTTGGGAAAGCTACTCAGCAACTACAGTAGAAACCGTCTCCGTGGACGGTTGACCCGTCTTCCGTATAATTCAAATACCCGGACTTGTAGGATGCATGCCTCACTTTCTTTGATCCATTGGGGGCGACAAGCTGTAGCATCAATTCATGGCCTTTAAAATACCCTGCATGGTGCAGCTTCCGATCTCCTTTAACACAAACACTGGGATATGGCCATGACTAGCTAACGCCACTTTAATCAAAGCCAAGTCTCTAAAGAATGGTTCAAGTGTTGGGGAATCACCTGCTCACAATTTCTGTTGTGTGACCAACCAGTGCGCAAAAGATGTTTCAGAGCATGGGGCTCTTGATGCCACCCATTTCTGCATTTGATACACCAGCAGCTAAACACACCCTGGGGAGGCAGCTCCTTCTGCATAGTCCATTTCTCTCCCAGGCTCGGGACAATGTTCTTTACCATAATGGAGAATGTGAAAAAGCGCAGGGCTGCAAGCCTGGGGGGTGAGGGTGGAGGGCAAAGCGCACTACACTTGGGGTACACTGGAGATGCTTCCCCTGATACCCACAGTACTCCAAGTCCCTTGAAATGAAATTTGTCTATAAACTGCACAAGGTGTCCAGTCATAAAATTGAATAAATAATGTCGAATTACAAAAAATTCGAAAAAATAATGTCGAAAAAAAAAGTTGAATGTTTTATTATTTTATTTATATATTTTTTTGGGTTCTGCATGTAAAAAAAAAAGGTGAGAAAAAAAATGAGGGTTGGGGGTGGAACCCCTCCATTTCGAATAAAAAATGCAATAAAAAAGAAATTCGACTTTTTTTTTTTGACATTATTTGTTCGATTTTTTTACTTTCGACATTATTGTATTCGATTTTATGACTATAAACCACTGCACAATGTGCAAAGGCCACTGTTATTCAAGCAGCACGCGACTAGTAATTTGTAAAAAGTAAACTTAACGAGTCCCAAGAAAAGGTCATCTTCCACCCTTTAAGAATTTGATTGTTTTTGTTTTTATGTTGGGATGGTAGACATTGTTTTTCTTTGCGATCATACATTTTCATGGTGCTGTCGGGAGCTACAATGAGTGATCACGAAGGAAACATTTAAGAATTTGGAGAGTTCACAAGGATGAGCGAAAAAAGCCCCAATACTCGAACTGCCATTTCTCTTCCGCAGTAATGCACTGCAGTGTGTTTCAATGTAAAGTCCACATTGTAATGTCATAATTTTAGAATGCCACCTCTCTAACATTAACATTGGGAGCTATGTTGAATTGTACATGCATGTTAACTCTCTACATATGTTTAAAGTAGACTTTACCACTCATATGGAGTAGTGATATTGTTTACGTGTGTCCCTCCTAAATATATTTAACTTCCCGTGAAATATTTGATGCAATACATATTGAATAAATGCGTGTATTTTAATGCCGAGATAGACGGGCTTGTACAGCTATCGGTGGGTATGTTGCTGGTGCTTGTTCTTGGAGGTTTGAGTAACACTGTTCAAGACCAGTTCATCACCTTTTAAGAGTGACTAAATGTTTGAGGTCATACGAATGACATTAGTGTAGATCTGAAATTGTCGATTCGCTGACCCGAGTCACAGCAGCAAACTGGTCATTGTTACAAAAAATGAAGAGCAAAAGCAGACTAACATAACCAGGCCTGTTCGGGTTTGACCCTCTTATTGCTGTTTTCTGAGGTTCATGAAATTCAGCAGATGCCAACATTGACAATTTTGTTAACTCATAGTCCCCACTCCCACTGCTCAGCCCATGACACATGCATGAGATCACAGGTCGGGGGAGGGGGGGTGCCAACCATGCTTCCCGCCTGGGGTGCAATCTGTTGTAAGACCGGCCCTGGTTGGCTCTGAAAAGAGCCATTTTTTTTGTATTTTTTGCAGATTCCTGCCAGACACCTGTTATTTTGTATTTTTGGGGGGGGGGGTTTCTTCTTACTTTACAACTAAAATTTTCACATAACCTTCTCCAAAGCAACCCTTACATTGCAAAACAGCATGGCATTTCCCAAAAAGATAAGTAAATGCCATCTTCTTCAAAATAAACAGCATTACTCGAATCAATATTCTCATTATTACAGAAAAACATACCAGCTCTAAGCATGAAAGCAGACATGCCTCGGTTGACAGCACACCTCGCAATGTTTTGCTGAGGACAAAAAACAGAACTATTGTCCCATATTGCCCTAGGTAGTAATCCAGAAAAAATTACTTTCACATTTGGAAGGATGTTCATTACTGCTTGAACCAACTGCTCCAAATCTGCCATCAAAGTAGGGGCAATGACGTAGCCCAAATGGAAAGCACCATAGTGCAAAACTACCAGTTGGGGACTGTTCATCCTGCCCATATCTTCACAAACTTGCAGACTTCGCCCTACATTGCAATCAGGCACAGCGCTCCACACCACCGCCACTCCTTTAACATCGAAATTGTTTGCCACATGCCTACATTGAGCATACTGCTGTAAACCATTCACAAAGATATCTCAGAGCACCAACACTCTGACTTTCTCCACATATGCCATCTTCACTACGCACAGTCTCTTTCTACACAAATCCACAATGTCAACATCTTATTGGCTGATCCCTACAGTGCCCTTTCCATACTGGATTTGCTAGAAAACCCTGGATGTGGAACGCCCTATACGCGAACAGCTGCGGTGTCTACGCGGCGCGTAACTCTAACCAGCCCTTCTACCTTTTCCACATCACTCTCAGTGCCATTCCCTCATTGGATACAGCTAAGCAGTCACACAACCATCCACCAATCACATCCAAGACCTCTACATCTAACTTCATCATCAGAGTTCCACACTTCAAATGTACTGTTGATCACTTTGAGTATAAATCTCACATCATTGGAAAGCACCTACTAAAAAAACTACTCTACAACGCTCCAATATTTCTACTTACAGCTGCATTCATATCCACATGCATGAATACAAACTACAGGTATGCATATTTTATTCACAGTACATGTACAACTCCTATGAATCCATATAAACAGAGTAATGCCACTAAACCTGCATAACCTATACATACATGCCAACACTCCCGATTTAGGTGCGAGGCTCCCGATTTTTCATTGAAAAATCACACTATTTTTTACTGTCTCCCACATAACCTACATAACCTATACATACATGCCAACCCTCCTGATTTAGGTGCGAGACTCCTGATTTTTCATTGAAGAATCACACTATTTTTTACTATCTCCCACCTAAAGTAATGCTAGTCCCAATGCAATCCTATGGGAAAAATAAATGTTCCCGATATTGTATTCACAGTACATGCATACATGCCAACACTCCTGATTTAGGTGGGAGACTCCCGATTTCATTAGCAAAAATGTTGCTGTTTTGTACTGCCTCCTCATATAATAATTCTAATCCCAATGCATTCTAATGGGGAAATTAAGCTCTCCCGATTGCTCGGAGAAAATCTCCCTCCCAGCTGCTTCAAAATGTTGGCATGCATGTACATGTACAACTCTTATAAATGCATATAAACAGAGTAATACCACTAAACCTGCATAACCTATAAAATTAACTTATTGAAATGTTTCCCATCTACTATAATCAACTGTTACTTCCAAACCGGTCTGCTATCTACAACACACCATTAAAAAAACAAGCGAATTTCATACACTTAAAATTCTACTCATTTGCAAAGCATGTTGAACTAACATATTGTAAATAAAATATAAAGGCTGCACATAGTCAAATGAAATGCATGCATACACTATGTTCAGATATCAAACAAGAATACTACTACAAAAACATAAAAATCAACGTCTACATTAACATCAGTGCTATAAACACACAAAATTACTAACTTCTTTCTTTTACAATTGCAGTGAAGACCACTCTCCTGGAAATCAGCAGCATCTGAACTACAAACAACATATCCAAAGAAACCTTCTCATGCCGCAAAAAAAGAGTAAGTACAATACTACCTTAATATTCTTACTGTTCCTTAAAACACTGTGTGGTTCATACATGTAATTTGTGCACCAAAATAAACAGAGATTTCTGAACCATTCTGCCCACAAATCCCCATTTATTAAAAAGGGATTAGAAGGCAGAATGGCACGCAAATCCCTGTTTTTGTTGGAACACAAATAACATACTCAACCCCAAGAATGTTAGTATTACAAAACAAAGAACTGTTTTAATGTTATACAATTAGGTTTATTATTAATGCTCCTCCTCACCACTAGCTCACTTTCTACTCTCATCTGAACCACAGTTTAGTAACACACAAATAGAAGAATAGCCTTCCCAACTAATTGTAGCTGCCCAATGCACAATCACACGCCACCACATACATCTTTCCCATCATACTCAGACACTCATGCACACAGCACACAAACATTGCAGAACAGCCCGACCCATACCTTCTTTTTTTTTCAACAGACCGCAAAGAATGTCTACCAAAAAGCAAGTCCTTAGAAAGCAACGCAGAAGTAGAGCAAATCAAAATAAAAGTGTCCAAAATAAGCATCCATCTCTACCAGAGTTTGTACAAAAAGTTCAAACAAAACAGCTAATACAGTCATTTAGCGAAACAAAACAAGCTTCCAGTACAGAAACTTTGCCTCCTCTATCAAAATGTAAAATGAAACAGAAAATGATTAACAAGAATTTGGCTACCACTACTGCTAAAACTGCTCCTATAAGTCTTGATATACTAGCAAGTAACCATACCAAAAAAAGTATTTTAGCAAAAATGTTTCACCACAGAGTCCTTCAGAATCTCATAAAAACAGAAGACAACTCATCCACAACCCTTCAAACCTAACGTAGAAAATTAATCTTAGAAACTTTGATTGACAGTACAATCCTTCTCAAAAGAAAGTTATTCATTTTAGTGTTAAACAGAATGAAAGCACTAACAAAACTAACTACTTAATTACAAAAAAAACTTCTCTATTAATGGAATGTCAACAAAAATAACTTCTTAAATATCGGTGGAGGTGAATGGAGTCACACCACGATCACAGAACCATATTTTAATGAAGAAGCATACAAACAAAACCAAACAAACACAATTGCCACACATAGCAGTGGAAAAGGTTAGGAAAACATTAATAATACCATAATGGAACAAGAAATACTGCTTACAAAAATATTTCCAGAAAACTCAGAATTACCTCTCCATTCGACTAAACCAGAAGGTCCAGTATAAAAATGGCCATGCACGTCAATGTGTAACATTCCCAAACAATCTTTCAAATCTTTACGCCTGTTCCTCAATCAGTATGTGAAAGGCAAAGACAAAATCAAAATGAAAGTGCTGCAAAATATGGATACTTGTCCAGTGCGCAAATACACAGGACTACAAGGACATTCATTAGCCTGCATTTCAGGACTTAATTGCAAAAGCACCTTCCATCATATCAACATGATAACAACACATCATTCAACTATAAGACATCTAGTCTATAAACTGTATTATGCTAAAAGTCCTGCTTTAGCACTAGCCAATTTAAATAACACTCTTCTACAGGGTACACCCAAAGACCTACTCGAAGAAATCTACCATATCAAGAGAAAATATTTTGGAAGTGAAAGCCACTTACAAAATGCAATAGCTTTACAACAGACTAGCAACAATTCTGTACATGGCAACCTTCTACTACACACATACAAAAAAGAAATACTAAAATGTAAAAGTACATCGGCTGAAGTACCAAACCATGTGTATGTGTGTGTTGCTGCAGATCTTTTTATAAAAATAACAAAAAAACTGTAGACTTGACATATAAAATAGAAGACAATGAAGATTCCAAATGGTTTGAATTAGCTCACGACCTTATAGCAGAAAACAAATACGAAATAACTGACCCCTTAATACTTTGCAGTTACTGCACTACAAAACTTGACAACAACCAAACTCCTTCACGTGCTATCACAAATAACTTGGAATTATTCCCACTACCAAAACCCCTGCAACAACTCAATTTATATGAGAGCATTATAATTCAAACAGTGCACCCATTTCAAGCAATAATACGCCTTCAACCAAAAACAGCAAAATTACCTCCCTCTGAATTGGTGAAAGGCATTTGTGGAAAAGTAGTTTATTTGCCATTAGATCTGAAAGAAATTGTGCACACTCTGGGAGTGCAACTTCCAATAGAGCAATCTTTAATTGTTTTAGTAAATGGTGTACCAACAAAAGACAAAAAATATTGGCAACTACTCGTAGACTTAGACAAGCCTTGCAATATCTAAAAGACAATAATGAATACTACAAAGAAATAAATATTGAAGAAAACTTAAGGGAAACAACTGAAATAATTCAAGAGTCACCATAAACTGGTCAACTTGAACGTCTAGATCCTGCTATAGTATCCAATATTTTAGACCATTATCCAATTCATCCATTACACTCTAATGACACCATAGATGAAGCGCTAGAAATATACCAAATGCGACAAACCAAAGGATCACCAATCAGCATATGGGAAAAAAGTATAGAAGCATGTGCTTTTCCTCTACTCTTTCCTTCTGGCAAAGGAGTAAGGTACGATGATAGACCCACTCAGATAATAGCATCAGAATACTGCTCATTACGAATGTATTCTGAATATCCCAGATTTAGACAAAATGTGGAATTCATATTCCAACTACTCTTTGAAAGTGAACTAGCAACTCTATATTACGGAGTTGCACACATATTGAAATCAGGAACCCACTTTCAAAATATTTCAGCTACACAATTAATACAAAAAGTGCAAGAAAAAGATGATGTTTTACAATCAAGCATTACAAATCTGTTAGCAAACATGCATGGTACGAAAGAGTACTGGTTCCGACGTCACGGAGATGTACGTTGTGTGATAAGAAATCTTGGCCCACCCACTTGGTTTGTTAAATTAAGTTGTGCAGAATATGCATGGGAAGATTTACATGATTTCCTATGCATATCAAACAAAAATAAAACAAACATAGATATTCTAATACCTGGAGAACTTTGCTCTCTAGATCCTATTAATGTTTCAAGATATTTCCATCATCGTTTCATTCCTATGCTACACTTTATTTGTAATAAAACTGTTCCTCCCCTCGGAGAAGTGCAACACTTCTTTTGGAGAAAAGAATACCAAGCCAGATTAGCACCACATATCCACAAGCTTTATGGATTAAAGATGCTCCTAAATTTGGTCAAGACAGTGATGCCACTGTTTTACAGTTTATCGAAAAATATGACACTTGTGAAATTCCATCGGAAATAACAAAAATTGATCTTCATGCACAAATTGTACAATTTCAAAGACACAAATATAGCAAATATTGTTGTCGCAAACACAAAAACAAAGGGAAATACTACACCAAATGCAGCTTTGGTTTCCCTAGACCTGTTACAGAAACAGGTGAAGTGAACAACTTCATGTCTTCAGTTAGACATAGTGTTAAAGATAAACCACCTAAGAACACACATTACATAAAAAGAACAGAAGAATCAAAATATATCAATGATTACAATGCAATCATTGCCCTCTTATGGAATAAACATATAGATGTGCAGTACATTGCAGACAATTCCACTGCAGTTGCACAACATGTTACAGCCTACTTAACAAAAGCAGAAAAAAGAGAGCTTCAAGACCTCTGGAATGACCTATCATCGGACAAAACACTTTCTCAGAAATTGTACAGGTTAGGCATAAAAATGCTGTCTCATAGAGAATGTGGCTCCTATGAAGCTTCAGATCGTTTAACCGGTACTGCTTTGTATGGAAAATCTGAAAATATAGTATGGCTAAGTCTTGGTCCTGCTAAACATAGAAAAAGAGTTCTCAAATCATACGACGACATAGAAACAATAGCCAAAAATGATCCCAACAGCCAAAACATTTTGAAAAACAATTTACTAGACACATACTACCCGAACAGGAGTACCACTTTGGAAACCATGGGCCTCATTACGACCCAGGCGGTAAGTTACCGCCTGGGCCGTGACTTTACCACCATGGCGTAAACTATGTTTACGCCATGGTGGTTGGCGGACTTACCGCCCCATTCCGAGGTTGGCGGGGCGGTAAGTCCCCAATCCCCATTTACCCTTCCCCATTCCCATTTTTGCCCCATAGGGCATAATGGGAGTGGGGAAGGCATTAATTACGCCACCGTAAATTACGGTGGCGTAATTAACAACAAGGTCCCTTAGCGCCATGGATTTTAACACCTGCTAAAAGCAGGTGTTAAATCCTCCATGGCGCTAAGGGACCTCGGAATCAGGCGGTAAGGGTCGGCGCTGTTTACGCCACCGTAAACCCCTTACCGCCTGGGTCCTAATGAGGCCCCATGTGTCTATACCACATAGCCCAAAACCTCACATTCAAAAATAATATAAAACCTGATGAAAAAAAAGGTAAATATAGAGTGACAGATTGTGAAGGCAGCTTAGTGAAACTTACCAATTGAAGCTTAATTAATCATATCAAATTGTCATTAAAAACTCCTGAACATAAAGAACTATATTACATGTCCCTGCTACAACTTTTTAAACCATGGAGAAAAGAAGAAGAGATACTAGAAAACTATGGACCTCATTACGAGTCCGGCGTTAACCTGCCAGTATTTCTGGCTCGGTCACCACCGGACTCATATTACCATTCCGCCTCTGTGATTCCCGGAATTAGCGGGGCATTACAACCTGGGAATTCCGGAGGCGGAATCCGGTAAATTCCCATTCCCATTGAGTCCCATAGGAACTTAAGATCAAGAAGCAGAAAACCTTAGTCCCATAGGACTCAATGGGAATGGGGGCCATGGAACCACCAGCACCATCTACAGGTGGGCGGTGTTAAACCCACCAGATCAGACCTGGTGGGAAAGACACCTCCGCCTGCAGGCCTCAAGATCAGGTGGTCCAGAAAAAACGGTGGCGGCATGTTTAACGCCACCGTTATTTCCGGACCGCCTGACTTGTAATGAGGCCCTATGACTCTTATGAAGACGCTTTCAAAGCAAATGAAAGCACTATCACCGATATAAACTTTATGCAGTACAAAACAATGTTGCACATTGAACAGCAACACGAAGAAGAACTACAGGCCCAAGGATATAAGGACACTTCCGACAGTAGTCAACCTTCTGTAACAGGAAGTCAAGAACCACTGGGACAGCCACTAATAGCAAATGAGGCAGAATTAGCTATGACAGAAGTAGAGAACACGATGTGTCACTATGAAGAAGATACAGAAGACTTAACTGTACTACAATCAAAACTGAACAAAATGCAGCGTACCATTTTTCAAGAAGTAACAAAAGAAATTGCGCATGGTGTACAAAATGAAAATAAAGAATGTACCTGCCAAAATTACAAACCTATACTACTATACGTCAGTGGTGAAGCTGGTTCAGGCAAAACATTCTTAATCAAAATCATCAGCAAGTTTTCAACAATTGACAAACAACAAACTGTCAGCTGTTGTAACTGCTACCACAGGTTTAGCTGCCTACAACGTAGGTCGTGTCACTTTACACCGATTACTACTCCTTCCAGTAGAACACCAAAACAAATAATATTACAAACTTTCGACAGAACCTGCAATGGAACTACGCAGAGTGTTAAAACAAATGAATATGCTACTAATAGATGAAGTGAGCAGGGTCTCCAACCTAATGTTAGCTTTGATTTACCTCAGATTGCAAGAAGTACTTAAAACAAACTACGAAGAGCTCTTTGGAGGAAAATACACTATTGTTTTCGGAGATCTTCTTCAATTGACACCAGTGAAAGGTGAACTTTATTTAAAGCCTTAAGACACAAACTCTGCCGTAAAACTGTTGGCAGCATAGGAAATGTCAACCTTTGGCAACATTTCCAATAACGAGAATTGACAAAAAACATGTGCCAATCTGCAGACCTCACTTACGCCAACATTTTAAAAAGTATTAGAGTTGGTGTACTATCTCAAGAAGCATCAGCAACATTAAAAACCTGGCAGATCCATGCACTTTAATGCCATAATTCATGTGCTACTGATGTGATGGACCAATTAGCACACAAAAATGTCAATTGTATGTCCTTAATGCCAACTCTTGCAAGCTGTTCCTAATT
The DNA here is from genome assembly GCF_040938575.1 of Ambystoma mexicanum. Taxonomy (NCBI): domain Eukaryota; kingdom Metazoa; phylum Chordata; class Amphibia; order Caudata; family Ambystomatidae; genus Ambystoma; species Ambystoma mexicanum. The sequence continues at coordinate 679,140,602 of NC_090937.1, forward strand.
CAATGAAACAATGTTGAAAAAAGAAATGCAACCAATAATTGAAATTTGAGAGGCGCACTAAAAGTAACTTATAATAATGAACCGTTACGCTATCCAGAGACTTGCAAATGAACTGGTGGGTGTAATACGACAGGGACAAAATGTTGTGGCATGTTTTAAAGCTCGTTGGTAAGGGACCAAAGCGGGGAGTTGTTGGCGGGCGGGTATGGGAAGTTTTGTTTACCCCGCTGTATGGGGCTGTATGTTTTGTGTTTCCAAAAGCCAATAAAATGTCGTATTAAAAAATAATTGAAATTTGAAACACAGACAAACTGGACGTACATTGTATGACACTACCCATGTGTCAACAAGCAACAACAAGATTAAATACCTTAGAAAATTCGATCTCCAACACAGCTGGTTTGGAGAAAATATTAAAATTATCATTAAACTGTAAAGTATTGCTTAAACGTAACCTTGACGTGGAGTAAGGACTAGTTAATGGAGCACTGGGTACAGTTGTTGGCTTTCAAACATACACACATGACAACAACATTCAGTTTGTCAATATTCTCTTTGACAAACTTTCAGAAGTAAAAAGGATAGGGTGCTCAACAGCTCGATTCCTTTTCTTCAAAGACATATATGTACGCAGAGAACAATTTTCTCTAACTCTAGCATACGGAGTCACCATTCACAAATCACAAGGTCTTACCCTAGACAAAGCATTGATAGATATTGGGAACATAGTCTTTAAAGAAGGCATGAGCTACATAGCATTATCATGCTTAGGTACACTTGCCGATCTATTTCTAATCAACTTTGATGCAAGTAAAGTAAACGCTGATATTCCTTGCATTTTAGAATACAATAGACTATTTTCACTATATACTCCCCATCTAAAAACATATCCTGTTCCACAAAAAGGAAAACGTTGTAAACGAAAACTAAATCAAACAGAAATGCAACAGGAACTCACAGCAAATCCTTCAAAGAGAGTAAAAGAAGCTAATATCTCATCAATTACCACAACCAAAGAAGAACCTATTACTCAAAGTAACTTAGGGACTTCTTCAAAGAAGCAACACACACCCCGAAAAATTGACTTGGACATAGAACTATCTGGTCCATTCAAATTTTCAAATACAACTGGTGTTAATTGCTACGCAAATGTAGCAATGAGTATTCCATTTCAAATGCCACCATTTGTTGACAACATTTACTTACACAGTACAGACCAATTGTGTTTGCAAATGTTAGTCCTTCATAGAAATGCAACAAACAATCCTGACAACACATATAGTGTTCATGGAATAAGACAAGAAATGGACTACTGTGTTGTAATAGTGAAATTCACTATAAACTCACAAGAAGATCCACAAGAATGTCTAATGTACTTACTACAAGTACTGGAAAACAAAAACATACCTATAAATGAAATCTTCCAGATTTCATACATGTGGAAACATACATGCACTCTCTGCAACAATGTGGCACAGGAACAAATCCTTAATGAGTGCTTTGTGTATGTATCCATACCTAATTGTGAATCCGTTCCATTTCAGCAACTTGTACAAAATGCAAACCATTTATTGTAAAATCTAATTTTTTAGCCTATGTCAGCTCTTAGTACTCTCCTAGAGCAAATTTGGGCTTAGAATCTCTCCTGAGGAACCACAGCCACAACTGTGGGGAAACACGTGTTGGGAGATTATGCGACCAATATGAAACTGGGTTATCCAATCATTGAAAAGAAGAAATTGTATACATAAGTATGAAGTAAATACTTATTGCAAATATGAATTAAGGACACAACAATATCTGAATGTGTATATTGAATACAAAGAAGAAACTGACAACTTGTAAAATAAACAAATCAAATCAGATTGAAAAATTGACTGCATTTCTCTCTGGGAATTGTACAACACTAGAGCACCAACCACAAATACTAAGATACTAATTTGACCCATATTGCCTCAGCCACAATATAGGTACCCTAAGTGCAGAACCTGGAACCAAAACAAACAAACAGCACAAGGGATTCACTCTAGGAGAGGACTAAGAGCTGACATAGGGTGAACAATTAGATTTTACAATCAACTGTTTAAAGGCTTCCACTCAAGCAGAACCAGTGCAGTATCTAGAAATGACGGACACATTCGACAAAAGGGACGCAGGAGGAGAAGAACTTTTTTTGAGACACAGACAAACTATAGGGGAAGCAACATCATTCCAAACATCAACCTCACTAAAGAAACTCTTTGAAAAATTGGAAGCAGCTTCAAAGAAGGAATTAACCAAATGGTGGGAGATTAAAACAATGAAGATGTACATGGAGGTAGGGAGGATACCCTGTGGATTACGTATATGCAACTTCCCATTGTATGAAGAAGAACACACAGAAGCATTACAAGACTGGGAGTCCTTGCTAACACAGACCTCCAAGAAATGATGATAAGGATCATCAATCAAGCGGCAGTTGTTCACGAAAAGACAATGAAGGAAATAAATGAACTAAAAGAAACAATCGAAAAACTAAACCTTCCAGAACTGATGTTTAAAAACTATCAAATTTTGTATGACTATCTCAATAAATTTACAGAAGAAATTAAGATCAAGAAGCAGAAAACCTTCATAAGGGATGAAATAGACTACAAAATTGGAAGAATATACACTTATCAGCGAACATATGAAACAAAGGGAAATCAAAAATTCAAATTTAGGCCAAAAACCGCAACCAATGCTGATACACTGACACAATCCTCGGATACAGAAACAAATAGTGAATCTGAAAAATAAAATAGCTCTAAACACAGCATGTCAACAGATTCACAAGTACCCTCTTTTTTAGAGGAATTTCAGAGACACAAGATAATAATTCGGACATACACCCAACAAACAACAATCCCGAAAACAACTTCAAACTCAATCAACGGTCAAAATACATCAATCGGTTTCACACAAACAAGAGGGGGAAGAGAGGAGGATCAAACAAACAAAGGTATAGGACAAAGAGGAATGATAACAAGATCCCAGAACAGGGAAAACAGAGAAAACTCGTGAATCTGGTTCTGAATTTATCCAATTATGATATAGATTAAACACTTCAAACAGCATTGAATCGAAGACTAAATTTCTGTCCTACAAATAGATCAGACTACTTCCAAACGCAGGTAGACCTTTTTAAATTTTGCAGAAATTTAAAATTAAAAAATTACTTTGCGGAAACACCAATGAAAACAAAAGAACAAAATATTAAAGATATCTCTCCCTGACAGTACAACTAGTAGAAGGATCAGTGAACATCATAAATCTAACGGAGACAGATTTCTCCCTGGATAGTTTCATGGCAGAACGAAACATAGATCCCTTTCAAACAGAGAAAACAATATTGAAACCAAAATCCAAATTCATACCAACTTTGATGGAAAACAATGCAATAAAGCTTTTTCACAAAGCAGCGAGCAATGAACTTCGCAAAAAGTATTTAAACAATAAAGAATTGAACCTAAGACATAACTTGACTAAAGCAGAGAAAACAGCAATTGACCATCTATCAAGGAACGAAGACATTGTGGTGAAATCAGCAGATAAAGGTGGCAGCATAGTTCTCATGCAGAAAGCAGATTACATTGCAGAAGGTACCAAACAACTCAGATACACCAAATGCTACTCTGTGCAAAAAGAAAATCCGACAAAGACCCTACAAGCCCAATGGCACCAAATGGTGAAACACTGGGACGATACAGGATTATTAACAGAAGAAGAAACAAACTACCTAGATATAGAGAAACCAATTATGTCCACCACATACTTCCCCCCGAAAATACATAAAAAATACAAGACTTTTCCACCTTGCAGACCAATCATAAATGGGATAGGCTCCTTAACGGAAAGGATTTCACAGTACATTGATCTACACTTACAACCATTGACTGCAGGATTATCTTCATATCTACGTGACACAAAACATGTCATTCAACAAATGGAACATATTCCATGGGAAACAGATTTTCTATTCGTAACCCCTGATCTAGTATAATTATATACTAGTATCCAACACATTAAGGGACTGGACGAAATTTTTTCTTAAAACAAGATCTATTTCATTACTCTACCACACCAATATGATTTTAGAAATGTTGAATTTTGTCCTATCAAATAACATCTTCTTGTTTAACAAAACAATCTATAAACAAGAACAAGGAACGGCCATGGGAGCCAAGTTTGCTCCAGCATATGCAAATCTATTTATGGGCCACTTTGAATTAAACCACGCAGGGCACCACAAGGCATTTACAGAGAACAAAATCACCTATTGGGGCCGTTATATCGATAATGTACTTATGATTTGGAACGGGAACAAACCAAGTCTCAACAAATACATTGCCCATCTCAACAACAAGTACAACATCAAATTCACAGAAAAAGTCAGCTCTGAACCTATAGAATATCTAGATTTACAACTCTACACGGATGGGGTAAAGATATTAACAGATCTTTATATTAAACCAACAGCTGTCAACAACAAACTACATGCACAAAGTAACCATGCAAGACACACTATAAGGAATATTCCATATGGAGAAATACTGAGAGTTAAACGAAATTGCAGCCTGGAAACCAAGTACCAAATACATCTAACTGAATTGAAAGAAAATGTCATACAAAGAGGATTCTCTAAATCATGCAATAAGAAAAGCAGAAAAAGTATCTAGACCCAGTCTCTTGACGGAGAAACGAAAAATCAAAAATAAAAATGGAACTACACATTTTATTACTGCATTCAGTAGTGAAATAAACAACATAAAGACAATTCTAAACAAGCATTGGAATATCTGACAAACAGATGACACCCTGAACAAATACATTGAAGATAAACCAACAATGGTATTCAGAAAAGCACTGACTCTAAAACTAAAATTAAGTCCCAGCCATTTTAGCAACCAAACTAAAAACAACCTCAGTGACTTCCTGAAAGTGCCAGCACCAACGGGATCCTATAAATGCAGCAAATGCACCATTTGCAGTCAAATGCTCAACACCAGATACCCGATGGCTACGCATTTTACTCAAGAACATAGCCAATCAGACATTAAGGACATCAAATTTTGTGGCATTGAAAAAGTTGATATACAAGAAAGAGGAGGAAATAGAGAACTGATATTGCGAAAAAAAGAATCGAAATGGATTTGCCTCCTGGACACCTGCCATACTGGTTTAAACAAAGAACCAGAAATGGCATATTGGCTCTGAAAACAGACAGATAAAATGAACTTGTTGAAATTTTGTCACATTATGTGTCATCCATTACTACTTGAATCTTGATTGTTGCCCGATTTTTTCTTTCTGATCGACCAACATTCTACATTAAATCTGTACCTACCTATCATGAACGTTTTAGTGTCTGGACGGACACGTAAATACTATTTATAGGTACCAAAGCGTTTTTACTATTTTGGCAAATTAACAAATTAGGTGCCCAAAAAATATAACATAGAATCATGGTACTGTATTTAAAATCTTACAATGAATTCAGTATTGCCCAACAAATCATGTATATTGAAATCTTTATCAAAAACTAATAGAAAATCAATTAGTAAATTTATGACCATAAAATGGGCGCCGCTCGCGTTGACGCACATGACATCATCGCGCTACGTCTACGCGATGACGTCATTCCGTGCACGCAAATCATCATATATATAGCAGTAAACAATCAGGTTAGATCCATCTCGGATCATGAAGACGCAAAGGCAATCGTACCTTATCGCTGGAGAAGAATACAGGAACTATGAAAGGTAACGCTTGGAGTCTTAAATCTCTAACCCTTTCTTCTATCCTAGTCACTATCCAGCACTCTTAACCAGAGCATTTATATACTTGTATCCTCGAAGTTGTTAAGTAATCCTAGACTGAAATTCAGCTAAAGTTATGATGACAAAATAAGATATGGGGAGACCAGTAACCATCCTCTCAACTCTGGGTCTCCCCATAGGAACCTTTCAAACTTATAATCTTTAGGTAACAAATGACAGTAAAGATCTCGTACAAGAATAGCTAATATATGCACCTTTTCACAGATTTGCTGAGAAAATTATAAATACAATCTTGAGAAAAGGTGAACATTGATAATTCAAGCAACCTGTCAAACCGAGATCCAAAAAAACAGAAACAAGGGTGAGTGGATTTATAATAACTAGACCTTATATCTAAGGTCCTCTTTTTCATAAATAATAAAAGTATGGCATTATTCAGAAAATACTCTCCATTTAAATTTAAAAAAGCTTTTTTTTTTTCTTGTTTTCTTTTTGGGCTTAGAATCTCTCCTGAGGAACCACAGCCACAACTGTGGGGAAACACGTGTTGGGAGATTATGCGACCAATGTGAAACTGTACATATGTGTTATCCAATCATTGAAAAGAAGAAATTGTATACATATGTATGAAGTAAATACTTATTGCAAATATGAATTAAGGACACAACAATATCTGAATGTATGATTTGAATACAAAGAAGAAACTGACAACTTGTAAAATAAACAAATCAAATCAGATTGAAAAATTGAATTCATTTCTCTCTGGGGATCACACAACACTAGAGCACCAACCACAAAAGATACTAAAATGCAAACCATGGTAGATGATGTACTACCTGCAATTCAGATAATCGCTCCACTGTACTAATACAAACACAAAGTAAATGCGTAATACTAATGCTTCTATGTTACAATGCAGATGTTACCAAAAACAACTGCAAGCTGACTGGATTCACACATGGTCAAGTATCACTTGGTAAGAAAACCTTCACAACAATAGGTATAATCTACCACGCAGGTCACTACACTGTATATATAAAAAAGAAATGTGGATGGTTCGAATGTAATGATAGTACCATTACTGTAAAGCAGAGATTACCAGCAAATGTTAGAAATGCTTATTTAATCTTCCTAAAAACAAAATGTAATAACTAATCTGTACTTAAACATTAACAAAACTTCAATTAAAAAACTATAACCAGCTAGAATACGCCAACAGGTATCTAACTTCCCCAAGATTTTGCAACAACCAAATAGATAAATCAATACCACTAAATTATAACAAAAAATAGACAGTTACAATACGCCAACAGGTATCTAACTGCTCCAAAAATCTGCAACAAGCCAACAGATAGAACATTAGACAGAAACAACAAGTGAACACTGAAAACAAACAAATAGACTGTAGCATAACAAAAAAGGTTTTTTTTTAAATCCAACATGGATTTTTTTTCCCAAAGACCCAATGATTTGAAAAACAAACACAGAAACTGAGCAAATTGCACAGTACACTGGTTTGTAAACTACTAAATATGAGGGTCGAAAAAAAGCTGAAATGTCTATTATGCAATGTAATAAGTCTTTATAGAATAGATACACTAACATGCTCTTTTCTTTTATCACAGAAATTGAAAAAGAATATGTATTCCAGTTACCCAACTCATGAAAAAATATATTCAATCTCAAAAAATCAAACAGTAAGTATATTCTAATACAACGCATAAATACTGCTGCATAACAGAACCATTGAAGCAAACATCTAACCATACACCACAATACAAAAAGTTTAGTTCCATGGATATGTTATTCTACAGTGCTTGTTACCAAACTCTACAATCTTAATGACATGACGTAGCCAAAACTTCACATACAAACTTTACAAATCAAACAGTACACAAACTGTAGATTTGCTAATATTTTATAGATATTTGATTCTATGGGTGTGATCTATGGGTGTGATATACTGCGGTGGTTGTGGCCAGGGCCTAGAGTCTTGGGTGTATGGCCTACGGCCTGCAGCCATGCACACAAGACTCTAGACCCTGGCCACAACCACCGCAGCATATCACACCCATAGATCACACTCATAGAATCAAACATTTTAACTGTCTATATGGGCCCACCCATATCCACTTTTTACAAAGTTTAGTGAGGATTCATCCAGGGAGAGCAAAGTTATAAGCCACCCATGGTGTCTTATAACATTGGTACATATAACTTCAGTCTTAAATACTTCTGCATAACAGAACCATTGAAGCAAACATCTTACCATACAATATGTTTACTTCCCTGGATATGTTATAAAGCAGTGCTTGTTACCAAACTCTACAATCTTAATGACATGACGTAGCCAAAACTTTACATACAAACTATACAAATCAAACAGTACACAAACTGTAGCTTTGCAAATATTTGATAGATATTTGATTCCATGGGTGTGATTGCGGCCATGCACCCAAGACTCTAGGCCCTGGCCACAACCACTGCAGCATATCATACCCATAGATCACACCCATAAAATCAAACATGTTAACTGACTATATGGGCCCACCCATATCACACTTGTTGCAAAGTTTAGTGAGGCTTCATCCAGGGAGAACAAAGTTATAAGCCACCCATGGTGTCTTACAACTTTGGTGCATATAACTTTGGTCTTAAATACTTCTGCATAACAGAACCATTGAAGCAAACATCTAACCATACACCACAATACAAAACGTTACTTCCATGGACATGTTATACTGTACTACTTGTTACCAAACTCTACAATTTTAATGACATGACGCAGCCAGAACTTCACATACAAACTATACAAATCAAGCAGTACACAAACTGTAGATTTGAAAATATTTTATAGATATTTGATTCAATGGGTGTGATTGCGGCCATGCACCCAAGACTCTAGGCCCTGGCCACAACCACCACAGCATATCACACCCATAGATCACACCCATAGAATCAAACATTTTAACTGTCTATATGGGCCCAAAGACAAACCTACCCTGGACACTATCAATGAATCTCTGGGCCAAATAAATGTGTTTTGAGTTTTTTCTTAAAGATACCAAGGGGCACAACTTCTGAGATCCAATGTCATGGCATTCCACTTTTTGGTTGGCACTACCCAAAACGCACATTTATTGACAAAAACAAGGTTGGTCATGGGGAATTCTAAGAGTTTGAGATTATTGGATATCAAAGTTCTGGTAATTCTCTTACTGGCAAGATGTCTGCCACATAGGCCTGGAATTGACCGGCTAGGCATTTAAATGTGATCATCAGCAGGCAAAATTCAATTCTTGCCTCTATGGGAGCCAATGCAGACTTCTCTTAGCATCAGAAACAGTATCACATTTATTGAGGCCTAGAATGGCCCTACTGTACTATTCTGAATCTTTTGGAGTCTGGCTATCTCTTTCTTACCAATGCTTACCAAGAGGCTGCCACAATAGTCAATCTTAGAGCCAATAATGCCCTTCCTACAGTTTCACAAGATTTTTTGTGAAAGATAGGGATGGATATGGCACAATAATCTGATGTAATAGGCAGATGTCGATACAAGACTACTGACCTGGGCATTCATTGTGAGGAATTAGTAAAGGATTCCAATCGGGTGTCGCACATCGGATCAGGACTCTTGCCCTTAGCTTAAGATGTAGCGCTCAATTAGAATACTTTTTCTTTATTTTCAATGAATTCAAATTGAGCTGGCACTCAACCTGTCTCACACCCCCTTTTACAAATGCCCCGGGTCACAATGAACCATGAACCAGGCCGGTTGGTGGGAATACAATATTTATTTATTTTAAATTCAAAGAAAATCACACAAGTTTTCTATTGGTCAGCAATCACTAATGGGGTGATAATTAAAATGAAAACTACTGAAATACACTTGGGTAACCTACTACAAGAACATATCCAAAGCACAAATGAATAGGAGCACTTTTTCAATTAGGATAGATAGCACCTGAGCTCAGGATTCCCCCACCAATGTTCCCTCAATCCCCAATTAATCAAATTCTGAGTGGATAGAAATAAGAAGCAGGGAATCAAGAATATTAGGCAGCAAACAGAATCCGACATTCCCTCACAACAAAAGAGTCAAAAACAGATTTTAAACCCTTTGCAATGGCCTAAAATGACACTCGGAACTTGACAAATAATTAATTATATGTGTGATTAAATAATGATGTACATATATTTTATCACAGTATCAGGGATGTTATATCACTAGCAACTATAAGGTAAGGTATCACAAAAGGCAGACAGTTCAAACAACAACTTGAAATGAAAACACAGTGCAGCCAAATGCACATGTTGAAAAGTAGTAATTTACACATTTGCAATTATGTCAAAACAATTTTAAAAAGAAAACAGGTGAAATACATAGAATCGGAATGCATTTTTTAGGCTGGGTGATAGATGCAAATCACAGGGACAATATAGAAGTGAAAGAGTAATCATAGCTGAGATGAGATTTTCAAAGTGAAAGGAGGTTCGGTTTTGGTAAATTAAAGCAGTTATGGAGAGAAAATCAGTTTTAATGAAAAGACAAATTTCAGTTACACTAGATTTAATGGCTAGCCAAGAGGAACGCCACCTATGAAAATAAATGTTACGCTGCAGTTGTAACCCTTCATGCAGTGTACCCCTTTCTTTATGGAAAATTAATTTATTTAATCAAATCTTAAGGACTTATGATCTATGCAAAACAGAAATGAAGAGAAAAGTGTTGCTAACGTTTGGAGATTAAGGACAGAGTGCACAGAATATTCTAACAGTTTTAAACAAGTTATCAGGGTATGGATAGAATTACTTACAGAGTAGGACAAAGAAAAAATGGTCAAGCTGGGATAGGCTATGTGTTGCTATGGGATGGGGAAATACTCACAATCCACCCTTGAGTTAGGTATTTGGGACGGTGAACCGGGTTCTGGGCTCAAAAACTGGTCACAACATGGCGGGCGCCCCTTACAGCAAATATCTGGTCATGTCTGGTCACTGGATGGAAAGGGTACAGCGGGCATGCAGGTAGTGGACAAACAACTGGTCTGGTCACAGGATGCTCCCCACAGGATACCACAGCTTTCCCCCTTGTTATTGGGATTTTAGTGGGGTTTCTGGATAAATGGCCTTGCTGGAATAGGATCAGCTATGCTTTGGCCTGGCTGGGATAGGATCAGCTATGCTTTGGCCTGCCAGTAGAGTCTGGAATCTTGCAAAGGTGGATCTGGAATGTCTGGATATGCAGGCGCTGGAAATTCAGGAGAGAGTGTCCTGCCTCTGTCAGCCTCTCTTATTTATAAAGCATGGTGACATCATAGGATTATAGGGTGGGGCAGGTTTAGGCTGGGCATGCCTCTAACAACTTGATTGGTCAGGGGTGATTGTTACCACCTTGCTGTCAGCCAGTTCAGTTTCAGGGGCATGACATCAGATTTATGATGTGGGCTTTACAATGCAGAAGATCATCCCACAGTTACTTTTGTGAAAATCAGTCATAACATAAATCACACTTTTATACATGTGTGACACTCTAGCAAACTGCATAGACAGATTACATATTTCACACAGAGCATGGCAATCCAATTCTCACGTTTGTAGGACTTTGTTTCGTCCGTCTAATAAGTTTTCGTCATTTTAGTGAGAACCGCTTCAACTAAAATGACACAATTTTAGGTGTTTGTACATATTTTCATAGGGCATGTGTCCAATATTATTTAACGTTCCATCATATGTATGTTCCCCCATGATTCACCTTTTCCTTCCTGGCATTTGTGTCCCATGCATGCTATTGATGGCCACAATATCTTGTTTAGAAGCCACGAAAATCACATTTAAACTGGACAACTTTTACATTACTGCGCTGTCCGGTTACAGAATTAGCAGTCTTAAAAGTTTATTCAACAAATAGTATTTTGAGCTAAATGGGGCTGGCTTTTGTCCTTCAACTGGGACCAGCAAATGTCAGTTTAGACCAGGGCTGTCATTGAGTTTTTCTTTGGTGCACCTTGGTTTGAGTGGATGATTGTTGCCACTTCCAGAAGTCACATGTAGGTGTCCCAGAATCTACTGTCACAATCTGGAGCAAAGACACAAATCTAACAAGCGTATGATATTTCTTTCTCTTGGCCTATTCAGAGTTTCCAAGGGCACAATTAGCACGTAAGTGTTCAGAATCTGTTGTGGCTTATTTTGGGGGGAAGGCCTCCCCTGTTGCTAGCAACCCCCCAAGCAGCAGACTTGTTTGGCTAGTTCCACAATGCATCCAATACCTTAATTATTTTCTTTTTCTGCATCAGAATCATGTCTGTTGAAACAAAATATCCCATCTAGGTTTTCACACAACAACCTCCTGACATTTCTAGGCAAGGAAAGAACTTTATTCAATATTGTACTTTTAAAACAGGCATTTTTCTTGTTTTGCAAAACACATTTTGACACATGGTGAATGCTGCTGGGATTTCCCTTTCAAATTCGGTTTTCTCCCCATGTAGATTTCAAACATTGTTTGTAGCCCTAGACAGTTTCTCTTTCACCACAGTCTGTACAAGGCAAAGGTCCCTTGAAATTGATGTATGCACAGAGAGCTAGGGTTTCTTTTTTCAGGGTTTATTTTAGACACTTTGTTAAGCGCTTTTCCATACGGCTGAAAGTAAAATTTCTGGTGACTTCCCAGACCATGCCTGACACCGCCTGTCTGTGACACTGCTCTCTTTTGCTGGCACAATCTGAATGTGGATAGGCACAGCTAGATCACTGGGGATTCGAACTATTTAAAAGAAGAGGAAGAGCATCAGGGCGCCATCATTATAAAGGCCAAATATTTCCTTTTTCAAAGGAGAATGCTGCTTCTCAATTTTTCTCTTGGTGCATGTATGAAACACACTGGCAGGCTTTCTCAGTGTGCCCCCTTGTTCCATCCTGCACAATAGGTGCTTGGCAAGACAGTCCAGTGATCATTTTGAAGCTGCAAACGCAGTTTTTGATGCAGGACAATGGTGCTTAAAGGAGCCAGCAGAGCCATTCTGCTGTTAATTGCTGAAGTGCAGCTTGGTGATGAGGGTAAGTACTGCTGATTGGGTAAATGTATCCCACAAATCCCCCCTGACTTTTCTGAGATTCCTTGTTGAGAGAGTGTAGGGCAAAGTGGGGTTCATCAAGTGGAGTCCTTCTTCCATCAGGGAGTGAGACATGATCCTCCTGTTATCTTTCGTTGGAGTGTGGAGCGACACCCACATCTTTCCTTTCAATCTTTCTTTGTGGTGTCGAGTGACACAACCAGCGTTTCTTTCGATCTTTCTTTGTGGTGTGGAGCAACACCCCCAGCTTTTACTCTGGCCTTTCCTTTCCAGGTCCCCGGGGAAGTCCTCCTTGGTCTGGAACTAGTACAAATCTAGTGAATAAATAAGATCTGGTTACAATATTTTCCGGCTGACTGCCTTCACGGAAGGTTGACAGCAGTGGGACACACATACATCATGATCATTACAGTATGGTGATAATCACAACACATAATCCTTCACAAGACACAGATAATTATTGATGTTTACTAGAATTTTTGGTGATATGAACAAAAAATATATACTCCCTGTTAGATAAATATACATAGGAACCTAACTGTTCCCTTCTGGTTCTTCTTTTTCTGGTTCTCATTCTCCAGACATCTCCTCTATTTGACTTTGTCTTGGCTCCTCAATCCACCGCAAAGTTTGTCTGGGGTGACAACTCTTTAGCTGGGGATGGAGATTCTATAGGCGACATGTGAAATTGTGTGTACAATTTCAAAAGGAGAGAACCAGCTTGGTAAAAATGTCCATTCCTTGATCTGGTTCCTTTGGAAATTGGACAATTAGACCCTGTCTCCTACTTGGTATTCCCTTTTGGTTGTTTTTAAGTCATATTGACTCTTCATCCCCTCCACAGATTTGTCTATATTCTGGTGAGCATATGCAAATGCATGTTGAAGGTGTTTTCTTAGATTCTCAACATACTCATGTGTTGTGGAGGCGTTTATCAGTGTCTGCTCTTGTGTTCTGTAGAGCAGATGCTGAGGTAGCACCATCATTCACACAGTCATTAGCTCAAATGGAGACATCTTTGTTGCAGAAGATGGTGTAGATCTGATGGCCATCAGGACAAGCGGTAATCAGATGTCCCAACTTTGCCCAGAATCTGCCAAAAACTTTTTTAGAATGCTCACTAGGGTTTTCTTGTACCTCTCAACTTCCCCACTAGAGGGGCAGTATGCAATGTGAAGTTTCCTTTTTACCCCAAGTATCTCCCACAATTTTGTCATCACTTCGCTGGTGAAGTGACTACCTCAGTCTGACTCCAGTCCTTTGGTGTTGGCCAAAATGCGAGAAGATGTGGTTGATCATCAGGGTAGCTGCTGTTTCTGCCTTGCAATTTGGGGCCGGTAGACATTCCATCCATTTGGTAACAAGCATGCTACTGTTAACATGTACTTATTCCCCCTAGAGGAGCGAATCACGGGCCCGATAAAATCTACTTGTAAATCTGACTAAGGCAGTGTCATCCCCCTCTTCTGGAGGGTAGCTCGATGTGTGAGTTAAGTTGGCTCCAATTGTGCATACACAAGACAAACCTTCAATTATTTGTGGAGGTCCTGCCCCATGTGTGGCCAGTATGCAACCTCGCTCAAGATTTCTAAAGTAGTGTGAAACCCCTGATGACCGGCTGTGGCCTCGTCATGGGTGTGACTAAGCATCAGGCTTTGGAATGAGGTAGGGAACACCCACTGGTCACAGCCAGAGACAGATCTCCTAACCAACAAACCATCTTGGATTCAGTACATTTTTGGACACTTCATCAACACCCTGAGGTCCTCTTTCCCAATGTAATCGGTATCCATCAGAGGAAAGTTCTCAGGGTCCTCAATGTGTTGATAAAATTTCCCAATAATCGGATCCCCTTTTTTTGCTGTGATTAAATCAGCATAGAGGTCTCCTTACTCCACTGGGCAGTTCAGAGTTCATTGTGAGCATTTGTCTGGGACCTAGTGGGTGCAGTGACCTGGATTTCCCACACCAGGGACTTCATCTCAAGGAGATCCCCCTGGATGGCTCCGGTTTTGGCCAGCTGATCAGCTAGGTCATTAGCAGTTTTGTCTGGCCCCTCTATTCTGGAATGACCCTTGATCTTCTTCCAATATATGGTCATCCCATTAGAGGTGACCAGATCATCACTATTTTGGATTAGCTTGCCATGTTTGTGAGGTTTGTTATTAGCACACAGCATGCCTCTGGTTTTCCAATTTACCAGGTGCGCCACAAACCCGTTCTAGGCATAATCTGAATCAGTGATTATGACCAGTTCATGAAGTTTGTGTTGGACGGCCTTATAAACTGCCATCAACTCTGCCACCTGACTACTACGGGGACCGATTTTGTACCCAGTGGAGGGTTCTGGGGCATCATTCACCCAGCATTACCAACGCTGGCCACCAGTTCCTTTTCCCCGTGGTTGTCAACATGGTAGGAGCATCCGTCCAGAGAAACTGTGGGCATCCCCTGGCACTAGTCTTTTTCATAGACATTGTGTGGGGAATTCAGGTACACCTCCATGTTGTCCTGGGTTTTAAGACGTTCGTCCTTGAGACAGTTTTTTCTGACACAATCATGCAAGTCAGCCAGAACTTGCGCGAGGGGCTCTTCTTGTTTTGGCCATATCTGACCTATACAGGAAAGCCTTGCATTGACAGAATGCAGGAAGTAATTCTGGAATTACTCACATTTCCAACCTGGATTCTGTCACTTTGGAGGTATTGGACAGGCTGGTGTGGAGTCTCCACTATGATGTGTTCCCTGAGATGAACAGGTGGTAATTCTTCAATGCCCACACCGTTGCCAGGAATGCCTTCTCACAATTGTTGATTTTTTCCTCCACTGAGGATAAAGTCTTGCTTGCATAGGAGATGACTTTATAGACCTTGTCATGCTTTTGATTTAATACTGCTGTCAAGCATATATTTGAGAACCCTGTCTCCAAGAAGAACTCCTTATTTTTGACAGGGTAAGCTAGACAAGGCACTTGTGAGAGACTCCTTTTGAGTTGTTTTACTGGCTCAGATTGTTCTGGACCCCACTCCCACTTGACCCCCCTTCAACAGATGGATCAGGGGTCTTGTGATCTCTTTGTAAACCTCAATGAACTTCCGACTGTAATTAGTCAGTCAAAGGAGGCTTCTTAGCTCACGCAGAGTAGGGTCTTTTAGTTTTAGGAGTGCTTACACTTTCTTCTCCTGGGGACAGAGATGCTCAGGAGTTATTCCATGATCCCAAGAAATGTACATGGGTCCTGCACCACTGTGCCTTTTGGAAGGACAATTTTGCTCCAGCAACCCTCAACTGGGTCAGAAAATAACAGATTTCCGCTATGTGTTCCTCCACAGTTGAGCTTTTTATCAGGACATCATCCACATAGGCCAGGTTACCCCTTTCACCCAAGTTGGGCATAGCCTTATGCAGACAGATGTTGAATTAGTTGCTAGAGTTTATGTATCCAAAGGGAGTCCAGGTACACGTGTACTGCTGCTCACCGAAGCTAAAAGCCAGCTTGTATTCCTCCTCCCTACTGACAGGCACAGTCCAGTACCCATTTGTCAGGTCAATGACAGTGTGTACCTTTGACCCCTGGATCTGGGTTAGCTCCTGGTCCATTTATGGGAGAGGCCATCGGGACATGTGAACCTGTTTATTGAGCTCCCTAAGGTCTGTGCAAAGTCTCCGTTGGCAATTTGGTTTTAAAATCCCCAGCACCAGATTATTAAAGGTGCTGTGTACTGGACAAATTATCCCACGGGACTCAAGGCTTTTGATGATTTCTGTCAGGGTCTCCATTGGTGCGAGAGGCAAGTGATATTGCTTCACAAACGCAGGAGTCATTCCAGGTTCCATGGAAATTGTTGCAGTATGGATCTCGGTGTGACCACAGTCGTACGAGTCCACAGCAAAGAGATCTTGGAAATCCGAGAACACCTGTTTCAACTTTTGCTTTTGCTGCGGAGTCTCACAGGGATCAGTTAGGTTGACCCGCTCTTCAACCATTTGCCTGAAGCCTGGAAATACTTCTGGTTTTGCTATCTCAGTGGCCAGCTCCAGTGGGGTGTTGAGGTCTCTGGTTAGAGTATTGACCTGGACAGAGGGTTTCAGGTAGGAGAGGCAGTCATTGTGGACCTGGAATATCACCTCATCCTGCCTGATGTCACAAGTCACCTCCTCCTCCCTGTAAGGCAGGAAGAGTACACCAGGAAATTCCCCCCTTGCTGGGTAAAGATCCTGTCCGGTGGTATGTCATTGTCACTGTCTTTGTCAAAGCAGTCATTGGGGATTGGTCCTATCAGTTAGTTTCCTACATCCATGGAAAAATGACAGTCATCTATCGCCATTCCAATAATGGTGCCTGCGCCCAGAGTGATACTCCTAAGGTCAATGTTATCCATCAATATTGGAATGGTGTTGTGTTCTATATTGACTAATGGTGTGGATTTAACCCCAACCCCTTCTGTTGGAGATGGGGATTGAGTTGTACATACGCGACAGGACTTTGCAGTTTCTGTCTTTTTTGAATTTTTTATTCAAGTGGGAATAGTCGTGTCCATTCTGGGATGGTGACCTCCTCTCCAATTTGAACTTCAACTGCATATTGCAGCAATTGGGCTGACCAAAATGCTTTTTCAGAATCATCAACGCCCATGGGATTGCCCCCTAGTCGGGACCAGGCCTTGTAATTTATGAGGTCCAAATGTATTGAAAACTGATTGAGAATGTCACTGCCTAAATAGAAGGCAGCAGGGATATCTCGCCTGACCCAACAATTATGTTCTATGCTTTTGGTACCTATAGAAATTTTGAGCATACACCTGCTAGGCAGGAGTTGTTTGGAATTGGGAGTTTCCAGGCCCATTTCCCACTTATCGATCAATTGACATGTGGGAATGGCTGGATCATTTGGGAGCTTTCTGAACATGGCTTCGCTTATGAAGCTCTTTCCATTGTTCACGCACACTCGGGCGAGAACAGACTCCTTCCCCTCATTTAACCGAATAGGGAGGAACAACTGTTCTCTAATTTTCTGAATGTCAGCTAAACTTTGAGCTGGTCTCTCATCACTTTTGACTGTAGGATTGGGATTTTCAGATTGTGAATCAATATACAATTTCAAAGTATTTCCTTCCAGTGTGGAATGCCACTTGAAATTGGAAGGAAGGTTGATTTTCAGGAATGGAGAGGAGTTCCCATCACCAGTTTGATGTCCTACAGCAATTACTGCAACGTCAAGTATTTGATTATTCTGGAAATGAAAGTCAATATGATCTGATTTCTGTTTAACCATGTTTCATGTACCATTTAGACTAACATGGTTGACACTCTGTTTTAATTTTATTGGCCTGTTAGTCTGATTCCAGAGTACCTTGTTCACACAGTCTATTAGGGGAGACAACCTGCGGAGGATGTCATTCCCTAGTAGACAGGGTGTTCCCTCTGGAGTCACAACTATGACCAGGTATTTTTTACCTTGCGTTGCCCAATTTTGATTTCCAAATCCGCAGTCGCCTCTACAGGAATTTAATTCTGATCAAAGTTCTGGAGTTGTCCAGGAAGAGGGGTGAGAGGGATCTGGTGTCTCTCCCCCCTTTCTGAATTTAGCTGCTCAAAAGCCCTTTTTGACAGAAGAGTGGCTTGGGCTCCAGTGTCCACCGGTGCTGAAATTGTACATTGCCCTTGCAATTGAACGGGGGCATACAATCCCCCCTCCGTCTCCTCAAGTGGACAAAGGTTATGGGCATTTTGGGCGAGCTGGGTGGTCAACTTCTTTATTTTGGACTCCGACACAGTTGCGATTTGGACAATTTTCTGTTCCAGAGTCTGGGAATGTGTAATAAAAATGTGACCTCCTGAAATAGATGGGATTTCGGAATACCCTTTTTCTCCTAGTTATGTGCTGCCCCCTTTTACCTGGAGGCAGTCACTAGGACCGGTTTGTGGGGATTATCCCTCCTTCACTATTTCTTTCTCAGAATGGCAATTCTGGGGTTCTGGGATGGGTGGCTCTGAATCAGTCCCCACACCCACCCAGTCTTCATTCGGATCTCTTGGGACACATTTTTCTTTGGGAGGAATTCCCCCCTCCCTGAAGGAGAACATTATTTTCCCTGAATCCTCTGAGGATTCTTCACCTTCAAATTGGAGGACACAAACTATCTCCCTAAAATGGGCCTTTTTGAGGTCTTTATTTCTCCTACCCACTCTCTTTTCCCTGGTTGCAGATTTGTTTGGGGTAAGAGATTTTAGTTCCGGTTCCAGGCTGTCCAGGGGATTTTCACAGGTGGGGAAGGAAGCTTCCTATAGGACTCTACACCCCCCTTCCCCAGAGCCTCCTCCATGGGAACCAGTGAATTATCGGGGTTCTCTCCCCATCATTGTGCTGCGGTGCCAGACCCTGGGATTGCAGGGTTCTGAGCTGCAATGTTCATCTGAGGGTTCTGCTGAGCCCTCAACATGTGACCCAGATCCTGTGTGAGGTTCTGGAACTGGTGCTCCAGTTGGGACACTCATTCTGGCTGGTACGGGGGTCTTTGTTCGTACCTAGGGGCTTCACAGGAAGGGTACATATCCCTTCTCCCAGAGTACTCTGGGTACTGGGGATTTTGGTAACCTTCCACCCTTGGCCTCCCCTCTCCTGGATTGGGTTGTCTGGGCTCCTCAAACCAGGGAAAGAAAGGGAGGTTTTCCTGCAGGTTGGGGTTTTGTGGATACCGGGGAAAGAAATTTAGGCCAGGATTAGGGGGATTACTGCCCTCCTAAGGAAGTTAGGAGGGAAGTTTCCTGGGGCAGTACTTACCTGGTTGGATAGCCCCCTTGGGCGGGGGGAGTCCATACATACCCCAAGATGGGGTGGTTGCCTTTGTATCTGGGATTACATAATCAGGAGAGTTGGGGGTCCCATTGGTGGAATTACCTCCCTGACTGCCTCCTGTTGCTGATTGGCCAGAGGGCCTTCTTGCCCTCTGATTTTGCTGGTTTGGGGTATGGTTTGGGGTAGGTACATTTTTAGGCCCTCCTATTTCTAGGTCCAAAATGGGGGCAACCTTCACCTCCGCCACCTTAGCGGCAGCAGGAGTGTTGGCTGGTTTGGGATTTTTTATCTGGATTTTATTTTCTGCAGGTTTTTGGACTTCATAAATGTGGGCAGCCTGCTCTTTTACCCAGTCCAGAAATCTTTTATCATGGAAATCCCTCACCAGCTGGGTCATGATATATTTTAGGAGTGCATGAAAGTATGTAATGATAAACTCTCTGCTATCCGTGCGCACCCTCCTTGTGGTTTGTGCAAAGGGACGTTTTAACTTCTGCAAAAATTCTCGTGGGGCCTGATCTTCTCTGCATTACAGATTATAGGCCGCTTTGTGAGCCTCTTGGGAGTTTCTGTGCACGTAAATGTATTTAAAAATGGCCGCCCTGTAGGTGGACCATCTTGAATGTTTTTGGTCTTCCAGTCCAGCAAAGAAGCTGGAGTACTCTGGCGAGAACGTCCATTTAGCATACTCTATGCAGTTCTGGCTGTCTTTAAGGTAAAAAGTGTCCATCATTTGTTCATAGAGTTCCAAATGTTCCCAGCCAGAATATTTTGCGTTTTTGTTGCACAGGGCTAAGAAATTCCTAATGGCCTTGAACTGCCTAATGGAGTCTTTCACCAGAACTCCTGTAAGTTTATTTGCCTTCTTTGGCCACGTCACCTGAGCCACTCGCCCTTAGACTCAGAGGCGCTACTGCTTGAGGACCCCACGTGATCTTCTAGGTGCTCCCTGATTCTGTGAGCTTGGGGTGGGCTCGCAGAATGGTGGGGCCTAGTTTCCTTTCCCCTGTGGTGCACAGGAGAGTAGACTTCTGACTCCTCCCTGCTTCCAGGGTTGGCAGAGGATCCCCCCACTGCCCAGATTGGGTGGTGGCCTTCAGTATGCTCTTTTTGGGCCTTATTTCATTCTGTTTTTCTATAAATTGACCCAACTGATCCCTGTGAAGGTAGTATTTCTGCCGATTTAATTCCCTGACTTTCTCCTCATAGGAGACTTCCTTGGCAGAGCCATCAGCCTTAATATTTTTATATCTATACAGGGATGCCTGTCCATCCATTTCTGTGGGGGCGCTGAACTGTCAGATCCATAATACTAGACCTATTTAATACTGCCGGCCTCATGGTTTCTGGCTCATGGGAACCAGTAGACATGAAGTCAGCATTAAATGGGTTTGAGTCCCTTAGTACAGAGGTCATCATTCTATGATTCGGGGTTACCCTTTCCCTCTCTACCTGTTCAGGGTCCCTCCAGTTTGGATTAAATCTAGCATCCTCTTTCTCCATCCTCGCTAGTGTCTCCTTCCCAGGCCCTACCTCTTGATAATAGGCAAAGATCTGAGCCTTTTGTTCAGCTATCAGGGCTTTACTGGCCTCTATGACCCACTCTTGAGCTACCACCTGCTGGTGGAGCCCCTATTTCTCTTCACAGAGCGCTTCATTATCTTTTTGTGCTGCCTGTATAGTTTGGGAACACTGAGACAATTTCTGTTGCACGATTTGAACCTCCTTTTTCTACTTATTTAGAGTCTCTATGACCTGTTCTAACTCGAGTTCCATTTGTCTCCTATGTCCCATTCATTTTTCACATTCTTCTTTTATGCCAGTCACTCGCTGAAGGTCTGACTCTCTTGTCTCCAGGTTAGTTTTTACACTTCACATTTCCTGGTATAGGGCCTCTTTCTCCTGATACAGAGCACCCCTCTGTTCAGCCGGGTCAGCACTTTGTTGTGTTATGGCGCCTAATTTCTGGCACTCTTCATCAAATTCTGATTGAGAGTGGAGGTCTCTCATCATCAATTTATCATTTTCCTCTTCCAACTCTTTGGTCTGATTTTGTAGAGTAACTATTTTCTCTGTGCAGACTCTATTATATTGTATTTGTTGATTTAGCTTCTGTTGACTTTCTTCCAGAGAGTCAACTTTTTTCCTACACTCCTCTTTCAATGCATCTAATTGGGCCTCGTGATCTGCATTATTTTGCTGTTGTGGAGCCAAGTCCTCTTTTAACTGTTTGATATAGTTTCCAGATTCTGCCTCAGAATCTTGGCTCTTTTGAAATGTTTGTTCCGCTAATTTTAGTTTAGTCTGGATTTTAGTTACTAGTTCAGATTTATTTTGCACAAGAGTTCTATTTTCTTCATGCTTTCCCGCATCACTCCCATATGGAGATACATTTAGGCTGTGATTCTGACCATTTTAATCTGCTCCTCTTTAATTTTCGGAGTAATTTACAACTCGCTCAAAGCTTGATGTAATAGGTCCCTGTCCTGCCAATGTGTCCATGTCCATGGCGGTGACCTGTTGCTTCATTTCTCCTAGCCAGACTTCCTCATCTTGTTGCTGCCATTCTCCCCTGACAAATAATGTGTGCAGAAGGTGCTCCCTAGCCATCTTGATCGCTACTGTGGTCATTTTGGAAAATGTTCTTTCTTTCTTGCTTTATTTATGTAAAGGTAATCTGTAGTCTGTTGCTTTTTGTCTAGTTTGGGGTTGATTTATCTTTAATTTTATACACAGGCCTGGTACTTAGGATTTTTGTTTTGGGGAGGCGCTTCTACAGCGTAACACAGTGTTCCAACCACACAAAGTATCACTACCGTGAAGGTTAGCCTGCTGTGGTAAACTGTCATGGGTGAATACTCAAACCCAATCCCGAACGAGCCCGCAATGTGTAAAGGATTCCAATCGGACATCACACACCGGATCAGGACTCTTGCCTTTATTCTAGGATGTAGCGCTCAATTAAAATACTTTTTCTTCATTTCCAACAAATTCGAATTGAGCTGGCACCCAACCCGACTCACACTCCCCTTTTACAAATACTCCGGGTCACAATGGACCATGAACCAGGCCGGTTGGTTGGAATACGATATTTATTTATTTTAAATTCAAAGAAAATCACACAAGTTTTATATTGGGCAGCAATCACCAATGGGATGATAATTACAATGAAAACTACTGAAATACACTTGGGTAACCTTCTACAAGAACATATCCAAAGCACAAATGAATAGGAGCACTTTTCAAATAAGGGTAGATAGCTCCCAAGTTATGGTTTACCCCTGCAATGTTCCCTCAAACCACAATTAATTGAATTTTGAGTGGATAGAAAGAAGCTGGGTGATAGATGCTCATGACAGGGACAGTATATAAGTGAAAGAGTAATTATAGCTGCATACATTTATGAGATTTTCAAGGTGAAAGGAGGTTTGGTTTTGGTACAATAAAACAGTTAAGGAGAGAAAATTGGTTTTAAATAAAAAGATGAATTTCGCTTACACTAGATTTAATTGCTAGCAAAGAGGACTGCCACCCGTGAATATAATAAGTTACGATGCAGTTGTAACCCTTCACGCAGTGTACCCCTTTTCTTTATGGAAAAAACATTTATTTAATCAAAATATTGCTAAGGATTTATGATCTATGCAAGACAGAAATGAAGAAAAAGGTGGCGCTAATGCTTGGAGATCAAAGACAGGATGCACAGAGAATTCTAACAGTTTTAAACAATTTATCATGGTATGGATAGAATTACTTACAGAGTAGGACAAAGAAAATGGGTCAAGATGGGATAGGCTATGTGTTGCTATGGGATGGGGAAATACTCACAATTCGCTTTTGAGTTAGGGATTTGGGAAGTTAACCGGGTTCTGGGCTCATAAAACTCTGGTCACAAAATGTCTGTCGCCCCTCACAGCAAACAGCTGGTCAAGTCTGGTCACTGGATGCCAACGGTACAGCGGGCATGCAGGTAGTAGTCACAGGATGCTCCCAACAGGATACCACAGCTTTCCCCCCTTGTTATTGGGATTTTAGTGTGGTTTCTTTATCAATGGACTTGCTGGGATAGGGTCAGCTATGCTTTGGCCTGGCAGTAGAGTCTGGAATCTTGCAAAGGTGGATCTGGGATATCTGGATACACATGCACTGGAACTTCAGAGAGAGAGTCTTGCCTCTGCTAGCCTATCTTATTTATATTGCATGGTGACATCATAGGATTATACGGTGGGGCAGGTTTAGGCTGTGCTTGCCTCTAACAACTGAAATGGTCAGAGGTGATTGTTTCCGCCTTGCTGTCAACCGGTTGGGTTTCAGTGGTATGACATCAAATGTATGATGTGGGCTTTACAATGCATAGGATCATCCC
Organism: Ambystoma mexicanum; assembly: GCF_040938575.1. Taxonomy (NCBI): domain Eukaryota; kingdom Metazoa; phylum Chordata; class Amphibia; order Caudata; family Ambystomatidae; genus Ambystoma; species Ambystoma mexicanum. The sequence continues at coordinate 679,164,647 of NC_090937.1, forward strand.
ACAGTTACTTTTTCTAAAAACAGTCTTAACATAAATCACACATGTATACAGTTGTAGCACTCTAGCAAACTGCATAGGCAGATTACATATTTCACACAGAGCATGGCAGTCCAATTCTAATGTTTGTAGGACTTTGTTTCATCTGTCTAATAATTTTTCGTCATTTTAGTGAGAACCGCTTCACCCAAAATCCCACAATTTTAGGTGTGTCATATTATCATAGGGCATATGTCCAGACATGTTTAATGTTCCATCATATGTACTTTCCCCATGATTCACCTTCTCTTGCCATTTGCGTCCCATACATGCTATGGACAGCCACAATATATTGTTTAGCCACGAAAATCCCATTTAAACTGTACAACTTTTACATTACTGCGCTCTCTGGTTACAGAATTAACAGTCTAAAAAGTATATTAATCGAATAGTATTTTGAGCCAAATGGGGCTGGCCTTTGTCCTTCAACTGGGACCATTTGTTTCAGGCTACCAGCAAATGTTATCTTAGCCCAGGGTTTTCATGGAGTTTTTCTTTGGAGCTCCTTAGTTTGGGTGGATGATTGTTGTCACTTCCAGAAGTCACATGTAGGTGTCCCAGAATCTATTGTCTCAAGTTGGAGCACAGACATAAGTCTGACCAGCGTGTGATATTTCTTTCTCTTGGCCTATTATAAAAGGGCACAAGGGCCCAATTAGCACATAAGTGCCCCAGAATTTTGGTGGGAAGGCCTCCCCTGATGCTAGCAACCCCCAAGCAGTAAACCTGTTTGGCTAGTTCCACAATGCAGCCAATGCCTTAGTTATTTTATTTTTTGCATCAGAATCATGTCTGCTGAAACAAAACATCCCATCTAGGGTTTCACACAACACCCTGACATTTCTAGGCAAGGAAAGGGCTTTATTCAACATTGTACTTTTAAAAAAAGGATTTTTCTTGTTTTGCAAAAACACATTTTGACACGTGGTGAATGCTGCCGGGATTTCCCTTTCAAATTCGGTTTTCTCTCCCATCCGGATTTCAAACATCGTTTGTAGCCCTAACCAGTTTCTCTTACACCACAGTCTGTACAAGGCAGAGGTCCCTTTAACTTGACGTATGCACTGAGAGCTAGGGTTTCTTTTTGCAGGGTTTATATTTGACACTTTGTAGCCAAAAGTCAAGCACTTTTCTGTACGGCTGAAAGTAAAGTTTCTGGTGACTTCCCAGACCATGCCTAACACAGCCTGCCATTCTGTGACAGTGCTCTCTTTTGCTGGCACAATCTGAATGTGGATGGGCACAGCTAGATCTCCCGGGATCTGAACAGTCTAAGGTTGAACAGATGAGGAAGAGCATCAGGGCACCATCATTATAAAGGTCAAACATTTCCTTTTTCGAGGGGGAATGTCGATCAAGCAGCAAAGCAGTGCTGCTTCTCAATTTTCTTCTTGGTGCATGTAAGAAACACACTGGCAGGTTTTCTCAGTGTGCCCCCTTGTTCCATCCTGCCCAATAGGTGCTTGGCAAGACAGTGCAGCCATCATTTTGTAGTTACAAACACAGTTTTGATGCAGGCAATGGTGCTTAAAGGAGCCAGCACAGCCATTCTGCTGTTAACTGCTGAAGTGCAGTTTAGTGATGTGGGGAAGTACTGCTGAGTGGGTAAATGTATGCCACAAATCGATCAAACGTAACCCCCAAAGTCTTTATTTTATCTTTTGTCTTGATTACACAGTCTCCTATTAGGAATTGGGAATATTCAGTACTGAGATTTTTCAGTCTACGGCTGTAACCTATGATCATAAATTCTGTCTTTTCACAACTGAGTGACAAGCCATTTGTATACCTCACCCATGAATCAGACCATAGATCATATTAATCTGTTTCATATCCTCTAGGTAATTACCTGTCAGAGTGATGAGGCACTGTGTATCATCAGCATAGTTTGAAAAACAGATCTCATTCTTTTCTAGCAGGGTAAAGAGGGGAGTTGTAAAGATATTATACAAAATAGATGATATACAGGCCCCCTGGGGGACACCGTACTTCAAAGGAATAGGACAAGCTTCTGTCATATTATTACAGACCTCAAAGGTTATTTTACCCAAAAAGATTTTGTTCTTTATTGATTCTTCTCAACATGTTTGATTTAAGATCCAAAAGAGCAGATTCTGTGCTGAACCCCGGCCGAAAGCGCGATTGGTATTTATTAAGGATAGAATTATTCTCTAGATGAGATCAAACGTGTTTGTATGCAAGTCTATCCAAAAAAACAAAAACATTTTTTTTTAGAATAGATGGGGAGTTGGTTATAGGGCTGTAATTGGTGGGAATCACGGAATTCAGACCTTGTTTTTTTTTTAATGGCATCACCCATGCTTGTTTCAAGCACGTGGGGACACACCCTTCTTTGATAGATGCATTAACAATTCTTGTCAAAGAGCTTATGAGAGATTCAGAACAGGCTTTAATTGTGGCAGGAAATGTATCTTCTTTACAGGCTGAGAGTTTAAGCTTAGATAAAATTAATCTAACCTCTTCTTCTAAGACAAATCAGAAATTAAAAGGAGGAGTTTCACAGGAAGCATCTGTGTTGGTCATGTGAGAGGGTCCTGCGTCGAAGATCGGTAGAGAAGTCTGATCTAAGAGTTTCTCTTTATCAATGGTGCTCTTAATTGTTTCTAACTTCTCTAACATAGCATTTTGAATACTGGTACACCAATCAGCATCTCTCAAAATACTATCCTCTTGAGAAATGTTCGGTTTCTCAAGCTCTTTAAGGATTCTAAAAATCCCTTTAGATTCCTGTTGGGCATCATCAATTTTGGCATTATAGATGCTCCTTTTCACAGTAATTAATGCAATTCTTTAGTTCTTGGCTGAGGCAAGTACCTTTGTTTCTCTTCAGTGTTACCGGATGATTTCCATTGGTAGAAATGTTTCCATTTCTGTACCCGCAGGATTCTAAGTTCATCCAAGAACCATACATTGGTTGGTCTGTCAATAACCTTCCAGGGTTTGACAGGCACCAAACAATTGGTTATTTTATCCAACACATCCAGCAGAGAATTTATCATCTCCCCGTGGAGTCCAGATGTAAAATTAGCTCATTAGTTGGAATCATCACTTCCTTGTTTCTATCTGGGGTCAATCTCTTCAAGTTACTAGAGCTTGCCCCGATGTACTTGGTATCCCTATTCCTCAGAGCAGGCAAGGAAGTGATGGAAAATAAAAATTAAAAATGATCTGACCATGGACACAGTGGTAAACCGTAATCATATAGTGCCTCCTTATTATGAATATTGGCCTAAGACTCATCCGCCATTTTTTTATTTTAACTCATGTTGCATGTTCTAAAATGGTGGACTGTGTTTTCGACTTGCAGTCGAGCCGAACAACCTTCGAGTTTCGTAAATTTTTAGGTTGACTGAGAGTCCACTGTTTAACCTATGTAAAGAAACCTTGCGCTTCATACGAACTGTCATTCAAGTGTTATCTGCGCTTACAAGCCTCATCCTCATATCAACATCGAAACAATTAAGAGTAAACTTCGATCGTATGCTTTAGCTGAACCGCATTGTAGTGACTCTTGGAATAAGGCTTACCGTGTATCTGAGAACCTATAGCATCATTGTATTTTCAAGGACATGTAAACTTGTTTAATCCTTTGTATAATATTGTAACATCTGTCATGTGAACAAGGCACAAACTCTAGACCGCAAATTATTTACTTGGAGAGAGGCGGTATAAATATGTCTTTGTTTAGATGTCCAGCACCCTCACTCCTCACTGTGTCTGTGTCTGCTGGTACACACTGTGGGGTGTTGGGAGACAGATAGCTATCTGTTTTGCTTTGTAAACTGTACAGTAATAAAAGATACTTGTATCTTTTCAGCCTGTGATTGGTGTATTTCATTTGTGGTACTAAGTCTCGATATTTCTATGGTCTTTCAATGGTGAGATGTTCAGGTTAGTTATAGGTACGTTATAAGCTGCAACCCAATCCAGAATGTTGCCCTGAATATGGGTGAGTTCATCACTGGGTTGTAAAAAGCCAACCTTAGATAAATATCTCTCAGGTTCTATAGCACTCGGGTTAGACTGACCCCCTTTCCAGAGGTTAAAGTCTCCAAGACTTATCCATTTAGCCATATTTTTATGTTGGGTGAGAATGCAGCTCTGCAGAACGGGCCATAGCTAGAGGAGGGTGATAAAGAAGGAGCATATTTCACGTCGAGGAGGGGTCTGTCTTAACTTTAAGCCATTGGGTTTCACAACCCTTAATTGTGAATTTATCCGATTCCCAGATGTCCAAATGATTTTTAAAGATAAATGCCACTCCTCCCCCTCCTTTGTTCTCACTATTCACATACCGTAAGGTATAGTTAATTTGAGTGGCCAGAAGGATTGACGGCCGGCTGCGTTGTGAAACCATGCTTCCGTGAGGGTGCAAATATCTATGTCTTGGTCAATGATGTAGTCCACCACCTCTAGGGCATGCTTTACCAGAGACTTTGTATTGAGTAATGGGATTTTTAAAGAGGATAGGGACTGATTACGAGTATTGCGCTCCTGTGGCATGTTTATAGCAATAACAACACTTAACAGAGATGCTCAAACACAGGCAAAATGGAACTCACCAAGGAACTGGTAGAGCTCCCAACCCTCCAGCTGCCACGTTTGGTACAGACTGGCAAAGACCGGCTGGTCTCTCTCGCGCTGGCACTCGTGCACCTGAGATGCAAACAAATAGTCAGCAGGACTACAATACTGCAGGGAAATATAGTTCTAGTCTCAATTAGGCAAACAACAGAGTTCTGATTTCCCCAATATCCCTTAAGAAAAAGACAGCTTTAAAAGCAGTGTGCAAAATACAAACTTCCCAGTTTAAAACTTCAGAATGTAAATAAAATTAGCGTTGTCTAATAATTTGCATCAAAGTTTTCAAAAAAGGTACAAATGGCTCTCAGCAAGCACGCAAAGCATACACTCAGTGACAAAAGCAAATACAGATAAAAGGAATCCACAGAAGCACTGCTACTTTTCTAGAGCGTCCAAGACCAGCTGGTCTCTCTTTCAGAAAATAGTCAGCAGGATTAAAATACTGCAGGGACATGTGCTTCCGGTCTCAATTAGGCAAACAATAGAGTTCTGATTTCCTCAATATCCCTTAACTAACAGACGGCTTTAAAAGCAGTGCAAAATAGAAACTTCCCAGTTTAAAACTTCAGAATGTAAATAAAAGCAGCTTTGTCTAAATATTAGCAGCAACATTTTCTAAATGGTACAAATTGCTCTCAGCAAGTACACTAAGCATACACTCAGGGACAAAATGGGGAGGAATGTTTACGAGTAGACCAAAAGCGATTACCCCTCCCAATCTCGTGATGGACAGGCGAACATGTCACACAGGGCCTCACCCTACCTTCCAACATTGAAAACATGAGAAGAAATGTTCATTGAGGCAGTCATTATTCAAGGCAGGTGCATTAGGGAATTGATACAATGCAAATTGAAAGGGGCAAGAATAGGTGATAAGGGGTACATGTACACTTCCAATAGAAATGCAACAACATGGGAAATAAGTTAAAATAATGTACTTAGACATGAACATGTAGGAAACACATATATAAAGAAATGCATATATTTGCACACAACATGAATAACATATGAATATGTTTCATTAACATAAAAATGTGACAGCAAAAGACATCCGTCTGATTCAAAATGAACGCCATACATGAATACAGGCCTTACGCCTCAAAGAAGTTAGAATTGTTGAAGCCACAGAAATAATAGTTCAGGCAGGTTTGAGAAAGTAGGAAAGGGGAGGGTATGCTCAGGCAAAGCCAGGCACACAAACTTGGCAGCATTAAATGGTAGAATGGACAGTTCTTAGCAGTGTTTCTCAAGAGCTTTTTTATAATTGAAATTGGCAATAAGTTACAAACAGATAAGGTAGACAAACAAGTGAATGAGAACAATACAGCAAGCTTTGTATACTTGGCAGGTTGGCTACAGCCCACGCCATCTCAGAACTGCTTCCATCCAGCCTCTGAGCTGAGAAACAAGTTTCATGTCCATTGAAATGAGAATAATATGTCTTTGCTGGTCAGCATATTATGACGTAATTGGAAGAAAGAACAATAATGCAGAAAATAGGTGATTTGGGTTTTTATTCCAAGAACCATGTGCATCTAATAAGAGAGGGTAATGTATTTTATTCCTAGAAATGTGTCCAATTAGATTGTAGAATTTATGTTAGTACAGGACTAATGTGTGATGATGTTCTTGCTATAAATATATGTTAGAGATATGAGGGATTTGAGACTTTCTTCTTTTTAGCTTAAAAAGCCATGGTTGACAGACAAACGCTCCCAGTAGTTGGAGAAATAAAAGGCTCTGTTTCTTGCACAATTGCATGTTTCTATCCATACATGTCTGTATTGGTTTATGTCTGAGAAATGTCCTCATCTACAGTATCATCAGTAGACAGGCCTTGTGAAACAGTTGGTCACTCAAATGAACGTAGACTGTATGAGGGGAGGGTCTTGCTCCATCCTTGAAAGACTTTATCTTCACCTACATGACAAAGGACTTTTGGCAGTCTGTATCCCAATTATGTTGCAAGTAAAACCATCTTCTTTTTTTTATATACATAGATCATTTGCTTCTGGGGCAGTCTCAAACCCATATATATATATAGTCAATTTTCCACACTAAATTTGTCAATTTTAAGCCTTCGTTAAGGGCCCGGTCATGGCTGCTGTGACAATAATCTTTGCCTGGTGATGTTAGTTCATGAGTGCCTTGTCTGCAGGAGGTTGGGAGGGGGCACAGGAAATGCGGGTGGCCTAGGGAAATCCAGACCTCTTGACTGGAGACAATGCTTCTCCTCAGCTACCCATAATTCCCAATTCCCCCTCTCCTGTCTGCCCTACCTCAACGAGACTCCAACCATTATCCCCCAAGTGTGATATACCCATTTTGCTGTCAGAGCTTTCTTGAAGCAGTGTTCCCCACCTGACCCCCTGGAGGCAGAACCTGTTCCTCTGGAAAGGTAGTAAGCCTTGCATTGCAGCAAATAACAAAGGGGGCCTCTATGGGTAGACCTAACATCCTGCTTTTAGGGAAACACAGTCCTAGACAGTGACACTCACAAAACTTCCAGTTGTGGGGGCCAATGGAAAGTCATTTGAATAGAAAGGCAACAAATGGGTTTTCACCAATTGTATCTGTAGCTTCCTGGAAGGTCCCTATGTTAAACCAGATAGAACTGTTCATGTTTTTGTCAATCTACCAAGGTACAGTTATATATAATTTGCATCATGGATGTCCACAATATGGTCCAAAAGCCTGTTAGCCGGGAATTTTATTTATTTATTTTAATTCTTATAAAGCGCCAACATGCCCATAGGTCTCAGGGCGCACATAGAAACTTAACAGGACAGACAAACATATAGAGAAGCCTGTATAGAGCAGAGAAGGAGCAAGGTCAAGGAGTTATTCCATGTTCAACAAGTGGGTTTTTACAGCGCGTTTGAATACGGAGTACTTCTGAACCTGCCACATCTGGGCTGGAAGTTTGCTCCAGAGCAGGGGTCCCTGTGTATCAAGAGTTGTGCCACCAAATTTAGCTGTTCTAATTTTGGGCTGTTTGAGAATGATGGCCAAGGATGACCGAAGGTTTCTAATGTTTGGCTTAATGCTAATACGGTCTGACAGGTAGGTGGGACTGCTGAGACTGAGGCATTTCTGAGTCGTTGTTAGTATCTTGTGGGTTATCCGGTGTTTAATGGGGAGCCAATGAAGTTTTTTCCTGAAGGTGGAAATATGTGTGCGACGGGACTGAATGAAGATATTGCGCACAGCATTATTCTGAGCCACTTGTAATGATTGGATGTTGAGAGCTGTGGTGCCCGCTAGGAGGCTGTCACAGTAATCCAATCTAGAATGAATTAGTGCAGTAGAAATAAGAGCGCAGTTCTCTTGTGATATGAATGGGCGAATATACCCTATTCTCTTATTTATTTATAATGTGCATGTTACTCTGTGGCTGCCATGTTACCAAACTACTTGGACGTTGCTTCTGTGTCAGTAGACAGGCCCAGTCAGGAGAACACAAGTGCACCATACCTTTTTAACCATCAACCATTAATAATGTGAGTCCTGATTAGAAGGGCATACTTTCTGAGATAGATTTACCAGCATAATTGTGTGCTACAAAAATCAAAATACCTTGGGATTGCTTACCTGTGCAGATGGCATTCTGTCCCACATGCATTGCAATCTGGCAGATATTTGAGCAAGTTTCAGTTGCAGCAAACAATTACATTTGGCAAATGATGACAGATACAACACACAATCTAAAGGCACCTGGAAAGGTCATGTTACAAAGCCTGCACAATCGGTCATTCGAGACAAATTGCCCTTGATTAAAACATTTCATAGGAAACCAAAAAGTACAGGTAAGAAAGTGTGGTCCTTGCAGTAAATGTGTTCTGCATGCTTAATTAAAGTAAAAAGAAATCCCACTGCAACATTCTGGTAGATGGTAAAGACATTTAGAGTACTTCAAGACTAGGTTACAAATGATTCCATAATCCCTGTCGAGAATTACAAACAGATGGCAAGCATTGATCTCATCACACTTAAGAAAGCCACTTTTTACCCAGGAGCCTATGGTGTGGCAAAGGTGGCCTTTCTATCCTAATCCCATTCAAGTACAGGCCAAATACACTAACAATATATATCTTGAAGAGAGGCATACTGATTCTAGGATGAGAAGACCAGGCAAAAAGTGATGCAAAACTGGATTCATGCACTGACAAATAGGTTGTGCCCATCAAAAGTATTTGTTTGGCAGACATTGTGAACAGCTACAGGTATTATTTCCAGTATATCCACTTCAGGCTATATGATATGATACACAAGTGTTTCATAGAACATGAAGACTTAGCGAAGCTGTTACAGAAGAAACCAAAAAGATGAGATTGTGCTTTTAACTTTCAGAATGTAAACAGTGAGATAGTAATGGTCTACTACTCCATACCAAGTATATCTGAACTCATTTTAATGCTGAACAAGGATGTGGATTTCACAAATTGGAAGAATTCAGAGTCCAAGCCCATTATGGCCTTATAACTCTGTTTCGAGTGCTTCAGTATTCCACAATGCCAGGATGAAGAATCACATGTTGGAAGGCATTGCCGAGGTATCCTATTTCCAAGATGATATTTTCCTCTGCATGAGATGGCAGAACAGCACAATTATACACTTGATAACGTAATTTCTAGAGTTCAAGCTGAGGGACGCTAGTTACCCAAAGAAAAGTGAGTGTTCTTCATAAATGTTAAATACTTGGGATTCAACATTCCATGTACCTTCTCTAAAGCCATCAATATAGATGTCCCCACCTCAATTGCATTTGATGTTAGAACTTATGGGCAAGATGCAATTGTCCTTCTCCTACAGAAAATAAAAACTAGTGAGAACAGTCACCTTAACCTCCAAATCACTGTCACAGTAGAAAATGCACTGCTCAGTAATTGAGAAATAAATGCCTGCCTGTGCCTGGGTTGCATCCCATTCCATGTCTTACATCTGTAGTAGGGTTTCATGTTGTGCACAAAGTACAACCTCCTGGTCTATATGCCAAGCCCAGGTGGAACTTGCACTTCCCACATAGAGAAGCTTGCAGCTGTGTTCCTGTTGTTTTTAATTTTATTTAATGTGCAGCATATAACAGGGAAAGAGAATACACATGTGGATTTTTTGTCTAGACTTCCCTTGTAATCTGGCTCCATCAACACATTCCTTTAGCATGGATGGGTCGTGTCCACTATTGAAAACCACGCAAACCAAATGGCCTGGAGCAGATGATATGCAAATAAAACTTGAAGGCTGATTAAATGATTTGTGACGTAATACTGTCTACCACTCTGCAATCCGCTCCCTCTGCCTTCTCTCACCTCTTGACTCCATCTCCTCTTCTCTCACCTGTCTAGGTTGGCTCTCTTTTCACTCACAGCTCAAATTCAAGTTCCTCTGTCTTGTCTTCAAATGCCTCCATGGTCTTGCCCCCCCTACCTTTCCTCCCTTATTACTTTCTATGCCCCATCTCGTTCTCTCCGCTCTGCAAATCTTTTCCTACTCTCTCCTCCTCCACCACCCTGTGCCCCCTCCCGCTTCCGCTCTTTCCAACTCCTTGCTCCCTTCCACTGGAACCGCCTCCCCTCCACATCCGCTCTTCTCCCTCCTACCCTTCCTTTCGCTCTTCTCTATAATCTTATCTTTTCCATTCCCCTCCCTAACACCTTTCGCTTCCTCTCCTACCTCTCCCACCGCCTCATGCCTTAGCTCTTACTCCTGTACTTCCTTTCCCTCACCATCCTCTCTTCTCCCTTCTACCCCACCTCTGGCTCTTATCTAGTCTTATTCTTTCCTCTCTTCTTTCTCACACCTTCTGGCCTTCCCTCTTACTTCCCTTCTACCTCCACTAACTCCTCCCTCTCCTCTCTTCTTCCCCACACCTTCTCGCCTTCCCTCTTACTTCTGCTTCTACCTCCAATAACTCCTCCATTTCCCTCTCACACCTCTGTCCCTCTCCACTCCCTCATCGCCTCAGCAATATTGTAAATAGTTCCTTATACTGTTTTCAAGTTGTGATTCAATTGCCATCTTGTGCTTGTTGTATTTTTCCTTGTTCTCATGTAAAGCACTTTGGATTAAAGGGCTATATGAATTCAATAAAATACAATTACAAAATAATATAATTCGCATCCAATTGCTGGACATATGAATACTGTTATTGCACTCTAACCCTTTGAGATGGTTACTGATGACATTTGCGTACAAGAGGATATGCTCTTCAGAAATTATAGAAGCATTCCATTCATCCAGTTTATTCCAGAAGCCAGACGCCTGTAGTTGGAAACAACAGCACCTGCAAAAGCCCTGGTGGAGTTAGAGCTCAGCTGAAGAAGATACCTGCACTCTGACCTTCATTTTATATGGTGTTTGTCACTGAGTGGCCATTTTGGTAGCAGAGAGATCGATGATTGGCTATTTCTGCCCACATGATTGCAAACCTGGAGATGCAGTCTTTATCAGTATTTCCCTGAAACGTTGTAAGCTTCTCAGTGCATCTTAGAAGCCAGAAGCCTGTCAACATTAACAATACTTGCTCACTGCTTGGTGGCGTTTAAGCACAGCTGAAGAAGAACCTGCACTTGGACCACAATTTTACCTGCAATTGTTACTGAGCAGCCATTTTTGAAGCATGCAGATCCCTCATTGTGCCTTCCAACCCTTGTGCATCCATTGCATTCCTGATCAGAGGCATCTCACTACCTGGAATCCACAGAAAAGGGCTGCACAGAAATGGGCTGGTTCTGTTTGGTCCTGTTCAGGCCTATTAGATCGTAGAGCAATCAGATCCTCCCAATTACCCCTGTCATTCATTTTGTACCGTACTGTCACTGATTTCGCTTCCCAAAGGGTCATAACACGAAGCAGAGGAACTCATTGATATATTATATTGAGTTAAATGATTCTAGCACTCTAGTAAAATCTGGTATTGTAAGCAGCAATTCACAAAGTCAATGAACATTAGGGTCAGAGATTGGATGAGAATATGGTTGAAACGTAAACACAGAGGTACCAATTCAAAGTACGGCTATACAATAAGAATCATGCACTTAGGAGGAACACGGGTGACTACCGAACAATGCAGGATGTGGAACCTTGCAAGCATACGCTTTCAAAAATGGGAATCAAAGGCTTGCATAAAGCAACGTTGTAACATTGGCAACAAGCCAAAACTACCTGTGTGGTGATGGACCTGCGCTGTGCTGGAGGAACATCATGAGGACATCCACCACCCCGCCCAAATGAAATTAAGATGATAACTACCCTCTCTATAATAGTATAGGTTGCAAGCCAGCCAGGAAAGTCAAGGAAAGTTCTTGAGATTGCCAGTACTGGGCATAGTGGTGGGTTTATTACTAAGGATAGTGGGTGCCTGCCCATGCATCAGTGCATCAGGGCAACACATTTTATGATGGTGCCTTTTTAATGGTGGACGCCTGGTTAAGGATACACTTTGGACGGTGTGCAGGCACAACAGGAGGTACAAACTGGGAAAGGAGCTTGTATGAACTCACCGGTGGTCCCTGCTGCCGGTGTTGTCATGGAGCTTGTGTGGCTTTTGCGCAGGGAGGCTCATGACGGAAGCAGTGAGAGAGCTAGCGGCATGTTGAGGACTAACAGAGGAGCTCCATGTTCATCATCAGAGCTGCCTTGGGTAAGAATGCAGCAAATGAAGTAGCGGTGTGGAGAGGTCCCTGTGCATGATGGGAGAGTGAAGAGCTCCTTACTGGTTGGAGTCGCATCACAAATGATGACATCAGCTCTGTTGGTTTATTCGCTGTCATATGTTGGTCACGTTGGGATGTACATTCCAAGGGAGCGTTCGTACACAGCAACAAGGTGCTATCATCAAGGCAGAGGTTGGAGGGGTGTTGAAGCTACAGAGCGCGGCTTGGAGGTCGAGGCCTACTAAATAGAGGAAAACTGACTGCAGTGATAGGCGAACGGTCCAGAAATTAGGGGATGGAGTCACGGTCTTCCAAACCTGGAGGTCTCAGGTTCATTGGATTGCTTTTGTCTTAGAACATGTTTGATTCTGTGGATCATGCTGGAACACCTATTGGATGGAGCAATTATCCAGAGTTCAATTTTGAGCAGGGTGACTTTGGATTATTGTTGAATGGGGGGTGGGGCATAAGAAGCCAAGGCGTCCTAGGTGAGGAAAATCAGTACTGGGAGAACAGCATTGGTGGGACCAAATGTTTCATATGCCGAGTACAGTGTACCAACAAAGGAGATGTTATGTGTATTTATATTGTGAGGACAGTATGCAGTAAAGCCAGTTGCTGTGGTGTATTGTGTGTGTATGAGAATGCATGGCGTGGTCCCTGTCTATAGAGAGAATGATGTTAATGAATGATTGTAGGAAGATTATGCAATGCACACATTGTTTACATTATACTTTATAGGTGTAACAATGTTTGTACTTCGCAGGTTAATCCGAGGTTGCAAACGTTAGGTTCAGACTGTGAACTTCTTAGTGCTGATTTAAAATGCCTTTCTTTACCATGTCGTAAGGTGCCTGCTTGTTGCATTTATGTGTGTGTGCAGTGTTTGGTGCAACATCATTTTTTGTGACTATTTAAGTGGTGCTGTGGCTCACCAAACCACGGGTCCATCTGGGAGTGGTGGTGGTGTCGCGTAGTTACATGGCTGTTGATATTGTGGCTATGTGCAGCCTATGTAACGCCTTTGGGGTTTTGGCCCCCATGCTATTGATGTGGTGTCGGTCACCCTTGGTTATAAGGAGATGTGTTGGACACCTATGTAGGATTTTTGGTGTTGGACACCTAGTTATGGCCTGTGTGGGTCTGACACCTGTGTCTGGTTCGTGAGGTGTTGGACACTGGTTTCATTGAATGGTGATGGGTACCTGTGGTAGTTAGTTGGTATTTTACACTGTTGCGTGCTATTAAGAGATATTGGACACCCATGTTGTTGGCCGTTGGTTGATTTAAACTGGTGTTGGACACCAGTGTTAGTTAAGTGATATTGGACACCATTTTGGGTTATGAAATGGTGTTGGACAACTACAGTTTTGGGTGTTGGACACCATTTGAGAATTCTGCAGTCAAGGCATTGTGCCTAGTGACTGGGTCACATTGAGAGTCTTGTGCTCACTCAGTGGATGGGTGAAATGTAGAATGATTTAGAGGTATTTTTGGCATCCTGTGGTGTTAGATCAAAGTTTAAAAGTGAGAGTTGTGCGCATGATTCATGTTGTGTGCTCTGCTGTGCATATTGGTTTCCTGTCTTGGGGTGGTCACTGGACATTGAACTGCCAGTCGAATGGTTTAAGTGGTTTTAGAGAACAGTTGTGGTATCCTTTTTTACTATAGTGGGATGTCACCCTCATTCTTACCTTCTGTAATTTTGAGGGGTTGCAGGGCTTGGTGTTGCTTTGTCCCGTTGTCATGAGGGTGTACCTTCGTGTGGCATGCAAGGACGGTTTTAGGGTTTTGGTCTCTGAGTGGAGTGATACTCAAGGTTTGGAAGTGGTGCAATTGGTTTTGTAGTTTTGAGAGATGTACAATTGTCCTTGGTGCTATTAGTGAAGTGAATGTCTCTTTGTGCCTTCTTCTGATTCCACATAAGGGAGAGATGTGCTGTGATGAGCTTTCTTCCTGACATTGAAATATATCAATGCCTGTTTGCTGTCAAAGGGCGATATTAAGCATCCTATTGCATGTGCTGCTCCTGGGAATGCTGACCCCACAACGCACTGAGTTTGGACTCCAGCAGTCACACAGAGAGATGGGAACTGTGGGAAGAAAGACACATCCTGGAACCAGAGCGGAGGGCAGCAGCACCGGCCCCGCCCCATACTGTTTAGAAAAGCCTGATAATGGCGTATATGTGTACTGTGTGCTGATATATACCACTCTGAATCACGGTTGAAGTGGCCCAGTGATAAAGAGAGCATTCCACAGCAGCTTCGTGCCATCATTTATGGAAGGGAACCATACAGACCAGTTTGTTTTAAAACCGTTAGAAAAGGTTACATTTTACACATATGAATTTTGCTCCTGCGCAAAAAGTTTTTTTTTTCTTCACTTAAACGGTTTGTTAAGAAAACAAAACAATTAAGAAAACACGTTGTGCAGTAGAGAGCTAAGCGAAAAGAAAGCAACCCTAAAATCGTATTCATGGTGTGCTAGGAAAAACAACTCTGTGTTTGAACAGCGGATAATACGATCTCTCGAGCGCTTCTGCACCAGGACAACGTCTGCATTCGTGTAGGCTGCCACCTACGTTGGCATGTTTTAGAAATGTACACCCTGCACCCTAACTAATTTGATTGAATTGGGGTCCACAGTTACTTTGTTGTATGGCCGAAGAGAAGTATTTTTTGTTATCCCCACGGCAGGAATTATGTCTAGACCCATTAACTACACCGACACAAATGTTTCCTTTGCTCCAGGGCTGAAAGAGTGTAACTAAATCAGCGGCGATATTTTTCACAAATGTTCAGCTCTCCTGCCTGTAATTGAATTCATATATAGTGGTGTTAGATCTAAGGGTGCCCTTTTGCTTGACCCTGCCGTTTCACACCCCTCGGATGCATAACAATTTGGTATCCACTTACTCACAAGGGGAAAGTGTGTGTCAAAGAACCGCACAGAACTCCATTCTGCACGCTAGGGAACAGTGCTTGCTCCATTATCATTCCGATCAATATTCGCCATAGCCTGCAGACAAAGGGCTGTATAGATGAGGTTCTGCCATACCGGGGGATGGCTTTAGTGTGTTAATAACGAACAATATTTCGGATGACATAATTATAAGGTAAATATGAGAACAGACATATTAAAGTGAATGAAATATTAAAACACCTAGTGGACAGCAAGTATAAAATTGAGCTTTAGTATTGGTTGCAATGTATCTAGCAGGCTGTATGAACATTTGGAAAAAATACCGTAACTTATTTTTTGGCGAGGCTTGCGTTTCCAAAGATGCACAACCGCAACCGAGACACATTAAGGGCCTGATTCATAGATGTTTTTTTTTTGCACGGCGCAAAGTGACTTTGCACAGCAGTCACAGACCCTGATTCATGCAACTGCTCCATTTTGCATGGCAAAGTCACTTTTCAGCAGTGCAAAGTTGCTTTGCATTGTGCAAAATGTTCCTTGCATCGGGCCATAAGTGGTTAACAAAGGCGAGAACCTGTTTAAGAAAGGTCTTCATTAGTACTATGAAACCTAGTGCAATCCTGATGCAATCGAGTAGGTGTGAGCTGTTTAACGAAAACATTATTTCGAAAGATAGCAAAAGAAAGATGTAAGAATGAACAAATATGATAGTGTATGGGCACATTTTACATATGATGGGCACATAAAATGAAAACATGCTTGATCAACTTGATCTGACCCTGATAGACCCGATCTTGCCCAATTTAAGATCAAACTCATCAAGTGGATCGGTATATTCTGCCACTGCAAGAGGATGGATGCATTCCGCAACTCACAAACATAATGCATTGCTGCATGGAGAAAAAGGTCTAATGACAGCTTTTTTATTGTTTTTTTATTGTGATTTAATCAAAAAATTGATTTTTAATCAGATGTACAGAAGAACAACTAAATATTAAATGGAGACATAAACAGACCAAACAAAAAGAACACAAATAAAATACACTAATCCATTTTTCTCAAGTATAGACTTTATCTAAATAAATCCTTACCAAACCTCACGTCATGTATCGACAAACTTCCCCACAGTACTATAAAACTTAAACCTTCACGCAGTTTCAATATTTCTATCGTTAAAAATACCTCATGACCCGAGGATAATGTCGCCCAAAATTCCTCTAATTTAGCCACCCCGCCTATCCACACAATGTTCAAGTAGTTCTCCCTTGTCTGCTCTACTGCCGTACAAGAGATCAAAACGTGCCTCAGTGTCTGGCAAAGTTCATCGCCACACCGAGGACACGTTTCACCAATCGAGCTGAGCTGCTTTCTAACTCTTAACATTTCACGCGTAGGCAGTAGATTGAGACGAAATCGTAAGAATTCCATTCGTCATTTTGAATTCAGGAACTGTTTCAAATAGTTTGGGAGGGCGCCTCTACGCCTATCCAGACATGAGAATGGATTGTGCACTTTATAGGCTTTCATGGTATCAAATGTTAGTATCCAAACAGTTCTTATTATTGTTATTGCTCGCGTTACGCTAAACGGATTGGATTCTAAATCATCCACTCTTTTCAAATATGTATCTAAGATTCCCGTCACTATTCCTTCCGATTTCCTAAGGAAGGCACTGGAGCCATCCGGCACTGTCACTTTCAGAGCTTCATACAGGGATTGTTTTTGCGGGACCTAGATAGATCTATGCAATGCCATCAACTTCCAGTTTGACTTGTTCAAAGGGCACTCAGATCTAATTCATAGAGTAAGCTAGCCATGGGGAGAGATTGCGGCAAGTTTAAAACTTTATGCTACAACCTGCCTTCCAATCTTCCCAGTTGATATTCCATGCCTGAGATTCAACATCCATGCAGTACAAAAGAGTAGGAATAACTTTGTCGTTATAAAAATGTATCAGGTGATGATCAAAAATGTGCAATAAGACCCTAGTCATTTCTGCATTTGATAACTAGGTTGGTCTATTTTTGCCTTTAATCACCACTCAACTAAGGCAGTATTAGGATGGGACATGATATTAAATCCCAAATATACAGCTTCTTTAGTCTGCTATATCTCCTGGCCATTTAAAGACCAGTTGAAGCCAAATACTTTTTTTAATGGGAGCCTGAATCAAATTATATCTGACTTAAATGGATTTATAAGCAAATTATTTGCTTCTGCATATGTCCCTAAAGTGGTTAGCAATTGTTGGATTCCCAGAGGGGTATGTTCCAATGGCAGAATATCGTTTGCATATGCTAGCCGTGTAGTTTTTAACTTACCCACTTTTGGCGATGCAAAGTCATGTCCAATGAGGGCCTTATCTAAATCTGCTAGATAAAGGTTAAAGAGGCAGGGGGCAAAAATGCACGCCTGCCTCACCCCCTCTCGGTGTCTATAGGTTTTGTTACATGGCCATATTTGTCCAATCTTACTTTTATAGATGAATTTTTATGCAGATGGATTATGATGGTCGGGCGATTCTCTGGGAGGCCCTGTTGTTTTAGTTTACTCCAGAAACGCCCCCTATCGACAGTGTCAAAGGCTTTGGAGAGGTCAATTAATGCTCCATATACACCCTGAACACCCTTGGATCAAGCTTTCTCTCAGTCAGTATTCAGAACTATCCCATTCAAAGCAGTTGACATTTGTCTTCTAAAGCCTAACTGTGCCTTATCTAGAATACCCCTCTGCTCTATCCACTCTTCCAGCTCTCTTAGAAGAGCTCCCCCAAACAGCTTGTTGTCCACGCCCAGAGGGGCAATAGGGCGATAGTTTGCAGGATCGACCCTATCGCCCTTCTTATAGATTGGTACAATAATAGCTGTTCTACAGCTAGGCGGGCAACATCGGCAATTAATCACAGCCCTGAACCCTGCATAGAGTACAGAGGCCCATAAAACTATATTCGACTTAAAGATACTATTCAAGAGTCCATTTGACCCTGCCGCTCTTGAAGTCAAAGACTTTTTTATAAGGGAGACTATGTCATCCCTAGTTACCTTTAACTCTCAGGGTCCTTTCTCTGTTCCTGTCCATGTTGACCTAGCCGGACTCGCATAGAGCTCTTTAAAATATTTACTGCAGGCATATTCCGTCATTGAATTGCCTTGTAAATTTGCCTGTTGACACTGATCTTGATTTACCAAAGCCCAAACATTTCTTGAATTTTTGTTTGTCAAGATTGCCAACATTTGTTCCCCATGTTTTTGATTTTTAAGAAGCGTTTCGATCTGACCCAATTCTTAAATTTAGAGGTAAGGTTCTTTTTTCCTTCCAAAATTTCAGTTTTTGATAGAAACTCCCGGATGAGTGCACAATTGGACCTTCTCAATTCCCTTTTCCTTTCCCATGTATCTAAATAAAAAGTATATTCATGATGCTGACTGACTTTAAAATTAATAGTTTGGGGGCATGTTTGGTTTCCAAATGAAGACCAAATAATGATACAAGGAACAAACATATTCAAGGTAATTAGCCGACATATTTCATATTGTTTCACTCAGCTTTTTTTTTTAACCTGTGACCGTCCCCCATAAGTTTAGACAAACGGTTCCCCCCTAAATGACCAGTATACCTTATATCAGACCATGGTCAGATCTTGTTACTTCCAAACCAAAGATAGCAGTCACAATGTTATGATCACTATCAGTGGTAAATTTGATTTTCGAAGATCGACAGCAGTCAAACAAGTCTCTAGACAAGATCAGGGATCAATGGTCGAAGTGGACTGCCCATTTTTCCAAATCAGTGTTTGCTGTATGTCCCCCTTGATGTTCCCATTTGCCAGGTACAAATTGCAGTCCCTAAAATAATCCATCAATTTTTCCCCTTGTTCCTAGCAAGCAAATTCCTATCTACAAAAGAATTTTGTGAGGCAATGTGAATGTATTTCTCCTGTCATCAGAATTCCCGCATACTCTTTTCCCATCAAGGCCTCTAACAATATTTCCAACAGATTTTCAAGACAAATTGAGAAGTTCGAACAGGCAGTGTTCCAATAGAAATCTACAAGCAAAAGAAGCTTCTTCACCCCCTCAGACATGTATTCTGCAATTACTGATAGAATTCCATGGTTATTTTCCGACGTTGGTTCTAGGCGGGTTATTCACGAATTGCGGGAGGCTATTAATAGTCTCTCCGACGGCCCACTCCCATTACAATTAAGTGCATTCTGAGTCAGAATTCAAAACCCATCCATTTCCAAAGTTGAAGTAAGCCAGATTTCTTGTAACAATATAAAATCGTAGTTGCCAAATATGGGATTTCTAGTAATAGTATTGGTGAAACTTTTGTAACCGTGCATGTTCCAACTTAACACCTTAATGTCTCTGTCAACTAAAGCGACATGTCATTTTACCCAGGTTTTTGAAAAACCTGAGCAATTATCTCTGGTAACAATGACCGCACTTTTTTCTTACCGTCTCTAGAATCACCAGTCAATTTACCATTTGTGTCTCCTAAAACCATTTTTCCTCACTCCTGCTTTCCTGTTGATTTTTTACTTATTCCTACCAGTGTTTCATTCCTACCCACTTTTGTCCCCAACCCCACACCCTCGGGCTTTGAGTCCCCAATATCATAACCCAGATTCAAGAAAATATTTTAAGCTTCTAATAATGCTTCTGCTCCCAGTCTCGTCTTTAAACCCACTTCTACAATATTACTAATATCATCAATTGGACATAGTCAATGTCTTTGGATGACAGGAGGTAAAAGTCAGGGATTTCTTTTGTGATCTTCAAAATTGCATTCCTATTCAGGACACTTGGACCACCTTCCATAGTAAGCTGTTCAATCTGCACCTTCGGAACGGCAAACAGCTTTTTAGTGACAAATGTTTATTTCTTAAGTTTCGGATAAGTCTGCACTTGAAATCTTACATCTTTCACTTTAGGGTCCAAGGACTGAATATACCCTAATCATACTGGTGAACAAGTAAGCACATTTTCCATAATCAGATTTGAGACATGGAGATCATTCAGGCAAGCGTCATCAGTTTGCACTTGAGTAAATGTCACTGTTTTTGGCCCAACCTTTTCCTTTAACAATCTTTTCCCTCAAAAGAAAATTGGTTCCCATTTCCCTTGAGAAATGTTCTTCACTCTTACAGTATCACCACATCACAAGCAGATGGGATTCTGTTCACTCTTACTTCTGTGTCTTTTTTAGTTCTTTCCATTTGAACCTCAGTGGTGCCCAGTCCAGCTGCTCACTTTCCGCTGCCACAGGAGCCTGTGAAGCAAATGGGTATATTTTTCTGAAGCTGCATCTTGAGCAAAGTCACTGTGTTATGCGCAATCAACCTGTGAAGTAATGGTATCCCTCCTCTGCAAGATGCACACAATTTCTTTCTTTTGGTGCCTACTAGGTCTTGGTTGTTGTGCTCAAACACTAACAAACAACATTGAACCACCCATAAAGACACAGAAGAACCCACTTACCATATCCTCTTTTCCTTTTTTTGGAGTAGTCATCTGCTCCGATCCAACCTGTAAGAGAAAGTCAGTAACAACCTAGTCACTCTCCACAAGAAAAAGAGACATGTGCAGCTACACATTGTAATAAGGATTGCATCAGTAAGTTAACCGTGATTACAAACATTGACTAAAGGGAAGTCTTCCACAAATTCTCATGGACATTGTTGCAGATATCAAGAATCCAGCCTCATTTAGCAACTCACTCAGCGATCTACAGTCTCTCACATAAAGGCCAATTTCTGGTAAAACCTTCATTGTAATTGGTGAGGCCAAGCAAAGGTAATCACTACAGTCAATACACATGGTTCTCATGATCCATCCTGTCATCCTCAGAGAGGCAGCCTCAGGCAGTATAGAAGAAGTCTATGTAATGTCAGTATATACATCTCTTTGTATGCAAGGGTGAGTGCATAAAAATTGGACAGTACACGTGTTTGCTCCTTCAGATGTGTGGGTGATATCATCTGTCTATGTCAGCCAGTCCCCAGGAGTCGGTTAGGTCAGGATCCGTTCCTGCAGAACACCAGGTAAGCGTTACAGTTAAGCGTTATATTTCCGAATATGTGCGTCGGAATTCAAATCTGTTTTACTTTGCTGTGTTACTGGGGTCTGTGTACTTCCATTTCCTTTTCCAGACATACAACTTGAAATTAATTCAGAGGATTATCCCCTATTTGGCATTTTTTTTTTTGTATTCTGGGGGAACACCTCAGATCTTACCAGTTTGTTATCAAAGTAAAGATCTCTTAAATACTTTCATGAATTTCGGTTTTGTTTCTTTCTACCCATTTTAGCTTTTTGACTGTTCTTTAACTCCTGTACTTTTGCACCCTTGGCACTTGGATTTTCACTCATGCATGGTAAGCATATTTCCTCAAAAACAGCACAGCACAGTCCAGAGCCCTGGGCTCGGTCACAAGGCCATTCCCTGACTCTCCCACAGTGGAGCTGCTGATTATGTTTTGATCTGGATCTACTACAGCCTCTTGCACTTTCACACCTGTTATACTTGTCACTTTCAGAATTTCAGTTATTTTGTTCATAGAAGACATAAACTTAGACTTTGACTTCTGGTTATGCTCCTGATTCCAGCTTGCTGCCACTGGTATAATTAGAGTTTCTGCCGGGCCTACTTCTATCACTTCTTTATTCTTGGTGGGAACCAGGCTGTTTGAGGCTATCTCTTGGATCTCGTCAGTCTCTCCACCTGGTCTTAGGACATGATTAATGATTACTCTTTGTGTCATGGCAGCCTCCTTTTCTTTTTTCTCTATTGAGTCTTTCAACAAAAATGGTGCTGTTTTAATTTTACTAATTTGAAGAGTATCAGCTGAGAGCTTTAATTTTATGTTTTCATACAGACTTACAAATTAACTTAGTACCATGATTAACGCGAAATTGGACGGGCCTGTCAATTTCAGCCTATCGTCCATATCCCATAGTGTTTCATGTAGGCCTCGTCTTTTAACCAGAATGGCACCTGCGGAGGGAATAGAACTAGGAGACAAATGTTCTGTAAGTATTGAGGCCAGCCTTTCAGAGATGGCCTCCATCCCTTCCAAGCATGCCTGACCAACTGCTGATTTGCCCATTCTCTCATGGAGGTTCCTTTCTTTTCCTTTACCTCCTTCAGTAAATTGAGTGATTACATCTAGAATACCTCCATCAGTCATAAACTGTACTGTCAACTCTCCACAGTATGACTCAGATTGTCTAGAAACCTGAACTCTGGCCGTTAACTTGATAGAAAATCTGTGACTGTACTTTGTTTACTACAAGTTGGAATGCCCGGCAACAAGGGCAAATATCTCGTCCCACTTTCTGAGCATATGCAACTTTTCTCTTTTAATTGTTCAATGATCATTCTTCTTCCAAGGATATTCTTTGACTTCTTGTTTCAGGTTTTTTGCATATTTTGAGGTTTAAGTTAGAGGCCTTATCAGTGCCCTCAATCCCCTTAATCAGTCACTCAAGAATCCACACAATGAGCACATATAGAAACCGTCTCAGTAGGGATTACTGCCCGTCTCTCATGCTCAAGCTATAGTTGTCCTGTTTTTAAATTAGGCCTTGACTTTTGAAGCTGTTGAGATTCACTCCCAATCTTAGTGCTAGTTACTTCTACTGCTGATCGGTCAGGCTGGAAAGTGGCAGTGCTTCTTGTTATTGTTTCATGTCCCGATTTCACTCAATATTATTCCTAGTGAAACTCATGGGAAGGCTATGAAAGCTCAAGAAAGAGATTAGGATTGATACAAATACACACTTAATTTCCCTTAGAAATGGTCGGCTCAAAGGCCTCAGCCCATAGTCACCACCCGTCAAGGAAACCGAGATCCCAGAGTTACTTTGATTTGATTTTATAAATCCTCCAATTGTCAATGATATTGAGAGTCGTTCAATTTCGAGTCAGGAAAGGCTCAGCCCAAAGAGGTTCCTGCTTCCATTTCAGCAATTCAAGCAGTCTCCAAGAGAAGAAAAGGGAGAGAACCTTACACTATAGGTAAGCATCAAAAGCTTGATGCCTTTCCACGCTCTCACATATGTTTTAAAATATCTTTTGTGGGTCTTCAAAAAGACTCTGCAAATTGTGCCTCGATTCCTGCACACAGAGTACAGCGCCCAGCCCGCTTTCTTTCCAACTGTTCATGGTGATCGCAGAAACACTATTTTAGATCCAATATAACCAATTACCGTAGGCTGAGTCCACTCAGAAGTTACAGATCTACAGAACTGGAACAGAACTGGAACAACCATCAGGTGGAATTCTCTTTTGGGCCCAGATTTAAGTTCCATATTTGGAATTGTGGGATTTTTTAACCCACTTTTTGCTCTGCCATGCGGCATCACTGTGTTATGAGGGTGCCAGAAACATCAAAATGACCGCAAAACCCTTGTGCGCGCCAAAACCTGTGAAAATTGCGCTTTGCAAAGCAGAAAAAGATGGTTGCCCAATCTGCCACGCATGTTGTCAGTGGTGGAACAGAGATCTCATTCCTGGAAAATGTCACTGGGCTGCACAACACGTGAAAATGGAGTACAAAAGGAAAAAGCAGGGGTTTGCTAAGGAAACTCCAAAATCTTATTTTATATACCTTTTTCTTTGTTGCTGAAACTGCAAAAGCCGGTACAAAACACCCTCAAACATCCAAAATTCACTTAGTTTAAGAAATCATTGTGAACTCGCAAGGTCCTGAAAAGCTGAAAGCATAAAGGGATTTCCACAGCAAAAGTTGCCTGACTGTGGATGCCAAAATCTCTGTGCAGCAGTGGACTGCAGGGATGACAGCTGCTGGAAGCCTGCCTGATTAAACTTTAAACATGTATAAACTGAAATCAAATGTTTGCCATCTAAGAGGCCTGATGCTGATAGTAACCCATATTGTAATTGTTTTGCTTCCATGGTTTAAAATCTTGAATGAGAATTCTAGCTGCTATTTTGAAATCACAAGCTTGTTTGAAGCTTAGGGAAAATGCAACAAAATTAACAATTAAATCAAGCCTGGCCAAAGCTAACCAAACTGGAATAACAGGTTTCCTCACAGAGGCCTTTTCCTCCAGCAGGAAATCACACGTAAGCGATAATTATAGGGTTTGGAAAGAACCTGGTCTACAGAGGCAAAAGGGAACAATGAACAGCTACTGCTCAGGAAACGCGAGGTGTGAGGACAGTCGTAAATGGCCTCTGCCAAGAGCAAACAGGGAGGAGACTACTCCTGGACTGCAGGGAGACAGAAGAAGGCAGACCCAAACAACCATCTGTGGCTTAACCTTCACAAAGAACACTTTTTAAAAGACTTATAATTTGTCAGTTAAAATTGTGAAAAATGTAAAAGTAACAGATTTGTGAATCTAAATTTTGGCTGCACGTATCAAGAGGGGGAAAAATCTGGTGACATGTTTTGGAAAGAAACAGCAGAAAATTAGATTTTACACCAAATATACTTCTGCTAGAAGTATGAAACTTTATACTCTTATGCCCATGTTAAACGCGCACACTTGTAGAAATTTGCTTATAAACGGGACATTGTGTTCCTGATGAAAAGGGCAAAATTCTGTGAAAGGCAGAGCCAAGATCCCACAGCTACAGGGTTTTGAGGGATAGCTGCTATATAAAATATTTAATCAATATATGTGATTCTTATAGAGGTTGCACATGTGTAAATCTGTATTGTGCCAAAAGTAGATTTTGTGTTCAAGGGGGAAGGGGCGGATTCTCAGCCTCATAAAATCACACCATAAAGGTGACACACTGTTTCTCTCCTCCTATCAAGGCAGAGAAGAGACTCTGACCCAATCGCCTCTCAAAGGGGCTAGCTTAGGATGAAGTAGCACACACACCCCTTTATCATAGCATAAATAGAGACAGCTCACCACTCAAAAAGGGGGAGACAGATTCACCCACTATCCTGATCCTGGCGGAGAACCCTATTGCAGAACTCTCCATCTTCCTTGCTCCAGACTCCAGAAACTTGGCAAAGCAGACACCCATTGCATAGCTGAACCATGTTCAGCTAGGCCTCAAATTCCAGAACCAGAACCCCACAAACCTAAGGGGAAGCATCAAAACACAGCCGGGCTGCGCTGTACTGCTTGCCTGCTAAAATAATTATCATCAGAACCAAGAAGGGCAGATCCAATCCAGGCCTGTGCCATGCTGTGACCAGAGTGCTTTGCAGATCCAGTCCAGTCCTGTGCCGTGCTGTGACCAGAGCGCCTTGCTGATTGCAGATCCAATCCAATGTACCCAGCTGTCTGTCCACGAACCAGATCCCATTCCCTGACCAGAATCTTGACGGACCAGAATTCTGACGGTTCCGTTAAAAAACATATCTAGTGAGTATCTATAGAAAGAACTGTGTCACTAGCATACATACCTTGCTTGGTTAATCCCTGGCTTAAGCCAATCCTATCTTGTATTCAGAACCTATATTGTTAGGAGTACATTTGAATTGTCTGAACTCTCTATCCTATCCCTCCTATCTTCCTCCTGTGCTAGTTTGCTAAAACTATCTTTGTGCTGATCTTTTCTCATCTGAAGAAGGCGAGTCCTTGGGAGGCAGTCATTCTGATCAAGTGGCTGAGTTACTGTGGGGTGTTCATTTTGTTCATAGTCATCCTCTAGTGTAAGAAATCCTTTTGTCATTTTAAAAGTGCATTCCTGTTTTCCATTCTTGCGCCTCTCTCAAAAAATGACCTCCACTAAAATATCCATAACTCCCTCAGTTTTTATGCTAGAAACAGAATATCAACTTTTGCTTGTAGCTAACATCCACAGCTTTAAATAACATCGATATGGTTCTCCCGTTATCGCGATTATTGTGCAGTGACTTTGCCGCAAATTTCATTTTTGGGAATTTCTGACACGTGTAAAACTGCTTTTGATTGCTCCCGATTTGAATTTTAAGATTTCAAATTGTTTCTTGGTACTAAATCATTGCATGTATTTGTGTGCAACTATCAAAGTGGCTCCCATAGGAATTCATAGCAATTTCAGCAGTTTTGACCATATTTAGTGTTTTTACCCAATCCATTCTCAAGATAACTTTAAAAGCCATTCTGACAGCTTGATAGTCAATTCCGTTTTTCTCTTCTGTTGCTGGGGGAAAGTGGGATTGATATTTTGTTTGAATTCTGCCATTCCTGAAAACCTGTTCTCTCCTCCTATCTCTTTAAATTGCCTATTGGGGATTGAGGGGTGTGCAGGGGGAACCTTTAACCATCGCTAAAATACTTAGACCAGGCCTTTTCTGATATTGTATTAGATTGTTGGGCTCTTTGCGAGATTGTTTGGTTCTTAACTAAAGCCCGAAAATTCCTTGTATGCATTGGTATAACAGCCTCGAGCATTCGCTGACCGTCCCTAGTGCTGCGCAAAAATCTGTGTGCACGTGACCAATTACGATAGCTATTGCAAATGTCCTTCTTTTTTTGCACAAACCTGTGCTTCTAGAGGCCTAATGATTTTAAGGCAGGAGGCACTTATTACACAGCCTCTTTTTTAAAAAAAATAAGTTTCCTCATAGGAATTCCTTTGATCTTTGGAGGTTCTTTATCCCATAAGAATTCTACAAAGCCACCCAGAGAGGGTAGGTGCTGGAACTGTGATTCAGGACCATATCTGATGATTTTTTCCATCTTGGTGTTAAAATGTAGAGCCCTTTTTAGTAAAACCGACCACCCTATTTCCTTTCAAATTTACTTGTATCTTAGAAGGACATATATTGCTCTCATGAGACGTCCCCAACAAGAATGAGGCTTGTATAGAACGATGGTCGCTAGACCTCAGTGTTTTTTTCCAACTGTTTATTAATTTCCGTAAACAAAACGGTTACAGACAATCATGTACGTCATGTGCAAGAATACATCTATTGCTGATGATTTTGGCATTATTATACTAGCACTGGTCGATAACATTTGTAACAAATGCTCCCAAGCTCCCCGCCTCCCCTCTTTTTCCCTTGGTCCCCTCATTCACTACCCTCCTAATTCGGTACGTGCTCCTATACCAGTCGCAATGGGTGAGTATGGTCTTCAGTTCCGAATATATCCGTTAGGTTGTAGTGGTGTGTCGTAGTCTCTGCGTGGGCCCCACTTGTTCAAATGTATGGTTCTAATAGTTTCAAGTACGGGTCCCCTCTTATTGGGTTGAACCTTGATTGTTTTTTTGAAGGCTGCCCTTTCAAGTCGGCAGGTCTTTGAGAGGATTGTGACCCATTCATTGTTGGAGGGTGGCTTTGCTGCCTTTCCAGTGTGTTATCAGGAGTTTTCGTGCAGTGAATAGTATGAGGCTCATGAACGTGCGTGTTAGCGCGTCAGCCCATTCCATCTGTGCCTAAGATCATACGGTTAGGGATGAAAGCTATATCTGCCCCGTCAATGCCTGCTAGTTGTCGGTGTACTCTACTCCAGCAGGAGGTTAGTGTGGAGTATGACCAGAGTATGTGTCCCAATGCCCTTGCATCCTCTTCAGCATAGTGCTGTGGTCTGCAGCCCCATTTTGTAGAGTTTAACTGGGGTGTATTACTGTCTTTGGAGGATTTTGTATTGTATCTCCCTTTTTGAGGCTGAGGGAGAATGCGAGGCTAGCCGAGAAGCAGTTGTACATGTCTGGGATGATGATTGGGACCCCAAGATCTTCCGCCCATATTGTGGCCAGCATTTGCGTTCTGCCTTTATTATCAGGGATTGACAGAGTAGAATGTGGGAAGTCTTGGGTAGATATCTACGCTTTGTTCCATTTCTTTCTCGCATTGTGCGGGGGACAGTAGGCGGGTTTCTGCTGTTGTATGTTCTAGGATCGTAGCCTGAATGGTATGGTAGCATAGACCATCCCTCACCCCCAGTCCTAGGATGCGTCGTGCTTCTTGGAAGTGTACCAGTGCCACGTCCTCCATGATTTCCATTACCCGTGTTTTTGCCCATTCGACTGTCTGATTCTGGTGAATTGTAGCAAAGACCATCCCCCACCCCCAGTCTTAGGATGCGTCGTGCTTCTTGGAAGTGCACCAGTGCCACGTCCTCCATGATTTCCATTACCCGTGTTTTTGCCCATTCGACTGTCTGATTCTGGTGAATTGTCTTTTAGCCCATATGCTAGAACCGACCTTATGCTGGCCCATGTTGGTGCTACCTTGGTTGCTACCCCTTGTGCAGCTCTGAGTCTGTGCCATTGCTAAATGGTAGGTCCTATTATTGGATGTGTTTTAAGCTTTGACAGGAGTTTGTGCGGTGGTGTGGCCATGATATCTATGGGAGTTAATGGGGCCATCATGGCTAGCACCATGATTCGCCCGCTGGTGTCTCACTCTTATTTAACCACTGTTCCATCCAGCTTATCTGAGCCTCATGATGGTAGGCCTTCAGTGTGGGGGGCTGCCAGCCCACCGTTGGATTTATCCGCTTGTAATATGGGATGTGGACTCTTGCTTTTTTTCCGCTCGCCAGAAGAATTTGGTGATGGCTATGTTTATTTTCTTTAACATTCTAGACATTGGGCCAACTGGGAGCATCATAGCATTAATATATAAGTTTGGGGAATTCATCCTTAGGGCCTTAATCCTCCCAGTCGGGGATAGAGCCAGGGTGTCCCATTTCGCTAGATCTGTTTTAATGTTCTGGATGACCGGCGTATAGTTAAGGTCACGGATTTCCGTTACTGAGGCGCTTATGCAAGTCCCTAAGTATTTTATGGATTGAAGCTGGAGGGTGAATGGTGCACCCCACCCCCCGGGTCCCACGGGATAGCTTATCTTAGGGGCATCACCTCTGAATTATTCAAATGTATTGTGTATCCTACCATCGGCCTATGTCCTGCAAGAGTGACTTGATATATGGGACGGTTGTTTGGGGTCTTGCTAACATACAGAAGTAGGTTGTAGGTTGTCTGCGTAGAGCGATACACAATGTTCTTCCGTCCCTTGTCGTATATCCGACCAGTTCGGGGGTCTGTGCGCATTTTGATTGCTATGGGTTCAATGATAAGGTGTATAATAGAGATGATAGCAGGCAACCTTGGCGCGTAACTGATTGTTGGGCGAATTCTGCGGAGGCCAACCCATTGGTGACCACCGAGGCAATTGGGCCCGTGTACAGAAGCTTAATTGGATAAGGTGCAGGGGGAAGCCTTATCTGGGCAGGATGTGAAACATGAATTCCCATTGTATGATATGATAGTGCATTTATAACATGCCTATACACAAGTGTTTCAAGGCGCAACAAGACCAGGGAGGGGGAACAGAGGGAGGACAGAGATGGCGATCCTACTAGGCCAGGTGTCATTCTGGTGCGTGCGTAGTGCGGATGAATGCATAGAGCAGATGAGCGAGTAAAACAGATGATTTGCTTAGAGTGAATGATTGCGTAGAGCGGATGAGTGCGTAAAGCCGATGATTGTGTGGAGCGGGTGAATGCGTAGAATGGAAGAGCCCCTAGAACGGTACCAGAGTGGATGAGTGCGCAGAGTGGATGAGTGCGCTGAGTGGATGAGTGAGCAGAGTGGACGAGTGCCTAGTGGAGACGAGTGCCTAGTGGAGACGAGTGCCTAGTGGGGATGAGTGCATAAGTACAGACTATTGCATAGAGCAGATGAGTGCCTAGAGGGGATGAGTGCGTAGAACAGATGAGTGCCTAGAGGGGATGAGTGCGTGGAGCGGATGAGTGCATGGAGCAGATGAGTGCATGGAGCGGATGAGTGCGTGGAGCAGATAAGTGCGTGGAGCGGATGAGCGCATGGAGCGGATGAGCACGTACAGCGGGTGAATGCATAGCACCGGTGAGTGCATAGAGTGGGAGGGTATGTAGAGCAGATGAGTAAATAAAGCGCCTGAGTAAATAGAGCGGGTCAGTGCGTAGAGCAGGTGAATGCGTAGAGCGGACGAGAAGGTAGAACAGATGAGCATATAGAGCAGATGAGTGTGTAATGTAGATGAGTGTGTAGTCCGGGTGAGCGCATATTGCGGATGTGCTGATACGAATGGCCTTGAGCGCCTGAAAGGGTTGTAAAGGCATATAACAGTGAGCACATGGAACGGATGGCATACATGAAACCTTTGGAGTCAGCGTGACCGCAAGCACCTAAGATAAACCACCTTATCACACCTCCACGCTTACTCTCTTCCTTATACCACCACTCATCTAGAACACAGCGATACTATGACACCATTCAGTATAGCTGTGCTCATACCATCATTCTGCCTCATACTTCCCATCACCCTATCTAAACACTGCTGCTTATACACCTTCCATCCTAGGCGTTCTCCTCAGGACTAACACAGCCAGTATCGGTCTGGATAACAACCTGCCAGAACAAACACATACTATTGATCTCTCAACCACCACACCTACCGCTAAGAAGCAGCTATCACACGAATACCACACTAGCTGCACACATAACTAGTGCTCAAATGCACCTTTTGACTCCCTCTACCTCTCTCCACTGACTTGAACTTCGGTTCCCAAGGGCGTTCAACCTACCAGTGCCTTGAGACCATACCAATGGTACATAAGGCACTATATAAATGCAAAATAACATAACATAACATAAAAGTGCTATCTGATCTGCATACACACACACAAAAGTATTATTTCTGTGCTGAATTGTTTTGCTCACTATTACTCCTTGTGTATTAAAGAGGTTATTCAGTGTTACATCACCCCATTGGTGATTATTGTGTGCCCATTAAAACATAGTGTGATTAAATTGTAAATACATAAATAAATATTTTTACTTTGCAAACCAGCCTGATTCCTGGTTCTGTGTGACCGGGGGGGTTCCAGGAGAGGGGCGTGATATGAGTGGTACATTGTTCAGAATAAAAGAACTATTAGACAAAAATAAATAAGGATTTCAGTTGTGCATTACATGCTAGGTGTTGACTTGGGTGTGTGCCGGATTTAAATCACGTAATGAATTAAATTAAATTTACGGGTAGCAGGATAAATAGACCACTCACCACTACTTGCCAAGGTGCTACAAGCCTCTGAGCCACATGAGCATGGGAATACACACCGTTGCAAACCGCTCTGGTTAATTCATTGTTTTAAGAGACTAGCTTTAGAGGATGAGAGAAGCCATGAGAAGCTGCCATGCTCCAAGCTCTGATCTATGAATTGCAAGCTCCTGGTACCAGGCTCCAGGCCCACCACTCCCCATGCAAGGCTAGTCTGGCAGGGCAAGGCAAGACAGGTCTCCGAACTCTGAAACTGCTTCACAGACCGCAGGACCGGCTGTTAGAGGAAAGCATCTCTAGCGTGTGAGATTATATTGTCAAGCCACACTTCGTACTAACACAAAAGCAATCAAACCATAGAGCAGACGCTTCCAACACTATTCCTCAAATAATGCCTGGTGTTTTTGTAGGATTCAGAGAGAGCAGAGGAGAGACATAGGAGTGGATTTGTAGGGTAAAACAAACACACCTCAATGGTATCCATTTCCTTACCCTTTGGTAAAGTGTGACAAATGTAGCCTGTCTTGGGTTGAAGAATCTATGTATAATATAACACTGCCCTGTAAGACAAAGGCAATTTTCAGGAGTTAAAGAGTTGCAATAGGGCTAATGTGCATACCCTCAATGCTTTGCTCATGTGGCTCCGAACTGGAGCTGAACTTCCTTTGAAGGCTACTGGGTGGTGTTGTGGCATGTGTGATGTGGCTCAAATGGCTTACTCTACTCAAAAGTGTGAGATGTGTAAAAAGATTTATTTTTAAACCGGTAACGCGTCAAAGTAAAAGATTCAACAAATCCAATGTAATGGCGTACGTCACTCAAAAAATATGGAGACTGTCCATCAACAAAAGGAAATACAAGGAACATGGTTTCAAAGCTTTTTCAGTAACACATTAATGTGTTCTCTTATTTACACATATTTCTACTGGGAGTGATGTAGGCCAACAAAAAAAACCGAAACAAATAATAAGGACCTACTTCTGAGAATGGTGGATATCATCAAAATATTTGTTGTTTTAATTTCCACTAGTTATTAAAATACAACATAATTGTGAGTTTGGATTGAGGGGTAATTTACCAGATAGATTACATAGAAATAGAGCAATAGGCACAAACAGGCTCTTGAACATCTTTGGAGAAATTATCCCTCCCTAAAGAATAAAGACACCTTCCACACTACCGCGAAAGCCTACAAAATCTGCACTCATTGCTGCTAAATATGATCCCTACAACACTAGAATCACTGAAGCTAGCTCCAACACACAAGAGTTATTTAAAATTCTATAAGATATTTAATCCCCTACCCTGTCGGCTTCCCACATGCCCATAAATAAAACATTAAGTACTACCATACAATCAGCGCTATCTGCTAGAATGTAC
The DNA here is from genome assembly GCF_040938575.1 of Ambystoma mexicanum. NCBI lineage: Eukaryota > Metazoa > Chordata > Amphibia > Caudata > Ambystomatidae > Ambystoma > Ambystoma mexicanum. Next base: position 679,197,218 of record NC_090937.1, read on the forward strand.
AGACTAAGAAATGAATCCATAACCAAAAAATCTTCTCTCAACCCTATCAACTCCCCGGTCCACCACACCACTTTTCTGCCACCACCCCACAACCCACCCCATCCAGTGTTCTTCAGTCACCGCAGCTGACGTCTACAAAACCATCAAAGCACTCCAACCATATAACTGTAAAGCAGACTAGCACCCATCATCAAACTCTACACTGAAACCCTCTCCCCCACTATTGCTGACGTCATTAACAAGTCATTCCCTTCCTGCACTGTACGCTCCAACATCAAGGAATTTTGGGTTACTCCCCAACTCAAGAAACCCTCATTCAACCGACTCTCCCTACAAACTCCCCCCCCATGACGACCATCCCCTTCTTACTCAAAATCTTGGATCGCACTGCTTACTTACAAATCCAATCTCACCTCGAACATCACCTCTTGCTTGGTGCACACCAATCCGTCTTCAGGCCACATCCCAGCACTGAATCAGCTCTCCTTCACCTAAAAATTGAACTTGACAACATCCGCGACACAGACAACCTCTTCATTCTCCTCCTTCTTGACCTCTCAGCCACATTCAACCTCGTCGACCACAATATCTTATAAAAGCATCTTAGCATCAAATTTCACTTCACCCCAGAAACAACTAGCTGGGTTAAGTCCTTCCTAAATGACCGCTCCTCGAGAATCTTCATTGTAAATGAGGCTGCTGACCCCATCGTGGTTGCCTTTGGTGTTCCCCAAGGACCATGTATTTCCCTGACCCTCCCATTGTTTGACCACCTTGATGACATCAACATTCCGGACACTAACTTCACGGAAGATACCAAAAGCCTCCTACAATAAACTGGCCATTACCTTGAAGACTCCACCATGATTAACAAAGTTTATGGTTCATTCAGAACTGGACAGCCAACCATCACCTCTGCCTCAACGATGTAAAAACTGAATTACTCATTGTTGGCTCTCTCCACTGTCTCAAGAATCTTGACCCTGCCTACACCTCCTTCTCCATAGAAGGCAATCTTATTCAGGTCTCAAAATATGTAAAAACTCTGGACATCCATCTCAACACAGAACTTAACATGCACAGACACATCAACGCGCTTGCCTCCTCAACTGGCTACACTACCAAGCTTATCAACCTTTGCTGAATATTCCTGTCTCCTGACAACAGCCTTACCCTTGCCAGCGCCCTCATAGGAAACAAACTGGACTGCTTTAATGCTCTACTTACAGGCGCCTCCAACAAAAACCTCTCTAAACTGCAAAGTCTGCAAAATGATGCTCTCAGAGCTGCATGGGGACTAAATCACACCAACAACGTTACGCAAGCTAGAAGAGATGCACATTGGCTCCATATCAGAGCATGCATTGCCTTCAAGATCCTTACTTTTGCCCACAGTTGAATTCACAAGACTGGCCATGCCTATCTCAAATCCCGCTTCCATGAAAAAACCTCTACGTGTAACCCACGCCTATCCTCCTTCCTCTCTCTTCTGATTCCCAGATTAAAAAAAAAAAAACAGCGGCTCCAGCTTCTTGGTCACCGGTCGCCTGATCTGGCACTCCCTCCCCCATCCATTAGAAATGAACTATCCTACCTGACCTTCCACAAGCTCCTGAAATCCTGGCCCTTCAACAGATATGACTGAATGACTGTATACTGTTGTCTCCATTTGAACCTTCTTTCTTTATTGGTCCATCTGTCCAACTCTTTTGTGACAACTTGCTACTTTGTAAGCTGTACTAGCCCTGTGATACCTCAGAGTCTTGGGCGCTATCAACAAATGTAATAAATAAAATAAATGCATCAATAAATATGTGTTATTTGCCCCATTCAATACTTTTGATGTGCCACTCATTGTAAAAAATTCCATGCAATTCCATTTCCCAATTAAGTGGCATTTTTGGACTTGGAAGTATTCACAATACTAAATGATTTTACGTTACCAGAATACATTCATACTGAAAGCCTATGTGTTCCCTTGGTTAACCAGACTAGGATGTAGGCAAACATTATCCTGACCAAGGATTACTCCCTGTTAGGAAGAAGCACCATGTGTGTCCCCATTTCAAACAGTGTATTTTGCTTTAGTGATTTCTATGAGGAAAGAATTTGAAAAGCAGCTGTTATCCGAATACTATAGCAAACAAGGGTTCAATGACCTCGGAAACCCTTTCAGGTACCACCCGTTCATCACTTATCCTTACAGTAAAAATGTAAAAAAACCTGTGACAGGCCCAAATTCATTGTCAGTGTGCAGCTTGACTGCACCTTTGCCAGATACCCTCAGATATGGTAAGTCTGTTCTTTGCTGGCTCTTCATTTCAATATTGCATGACTGGCCATGGCCAAATGAAACAAATAAAATGTCTTTTGCTCCTGCAATTGACTTACAAGCACTATCCAGGACTTAACTCTTAAAGAAGCGGTGAGACTGGGTATGGGTTTGTGTACCCTGAAACGTCTGGAGTCAGCAGAGTTGGTTCTTGAAGAAAGGTTTCGACTGCAATGCAGGGAGGTCTGCGACCCATGTCGTATTCAATTGGTCCCAGAGATATTTGGGTGTTGGCTATCAAATCTCTGGTAATCATTCCAGTTGAAATACAGGGAGACAATACTTTTTGGGGTCACCAGAGTCCATCTAGAGCGTCATCAAAGGCACCCAAGTAGTTGTAGAGGGTTAGCTGAGTATGGCAATGCCTAGATTGCAGTCCATAATCGAACAATGTTACAAGTGACTGGCCTTCTAGAAGAGCAGGCTTTTGAACTCCGACAAAGCAAATCCAAATGGTAGGGAAAGTGATCAATCCTGGCTATCCCTAAACATTTTCCACCCAACCTAAATTCCTTTTCTTGGAGGATATAATTTTGTTACCACACATAAGCCAAAATAGTACAGCTCTTAAGTCATTGGAAAGAGACTCTCCAATAGCAATGTTTCACCTCTCAAACTTTAAAGAGGATGCCTTCTGGCTGGCTCGTACACAAGGTCTTGCCTTTGTGACAAATCCACTTCCAGGGCACTAGTGGTCCAGGGATGAATATCGGCTTCAAAACCATCAATCAAACCCACACCTCTAGTACACCAGAAAGGATCAGAACAGATTGGAATACAAGTGAAATATAAGACTTCCTTGTCCAATTTTGATAACGTGGACGGAACAACAGACTTATCTCTACAAGGTCGTGGATCGTTGGTTAGTTGCAACACAGCGAAAATACAATTATTACCCAATGATAAAAGGGACTGTCCAGTTAAGGCTGTATACAAATATCTACTTTATTATTACTACAACAGACACTTTTAGCACACAACAATTACAACCCACACTGTAAAGGAACACAGAGGACAGACAGTTTCACGAAGGAAAGGGATGCACTCTGGATACTGACAACAGGGTAGTTAGTAAAGCAATCAATCTTACTGTTCAAGGTCATCTGGTTTCAGCACCCCAGGGCAAAGGGTCATAACTGTCTCTAGGGGCCTTCAGAGAAGGACCAGCGGGGGAGAACCACAATGTACCTGCTGCTGAGGAAGTTCTTGCTGCTCGACAGTGTCAAAGTTGTTCCAGGGCGCTTTGCAGTCCTTGAGACAGAGTAAGTGGTGGGAGACATCTGTGGGTACCCGGCGGCAGGCAGTTCAGTAAGCAAGGCTGGATGGACATCTGCAGGCTGTCTGGCGTGGTGGCTTGGGGCCAAGAATCTTTGTCTCTGTGCTTGTTGGTGGATCTGGAATGCTTGTCAAGTCGTCTCGGATGGCTCTGGCAACTGTGGAATGACAACAGTCAGCAGCCGGATGCAGTTCAAGGACTCTGGTTGATGCTTGTGTGGCACTCCTTTTAGCTTCTTCGCAGGGCTTGTGTGCTTTCAAGGTGGACGGCCTAAAGCTCCGGAGGGTGTTAGCAGGCAACAGCCTTGTCCTCTGTCCAGAGACTTTCTGGCACTTTCCACCTAGGAAGCTTGCTCTCAGAACCTAGTAAGGCATGCTTTGTGCTGGCTAGGTACCGGTTATGGAGCTGCTGAATGGGTCATCTGAGTCTGGTATCTCCCTCTTTTCCCTGGGTGTTTAGGGGAGGGATCTTGCTTCCCTCCTGGCCTTCCTTCACTGGCGGAAGATGTAAGGTAGACTGTACCTTCTGCTCAGGTCCAAGTGAGTCCCTCTTCTTACTCCTTGCAAAGTCTTAAGATGATCTGCTAAGTGAGGGGTTCAGCCCTCTTTTAAAACCAAAGGGGCCCCCAGGGATTGGTGTAGGCTAAACCCACCTTAAAGAACCAATCCTGCATCCCCACCAACAGTCTTCTGTTATGCATGAGGCCAGGACCAGAGTGCTCTGCAACAGGACGGACAAGGGGGTAACAACATAAATCTAAGTCCCACCCATCTTCCTGTCTGTTGTAGAAAAAAGTGGGCCTCATTACGACCCAGGCGGTAGAGGGTCAATGGTGTCGGTAGAGCAGCTGGTGCCGTTAACCCTCTAACACCTCATTGCGAAGTCGGCTCGCAGGTCCCGCTAAGGATGTCTGGTGAAACCAGGTGTCCTTAGCGGGACCCGCTATCAGAACAGGATACTAACAATGGGCCCGTCATTAACGGGCCCGTTGTTAGCATCCTCCCCATTCCCATTGATCCCTTTGGGGGCTCAAATGGGAATGGGGACATGCCAAGTCCGGGTCCCGGGAAAGGGAATTACCGGGCCCTCCAAGGTCGGAATGGCCCGGTAATTCCCCATTCGAGGAACCCGGACCCGGTACCCGGTATGGGGGTAGCCATGCTGCTAAAAGCCTTTCATACAGAGGGGCGGGATCTGGCTTAAAGCTGACACATAGCACACCGAAGGGATGTTAGTCCTGCCTTCCTGTTGTCTCTCTGGCAAGCAAGCTCACTCAGCAGGCTTTCTTCAATTATCTTCCATTAGTATGCACTGCCACCAGTTGGAGAATAAAGGAATGCAGAACAATGGAGCCTTTGATATTTTAATTAGACTGCTCATGGCTGGAGGGAGCTGTGCCTTTCCCCTTCTTGGAATGCTTTGATGAACTTAGGGCCGTCACATTCCATTTGAACATGGCAGGGGAAGACAGCGCCTGTCGGCAGTGTCTTCCCAGACTACAGGTGACTATGTGGTTGGTACGGGAAGCAGATGAAATGGATGCAGAATGGCCAGACTCAATTCTCAAAGGTTGGTCTCCCATCATTCATTTTCATTTATCACAAAATCAAAAAAAGCCCAGGCGAGCGCACTCTCCTTGTGTGGATGGTCGAATTCCTCACAGCCTTCTACTGTGTTTTGAGCCTTCCGATTTTTCTAGGCTTCCCAGAAAACACATTACTCTTCTGCCTCTTCTGAATGGGCCACCTGCCCTCAACGAACCATATTCCAAAAGAAAGAAAACAAAGTGTGAAAGAACTGCAAGCCCAGTTACCCAGAAAGAATTCCCTTTTGTAAAATAATACCTCTACTTTGAGGCATATTTTTAAACCTCGTTATTTTTTTGGATTAACTTTGAATTTATTTGACCCCATCATCTCAAATTCTTACACATTCTAAAAATGGAATGTGTATAATTGCTGCAACCAGGAGTAATGAATTTAACAATTTTACTAAAATGTAAGCAAGATTTTAAGATGTGGCCTATTGACTTTAAGGTCATAGTGGCCTTTCATTTGATGCTCCTAGAAATACATTATAGAAACGAGCAGTGCCTCTCATGGGTAATATATGTTTTCCTCCTCCATGTCACTTCTTGTGTAGGCCTCAGTTTGTGTCAGGCGTAGGGATAGCGATGCACCTTTAAATAAATGTATGCTTCAGGTGCACATTATAGAGGGTACATTGAAGTGAACTGAAGAAGCAGCAATGTCCAATTAAGAAAAACACACTGAGCTGAAGCCAGGAGTTTCTAGGCTTCGCAATCGCAGTGGAGTCCCAAATAGGCACACGCCCAGCTTAAAACACACGCGGATAGCATGGGTAAACACATATATAAAGATAGAACCACTCACAATGACCCATGCATGTAAAAAAATACAAAACTCTGATTAGCCTACATTCCATGCCAGAAATTGCACAATGTCACCTTTCTGCAATGTCCTTGAACACAGTTGTCTTTGCTGTGCTGCTTTGTATTCATGGCTCTTACCTTGTTTGCTCCCATCCTTTCCGTCTCTGCGTGTTGCTGTGACTGGGGCTCAACCCTTTAACTTGCACTGTCAATCCCTCCCTCAACCATTATTTCCCCCTCACCCCTTCTTCCTCTCCATCTCCTCTCGAGGGGGGGGGCGGGACCTCCCCTCTCTTCCCTCGTCCTCTCTTGCAGCGGGTTCCACCTACCTACCTCCACAAGTCAACCTCTCCTCTCCTTTTGCCCCCTCTGTTTCGATCACTCCTCCGTCTTCCCTGCAACCTTCTCCGCCCTTTCTTCTTCTTCTTCTGCTTAATTATCGGAAGCGTGGGCGGACCCACGCAGGCGCTTCCCCATCCTATAGGATGATGTGCACCGCCCGCCCTTTCTCCGCCCTTTCCTGCAACCCTCTGCAACCTTTTCCTGTCTGCTTGCTTACAGCAGCCGCAGTAATTGCAACATGATAAAGACCAACTCTGCAATTCCTTCATGGAAAATCCATGTCACCCTCAACCTTATGCCTCTTTCTAATCCTGTCTGCTTGCTTACGGCAGCCGCAGTAATTGCAACTTGATAAAGACCAACTCTGCAATTCCTTCATGGAAAATCCATGTCACCCTCACCCGTATGCCTCTTTCTAATCCTGTCTGCTTGCTTACGGCAGCCGTAGTAATTGCTACATGATAAAGACCAACTCTGCAATTCCTTCATGGAAAATCCATGTCACCCTCACCCATATGCCTCTTTCTAAGAAAGTAACCACTGTTTTCCAACGGGCACTGAATGGACTAATTAATGTTGCGGAAAGACAATTAAAGAACTGGTTTATGGGAATAAGTTGGCTAATTTTTTTCTGGGTGGGGTCACATGCGCATCTGCTAGTGTTGACGGTATTAACACTAACCAGAGCACCCGAAGAAGACGTTCTATATGTCAGATATCATCGTAACATGGGCCAGATCAGCAATACACTGTTCTGAGCAAAGGCCAAGTCCAAATGAAAAGCCACTTTGATAATCTCACGATTATAAACATTTTAAATGGGCCTCATACAATATTCCTTACCCTCCTTTCGAGCTCTGTGCATTGGTTTGTTCTAGGCTGCATCTTCCCTTCACTCCCCCAGGTTGTTTGATACTCCAGCAGAGGAATTTCAAATAGTGAGGAGACATAACACAACAATTGAACTCAAATTGAACTCACATTTTGGGCAATACTGCTCAGGCAACTTTTATTCAAATCCGCAAGAAGATTCAAGGCCTGGGCACTTTCTTTGGACTGAGGTAATTAATTATCCTGAACATCCTATGAAAAGGGATATGTGGTGGACAGAAAGCAATACGGAAATAACCAAGGAAGCAGACATAGGAGGATATAAAAAAGGGTCTTCAGCAGAAAAAGTAGGTATATTCCTGATGGGGCAGGGATGTCATTTAGGAGTCGCCCAGGGTTGCAACTGCGACCCCTGAGGTCTCCCTTGCTACCCCTGTGGTCTCCCTTGCTACCCCTAAATAAAAAAGTAATTTAAAAAACAAATATTTCTTTTTTTTTTAAATGCACCAGCCTGAGCTCTGGTCAGCGCCATGTGGCTCTTAGCTTATGGAGTGGCTGACTTTCTTGTTCAGGCCTCTTAAAAAAAAGAAAAAACAGGGGTTCCAAAAGTTTTACACTTTCAGAGTGACCCTAAATAAGAAAGAATAGGAATAACAAATGACGTGTCTTTCTGGAATTCTATACAATAATTGCTAAACCCATTAAAGGTTATTTCAGGCATACTGCAGGGGGTGAGTCACTGATTTAGTCTGTTCTTAAACACCAATACTCAGCCTTTCAGTCATTTGAAGTCGATGAGTACCAAAACAGGTTGAGTGATATTGTATCTATATTTGTTCTATATAAAACGCTTAAGCGTAAGTGCTATATAAAACACATCATTATCGTTTGGCCCTTGACGTCAGCTTGCATTCACAGCAATTTGGTAATATGGGCCTATACACACTGATCTTAACGATACATATTGTATCCATTCTTGTATGAAATGTATATCACATCATAATGAAATCGTAACCATATTTTTCGTAGTGTACTTAAGAACAATATTATGTGATGCAACTTCCTGTTTTGTCAAGGGGTGAAAGGGTGTGTTCCATTGCTTCCCATAATATCACTTTGGGGTGGGGTCAAATGACATAATTTCCTGTGATGTCATCAGAGGTCAAGGGTCTTGTGATGTTACTTCCGCTACCCCTGGCATTTTGCTTCAATGACGTCCCTGGATGGGGGTGTTGCTTACCTCAATACATGGCAATCAGAGCCATGGATTTGTGGGTTAACAATAAATAACTGAATGCTTGCGTATCACTTACGTCCAAGTCAAAGGGTGTCAAAATATGGCAATATTTCTCAGCTCGTTTATGCACTTTTTATCAGTCTAAGTTAATCAGTGTACTCCAAACCTGGGCCGCTTGCGCTCTGTGCCTGAAGTAACCCACTAGCCACGCATTAAAGGGGTAGTCCAGCTAAAAAATGTATTTAAAAAATAGATAGGCACATTAAAAAAAAAATACTAGCACTTTTTTTTTAAACTTCCTATGTAAAATTTTGAGCTATTCAAGCTCAAAATTCACAAAAGCAAGCACATGGGCGCATCCATTTTGTGAAATGGATGCCCGCCTGTGCTGGCTTTTGCTTTTGCGGCACTAATGAAGGAAAAGCCAGCCAGCTGTAGTAAACAAAAGCTACCGCTGGGTGGCTTTTCCTTCATTGGTGCTGTATGCGGAGGACGGGGACCGGAGACCAGAGCAGGAAAGTTGCAGCTGAATCTTGGTAAGTGCTATTTATTTTTTTTAAAATTAAGCACTAGCTGCGTTTTTTTTTCTACGTTTTCCGGGCTGGAGGAGCCCGGAAAACTTAGAAATAAAACCGCAGCTTTAAAAACTGTTGTATTTATGTTTGCGGTCGCTTTTGAAGCTACCGCACACATAAATACAACGTTATTGTGTTTGAAAACGCTGCGGTTTTTCTTTCCAAGTTTCTCAGGCTCCTCCGGCTCGGAGGAGCCTGAGAAACTCGGAAAGAAAAACCGCAGCATTTTCAAACACAACCGCGTTGTGTTTCTGCCTGCTGTGGCTATTACTTTCTGTCTCCGGTGCTCCCCCAGGGGAGCACCGGAGACCCAAAGTGAAAGCCAAGGCAGGCTTTCCCGTTTGGGGCTCTCGGGCTCGGGAGCCCGAAAGCCCCAAATGGGAAAGCAGATTTAGGCAAAAACACTGCAGCATTTAGCATTTCCCATTTGGGGCTCTCGGGCCCCCCGTGGGGAGCCCGAGAGCCCCAAATGGGAAATCAGATTTAGGCAGAAACACTGCAGCATTTAGCATTTCCCATTTGGGGCTCTCGGGTCCCCGGAGAGCACCAATTGGGAAATCAGCTCTAGGCAGAAACACCACGGCATGTAAACACAACCGCGTTGTGTTTCTGCCTGCCTTGGCTTTCACTTTGGGTCTCCGGTGCTCCGGGGGAGCACCGGAGACCCAAAGTGATAGCCACAGCAGGCAGAAACACAACGCGGTTGTGTTTGAAAACGCTGCAGTTTTTCTTTCTGAGTTTCTCAGGCTCTTCCGAGAAAGAGGAGCCTGAGAAACTTGGAAAGAAAAAACGCAGCGTTTTCAAACACAATAACGTCGTATTTATGTGTGCGGTGGCTTCAAAAGCGACCGCAAACATAAATACAACATTTTTAAAGCTGTGGTTTTATTTCTAAGTTTTCCAGGCTCCTCAGGCCCGGAAAACTTAGAAAAAAAACCGCAGCTAGTGCTTATTTTCTTTAAAAAATAAATAGCACTTACCGAGATTCAGCTGCAGCTTTCCTGCTCTGGTCTCCGGTCCCCGTCCTCCGCGTACAGCACCAATGAAGGAAAAGCCACCCAGCGGTAGCTTTTGTTTACTACAGCTGGCTGGCTTTTCCTTCATTAGTGCCACAAAAGCAAAAGCCAGCACAGGCGGGCATCCATTTCACAAAATGGATGCGCCCATGTGCTTGCTTTTGCGAATTTTGAGCTTGAATAGCTCAAAATTTTACATGGGAAGTTTTTAAAAAAAAGTGCTAGTATTTTTTTTTAATGTTGCCTATCTATTTTTTAAATCAAATTTTTAGCTGGACTACCCCTTTAAGAAGCCGACACACGTGTCTGGGGCGCTTTTGGTAATCATGCGCAGAGGAGAACTGCCTAGCATTGTGGTGCTCGGCTGTCTTTGTGATCGGGATCAACCTGATGTGTTAAGGCACACCGAATTAAAACGCTATTATAGATGTTCCCGAATGGGCACCATGCCAAAACAGTGTGCATTTGGTCTTTTCCATTTTCAGTAGATTTCACCCTATGTTAGTAAGTATAAAGCAGCCCTTGCTCTGGAGGCCCTAGGGAGACAAAGAACCACAGCCACACTTCACTCATAGACTTCTTAATTAAAAGGGGGCAAATCTGACATGGTTCCCGAGCCCCACCCTGGAAGTGGCACCATTTACAACTAGAGCTTTTCTCTCTTTATGCATGTCCATGCACTGTATTTTCACTTGCACATTTTCATATTTTCTTTTTAACAATGGGGGTAAGACCACTGTATGCTGCAACCTTTTATTTCTGACCATCTCTTACCCCTTTTTAACCATTTTGTAATGCTCCCTGAAAAATAAGCAATATCGATATAAGAGGAGTAGATTCCGATTCAGTAGAGGAAAACGCATGTAAATATACAGACATGTCACCATTAGTCCTGTAATGCATGTTCTGCCCCTCACTGCAGTACATGCACTTTGTGGGTTCAGTATAGTATAGCAAAACACGTAACATGTTCCTTTATTTGGACTATATATTCATCACGTGCCATAACTGAAGTGGAAATACGTATTGGTGAGTTTGAGCACCATGATGGCACAGAAGATAGCTCGGTGTGTTGCAGAACGCAATGTTCGAATGCCAGATTACAATGACACATCCAAGCAAGACAGACTCAACCTTTCCTGTTCGCCGTATATACAGTTTTGTGATAGAAACCCTTAGTATGTTGCAAAAGAATGTTCCTGCACCAGAAAGAGGCAGTTTAAAATCTAACAGAGCATAAGAATGTTATGGCTCTAGAGACCAGTCCCCCCAAACTAGGGTTGTAATAAATTGGGCCGTTGTACCGAATGAACATCATAATGCTTTATTTGAGAGAGGTGACTAGGTGGTCAAATGTGAGACAGTGAAGCCAAAATGCTAAAGTTCCCATCCCGGGTTTGAAACTGCAATGACTCGGTCATCTTACCAAACTGTATTCTACTACTGTGCTGTCTTCAGTGAAAAGGTTTGTCTTCTCACATTCTGGTAGCATTGTTAAGCCTGGGTCCCTTTTTTATTTCTTTTCATAAAGGCCTTTTGAGTGGATCAAATGTCTCAAGCCTCTGATGAGTTTATTTTCAGGTCTACCTATGTGACAAGAAATTGGGTTGGTTGTTCAACAGTTTCAATTGTTAGTCACAACATGAATACATATGTGTCAAATAATGACTATAAACAGGTGACCTCCTCACACAGTTTATTTTTCTTGAGTGAATATTAATTGTTAAAATGCAGATGAGATGTTGAAGGATCTCATCAATTAGTATTTTTGTACTTATAGGCCCTCATTACAACCCTGTCGTTGGACCATGGTGCTAATAGCTAATATCACCATGGTCCATGCCGAAAACTTAGCGACTCCGCCATGGCGGAATGGGGAATTACCGACCCATTCCGAGGTTGGCGGGGCGGTAATTCCCCATGCCGCCATGGCCCTTCCCCATTCCCATTTTTGCCCCATAGGGCTCAATGGGAATGGGGAAGGAGCTAAGTACGGTGCCGCAAATTGCGGCACCGTACTTAGCACGAAGGTCCCTTTGCGGGTTGGTTTTTAACGCCTGCAAAAAGCAGGCGTTAAAATCACCAACCCGCAAAGGAACCTCGTAATCAGGCGTTAAGGGGTTAACGGCGCCGCCACCTTTTACGGCGCCGTTAACCCCTTAACGCCAGGGTTGTAGTGAGGGCCATAGACTTCCATTTATGATGGAGAATACACAGCTCACTCATTCTCATTTTGTAATACATGTTTCAATGATGAAAAAAAATAATGTCATGTTGGTTCATCATGTATTTTGCATACGTTCCACATCAGCTCTACTAAACAGGGAAACATTTCAGTTTACAATGAACGTTTTCTGAACGTCTAACATTCACAGGTAATTGCACCTGGCTGTATGACAAGTACTGTAAAACAATGTGGTCAAATTCAGAAATAGAATACTGGGACCACTTAGTCAAAGTATGTAATCCTGGGCAACTCATTTAATCTCACAGTGCCCAATATTTCAAAAGGGCCAGTCCTGAAATATTTCAAAATTGGCGGTCCATAATTGTGATTAGCTACCTTGATGTGGGAGCCAGCCAATAAGGAGGCATGGAATGCATGCTGGAACTGCTAATCTAAGCCTGTGTTCCAAATGCCTGATGGCCAGTTCCCCCGCCCGCCATCTTCATCCATCAGCCCATCTGTAATTTTTTACCCACACCCCCAAATCCCCACTTACATGAGTGCTGTGGCTGTGGGTTCCACTGCAGCAGCTCCTGCAGCTTCTGTCCCCAATCCTTTTGGTGGCAGGCCGTGAGGCGACCCGCTAGATGACCCTTTCATCGAAAGAAAATTCTTTCAATTTTAGGGGGAAACAGGGGCGAGAGATGTATCCCATTCAATCGGATCAATGAGGATGTGGAACACGTCACACATGTATGAATAGGGCTGGACGCAGAAACCAGGCAGACCACGGGCTGACCATGGGGCACTGGGAACACACTACCCCGGGAGGAACTTGTGGGAGCAGTAATTGCTACACACTAGAATGATCAACTGGGGAAGGGATATGAATCACATTTAATGAGAACAGCGGGGGTTGGAAATGTACTGCCACTAACAAACCTTACTAAAAAATCACCTTCTGTATACACCTCTCAAACTCTGAACTAAACACAGCCATACCTCTACAGCACCACAAACCGCTCGTACTTCTCAACACCACAACAATGAAAAAAATGCAGACTTTTCCAAACCTCGATGCCCAGCCCAAAGACAACTAAACATTGTAATCTATGTACAAACAATTTTCATTAATTCTATCTATATTTCACTCATCCTGCTCACTTTATTTGAGTCCTGTGGTTTCTTCCACAATGTTATAATTTATCCCATTCTGCGTTTTGCTGCACAAAAGATGTGAGTCCTACTTTTAACCTGAATGGACCCTCGACGGACAGTGGAATTCTGGTGAGTCAGTTTGTGCTGACATAGTGAAGAGCACTGCACACTAAGCATGTGGTCTATTTAGAACCCACAGGCCAAATTCCTTCTGGGGAGGAGGAGGAGTTTGACTCCTCCACAGAACTAGCCAAGCTTATCATGAGCGAGCCTTCCCAGTGCCCCCTGCCCCCTAGTCCATTATAGTGCCTTAAGGATTTTGTGGGATGTCTTGTCCCACTTTTGCTCTGCCATGCGGCATCCCTGTGTTCTGATGGTGCCAGAACTATCAAAATGGCCGCCAAACCCTTGTGCACGCCAAAACCTATGGAAATCGCGCTTTGCAACACAAAAAGATGGCTGCCAAATCTACCATGCATGTTGTCAGTGGTGGAACAGAGATCTCACTCCTGAAACATGTCACTGGGCTACCCAACAAAGGAAAATGGAGCACAGAGGGAAAAGCAGTGTCTTGCTGAAAGAAATCCTAAAGCTTGCTTTAAATCCTATTTCTTGATTGCTGAAACTGCAGAATGCCGGTACAAAACACCCTCAAACATCCAATATTCTTGCTGGGTGGTACAATTCACGTAGTTCAAGAAATCAGTGGGAACTTACAATGTGCTGAAAAGCTGGATTTGTCATAAAAACATCCACAGCAAAAGTTGCCTGCCTGTGGAATCTGTCAAATTCTGGGCTCGGTACCCTGAGTTGCCTGAATGACAGCTGTCAGAAGCCTGCATGACAAACCTTAAACTTGTACAAACTGAAATCAAATGGTTGAAAACTAAGTGGCCTGTTACTGAGAGTAACCTATGTTGTAATTGTTTAAATCCCATGGTTTAAAATCTGTTCTAGCTGCTTGTTTGGAAATTACAAGTTTGTTTTAAGGAAAGAAAAAATGCAACAGAATAACATTTGAATGTAAGCCTGACTAAAAGAAACCAAACCAGAATAACAGCTTTTCCCACAGAGGCCAGGCCTCTGCCTTCTGTTTCCCTCCACCAGGAAATCACACCTAAGTGATGATTATAGGGTGGGAGGAGAATTTGGGCTGCAGGGGGAAGGAGAAAATGGACATCCTCCAGCTACAGGAACTGCCAAGTGTGAAGGGTCGTAAAATGGCATGGGCCCAGGCAGAACTGGGAGGAGACTGTTTCTGAACTGCAGGGAGATAGAAGCAGGCAGAGACAAACAACCATTTGTTGCTTAACAAGGACCAAAGACTGATAACTTACTGTGTAAAATTGTTAAAAACACAAAAATAACAGCATTGTTAATGTAAATATTGGCTGGACATTTTAAAAGGCGCCGGAACTCTGTGACATGTTCTAGGAAGAAACGGTGGAAAATGTGATATTGCACAAATGTATTTTAGATAGAAGCATGAAACTTCATACACTTATGCCCATGTTCAATGTGCACATTTGTAGAAATTTGCTCCAAAATTGGACATTGTGTTCTGGATAAAAAGGGCAAAATTCTGTAAAAAGCAGACACAAGGGGCCTGATTCATGGAAGTGTTTTATAATGGTGCAATCCCATAGGAAAACGTTCCATGAATCAGGCCCAAGATCTTACAGTGACGGGGTCTGGAGGAGTAGTTGCTACACAAAATATGTAAACTGTATATATGATTGTTATAGAGGTTGCACACATGGAAATATGTATTGTACCAAAAGTAGATTTTGTGTTCAAGAGGCTAGGGGTGGACTCTAGGCCTCGTAAACCCACATCATAATGGTGACACCCTGTTTTTCTCCTCCTATTGAGGAAGAGAGGAGACCTTGACCAATCCCTGTCCAAGGGGCGCGCTTAGGCTGAGCCAGCACACACACCCCTTTATCAAAAGCATAAAGCTCATAAAGAGACAGCTCAACACTCAGAGACACAGACAGATTCACCCACTAACCGATTGCTGGCAGAGAACCCTGCAGCAGAACCATCCATCTTCCTGGCTCCAGACTCCAGAAACTTGGAAAAGCAGAAAGGCCCATTGCATAGCTGAACCATTTTCAGCTAGGCCTTAAAATTCCAGAACCAGGACCCAAGAAACCTAAGGGGAAATAGACAGCCGGGCTGTGCTGTACTGATTGCCTGCTAAAAGAATTATCATCAGAACCAAGAGATCCAATCCAGTCCTGTGCCGAGCTGTGACCAGA
This sequence comes from Ambystoma mexicanum, assembly GCF_040938575.1. Taxonomy (NCBI): domain Eukaryota; kingdom Metazoa; phylum Chordata; class Amphibia; order Caudata; family Ambystomatidae; genus Ambystoma; species Ambystoma mexicanum. The sequence continues at coordinate 679,212,805 of NC_090937.1, forward strand.
GCCATTGCAGACCCCATCCTGTCCGGTGCCGTGCTGTACACAGACCCAGTCCAATCCAGTGTGCCCAGAAGTCTGTCCCAGAACCAGAATCCCTGACCAGAATCCCTGACCAGAAATCTTGACGGACCAGAATCCTGACTGTTCCGTTTAAAAACATATCTAGTGAGTGGTTCATAGTGATAATTTCGACAACAAAAATGTCGAAAATCAAAATTTTGGAAAAAAAAAATGTCGGTAAAAAAATGTCGACTTTTTTTTCAAGGCATTTTTTTTCGAAATGGGGGGGTTCCCCCCCGCCCCCCTTTTTTAATTTTTTTTTTAATTTTTCCCTTTTTTTTTACTCCCGAACCCCTAAAATAAATATATAATTAAAAAAAACGAAAGTCGGCATTTTTTTTTTCGACATTTTTTTGTCAACATTTTTGTCTGTCGACATTTTTTTTTCGAAATTATGACTGCCCACCCTAGTGAGTATCTATAAATAGAACTGTGTAACTAGCATATGTACTGTCTATAGTCAATCCCTATCTTAAGTCCATCCTATCTTGTCTTCAGAACCTGCATTGTTAGAAATCTTTTTGAATTGCCTGAACTCTCTATCCGATCCCTCCTATCTTCTTCCTGTACTAGTATTGTTAAAACTATCTTTGCGCTGATATATTTCATCTGAAGAAGGCGAGCTCCTCGGCAGGCAGTCGCCCTGATCAAATGGCTGTGCTTCCGTGTGGTATTTGTTTCTTCATGGTCATCCCCTAGTGTAAACATCCTTTTAATCATTTTAAAGTTCATTCCTGCTTCCCATTCTTGCGCCTATCTCAGAAAAACGACCTCCACTAAAACGTCTTTTTGTAGCTAACATCCACAGCTTTAATTTGCATCTAAAAACGCATTCCAAATACATACAGTTCTCCCGTAATCGCGATTATCGAGCACAGAAAAGTTTGCCGTGAATTTCGTTTAGGGAATTTCTGACACGTGTGAAACAGCTTTTGATTGCTTCTGACCTCAGTTTTAAGATTTCACATTGCTTCTTAGTATTAAATCATTGCTAGTGTTTGTCTGTAACTATCTAAAGTGGCACCCATAAGAATTTAAACAATTTCAGCAATTTAACCCATATTTAGTATTTTACCCAATCCATTTTCAAGATAGCTTTAAAACCATTCTGATCGCTTACCAATCAATTCTGTTTTTCTCTGTGTTACTGGGGTGAAATTGGGATTGTCTGAATTCTGCCATCCCTGAATACCTGCTCTCTCTCCTCCTATCTCTTTACATTGCCTGTTGGGGGGCTGAGGGGTATGCAGGGGGAAATAGTAACCACACTGCTGTCTGTTCTGACAAACACACAAAAGTATTATTTCTGTGCTGAATTGTTTTGCTCACTATTGCTCCTCGTGCATTAAAGAGATTTCTTAGTGTTACATCACCCCATTGGTGATCATTGTGTACCCATTAAACATATTATGATAAATTTGTAACTACATAATAAATATTTTAACTTTGCAAACCAGCCTGATTCCTGGTTCAGTGTGACCGGGGGTGGGAGGTTCCAAGAGAGGGCCATGATATGAGTGGTACATCGTTCAGAGTACAATAACTTTTAGACACAAATAAGTAAGGATTTCAGTTGTGCATTACGCGCTAGGCGTTGACTTAGGTGAAGTGCCGGATTGAAATCACTTACAATATCTTGCATAACTCTAAAGCACTTGGGAGAACCCTGGTTCCTTCCCAACAACTGCATACCAAACAATGGGTTGTGTCCATAATGTAATGTATGGAGGGGGAGCAAAAGATTCCTGAATCCCTTATTTGTTTGGTTAGTGGGACATTTTCTGATGCCCAGAGCCCCTAAATCCATCGAGATGGATGGGCCTGACCTCACTGACAATGCAACGCACAAATGTGTCTGAGGTTGTTGTTGGTACTCTTGCATGGAGGAGAATTGCCAGGCATTTTGGTGCAGGACTGCCCTAGGTAGGCAAGAACAGACACATGTGTATTTCTGCACCACCCTTACAGCAGTTGTTTTGCCCGTGTTCTTTCTCAGGAGAGCCATGCTCACATTTCCTTTTTTACAAATCTTTAACTCTATGCTGGAGGTTTACCAACAAATTCAACTATGTTCTTTGTGAGCAAATTGTTCTCTAAGCAACTGTTTTCGTGGTAAATAAGTTTATGCTCACATTTAATCGCATACTGAGGTAATATACTTATGGCTATAACCGTTTATGTTCAAACGTTCAAAATCATGATGTCTATGAAAGGGGGTTGTATGTAAACAATGAGGCTTGAACACAAGTTTACTTTATGTAATAATTTCGCTACCAACCTTCAGAAGGTGCAGTGCTTCGGAGAAGCCGCATAGCGACCTGAACAACAGTATTGTTTATTGTACAAATCTAAACATAGACGACTTCCTGTGCTCTGTAATTTGCCTCAAAGGTGAAGCACGCAGTCCATACAGTCGTTTGCCGTGTGGTTGTTTGTCAAAGGGATTTCTGGCCGAGGATCATTTGAGCACCGCAAACCATAATTGCCTGGAAGGGTGTGTGAAAGCTCGGTACCTGCAATTTCACTTCACTTGAAAGCCACAGAAACTCATGCCAAACCCCACGTCTGTTCCCCGGGATGAGAATTGGCTATTTTGTATGAATGGGGATGCCCTGGCTGCCTGGGGCGTCCATTTGTCGGAGCCCACAGATACATCAAATGTTTCAAAATAACAAACATGAATCCATGACTCAAAACAGCGACTCCTGCAGGCTATGCAGCTTCAAGGGCAAAATTGCACACAATGAAACGGTTACCGATTTCTAACATTGTCACAGGCTCATACTAAATACAATTACTTCGTGGATGCATCAAAAATAGAAAAATGTAAGTGAATGTTTTACATCCTTTCTCTGGTAATCGTATATAGGAACACTTCTAGAGTTGTATTGCCCCATGCGAACACAGAGAAACCAACTTTCTTTGATGGAATAAGCAGTAGGTAAGGAGTTTCAGTCTGCAAAGGAACATTTAGAATATGCTGTACCTGAAAGTGGCCTCCATCTCCATTCCCTAATGATATTTTATTGCGTGCTAATAACTCGAGGTGCAGAACAACTCTCCTGGCGCCTCCCACATCTCTTCACTGTCCTCCCCACAGGCAGGAGGATTCCATATCAGTTCTGGGAAGATACACATTTAGTTTGAAAACTTTGTATTGAACCATTGAGCCCTTTTTTAGAAGGTTGCATGCTTTTTTGCCTATTGCAGCAGGCAATGTACCCCACTTTCGCTGCAAGGCACCAACACAATTCCGTTTGCATGTATGAACTCTGGCTGCTTTATTCAATTAACTGAGTGTTGTGTAAAAAGGCGGTGGGTGTTAGTGATAGATTGTTTGGCTTTGCATGTTTTTTGAGATATTTCATTTCCTCTTCTAGGCACTTCAACAATTTACTTTGTATCTGTCCACTGGGGCTACGTGTTTGACTATGCACTGACACAAACTGTTAAAGTTAATATTTTTGCCAAAACTTTGGGGACACAGAAACAAATTGTTGAAATTGGTGATCACAGACTATGGGCATTAGTGTTCATTTCTTGGTTGTGTGATGCAAAAGACCAATTGCTTGAGCACACTGAGAAGTAGGCCAGAGGAGGAATTTGTGTTGGGCACATTTGTCTGAACGTGCGCGCTGACATTCAAAACAAGACATTGAATTGTTTTAGGGCAGAGGAAATGGGGGTGCTGGAGCAATTGTTGGCGGTGGTGGGTATTAGTTGCAGGTTAATTGGCTAAGTAATGCAACATTTGAGCGGTACGGCGGAAGAGGAATTTGTTTGAACAGGCACACTCAGTCACAAAACAAGCAGTTGAATGGGATCATTTTCAAAGGAGCACAGTGCACAATCAAAGGGTAAAAGCAAGGTGCAAAGCTTTGACCCTTCCAACAAATTTTTTAAGCCCTTTCAAGCCATAGGAGAGGCAAAAAGGAAGGTTTCCATCTCTACTTTGCTTTCCTTCTCTGTTTTGAAAGAGCCCCATATTTTACACCTGCATGAGTTTTTCATTAATAACAAAACAAGTGGTTGAATTGTTTTGGGGAAGAGACAATTCTGATGGTGCCTGTAAAATTGTTAAAGGCATTGGGAATTAGTGGCTGGTTCATTGACTGTGGAATTGAACATACTACCTGCTTGAACAAACTGAGCAGGAGCTGGATTTTGCACTGGGCCACCTTGTTTGAATGGGGGCACTCACACACAAAATAAGCAATTCAGTTGTTTTGGAGGGAGAGAACATTTTGGGGGGCGCATGAACATTTTCTGAAGTCACTGGGCATTACTGACAGTTTGAGTGGTTGTGTGATGCAGCACACTAGCTGCATGAACACACTGAACAATAGCCTGGAGTAAGCATTTGCAGTGGAATTTATTTTCGGTGAAAATGACATTTTAATGGTGCTGAAAAGATTGTTTGAGGAATGAATTATGCAATGCACGTCCTGCTTGAGTACACTGAGCAGTAGCCAGGAGGGGATATTTGTGCTCGCCCATTTTTATGACCAGACACACTCACACATGAACAAACAGTGGAATTGTTTGAATGAAGAGAATATTTGGGGGTACAAGAAAGGCTCCTAGATTGTGTATGAATACTGGCTAGTAAGTAGTATTGTGTCAGTCAATAACCACATGTTGTGCATCCACCACTTTTAAAAGAAGTACTGCAAGCATTCACATGACAGTTGTGGGGGTGGCAACTAGTTCTTCCAATGTGATCTCTGACTTACATGTTTATGCCACTTGAGTGGAGCTAGCCCAAAACCTATGTTCTCTAATATAGAGTCTGGCACAGTTTGGGATGTACCCCATGCTCCCTTTTTACAACAGACCAGCGTACATGCCCAATGGGTCTGTTGAGATGGTAGTTTAAGAAACTGTCATTGAATCTGTGGCAGGAGGAACAGATACTCATGAGTTGGATTTGGATGTCCAACTCTCAGCAGTAGGACAGGGGCAGCAGAACCCTGGACAGTTTCCCACATTAGAGAAGCTGGATGTTTCTCAATGTAACAAATTCACTGTATTTACCACCCCTTTCACTCCGTTTGTATACGAGATTTATGATGGAAGTGGTGGTAACAATAATGAAGGTGATGATGATGGTCAGGACATTGACTATCCCCCTTTTTCATAGGAGAACACAGAGATAGGTTTTTATAGCTACGAGAACTGATACTGAGTCCAACCCCAGCATTGGCCCAGATGGAGGATTGAGGAAACAAACACAACCTGAAAGGGAACCTGCTACCAGGACTAATGTCTGTCAGAGGGACTCCCAGGACCCTCCTTGTGTTTTGCATATTTAAGTAACTGTAGGTCTCACCCTAAGTTACAAGGGGAATCCAGATGTGGACCCCTTGCTCACTATTCTCAGAGACGCACAGCTCCACCCTACTTATGAGGTCAAACCAGACTGAAACACATGTCTGGGGTTACTGCTGGTACTCTTGTTCAGACGAGAATTGCTTAGCATTTCGGGGTTCGACTGCCCTAGGGCAGGACAAAGACTGATATGTTTCAGATATTTCTCCTCTGTGAAAGATAGTGAGCTAAAGACTCTGGGTAAGTCTTTCATAACAGAGACTAATGTCCGGCAGAGGGACTCCCAGGACCTCCCTTGTTTTTTACCACCAAAACCCCTGCATGGGCTCAAAGTATAGAAACACCACCACAACGCACTTGTCCTATCTACACTGTCTTTGCAACATCACAGAAATCTCAGGATGGTAGTGGTGTATGCCAATCAATGACAGCACCTACCAGACAATCACAGCAATAATTACTACCACTAGTACCTGTGCACTATGGGAAGTGCCATGGTCCCTCTTCCTCTGCCCAGCAGCCAACAATCTACTGCAAGTACTCAGCCCATATCTACAGTGTGAAATTCTTTGCAGAGAGTCAGAGCAGCTTCTTGAAAAATGCACTCTCCGCAGAAGAGTTGTGTTGGCAGAAGGTCCATGGCAAGCACCACTCCCTTCTGCACTGCTCTCTGACTCCCCCATCAAGTGATAAACCCTTTTCCAACAGCATCATGATTATTTTCTACGATTATTTGCATGCTACAAGCTCTGAAGTGGTCTCCAAAATGGCTACTCTCACTTACTCCAGTGCCGCAGAAATCCTGAAGAGAAGGCTGCAGGAAGGTTAGCACAATCTAGATCTGGTATATCTGACACAATTTGTGGGAAAAGTAGAAGTGATAGAACATAGCGAGACCTTGTTCCACCCCTACCTCCTCTGAATAAATACAGCATCCATGTGACATGGATTTCTAACTGTCCTGCTTCCGAGAGTTTAACCTCCGTCCCAGAGGCAGTCTGACTACACTCCAAGGCTGTGGCAGGTTTTTCACCAGAGAATAATATTATATCTGACGCAGTGCTCTAGAGAGAGTTATATCTCCATGCTTTCGTGGAAGAGGAAACTCTTCCCTTGAGCACCTGACAGATTTATTATTAGTCAGCAAAATTATCATGAGTCAACATCCAGATAAAAAACTCATTCTTATTACCCTGTGCAAATGATCTGCATTAACTGTCATTAAACAACCTAAACAGTGCAATCAATAAAACATCACACATTGCCTCTTTATCCTCAATTGATTGATTGATTGATATTTTATTTCTATCGCGCTCGTACACAAGTGTTTCAGAGCGCGAGAACAATAAACAGAAACACATAAAGATTGCTCTCACATGTCTGTTTTTGTATGTGTATACTTATTCTTCTGTGGAGACAATATATGAAAATTAAAACTGGGATGTCAAACAATTCCCAATAACATTAGTGATATGCTAAATATAATTATAGACTTCTAATCTTATCCCATTCACTCCATGGAATCCAAAGCTTACACACAATAAACAATGTGTATAACCATTTAAAATATGCCACAGTAAAAATGAATGATGAACTTATATTAGTGCAGTCAGGATAGACGAGCCAGTGGTAATGTGATGCCACTTTTGCAGTGCAAACCTGCTAAAAGGAAAGCGTAGACAGTCTATCAAAACCAAATGGCTTCAAAGGGCAATAGTCAAAAATGATCTAACGCCATGGATACAAAATACGGGTAAACCAAATCCACTCACCTGATTGGCTCTTCTTTTCCAGCCACCGATGTATTTGAGGGATCCTTTATCTTGGCCAGAAGCACTATGAAGGGGCCGTCATTTTTTAAATGAATTGACCCCACACTTGTGCCTCTGCTTAACTCAGTGCATCCAAAGCACCAGTGGGCTATCACGAGTTAGCCCCACAAAACGAGCATGGTCAGCCTCAACCCATTTAAAAACATGAACATGTTTTTAAAAAATAAGAAAACATTTAATTCATGTCCTCAAATATGTCAGTGTAGGAAGGCAACAAGCCTTAAAAAACAATTTGAACCAAGAGGCCGAATTGCATTGCCCTGAAAATGTTATAAGAAACAACTACTGACAACATTCTACCAACTTAGACCTTTCAACTCTAAATTAGTGGACAAGAACCTGAGATTCACATGGTCCTCCAGAGAATCTCTGTGTGTGCATTATTTTCATAGTGAAATATATACTGTTGAATCAGGTCCCATTTTGACCACATGACCTTTAGTAGCCTATTCCACCCAGCATTCTCTCTAAGATTCTCACTGAGAAACAACTCACCACAATTAATTTAAATATTTTCAGTAGTTTTTATTTTATGAGAGAAGGTCAAGCAGCATTTCTTTGAGGTTTATTAGTCAACACTCACAGGGAAGACATGTCACCTTCATTAATGTCTATGGCTTCATTAGTGTTTATGAGAGAAAGTCAAGCGGCATATCTTATCATGCCCAATAATTATAAAGAAATACAGCAGACTTTAATGTCAGCCCATCAGATAACATGTTGCAAGGTCACCAAACAAAACTGACAGCACAGTGTTTATGGGTGTTATTTTGAAAGTGTAAATATTGATAATCTTCATGACTGAATTATTCATAATGTTATATTATAATTTGGGAGATTTATTTAGGCCACACAAGTAGAATATTTACTTTGTTTGAATGTAAGGGTGTACACTTTAGCATGTATTGCAATATGAATACTGACTAATTTTCCTTTGTTCATTTGAAATAAAGACGCACCAACACATTGCACAAGCCCATTCTAAGAATTGTAATTCAGTGAATGGCATGTTGTGAAAAATTAACTGTACTCATAGGCCACAGGCCAGGCCATTGAAGGCATAAGAGAAGTGCAATCCAGTTTCATATCAGAGCAAGCCAGATGGGTGCAACCCCTATAAAAAAAATATTTCTATTGCTTTTTTTTATAAAACAATGCTGGGACTTGCTTGTGTTGCTCCTAATTTTGGAGACCACCTTGAACTGGGCTGCAACTTTATCAGTGATACTATCTTGGCTCAGCCTTTATTTCATTGGCTTTCACTATGGTGCAATGTTAAGGCCGGATTGACTCATGAGATCATTAGGTACTGTGACAAATCCTTGGATGTTGTCTCTTCTCCCCTAGGGAGAGCCCCTTCCCATGAGGCCAGGGAGGCGAGGCTGTTGCCCGATAGTCTCCCTAGGGGTGTTACTCAGAGGGATGATCTCATGGGAAGGGATCCCCCATGTGGGAGCAGGGAGGACTATGCATGGAGAATGCAGTACACTCAACTCCAGTCCCCCTCACCTAGATCTCCTTTACCTTGCCATCCCATGTGCATGTGTCATGTACATTGTAACAAGAGTACTGGGACGATGAAGAACGTAGTCGACCCAAGGGAGATCTGTGTTAAAGGTACTGGGACTAAGAAGAGTCAGGCCTACCTTAGGGAGTGCTTTCCACGATATATTGGGACAAGTAGGAAGTGCAGATGTATGAAGGGCACTCCACAAAACACTATTGAGCAGTCTAGTGTTTCACAAATTCCTATTGGCCAAGGATAATACAAAATCGAAGAGGGAAAACAAGGATCAGAGAGAAGCCTTCCCTGGAAGAACCACGGGCATGGGGAACGCTCAAGCTGTCAGTGAACACAAGGGGCTGCAGAGCCAGGGCTTTCCGGGGCTATGGTGGTGCTCCCAATTAGTCCAATGTGGAAGAATCGTCCAGCCAGAGGGAGAAGCAGGAGTCTAGGTGGGTGAAGCCAAGGGACAGGAGGAGTCATTCTGACCCTGGCGGTAAGGGGTTAATGGCACCGGTAAGGATGCCGGTGCTGTTAACCCTCTACCAAGCATTCTGAGGTCCCTTAGTGGGTCCCACTAAGGCCAGCTGGTTTTACCAGCCACCCTTAGCGGGAGCCGCTAAGGGACCAGGGAGCTAATAACGGGCCTGCAATTTGCGGGCCCATTATTAGCTTCTTCCCCATTCCCATTGAGCCCTGTGGGGGTTCAAATGGGAATGGGGAATGGTTTTCAGAATGGGGATTTATCGGGTCCTCCAAGGTTGGAATGATCGAGTAAGTCCCCATTCTGACTACCCAGACCTGGACCCGAGTTTGGAGGCAGCCATGGCGCTAATAGCACCATGGCTACCTCCAAACTCGGAATGACCCCCAGTGTGTTTGAGAGAAGATGTATTTGCTGTCAGGGACCCAACACTGCGGAGCAGTCGCAGCACGCCAGAGGAGGGGAGAAGAATGCAGAAACCCGAAACTGATCTCAAAAGACCCAGAGTCTGACCAGGGCCTACTAAGAAAGACCCTAAAGGTACAGAGGTGACTGGTACAGTTGGTAGGAGCAGATGGGAGTAGTGTAATACCATCACCCAGCTAATCAGGGAGAAAAAGGAAATGCTTGCGAACAAAGATAATTTCCCAAACACCCAAGAAAGAAACCACGAAAGATGGATCTGCGACCTGCACTCAATATCGAAGATCAACATCATTCATCTCCATAGTCACAGTACTTGGCAGGATAGTGCGCCAGGTCTGCCGGAGAGAAGTAAGAAAGGAAGAGAAATCAGGGTTCTCGGTCCACATGCTAAAATGAGGTATCTTCCTTGTGAAAGTACTTGTTGAGAGAGGGAGCCAGAACAAAATGGAAGCAGCTGGGTGTGGGACGGACATGCAAAATCGAGGTGTTTTCCTCAAGGCAACACTTTCCAGGAGAGTGAACCAAGTGCACCAAACAGGAAAGTGGAGAAGACCAGGAGAAGACCCCTTGCTATTGTGAACTACAAACTAAGCCTGAGAAAGGCCAGGGGAAGGGAGAAATCCCCCTGGATATTGTGAACTATGTCAAGTAAAGCCTGAGAAAGACCAGGGGAAGGGATACATTGCCCATGGTGATGTGAACTGCAAACCAAGCCTGACAAAGGACAGGGTAAGTGAAACATTCCCCTATGCGAGGGGTTACAAATGTGAGCTGGACAACTTTGTGAAGGTTTTTCAAAAGATGCCACATTATTAACTAAAAAGGTTGGATGAACACCTCACTATCCCTACGCTGATGAGGATTTCCCTGACAAAAATAAACTAAAGGAAACACTCTAACAAAAGGTGTCTGTCCCTCACACATATACGTACAATAACTCAACAAGTTAATATATGGCTGTTCAAAAGCAACAAATAGAACAGTTAAGTAAACAGTATAATACCTATCCCTCCTTATAATATGGGTGAATTCCCCTTCCCCATATTCAAGCAGGATTCTGTTCAACATTTCCAAACAAATAAGGAAATCCTGTCTTGTAACAAAGTTCCAATGTAGTTCTTTTTGATTTTTTGATTCCAACTTGACAACAAAAGTTCCAACACTTCAACATTTTCAACAAGGTTTCTTTTTCTTCCACTTCTGATATTAAGAAATCAAACAACCTCATTGGCATAAAGCAAGAACACTTCCTTAATTCATCAAGATTAGCATACATTGTATTTGTCAGGATTGTTCTGAAACAGCATGTTTGATCTGAAAATGTTAAACACTTCTGGAGCAGTTTACACACCACTTGCTTCAGCAAGGAAAGTTTGTCAGGATGATTCTGCAATATTTAATCTAAACATATCCTTGGTTCTACCTCTTGTTCGTTAAGACTTGCCAAAACCACTGTCAACAACACTTCACAATACTCCATCAACTTACACCTGGTCTACTCACATGCCAGGCCTACTAATTTGATGTTCTGTGTTCTGTTTTAATCTTCTGCCAGAACAGCATAAAGTGTTACAACAAACTCAGACCTGGTGTACTCTCCTGCAAGGCCAGTATAAACTGCGAACGGCAAGTACACAGTATTCTGTGGTAGAGATCTTCCTCCAACAAGTTTACAATGTCTCTTGCTTCACAAAACCACATTTAAGAATTTCTTCAGGGAAAACAAGATTCACATTGATGCTATTTATTATACACTTGTGATTTCCACACACTTTGGAAGTAATACCCCACTCCTTCTGAATATCCTTTCCTCAAAAGGGCAGCCTTCTTGATATTCTTGATATTCTTGTTTCCCCACTTCCTCATTAACTAAATACTGACAATAATGATGTCTCACTCTGACTCTTCCTTGGCTTTGGCATTGTGGGTTCAAGCCGGTTCCTTTTATGAGCTTCTTCAAATATGAGCAATAGGGTTTACATACATGTGGATTTTCATTTGCCCCCTCTTGACTTAGGTAATGATTGTTATTTTTAAGTGTGCCTTGTTATAACTCTCTTGGGGCTTTGGCAATGGTAATTTGTATTGGGTTTTTGAATTATTGCCACATCCTTTTGCAGGATTTCAAACTGACCCGCATGCATATAATCACACCTCTTTGGTCTGATAATCAAGCTCTAATCATTCCAATTGCTAACTTTATAGTCAAACCAAGGGGGGGGGGTCTGCGAATCTCTCTACCAGCACAAACACAGCCCAATTGCCTGTTCTTGGGTGAATAACCCCTGGGAGAGACTCTACCAAGTCTTTAGCTCACTGTCACTTTCACAGAGAAGACATTTCCCTGCATATCAGTCTTTGTCCTGCCCAGGGGCAGTCCAGCACCGAAATACTAGGCAATTCTCCTCTGAACAAGAGTACCAACAGCAACCCCATACACGTGTTTCAGCCTTGTTGGGCATCATCAATGAGGTGAAGCTGTGTCTCTCTAAAAACAGTGAGCAAGGGGTCCACATCTGGATCACCCTGATAACTTAGGGTGAGACCCAAAGTTAATTTATGCAAAACAAGGGGGGGTCTGGGAATCTCTCTACCAGCACGAACACAGCCCAATTGCCTGTTCTTGGGTGAATAACCCCTGGGAGAGACTCTACCAAGTCTTTAGCTCACTGTCCCTTTCACAGAGAGGAAATTTCTCTGCATATCAGACTTTATCCTGCCCTGGGGCAGTCCAGCACCGAAATACTAGGCAATTCTACTCTGAACAAGAGTACCAACAGCAACCCCATACATGTGTTTCAGCCTTGTTGGGCATCATCAGTGAGGTGAAGCTGTGTCTCTCTAAGAACACTGAGCAAGGGGTCCACGTCTGGATCGCCCTGATAACTTAGGGTGAGACCCAAAGTTAATTTATGCAAAACAAGGGGGGGTCTGGGAATCTCTCTACCAGCACGAACATAGCCCAATTGCCTGTTCTTGGGTGAATAACCCCTGGGAGAGACTCTACCAAGTCTTTAGCTCACTGTCCCTTTCACAGAGAAGACATTTCCCTGCATATCAGTCTTTGTCCTGCCCAGGGGCAGTCCAGCACCGAAATACTAGGCAATTCTCCTCTGAACAAGAGTACCAACAGCAACCCCATACACGTGTTTCAGCCTTGTTGGGCATCATCAGTGAGGTGAAGCTGTGTCTCTCTAAGAACAGTGAGAAAGGGGTCCACGTCTGGATCGGCCTGATAACTTAGGGTGAGACCCAAAGTTAATTTATCCAAAACAAGAGGGGGGTCTGGGAATCTCTCTACCAGCATGAACACAGCCCAATTGCCTGTTCTTGGGTGAATAACCCCTGGGAGAGACTCTACCAAGTCTTTAGCTCACTGTCCCTTTCACAGAGAAGAAATTTCCCTGCGTATCAGTCTTTGTCCTGCCCAGGGGCAGTCCAGCACCGAAATACTAGGCAATTCTCCTCTGAACAAGAGTACAAACAGCAACCCCATACATGTGTTTCAGCCTTGTTGGGCATCATCAGTGAGGTGAAGCTGTGTCTCTCTAAGAACAGTGAGCAAGGGGTTCACGCCTGGATCGCCCTGATAATTTAGGGTGAGACCCAAAGTTAATTTATGCAAAACAGGGGGAGGGTCTGGGAATCTCTCTACCAGCACGAGCACAGCCCAATTGCCTGTTCTTGGGTGAATAACCCCTGGGAGAGACTCTACCAAGTCTTTAGCTCACTGTCCCTTTCACAGAGAAGAAATTTCCCTGCATATCAGTCTTTGTCCTGCCCAGGGGCAGTCCAGCACCAAAATACTAGGCAATTCTCCTCTGAACAAGAGTACCAACAGCAACCCCATACAAGTGTTTCAGCCTTGTTGGGCATCATCAGTGAGGTGAAGCTGTTTCTCTCTAAGAACAGTGAGCAAGGGGTCCACGTCTGGATCGCCCTGATAACTTAGGGTGAGTCCCAAAGTTAATTTATGCAAAACAAGGGGGATCTGGGAATCTCTCTACCAGCACGAACACAGCCCAATTGCTTGTTCTTGGGTGAATAACCCCTGGGAGAGACTCTGCCAAGTCTTTAGCTCACTGTCCCTTTCACAGAGAATACATTTCCCTGCATATCAGTCTTTGTCCTGCCCAGGGGCAGTCCAGCACTGAAATACTAGGCAATTCTCCTCTGAACAAGAGTACCAACAGCAACCCCCTACACGTGTTTCAGCCTTGTTGGGCTTCATCAGTGAGGTGAAGCTGTGTCTCTCTAAGAACAGTGAGCAAGGGCTCCACGTCTGGATTGCCCTGATAACTTAGGGTGAGACCCAAAGTTAATTTATGCAAAACAAGGGGGGTCTGGGAATCTCTCTACCAGCACGAACACAGCCCAATTGCCTGTTCTTGGGTGAATAACCCCTGGGAGAGACTCTACCAAGTCTTTAGCTCACTGACCCTTTCACATAGAAGAAATTTCCCTGCATATCAGTCTTTGTCCTGCCCAGGGGCAGTCCAGCACCGAAATACTAGGCAATTCTCCTCTGAACAAGAGTACCAACAGCAACCCCATACACGTGTTTTAGCCTTGTTGGGCATCATCAGTGAGGTGAAGCTGTGTCTCTCTAAGAACAGTGAGCAAGGGGTCCACGTCTGGATCGCCCTGATAACTTAGGGTGAGACCCAAAGTTAATTTATTCAAAACAAGGGAGGGTCTGGGAATCTCTCTACCAGCACGGACACAGCCCAATTGCCTGTTCCTGGGTGAATAACCCCTGGGAGAGACTCTACCAAGTCTTTAGCTCACTGTCCCTTTCACAGAGAAGAAATTACCCTGCATATCAGTCTTTGTCCTGCCCAGGGGCAGTCCAGCACCGAAATACTAGGCAATTCTCCTCTGAACAAGAGTACCAACAGCAACCCCATACATGTGTTTCAGCCTTGTTGGGCATCATCAGTGAGGTGAAGCTGTGTCTCTCTAAGAACCGTGAGCAAGGGGTCCACCGCTTGATCGCCCTGATAACTTAGGGTGAGACCCAAAGTTAATTTATGCAAAACAAGGAGGGGTCTGGGAATCTCTCTACCAGCACGAACACAGCCCAACCAGACGTGGACTCCCTGATCACTGTGCTCAGAGAGGCACAGCTTCACCTCAATGATGAGGCCCAACAAGGCTGAAACACGTGTATGGGGTTGCTGTTGGTACTCTTGTTCAGAAGGGAATTGCCATGGAATTTCGGTGCTGGACTGCCCATGTGGGCAGGACAAAGACTGATATGCAAATGGATATTTCCCATCTGTGAAAGGTACAGTGAGCAAGAAGCAGATGGCTGCAAACTCTCAAAGTGGTTAATAACCACTGAACAGGTTATCATGCCATGTTCTTTCGAGAGAGGGGCGCCTGCTAACTTTTTGTATTTTTGTAAGGAACTTGGGGTAGGTCACCCTAAGTTACCTGGAGGCAACCAGACGTGGACTCCCTGCTCACTGTGCTCAGAGAGGCACAGCTTCACTTCACTGATAAGGCCCAACAAGGCTGAAACACGTGTATGGGGTTGCTGTTGGTACTCTTGTTCAGAAGGGAATTGCCATGGCATTTTGGTGCTGGACTGCCCGTGTGGGCAGGACAAAGACTGATATGCAAATGGATATTTCCCATCTGTGAAAGGTACAGTGAGCAAAAAGCAGATAGCTGCAAACTCTCAAAATGGTTAATAACCACTGAACAGGTTATCATGCCGTGTTCTTTCGAGAGAGGGGCGCCTTCTATCTTTTTGTAACTTTATAGTCAGTTTGGTTTGGAAAATACTGATGTATATGCTTTCTGTCAGTTCAGAATTCAAAAGTACTTTTCTTCTTGTATTTACCTCTATGTGTGTTGTTCCTTATGTTAAAGCACTTGGTCTGAGTAAGTGGGCGGTTACAGACCGCTCCGGTGTCACAATATCTTAGTGAACTCAATGGGTCTGGCATGCACGTCCATTTGCCTTGCTGCTTTCAAGTCCTCTGTCTCAGCTGCTTCTCATGGTCCCGCAACTGGCTGCTTTCAGTTTTCTGCAGTCCACACCACCCACAAACAGAGCATTCTCTGCTCCAAAGGCTCTACGGTGGTTGCCTGGCACTGCAGAAAGCCTTACTGTGGGGAAAGCTTTCTATTCCTCCACTTTCCATTGCAGAGCCTCTGCAATTCAGATATTCAGGGGGAAAGCTTATGTTAAAGCATCTGGTCTGATCAAGCAGTCAGTTATGGAGCACTGGGGTATCACAATATCTTAGTGAACTGGCCGGGTCTGGCATGTGCGTCTGTTCACCTCACTGCTTCTAGGTCCTCTGCCTGGGCTGCTTCTCACAGCATGGAAACTCTCTGCTTTCAGTCTTCTTCAGCCTGTGCCACTCGCAAACAGAGCTCTCTCTGCTCCAAAAGCTCTCAGGTGCTCACCTGCCAATGGAAACAGCCTTAATGTGGGGAAAGCTTTCTAAACACTTGTTTTCTGCTGCACTTCCTCTGCATTTCTGGTCTCCAGGTGAAAGCTTCCATCTCGGATGCTTCCCACTGCGTGACCTCTGCAATGAAGGCTTCTGGACGTAAAGACCCTCTCAAGACCGGCAACTGCTCAACACTCAGTAGTGGTCCGGCATCTTCTTCCTGCTCCAGATTCTGCTTCAGCTGCAATGTGGAGAGTTCACAACTCCTCCACCTACAACTACTGCTCTGCTCCTTCTCACTAACGGCCTGCACCTGAAGGGGGGGGGGGGGGTTTTAAACCCGATGTCACGCTCAGGTGTGGGTCATTTCCACTAATAAGCTGCACTTTGCAGTTTCATGCATCCTCAGCCCTCTTTTTCGTCCCAGTACTTTGTGGATTATGAGACTTGGGACTCATTACGAGTATGGAGGTAGCCCTGGTGTTATTAGCACCATGGCTGCCTCCATACCGGGCTCCAATACCGGGTTCCTGCAATGAGGAATTACCGGGTCATTCCGCCATTGGAGGACCCGGTAATTCCTCCTTGCAGGAACCATTCCCCATTCACATTTGAGCCCCCACAGGCTCAATGGGAATGGGGAGTGAGGTAATAATGGTCACATTACAAATGGCCCGTTATTACCTCCCTCTTCCCCTGCGGGACCCGGAAAGGACGTCTGGTTTTACCAGACGTCTGTTCCGAGTCCCACAAAGGGAACCTTGTAATCAGCGCTCCCGTAATGAAGGGTGCCGGTCCCGTACCAGCACCCTTCATTACGGGACCACAAGGGTCGTAATGAGGCCCTTGGAGTCCATAATGTAAGAATCAGCTTTTCTCATGGGAATATTAATATCATGCTCATGTATTTCCTTCATTATATTCCATGAAGGCATATCATAAGGATGAATTGAAAGATTTGGCTTTACAGACAAATACATTTCTTCAGGGTCTAAATTGGTATTACTTATAGACTCATCTTTACTATTTATTTGGGAGCCAGCGGAGCTTTCATCTTTATGAATCTCCATGATTGTAAAATGGGTTTCATTTATCCCAATGCATGTGGTTATGGTTGTTTTCACCCACTTTAAGATATTCAGCTTGGGAAGTTAAAAGCTCTCTCTGACAGCATGCCATTACATATTTTGTCATCACTGGTATTTCTTCCCTAAAGGAAGACACATACTGCGTCTCACCCAACAGAGTCCTCCTGATCTCTGTGACTCTTCTCCTCCCAGGTGATCCTTCCAGGTAATACCAGCACCAGGGGTCCTTTCCCTGTCCACCTGGAAGGAGACTTTAAGCAGGGTCTTTGTGAGGACTCCTCAGGATTTATCACTCCTGGCATTGTGAAATCATAGATTCAAGTGAAAAGAGCGTCCTGGGGAAGGGAGTCATTCCCTCTGGTGTTGTGTTAACATACCTGGAGAAGGGAGGAATTCTCCAGGATCCTAATAGTGAAGAAATAACTATGGGAAATAATGGATGTTGATGTTTTGATTTGAAATGAGAACTCTACTACTTTTCAACGTTATAAACAGGACATTTGTTTTATGCTTGAAAAAAGGACCTGCAACCTCAGGAAGAGAGCCATTCCCTCGGGTTTTCAAAACCCCTGTGGAACTATACTTCCCTGTCCAGAAGAAGGGAATCATTCTTCTGGATCAAGAAAATGTGTTACTTTATTAGTTTACCTATAGGTGTCAAGGATAGTGGTAAGATTTCTGACACAGGACAGTGAACATTTCAGTAGCTTGGACATTCTGACAGGTCCCTTAGTATTTCAATTGAGGCAGGGAAACACCCTCATGTAGTTAGGGAAAGATAGGTTTACTCTTTATTTTGGTATAATAAAATGTTATGCCAACAACCATGCCACCTCGGTGTCAGTCACCTCCTTCTGCACACCAACAGTACCTATTTCCTAAAGACCCAAATCCAAGGATACCTTGGTACGTGTTATAGACTGCGTCACAAGGACGTTGCGTACCTGTCCGTCCGGTAAAGGACCTTGAGGATGATGCCAGGCTGTCAGGAGTCCCGCAGAGATGAGGTTGATGACGCGGGAAGCCAGTCCAGCTCCCGCCCGAGTGGAACCGGGTTGGAGATGAACCAGCTCCCAACACCACGGGTGCGCTCTCCCCTGATTAGCGTGGCGTCAGGACAGTGCAAGCACTGACAGGGGGAGCCTTCCGGATGATGATGCTGAGTCCCAAGGAAGACTGGATCCGGAAGATGGAAGTCCCAGGGATCAGGACACAGTGGAAGTTGGTTGGAGTTTGGATCCGGCAGAGGAAGGTAGTGGGGTTGCCCACAAGGAAGGCACGAAGGCCGAGGGAGGCCTAGCGGGCAGGCAGACAAGGTGCAAGAGCAAGAGCCAGCTAGGAGACACAGAAGGGAACCACCCAACTCAGAAGAAAGGATAAGGGAGCCCCAACCACAGGACAAGGAGAAGGGAAGACAGGACAACACAACTACGGGTAGTACCAGGAGGGTACCAGGAACAAGAAGAACGGGAATCAGGTAATCAGGTAAGGAAGGCACAAGGAACAGGCGAGGAAACACGATCCAATTCAAACCGCGTTGAGATGCGGTTTGAATGAATGGCCGGGCTCCTTAAATAGGGCTACCAACACCTAGGAGGCTTGGAACGCAAGCCATGCTGTCTCCCATGCTTTGGTCAGCTTGGAAAGAGGCGTGGACCGCAAGGTCCTCCAAACCGAGTGTCCCGTGCAGTGCGCATGCGCAGAGAACGCGAAACGGCCGTCTGCGCATGCGCAGACCAACATGCCCAGGCAACCCGGAAGCGCCCGAAGACCAGGGCAACCTAGGAGCCCCCAAGCGAAAGCGCGGGTACATCCTCCAGGATGGGGCACGCCTCTTCAGGTAAGTGGACCCCAATGCGGGCGGCGTGACACTATGCCCCCTCCCAGAAAGACCCTGGGCCCCAGGCTTCCAGGGACAATGAAGGAAAAAGTCACGGACAAGACGGGGCGCATGCACATGACAGCGCAGCTCCCACGTGCGATCACAAGCAGGATAACCCTTCCTACCAACAAGGAATTGGAGCACGCCCCGACGAATCCGTGAGTCACATATTTCCTGTACTTCAAATTCAGGGACCTCCCGTACTTGAATGGAGGATGGCCGAGGAGTGGAACGCCCAAAGACATCCTTCACAAAGGGTTTCAAAAGGGAGACATGAAACACTGGATGCACTCGCCAAGATTTGGGTAACACTAGTCGAAAAGCAACTGAAGACAAACGTTTAGAAATCTTGAAAGGCCCATAAAATCGGGGTGCCAATTTGGTGGGCAGATATCGTACTGGCAGGTTCTTAGAGGACAACCAAACCAAATCGCCCACCTGGAAATCCGGCTCCGTGGACCGACCCTTATCTGCCTGCCTTTTCATGCGCTCCCGTGCCTCAACCAGGGTACCCCGGGCCAGGTTGTGCTGCTTCTGGATGTCGAAGACCAATTGATCCACAGATGGAAAAGCGCTGGGCAGTACTGGACTAAAAGGAACCAACTTGGGATGTAGCCCGGTAGAGCAAAAGAAAGGGCTGACACCAGTAGCAGTATGCGTTGCGTTGTTATAGGACACCTCAGCCAAATCAAGATTCTTCACCCAGTTGGATTGAGTTGCATTGGCATAACAGCGTAGGTACTGCTCAAGAGTTTGGTTTGTTCGCTCCGTCTGTCCATTTGTGTGCGGGTGATAACCAGAACTCAAAGCTCTGCGGATACCAAGATGATTGCACAATTGATGCCAAAATGAGGAGAGAAACTGCAAGCCACGATCTGAGATGATCTTCTCCGGTAATCCATGCAGTCGGTAGATGTTGTGTAGAAATGCCAGAGCCATCTGAGAGGAGGTAGGTATTCTTAAAAAAGGTATAAAGTGTGCATACTTCGTGAAACAATCCACTACCACCATAATCAAGTGTAGCCCTCAGAAGACGGGAGCTCGACAATAAAGTCAGTGGCGATGGTGTGCCATGGGAAGGGCGGTGTTTCAGTAGCCTGAAGTAATCCCAAAGGTTTTCTCCTTGGTGTCTTGGTCTGAGCGCAGATTGGACAACCCTCCACATACCTCTTGACCTCCTTGGCCCAACCCAGCCACCAGAATTGTCTGGAAACCAGTTCCTGAGTGGCCTTGAC
Organism: Ambystoma mexicanum; assembly: GCF_040938575.1. Lineage (NCBI taxonomy): Eukaryota > Metazoa > Chordata > Amphibia > Caudata > Ambystomatidae > Ambystoma > Ambystoma mexicanum. Next base: position 679,233,048 of record NC_090937.1, read on the forward strand.
GCCACGATGACCACCGACTTGTGAATCGTGAAACCCCTGAAGGATGTCTAACCGAAGTGAACACGTCGGTATGTACAGACGTTTCAAGAAGAACAGAAGACTGTTGCGTTCAGTGATTTGTGGTCGCTTCAGTATGTCGGCTCAATCTGGATCAGCCAGTGTTTCTTGTACTATTCTCTGCAGATGAGGAGAAATCGTCAAAAGAAAATGCTTAGGAGAAATCAATGGAGTGTTCAAACTGCAATCCTTCTCTTCCTTCTCCAGAGAGCGTGATAAGGCATCAGCCTTCATGTTCTGAGAGCTGGGGATGTAAGAAATGTTGAAATCGTAGTGAGAAAAGAAAAAGGCCCACCTGGCCTGGCGAGCGGTGCGACACTGCAAGGATCGTAAAAACTGCAGGTTGCGATGATCAGTGCGGACCTCTACAGAAAAACGACCACCCAGCAAATGGTGCCTCCACTCCTCAAACGCAGTCTTGATGGCCAAGAGCTCCTTCTCTATTACTGCATAGTTTTGTTCACTCGGAGCGAGCTTTCTTGAGAAATAGGCCACCGGGTGTTCTTCGTTGGATATAGGATGCTTCTGTAAGAGAACAGCGCCAACAGCGAAATTGGAAGCATCAGCCTCAACGATGTAGGGCATCTCATCGTTGGAATGACGTAAAACAGGAGCTGTACGGAATGCCGTCTTCAAACTGTTAAAGGCTGCTGACGCCTCTGAATCCCAAAGGAACGGAATCTCGACGCTAGTCAAACGTGTCAATGGGGCCGTGACACGAGAAAACTGAGCAATGAAGCGCCGATAAAAATTGGCGAATCCCAAGAATCTTTGAAGGGACTTCAAGTCGTGAGGTTGTTTCCAATCTCGGATTGCTTGTACCTTATCAGAATCCATGTGGATTCCAGCCTCGCTGATCACATACCCCAGAAACTCCATCTTGTTCCGATGAAATGAACATTTTTCAGCTTTGGCGAACAACTGATTCTGTGACAGACGTAGAAGGACCTCACGTACATGGGAGACATGTTCCTCAAGATTGTCTGAGAAGATCAGGATATAATCCAGATAAACCCAGACGAGATGCCAATTAAGTCGCTGAAGATGTGATCCATAAACCGCTGGAAGACGGCCGGGTCATTACACAACCCGAAGGGCATTAACCTGTATTCGTAATGCCCAAATGGAGTCTTAAAGGCCGTCTTCCACTTGTCGCCCTCCTTGATTCTGACCAGATGGTAGGTTCCGCGAAGGTCTAGTTTGGTGAATACTCTGGCTGACCGTAATGACTCCATGATGTTCCAAATCAAAGGTAACGGGTACCTGTCCTTAAGGGTGATGTCATTCAGTTGACGATAATCGATACATGGCCGTAGGGTACCCTCCTTCTTCTTCACAAAAAACAGCGGGAATCCCACGGGGGATTTGGAAGGTGCGATGTATCCTTTTTCGACACAGTCGTCCAAGTAGTTCCGGAGTACCAGTCTTTCGGTCTGAGTCAAGGAATAAACCTTCCCATGAGGGATCACCGCACCCGGGATCAGGTCAATGGAACAATCAAACGTTCTGTGAGGTGGAAGGGGTATGTCTCCAGGCTCAGAAAACACGGTCCTCAGGTCAGCATATGCATGTGAAATCTGGGACAAGGAACACAAACCAGACGGGTTCTTACCGGAGGTAAGAGGGGTTGAGGTTGGTGACTTCAATGACGTGCCGGAACCACAACATTCCTGAAGGCAAAGAGCAGAGGTAAACACTAGAATACGGGACTCCCAATTGATCAAGGGATTGTGTCACTGAAGCCAAGGTAATCCCAACACCACTTGATAAGAAGGCGACTTGATGACATCGAGAGCAATTCTCTCCTCATGAGTCTCGATTCGCAATAGCATGCCAACTGTATGCAATCGTATGGGTCCAGACGATAAACGCGTACCATCAATGACCTCCACAGGTATCGCATTTCTTCTGGTAAGCAATGGTATGCCGCTTTTGATGGCGAATTCCTCATCAATATAGTTACTGGAAGCCCCACAGTCCAATAAACCATGGACATCAATTGTCTTCTCCTGCCACTTCAGACTGATTTTCAAAATCATCAAGACGGATGGCTGCATAGGTGGAAACGCCGTACTGGCACAAGAAAGGTCTTGTAGCAAAGAAAGACCTGTCGTAGCCTTTCCAGTAGACGACAGGTCTCCTAGTTTCCCCCTTTCTTGATAGGACGCAAAGGACAGGTACCCAGATAGTGACCTGCAGCTCCACAATATAGACACAATCTCAGACTTCTCCTGCACTTCTTCTCTTCTTCTGATAGGGGACCTCTTACTGCACTCAATTGCATAGGTTCAGTAGAGGAATCCGAAGGTACTGGCAGTCCAGTTGGTAGGGTAGAAGGCCTGGGGTATACCTTCTCAAACCGACGTCTCTCACCCTTTCTCTCGGCCAATCTCTGGTCTATCCTCAAAACTTGCTCAATAAGTTTCTGAAGATCTTCGGGTTCAGGAATGTGCAACAACTCCTCCTTGTATTCCTCTCTTAATCCCGGGCGAAACATGGTCTTCTGTGTTATCTCTGGCCATAGGGAATCAGTTGCCAGTTGGCGGAAACGGCCGATATAAGTTATTATATCGGTATTTGCCTGTTGAATATCCATCAATTGGTTCTGTGCTGTGGAGGCCAGATTAGGAGACTGGAAAACTTCCAAGAACGCTTTTTCAAAGGCCAAGAAATCGCTAAGAATGGGGCTATTAGTAACAACCAGGGGTGTAGCCCAAGCAAGAGCGTTCCCAGACAAATTGCCCAAAATGTAGCCGATCTTGGCTTTATCGTTATTGAAATGAGTTGATCGGTAGAGGAAATGTATCCGACACTGATTGCAGAATTCACCCACACGTCTGGGATCTCCATCGAACTTGATGGGTGCGGTGTGAGCCATGGTGTTTTCAGACTGTGGAGTTGCCCCAATGTTCTGTGTCACCATTTGACGTAAAGTCACATTCTCCTGATGGAGTGCAGTCATCTCAGCACAAAGAGCTTGTACTTCGTTACGAAGACCTGGGTCCTCTTCCATCTCAGAGTCCGAAGTATCCGAAGGCAGGCGTCTCAATCTGTTATAGACTGTGTCACGAGGACGTTGCGTACCTGTTCGTCCGGTAAAGGACCTTGAGGATGATGCCAGGCTGTCAGGAGTCCTGCAGAGATGAGGTTGATGACGCGGGAAGCCAGTCCAGCTTCCGCCCGAGTGGAACCGGGTTGGAGATGAACCAGCTCCCAAAGCCACGGGTGCGCTCTCCCCTGATTAGCGTGGCGTCAGGACAGTGCAAGCACTGACAGGGGGAGCCTTCCGGATGATGATGCTGAGTCCCAAGGAAGACTGGATCCCGAAGATGGAAGTCCCAGGGATCAGGACACAGTGGAAGTTGGTTGGAGTCTAGATCCGGCAGAGGAAGGTAGTGGGGTTGCCCACAAGGAAGGCACCAAGGCCGAGGGAGGCAGAGCGGGCAGGCAGACAAGGTGCAAGAGCAAGAGCCAGCTGGGAGACACAGAAGGGAACCACCCAACTCAGAAGAAAGGATAAGGGAGCCCCAACCACAGGACAAGGAAAAGGGAAGACAGGACAACACAACTACGGGTAGTACCAGGAGGGTACCAGGAACAAGAAGAACGGGAATCAGGTAATCAGGTAAGGAAGGCACAAGGAACCGGCGAGGAAACACGATCCAATTCAAACCGTGTTGAGACGCGGTTTGAATGAATGGCCGGGCTCCTTAAATAGGGCTACCAACACCTAGGAGGCTTGGAACACAAGCCATGCTGTCTCCCATGCGTTGGTCAGCTTGGAAAGAGGCGTGGACCGCAAGGTCATCCAAACCGAGTGCCCCGTGCAGTGCGCATGCGCAGAGAACGCGAAACAGCCGCCCGCACATGCGCAGACCAACATGCCCAGGGAACCCGGAAGCGCCCGAAGACCATGGCAACCTAGGAGCCCCCAAGCGAAAGCGCGGGTACATCCTCCAGGATGGGGCGCGCCGCTTCAGGTAAGTGGACCCCAATGCGGGCAGCGTGACAGTAGGTGTATGTAAAAACAAGATGGTGGAAATAAATGCTGCTTCATATTTGTATTCATTAGATATTCTGACCTCTATCATGGTTAGAGCTTTAAAAGCTAGGTTTGGTTCTCAAATTTTGGAGAAAAGTGATTCTATGGATATGTTCGAGCCCTCCAGTAGGAGACATGCGATCATGGCTGCCCCAGGCATTCAATAGTATTTGCTATGGGCTGATAATCCTTCCCAGCTAATCATGATAACAAGGGGACCTTTTAATTGCCTCTCCCTGAGAATGATTGTGGCAGTCTGGAAATGTGACAGTGATAATCAGCCCTCTTCTTTGTGCAATGCTGCCAAGGAGGATCTGGCCCATTCTTTAATGTTTTGCCTGGCCTTCTCAGAGCTAAGAGCGAAAACGTTGAGGCATCTCTTGCATGAACTACGGTTCATACAATACAAACCTGCCTTGCTCTACTTGTTGTGGGCGGATTCTCCTTGAGTGTGCTGGCCACTTTTATCATTTCTGAGGCATGATTAGAATATAAGGAAATGTTTATTGACATTTTAGAATATTGGGCCTCATTACAAGGGTGGCGCTCCGTAATGAAGGGGGCCGGTACGGGACCGGCCCCCTTCATTACGGAGTGCCGATTACGAGGTTCCCTTTGCTGGACCCGGATCAGACGTCTGGTAAAACCAGATGTCATTTCCGGGTCCCGCGAGTTGAAGAAGAGGTAATAATGGGCCACTTGTAATGTGCCCCTTATTACCTCCCTCCCCATTCCCATTGAGCCCTATGGGGGTTCAAATAGGAATGGGGAATGGTTCCTGCAAGGAGGAATTACCGGGTCCTCACATGTCGGAAAGACCCGGTAAGTCCCCATTGCAGGAACCCGGTAATGGAGCCTGGTTTCGAGGCAGCCATGGTGCTAATAGCACCATGGCTACCTCCAAACTCGTAATGAGACCTCATTACACGGTAGGAGGTAACCATGGCGCTATTAGCGCCATGGCTACCCCTTACCGCATTCTGGGTCCGGGTAGGTGGTATGGGGACTTACCAGGACATTCCGACCCTGGAGGACCCGGTAAGACCCCATGACAATTACCATTCCCCATTCCCATTCGAGCCCCCACAGGGCTCAATGGGAATGGGGAAGGAGTTAATAATGGTACCGCTATTAGCGGTACCGTTATTAGCTCTGAAGTCCCTCAGCGGGTCCCGTCCTTAACATGTGGTCTGACCACACATTAAGGACGGGACCCGCTGAGGGACCTCGTAGTAGGGCAGTAAGGGATTACTGGCACCGGTGCCCTTACCGGTGCCGGTAATCCCTTAACGCCTGCTGTGTAATGAGGCCCAATGTCTCAGGGTCCATTGCAAAATTGGAGTGGGTTTGTTGCTGTTATAGCCTTTAGAAATTGCAAATGCTTTACGACCTCCTTACAATCAACTTTCCCTGAGGAATAATCCAGATAAATCTTCTAAACAAATCCACTACAGTTAACAAGTATTTATACTTATTGATTGCTGCAACAAGATTTCAAATGGTTCTTTTACTATCAGTTGAGATGTCTCATTTTGCTTACTAGCATAATCCATTGTTATTTATGAAGAAGTAGGGGACATTTGCTGTATATGTTATTATATCATTTCTCAGCTCCAGCTACTAATATCTGCCCAACAAATCCTAAACTGTTGCTAATATCCCAAAGTGAGGATTAGCCAAACCTGCATTTGTGGGAGATACCAACTTTAATCTGTCTTTCTTGTTTGGAGGCACCATTTGGATAGGATATCCAATCATTTGCCAATTGTGACTATAGCTTTACTTTCTTTTTAACTATGTAAATATATGATACTGAATCATTAAGTTTGCTTTTTGCCGTGCTTTTACTCCTCATTAAAGTATGAAGCTGAGCATGTCAAAATACAGATCTTCTAGTCTGATTTCAAGTAGATAAGTCTCCAATAGTGTGTAAGATTATGTTCAGTTTGCCTTAGCGTGTGTAACCCACACAAGATATTTTACAACTTTGATGGTCCAAACCTTATACTTATGTTATTTAGACACTATTAATTACCCACTTTGATGTTTAAATCATTGTGGACCCACCATTGCACATCTAAATTAAATACTGGTTACATAGTCTGAATCTGTAATATACAATATTGGCTTATGTGAAACTCTTTTGCAGAGTGTGAGAAGACCTTGCAACTTTGCAGTTCGTGACATTTGTGATGTCATTTTTGATGTCCTAGGTGTTAGTCTTAGCAGTGCATGATGGTGGCATGAGTTATGGTTGCTTAGTTTACCACAACTTATGAATTTCTGGTGTTTTTCGCTTTTACTTGTAACCATAACTTGCCTTTAACAACGTTTTTTCAATGAATTTCATAGGTTTTAATTAGTGCAACTTAACCATAACATCCCCATAACAAAGTTTTTTGAGTGGATTTCATGGGTTTTTACCAGTGCACCCTAATTTGCTACAACTTACTAATATCATACTTACCCCAATATAGCAACATCTTGGTCCAATTTAGAAAGTTTCACCCTAAAACTTTGCAATTCCCCACCTTCTAGCATAGTTTTTAACACGTCTATACACTTTTTGCAAAGTTTTCCATGGCTTTTGTGTCCATCGACTTTTGAGAACATCTGAAGTCATTGCAGACTTTCTGGACAGTGTCAAGTGACCACACATGCACGCGCGCAGCATGATGACGTGTTCGAAAACGCGTCCGCACTTCACAAACGGGTCTGTGATTCGCGAACAACTCAAAACTGCATTTCTATCTGATCTAGCGATTTTTAAACTGAAAATACACCCTTGCACAGATCCTTCACCTATTCTTACTCATTATTCATTAACAATCTAGCACACAGCTCATATTTAGAAGAATATTAGCAAAAATATTATTTATCTTAAAAATTGCAAAAGCTATTGCCATTCCTCCTCCACCAGCTGGAGGACCCACACAACAATAGAAGCGCAATACTTCAAAAGACAATGAAGAGGACCAGGAAGATGAGGTACAGGATGTGCCTACCTCTAGCACCCAGAGATAATCATGGGCGTGGCAGTTCTTTACCACTGTTGGGAATTTACCAAAGGCTATAGCGACCAAAGTGAAATGCACTGAGTGCAACAGTGTACTAAGTCGCAGACAACCTTTGCAGTACTCCTACGGAGCACCGCCATGCGCCACCACACCAAATTCAACTACTGCAATGCTCTCCGAAATGCTGTGCTTTATTATTAAGTAGTAGGCTGTCTTCCTCTACCTCATCTTCCTCAACCATTACTGTAACCACACTGCCTACTTCTGTGGGACACAAAATCCCACCAGCTACCTTGCAAGCGATAAAAGAGGCTGTTGATCCATATCTTTCAAAGACAACAGTACTCTGTATATACTGCAACACACCACTTTGCAGGGGGGAGCAATGTTGAAGTGCTTTTTTAGCTGTAATCAAGGAGCATGAGAAACACTGCCCCGTACCTTAGATTTAACACGCGCCAGAATATTGCCCTGTCCACCTGCCCTATCATGTCTGAGGTTGGTGCCCCTTCCCTCATTTTCCTCTCCACCTTACTTTCTGCCCCTCCTGCAAAAAACAAATTAAAACAACAAAACACATTCAAAAGGTTCCTTTAGAAACCACCTTTCAAAAATAGATTTGTAATATTCAATATTGGCTTATGTGAAACTCTTTTTCAGAGTGTGAGAAGACCTTGTAACTTTGCAGTTCATGCTGATGTGTCTACTAAATGTTTTGTTTTCCTGACATTCAAATAATTTATTTTGGTTAAATTTGCCTTTAATTGAAGGACAAGTGGCGGCATCGCAGCCTATGGTGCGTATAGCTCACAACAATTGCGTGGAGACGGGCTGCAGGCATGGCCAAACTTCCACGCATGATAGAACACATCTACGGCTAAGCACATTGGGCCTACTTTCACACATAGCCATCGAGACTGAAACACCTGACGCACCCCAACACCTCTGCCACTAGCAAACAGTAACCACCACACGAAAGGAACCTGGTGTAGCTGGCTTCACATAGACTCTTTTCGACAACAGCAATCTTTCTCTAACCCTCCAGAGCACCCACCCACATGTCCGACCTCTACTGGGCTTCTTAGTCGAGCCTTGCCAGCCACCAAAGACTTAGAATGGCAAACATGCACACACACATCTAATCTAAACCCCCTAGAATCTCTAACCACATTGACTATGGTCACCAAGGCCATTCCAACCATGGAAATAGAGCATTGAGGCCACACAAGTGGGGAAAGAGCGCTATATAAATAACAAAATACAATACAATACAACACAGCATAAGAACCAAACTCTCTGAACCTAATAAGTAAATATTCTCTAAACTGTTATTGTCAATGTTTTCCAAAGGAATTAAATACATTTATAATAATATTTTAATAATTAAATTACTCCTTCCATATTTATACCAGAAATGGCAAACACACTTGAATGGCTGGAGGAGTACTTCTCTAAAGATGACAAAGATTACATAACCGATGAACAGTCTATTAATGGTAAATGCACACATATATGTTAAAATAATGTGGACCTGTTCAAAGTCAAAATTTTTAATTTACAAAAATGAGAGTGGAGGTATTTCCTTACAAACTTACATTGTTCATCCACTGCATCCAAGGTTGATGTAGACACAGGGCCTCATTCCGAGATTGGAGGTAGTCATGGCGCTATTTGCCATGGCGCTGATAACGGTACCGGCAACGGTCTCGTTCAATGGGGACTTTCCAGTGTAGTCCGACCTTTGCGGGACCGGTAAATTCCCATTGAAAAAAAACATTCCCATTCCCATTTGAGTCCCCATAGGGCTCAATGGGAAGGGGGAAGTAGCTAATAATGGTACTGCAATTTGCGGTACCGTTATTGGCTCTGATTTCACTTAACGGGTCCCGTCCATAATGCCTGGTCAGACCAGGCGTTAAAGGAGGGACCCGCTAAGGGCAGTAAGGGCAGTAAGGGATTACCGGCACCGGTCTCCTTAACTGTGCCCAGTATCCCTTACCACCCTACTCGTAATGAGGCCCACTGGACCTCATTCCGAGTCTGGAGGTAAATTTCGTTCATTACCGGCATGTTGCAAATAGCGTGTTCGAGCTGGCAATAGACCACTAAAAACACCCTATTACGAGTTCGCGAGCACGAGCTTTGCGCCATGCCGGTAATGAACCGTTAAATTGCGGAACCGGAAACAGCGTCATCGCACAGGAACTGGAAGGAGCACGGCGGCCATCTTTAAAAACTGGATCCATTGCCATCCTCACCAGACAGGACCCCTGGCAAACTTTCAACACAGTGGAAACATCCCATCATCAAGGAGGAATGCCCAAAGCACCAAAAAAGGGAGCTGCCCACTCAGGAAGGAACGCTTCAGCCTTGATGAGCTCCAAATGATGGTGGATACCCTCCACGAGCATGCCGACACCGTTTTCAGCAGTGATATGCCGAAGGTGGCAGTAATAAAAAAAAAAGAGATCTGGGCTATGGTAGCGCAGAAGGTGAGCGCCGTGGGCAACACCCTCCGCACCACTAAATCAATAAAATACAAATACAAAATAATAAGGACTGCAGAAAAAGGTGGGACGACCTGCGGCTGAGGGTGCGGAGCATTCTCTCGGCTAATAGAAGCCAGGCCCTGGAGACAGGAGGAGGGCCAGGTTTGCCCATGAAATTAATGCCACGGGAGGAGACATGTGCGGCCATGATAGGCCCCGAAGCCATCGAAGGGGTTGGATATAAGGAGTGCGGGGCAACGTCATCCGTTGATGGAAGTGAGTGTCCAAAGTCAATACTGCCAATGCAAATGTTATGAAAGTCACTGCTAAGGGCTGGGCAAGGTGTCACAGCATGCTCGGCCACACCCCCCTCCTTTAAATCATGCCGAAACAAGTGAGACCCAGGCTCGTGCCAGGTGCGAGGCCGTAACCTATATGACACATACCACAGAAAGAGGCCCATTCCGTGAGGCACACAGGGCAGTTGATGTAAACAGTGTGCATGTGAGCCAGCACAGTACCTGGCCAACATGAGTGACACAGACATATGCATGCATTTACCACCCAAGCATAGAATAATGTGCCGTTCACCACCCAAATACCGATAACCCACTAGTATCTGATTGTGATATTGTAGGCATGTCCAAATGCTGGCTCTCAAATCATCACTCATGCCGTCCCTCTCTTCCACCCCCACAGGCAGCGAGCATGACAGCAAGGACCAGGCAAGCAACTGGCTGTCATGATTCCTGCCCCTCATGTTCCCAGCCCTCCAAGATGTCAGGCTAGAGCCAGGCCACTATCATCTACATGGCCTTCAAGGGCCTCTCCATCCCTCCAAAGACCCACTTGGAGTCAGACTTGACGCTTGTGGCACCAGACTCACTCACTCCCATAGGATAACATTGGGGATTGGACTTTTAGTGCATTGATGGGGACAAGATGGATGCCCCCACATATTTCGGTTCCCAGAACTGCATGTGCAGTCTAGTCTTTTGGGTGTGGTTCAGCCCAGAGACACCTGGGATACCCAGAGACTAGTTAAGCCACGACCAGGCTGAGAAACATACTTTGTGTTTTCTGCACCTGCAGCGTGACACTCACCGTGTTTGGATCGGTCTCCAGTAGGCCTGCATCTTTCTTCTGCGCTCAGCTCCTGCAAGAACAAGAACACTGTTAGGAACAGCCTTACCTTGCGGCGCTTCTGCCCATCATTCATCGCTTCTTCTGTTCTGCGGGCATCTGTGGCGGTGTCATTCCCATCCCGGCACGCCGCTTCCTAAGGAAAGGGGGAAAAGAACAGAAAAAAGGCATTAGTAAGCATTCAGCAAATCTTCACTTATTTTTAAAGTCTGTACGAGCTTCAAACGCTTACCTGAATCCCAGCTGCTCCGGGGGAACTCTGTCTCTGGAAGTTCTCATCCATCTGCAAGAGGGAAAAGACACTCCAGGTTAGCATGGAAATATCTAGAGGCGCTGCATACCGCGCTTACTCACCACATTTCTTCTTCATAACAGGCATCCACGCTGAAAACGTCGCGGCACCTAAAAGACACAGAAAAATAACTCAGTTCAATACAAATACGAAAGGGTTGCATCGCGCATCGCGCTCTCACTCACCTTCAGAGCTACTCATCTCAGCAGCACGTCGCCATTCCCGGACACCGGCCATCATCTAAGGAAGGAAAGGAACGAAGTTAGATAACTGTTCAAAAGACTCATTATACTTACCTGTTGGACTCTTGCCAGTGAAGTAACTAGGCAGCAATGAGCCCGCATCAATCAACGCGACCCTGCACTGAAAGCAGGACGGAGAGCACACTTTCCAAGAAAACAAGGTGAGCTGTGGATCAATAGGAAGGGTTGAACCCAGGGGAAGAAGGGGTTCAAGCACACAGAGACAACAGGGAGTTAAACTCTACCAATCCTGTGTTTCAGGCCCAGTCTCCAGTCGAGTAGAAGGGTTCGAGGTTGTAAGAGGTCAGAACAGGCTGAGTGACGTCCCTGTGGATACTAGATGAGCGTTACACTGGCCCAGCACCTCCAGGGGCCAAGTCAGGGCCCGCCGTCTACCTGCGAGCAGGAAAACAACTGGAGGCACACCACTGGCTCCAGCAAGGCCCGTAGAGGGTGCACAAACCTCACCCCTACCCCACCCTGCACTGGCGGCAGACACATGCCCTACGTCGCGCTCTGAGGAATCTAGTGTGGCTGGGGAGATTGCAGCCACGGCCCCCATCGATGTTGCCGACAGCCCCTTATCCATATGCGGAGCAACTGAGGAGGACACATATGAGATCATCCACACCCCTGATGCCCAAACCAACCCCCAGGTCTCATATAGTGACTCTGGTGAGAGTGACACACCTGGGTTTACGGGACAATGTACAACACAGGGACATGCCAGTCCTGTAGCCAGTGCCCTTAGTGAAGCGCCGGAAAGACATGTGAGCCCGATTCCCAGCGGGCCAACAACATCAGCCATTGATGCAGAGCGGGTTCAGCAGCTCACAGGCCTCATCAATGACTTCATGCAAGACAATCGGCAGGCCAGGGAGGAGTGGCGGAATGAACTGAGGGCACTGGGCGAGGTCATTACAGACAGCACAAACCGGCTCTGTGAGGTCCTTGGCCGGATAGCAGATGCTCTGGAGGCTGCACCTCCTGCACGACAGCCCCAGCAGGAGGACACACCTTCTTTGTGCTCCTCCACCCAGACCAGCCCACTCCGTCAGTCCCAACGTACGATGTGCCGCCAGGACATGCCTCCCCCTGGCTCTGGGAGCGCACAGTGACAATGCTGCCATCCACATGTGGCCTATGAGGTCCTTATGGGACTAGTGTGGGGTTGTTGTGGTGGGAGGGGAGGGGGGTGAGGGTGTGTTTGGGAGTTGTGGTGGGAGGGGGAGGGGGTTGAGGGTGTGTTTGGGAGTTGTGGTGGGAGGGGGAGAGGGGTGAGGGTGTGTTTGGGAGTTGTGGTGGGGGGGAGGGTGGTGGAAGGTTTGTTTTTCACGTTTGAACCTTCAATTTCAATACACTGGTTGTTCATCTAAAAAAACAGAGTGGACATTCATCATTGCGCATGTGTCATTCAATATTGCACAGGGTATAGTGTACATGTATACCCACACCCAGTGCCCGATGTCCTCACATCCTCACACCCTCTGCTGACTTGTTTGTCAGAAATATTGTCCAATCAATGCTTGCCGCACGGCACGTCCCTCCTGTGCATCGGCACCATGATGCTGTCCTGCCACTTCTTCCTCCTCCTCCCCTTCATCATCATCAGGTGGTAGCAGTTCCATGTCAGGGGGCAGGGGCACATTCCCACGGATGCACATATTGTGCAGCATTACACATGCCATGGGGATCTTAGACACCTTCTCATGGCTGTAGATGAGTGCCCCACCCGACCGGCTGAGGCAACAAAATCATGCCTTCAACAGATCAAAGGTCTGCTTAATCACCACACGTGTATGGGTATGGGAATGATTGTAGTCCTCCTCGTGCCTGTTCTGTGGGTTTCAGACAGGGGTCATGAGTCACGGCGTCAAGGGATAGCCACCATCACCTGCATGAGAGGGGAATGTAGGTAAGTGTTTGTACATTCCTGGTGGACAACTGAACTAGTCTTACATGGCAACAGGTGATTTCTGCCCATACGCACATGTCCCTGGATGCATTGACCCCATTTCTGGCCCCGCTATGTGATCTGTGCAATGGAATGATGGAGGGGGTATCATGTGCATCGTATATGCATGCAGCAGTCTTGGGGTAAAATCATTGATGTGCTGTGTTCTGTGAGATTTGGTAGTAGGGAGTGTTGGCTGTAGTCAGTAGCATATTCGTCATTCGGCACTGATCAGTACCATGGTGACTTGCAGCACTCCTATGGGTGTGCGGAACCAGTGACATGCTGTGGTATCCCTGTTGGGCTCACCTCAATGCACTCCCAGGGATGACTGTCCTGTGTGGTGATATGCTGGAGGCAGCGACATAGTGCATATGCAGTGCATAGTATTGGAAGCCCTTACAATGTGTGAGGGCTGCCGATGAGTGGTGCATGTGTTGTTGAATGCGGCCAGGTTACCTGTTAGTCATGTAGTGTTAGGTGTCGGCCTTACTTCATCACTTTGGGATTTGGTAGTCATGTGCCGTTTCACTTACTTTGGGGCACAGTGTTCGGTGAGGTGCATCTCCCCCCCCTTCCCACCCAGGTGGAGTATGCATATCCCTCCCCTTCCCACCCAGGTGGAGTATGAATCTCCCCCCCATCCAAACCTGGTGGAAGCATGCAACCACCCACCTCACAACCCCGATGCACTGCCATGGCCCGGTCAGGCAACTCACCAAGCAGCCAGGCACGTCGTCCAGCATGTCGCTCCATATAGCGTGGTAGCGTGGAGTCCCGCAGTACCAAAGAGTCATGAGTTGATCCTGGATATCAGGCACAGCAATGTGGGATGATCTTGCTGGCGTTACATATCACCTGCACGTTGATGGAGTGGTATTGCTTGCGGTTGCGATCCGAAACCTCCATGGCATGCGGGACCACCAACTCCACATGGATGCAGTCGAGTGCACCTACACAATTTGGCATGCCTGCCAGTGCATGGAAGGCAACGTTTGTATCGAATATCTTCTGGGGAGTCCGTGGTAGGGATATGTAATCCCTTGTGTGCTTGAGGAGGGCATCCAGCACTTCGGTCAGTATCCGGAAAAGTAAGGGTTGTGATATGCCATGCATGTGCCCCACTGTGTGCTGGTAGGTGCCTTTGGCAAGGAAGTGCAGGACAGACACTACCTTCAGTAGAGGGGGAATGGCGGTGCGTATTTCTATGACGCTCACTATGTTGTTGTGTATCAGGTCCACTACGGTGGTGATGGTGTCACGGTCAAGCCGGTACAGGGTGTGGATCTGGTCAGGTGTTAGGTTGAAGGGGGTGGCTCTGATGCGAGGGATTGGGGGCTGCTGGCGTGGTAACGGTGGCTGCACTGGTAGGGCATGCTGGGCCTGTCTCACCCACCTTCTCCTCCTGTGTCTCCTCTGTGGTGGGGCCTGTTGTTGTTGTTGTTGGTGTTGAGGCCTTGCAAGCAGGGACTCCTGCTCCAGTAATGCTACCACTATTGGTATTATCTTGGTGTGGGAGGTGGTGTGGTGTGTGGGTGTGCTCCTTTTGTACTGGCCCTGACTCCATTGCCTCCACCCGTGCTGATTGTGTGCACCTGTGGCACTTGTAAACAATGCTCAGGGTTCTTAACACCTTTTCGGAGATGCTGGTATATTCTCCATGCCGGTAAGGTCTTTTTCGGACTTCAGGAGGCCGTTATTTGCATGTCCACATTACTTGGGATCAGCTCCGGGTTACGGCATGCCGCTAATGTCGGCTTGGTGTGTGTCGCACGCGTGCCCTGACCGCTATTTACGGCAACGTACTTTACGGTGGTTTACTGGTTGGTTACAATAGCCTGTAGCGGTAAGCAATACCGGTAATCCTTTAACGGCATCGTTTTTCCCTTAACTCCAACCTCGGAATGACCCCCACTGTCTTCTATTTTGCTGTTACTGGCAAATGATAGTTTTTGATTTTTTGATTCTTTGATTTACTGCTTGCATCATTGTCTAATTCCAGATTTGTTTAATAATTGTAAGATTGTTTTCATTTTTCTTTTTTATTTTCTTGTCTAAAATCTTGAATTTTGAAACACAATACTCACCAAAATAAATTCTGTTCTTTTTTATTTCATTTTTGATACCGTCTCAATTGCTTTCAGATTCTGTTACAGCCACCAATTTGTTGTCCGAGTGATATCGCTAATGATACACTCTATATGCAAATCATTACTCTAAAATAATTTAGAAATCATATTATCGTCAGCTTGGATTTCATTGGTATTGGTTTGTTGTAGTCCCGTTCCACAGCTGTTCTTGGGGGACACACCCATTTTTTGTCCTAAAATCAGTTATTAAACTACCTTTTTGATATATTGCATTCTCCACGAAGTCCAAGAAGAAAAAATCAAGACAGTAATCATGAGGAAGCAATTCTTAATAGCAACGAGGGACAAATAGAAACTGTTGAAAACAAAATTAATAAAGTATGCACTCAGGTGTCTGAACTAAACAAGTTGCTGAATTGCCTAAATATGTAAAGAATCATGTGATCCGTAATATTGATTTTAATTGGCCCACATGTACCTGTGACCCTTTTCTGTCACCCCTGACAATCATTGCCAGAACATTATCATAATAAACATTTTGATGACATTTCTATCCCCAATTCTCACAATCATGAAAACATGGAGGGGCCGATTCATGGAACAAACGTGTGCCGAAAATCTACGTGCAAGCAGGCGCAAGCGGAAAAAAAGAGGCGCACGCGTGCGATTCATGGAAGTCCCTGCGCGTGTCTTCCTCGGGATGTGCGCCAAACCCCTGCATGGCGCACACGTCACTGCAACATCCCGAAAGACGTGCGCGACGCGCACAGTGAAAGCGCACAACCTCTGCGCATACACTAGAAAGTGGGCGGAACACGGGGCGTAACGCGCGGAATGGGGAACAACTCGCGAAAACAAGGGCGTAACTGGGGATGTACTGCAGGGAAGCAGACGGAACGCCCACACGCACCCGAACCACACGTATTCATGGAATCAAATAGGGCAAAGCCACGCACAGCGAAAGACACGCACAAGCCCAAACACGTCCGCCACACGAAGGCAGGCGGTAGCGTCCCTGCGCATTACAAAAGTGGCAACATACAGCATTAGTGCCTGTGCGAGCGGGGCTACGTGTATTTCGGGGTTGCGCGGGAAGTTACACACGCGATCGGGCCTGGGGGAGCGGGCTACGTGTATTTCAGGGGTTCGCGTGAAGTTTCTCACGCGATCGGGCCTGGGGGAGCGGGCTACGTGTATTTCAGGGGTTCGCGTGAAGTTTCTCACGCGATCGGGCCTGGGGGAGCGTGCTACGTGTATTTCAGGGGTTCGCGTGAACTTTTTCACGCGATCGGGCCCGGGGGAGCGTGCTGCGTGTATTCCAGGGGTTCGCGTGAAGTTTCTCACGCGATCGGGCCCGGGGGAGCGGGCTACGTGTATTTCAGGGGTTCGCGTGAAGTTTCTCACGCGATCGGGCCTGGGGGAGCGGGCTACGTGTATTTCAGGGGTTCGCGTGAAGTTACTCACGCGATTGGGCCTGGGGGAGCGGGCTACGTGTATTTCAGGGGTTCGCGTGAAGTTTCTCATGCGATCGGGCCTGGGGGAGCGTGCTACGTGTATTTCAGGGGTTCGCGTGAACTTTTTCACGCGATCGGGCCTGGGGGAGCGGGCTCGTGTATTTCAGGGGTTCGCGTGAAGTTACTCACGCGATCGGGCCTGGGGGAGCGGGCTATGTGTATTCCAGGGGTTCGCGTGAAGTTTCTCACGCGATCGGGCCTGGGGGAGCGTGCTACGTGTATTTCAGGGGTTCGCGTGAACTTTTTCACGCGATCGGGCCTGGGGGAGCGGGCTACGTGTATTTCAGGGGTTCGCGTGAAGTTTCTCACGCGATCAGGCCTGGGGGAGCGGGCTACGTGTATTTCAGGGGTTCGTGTGAAGTTTCTCACGCGATCGGGCCTGGGGGAGCGGGCTACGTGTATTTCAGGGGTTCGCGTGAAGTTTCTCACGCGATCGGGCCTGGGGGAGCGGGGTACCACTCACCGTCTGCCTTGCGTGTAGAAGAACGCGTAGCCAACACCCGCTGTGAAGTAATAGCGTGTGAACCCCAACGGATGGAAAACACACGCACCGCACGAAAAGCACATACAGAACATAAAGGCACGCGGGATCTCCAAGCCCTGCCAGAGCAACGCCTGTGTGCAAAACGTCACAGACGTGCTTACGCTGTAAGGGCCTTTGGTCCAATTAAATCGCGTACGCGTGCTGACGCGCTTACGCGCTAAAGGCCTTTCCTCGATTTTCATGCTGACGTGCAGGATTTTCACGTGCCAAATCACTCCGTATCAAGCTGGCCACGCGAAAACACACGGAAGACCACGCTCCTGCCTAGAAGGCCGAATTACTGCCCCCAGTGCCCAGAGCAGCCTCCCACGTGCCATCTGCTGCTGCCTGCCTGCCTGCCTGCTGCCACCGTGCCCTACCATTTGGTGCCTGCACATCAACAATCTGCAGGTGTCCAGTTGCTGTGTCCACCCCTGCTGGAACAGAAGACTCCCGACTCGGATAACATCGCTCCACAGCCCAGCCCCACGACCCAGTTGCCCACCCACCCCTGCCCCTGGGGTTGCCATGTCGGGCACATCAACATCTGGCACCAGTGGCAACCCCCGGCCAGAGGGGCAGAGGGGCACCATCTTCACTGCCACCGAAGTTGGTGTCCTGGTGGAGCAAGTCCTGGGGCAGTATGATGCCCTCTTCGGATCGTCCCGCGCCAACAGGGAAGGACGGGAGAGGATCTGGGCCGACTGTGTGGTTGCCATCAACGCGGAGGGGGTGGCAACCCGCACCATCCAGAAGGTCAAGAAGCGCTGGGAGGACTTGAGGTCCAGGACCCTCATGAAGGCCCGGCGCCTCGTGGAGGGGGGCCGGGGCCGCATGAGTTCCATCCAGTTGAGGGTCCTGGAACGCGCACACCCAGCGCTCCACGCCCAGGTCCTTGAGAGGGAGACCCGTCTGGAGTTGAGCGGTAAGTGGCCAAGCATTGCTGTGTGAGACAGGGCATGTTGCAGTGTGCTGGTTGTCTGATACTTGCCTGCATGTGTGACATAGGCCATGTACGCATGTATGTGTGCAGGGACATCATGGGAATGCATGTGCGAACTGTAATGTGTGACCCGCACGGTTGTTGCATGTGTTTGAATGTGACATGGGGAGCCCTGTGCAGATTGCACACATGAGAGCATGGCAGTCTCTGTTCCTGGACATGGGTGGGGTCGAGGGTTGGGTGCTGATGCCAGATACATATGTGGTATCCATGTCTGTGTGCCTGACCTGCGTGTCTGTGACTTGTGAGTGCCATGGATGCATGACACATGTCTGTGACAATGTACAGATTCACTGATGCAGCCTAGTCATCCTTGTATGCACTGTGATTGGGGTGTACGGGGCCAGATGGATGTGACTGAGGTGAAGTGTGTGCATGTGATAGGCATAACCCATGATGCATGTGAGTCCCATTACATTGTATGATTCGAGAGTCCATTGGACATGCATTGAAATGTCCATGGCACGCACCATGACTGTCACTGTGTGTGTTTTGCCTGGACTGACACATGTGTTGTGGTGTGACATGATGGAAGTGTACTTTGACAGTGGCACTCATCTGCTATTGCTTCCTGTCTATGGGACCATTGTACAGTACCCTGATGCTTGTGTTCTATGTCTCCCTCTACGCATCGGCTAGTGAAGGAGAGGGCGGAGACGGCGCTGTGGAGCAAGGCGGCGGGGATGCCCCCACGGCTGCAGCGGAAGGGGTGGGTGAGCCCCCACAGGGGCCTGCTACAGAGGTAGACGGCGAGGAGCCATCCAGGTTGGTGGTTTCCACAGAGGAGGAGGAGGCCGCCACTGAGGCGCACATGGGGCCTGGTGGGGGCATCCCTGCTGGTGCAGGTGGTGCAGTCCAGGGGCAGGGGCAGGAGGCAGCACAGGTCACCGTGGAGGGGCCTGTGCATGTCACTGTTCCTGAACCTGTGGGTGCACCACCTTGCACCAGCAGGGATGCCCCGTCCCAGGCCCGTCCGCAGGTAGAGGGGATGTCCATGTCATCTGACTCCCCTCCACCTGCGGATGAGGGGACCCCTGGCCGTGTGGAGAAGGTCCTGATTGGGGTCGCGATGCGCACGGCTGTGATTCGTGATGCCGTGCGTGCTTCCCAGGAGGAGCACGCACGTCATCACGAAGAGCACCGTGCCGACGTGGCCCAATTGGGATCGGCCATGTTCGGGGGTTTCCTGCATGTGTCGGCCAATCTGGCGGCCCTCTCCTCCTCTGTGGAGACTATACGCCAGTCGTTCTCCTTGCCGTCTTCCGGCCCAGATGCCACCCGGGTCCCCTGTGGACCTGCCCTGACCAATGCAGCCAGCTCGGTGGGGATCCCATCCCTGCCACAGTCGGGAGTCAGAGGTCCAGCAGGGGTGGACAACACAGCAACTGGACCCCAGCAGATGGAGGATGTGACGGCATCATCGGGCAGGGCACGTGCACGACGACGTTGGTGGTTTCCATCATCCTGGATGCCGTTGTGCTGGCAGAGGCAGTGGCGTCGGAGGCAGCAGCAGGCTCGACGTGGGAGGCATCATGGCTCGGGGCCATCAAGATCAGAGGGGCAGGCATCGGCCGGAGGGCAGGAGAACCCTGGGATGGTAGTGTCTTCCATGTGGGAGCAGTTGGTCCAGCGGATAGGTGCGGAGCGGCAGCGGGCGGAAGAGGAGCGGCTCACCATGGTCAGGGCGGAGTTCTCCATGCGTCGGGCGTTGAGGCGGGCTGAGTGCCTCGAGGAAGCTCGCAGGGAGTTTGAGGTGAACATGGGGTTATCCCTGCAAGACCTCGGGCCAGGACAGAGTCCCGCCTCCAGGACATCGACATGGAGTTCGATGATGCCCTGGCCGGCAACATCACAGAGTGAGCCGCAGGACTTGCCCGCAGCCATTGTATATAGTTCTTTAGTTAGTTAGTGTTAGGTTTCCTTTATTTTTTGAGATTTTTTTGGACCGCTCGGACAATGGCCACTTTTCTGTAAATAGTTTTTTTATTAGGTAGTAGTAGGTTTCATTTATAGTGTTGGGCTCATGGACCCTGGAATATTCTTGTGTATAGTTGGATTTTTTAAAATACATTTTTTTGATTCATATTTGTGTTCACCATGAGGCAATGGTTTTTCCTTATTTTTTTTCACCATGATTTTGCTTTGGACAACATTAGTTTTTGGATTCCTTTGTTTTTTGGATTTTTACATTACTTATCGGACATGGACAATTTATTTTATTATCCCCATTGTTGTATGTTTGATTAGTTTACTTCATTTTCTTCGAGAATACATGTTTTTATAACTTTCTTTTGTGGTATTTTCTCATTAGTTTCATGCATGTCATGATATGGGTTTTGACATTCACTTGCACCCATTGTGTATGTGTGTGTGACGGACATGTGTTCATTTACATACTTGCCATTGGGGTTGTATCATGTAATTGCATTTGCTATGTGGGTGGATGCAATCCTTGGCTGGGTGTTTGTGCTGGGTATGCTGCCCATTACTGCCATGATTGTGTATCGTCAGGACCTGGGGGCAGGGGGACATGGTTGGGGGCCTGCTGGCAGGTGCCCCACAGTGCTGGGGGGTGGGGGTGCAAGGGGACATGAGTGGGACATGAGTGGGGGCCTGCTGGCAGGTGCCCCACAGTGCTGGGGGGTGGGGGTGGTGGGAGACATGAGTTGGACATGGGTGGGGGCCTGCTGGCAGGTGCCCCACAGTGCTGGGGGGTGGGGGTGCATGGGGACATGAGTCGGACATGAGTGGGGGCCTGCTGGCAGGTGCCCCACAGTGCTGGGGGGTGGGGGTGGTGGGGAACATGAGTTGGACATGGGTGGGGGCCTGCTGGCAGGTGCCCCACAGTGCTGGGGGGTGGGGGTGGTGGGGAACATGAGTTGGACATGGGTGGGGGCCTGCTGGCAGGTGCCCCACAGTGCTGGGGGGTGGGGGTGGTGGGAGACATGAGTTGGAAATGGGTGGGGGCCTGCTGGCAGGTGCCCCACAGTGCTGGGGGGTGGGGGTGCAAGGGGACATGAGTGGGACATGAGTGGGGGCCTGCTGGCAGGTGCCCCACAGTGCTGGGGGGTGGGGGTGGTGGGAGACATGAGTTGGAAATGGGTGGGGCCTGCTGGCAGGTGCCCCACAGTGCTGGGGGGTGGGGGTGGTGGGAGACATGAGTTGGACATGGGTGGGGGCCTGCTGGCAGGTGCCCCACAGTGCTGGGGGGTGGGGGTGGTGGGAGACATGGGTGGGGGCCTGGTGGAGGCTGCCCCTGGTGACTGGGGGGGTGGTGGGAGACATGGGTGGGGGCCTGGTGGAGGCTGCCCCTGGTGACTGGGGGGGTGGGGGTGGTGGGAGACATGGGTGGGGGCCTGGTGGTGGGTGCCCCTGCACTGCTGGGGCGTGGGGGTGGTGGGAGACATGGGTGGGGGCCTGGTGGAGGCTGCCCCTGGTGACTGGGGGGGTGGGGGTGGTGGGAGACATGGGTGGGGGCCTGGTGGTGGGTGCCCCTGCACTGCTGGGGGGTGGGGGTGGTGGGAGACATGGGTGGGGGCCTGCTGGCAGGTGCCCCGCAATGCTGGGGGTGGGGGTGCCAGGGGACATGAGTTGGTGATCATTGGTGCAAGGAGACATGTGCCTTTGCTGGGGGGCATGCCCATGTTGGGTGGGCTGCCTGCGGGACATGACCAGGGATGCAGGGTAGTCCCAGGTGGTGTGGGCTGCCTGCAGGGGCCGTGGAGGGTGTACAGGGAACACCTGGGAGGACCCACACTGGCAAATCACATGTAGGACTCCCCGGCAGCCCTGAAATACACGTACCCTGCTGAAATCGCGTGTAAAACTTCGTGCGCACCCCTGTAATACCCGCACGCAGCCCAATCGCGTGTAAAACTTTGCGCGCACCCCTTTAATACCCGCACGCAGCCCAATCGCGTGTGAAAATGTGCGCGCACCCCTAATACCCGCATGCAGCCCAATCGCGTGTGAAACTTTGCGCGCACCCCTAATACCCGCACGCAGCCCAATCGCGTGTGAAACTTTGCGCGCACCCCTAATACCCGCACGCAGCCCAATCGCGTGTGAAACTTTGCGCGCACCCCTAATACCCGCATGCAGCCCAATCGCGTGTGGAACTTCCCGCTCACCCCTGGAATACACTCGCCCAGGCCAATCGCGTGTGGAACTTCCCGCGCACCCCTGAAATACATGCGCCCAGGCCAATCGCGTGTGGAACTTCTCACGCACCCCTGAAATACACATAGCCCGCTCCCCCAGGCCCGATCGCGTAGCCCGCTCCCCCAGGCCCGATCACGTGAGAAACTTCACGCGAACCCCTGAAATACACGTAGCCCGCTCCCCCAGGCCCGATTGCGTGAGAAACTTCACGCGAACCCCTGGAATACACGTAGCCCGCTCCCCCAGGCCCGATCGCATGAGTAACTTCACGCGAACCCCTGAAATACACGTAGCCCGCTCCCCCAGGCCCGATCGCGTGAGAAACTTCACGCGAACCCTTGAAATACATGTAGCCCGCTCCCCCAGGCCCGATCGCGTGAGTAACTTCACGCGAACCCCTGAAATACACGTAGCCTGCTCCCCCAGGCCCGATCGCGTGAGAAACTTCACGCGAACCCCTGAAATACACGTAGCCCGCTCCCCCAGGCCCGATCGCGTGTGAAACTTCACGCGAACCCCTGAAATACACGTAGCCCGCTCCCCCAGGCCCGCCCGCTCCCCCAGGCCCGATCGCATGAGAAACTTCACGCGAACCCCTGAAATACACGTAGCCCGCTTGCCATGCTGGTACAGGGTTAGCGCAGCCCTTTGCACTGGATTGGGGATTTTGATGGCTTTTCCCTGCGCGGAAGGCGTTCTTGGGGGCGTAACTGGCGCTGCTGCAAGGTCGCTGCGCCACTGTGCGCCACGGCTGGTTTTGGTGGCTGGAATCCATGAATACGCTGTGCGCGGAAATGGGTTTTGGCGCACGCGGCTGGCGCAGGGATTCGCACGCGCACACTGTGCGCCAGCCGCGTGCGCCACTTGTGCGCTGAATTCTATGAATTACCCCCTAAATCTCCAAATTGCTCTATTTATGTTTTCTATTTTGCTTGCCGAACCCTTTCTTAAAATAAATCATTATTAATGTAATCCATATACTTAAGCATACCGTGCCACACATGTTTTCTTTTGTAAATATATAATGTAAATATGAAAATATAATGTTGCAATGTTTGTAAAAATGTTTTTGTAAAAGAAATGCCAATGTCGGTGCCTGCATATTCACTACCAGTGACACAGTACGGATGTTTCGGTATCTGGAGTGGACTATGCACTTTTAATTTGTCCGCAAATGTCATTGTCGAGGTTCAGATACCATACATGTATATGCAAAAAATGTGTGTTCCTGTCTGAAAAAAAATGTTTAGATTATTATTATTACTTAGTTAATCTAATTTATGACAATGATTCGATCATCTTATTCCTAAATACATAGTACCTGTAAAATTAACATAACTATTTGAAAGAAAACCAAGATTAAAAAACAAGCAAAAAAGGAATATCAGGTGTATGCTTTTTATTTTAATGGGAACAAAGAAAGAAATATATCATAAAAGAGGTGACAGACTAATGAGTGTGCCACTAACCAGACAATACTGTTTACAGATAATTAATACATATGCAAACGTTCTTATGTGAAGAAGCAACAACGGAGAAACAATAGTAAAAGGAGCTTGAACATTGCGCTAAAGAACTCTGTGATCACAAAATAAATCAGACTTTTCAAAACATAAATACATGGATATGTGAGATCATTTCCTGTAATAAGCCAACAACAGAAATATAGAAATAATTGACAATGCACAATCAATGTACAAAACAGAAAGGTTGAACCCTAGGGCACACTTACTTTAGTGAAATATGAAGTTAGCCTAAAACGGAAAGAAAAATAAAAAGAAGAAAAAGAAAATGAAAACGAAGAAGAGGAGAAGAGGAAAAAGGAAAAAAGAGAAAAGGATAGAGGAGGGGAAGAGAACATCAGGAAATACGCGGTATGCTTACCTCAATGCAGTTTTGCTTCAAAAATAGTAACTGTCATGTCCATAGTTGACATAGCCCGGACGGTAATGGGTTGACCTTCAGTTGGTTATAAATATGTGGTCCAACTAGTACCAAAGAAAACATACATATGTATTTAGGGAGGAAAGTGACTCCATTCGTAAAGTCCTGAGGGTCTTTTTGGAAAATGTATGTTCCGCATAGATTGAAAGAGCTTACCTAACTACATTCCAGGATACACGTATTATTTGTACTTGGAAGGCTATGATCATACGATGCCAATGTGGCTGAATCAATAGGAGCCAAAGCAATTCTGTTATCACTGAAAAGAGAAAGAACAAATGCGAGAAGAACATTAAAGAAAGACCAGAGGAAGCAATTATTAAGTTGCCGTGAAAGCGAGTACACAGCAGGATGTATTCTCACCTGTTTGCGTCAAAGTGATACGTCCAAGCAAATGAGCATCTGTCCGGGCAAAGGTGTGCAACGTCTGACTGCTCGGGCTGACAGTGGGAAATTAAGCATTTTAAAGGGCTTTGAAACACCGCAGAGACGCCGAAGCATCAGGGGTGTGTACGGAAGTGGATCCGTACAAAAGAAAATAAAGAAGAAGAAAGAGCACTAGGATCCACGCACTGTGTCAAAGTGTGCAATACTGAATGCACAAGTACCCATGAATCAGTGCTGATAGGCTCAAGTCGGAACTTCAAGGGCATTTATGGAAATGGATCTGTGTGAAAAAAAGGGGAAAGAAAGAGAAAGAGGACTGCGATCATCGTGCTGTATCATAATGTGCATAGCCGAATGTATAAGTGCCCATGAATCAATGCTGATGGGCTATAGCAACGAAAACCTTCAAAGAGGTGAAGTTGGAGTGGGGCTAAATTAGCATAAGATTGTGAACTATCTTGTAGATACATGAAAGTGTGGATGGCAATATTGTGTCATTTGACCAGTCAATGGTACCGAAATCTATAAGGCTGTATAGCATAATGCTAACAACTTTATTATTAAACCTTCAAGGTATTTAAGAATTAGCATAACGTCTATAAGCGAGCATCTGGCTGTGTTCCTGTACTGAATAAAAGGAACCATTATGGAATAGAGAGATATTGGTATGAGATGCCACCAGGGGAAAAAAGTGGGGGGGACGAAAGGAAGAGAGAGTGAAAAAAGAAGAAGAATCGAATAACCAACTACCTACCAAATAGGGAATGCCTCATTCAGGACTTTGCTAATGGTATCTAATCGAAACATCCAGCGAGCTTCCTTGTTGGCCAAAGCTAGGTGTGGATTTGGCACATCTTTGACCACATCTATAATCCACAATAGTATGTCTTCAGTGGAGTGGCCCTTTTCCAAATAGTGACTGACCAATGGTGAAGTAATTGATTTACATCTGATACGGGACCTGTGTTCAGTTATGCGTGTGTGGACAGGGCGAGTAGTTTACACTACATCATAAGTTACATGGTAGTTTGTGGACAACATGAGATCCCCGCGGACGTCCCTGGACGTCATCATGTGACCACACCATTTGCAGACATCTTTAAATTCAATTTTTGGGAAGTCTAGGGACTTTAAAGTTCAAGCACTTTTTCCTGTACCAGAAGTCCACGGTCTTGTAACATCATTGCGATGTCCTCGGACATGTTCATTTGACTGCGCCCGTGTGGCATGATGACGTGTCTGCGGTCAGTGTTCGTGCTTCGTGGACATCTTTACATTTTATTTTTAGCCACTGTATGACTTCCAAGTTAAAACTCTGCCCTTCCACAGCTCCCAGTACCATTCTTACATAATTCCTAAACTTTTCACAACTTTTCTGCATACATTTCCTCTAAGGGGACCCACCCATTTCTGTAAGTCATTCTCAATCTGGAACACCAGCATAGGACCTCTTTATCGGGAGAGCCACAAAGCCTAAGAACGGCATCTGCAATGGCCATAACTCCTGCTCCCCAGAGGTCACCACCACCACCAGTTGGAGGAACCGGACATGGGAATAGTGGACTCGCAGCAGATGACATGCTGGAGGAAGAAGAAGATGTAGTGGAGGAAGTGCCTACTACGTCAGGTGGGCAGAAGGAGTCATGGGTGTGGAGGTTTTTCACCACCAGAGCAGAGCCAAAGGCTCAGGCTGCCTGTCTGCGCTGCACTGAGTTCATAATTGTACTCAGTCATGGCCAAAAGGGGCAGTACTCCGTTGGCACTACCTCCATGTGCTGCCACGCCTGCACCTTCCACCAGGCAGCCCTGAGAAAGGTGATTTCTTATTCAGGGAATAGGAATACCTCGGCCATTACACCCTCCTCGACCACTCCTGTCACCACTTGTTGACCCATACTTGCATGTTCAAGAGTACTTTTTACATATTGTGACATAATCATCTGCAGTGGGGAGGGAATACAAAATGCCTTTGAGGCGGCTATGAAGGTGCATGAAAAGGATAGTCCCCTACCTTCATATTTGTGCAGGCCCTGCATCTTCCTCTGTCCACCTGTCCCTCCCTTATGGTGGTTGGTGCCCCATCCCTCCTTCCCTCGCTCCCTTCCAGCTTTGCTCCCTCTTTCCCTCTGTGAAAAAGAAATCACAAAAAATCAAATAAACAAAGAAAATGTTCATCATAGAAACAACTTTCAAATTTTAAAAATATAATGAGAAAAAAACACTATTATTGACTCCATCTACTTTAAATGTATACTTACAGTAAAAAGAGTATTTAAGAATATCTAACATTTTAATTTGCATTATATTTGATGCTAATGATAATTGTAGACAATTGCATTGCAAAGAAAAGAAAAGTTGACAGTAATACATTTCTGTCCCAACCCCTTTTCTCTGCCATAAGAAATGTTAACTTAAAGTGTAACTTGCATAGGTAGTGTTTAGCCATTATTTATGGCTTTCATACTTCCCGCTCATATGACACTACCATCAAAAAATGACTCACCCCCCACCCCTTTTCGACAGTAATATAGTCTGTATGTGGACTTCTTGGAGAATTATAGGGCATGGGGGGTTAAACTCAAACTCAATTTCCTTTTTTTCGTTCTACAATGGTGTTTCGTAAAAGAACATTTTGTTTTTTTATGTACTATACAAATGCTGTGCTGTACTTATTTGTTTTTTTTAATAACTTTTACAAAAACTGCTTCAAACCTTTTTTGTGTTTTTGGTTTGCAAGTAGTATACCTATTAACATATGCTTTACTACATATGTTACCTGTTCCATTTTCATTTTTTTCACAAAAACTTTTTCAGGACGTTCAGAACATTTGAAAGAAAAATCTAATTTCCAACATCCGTTAAATGTACTCCATCTCTTGGGAAAATGTTCATGTCATCAAAATGTATATTCTCATTGTGGAAAGATGCCAATCCTATGTCACGTAAAAAAGCACATACAGCTTTATTCACATTCCGCTTCACTTTTTCAAGTTAAGGACAAACAAAGTTTGAATCTTTTCGCATTTGCCTTTGAGTTATCCGTAAAAAAATAATCTTTGAAGCTGGAAACAGTTCCATTAGTCTTTTAAACGTATCCTATCCTTCATGGCAAACTTCAACTGTACTCCAGTCACATACCCCAAACTGTTGCCTCCACAATGTACTATAATGATGTTGGATGTTTAAACCAAACCATATTCCAACACAACGTTAATAATGTCACCCAGTTTAATCCTCCATACCAGGAGACCTCCACTTCTTCAAATCCAAGATTAGCAGAGATTCCGTGGTGCTCTTTGTAAAACTTCAACAAATGTATCCACGAATCTCCCAGCATCCACACACTTTGCTTCTTCGTAGCCATATCCATTCTTCCACCACTTCACACAAGAAAGAAAACACTTGCTATGTTGTGCTCCTGCATACTACATCTCCTCCTCCACAACCAACAAACCTCATTGGCTAATCTCTGATACCAGCAGACGCTTGTGGCTGTCCGCGGTCTGCAAAGTCCTCTTTCCATGCAGGGCATCCTTAAAACACCCAGATGTCACGTGCATGTCCGCATACTGTGGCGGACGTCGAAGCCACCGTCGCAAAGGGCAGCCCTTATACCTGTTTAACTTTTATGTCTGTAACACTCCCTCATTGGCTACTTTCAAACAGTCACACATACATCCACCATCACATCCAAAAACTCTATATGTAACTCTGTCAACTCAGTGCAACACTTCAGATGTACATTTCAACTCTCAGAGTACATGTCTACTGTCATGCACAGCCTCCTGCATAATAATCTACTGTGAAAAGCTCCCACAATTCAATTTGCAGATTCACCAATATCTACAGCTAACAAGACATAGTAGAGGTATGCTTAGATTTTTAAAAGTAATTGTTTCACCATCTTTATAAATATGTATACAGGGTTACTGCCACTTACCCTGTAGTAAGCATTTCAATAAGGATATGCTCTTTTTAACAACTTATATCAAATGCCACGTACTGCATCATTCTGCACCTGCTCACATTAAGTGGCAGTTACTTACATGTAGTGCTAGCATATTGGACTTCCTCATATCAGCTGCCACTTAACAGTGTTCTACAAATCTTTTGCAAGTGCATTACCCTTACTTGTAAAACTTGCTACAAATAATGTGATTTTAAATAGGCATGTGCATTTTTTATTTTCATTAAAATGCTCTGAAAAAGAAACATTTTTAAAACAACAGCATTTATCCTTTTGTATAAAAGTAATATGTTCCAACCTTTGCTATCAAATCCCTCTTAGTGCCACCTTTCTCCAACTGCTCACATTAACTACCACTTAGTAGAATTATAATAGTGTTTCCAACTACACTGTTCTGTAAAATAAAAGGAACATTTTCATACTACTGCTGTACATACACACTGTACATTTCTTATTAAAATACAAATTAATGTAGGCATTACTAAAACCCATCAGCTTTCCTTACATCTAAATGTACAGTGCGTTACACCCAATACTACCACATTTCATGTAGTGGCACACTATTTCAGCTCATGACAAGTGCCAAGTAACACAGTGGCTACAATATTTTGCAAATGCATGTTCCTTACTTTAAAAACACACAAATATGATACACATGTCAACGTTTGTGTAAATGCTTTCCCTTTCAACAAAATCCTACTAAAAAACACAAACTTAAACACATCACTTTTCCTTACACATTTATTTATTTTTGCAGTTGTTGCAGGGCACTGAACCTTTGGGTTTCCAGGCGCTAGTTACATTGTGAGACAAAAGTAAAATACAGAGTACAGCGAAAGCAAAAAACAAACTAGAAAACATGACGTGAGGGAGGGGTGTCATGGTGTCTTAAATGGCTTGGTTCGAGGAGCAGGGGTGAAGGAGGGGGAGACAGATATCTGAATGTCTTAGTTAGTTAGCTTGGGGGATATTTCAGGTAACAATCCACATTTTTTGTTTTTTTTCTGTAGGGCTAGATGGAGGGTTCCTTTCTCAGAGTGATGGGGAGATTGTTCCAGAGCTTGGTATCCATGACAGGAAAGTTCTGTCCACCTACGGTCTTTCTGGTGAAGGTTGATACTCTGAGGAGATAGCTGTTTGTGATTCTTAGAAGGCAAAGGGGGGAGTTTTTCTACACCTTTTGTGATAGGTATGCCGGGGCAGTGTTTGTGGTGCACCTGTGTATGATGGAGAGGGTCTTGAATTTAATCCTTTCACGGATCTGGAGCCAGTGGGCGTCTTTCCTGGCCTTTGTGATGTGGTCCTGTTTGGACAAACCTGGGGCTGCTCAGAGGGTATTGTTTTGGATGGTTTGCAGCTTGCACAAGTTGCGTACGTAGGTTCCTACAAAGAGAGTGTTACAGTAATCCAGTTTGGCTCCGTTGATGGCTCTGGCTTTGGTGAGTGAGTTGGTTGTGGTGCGGAATTGCTTGCTGGCATTTCCCAACCTATACTATAACACAGCATATACTAACAACATACACTGCTGCAACTGCAAAGTTCCACGGTATTACCATTAGGCCACAGTTTGTCCTACTTTTTAAAAACATTCTTAGAGATTACAAATGAATTGCACTACAACACGTGCAGTTGCCATATAAAAAGCACCAGGACATAAATTGCTCTACTGCAAATAAAAACATGTTTCATGCATTTTTGCATTAAGGCAAACTTTGCTATCCAAACTTCACTTGTCATGGTTCAATCATTTTCTAATGTATCCACGTTTAAAAAAAAAATAAGGCAAACTTTGCTCTACTGCTAATACCGTGAATCTTTCCACTTCAACCAGTACAATGTTTATATAATCTCGCCCCAGATTGTAACTATATAGTTAACATACTTTAGCACTACACACATAACACAACTTTATTCACTCTTTTCTTTAACAATAACTGCTCCTACCTCAATAAATAACCTTTGTCACTAAAATACTTCACCATTACCACATATACCAACTACATTTCTTTTACAATTACAGGAAAAAAGAAGATTGACAAACACAGCTACTGCACAAGGAAAACTCTTGACGTCCTATAAAGTGAGTATATTATTATGACATGTATATCTCTCTAATTGAAATACCATTCTTTCACTATATCTTAGTCTAAAGTATTATTTTCTACTCAACAATATAGTATTTCACTCCTACTCATTCCATTGCAGCATTCACACTCATTCTATCCTATTTCAGCATTGCTCTTTATTCAAAACATCACCAATTCCTTATTGCCTAACAACACAAATGTCTCTCATGAACTTCTATACCAAAATTTCATTTCTTTATTCTTCCATACCCCTATCCACCTCAAGTCCTCAACTCCACTCTCCGGAAGGACCACTATTAAGAACTTCACCACTGCAAGTACATGAGCAATTATTTGACCTGACATCAGAGAATCCAAATTACTAACACACATTACCACTCATACACACTCTTCCTCACCCCTTTACAATTACACCCACACAACCCTCATACGTGTACACTAAATCACATCATTACAGCAACCACTCTTTTCCTCAACACAGCATCCTATTCCTAATTATTGAATCACACCACCACTCACATACTCACTAACACCGGTACTGCTCTACACATTCTACTATCAATATTTTATGTAAAATATAAACAAATGTCGAAGCTCTAGAAGTAGGAATGCCAATCAAACATTCTTTGATTGTACCAGTTAATGGTGTATAAAAAAAAGTGCAAAACAAATTGGCAAGAACTAGTCGAGTAAGACATGCCCTAGAATATCATAAAGAAAACAATGAATACTACAGAGATATAAACTTAGAAGAAAAGCTAAGAGAAACCACCCAAATAATCAAATGCATCAAGCCAAAGGATCTCCAATGAGCATATGGGTGAAAAGTGTAGAAGATATAAAGAAAGAGCCACACAAATTAGTGCATCCGAATATCGCTCTTTAAAAAATGTATTCTGAAGTCCTAAGATTCATACAAAATGTAAAATACATTTCCCACCTCTTGTTCGAAAGCAAACTAGCAACTCTATGTTATGGAGCTGCACACACATTACAAACAGATTCTCATTTCTTAAACATGTCAGCTACACAGCTGCTTCAAAAGATAAAAGACAAAGGCCCTCATTACAACCTCGGCGCTAAACCATGGCGCTATTAGCACCATGGTTGGTGCCGGTGTTGTAACGAGTCCGCCATGGTGGAATGGGGAAATACCGCCCCATTCCAAGGTTGGCGGGGCGGTATTTCCCCATTTCACCATGGCCCTTCCCCATTCCCAAATTTGCCCCATAGGGCTCAATGGGACTGGGGAAGGCGCTAAGTACGGTACCGCAAATTGCGGTACCGTAATTAGCACCGAGGTCCCTTTGCGGCACCCTACTTTAACGGCTGGTAAAACCAGCCGTTAAGGTCGGGTCCCGCAAAGGGACCTCGTAATCAGGTGTTAAGGGTTTAACGGCGCTGACACCTTTTACGGCGCCGTTAAACCCTTAACGCCAGGGTCGTAATGACCCCCAAAGAAAACCATTTGCAGTCAAGTATCACAAATCTCTTGACAAACACTCGTGGTACAAAGGAATACTGGTTCTGATGCTAAGTTGATGTACATTGTGTGCTAAGGAACCTAGGCCCACCCACATGGTTTGTTACTTTAAGTTGTGCAGAATATACACTGGATGACTTGCATGACTTCTTACGCACTGCAAACCAAAATAAAGATGGAATAGACATGAAAACACTAGGAAAACTCTATTCTCTTGACCATGTAAATGTTTCAAGATACTTTCAACATTGCTTCATTGCCACACTGCAAATCATATGCAATAAAACAACCCCTCCACTCAGAGAAATACAACACTTTTTGGGAGAAAAAAGAATATAAATCCAGAGGAGCACCACACATCCACATGCCTTTGTGGATAAAAGACACTCCCAAATGTGACCATGACACATTGGCCCTCATTACAAGTCAGGCGGTGGACCATGGTGCTATTAGCACCATGGTCCATGCCGGATTCCGCCATGGTGGATGGCAGAATTACCACCCCATTCCAAGGTGAGTGGGGCGGTAATTCCCCATTCACCATTTGCCCTTCCCCATTCCCATTTTTGCCCCATAGGGCATAATGGGGATGGGGAAGGCGCTAATTACGGCACCGTAAATTACAGTGCCGTAATTAGCACCAAGGTCGCTTAGCGCCTTGGACTTTAATGCCTGCAAAAAGCAGGCGTTAAAGTGTGAATCAGCCGTTAAACCCTTAACGCCTGACTTGTAACGAGGCCCATTACCTGTAATATCCCTTCAGAAACCTCACATAATGACCTACGTACAAACATCCTACACTTCCAAAAGCATAAGTGTGCCAAATACTGCCAACATCAATATAAAAACAAACATAAATACTATACCAAATGTTGATTTGGCTTCCCTAGAACAGTTTCCACCAAATGGCAACTAAATAGCTTGATGTCTTCTGTTAGACACAGTGTAAAAGGAAAGTCCCTGAAAAACACATACAATATTAAAAGAGACCAGGCATCCAAGTATATCAATGATTACAATGTGATCATTTCCCTCTTGTGGAATGCACATGAAAGATATATCATAGCCTATTTCACCAAAGCTGAGAAGCTAAAAAAACCTTTGGGATGACAAATCATTTGAAAAAACCCTGTCACAAAAATTGTACAGCTTTGGTATCAAAATGTTGTCAAATAGAGAATGTGGGTCCTACAAAGCTGCAGACTGTCTAACAGGTACACCCTTATATGGAAATTTGAAAACATTGTCTGGCTAAACCTTGGTCCAGCTTCATGATGAACAAGGGTACTAAAACCTAACCAAGAGATAGAAACAATAGCCACAAATGATCCCAACAGCCAGGGCATTAAAAAAAAAAAAAACAATTTCATTGACAGGTAGTATCCAAACAGAAGTATTGCTTTGGAAAACATGAGCTTGTACGACATAGCCAGAAACTACTCCTACACAAACAATGTTATGCCATATTAGACAACTGGCAAATATTCAGTTTCAACTTGTGAAGGGAGCCTAGAAAAACTTACCAAGCCCAGCCTAATTAATCATGTCAAGTTATCATTTAAATCTCCACAACATAGAGAACTTTATTACATGGCCCTACTGCAACTTTTCAAACCTTGGAGAAAAGAAGAATTATTAGATGACAATGATACACATGAAGCTTCATTCAAGGCAAATGAAATCACTATAACAAATGTCAATTTTAAACAATGCAAACAAATGTTGTACAATAAACACCAACAAGAGGAAGAAATTAACAATCTACTACATAAAGGCAATCCTGAAGGCAGTCAGCCTGCTCTTACAGAAAGCCAAGAACCACTTGGAGAACTAGCCATGACTGAGATAGAAAACACCTTCTATCAATCTAAACAATCTGAAGATTTGTCAGTGCTCAAATCACAGCTAAATCATGAACAACTCACCATTTACCTAGAAGTCACTGAAGAAATCGAACATAGATTTAAACATGAAACAAAAACTTGTAGCTATAAACATGCTAAACGTGTGTTCTTGTATGTAAGTGGGGAAGCTGGTTCTGGTAAACCTTCTTAATTAAAATAATCATGGCATTTCTACAAGACTTAACAAATAAAAATATTTCAGCTGTTGAAACAGTCCCCTCGGGTCTAGTTGCCTACAACATATGTGGTGTAACTTTACACCGACTACTTCTCCCCCCAGTAGAACACCACAGCAAATTAGAATACTACAAATTGTCAGCTGAAGCTGCTACTAAAGTATGCAGACTTATGCAACAAATGAGTCCTCCTGGTGGATGAAGTAAGCATAATTTCCAACCTCATGCTGTCTTTAAATAATCTCAGAATGCAAGAAGTTCTAAAAACCGACTACGAACAACTGTTTGGAGGAAAACACATTATTGTTTTTGGATACCTCTCACAATTAACACCAGTAAAAGGTCAACCCATTTTTAAAACATTAAGACACAAAAAATGCCTCAGCATCATTGGGAATTTATATCTCTGGCAACATTTTCGCTACAGAAAACAAACTCAAATCATGTGTTCCTCGGCAGATCTAACCTATGGTACATTTTAAAAAGCATTACAACTGTCTGCTTACTAAAGATGCAAAATGCATCTTAAAAACTAGAGTAATCCATGAACTGTATGGACAAAAGTCATCTGCCCTTATGTCATGGAACAATTAACTCTGCAAAATCTAAAATGCATCTGCTTAGTGCTAACGCTGTACCTAATTCAATGATACAATGTTGAAAAAAGAAATACAACCCATAGTGCATATCATCACCACAGATATACTAGAAGTGCACAACATGACAATCCTTATGTGTCAACAAGCAACAGCAGGACTAAATAGCTTAGACAAATGTATCTCCAACACAGCTGGATTAGAAAAACTATTAACTCTGTATCTAAACTGCAGAGTAATTCTAAAATCTATCCTTGATGTAGAACAAGGTTTAGTCAATGGAGCTATTGGTACAGTTGTTGTCTTCCAAATGTATCCACTTGACAACAACATTCAGTTTGTCAACATCCACTCTGACATATTTGTCAAAGTTGAAGGAATAGGTTGCACAATTGCATGCTTCCTTCTTTTCAAAGACATGTATGTATGCAGAGAACAGTTTTCTCAATCCCTTGCATATGCTGTCACTATTCACAAGCGGCAAGGTCTGACTCTGGACCATGCACTGATTGACATTGGCAGCACAGTCTTCAAAGAAGGTATGAGTTACATTGCATTTTCACGTCTCTGTACACTTGATGGTCTATTCTATTTAACTTTGATGGATAACAAGTCAATAGTGACATTCCTTGCTTCGTAGAATACAACAGGCTACATGCACTGTGCACCCTCAATCTAGATATGTAAATACCTCAAAAAACAAAACCTTTAAAAGAAATCTAATAAAAACAGAAGCTATACCTGATCTACCTGCAATACCACTAAAAAACAAACATCTGCTGGTTCATGAAATTATACAACCACAAAGCTTTTTAGTCCAAAAACAATGTGGCTTCCATCAAAAGACACAGAGACAGATGACTCTTCTCAGTAAACGATTGCAGGCCCATCAAAGCATACAGAGGCACAACTCTCTGGTCCATCAACTGGAGTAAATTGGTATGCAAATATAGCAATCAATCTTCTCTTCCAATTGCCACCAATTGTTCACAACATTTACTTTAACAGCTCGGACCAGTTGTGTATGCAAATGCTTGTCCTTCATACAAATGCCAGAAATAATTCTGACAGCACCTACAGTGTCTCACGTATAAGTCAAGAATTGGACTACTGTGCAGGAATGGTAAAATTCACCAAAAATATACAGGAAGATCCTCAAGAATTCACGTACTACAAGTACCATAAACCAAAAAAACCCTATTAATGAAATCGGATAGATTTCATAAACGTGGAGAGATACAAGCACTCTCTTCAACTATGTTTCACAAGAGAACATCCCTAATAAATGATTTGTTTATGTAGCCATAACAAAATTCTGAATGCACTCAATTTCATACGCTTCTGAAGACTGCAAATTATGGCATATTATGTTCTTTTTGCAATTCAAGAAATCGCCCCAGCATACAAATAAATTCACATGCCCAATATTTTATTTATTTATTTTATTTTGTTTATTAAATTTTTTACTCGCCCAGACCCAAAGGTATCACGGTGAATTGCAAGCATATTATCACATTTTATACAGTGTTACGATTTATAGTCATAAAAGCATTTCTTATACGATGTTACAGGCAGTGTGATCACAGATGGTTTCTATCACTAAATGCAGACCTAGTAGTGCCCACTGGACATACATATGGGCAATACAAATGGGCATACATATAGGTTAGTATTTATTCAATAGCCACATTTTCAGCGCTTTTTTGAATCCTGGTAGGGTGTCCTCGTTTTTAATACTGGTTGGTAATGAATTCCAATGCAACGGGGCTAGAACTTTGAAACTACTTCCTCCTGCTCTACTGTATTTATAGTGTGGTACTTCCAGGAGAGCCAGTTTATTGGATCTAAGTGTCCTGTAGGAGATTTTTCTCTTGATGGTGTTGTTGAGGTAACTAGGCGCTTTGTTTGTGATGCATTTGTGAACGCCACTAAGTGTTTTGAATATGATTCTAGCTTCTAGCTTCAATTGGCAGCCAATGGGTTTCTCTCCTGATGTTGGATATGTGTTCGGATTTCTTTATGCCCAGTGCCGCTCTAAGGGCTTTTTTCTGTAGTAATTGGATTTTATTAATGTTAGTTTTGGATGTTCCTAGAAAAAGGATGTTGCAATAGTCCAATTTCGTTAAGATAAGAGCTCTAGCCAAAGTAATACAGTTTGTGGGAGTAAGAAATTTGTGGCAGAGAGCGATCAGTTTGGCTGTGTATGCTGTAGAGGAGGAAAGGGCTGATATTTGTTTATGCATAGTGAGGTTGGCATCAATATATACCCCCAGAGTTTTGACCTGTTTGAGTACTGGGATCTGTGTGCCGTCAATGTTGATATGAGCATAGTCTGAATGGAAGGTACTTATTCTTTTTTGAGAGCCCACGATGAGAATTTCCGTACAAATGCTTCTAAGGTACAATGCAGATGGCACCAAAAATAACTGTAAGCCCACGAGCTTTACACACGGCCAAGAATTTCTTTGCATGAAATCATTCAAAACAGTAGGCATAATCTAGTACATTGGTGCCACACCACTTCTAGCCACTATACTGCATATGTCAAAAAAGGAAGTGGTTGGTCTCAATGTAACAACACTTCTGTTACTTCAAAACATAGGTTACCAGCAAATCAAACAAATTCCTACCTAATATTCTTGCAAATTAATTCACTAAAGTACACTACAATACACAGCAAGAATACACCAACCTGTATCTAACTACTTCAAACATATATAGAGTTACAGTACACAAATGGGTATATCATTACTTTAAATATACCCTTCATTACAACACACTTCAAACATGCCATCACGCTTATACTTACATAATACATCCATAGTACTACAATAGTACTTATAAAATCTAATAGAGTTAGAATTGGCCAACGGGTATCTAACTACTATATAGATATGCTTCATTATAACACACTTCAAACATACCAACACACTTATACTTACATAATACACCCATAGTACTACAATAGCACTTTTAAAATCCAACACAGTCAGAATATGCCAACGGGTATCTAAATACTTTAAACATACCCTTCATTACAATACACTTCAAAATGCTATCACAACACTATGTAAATGCAACAAACTGTATCTATATACCATAGGGTTTTTTCAATCCATCATGGATTTGTTTTCCCAATAGCCCAATGATTACTACATGTTAATACTCCAACAGTGTACCACACACAAATGTTGTACCAAACATAGTGCATAAAATGTAATATTCATGAGGGGCAAAAAGTAAATCTATATGTACAATTGTATGTAATTAAATGTTTCAAAGTATGCTGTTTAGCAAATTATACTTTTTTCTTTTCAGAGAAACAACCACAGATTGTAACCTTGTTACCATATTCAAATAATTACCCACACCCAGCATCAAACTCTCAGCATATTTCTGTATGCATAATTACTAAGGACAAATGATTTTATGTTTTGCCAGTGTCTACAATTCTACACTACAGCCTTCTTACACAATTCAAGTAAGCATCCATCCCCACTATCAATTTCTATCAAGATACTACTGTACATAATTACTAAGGACAAACTATTTTACCATACACAGCATCCAAAATTCTGGTAGGATTATAAATAACATATACAAGTACGTAATATCCTCCCACCATATTACAAATACTGTATACTCACCCCACAGTAGCTATAATTACTATACACATTTTACTGTGGCCATGGCCAGTATCCAGATGTCATGATCTCTGCTTCCAAAAGGTCAGGGTTTTCCCAACTCCCTTGGAAGCAGATCCATAACCCAGGTTCCGAGTGCCAACCAGTCCCAATTGGGACCTTTTGGACCCAGTCCTGGCGCCAGTGGCACCAGGCTCATAAATATGCCCAGTCCCAGCGCTGGAAGCGCCGGGCTCATAATGCTTGGGTGGACTTACCTGCAGCAGACCATGCTGCTTACTTGCCTGCCAGTTGAGTCTCTGATCCTCTTCTGTTTGGAACTACTTTTCCTGTTGGGTGGGGCAGGAGCCACTCCCTAGATTCAGAACACTGGAACTCTTCTGGAAAGCAGGAACTCTTTTCTTACCTAGGCGTGGCTGTGGAAGGAGACACCAAAGCACTACAGAAGGCTATTTAAACCACACCCGATGAATGAATCTTGCTTTGCGTTATTCTGCATCCTCAGCAGCAGAACGCTCATCGTGTCTTCTGCATCTGATCCTGGGCCTAAGGAGAAAGGCTTACCATTCTGAATCCAGTCTTCAGCAACACCTATAAAGACAAGAAAGAACAGGTTAGCATTACGGTCTTCAGTGACAGCTCTTCACTTACCTGGTCCATCGGCTGTCACCAACGCCTCGCGCT
Source organism: Ambystoma mexicanum (assembly GCF_040938575.1). Lineage (NCBI taxonomy): Eukaryota > Metazoa > Chordata > Amphibia > Caudata > Ambystomatidae > Ambystoma > Ambystoma mexicanum. The sequence continues at coordinate 679,272,447 of NC_090937.1, forward strand.
GCATTCCGGCATCTGAAAGACAAAGGCTTACCTATTCTTCGTGCGCTCCGGAGGTCTTCACACTGCATTCCGGCATCTGAAAGACAAAAGCTTACCAACTCTTCGCTCGCTCTGGAGGCCTTCGGCGCTGCATCCCGCATCTGAAAGACAAAAGAAGGTGCGTTTAAAGACATTGGGGAACTTTAATACTCACGTGCCATTACTCCTTTCCACATCTAACCCAGTGGGTATTCAGGCACCCTGCAGTAGCCCCGAACTTGTACCTGCAAAATAAAAAGACAGTTAGAGCGCATCGTGAAGCAGGCAACAAGCGCTTACTTACGTGCTTCCAGGCGCTTCTATTCATCACACGGGCTCCATCTTCAACTCACTTCAGCCCGCCATCCGCCATCGCCGGAACCCTGCAAAACAAGAGACATCACCGTTCGTGCAGTAAACGACGGACAGCAGTCCTCTGAAGTCAAGAGGCCTGCTCCCCTTATCCAGTGAAGAAACTGGTTACAGCACCCTGCCTCGAGGCAGATGGAGAGCACGGCGTTCACTTACCTAAGGTGAGAGCGTTAACCTTTGGGGTTCTACAGGAGAAGAGAAAGGGAAGAAGAGAGAGACATTCAATAACCCAGTTCATTAATCCCACATTTTCTATCTGCAGACATCTTACCCTTCGAGCCAGACATACAGTGCACAGAGGTCCAGCCCAAAGAGCCAGCCGTGTGTTACACATCACCTTTGAAGATACGGTATACGCCCAGTCAAGACCGGCGCCTCTACGGGAATCAGGTGAGCGTTACACCAGATTGATACTCCCTCTAGAGTACCTATAATTTGTATACACATATTGCTATTGCCGTGGCCAGCGTTCAGATTCTTGTGGGCATGGCATGTGACTTTCAAATAACATGACTAACTCCATTTGATTTTACTTGCAACAACTATTCAACCATGTCCCCTAAAACATACACATTGGGCCTCATTACGAATGTGGCAGAAAGGCAACAACGGCACCGGTAGTGCTACCGGCGCCATCGTTACCTCTCTGCCTCATTACGAGTTCTGCTGCCAGTGCCGGACTGCACGCGTGGACTGACCAGGCATGCAGACCGGCACCCGCGAGCAGAACCCGTGATTGCACCAGCACCGTTATTAACGGTGCAGAAGCAACCATGCTCCCCACCCCCATTCTGTCCTCTGGGACAGAATGGGGATCGGGAGGCCGCCGATACCGGCACCCGCAAATGGGTAATTACTGGCCCTTTCATTTCATAATGGGCCGGTATTGGCCTATTCGCGGGTGCCGGGGCCAGTAACGGGTTTGCCAGTAGCCGGGCCCTTAATAAGGGCATGGTTACCGCCAAACTTATAATGAGGCCCATTATCTACCATAACAACTATACTCTTCAAACTTGTATAAGCCTACCACAGGCACAACTGTGCACTTTAGCTATTGCACACCCACTTCAGGAACAACTATATTTTGATTCCAAACACACACATATTACACTCACTACTTGAGTAAAATATGTGTAAATCTATGAAAACACAGAAGCACTCCCAATCCCAATAGTGTCCGTGGACACATATCTGTGGACAAATGTTCGTGTTCGCAGCTCGGAATACAGCTGAGGACAATCGCATTTACTGCAGACTCAGTGGCACCTGCACTGCCTTTTTTACCCATAAAAAATGGCTCCATCTTAACTTCTTTCCACTCCCACACCCTTCCCAGACACTCTTTTAGCCACAAAGTAACCCCAAATGCATGTTGCATAGATTTTCCTCACTGCGCTGTCTGCGAACAAAGGTTGTGGTCCATGGATCCAATATGACGACCGTTTCAAAAAGTTTGATACAGCTCACATTTTTCAACAACCAATCAGCGTGCGCATTTGATGTCCGCGATCACCACACCACCTCCTGATTGGTCCACAGGCGTCCGCGAACACCGAACCAGTAAATCTGTGGATCAGAGGCAAATATCACTAATTTAAGTCTATTTTTGCCCATTTAAAAAAAAAAAACTACTGGATGGATTTACACCAAATTTGCAAAAGCACACTTTTGGGACCAAGCTGCCACTCCTCGTGCACGTTTGTTGCAAATCTGTCCAGCAGTTGGGTCTGTAGGCATGAGCAAAACTTTTTTTCCATTATGTCTATGAGGATTTCTAAAGTTTTGGTATCCTCATAACTCCCCCCCTGCCCCCCACCTTCATGAACCTGCACCAAACTTCAGAAAATCATTCAGAGGTGGCAGAATACTGGTCAGGCAAATTTTATGTTTATGTTTATTGAGTTTGATGAAGATTTGTCAAATGGCACCATGGTTATAAGCCACCCAAAAACTGCTCTTCCAATGCGTTGAGCAACTTAACCATAACTACAGGGGGCCGCTACCACATATTACAGGACCTCTGATAGCAGCCCGGTAGTTATGGTTAAGTTCTCAACTCATAGAAAGAGCACTTTGTGGGTGGCTTATAACTTTGCCCCCCCCGGACAAATCCTCACCAAACTTTGCAAACAAGTATATGGGCCCCTCACAATGATTCTGTGAAGTTTGGTGCAGTTTTGTCAAGGGGGGGGGGGCGAGTTATAGGCAGGTTCCCAAAATGTGTTGAAATCCTAATAGAGGTATTGTAAAAGAAATTGTGCTCGGGCCTACAGTCCAAATCGCTAGGCGGATTTGCCTAAAACTTCCGCTAGGAGTGGCTTCATTGTCCCAAAAGCGTGCTTTTGCAAATTTGGTGTCAATCCATCCAGTCATTTCTTTTTTTTTTTATATGGCTAGAAAGTAAATAAAGAAATTAGTGATATCTGTGTCTGGTGCGCTGACTCACTTCCTGATTCGGAGCCCGCAAACACCCCCTGGACCAATCAGAGTGCAGCGTGATGTTCTCTGAACATCATACGTGCCCGCTGAATGGTCAATTTAAAATACGTGCGTCAAAACATTTGAAACGAGCACCATGTTGGAGTTGTGAACAGCACCCCTACTCTGTGGACATCAAGGTAAAAACATTAAAAAACACAACAATGCACTTGTCAACCAAATGAAACAATCTCTGGGGAGATGAGGGGTGATGAGGATGGGATGGCATATGGCCTAAAAAGACAGAAATCAGGTGCTTTTTCTTCTGTGAAGTCCGTCAACATCCCAGATGTTCAGCGACATTGCTGAGATATTCGCAAACATTTCATATGTTCGGGGGCAATCCATGCCTATTTCTGCATTACCGGGTCATTGAAAAGCAGTTTTTGGATGGCTTATAACTTTTTTCCGATGCTCAATGAAACTGCCATTTTTACAATATTATTTTAGACCGGACCCTGAATGGTTCTGCAAAGTTTGGTGCTGGTTCGCCAAGAGGGGGAAGAGGAGGAGGAGGAGATGGATTAGGCACAACCATCCACCAGTGTACCAGTGCTATGCCGGGTGAGAATCCCTTGTTTTGCAGGACATCATCAGCAGGCCTTCCAATTCTTTCGATTATGCTGCCAAATCTGATGTGGAGGGCATACTGAGGGTACACCACTGAGAAGTTCTGATGCAATGGTGCTCCTTTTGTTCCATTAGGTTGCTGAGTCAGTGGAGGAGAGCCAGGAGATCCAGGCCTGATGGTAGGGAGCTCTGCGTCAATGGTGGCTTCAGTGTCTGCAAGATTGCCCTCAAACATTATGGAGCCAGCAGCGGAAGCAGGTTGTAGAATGCCAGCGAATGACAGTGCACTCACTGTGATGGGCCCGGTCTTCGGCATCCAGGCTTGGTAGGCACCTGCACACATAATGGACTTGTGCCTGCAGGGCACTCATAGTGGGAGGACAAATTGCTGCATGCCAACTGGGTGACGTCCTGCAGATGACGACCAGGGACATCCATTAACTGGCAGAAATTGTAATCTCCTCAAATGCGGCACACACTGCCAAACTCCACCTATTGTGGCAGGAGATTAGAGAGAGCATGCAACAACTGAAGCAGGCAATTCCCAATGATTGTTCAGCTTTGAGACAATACCTGCATGATGAGTTGTTGGCCTAAATGGACATTCAGTGGCAGGAGATGGGCACCTTGAGGGAAACACTGCAGGTGTAGATGTATGCCTCAAGACAATCCTAAAGTCAAGATGCAGAATCCCAGAGTCAATGACTGTCAGTCGGAGATGTTGGCCTAAAGGTAATCCCCCATCAAGACACGGAATCTCAGAGTAAATGCCTGCAGGCATATATGTTGGCCTTAAGGGAATCCTGCCATCAATACACGTATTCATTGAAGCAATCTCTGCATGATGAAAGGGTTGTCACAGTGAACATCCACCGCAAAGAGATTGTTTCTTTGAGATTAACTCTCAACATGCAGTTGGAGATGTCACAAGTCAGCATGCATAATGACCATTGGTCAATCATGACATCCAACACCAGGACCATGTAGCAACTGGGACCCTCGTGCATGCATCCCTCTCATGAGTGGCCGTAGCCTATGAGGACCATGCTTTGTCATTGCGTGCTCAGGGTGCACCCTCTCAGGATTGACCACAGGATGGGGGTTCCAGTTGAACCACTTAGGTGATGACATTGGCCATGTCCCCATATACCCTTATCCTCTTCCAAGCAGCACCCCTTCTTCATGCACCTTGATGTCCATGAGCCCATGGAGGGGGTGTGTATTTTTTACATATTTAACTTTTTAAACCCCCTCTACCCACGGTAGACAGGTTTTTCATACTAATTGTATTTGAGTTTTACCCCTGTCGAAGGTGGACTGTATTTGATTTGTATCCCATCCAAGGTGGACTATGTTTGATTTTAACCCCATCCAAGATGGACTTTTGTCATTCATTTTTATTTCTTGTCCTTGTCCAGGTTTAACTGAATTATTATAATTTATTATCATGTCAGGCCCATTGCGCTTTCAAGGGCAGTTAGTCAACTTCTCATGGTACTGGGCACATTTTCAAGCTAAGGAACTGGACTTGCGGCCATGCAAAGTGGAGTCAACTGACATTGGGCCTCATTGCAACCGTGTGTTACCAGACTGGTACAGTGCATCTTTGCAGGTGGGAGCTGTCCTGCCCACCAGGTTCAGACCTGGCGGGCGGGACGGCACCCACCTGCAGAGTCTCACGGAAGCACCGTCACCGTTATTAATGGTTCCGGTGCTTCCGTGCTCCCCATTCCCATTGAGTCCTGTGGGACTCAAATGGGAATGGGGATTTACAATCTACCGTAGCCTGACTTTCCCAGAACGCCAGGGTTGTAATCCCATAGTGTTACTGGCAAGCCAAGCGCTGGTAAAACTGGCAAGTCTGGCGGCAACCCACCGGTATGGTTACCACCAGACTTGGAATGAGGCCCATTGTCTTGTGGACTAATGTGGCAACCCACATACTGTGCACATTTCACTCCACATTGATGTGTGCATGTCCAGTCTGTCAGACTGGCTCCTTTCGCCCGTACAAACAAATGTCCAATATTATTTCAGGTATCTTCCCTCATCCAGTGCCCACACTCCCTGAGTGGACTCCACAGTACCCTATTTCTACCCAAGCCCCCATTTCCTCTGCTGGACACTGGCCCATCTAGCACCGATGCCACGGCACAGTGTTAGGTGGAGGCGGTGAGGAATTCACAGTACCACAGCTGTAATATTAGGTAAGGTTGTGCACTGTCATTCTTTATCATGGTTGGGGACTTATACATCCGATTAATGGCATGAGGTGGCACACATAGGGCTTGCATGACTGATGGTTTATGGTCATGATTGGGTGAGGGTCACTCTCACTGGAGATGTGAGTTTTCCTACACAATTGTATGTGTGCATGTCTCCTTGATCAGCTATGCAAGTGCTTTGTGTAACTGGTAACACCTCCACAACTTGCTGCTTGGAGGTAGTCCCCCGGGATGTTCCTTTGCACATGTTTTTATTGAGTGCTGATGCAGAAGCTTCTTTTTAGTGTGGCATTGCATTTATACTCCTGTAATGTCAGCCTTGCATGCCACCTCCTGCCACTGGCATGTCAAGTAGCCACTCCATTATCAGAGGTGGACTGGCCTATAGGGGCCTTGGGTATGTTCCTGGTAGGTTTCTGCACCCTGTGTCTCTTGTGTGTGGGATTTCCACATGTTCTAATAGGGAAAGGGGTGGCCTTGTTTATATTGTGTGAAATGTGGCCACTTTGAGTATTATTTCCAGAGCCTCTGTTGCTTCTCAGTCCACCTGCGCCATGATGAATGGGCATGTAACACCCAGGACTCTCACAATCCGCATGAGGAGATGATCCGGGTGAGTGACAACTATGCAGGTGTATGATGTGTTGAGTATGCAGTGCATTGCTGATGAAGTATTGCTGTGGGAGGCTGACATGTCTTTCTCAAGTGTCATGGGCTTTCTTGCTGCTGTGTTCCCATTGATGTGGTTAAGAACTGTTGATGGTAAAGGGTGAGTGACCTTACATGGGTTGTTTATTTTTGTGTATTCTGTGGTTGGCTACTTTGCTTATTGTAATATATGGGGCATTATCATGATTGGACAAGGGACATGTTGATGGTATCATAGACATGCATATGGAGGGGGTGGGGGGGCAGCTGTTGATTATTTGCAGGAGCACATACATGGCAGTGATGTGTGGAGGAGGGCAGGTCCAGCAGCAATGGTGTGGAGGGACACATCATCAAAGTGGCAGTCAGGTGAGCCTTTTTTCACTTGATGCATGCCACTCAGGGGAGCAAATGGGATGGTGTCCCTGTGCCTGGGACTGGCTTGGCTATATTCGGAATATTAGGCCTGTGACATGGCGACTTTATTTCCGCTTGCATTGACTGGTCGTTTGCACACTTTATGTGATGATATCAATGGGGCGCATTGTACTTTTCGTGTTATGGGCCACACACAGTTTGGCAGTCCAAGAGGTGTATTCACAGGGTGTTGTTATGGGCAAGCTGGATTAGCCAGATTGCATCATTGAAGGCTGTCAGGGATGCGTCTTTACTATGTGTGTTCCAGAGGGGTTGGCATACATGTGAACTAGGTTTGTACTACCTGGTTGCATGTGTCCTATACCTGTGCACTTTAGCGTTCTACGGGAATGGGTTGTGTCACTGGACGAGGGTGGAGGCCATACTGCAGCTCTACTGCTGTGCCATGACGTGTGGCAATATTATGCAGGACACAACATACCACAATGATTTTGCCTACTGTAGGAGGTGCATATACCAATATGCCACCTGAGTGGTCAAGGGAGCAGAAGCGTGGCTTGAGCACTCCGAATATGCGGTCCACTATGCCCCTAGAGACTCTGTGTGCAGCGTTGTAGTGCCCCTCACCTGGGGTGGCTGGAATCCTGATGGGTGTCAACAGGAATGGGGAGAACGGGTAGTCATGTTCCCCTACACAGCAGTAAATGGTTTTTAATTGCATGTATTATCAACTTTTGTGTTTCTGTGTGTCGTGTGACTGTTTGTGTGTGTGTGATAGATTATAATCACTCACAAGCCATCTGTTTCCAAAGGTCCCTGATGCAAGGTCCTGGAATATGGGGGAATGCCAGGAGATGTAGCTATCATGCGTGCATCCTGTGTAATTGGCATTGACATGCAGGATGTGTCCCTTCGCATCACAGATCACCTGCACATTGATGGGATGCCAATGTTTCCTGTTTTGATAAATGTGCTCTGTGTCTCTGAGGTGGGGGGGAGTTGCAGCCCTATATGGGTGTAGTCGATGGCTCCCAATACCCGGGGAAAATGTGCAAGTGCGTAGAATTTCTGACACACTCTCTACCTTGCCTGCAGTGTGCCTGGCATGCCAATGTGCCAATGCACATGTGCTAGGATTCATCGCAAGACCTGGTGGAGGCACCTTGATTGTGTTGGAACTGATATACCTTCCGCATTGGTTGTGGTATGCTGCAATCGTCTTGTGGCCAGGAAGTGTAGGGCTGATAACACTTTGATCAGGGGTGGCACAACCCGTGAGCACATGGTGGCTGATACCATGTAATTCTCCCACTTCCTGACCAGGTTTAGGATGACATGGGAAAGGAAGTGGTATGTTCCATGCTCCTCCTCGTCTGACATCCCACATAATGTTGTTCATGGATGGAATATTCTGGCCCTCCTCATGCTCTTCCACCTCCTTCCATGTATTAATATGAGTGCTAGCATTGCAGGATCCGGCATTGTGCAAATCGTATATTCATCGGGGTGGAATTGCACTGTTAAGCATCAGTAGTCTTTGCGCTTTGTGATTTGTAACAGGTAACGTGTGGTGATAAGATTGCAGAATTATCATTCTCCTTTGGAGTCAAGATGATTGTGTGATAGCTTCTGTGAATAGGGTTTACATAGCACTTGAAGGGCCATGTTTGTGGTTTGCGCGGTGCCTCGTTCCCCACACCTATGTTCTTCCTCATTTTCCTCATTCAGTGTGGATTTTGCATGTTCTGCCCCTTTCCATATTTTGCCCTGGCCTTTCCTACGCCTCCTGCTCAGAGCGCTAAGTGGAAAGGGCCAGAGCAAAGTCCAATCCCTGAAAAATAGTTTTTAGTTGGTGCAAAGTGTACTTTTACGGCGCAAAGTCACTTTGCGCCATGCTAAACATTTTGTAAATTAGGCCCTTTATGTGCTGTTTTGTTTATGTACCTGACATTTCACTCTATAAACACGCCTGGGTCTTCCAAGTCTTTAAGTGTCTGCAGTAATTTATTTCAGAGCTATTGCATTTGAAAAGTCAACAATTGGATAACTGATGAATCGAATACACTGAATAATTTTAAATATGACAGAACTACCTGAAAACTCACCGACAAAACACTATTTATTGGAAGTAATGTAAGAACATGAATGTTAATTACAAATTAATAAATAAGTAAGACAATTCAAAACGAACAATAATCTTGAATAGACAAAGCAACTGAATATCAATTCTGTTTTTAATAGGGGGCCAGTGAAGTGAGCTAGTGTAATGCCATCTCAAGCTTTCAAGCTAAGCATTAGTGTTGCTGCTTTCTCTTTTGAGCCAACTAGTCCTTTTGGATCCCCTTTTTTTCGCAGAAAAGGCAAAATTCCGATAATATTGGTGTGTTCACAATTGTTCTCCTCCTGCTCGTCCTCCAAGGTGCCACTCAATGACACATGTCCCATCCATGTATTTAAAGAGTCGGATACTGACTGGCGTGTTACCTACCACCCCGAATCCTAGGTGCTTCATTCCCCACTAAACAGCTGAGCATGACTCTCCAACATGTTGGCCTGAGATACTCAGAGCTCCTCCTGCTACGCTCCCCATTTGCCACCTGATGATACATATCTCATCCACTCCGTTCAAGGAATGGACACAGACTGGTATATCATCTACCTGTCTGAATTAAGTGTGCTTCATCCTACCAGATCAGAGCCTAATTCACCCACAAGCTGCCCTCAGGTAAATCAAAAATGATGCTTTATATATCTCCCAGACACCCAAGCCGATCTGCCTCTCACAAATTCCCTTTCCCTAAACTCTCGCCAGTTGCCACTTCTGTTGTTCACTCACTTCAATTCACTGAAAGTGTCACACAATGCAGCGTAAGCAAACACAACTCTAAATCCAACCCCAACCTGCAGAAATTTACAGTCACTCACTACATCTCTCTACCCTTCTTCCTACTCAACATATGTAAATATAATCCAGTTTATAGACTCATTCCTACATTTTCTAAGCCTGCCCACAGTTGGCTGTCACTGAAAAGACACTCCAACCATGGGTGAGCCGTTCAGCGTTGTGGTCAGACTAAAATTCTGAACTGGTGAATCAACTGTAATGCGGGTGATTGCAGGCTCTAGCAGTAATGTTGAGGCCTAATTATTTCTCTGATATGTAAATTATATGAGATTAGATGTACCCTAACCAGTTTGCAGTTTTAAGTCAAAAATGGTGGGACTACTTGATTTCTCCTGTGTGCCTCATTTGACTGTATACTTCTTTTTTGGTAAATCAAAAAAATACCTCTATTCGCACCCGGGAAAGACAGATTGACCAATTTCAATCTGCCTTTCCCAGATGTGATGGTGCATTCACCATCCGCATTGGAGAAAATCAAATGTCAAAAAGGTCAATTTTAGAATATGTTTTCCATGACCACCATCCATTTTAATTGTTGGCAGCCATTTTTTTTTCTCTAACGGGAGATGGGTCCGCGCTGAGCTCATCTTCCTTCAGACAAAAGAAAAAAGATAACTATCCGCTCCCCTGGTAAATCCTGTGGTGTGAATAGCTTTCACGCCCCAGCTGGGGAGTGAATATGGGGTTTAACGGCCCGCAGCCCCATGTCCACCTCCCAGCCGGGGTGTGAAAGCCACATTAGACATGCCTTGCCATTTTAATGGGTACTGCACTCGGAGCATGGTTCTAAGCCTAATAGTGTAAGTTTTGTGAGCAGGATATTCCACACAGTGCTGGGTCTCATGGATATCCTGGTTACTGGACAACCCATGCCCTCTGTGTAGTGGACAGCATGTGGCCACAGGCCATGCCCATTCACTCCTTTGGTCATTTCTATTAATCACAGAATAGGATCGCTCCACATAACCTATGATGAGCACACACAATGCTGGCCTTCAGACCTGTACGTAATGTAGAGAAGCACTGCCCTCAGTGTATAAAGTTGGCTATGACAAGTGCAGCACTCAGAACATTGTTTGAGCCACCCATTGCCCAGGTTAAATTTTGTCTATGATTGGTATGGTCACGGGTGGTGCCCTGAGTGTATTACAGGCATTGCTGAATGGCATGCCCAGCTCTCAGGCACCTTGGACATAGACACTGAAGATGTGAGCGAAAGTATTGTGCTTACGGTAGGGTAGGGCTCTGCGGTTAAACCAACGTTTTTGTTGATTTATCTTACATTCTATTATATTGATGTGTGCCCTCAAAAAACTGTCAGGGATTTTTTCAACAATGATGTCTGGTAGGTTGTTGTTTCTTTTCATAGTTCTCACAACACACTGTTTCGTTACATTATTTTTTTAAGAACCAAGTGCGAATCATGTTGAGGCAGAAAAACAAGCCTGTTTTACGTTATCGTGAACCTGATCTTAGAATAACAAAATGTGTGCTTTGCATAAATTAGGGATCGCACTTCTTTTCGGTTTCTCTGGTTCTGCTTTCATTGATACACTTTACCGAGTTCAACTTCCGCTCGAGTTCCAGATCTTTCCTTTGTTTTTCCGGTCTTCAGTAGCCTGGGGGATTGAACTCCCGGACAACTGCATGGAGGCAAAACCGTTTGCAAGCGATATATCACTGCAGACCAGAGGCGAGTAACATGAAACATCAAGCTGGAAGACGCAGTAAATGGAAACAGTTTTATTTTTTTTATTTTTTTATAAATGAACAAGGGTACCTGAGTGGTTAATCCAATTTAATGTAGGTAGCTCTCATGCAGCGAATGTCAAAAGGTGTTCAAATTTGATTTTGACATGTTTTTTTCTCTCATCCTGTGCCTGCAGCAAAAACCGTCTGTGAAGAAGCAACGTTTGTGTTTTCCAACGTGGAAATCGCGACAAGTTTAAGTGCAGCCGAACCTTGTTTCTAAATTATCAGCCACACATATAATTAAAATAGAAATGCTCAGACATTTTCCAAATCATTGAAGACATGGAGTTAAAAATTAAGCACATATTTGACTACGTAGTGTAAGTTAAGTCTAATTCTGTACATTAACTTGAATGGCTATCCTCTAAGAAATGTATAGTAGTTGTTAAACCATAGAGTTAAACATTGATAATTATCACAGTAGAATTAGTTTGTATTTAAGTAGCGTTATTTTAGAACAAGGGCCTCCCTTTGTGGGACAACACCATCGTTTTGCTAAATTACTTGAGGTATACAGTAGGAAAAATGGGCACAGATTTGTAAACATATTTGAGCTGGCTTCTCTCAAAACCATTGATGTGACTTTCCATGTGATAGAAGACCAATCCCACCATGGTTCATTTTAGGCGTCTGACCAAGACAACGTTTAGAACACACTGACGATATAGTGGGTAGCTGAGTTAACACTGACATATTTTGTTTGCATCCAAATGCAAATGTATGCACTGCATAATGTTTGAAGACAGAATACACTTGGATTTTGGTGAGATCACAGATTTGGCAGCTCCTCTGCAGCAGCCATTTTAATCAGTCCTTTAGCGTAACGACACTAGGCAGGAGGGTTACTCACATGTCCCGTTACAATTTGACATGTTCTTGAGCATTTATACCAAGCCATTCAACAATACAGACATACAGCTTGTCCAAACACATGTTGCAGAGCGGAAGGCTGTATCCTGAACAACAAATAGCCATGTGCATTACCGGTTGCCATAGAAATGTTCAATGGGGTAAATTTCACAATAAGTAGTTTTCTCTGCCCTGCTGGATCTGTTATTTACATGAGGTGTATATCACCTCATACATGAAACTATTTTATTATCCCCCATCTTGCACTTTTCATTCCCGGGATGTTGCAAAAGAAGGTATCTGTATTCCATGACTACTCCTTTTCCATGTGTCTGTTTTCATGGATAGCAATAGCCCTTATGGACCCACTTGATTTTTTAGTTTTCCTTGATTTTGTTTTAATGAAAATTTGAGAATGAGCTGGCATGCTAAGAATGCTGCTGCCTCTGCTGAGTGAGGGATGTCAGTGAGAATAAAGTCATCACTCTGGTGGCCTTCTACTCGGTTTATGGATGCAGGGGTTAGTGGCGAGCGAGCAGGAAACAAGGTAAGCACGGCAAGTGGGTATTTGTCAATATTATTTACTTCATAGTGGGTCAATATGTGGTGTTTGGTAAAGGCTGGCTGCTAACACTGATAATATGGATTCCTATTCGCATGTTTTGTTAATAATCTCTTATAGAGCTCAACACACGTGCAAGAAGAAACAAGGAGTTCAGAGAACAAGAACAGAAGTCATTAGAAAGGGGCGAGAGGGACATGTGGATATGTTTCGGTATTAGTTCCCCACTCTACAAGAGTTGGCCTTGGGATGGTAGCCTTTAGTCTTCATTTAAAGATGATTGTTAGAGGGGCAGTGATGCAATGTTTTACAGTCATCATTGGAGCCTTTCTACTGATAGTATCCTTGCCCTCCACTTAACACATGGATTTTGGTGGCATGTTTGTTATTTAATGCTTCCTCTGACAACATTGTTCTTCTACTCTGCTTTCTCAATTTTCTGAGATTTTGGAGGTGAAGGCGAAGAGTGCTAAAGGGAGGGGCATTTCCCCTGCCATTGTGGAAGGGGATTCTTATAATTCTGTGGCATGCTTGGTGTCAGGGATGGCTAGAGCCCCATTGGAAACATAAGAGTAGGTGTGGACAGCAGTCAGAGTGGCCAAATGGGGGAGTGGCCAAAGGGGGCAGGGGGAACACAGGCCACCCATTTTCTTTAATGATTTATTTTCCAATATGTTTCTGGAACGCACCCGAATATGAGGACGAGGAAGCAATTGAAGAGTATATGGTAGCAGTGGATCCTAAGGGTAGCCTTATCCCTAGATATTATTTATGTCGCATTCTAATATCTTTCCCAGAATTTGAATCTCTAAGGAATTTACTAACATTAAAAAAGACTGCTTTACTCAGATTATTTACTAATAATATTCACTGTTTGTTGGAGGAGGGGGAGTCATTCGCCAGTGTTTACAATTTCATTTTAAATTGTCCATTTGCTCTGTGAATATGTCCATATCCAATGACGAAGTTCTCCCCTCAGCACCAACCGACTAGAGAGACAGAGCTATTGAAAGGTCATATGTAGTGGAAAAAATGGATCTTAGGCTGGCATTGATTCTGTAAAGGTTTGAGTTGAATGTGTTTGTTTGTTTGTTTGTTTGTTTGTTTATTTGGTATAGCGCAGAACCAAACCCGAAGGGGTAGCTGGGCGCAAACAGTACAAGATTGCTTAAGAACTTAGTTACAGGAGAAATACACGTTATGCAGTTCGCAATTAAATCAAGAAAAGTGCAGTTTATACAGTTCACGTTAGATCAACGAAATAAAGAAATGCGGAACTACGGTTCAGTCTAGTTGATTGGATGTCATTCAGCTGGTTGCAGGCATCTAGTGTCTATGTGGGAGGGGGAGGTCGAGCTAAGTGTATTTGGCACGGATCCAAGTGAGGACTTTTCACCTGAAACTAGAGTAAGGTTGGTCCATTCTGAGATCCAAGGGGAGTTTGTTCCAAGTTTGCGCAGCTATGATTGGGAAACTAGAGCCGGCGGCTGTACTCTTTTTGAATCTAGGCATCACTAAGGTGAAGGCGTTGGTCAGTCTAGTGGGACGGTTAGAGGTTCTCTTGTGGATTCTGTTGGCCAGATAAGGGGGGGCAATGTTGTTGAGACATTTGGATGTGAGGGAGAGTATTTTGAGGGTGATCCTGTCTTTGATTTTTAGCCAATGGATATTTTTCCTAAAGGTGGAGATGTGGGCTCTGTTAGGAATATTTAAAGCTACTCTGATAGCGTTATTTTGGAGAGTTTATAGTTTGTCAAGGATATACTTGTTAGAGCCTGCATAAAGGGCATTGCAGTAATCCAGCTTGGATATGATGAGAGCATTGGCTAATGTGATGCAGCTGGTCTCAGTTAGAAAAGGTCTGCATGCTCGGATCAATTTGCAAGTATATGCCGTGGAGGATGCTAGCGAGTTCGTTTGCTTTTTGAAGGTGAGCGCTGAATCAAGATAGACCCCGAGGGTTTTGACTGCAGGCATCACTTTAATGACGTTATTGTCAATGTTGAATGAGGCATAGTTGGGGTCAAGTTTTTTGATAGCCAACGCTGAGCCAGTGATTAGTAGCTCCGTCTTGTCGTCGTTCAGGCAGAGGCCATGGGATGCCATCCAAGCCTGAATGAGGAGATATATCTTATTTACTAAGTCCGTGTCTTCCAAGAAGTTACCCGAAAGGGGGATTAGAATCTGAGTGTCATCTGCGTAATTAGTGTAGACAACACCCAGTCTGTCCAACTTATCAAACAGGGGCTTAGTAAAGATGTTATACATCGTCGGAGAAACACATGATCCTTGGGGAACACCGCATGAAACTTGTATGGGATCAGCGGCTGCTGAGGGTGAGAAGACTCTCATTGTCCGGTTTGCAAGGAAGGATTGTACCCAAGTTATGGCATCACTTGAGAAATGAGCGGCCGAGCTTAGGTGATTGCATAAGACTGCATGATCTACCAAGTCGAAGGCCGCGGATAGGTCAAGGAGGAGTAGCATCGCTGTTTTACCATTGTCCTTCAACTCGTCAATTTGGGTCTTGAGGTCAATCAAGGCTGTTTCAGTGCCATGAAGGGGACGGAAGCCAGATTGCCGTGATCCTAGTAAATTGTTAGTTTCTAAGTAGTCCTGGATTTGCAGGTATGCTACTCTGTCTATGATTTTAAGTAAGAAAGGGACAGTAGTGATGGGTCTGTAGTTAGTTGGTATAGCAGGGTCAAGTGTTTGTTTTTTTAGCAAGGGAAGCACCCAGGATTGTTTGAGGTTGTTCGGTACTAGATTAGACTTAAAGGATGCATTAATGATTTTTGAAATGAAGGGTGCAAGGTCTCGAGCTGCATCTTTTATAATTTGGGCCGGACAGCTGTCACCTTTACAGTTGGAGGGTTTTAGAGATAGTATGATTTTTTCTGTCTCCAATATGGATATCTTTCTGAAGCTAAATAGGTGGGGGGTGTTAGATTGGTTTGGGAGGAGCTGAGGTTGCAATATGGGTTCTGTTGGCAGGAGCAAGGAGGCTTTTTTGTTAGCAATTTTAGATTGGAGCAAGCTAATTTTATCCGCCAGGGCATTTTGTATATTAGTGCACCAGGACTTGTTTTTGGGAATGTTGTCAGGTGGGGTTATGGGTGATTCCATTTCACGGAGGATGGAAAATAGCTCCTTGGTGTCTGATTTGGCTTTAGAGATTCTGTCATTGAAGGTATTTCTTTTAGTGTTTATGATTTCCTTTTTATACTGTTTGGCAAGGGTGGCTAATTTGGTTTTGTTCTCCTCGGTGGGTGAGTGTTGCCAGATAGACTGCAACTTTCTTTTTTGGATTCTAAGGTCTTTCAGGTGTGGCGTGAACCAGTTGTTAAGGTGACAGAGTTGTTTGCTTTTGCGCAGCTTGGTGGGGGCAATCGAGTCAAGTGCCTTGAGCATAGAGCTGTTGTAAGCTTCTACCAGCGACGTAGGGTCTGTAATGTTGTCTAAGTTATTATGAGTAGGGAGAAGGTAGGGTAGGAGTTGTTCTGATGTGATGTCTTTTTTACTTCTGGTGGGAAGTGGCGGGGCCATGAGTATAGGTTTGGGCCGGATAAGGTCTAGTGAGGCATTGAATACAATTAAGTGGTGGTCAGTCCAGGATTGTGGTATTATGTTGGTAATACTGATGTTACAGTTCCGATCAGCAACCCAGTCTAAGGTTCTGCCTTTGGCATGAGTAGGAGAGGAGACTTTTTGAGATAGGGCGTAGTCATTCAGGAGTGAGGCGACAGATAGGGCATGTTTGTCGTTGCTGTCATTAAAGCCCAGGTTAAAGTCTCCCAGTAATAGTATTTGAGCGTGGTCTTTAGTATTGTTGGTTATAATGCTGGTTATGTCGTCTTCAAAGGTTCCCAGTGGTCCAGGTGGTCTGTAGATAACATGCAAGGTGAGAGTCCGGTTACAAGAGAGGTGCAATTTGGCAGTAAGGAGTTCACAAGATGAGAATATCAGGGTAGTAGCTAGTTTGATAGGTAAGGTAGCTTTGTGAATGATGGCTAGGCCGCCACCTTTAGTGTTAGGTCTATCGACTCTTAGTAGTTGGTAGCCGTCAGGTATAGCTAGCATGATGGCAGGGCCAGCTGCATCATGGAGCCATGTTTCGGTTATGACTAATAGGTCTAAGTTTTCATTGGTTAAGGTGTCCGAGATCTCGGTAGCATGGGCGACCATGGATCTTGCATTAATGAGAGATCCAATTATTGATAGGGTACTATTTGGTTGAGTCGAGGAGGGTTGTTTATTTTTGGTAGGGGCATCTCTTTGTATCAGTGGCTGATTAGTAGTTGTAGGAGCAGGGCGAGGGGTGGTGGGTTTGGGGTATTGCGAACGTTTGTTTGCTAGATCGATATAGCCTCTGTGATTGTGGTAGGAAGATGGTTCTTGAAGACAGGACAGTCTTGCCCTCAGTCTCATGTTTCTGTCCTTAGCAGGGTGTGAGTCCGCAGTTGCAAATGCCATGGTGGTAAGGAGGCTCAAAGCAATGTGTAGAGATTGGTAATAGGTGATTTTCATTCTGGAGGTGGGCAGGGATGCGAGGGTGGGCAAGTTCAGGTTCAAGCTATGGGCGTGGACTAGGTTACATGCAAAGGCGTGTAGTTAGTGGTTCGGTGCCAGAGAGGTCTGAGCAGTCTGTAAAGAGACCTGTATATTGGCTGTTAGGTGATCTAGGCGAGAACCAGGCTAGGTTCTATGTGGGCAAAGCAGTGGCAAACTAGGCAAGTGTAGAAGACTAGCTAGGTAGTGTGTCACCTAAGTATGTCAGGGCAACTCGAAGCACATTGAGGTATATAAAGTGGCTAGGGCAGTGTTATACCTAATGACAACCATGGGGCAGGGGCACAGGTCGGGGCACAAATCTGGTGAAGTACTATCTGCAACAGCACAGAATAAGGCACAGGTCAATTGTGGTCTATTGGCGACCATAAGGCACAGCACAAATTAAGGCACAAATCAGGTAAAGTCTGATGGCAACCATAGGGCACAGCACAGAATAAGGCACAAATTGGGTAAAGTCTGATGTCAGGTTAGCCTTGTGCAATAGATCTGCAGGGTCAAGTGAAAGGGTTAAGCAGCCCAGCTATCGAAGTACAGCAGGGGTTGCATAGGGGCCTTTGTTAGAGAGTGCCGAGTGAGTCTAAGGCGTGCAGTTTTCAGGGTTCCAGCTAGAGGTGCCGGAAAGGGGCCCTCGGGCTTACCGTGGTTGTGTGGGTCCGTCCTTGCAGAGGGCAGGGTTCCTTGCAGGATATCTTCGGGAGGGAGGGACAAAGGGGTAGGCTGCGCCGCGCCTCCGATGCGCCGAACAGGGCGCAAAACAGGGCCTTTGTATGGCCTTCGGATGCGCCGGCGTCTCCGCCTGCCGGCGGATGTGCAATTCAAATATTGCCGCGGTTAGCGAGGCTCAGCCTCGTTATGGCGCCGTGATGCGCCCGGCATGCCTAGATCAGGCACAGTGAAGGGACAAGGTCAGGCGAGCCCTGCACCGTGTGCCTTCGTGGATCGTAGGCGGCAGTGGTGTCTGCGATGTGGCTTCTGCGGGGGGGAGGGCTCCTGCCCTCTACCCTTGCCGTGGGGGTGCTGGAATGGGGTCCAGGGCGCAAAACAGGGCCTTTGTATGGCCTTCGGATGCGCCGGCGTCTCCGCCTGCCGGCGGATGTGCAATTCAAATATTGCTGTGTAGTTCAACAGACACAAATTCCCTTGAAGATTACAAGACAGAGTAAGATTATTATTGGGTTCTCATTTAATGATAATATGCTGTCCTCAGGAAAAGAGGTATCGACCCGAGGAATGCGTGGAGGAACAATTGCTTTTCATAGACTGAAATACAATGTGTAACCATTGTGATAGATGGTAGTTACATGCATATTTCTTTTATTTACCACCTTGAATATGAATCCATCTTTCATGTACTGAGCCACATATTTTTGTTAAATCTTAGCTCATTCGGGGCCTCTTTTATGGTAGTGAAATAGGAAAGATATTGCGCATTTGAGTTTTCAATGCCGGAATTGTCTGGAATCACTTGAATTCAGTCAAGTACAGTTCACGTATCTGTATTTTCAAGTGGAGATGCTTGCAACAAGAAGTGTATTTCTTGCCACCATCAAAGTGTGGGGCCCCTTTTATGGTAGTGAAATATGAAAAATATTGCACATTTGAGTTTTCAATGCCGGAATTGTCTGGAATCAATTGAATTCAGTCAAGTACAGTTCACGTATCTGTTTGTATTTTCAAGTGGAGATGCTTGCAACAAGAAGTGTATTTCTTGCCACCATCAAAGTGTGGGGCCCCTTTAATGGTAGTGAAATATGAAAAATAATGCACATTTGAGTTTTCAATGCCGCAATTGTCTGGAATGAATTGAATTCAGTCAAGTACAGTTCACATATCCATTTGTATTTTCAAGTGGAGGTGCTTGCAACAAGAAGTGTATTTCTTGCCACCATCAAAGTGTGGGAACAGAGCGGATAAGGGAGACTCATGCCCCATTGGCTAAGATAACGGCAAGCACACATCTGCACCTTATTCATCCATTCACATCGAATAAAAATATGTCTCAACATTGGAGTCACTGTTGAGGGAGGCCTTAGCACATATGTGTGTTTTATAATTTCATTGACCATAGAAGAAGTGTTGCTATCTTGGTATGTCATACCAGTCATCAATGTTGGCTAGCTGACAGACAGATCATGAAGTCAAATGAACTACTAGTCTGCTGGAAAGCAACAGGCATGGATGGGAGGGATGCTAAACATTGAATATCCAGATAATACGTTTCCTACAAAAGGTGGGTATGTCTTTAAATGTTTTATCTCTTCATTAAAGTACAGATCGATTGGTACGCAGTACAAACAGATATATACCCAAACACATTATTTACCTCTAGAATACATGGTTATTCCGTGAGTCATCGTGTACGGAAGTAACCAATGGAGCAATAGATATGTGTTGCTAATGGGCATACTACTAGTTGCTAGAGCAAACAGGTAAATCACTTAAATTGGCCTTTTAGGTAGCCCCTCTTAACAAATGAAAATGACACAGGGCGACTAATTTGTGCAGTTCGGAAAGCGCCTTTTAGTATCCAGATTGGCAATGAAAGGAAGTTTTTGAATGTGTTTTCCTACCCTCGACCGGCCATGTCTTTACACAGAAATAGTGCATTCAAGTAAACATGTAAAGGGGAGTGCTTAAGTGGCTTAGCAGAGCAATTTGTATTACTTGAGGGCAGTCAAACGTGAATGGAGAGGGTAGAGAGAGAAAGAGGAGTGACTAGATTGCCTGATAAAATGGCCAAGGTCCCAGGTTGATTATTCTTCTGGATGCTTCCATCTCCTTTGTCATTTGCTCATTCCTCGGCTGGAGTCACGCACGGGATGCAGAGATTTGGCAGTGAATGGTGATGTGTAAGGTTTCATCAGAATGATGTTGATGAAGGTCTTCTGTGTGTTTTCTTTTGGTGATGATTTCATGTACATATTTTGATACTTTTCTTTTACTTGTCGAGGGTCAAACTTTATTTTGAAAAAATATTTTGAGAAAGAGGGTCACATTTCATTTGTAAAGTCATTATGAGAAACAAAATACAAATGAAAGGAATACACTTCAGTTTTGAATTGATGCAAAAAAGAGAAATTAAATTTGAGTTGGGCGAAAAACAACGGATGTCCATCTTTGCATTCATTTTCTGTTCAATATTATTTGTTCAATGGTGTTCCTATACGGGAACATTGAAGAAAAGCTAATACGAATTCATGAGAAACCTCTGCTGTTAGAAATATGTGAATTTATTTTTATATATTAGTCATTCGAATAGGATAGTATCTATAGTAATGAGAAACACTGAAAATTAGAAGCATGTCAAATGACAGAAACGTATGACCTGTTTTGTAGGCAATCCCAAGCTATTCAAAAACACGGGATAGGAACACCATTGAAACTCAAAGATGGGATAATACATTTCTGTTTTGGGAGACTATGGCATATTGCATAGGAAAAAAACACTTAACAAACTAATAGAGACCAGAGGCTGACTTTTTCTGGAGCACATGGGTTGGACAGATGACCTTGCATGCACGCATTTAACTTAACCCCACATATGTTGTCGCAGCTTGAGCAATTGCTTCAGATCACACAGCCACTGCACTGACAACTTAATATATAATCAGAACTTGCCATCATAATGCATATTATCTTATGACACTCTCTATATTTGCATGCATACATGTATATCAATTTGCATCTTGATGAACAGCCCATGAAACACTTATTGTGTCCCCACCACCAGTAGTGTTGGTAGTTACATAAATAACAATATTACCTTCTATACATAACAGGAGGTCAGCACCATTTTCGGTACAAAGATATAATATACATAGACCGTGAAGCTCAAGAACAAAAATGATGCAACTATTTTGTCACAAGAAAATATAGTTTAAAGGTGATAACATATTGTCAAAATGAAGCATATCTCTTTTTTTTTTTTTTTAATTTATTATTTTTTTTTTTATAACCATGCTGGTTTTCAAATGAAGCATATTTCTAACACGAGCACCAATCCTAAAAATGCTTATTTTCCTGCACATATGATCACCATAATATGAACACTCCTGTTAACATTTATTTAAGTACCAAAGAGTTAACTAGATGATCATTATTCTAATTTCAACAGAAGCTTTTACTGTGGAGTAAGGTTTGGAGGAGTTTAAAAGTCTTCTTTGGTGTTCCCTGGCAAACTTGCTAATGAGATTGCCTCTGTTGTTCGCAAGGAGCAAAACAAATGGTTGTAATCATTTCTATTTTACATCACTTGAAAGACATCCCTAGATGCTTTGAAATGAGTGAGAGGACACGCGGAGTTTATATCTGTGTATTCAAGGATTTGTATTGATCTGCAGGGGAAGGTAAGAAGGGTAACCTATAAACTCTCTATGCAACAGCAGTTGAAATCGACATAACACAAATGTAAAATTAAATAAGAGGAATTTAGCATAGTTCATGGTTCAATGAACCATACCAGGTGATTGATTACTGGTACAGTTGTCAGATTTATGATGATCGGGATTTGGAAAGGAAGTTAAGCATGCACTTTTAATAACACAAGACCATGACCCTCATTACAAGTCAGGCGTTAAGGGTTTAACGGCGATGTCGGCGCCGTTAACCCTTAACGCCTGATTCACACTTTAACGCCTGCTTTTTGTAGGCGTTAAAGTCCAAGGCGCTAAGCGACCTTGGTGCTAATTACTGCACCGTAATTTACGGTGCCGTAATTAGCGCCTTCCCCATCCCCATTATGCCCTATGGGGCAAAAATGGGAATGGGGAAGGGCAAATGGTGAATGGGGAATTACCGCCGCACTCACCTTGGAATGGGGCGGTAATTCCGCCATCCACCATGCCGGACTCCGGCATGGACCATGGTGCTCATAGCACCATGGTCCAGCGCCGGAGTCGTAATGAGGCCCCATATGTCAGTCCAATCTATTCTTTTGCATGTCACTTGAAGGTGAACAATAATAACAATGGTGTGTGGTCTGTGTGCAGTTCGCAGCGACAGCAGGAAAATCTGAGACCGGAGACTGGCTTCTTTCTACACTTGCTGAAGACCCAACCTACTTCCTTAAAAACCATAATCCTGCACGGACCCTGCGCGGTGTGCGGGCAGTATGCAGTTCGCAGTGACAGCAGGAAACACTGAGAACGGAGACTGGAGTCTTTCTACACTTGCTGCTTGCTGCTTTGTGAAGACCCAACCAACTTCCTTAAAAGCCCTATCCCAGCACGGAGCGCGTGTGGTGTGCAGACTGTGTGCAGTTCGCAGTGACAGCAGGAAACACTGAGACTGCACACTGGAATCTTTCTAAACGTGCTGCTTGCTGCTTTGTGAAGACCCAACCAACTTCCTTAAAAGCCCTATCTCAGCACAGAGTGCGTGGTGTGCGGGCTGTTTGCAGTTTGCAGTTCGCAGCTTCGGGGGCTTCCTGACTCTGACTTCCATATCCACCCTCTTACGGCTTCTCCCCCTAATCAGGCATCTGCTTTGGAAGAGGAGACCAGTGAGTATGGGGCAGAACTACGGATTGCGGGGTGACAAAACTCTGGAAGTAAGTCCTGTACTAATGGTTTGATTGTCCCCCCGCTGACTGCAGGGCACCTCTACTGCAGTAATGCTCTGCCTTTATTTGCCTGTGAGCTGTGATTTTCCCCAGCCCCTCTGTACCCCACACTTTCTCCTTTTGCTGCATCCTGCGTTAGTCTGACCTACGCTATGGAGAAGTTTAACATAAGGCGCTGATCAGAACTGCACAGTGAAGCTTTAACAAAGGGGAAGCATGCCTGCAGTCCCACGTTTGCCTGTAAATCCGTTAAAGAAGCACCTAAAACTAAAAGGGGAAACAAGGAACGAGGCATGAGCGGCGGTGGTAACTCACGGATTTTAGGTTTTTTTGTTGGCATTGGGCAGCTGTCAACCCAATTGGCTCACATGGGAACCTCAGTGAGTTTATTAACACCTGATGCCCCAACTTGCTGTGCGAGTGACAAAAATGACGTAACTGAGCCCCCCACGCTACAGTTGAGCAAGTCTGGTGGCACCTGTGCGCACCTATCTAGCTCTTTGCAGTCCTTAGATATTAATGGCTCCCTGCTTACATTGTGCAAATCCTTACGAGGCAATTCCCAGGACACAAACAGCATGGTATGGCTTGATGCCCAATCGGAGAGTTTATCTAGCAGCCCTCACCTGGTGGCCTTGGCTGCTGACTTGTAAGCAACTACAGCCCCTAAACAGAGCCAGGATACACATTTCCATCAGTGTGACTCTCTACTGGCTGTGGAAAAAATAACTCTGTACCTAAAAACTATGAATGCAAAGTCAGAGGCATTGTTCATGCTCTCCTCTCTGGTGGCATCTGATCATCGTGGTTTGGAAAAGAAGTTGCCCACACTTCTTGAACGGGATATGCGAGGGAAGGATATAAACACCCAGCCAGTTCAAAGCCCCCTACAAAAAAGAACCAACCCAGAAGACATAGATGTTTGTTCGGTTCCCTTACCGGAAAAGACGCCCGCTCTATTACCACCCCATATGTGAGCAGTAATGTTGAACTATGGGATGGGTCAGAAACACGGATCTCTGCGTCCAGCGAGGTATCAGAGGCCTCCTGGAAATCACAAGGCTCAGTGAATATTGCTGCTTGGAATGAGGAGAATATCCTTGAAGCTGTGTTTGCAGAGCTCTCCATGATGGAGAAATGTCGCTTGGTGGTCCTAGAAAGTAACACACCCTGGAGGTCACAGACGGGGCACGTCCTTGTAAGTGTCGTGCCCCTTCCCAAGCCCCTTCCTGCCAGTGTGCCTGTATTGGCACCAATTTTGTGAAAACCTGGTGCAGTGGTACCTTTGGAAGCCAGGAAAGTTATCAGAACCCAGGCAGATGGCTCCAAATAAACTGTGATCTTGAAGGGCCGACAGGATAGGTGGGCATTACCAAAATGCCCTCTTCCCCAATGTTTTCATTCAGCAGCATTGGTGCATGGCAGAGAGCCAGTTACAAGAAAAGACCACATTAGTGTGACTAAGGACAGTCAAACTAGACATTTCCCTCTTACCATCTCTCATCCCCATTATAATAAGCCTGATGAACCAGTGCCAAAAGCATCCTACCACCAAGATACAGTGGGACATGAATGCAGGAGTTCTCGAGTGCTGGTGAGAAAGTATGCAGGTCAAGAGGGCCTTATAGTGTAACTTCTGGAACTTTACTGAAAGGCCCCATAAGGCTAGGATGCTCCGTGAAGCTGGAGGAGATGCAGCCTACGGACCATAGCCCATTTCTAAGCAGAACAACTCTCCTTCAACTTTGGGCTACCGACCATGGCTCTCTTCTATTACCTCTGTGGATATACTGCATCTCGAGCTCCCTAAATGGGGCAGTCATAGTAATTGGGTTCTGATACGCTTCTCTACTGCGACAGCTGTATTGTTACTTTGTTTAAATGTTGATGCTCTGTTATCTCTGGGGATGAGGCTTATTGTGTGTCATGAATTACAACACAATTCCTGGAATAACACTAGTCTAAGGGGGTGGGGTGTAATTAGCACTCAAAATAAAAGCCAAGATAATAAAATGTGTGTGGATAGACCATCAATTAAGCAGCCTGCTTGGGGTTCAGTTGACTGTTTATCTCCCAGATTTGAAGCAGTTTATTGGGAGTCTTTGCATGAGGAGCCAATGATGGGGTATCCTAAGAGGGGAGGGAAGTGACCCCTAAGGGCTGGAAGCTGGAATACGCAGGGGCTTGGCCATCTTACTGCCGCAGGTGGGTCCTTGCAACTTTTAAACAAGTTTGATGTTATCTTATTGAGAGAGACCTGGCTTGTCAGCCCCCTCTATGTTGAAGGGTATCATCTTTACCAATACAGAGGCATGAGAGGCCTTAAGGGTAAACCATCAGGGGGTCTTATTATTGGACTGAGCCACAAAATTAGTTCTCGATTGGTGAATGCAGCCAATTTTCATTGATTCTGCACAAGTGGTAGAACTTTCGTCTGATGTTCGACGGGAGACTTGGCAGATGTTGTTGGTGAATATTTATGCATCCCCCAGCCTTAAAAAACGTGATGAGGTCTTAGACCTCCCGGAGAATGCCCTTGCTTTTAAGACGAGGCCTCTAGGGAAATATCTAATCTTGTTGAGTGGGGACCTTAACGCTAGAAGTGTGGATGATCTAGAATGTGCTCTCATTAGGAATGTTATAGAGTGGAGTGAAATGCTGCAGGAGAAGAGTAATTACAAGGGTGATAAGTAGGTCTCAATCTTGAGAAAATGGGACCTGGTCATGATGAATGGCAGAACTAGGGGGCACACACCGGGTAGGTACACATGGGTGGGAAATGGCAGGCAGTCACCTCTAGATTATTTTTGGGGGAATAATGCCAACCTGATGGCTACCGAAGAACTTAGGGTGAACCCGAATAGTGCCAGTGACCACAATATACTTGCTCTCACCTTAGATTTGCACACCACGTTATACAATTCCTGCAGGTGTTTGTGGCTTACATCTAATCATGGTGGAAATCGTATTATTTGGTTCAATTGCCAATTGGGTAAGGTTAGGACGTTAGTAGCAGAGACGTCCAGTAGCACCATAGAGGGTTTGTGTACATGGGATAGCAATAAAATAGAACAGTGACTTAAGGACCTTGCTTCCAAATCAGGAGCCTGTCCTAAGGGCCCCCTGGTTACATGCTCTAATACGACTCATAAATTTGACCCTGCCATTCCCAATGCCAAACGAACTGTGCGCAGGAAAATTAGAGCTATGGGTCATGAGCAGTGTCCTACACCAGAACTGACTAGAAAGATGAAAGCCATAAAAAGTAACTACAGGAGCTGGCTGACGCGATGGAAGTGTTCCATCCTTAATGCACAGTGGCAAAGCATCATTAAGAACCTACGGAGAGGAAATGTTAGGAATATATGGGCTACTCTAGCTAGCGGTAGGGGGGTACCAGGAGTTAAGACTCTGAACCCTATCCAAGAAAAAGCATGGATAATGCTCGTAAGTGTATATGGTGATACTCCGGAAGAGGTTTTTGCCCCCCAATTTATGGTGGGTGGATAGGAAGTGGAGATAGAAACCATCATTGGAAAGCTTAAGACTGTGATCGCCCCTGGACCAAAGGGTCCCACAAATGCAGTCTTAAAACAAAATCCCAAGATTTGGAGGAAGAATTCTAAAAATCCTGTCCATGTCAAAGTGTGCCAAGCACAGGCGATCCCTTTTTCCTGGCAGCAGGCGGTGCTGGTGCCAGTTTATAAAAATGGGGACCACTCTCTACCGGAAAACTATTGGTTATTATCCCTCTTGGATGTAACAGGGAAACTCTTTTCCATGCTTATCTTGAAGGTACGCCAGACTTGGGTTGAAAAGTCCCAATTGTTACACTTTACACAAACAGGATTTCCCCCCGGGTGTAGCACAGTATATAATTTGAAGATTATGGACACTTTGTTCTGCAGAGCTTCTGCCCCTGGTAATTCCACGTTATATGTCATCTGTGTGGACTTCCAGGTGGCTTTCGATAGTGTCAATCAGGGAAAACTCTGGGCCTAACTTGAAAATGGGGGGTGCCCCGGGAGGCTCATCAATGTCCTAAAGGGCCTCCATTGGGGCACGAAAGTGAGGGTGCGCTTACATGACCTGGGGGGGGCATGACCAAATCGATTAGTACCCAAAGGGGGGTAAAACAGGGTTGTACCCTGGCATCTCTCCTATATAATGCATTTATGGCAGATCTCCCCCAGTGTTTTATTGCAGGAGTCCGTTGTTACCCTAGAATTGGTGATAGTCCAATACTGTGTATGCTGTATGCAGATGATTTGGTCATGTTTAATCATACATACAGGGGGGCCCATGCAATGTTTGACACTTTGGTAAAATATGCAGCCGAAAACGAGCTCAGAATCAACCTGGAAACAACCAAGGTATTGGAAGTGGCACCTAAAAAGATCAAATGGCCAAGATTCAATACTAGTTTAGGGACTCTAAAGTATGTGGAGACCTATCCTTATCTTGGCCTTGATATGAGTGCCAGTAGGTCTTATGCCCCAATAAAAGAGGCCAAGGTGACAAAGGTCGATCGATTGACATATATGGTTGCAAAATATGCTAAGCAAACAGCTGGATATTCCTTGCAAGGCATACTTTTATATACTCAGTGTTTTTGCCCTATGGTCCTGTATGGCCTAGAGGCCCTCACCATGAGAGATCTCAAATGGCTGGATGTCATTGAGGGATATTTCTGGAAAAGATTATTGAAATTACCTCAAACGACTCCAATTGAGTACCTCTTGCTGGAACTGGGACCTGTTTCCTTAAAAGGCCATCTGTTGATTAGATTCGGACTGCTACATATAAAAATGAATTCCCATCCCAAAAGCCAACTATTGGCTCTATTAAATTCTAACGGGATGTGGCCGAAGAGTAGGACCAGAATTCAATGGCAGGATTAACAAATTGTATATTAAAAAGTCTATTTAAAAGTAAAGCGCTGAAATGGGACTGGACAAATAATTATCTGCACTTATCCTCACTGAATTCCTTGAAGTACGTTTCTAATGTTATTCCCACTTTCCTTCAGCCCCAAAGATACCTGAGGCAGTGTCAAGTCCGACAATACAATACTTTTTTCTTAGGTTATGGACTAACCAATTACCACTCCGGGTTTTCCTTGTTGTAAGGGAAAACATTCCGGTAGCAGGGAGGCTTTGTCGAATTTGCATGATCCCGGTAGTATTAGAACTTGGCAAACATCTCCTCACGGAGTGTAAACTGCTGGGTCACGCATATATTAACATATTAGGCCCCTTTGTACATGAATATGAGTCCATAATGCAGGGGGACTTTTGGAATTACTGTATATACAGAGTCTGAAAGAGTGCTAATCACCTTATACCAACTATGGCGTGTTGCTGTTAAAGCAATATCAGAGTAAGTGGGGAACACGTTGATAACATACTTGTTATGATTTATTCTGTATGTTTTAAGCCTAATAAAGTTATTGTTAGTTATCCTGTGCCAGTACTAATAACTATTGTTGCCCGGCTGAACCCTGTGATAAATATTATGAATTTTATTATTATATGCTGGGATTTTACAACATATTTTTAGTATTAACCATTAAATTGAATGGTGCATCTGAGGTATGTATATACATGAATTCTAAGGATTTTCAAAGGATTTTAACGACTTGTGGGTACATTAAGTTGTTGGTGAAATTGAATAATGGAATTTTAGAACAGGATTTTATTATTATATGGAACCGGGTATGAACTACGATAGATGGTATGAAAGTTAAATATTTGTTACTACTGTAACAATTGTAACAGTATAATAAGAATAATAAATTGATGTTTTTAATGTAAATTCTTTGTAAAAGTTCTTTGAACTAAAAGAAGAAGAAGAAGAAGAAGAAGAAGAAGAAGAAGAAGAAGAAGAAGAAGAAGAAGAAGAAGAAGAAGAAGAAGAAGAAGAAGAAGAAGAAGAAGAAGAAGAAGAAGAAGAAGAAGAGCCCAAAACTGGATTTCATTTATAGTTCTAAAACCTGGGAAATGCATTATCTGCCTAAGGTTCCATCTTGAGATAGATTGATTAGTCATTTCACTAGAACAAAGGTAAGTGAGATGCAGGCTACCCCTCCCTTTAAACCACCAGGCAGACACATAGTACCCGGCATTGGATCGATCCTAGAACCTCTATGGATCTACACCAATGTATTCTTACGCCCATTCGTCAGGAAAATGAAATCCTTCATACAAGATACCATGGCAATTCTACATGTGCTAGATTCCATCAAACTAGAAGGTTATAAAATCCCCATCACATTGGATGTCGAGGACCTCTAGACGAGTATACCCCAAGGAGAGTGTATAGAACAACATTGACTTATTTCGAAAAAAAAGGGAAAATATGGCAGTTGCCACCTCATTTATTCTCGATAACACACACCTAGCACTAACCGAAAACAACTTCTTGTATTAAGACAAGTTCTACAAACTAATATACAGAACTAGCATAGGGGCCACTTTTGCCACATATATGGCCAACCTTTATATGGACAACCTAGAAAAAAACGATCTACAGTGACAATAATCCTTTTGCTACCAATCTGAAATGTGGGCACCGTTACATCAACAACATTTTCCTGATCTGGAGGGGCCCTTTGGACCAACTGCAACTCTTTCATGCATGGTTAAACATACACAATCTATCCATCAAATTCACCATGCACTATGATTATGTCCATATCCCTTTCCTGGATTTAGACATTTACAAAATAAAACAGAACTCAATTGTCACCACACTGTACAGAAAACAATCAGACAAACACCAGTTTTTATCCATTGGCGCTACGAGAGGAGGCAATTTTTATGTCTACGCAGAAACCGCACCACTCTGCCTGAATACGATAAAAACAGCGAAGACCTAAGTAATCATCTTACCACGCGTGGCTAACCATCGCAACTGATATGCAACGCATGCAAGACAGCTAGAAATAGCAACAGACAAACATGTCTCACAAAACAAACTTTAGACCAACAATCATACAGAATAACATGTGTCATCACCTACTCTCCTTTAATCAATCACTTAAGAAGGACCATCTTGCTCCATTGGGACATTCTGAAAACAGACACCTTTCAACCAGTCAAACCACGGTTCACATTCAAGCGTAGCAAGAACCTTAAAGATTGCCTAGTCCATACTTATCCTGCACCACAAATAAATAAAAAAACACCTTGAACCTTTTGAATTTACCCACAGTGGTGGGACATTTTAAATGTGGAAAATGCTCCGTATGTGCCCTGATGAAAGATCTAAAGGAAATAGACCTCTATGGACGACAGTGGAAATATAAAACCTTCACCAACTGTCAAAGCAAGTGGACCATATATGGGATCAAATGCCCCTCTGGACTATTATACATTGGCAAA
Organism: Ambystoma mexicanum; assembly: GCF_040938575.1. Taxonomy (NCBI): domain Eukaryota; kingdom Metazoa; phylum Chordata; class Amphibia; order Caudata; family Ambystomatidae; genus Ambystoma; species Ambystoma mexicanum. The sequence goes on from NC_090937.1 coordinate 679,302,718, forward strand.
TGCAAGAGAGAAACAACACAAGGCATCTGTGAGCACAGGTTGTGTCTCAAAAATCAGATAGATGACAAACCCATGGTGGCCCACTTTAAAGCCATAAACCATAAGCATACAGATATATACTGGTTTATCATCCAGACAGTAACCAACAGACCCAGAGGAGGTGACCGCGACCTAGCCCTGAGAAGATTGGAACAAAAATGTATGTACCGCCTTTAGGAAAGGATTGAATGTAGCAATTGAGTGGAATCTCTTCTTCAATTGAGGCCCACATCAACATCACAGACAACCTTAGACCCAATCTCCAAAAGACACAGCTTGGGTCCTTAAGTGTGACTTTACACTGTGCATACTAACACACACCCTGAAATTAGGCACTATAAGACTGCACCAGTGTGAAACAGGGGCAAGTTAATTACTAAAAATTGCCTTTTTTTCGTTAGCACGATACAAGCCGGATTCTTGTGTAATTGTTTGGTTTAAATCAACACTAGAATTTAACTATCTTTAGACTGCGTTCCCATTAGCAGACTAAACAAGACACCACTGCAGCTTAATTACTTAACACCTTTTGCCAGTGGTCCCAGTTCATTAACAACTGCCAATAGTCTACTTTACAGCAACACAGAGCCGCATTAATGTCATGCCACTCTGCTTGCTAAGCTAAGCTGCACGACAGCATACAACGCCAGCATCCTATAATAAGAGCCCAAAATGTGACGAGCCCTCCGCTCGACTACGCACATGCACTAAGCAGTTCTGATGAGTGAAGGGAGAAATGACAAGCGGTCCCCGATAAATAATCAAGTATGCCCGGTGACATTAACATACAGCAAAAATCAAGACCGATTGATTAAATAAATAATATTGGGCCAACGACAGACCCTGTAAGCCCACAGATCAGTTGAAGATGTACTGCGAGCCCCGCAGTCACCATTGCCTAGCAACGCCCGCATACAAATCAATAGTAATTCTCAGATAGAATTCCTAACGAAACACAGCAGGAGTCTATTCAGGACCTTGTAAGCCCACAGTTTACCTGAAGGCGCACTGCGAGCCCCGCGGACGTTGTTATGCATTGCCTGTATATAATCAATAATAGCGCACAGATAGTGTTCCTAATGAAATGCAGCACTAGTCTATACTGTGCCAAACACGGACGAAGCAGCTCCCCCTGACATTCTCATGAGTATGACACTAAACTCGAACTGATAAATTAGTCCAGAGCAACCAAGCGCAACTATATGCGCCATCATGCATTTAAATTTATTTACATGCAGCAGTCCGAGAAATTATGTCAAAACATGTTTTATTACGTGCCGCACAAATCCACATCTTGATAGGCCTACAGTTCTAACCCACAGAAGTGTTGGCGGCCTGTATGCAGAAGCAGATGCCAACATTTTACCAGAGAACACACCTACAACAATTAAAGGTTGGCATAGGTCTGTAATGTACCTTACATCAGTTGTAAAAATTACTTGCGAATGATGAGGCACCTCCACCCTCTTCTGTTCCTCCATACAGCACTGAGTGGCCTGGAAACATGCACTAATACTGTATCCAAGACATCCTTAATAAGAAAACTGCCCAAGACACCAGAAGCCACCACCAGGTATGTGGTGCACCCCACATACAAGGTCCCAGGCTTTTGGACCCAGTCAGGTATACGACATCTCAACATCATCATTTTTTATTTTGTTTTTATAGAAATAAAAATGGTGTGGTCCCCGACTCAACGATGGACCCAGAAAGTGTTTTTTTTACTTTTACCAGTCCTGAGGAAACCACGAGAGATAGAACACATATGAAACATCTGTAATGGTTTTGCAGACATCCCCGTGCTGGAAACACCAAATGTGTCGACTTACATGAGTGTATTGAAATAATACAACACACTACGTCACTTTGTATTAACCTCACAAAACTGATGTTTGTTCAGCCTAAAAGTATTTATATGAGTTGTATACATCAGAACTGTTGGTAGACTTTGTTCTACTTGTTTTAATTTACACTATATGATGAATAAACCTTTGTTTTACAAGTTTGAGATAATTACTAGTTATATGAAGACAGACTAATTAATACGTCCAGACTACTGAGGTTCACCACCAATACCTAATAGTGTCAAAGGGAGGGGTAGCCTGCATCTCACTTACCTTTGTTCTAACAGATTTTTCCCTCACGATACAGGCCCCCCGAAAATAAAAACGAGGGCATCTACCCCTTATCCATATTAGTCATTTGACTGCCAAATGGATGGCTCATTATGTATCTATTAAGGGAAAAGAAACACATTTGTTTCAATTGAAATTAATTCAGTTGACTTTTACTTTGTGGAAAAATGAAGGCAGACATGCTTTAATTTAGCCACACTACTATTGTTCAATCAGAATTTCCTGGCTGTTTTCTTAACACTTATAGGGTGCAGCACGGTTCCTACTGTGTTTTGTTGCTGGTTTAAGTAGGCAGACCTTTTTATCAACATGAAGAAGAGACATCTCCCAATAAGTAGTCTAGTGTTTGTTTCCCCTTTGCAGTGGGGTAAGGGTAGCCCTCTGATACTGAGGTATTAACCCCTGCAAAGTGCCTACTATCAGCTTTGGCCACTTGCTAGGTTTTTGCACTGTGTACAATTGCACAACACAGGCTGAAACACGTCACAGGCCATGTCATTAACATGGAACAGAATCCTCTTTCTAATATTCTCCCCAATGTATGTTGCATACATATTGTACAAACTATATAAAATATGTAGTGACTTCCTCTAATAGGAGCCTATATATATATGTGGCTAACATGGATACACGATTTGCTTGATGCAAGTATATGGTAATATTAGGCTACATTACATTACATTAACATTCTTTTTTGTATACTTCACTTTAGGCAAATATTTAAGATCATGGACAACTGCTGCAACAGGATGACATGTTTGGTATCTAAAGGCTTCCTGTTGTGTGTTCTGAATATCAACATAGGTTTCATCTACAATACTCACTGGGCTCTGGGCTGGAAGCAGAGAATTGACTGTACTCTACCTCCCCCGAATCTATCTCACCCCACACGCGCACCCTACCCCATCTACCCTACAAAGACAAGTTATAATAATATCTTAGGACAGTGCAGGTTGTTGTACTTGGGAAATGGTACCTGCAGAGGTAATAACTTCACTACTCTAACCTTCATTCTGCCTTACGAAGACAGCCATGTGGTCTTGAAAGATAGCAGACACACATATGGAGTTAGCCTAATGAGTGAAACCTATATATCAGATACTATTAGGCAGTCAATAAGAGTTTGGCAGTATTCCAGCCATTAATCCACTGATATACCGCCAAACTCAATTTAAGTTACGGCCACTTGGTCCTGTGGAGTCCACAGCATTACAAGTGGTGGTAATTCCCAATTTTTGAGTTCAAAGGACTCCATGGGGAGTTTTGGCAGATTTACTGCTGGTAGAATTACTGTGTGGTAAATCTGCCGATTCTTGGAAGTAAAGTGGAGGATTTACCTCCAGCAACAAGCTGTAGAAGAATCAGCCACTTTTCCTTTGAAAAGCAAATAATTTACCGCATAGTAATTGTGCCAGCAGTAAATCCACCAACAATTATAACTTGGAAGTGTGAGAAAGTGGTGGTAACGGAATTGCAACCACGTTTTTCCTGCACAACCAAACTTGTAATGATGCCCAATGTCTTTATTGATGTTTTTTGTTTAAAAACCTGCACTCACACCCTCTACTCACCCCATTCACTGACTGTACCGCACTCCACTCTGCCCTACCTCCTCCATTCTACTGCACCCCACTTACTCAGTCTTCCTCTCTCTACTCACTCACCCTACTTAACCTCATTCACCCACTCTACCTTACCACACTCATCTACTCTAACTCACCAACTCTAACTTGCCCCACTAACCCTCTTTACTGCACCCCACCAAAGACATGCCTTCCTAATACTTGAAATGCTATGCCCTATGATCCGCAATGTCATTAAGGATACTTGTGTGGGCCACATGAAAGTCTGGAAAGAGACAATAGAAGTCTTCAAGCATTACCTGTTCTCTGAAGAGACTACACTTGCCCTAATAACATTCTATCAGATGGCATTCAGGAGGAAATCAATCCTTGCAAGCACGCCGCTAGGCAAATGTCAATGTTCATGTCTGGGCTGTATCTCCAAGAAGAGCCCAAGACCTGAAGATTTATTTTGCTGGCATAATGGATACAAGCCACTTTAAGGAGATCAGGGAATGTGCATAGAGGTCCCCCTGAGCATTGTTCAAGATAATGACCCCAAGAACTCCTCTGCAGCTGCCTTTATTGGCAGAACAGGGGCTCACTCGGGTTTGAACATTCCCAGATTTTCTTGAAATAAATCTGATTGCTTGCTCTGGGCAAAACGATACTGGTACCTGATATGTGCCCACCAATACAGCCGCACTTTTCTAGGGCATTGTGATGAATCAATAATGAGTCCTCCCAGAAACCTGGCCTGGGAACCTTCTCATGTGCCCAGGGAAAGGCAGACACTGCATGATCCCGACCCTGGGGATGGAGTACTGTGGCAGGATCACATGGGGGGGGACAGGTCAGGAAGACCGGGAACCCCCACCCTGTTTAACTTTCCCCATAATCAAACACTTTTGATGGCTGTTTGCCAAACTACAGAAGTTAAAAGAACTAACTATGTTGTTGGGGACTACGAGTCCAATAATCCCAGGAGTACTGGGATGAGGAAGCAGACTGAAGAGGCATGCTATAGCAGCAGTCATGCAATTAAGCCGAACAGCCCTCACATGAAGAAAATGGGAGGCATAAAAGACCCCCTCTGGTGCAGGCAATTAGGAGGATCTGGACCTGTGCCTGGAGTGCATGCTGTAGTGGCAGATGCAGAAAGTAGAAGACACAGTGTTGGAAATCCAGCCAAACATTGGCGAACCAAAGTGAGGCCTGAATGTTGATGCAGCCAATTTCACCTGCTTGTTCTGTGAGGGTCCTGTTCCCGCCTTACTCTGAGTTGCAGAGGATGCGCAGTGGAAGGCATGCAGGAAGGATGCCTTTTCCCATATGAGCCTGTGTGTGGAGATTGCCGCGCCAGAAGTGTGTCGGAGACTGAGGAGAGGAGCTGCAAGGGGGGTCGTGGGTCTTAGGAGCGAGTGAGGCTCCTTTGCCGAGTGGCCCGTACTGAGACACTTTCAACAAAGAAGTGTGTGGGTCCCTGTGAAGCCAGAAGCAGTAGAAGTTGTGCCTTAAGTCATGGAAGTTGTGCAACCTGCAGAACAAGGAATACAGAAGCCAGGGAGTCAAACCTGGCATTGTGATTCCTTGCCCGATCACTGCCGGCAACAGTAACCAGTCCTATCTTCACTTGCATATAAGAAGAAGCGAGCTGAAGTGGTGCATTAAACTTTTGATAATGGGAAATGTAACACTTGCGTGTGAACGAGCATTGTCCCAAACACTTGCGTACCAGTGAAAAGTATTATACATTGTACAACTCTGAAACATAGTGGAGGAGCAATGGCGTGTGACTAAAAATTATTCTCATTTGTAGGTTAACTTGAGAATCCATTGTTAAACCGAAAGCATTGTAACACTGAAGTAGTAGAAGCGTCTATTCTTTACTGTGAAACAAAAGAATAGACTGCTTATAAAGAAATGTTAAGTGGCTAAACATTGTATCTGCAATTGAAGAGAAGAGAGAGCAAGCATTACCCAAGACAAGAGTATTACCCTATTAAGATTGAAAGCAGCCTTTCTAAAAGCCAGAACACAATCCAACCAAGACTGTGAGCCCAATAGAAGTTTAACATTGCCTAAGATACAAGTGTGCAAGCATTACCTGGAGACAATCGAGTGGCACCAAGGCATCTGGGTAATTATTTCGGCTAACAGTTGGCAGAGAGATGAAGGCAAAGTTGGGGAAGGGAAAGTTGCTGCTCATGAATATTATTTGAAGTTGACACAATATATATTGCCGGAGACTTTAAGCAACAGAGAGAAGTGTGTCTTACAGGCAAACTTAAGTTGATTTTGTGGCAGACAGACAAGAGATGCAAAGAGGCTGCCCCCTTTGAAGAGAGATATTCAGAGGAAGAGTCCCTTGTTTGCTGGAAGGTGCTGAATTGCCTTAACCTATCACATGGTAAACATTAGCACCCGGGTGGGGTGAGCCAGCCAATAGGGTGGCTAGGACCACGGGCTTCAACCACCGGTACAAGACCAAGTTCCAAGCCACTTGAGGGTGGCTCCACCTGCCGCCATCCTCCCCCACCCCCCCCCGTTTAATTTGAATTATTTGTACCCCCCCACTTATCTTATTTCACCTGTGGTGGCCATCACCGCCGCAGCTGCACCTTCCTTTCAGCGTCACACGGCTGCGATGGAAAGGGAAGAGCGCCTCTGTACGGAGCCCGCCTTCCCATACCAGGTGGCCGTCTTTTTAAAGGATTATTCTTTGTTGAATGGGAACTTTTTGTTTAGCACCCTGGGTTGCCAAAGTGGCAACCTGGGCTGCTAACGGCGTTATGTACCCATTCCATGGGCCACACCCAGGGGTTAACGGCCCTGGGCCCAGGTTAACTAGGATCGCAGGCCGTTACCCCCGGTGTTGCCCATGGAACAGGTACATAATGCCACATTAGCAGAAGTTAAGTTATTGAAGAAGAAGCAGCAGCACTGTGAAGTCATCCTGACAAAGATACCTACTGTGAATCCTAATCTTGTAACTAATGACATACTAACTATTAACCCAGAACTGTGTTTCACTGACAGTTGTACAAATTGCATTTTCTGTGAACTGTGACAAGTCTTCTTGGATTATTGGAAGTGGTGGCAAAGCATTGTGGCTGGGAATACCAATGGTGCTGTTCTGAGGAAGTGGAAAGTTCATATTTCAATCAGGAAAAAAAGGTTTTGCTGTTGTTGGAACTTTGGTTAACAAAACTTTCCCTTGGCATTGAAACATCAAGAACTGATCTGAGACTATGTTACCTAAAGGGATTTCCTTGTTGCTTTTCTTTTGTTGAACATTGAAGTAGAATTTGCCTGGAATCCTGGCGAAGGGAACTCGCTCAGGTTCTTGAGAGGTTATCAATAGACTGTGAATGTTATTTGAACTGTCATATATTTGTCTTTGTTTTGTATTTGATGTTTAGTGTGAGGGACAGACATCCTGTTAGCGTGTTTCCCTTTAGTTTTGATTAGGCATGGAAATCCTCAGCAGAGTAGGGTTAATGAGGCACTTAATATAATTTTTACTTTGATAAAATAGCCTGTTTTGAACAATCATCAAACAGTTGTCTGCCTCGCCTTGACCCCTCACAGCATCTAAAGGTTTAGGTGGCATGTCCTGTGAGGAAGTGCCATCTGGCAAGGGTGCAAAGCCCTGGCTTTTTTTATTATTACCAAATAGAATGATGATGGTAATTCCATTTCCAAAAGGGGTAATCTGCCAACCAGATTCCCCGTTTCCGTCAGCTCCAGGCCAAAAGCATAGTGCACTTGTGCCCTGCTGCAACAGTACCCTGATCGTGGCACTCACCCTACTTGTGGCACAGATCAGGTTCCAAGGTCACAAGATTCCCACTTGACAGCCGCAGAGACATCCAAGTCCCTGCGGTGCAGAGGCGGCACTTATGGTAAGCCCCCTGTACCCAACACTATGATGATCATGAGCCGCACATGCTGGTGACAGGGTAAACTCTACATAAAAGCTACCCTGGAAGCTGGAAGCTTGCCGGCTCCCCGACTCAAATGTTATGGTCAAGAAAACTAGAGGGATGTGTTTACCTATCTTCTGGAACAAGAGTTATCAATCTTTTTGCTGAAGGCTACATTTGAATTCAAGGAAGGTTTTCACTGCTAGATGGGAAAGTGGAGTGGTTGGGACTCATAATCAGGTAACAAAGCTTTCACCCCTGAAGAAGAATCTGCGATCCGAAATGTGCTGGGTAACTTTAGTATGGACAAGTTTAAGATAAAAGCTCTTTCATCTATCTGGAATTGTCCTTGTATGTAAATGGGAGATTTTGTAGTATTTTAGATGACTTATTATCATCTGTAACTTACTTATATGAACACCCTGCAAGAGGGATATATTGTTTGAAGGAGCATAAGGATGTATTTCACTGTGAATTTGTGTTGAATTAATTGATTTTCTATTAATCTTTTTTAGTTGAAATTAAATTATACCTATTAATTTACAACCATGCTGTCTATTAATTTCCATACATTAAATATGTGAAATATATGTCTGCACAGATATTTGTTATCTTTTTACCTATATGTGTGCTTGTGGTTTTCTCATTAGGCCTTTATGAGCCTCTGTGTTTCATATTTCTGTCCTGTCTCTAAGGACTTTACCCTGAGCACCTAAAGCGAGTGAATGTATTGATTTTATTTTGTTTTCTGTAAATTGTTGTGCATTCCCAAATTGGTATATATTTTTGTACTCAGGGGGGGGCGTCGATGCAGTACTGCTTCTCAAATCCACAACACACGTCACTGCCCTGTTCCCAAGGCGAGCGCACTGAACTTTGCTGAGTCTGTTTTTCTAGTAAGTCTTGCAGGAGCTTCAGAAATGTCATTATTTCTTTATGACTTAATGAGTGGAAACACAGCATTTGCAAAAAATGTAACTCATCCTACTGAGAAAATAAGAAGTGCAACTCATTTTATGACACAGTCCTTCTGTCTCATTTTCATTCATTCCATTTCCACTCCTGTGGAATCAGACATGCACTTAAAGGAACACATGTTACAAATCCTTACATGTTGATGAATAGAAATACACAGCTATACAGGAAGAACATATAGCTAGATGTAGATACACCCGCCCCCCTCTTCATCTCCCCCCGCATTGTGGTTCAAGCTCTAGTCCTAGAGAAGGGCTGATGGTTTGACAGGCTGATGCACAGACTTCTTTATTTTGCTTAAATGAACATGTTTCTGAGTTGCCTGCTTTGTGTGAGACCACCAGTTTGACACACTTAGACAAGCTACATGCCCTCTTAGGCTATTGTTTGTGGACACAAAGGTCAGCATTAACAGGGTTGAAAAGATCATGTCGACTTCAAGGGATGACATTTTGAACTTTATATTGATATGAAATGATATGATATGGCATTTATAACGCGCCTGTACACAAGAGTTTCAAGGCGCGAGTGTTGTCACTCTGCTCCAGGATGAAATGGAAAGCCTTGTGCTAATTAGGTGTGATGGTAGGTAGTGCAAATCTTGATTTTATCAAGCATATGCATATGCTACCCAGAAATAATTCATAGATTATGCAACCTACATCTCATCATTGCTTTCACAAGTGTCATGTTTAAAGTGCTACATGAACTTGAATTGTTCAGACACTTGGGGCCTGATTTACAAACGCGTTTTTTTCTACAGGAAAAGCCCATTCAAAAACGCTTTGTAAATAAGGCCCATACAGGGTAATTCATAGATTTTCGCAGAAAAGTGTCACAAGCGGCTGGCGCAGAGTGTCCGCGTGCGATTGTCTGCGCCAGGCACGTGCGCAAAAACCGATTTCCGCGCACAGCGTATTCATGGATTTTAGGCTCCCAAACCAGCCGTGGCGCAGAGTATCGCAGCGACCCTGCAGCAGCGCCAGTAACGCCGCCAAGAACGCCCTCGCGCAAGGAAAAGCCATCAAAATTGCTAAATCATCGCAAAGGGCTGCGCAAACCCTGGACCAGTTTACAGGGCTGCGCAAACCCTGGACCAGTTTACAGGGCTGCCAAACAAGGAACGCAAAGCGGGTAACGTGCATATCAGGTGTACGCGGGAAGTTATACACGCGATTAGCCAGGGTACGTGTATTACAGGGGTACGCGGGAAGTTTTACACGTGATTCGGCTGGGTACGTGTATTACAGGGGTGCGCGGGAAGTTCCACATGCGAATAGCCTGGGCGCGTGTATTTCAGGGGTGCGCGGGAAGTTCCACACGCGAATAGCCTGGGCGCGTGTATTTCAGGGGTGCGCGGGAAGTTCCACACGCGAATAGCCTGGGCGCGTGTATTACAGGGGTGCGCAGGAAGTTTTACACGCGATTTCAGCAGGGTACGTGTATTACAGGGGTGTGCGGGAATTCTCACATGCGATTTGGCCAGGTACGTGTATTACAGGGGTGCGCAGGAATGCTCACACGCGATTTAGCTTGGTACGTGTATTACAGGGGTGCGTGGGAAGTTACACACGCGATTAGGCTGGGTGGGTCCTCACAGGTGTTCCCTGTACACCCTCGGCGGCCCCTGCAGGCAGCCCACAAAACAGGGGACTACCCTGCACACCTGCTCATGTCCCCCTGCACCCCCACCCCCCAGCAGTGCAGGGGCACCCTCCACCAGGCCCCCACTCATGTCTCCCACCACCCCCACCCCCCAGCAGTGCAGGGGCAGCCCCCACCAGGCCCCCACTCATGTCTCCCACCACCCCCACCCCCCCAGCCACCAGGGGCACCCTCCACCAGGCCCCCACTCATGTCTCCCAGCGTGCTACGTGTATTTCAGGGGTGCGCGGGAAGTTCCACACGCGAATAGCCTGGGCGCGTGTATTTCAGGGGTGCGCGGGAAGTTCCACACGCGAATAGCCTGGGCGCGTGTATTTCAGGGGTGCGCGGGAAGTTCCACACGCGAATAGCCTGGGCGCGTGTATTTCAGGGGTGCGCGGGAAGTTTTACACGCGATTTCAGCAGGGTACGTGTATTTCAGGGGTGCGCGTGAAGTTCCACACGCGAATAGCCTGGGCGCGTGTATTTCAGGGGTGTGCGGGAATTTCCACACGCGAATAGCCTGGGCGCCTGTATTTCAGGGTTGCGCGGGAAGTTTTACACGCGATTTCAGCAGGGTACGTGTATTTCAGGGGTGCGCGGGAAGTTCCACACGCGAATAGCCTGGGCGCGTGTATTTCAGGGGTGCGCGGGAAGTTTTGCACGCGATTTCAGCAGGGTACGTGTATTTCAGGGGTGCGCGGGAAGTTCCACACGCGAATAGCCTGGGCGCGTGTATTTCAGAGGTGCGCGGGAAGTTCCACACGCGAATAGCCTGGGCGCGTGTATTTCAGGGGTGCGCGGGAAGTTCCACACGCGAATAGCCTGGGCGCGTGTATTTCAGGGGTGCGCGGGAAGTTCCACACGCGAATAGCCTGGGCGCGTGTATGTCAGGGGTGCGCGGGAAGTTCCACACGCGAATAGCCTGGGCGCGTGTATTTCAGGGGTGCGCGGGAAGTTTCACACGCGATTTCAGCAGGGTACGTGTATTTCAGGGGTGCGCGGGAAGTTCCACACGCGAATAGCCTGGGCGCGTGTATTTCAGGGGTGCGCGGGAAGTTCCACACGCGAATAGCCTGGGCGCGTGTATTTCAGGGGTGCGCGGGAAGTTCCACACGCAAATAGCCTGGGCGCGTGTATTTCAGGGGTGCGCGGGAAGTTTTACACGCGATTTCAGCAGGGTACGTGTATTTCAGGGGTGCGCGGGAATTCTCACACGCGATTTGGCTTGGTACGTGTATTACAGGGGTGCGTGGGAAGTTACACACGCGATTAGGCTGGGTGGGTCCTCACAGGTGTTCCCTGTACACCCTTGACGGCCCCTGCAGGCAGTCCACAAAACAGGGGACTACCCTGCACACCTGCTCATGTCCCCCTGCACCCCCACCCCCCAGCAGTGCAGGGGCAGCCTCCACCAGGCCCCCACCCATGTCTCCCACCACCCCCACCCCCCAGCAGTGCAGGGGCAGCCTCCACCAGGCCCACACTCATGTCCCCTATCACCCCCACCCCCCCCCGCCACCAGGGGCACCCTCCACCAGGCCCCCATCCATGTGTCCCACCACCCCCACCCCCCAGCAGTGCAGGGGCAGCCTCCACCAGGCCCCCACCCATGTCTCCCACCACCCCCACCCCCCAGCAGTGCAGGGGCAGCAGGCAGTCAGGCAGCAGCAGATGGCAGGTGGGAGCGTGCTCGGGGCTCTGGGGGGCAGTACTTCGGCCTTCCGGGCAGGAGCGTGGTATTCCGTGTGCTTACGCGTGGCCAGCTTGGTACGGAGTGATTTGGCACGTGAAAATCCTGCACGTCAGCGTGAAAACCGAGGAAAGGCCCTCAGCGCGTAAGCGCGTCTGTGACGTGACCCGCACGGGTGTTTCCCACACAGCACGTGATGACAGAGCACACGTGGAAAGACTGCACGTCAGAGTGTAATCGCGTGTGATTGGTGGAAATGGCCCTACACGCAGAAATGACAAAGCTTGTGATTGGTGGAAATGGCCCTACACGCAGAAGTGACAAAGCGTGTAATTGGTGGAAATGGCCCTACACGCAGAAGTGACAAAGCGTGTAATTGGTGGAAATGGCCCTAGCGCGTACACGCCGCGTAAGTTACGCTGGACGTGTGGGCCTGTATAAAAGGTACGTGTAGAACACGTTTTCCTTGTACGTGCTTTTCGTGGAGAGCGAGTGGGTGAATTCTGTACTTCTTGTCGTTTCACACGCGATTTACTTCACAGCGTTTCAAGTTCGTATTCCCTGTTACCTCTGACAGCTTTTTCTCTTTTTTTGCTTTTACTGGTTTACCTGGGCCTGTTCCCTCAAACAGTGTTCCCTTCTACTGTTGTCCTGTCTCCTCAGACAGCATACAAATCTTCTTTTGGCGGGGGTGTTGCCAACCAAACGTGCTCCTTTTACACGCTCGTTTACCAGGCAGACGGTGAGTTACGCACGTATCTAACATCTGTGCTTGCCCCGTGTGTAGCCTACCCCTTCAGAGGTCATTCTAGGCTGCGTGTGACACGCATACGTTCATTCTTGTGTTACTGGGTGCCACAGCGTAGTGCAGGTTTTTCTTTCTGCACACGTGGTCTAGGAGGGGTTGCGTGCACGTCATCTCCCTTTTTTGGGGCTCCTGTGCATAGCGTGACCCGTCATCTTTCCCCAGGGGTTACAATCAGCCTTGCAAGAGCACTAGGGTACAATTACCATCTGGTACCCAACCCCTTTGACCCCCAATTGCCCAGGACAATAGTTTACAGCCACTCCCATACGCACATTTACATCAGTGCCATGGCTGGGAGGCGAGGATTCCGTAAGGGTGGCAAAGGTGGAAGAGCCACAAGTGGTGGCCGTGGTGGATCCGGTAGGGGACGTGGTCGTTACTTGCAGGGTGAGCCTGTCCCCCCATGTGTGCAGGACCAGTCAAGGGCACCCATAATCCCCCCCCCTCCCGTTGAGGCTGATGTGGCTGACACCATTCATGCTCAGCCCTTGTTGGACCAGCCCATTGTGGCACCAGATCTGGCTGACTCCATGGCTGAATTCCAGGTCAGCAGGCCTATGACACGTGCGCTGGTGCACGTTCATGTCACCATGCCACGTGCATCTGGGCCAGCAAGGTCATCTGCTGCACCAAGGAGGCAGGGCGGAGAGGCTGCAGGGGCAGCTGCGGCTCCATCCACCCCAGCCCTCACACACCCAGCCAGGACAGTGTCGGTCCTAGTCCATGCTGCTGACATTTCACCTGACACCATCACACTAGAGCCAATGCCTGCACCAACTCCCATGCTGAGTGTGCTATCCCACACTCCTGATACAGAGTCCACCAGGGCTCCTGCCCCTAGTGTCCAGAGCGGCGCAGGACACTCAGGATCACCACCACCTTCCAAGCGGAAGAGGAAGAGTGCTCGTCCGGCACAGGCTGATGCCCCAGACACGGCTACACAGTCCAGCCTGTCCAGGAAGCCCAGCTTCACGGATGACGAACTGAATGCACTTGTCGAGTATGTGTCCGCACATGACAACGAGATGGTCATTTTTGCAGGATCCAAGACCACACCTGCACAACGCCAGGCACACTGGCAGACCGTTGCGGACATCGTAAGTGCCCTTGGAATCGTGAGGCGCACAGCCAATGATTGCTATAAGCGCTGGAATGACCTAAAGCGCAGGGCAAAGAGTAAACTGGCCTCAAGTCATGCCGCAACTCTAGTGACTGGAGGTGGGTCTCCAGTAGTAGACATGGAACTCACTCCACATGAGTCAGTCGCTGGGACCTACGTCACGGAGGAGCAGATCCAAGGCGTGGGAGATCTGGCTGATTACGAGGCATTGTCCGGTGAGTGCACATGCATGTGTGTGTCATCCATGTGCATGGTGTGTGTGTGAGGGCTTCTGTTTGTGTGCCAGGTGAGAGTGTGTGCGCCTGAGTCGTATGGGTCAGCCATGTGCTTCATGCAATACTTCCTGCGCAGCTGCATCTGGCCATAGCAGTATCCCTTCTGCCAACAGTAGACATTTAGCCCAACTGCACGCCAGTTGCCCTTGAAGTGTCACCTTGCCACAACATAGTTGCTTATTTTTCACTGTTCATTCAGTCAGATTGTTTGCATTCCCCCACTTTTACTAGGCATGTCGCTGTCCACTAGTCACATGTCTGACATGGCTATGGTAAAGTGGAGTGACTTTGTTACCTGGATATCATTTGTACACACATGTCCCTGTGCAATTGGACCATTTCAGACTGGCAGCTCCAGGTGAAAAATCTGACCTGTTAGAATTAGAAAAGCGATTACATGCGAGAACTGGACTGAATGAATAGGTGCTGCCCTCCTCTCCATCTTCACTCAATAGCAATGGTACATGCCATCTGTGTGATGGCATGTGTGTTTCACCTGGCAATCACAGGCCAATGTGTGATGCCACTGCCAGGCAGCATGCAGAAAATGTGTTCATCTTCCATCTTGGTGTCATCAGTGTGTGCCATTTGCCTGCCCTTCATACGCAGTGAGGGTGCATGCATGGGAGGGTTTTAGTCATGTGGGACATGTGTCAATCGAGTACTGGTTCTCTTGTTTCTCAGCCCTCATTGTGTGCCATGGTGCTAATGCTTGTTTCCATTTCTTTGTTTTTATGTCTTTGCAGGGGAAGACGCACCTGATACTGCTGGGGTTGTGGAGATGGTGCAGACCCAGGAGGGGTCCGAGGGCCGACCAACCACCAGTGAGGGACGTGGTGTGGTGGTGGGGGAGAACCCACAAGTGCTGCAGGTCGTGCTCTCAAGGGGTGTCTCTGGCTGCACCTCCCCCGAGCTGTACTCAGGTGTTGATTCGGATGAGACCTACGTGCCGTCGCAGGTGAGTGTTCCAGGGAGGGATTCTGTTCTGTCTCACCCACCTGCACCAGGGTCAGAACCCTCAATGGGGATGTCAGTGTTGGCAGCTACGCCTTTGGTGGTTACGGATGCAGGGTCACACTCCGCGACATCTGATCCTGTTCCTGGGCCAGCAGATCAGAGGGGGAATGCAGTCCTGCAGCCTCAGGCAGTGCCGGCACAGCAAGGCGCAGTTCGCCTTGCCCCAGACAGGTGTGGTGCCCGCCGACGTGGTGGCCGTACGCCACCTGGCAATACCGCATGGGAGCAATCCATTTACGGTATGGCAACCCAACAGGCTGCATCATCCGAGATGATGGCTCAGGCCATGGATAGGGTGGCCACTTCCATTGTCCCCCCAGAAAGGCTGATGGAGCGACTAGAGCAGGCAACCGACTCCATCTGCCAGTCACACAGGGAGGACATGTTGGGGTCCAACAGGGACAGGCGGGCGGCACTGGCGACTCTGCAGGAGGCCATCTCCATTGAGTCCCAGGGCCACAGGGAAGCCCTGAGGCAGGAGCTCCTTCACCTCAGGACGACTCTTGTTGAGCTTGAGGCTTCAACACACCAAAGGACAGAACAGCAGCTGGAGCGTCTCACCCGTACGCTCTCAGCTGAGATGCAGGCAACGAGGGCGGAGGTCCGGGCATCCCGTGAGTTGTTGCATGGGGACCTCCGCACACTCATCCTCCAGAACCAGACCTACCACACCCGCATGCTTGCAGCCATGGAGGAGCAGACTAGGGCCTTGCGTGGGCTACCTCCCATAGTGCAACCACCTCCGGATGCAGCTGCACAGGGTGATAATAGCGACAGCAGTGATACTCCCATAATAGGGTAGCCGTGTGGGCCATGAGCCCATGTAGGTGTTTTATTTTCCCAGGATCCACGCAGGTGGGTTCTGGTGTGCATCCTGTCCTCGGACCTCCTGGGTGGCCTCCCCAACCCCCCCGGGCCCATCAATGGCCATTTTTGATTGTTTCTTATTTTTATTTTTATTTTTATTTATTTTATTCCCAATTTTTTTGGGACGATTTGTTGGCTTCAGTGGTTCCTGTGGGCATACGCTGCATTGTGGCTGGGCACATGCAGGCTTGTAATGTATTTGGTTCAGATGCTTGGGTTTGAGTCACACACACCCCTCCTGCTTCCCGTTTCCATGGGCTTGCAAAGGGTGTGCCCAAGTGACAGTGAATTACACAGTGACGTTGGACTCCCATGAGCTGTGTGGGCAGTCTGTAGTCAATACTGTGTATACATTCCTAGTGCATTTTGCTGTTGTGTTGTACACTGCATGTTGCATTGATGTGTAACTCATCTTCTGTGTCTACCTCCCAATTTGCAGGTCCCTTCCTCATGTCTACTCGAGGACCTCTAGTCTGGACATGGGGTCCATGTTGGCAGCAGTGCACCTACAACTCTACATGGCGCCAACACTGCACAGTTGGTAGTGGTGGGAGTGCAGGCATTTCCAGGTGGTGAGACTACTAATATGTAACATTTGTGATGTCATGTTAATGGTAGTACGTGCTCAAGTATGTTGTTGGTCCGGCATTGCTGTGAGCATTTCAGGTGTTGCAGGTTTCTAATAGGGACACTGTACATAGTGACACTAGTGTCATGTTGTGGGGATTACTTTGTTTACCTGCAAATAGCATGACATGGCACAGTGTGTCGTGTGGCGGTGCTGGGGTTGGGTTGGCTGACATGGCACTGTCCTCTTGTTGCATTTTGCAAGTGGGTATTCATTTTAGCTGCTTGAATGTGTAACTTCACAAAACTGCATTGGTGGTGTCTGTGTGGGTAGGGATGCACACATTGTGACACTTCCAGGTGAACAATCTCAGGCTGATATGGTATTCACGGTTCATTCTCCAGACATTCAGGATCAGTGTCAGGTTGAGTCATCATTGATTGTCAGATGGAATGTGCCAGGGCAGTGTGCACTCCACAGGGGTGTGATTTCTATGTGAAGTAATTAGCCACTAGCTGTGTACGGGCTGCCTCCCCCCGTGCCCTTTCCCCTCCCATGCGCAGCGGCTGTGCATGTGGTTGGGGATGTGGGGCCACCACCATGTCCACGGCCAGGCCGCGGCGTGTTGCAACGTTGTGCAGGACACATGCTGCCACTATGATCCTGCACACTACTGGGGGAGCGTGCAACAGCTGGCCGCCAGAACGGTCAAGGGAGCGAAAGCGTGACTTTAGCACTCCAAATGTGCGCTCCACTATGCCCCGGGTTGTAATGTGGGCTGTGTTATATCTTACCTGGGGTGGCATGGTGGGATTCCGAATTGGCGTCATCATGTGGGGGCTGAGAGGGTAGGCACTGTCCCCTGTGGAGGTGGTGATTGGTATCATTGGTGGGGTTGTGACCTTGCTCAGTATCTGACATGCATGCATGTGCAGTGGCATTCATACTCACCAAGCAGCCGTGTATCGCCATGCCGCCCAGCTTCTAGGTCCGGGCTTAGGGTGGACATTCGGTAAATGAAGCTGTCGTGGGTTGACCCGGGATAGTTGGCATATACTGAGGTGATGATTCCCTTGGCATTACATACTACCTGCACGTTGATGGAATGCCAGTGCTTGCGGTTCCTATAGATGTGCTCTGATGCCCTGGGGGGACGTAGAGCCACATGGGTGCAGTCGATGGCACCTAGCACTTTGGGGAATCGTGCCACGCCGTAAAAATCCATGGCGGCAGCATGCCTTTCTGCAGGTGTTCTGGGCAGGTATATGTGCCTGCGGACTGATGTCCGTGCAGTGATGATGTTCAAGACCTGGTGTAGGCAGCGTGACTTGGTGGCCTGTGATACACCACCCACAATGGCACTTGTCCGCTGAAATGATCCAGTGGCTAAGAAGTGCAGTACATTGAGGACCTTCTCCAGGGGGCTGAGTGCTTGGGAGCACAGGGTGGGTGATGTGAGGTCATCCTCCCACTCACTCACCAGGTCCAGTATAATGTGTGGTGGAAACCTGTACCTCCCATGCACCTGGTCATCAGGCAACCCGAAAAGGCTGGTTCTGGGTGTGAATATTCTGGCCCTGACTATCCTCCTCCTCCTCCTTTGGTAGCCCACGCCCACTGCTGCTAGGAACGGTATGTTCATCCTGGGTCTGAGCTTGTTCTTTTGTTAGCGCGCAAATTTATGTGTTGCGCGTGTTGTAGGCGAGCGTGTGACCCGCGCACCCCTGAAATCCAGTACCCAGTCCAATAGCGTGTGGAAATTCCCGCGCACCCCGGGATACAGGTGCGCTGACGTACTTGCGTGTGTAAGTGTCCGCGCACCCCTGATATACACGTACATAGGCCAATCGCGTGTACGCGCACTTATGTCCAATTACACGCGATGACACTCTCACGAGCTGTCCAATTACACGCGATGACACTCTGACGTGCAGTCTTTCCACGTGTGCTCTGTCATCACGTGCTGTGTGGGAAACACCCGTGCGGGTCACCTCACAGACGCGCTTAAGCGCTAAGGGCCTTTCCCCGGTTTTCACGCTGACGTGCAGGATTTTCACGTGGCAAGTCACTCCGTACCAAGCTGGCCACGCGTAAGCACACGGAAGACCACGCTCCTGCCCAGAAGGCCGAACTACTGCCCCCCAGAGCCACGAGCACGCTCCCACCTGCCATCTGCTGCTGCCTGACTGCCTGCTGCCCACGTGCACAGCCATTTCCTGCCTGCACATCAGCCAGGGGTGCTGTTGCTGTGACCACCCCTGCTGGAACCGAAGACTCCCGACTGGAATTCCATCGCTCCACAGCCCAGCCCCAGGACCCAGTTGCCCACCCACTCCTGCCTCTGGGGTTGTCATGTCGGGGCAAACACCATCTGTGACCACTGACAACCCCCGGCCAGAGAGGCAGAGGGGCACCAGCTTCAGTGCCACCGAAGTTGGTGTCCTGGTGGAGCAAGTCCTGGGGCAGTATGATGCCCTCTTCGGAAGTTCCCGCGCCGACAAGGAAGGACGGACTCGGATCTGGACTGACATCGTGACTGCCATCAACGCGGAGGGGGTGGCAGTCCGGGACTTCCAACATGTCAGGAAGCGCTGGGAGGACTTCAGGTCCAGGACCCTGAACAAGGCCCGGCGCCTCTTGAAGGCAGCGGATGCCAAGGGGCGCCGGGGCCACTTGTCGGAAGAACAGATGGGGGTCCTGGAACGCATATCCCCAGCGCTCCACGTCCAGGTCCTGGAGAAGAAGACCCGTCTGGAGTCGAGCTGTGAGTGTACATGCATCCTGATTGTGAGCAGTGCGTGTGGTGATTATTCGGTATTGTGCAGGTTGCACATCTGTTTGTATGGGGTCGAGTATGGGTGGGGGTGTACAGGGCCGTGGGGCTGACACATGCGAGGGCTGTGATGTGCGAGACATGGATGGTGCTTGTGTGTGTAGGCTTGCATGGCAAATGCAGTTGTGCGTGCACACATGTTTGGATGAATGTGTATGTAAGTAGACGTCCGTGATGTCAGGCATGTATGTTGTTTTGGGCTGCATGTACGTGCACTGTGTAAATGTGCATGTGTGTGTATTTGACAAGGGTGCAACAGTGATGCAACATGGATGCATGTGACTGCGGTATGTGTAAGCCTGATTGGCAGATGTGACATGGATGCCCGTCTGAACAGTGCAACACTTGGCAGAGGTGTACACATGCATGCAAGTGTGGTGGTGTGTGTACATGTGTGGTGCACTTCCTGTGTTGCATGTGATGTCTGGCTCCCCTTTAGCTGCTCATGCTGTTGTATGTGTAGGGATGGTGCTGGCAGTTGCGATATGGCTGTGGTATGGCTCATGTGTGCGAGTTGCAATGACATGTGTGTTGGTGATTGTGATGACATGTCTGAGGTTTGCCAATGCCACTCATGTGCAACTGTCATGTGTGTATGTGTCCATTGTACAGTGCCCTGATACCTGTGTTTTGTTTCTCCCTGTCTGCAGCGTCAACTGATGAAGAGGGCGGAGAAGGTGCTGTGGAGCACAGCGGCGGGGATCCGACCGCCAGCCGGAGACGCAAGGCCCGGCTCCCCTCCCGTGTTGTCATCTCGTCGGGGAGTGAGGATTCCGGTGCCGCGTCCCAGGCCGCAGCTGCCGGGGGGAGGTCCAAGAGGCGGAGGTTGCAGTTGGACTCCTCGGCAGCAGAAGGGGCAGCTGGGATCCCACAGGGCCCAACAGGGGAAGATGGCACGGAGTCATCCAGGTTGGTGGGGGGTTTGGTGGAGGAGGAGGCCGTGCAAGCACCAGAGACGGGGTCTGGAGGTGGGGATCCCACTGGTCCTAGTGGTGCAGTGCAGGACCAGGGACAGGAGGCAGCACAGGCGGCCGCGGAGGTGCCTGTGTGCAATCCTGTCCCCGATCCTGTCCCTGCATCATCTTGCACCAGCAGGGATGCCTACGTCCAGACCCGTTTTCAGGCAGGGGATGAGCTGACGTCAACTGGCCTTCCTCTGCCTGCGGACATGGCCATCCAGGTCCGGGTTGAGCCTGTCCTGGCTGGTGTGGCATTGCGTCAACGGGCCATGCGAGGTGACCTGCAGTCTTTTCATGGAGAGACTGCACGTCATCTCGAATGGCTCGTTGACCACGTCAGCCTGCTGGGACAGGTCACCCAGGCCGGATTCCGCCGTCTGATGGGGCTTGCTCCGACCCCCTCCTCAACTGGACACCCTACGCGCCAGTCGTCCTCTGTGCCATCTTCCCACCCATCAGTCACCTGGGTGCCCTGTGGAGCTGCCTCTGACGGTGCGGCCAGGCTGGTGGAGGAGGCATCCCTGCCACAGTCGGGAGTCGGAGGTCCAGCAGGGGTGGCCACATCAACAACTGCACCCCAGCCGGCGAAGGATGTGCAGGCAGCAGGAGGCAGTGCACGGGCAGAGGTAGAGCAGCAGCAGCAACATGGTGGGAGCCATGAAGTCTCGGGGCCTTCGACATCGGAGGGGCAGGCATCAGCCGGAGGGCAGGAGGACCCAGGACAGAGAGTGTCTTCCGTGTGGCAGCGGTTGGGCCACGCCATAGTTGCGGAGCGGCGGCGGACAGAAGAGGCGCGGCTCACAATGGTCAGGGCGGAGAACTCCATGCGGAGGGCCCTGAGGCGGGCCGAGTGCCTCGAGGCAATCCGCAGGGGGTTGGAGGAGGACACGGCGTCGTCCCTGCGGACCCTCGGGGCCATGGAACTGGACCGCCTCCGGGACATCGAACAGGAATTCGATGATGCCCTGGGCCGGGACACCACGGAGTGAGCCGCTGGACTTGCCCGCCGCCTTTGTATATAGTTCTTTAGTTTTAGGTTTCCTTTGTTTCTTATTATGATTTGGAGTCGACGGACACTGCTCCACTTTCTGTATATAGTTGATTTTTAGTTAGGTTTTTTAGTAGGTTTCCTTAGTTCAGTTGGGCTCATGGACCCTTGGTAGTTTTTTACATAGTTCTTTCTTGCATAGAGATTTTTTTACAATAGACTTTGGACGAAAAATTTTTGGATTCTGATTTGCAGTTTTTTATTTTTATAGGGACATGCAGCTTATTTTTTCTCATTCCCATTGTAGTTTGTTTCCTTTCTTTAGCATTCTTTGATTTTTTTCTATACATTTTTGTTTTCATACTTCACTGTGTGGTATCATCTCATTGGTTTCATGCATGTCATGTTGGGTGTTTTCCCATTCTATTGCAACCATTGTGTGTGACGGACATGGGTTCATTAGCTTCATGAACATTGGGGGTGTAACATGTAATTTCCATTTCCATGGGGGTGAATGGGTTACTTGGTAGGGCTTTTTGGCTGTGGAGGCTGACCATGATGCACAGGATTGGGGATTGTGAGGACCTGGTGGAGGGTGCCCCTGGTGGCTGGGGGGGTGGGGGTGGTGGGAGACATGAGTGGGGGCCTGGTGGAGGGTGCCCCTGGATACTGGGGGGTGGGGGTGGTGGGAGACATGAGTGGGGGCCTGGTGGAGGGTGCCCCTGGATGGTGGGGGGTGGGGGTGGTGGGAGACATGAGTGGGGGCCTGGTGGAGGGTGCCCCTGGTGACTGGGGGGGTGGGGGTGGTGGGAGACATGAGTGGGGGCCTGGTGGAGGGTGCCCCTGGATGCTGGGGGTTGGGGGTGGTGGGAGACATGAGTGGGGGCCTGGTGGAGGGTGCCCCTGGTGACTGGGGGGGTGGGGGTGGTGGGAGACATGGGTGGGGGCCTGGTGGAGGCTGCCCCTGGATGCTGGGGGTTGGGGGTGGTGGGAGACATGAGTGGGGGCCTGGTGGAGGGTGCCCATGCACTGCTGGGGGGTGGGGGTGGTGGGAGACATGAGTGGGGGCCTGGTGGGGGCTGCCCCTGGATGCTGGGGGGTGGGGGTGGTGGGAGACATGAGTGGGGGCCTGGTGGAGGGTGCCCCTGGATGGTGGGGGGTGGGGGTGGTGGGAGACATGAGCGGGGGCCTGGTGGAGGGTGCCCCTGGTGACTGGGGGGGTGGGGGTGGTGGGAGACATGAGTGGGGGCCTGGTGGAGGGTGCCCCTGGATGCTGGGGGGTGGGGGTGGTGGGTGACATGAGTGGGGGCCTGGTGGAGGGTGCCCATGGTGGCAGGGGGGTGGGGGTGGTGGGAGACATGAGTGGGGGCCTGGTGGAGGCTATCCCTGGTGGCTGGGGGGTGGGGGTGGTGGGAGATATGAGTGGGGGCCTGGTGGAGGCTGCCCCTGGTGGCTGGGGGGTGGGGGTGGTGGGAGACATGAGTGGGGGCCTGGTGGAGGGTGCCCATGGTGGCAGGGGGTGGGGGTGGTGGGAGACATGAGTGGGGGCCTGGTGGAGGCTGCCCCTGGTGGCTGGGGGGTGGGAGTGGTGGGAGACATGAGTGGGGGCCTGGTGGAGGGTGCCCATGGTGGCAGGGGGGTGGGGGTGGTGGGAGACATGAGTGGGGGCCTGGTGGAGGCTGCCCCTGGTGGCTGGGGGGTGGGGGTGGTGGGAGACATGAGTGGGGGCCTGGTGGAGGCTGCCCCTGGTGGCTGGGGGGTGGGGGTGGTGGGAGACATGAGTGGGGGCCTGGTGGAGGGTGCCCATGGTGGCAGGGGGGTGGGGTGGTGGGAGACATGAGTGGGGGCCTGGTGGGGGCTGCCCCTGCACTGCTGGGGGGTGGGGGTGGTGGGAGACATGAGTGGGGGCCTGGTGGAGGGTGCCCCTGGATGGTGGGGGGTGGGGGTGGTGGGAGACATGAGTGGGGGCCTGGTGGAGGGTGCCCATGGTGGCAGGGGGGTGGGGGTGGTGGGAGACATGAGTGGGGGCCTGGTGGAGGCTGCCCCTGGTGGCTGGGGGGTGGGGGTGGTGGGAGACATGAGTGGGGGCCTGGTGGAGGGGGCCCCTGGATGGTGGGGGGTGGGGGTGGTGGGAGACATGAGTGGGGGCCTGGTGGAGGGTGCCCCTGGTGACTGGGGGGTGGGGGTGGTGGGAGACATGGGTGGGGGCCTGGTGGAGGCTGCCCCTGGATGCTGGGGGGTGGGGGTGGTGGGAGACATGAGTGGGGGCCTGGTGGAGGGTGCCCATGCACTGCTGGGGGGTGGGGGTGGTGGGAGACATGAGTGGGGGCCTGGTGGGGGCTGCCCCTGGATGCTGGGGGGTGGGGGTGGTGGGAGACATGAGTGGGGGCCTGGTGGAGGGTGCCCCTGGATGGTGGGGGGTGGGGGTGGTGGGAGACATGAGTGGGGGCCTGGTGGAGGGTGCCCCTGGTGACTGGGGGGGTGGGGGTGGTGGGAGACATGAGTGGGGGCCTGGTGGAGGGTGCCCCTGGATGCTGGGGGGTGGGGGTGGTGGGTGACATGAGTGGGGGCCTGGTAGAGGGTGCCCATGGTGGCAGGGGGGTGGGGGTGGTGGGAGACATGAGTGGGGGCCTGGTGGAGGCTGCCCCTGGTGGCTGGGGTGTGGGGGTGGTGGAAGACATGAGTGGGGGCCTGGTGGAGGCTGCCCCTGGTGGCTGGGGGGTGGGGGTGGTGGGAGACATGAGTGGGGGCCTGGTGGAGGGTGCCCATGGTGGCAGGGGGGTGGGGGTGGTGGGAGACATGAGTGGGGGCCTGGTGGAGGCTGCCCCTGGTGGCTGGGGGGTGGGAGTGGTGGGAGACATGAGTGGGGGCCTGGTGGAGGGTGCCCATGGTGGCAGGGGGGTGGGGGTGGTGGGAGACATGAGTGGGGGCCTGGTGGAGGCTGCCCCTGGTGGCTGGGGGGTGGGGGTTGTGGGAGACATGAGTGGGGGCCTGGTGGAGGCTGCCCCTGGTGGCTGGGGGGTGGGGGTGGTGGGAGACATGAGTGGGGGCCTGGTGGAGGGTGCCCATGGTGGCAGGGGGGTGGGGGTGGTGGGAGACATGAGTGGGAGCCTGGTGGGGGCTGCCCCTGCACTGCTGGGGGGTGGGGGTGGTGGGAGACATGAGTGGGGGCCTGGTGGAGGGTGCCCATGGTGGCAGGTGGGTGGGGGTGGTGGGAGACATGAGTGGGGGCCTGGTGGAGGCTGCCCCTGGTGGCTGGGGGGTGGGGGTGGTGGGAGACATGAGTGGGGGCCTGGTGGAGGCTGCCCCTGGTGGCTGGGGGGTGGGGGTGGTGGGAGACATGAGTGGGGGCCTGGTGGAGGGGGCCCCTGGTGACTGGGGGGTGGGGGTGGTGGGAGACATGAGTGGGGGCCTGGTGGAGGGTGCCCCTGGTGGCGGGGGGTGGGGGTGATAGGGGACATGAGTGGGGGCCTGGTGGGGGCTGCCCCTGGATGCTGGGGGGTGGGGGTGGTGGGAGACATGAGTGGGGGCCTGGTGGAGGGTGCCCCTGGTGACTGGGGGGGTGGGGGTGGTTGGAGACATGAGTGGGGGCCTGGTGGAGGGTGCCCCTGGTGGCGGGAGGGTGGGGGTGATAGGGGACATGAGTGGGGGCCTGGTGGAGGCTGCCCCTGCACTGCTGGGGGGTGGGGGTGGTGGGAGACATGAGTGGGGGCCTGGTGGAGGATGCCCATGCAGCGCTGGGGGGTGGGGGTGCTGGGAGACATGAGTGGGGGCCTGGTGGAGGCTGCCCCCAGTGGCGGGGGGGTGGGGGTGATAGGGGACATGAGTGAGGGCCTGGTGGGGGCTGCCCCTGGATGCTGGGAGGTGGGGGTGGTGGGAGACATGAGTGGGGGCCTGGTGGAGGGTGCCCATGGTGGCAGGGGGGTGGGGGTGGTGGGAGACATGAGGGGGGGCCTGGTGGAGGGTGCCCCTGGTGACTGGGGGGGTGGGGGTGGTGGGAGACATGAGTGGGGGCCTGGTGGAGGGTGCCCCTGGATGGTGGGGTGTGGGGGTGGTGGGGGACATGAGTGGGGGCCTGGTGGAGGGTGCCCCTGGATGCTGGGGGGTGGGGGTGGTGGGAGACATGAGTGGGGGCCTGGTGGAGGGTGCCCCTGGATGGTGGGGGGTGGGGGTGGTGGGAGACATGAGTGGGGGCCTGGTGGAGGGTGCCCCTGGTGACTGGGGGGTGGGGGTGGTGGGAGACATGAGTGGGGGCCTGGTGGAGGGTGCCCCTGGATGCTGGGGGGTGGGGGTGGTGGGTGACATGAGTGGGGGCCTGGTGGAGGGTGCCCCTGGTGACTGGGGGGGTGGGGGTGGTGGGAGACATGGGTGGGGGCCTGGTGGAGGCTGCCCCTGGATGCTGGGGGGTGGGGGTGGTGGGAGACATGAGTGGGGGCCTGGTGGAGGGTGCCCATGCACTGCTGGGGGGTGGGGGTGGTGGGAGACATGAGTGGGGGCCTGGTGGGGGCTGCCCCTGGATGCTGGGGGGTGGGGGTGGTGGGAGACATGAGTGGGGGCCTGGTGGAGGGTGCCCCTGGATGGTGGGGGGTGGGGGTGGTGGGAGACATGAGTGGGGGCCTGGTGGAGGGTGCCCCTGGTGACTGGGGGGGTGGGGGTGGTGGGAGACATGAGTGGGGGCCTGGTGGAGGGTGCCCCTGGATGCTGGGGGGTGGGGGTGGTGGGAGACATGAGTGGGGGCCTGGTGGAGGGTGCCCATGGTGGCAGGGGGGTGGGGGTGGTGGGAGACATGAGTGGGGGCCTGGTGGAGGCTGCCCCTGGTGGCTGGGGGGGCAGGGGTGGTGGGAGACATGAGTGGGGGCCTGGTGGAGGCTGCCCCTGGTGGCTGGGGGGTGGGGGTGGTGGGAGACATGAGTGGGGGCCTGGTGGAGGGTGCCCATGGTGGCAGGGGGGTGGGGGTGGTGGGAGACATGAGTGGGGGCCTGGTGGGGGCTGCCCCTGCACTGCTGGGGGGTGGGGGTGGTGGGAGACATGGGTGGGGGCCTGGTGGAGGCTGCCCCTGCACTGCTGGGGGGTGGGGGTGGTGGGAGACATGAGTGGGGGCCTGGTGGAGGGTGCCCATGGTGGCAGGGGGGTGGGGGTGGTGGGAGACATGAGTGGGGGCCTGGTGGAGGCTGCCCCTGGTGGCTGGGGGGTGGGGGTGGTGGGAGACATGAGTGGGGGCCTGGTGGAGGGGGCCCCTGGATGGTGGGGGGTGGGGGTGGTGGGAGACATAAGTGGGGGCCTGGTGGAGGGTGCCCCTGGTGACTGGGAGGGTGGGGGTGGTGGGAGACATGAGTGGGGGCCTGGTGGAGGGTGCCCCTGGTGGCGGGGGGGTGGGGGTGATAGGGGATATGAGTGGGGGCCTGGTGGGGGCTGCCCCTGGATGCTGGGGGGTGGGGGTGGTGGGAGACATGAGTGGGGGCCTGGTGGAGGGAGTCCCTGGTGACTGGGGGGGTGGGGGTGGTGGGAGACATGAGTGGGGGCCTGGTGGAGGGTGCCCCTGGTGGCGGGGGGGGTGGGGGTGATAGGGGACATGAGTGGGGGCCTGGTGGATGCTGCCCCTGCACTGCTGGGGGGTGGGGGTGGTGGGAGACATGAGTGGGGGCCTGGTGGAGGGTGCCCCTGGGTGGTGGGGGGTGGGGGTGGTGGGAGACATGAGTGGGGGCCTGGTGGAGGGTGCCCCTGGTGACTGGGGGGGGTGGGGGTGGTGGGAGACATGAGTGGGGGCCTGGTGGAGGGTGCCCCTGGATGGTGGGGGGTGGGGGTGGTGGGAGACATGAGTGGGGCCTGGTGGAGGGTGCCCCTGGTGACTGGGGGGGTGGGGGTGGTGGGAGACATGAGTGGGGGCCTGGTGGAGGGTGCCCCTGGTGGCGGGGGGGGTGGGGGTGATAGGGGATATGAGTGGGGGCCTGGTGGGGGCTGCCCCTGGATGCTGGGGGGTGGGGGTGGTGGGAGACATGAGTGGGGGCCTGGTGGAGGGTGCCCCTGGTGACTGGGGGGGTGGGGGTGGTGGGAGACATGAGTGGGGGCCTGGTGGAGGGTGCCCCTGGTGGCGGGGGGGTGGGGGTGATAGGGGACATGAGTGGGGGCCTGGTGGAAGCTGCCCCTGAACTGCTGGGGGGTGGGGGTGGTGGGAGACATGAGTGGGGGCCTGGTGGAGGGTGCCCCTGGATGGTGGGGGGTGGGGGTGGTGGGAGACATGAGTGGGGGCCTGGTGGAGGGTGCCCATGCACTGCTGGGGGGTGGGGGTGCAGGGGGACATGAGCTTGTGTGCAGGGTAGTCCCCTGTTTTGTGGGCTGCCTGCAGGGGCCGTCGAGGGTGTACAGGGAACACCTGTGAGGACCCACCCAGCCTAATCGCGTGTGTAACTTCCCACGCACCCCTGTAATACACATACCAAGCCAAATCGCGTGTGATAATTCCCGCGCACCCCTGAAATACACGCGCCCAGGCTATTCGCGTGTGGAACTTCCCGCGCACCCCTGAAATACACGTACCCTGCTGAAATTGCGTGTTAAACTTCCCGCGCACCCCTGAAATACACGCGCCCAGGCTATTCGCGTGTGGAACTTCCCGCGCACCCCTGAAATACACGTACCCTGCTGAAATCGCATGTAAAACTTCCCGCGCACCCCTGAAATACACGCGCCCAGGCTATTCGCTTGTTAAACTTCCCGCGCACCCCTGAAATACACGCGCCCAGGCTATTCGCGTGTGTAACTTCCCGCGCACCCCTGAAATACACGTACCCTGCTGAAATCGCGTGTAAAACTTCCCGCGCACCCCTGAAATACACTCGCCCAGGCTATTCGCCTGTTAAACTTCCCGTGCACCCCTGAAATACACGCGCCCAGGCTATTCGCGTGTGGAACTTCCCGCGCACCCCTGAAATACACGTACCCTGCTGAAATTGCGTGTAAAACTTCCCGCGCACCCCTGAAATACACACGCCCAGGCTATTCGCGTGTTAAACTTCCCGCGCACCCCTGAAATAAACGCACCCAGGCTATTCGCGTGTGGAACTTCCCGTGCACCCCTGAAATACATGCGCCCAGGCTATTCGCGTGTGGAACTTCCCGCGCACCCCTGAAATACACGCGCCCAGGCTATTCGCGTGTGGAACTTCCCGCGCACCCCTGAAATACACGCGCCCAGGCTATTCGCGTGTGGAACTTCCCGCGCACCCCTGAAATACACGTACCCTGCTGAAATCGCGTGTAAAACTTCCCGCGCACCCCTGAAATACACGCGCCCAGGCTATTTGCATGTTAAACTTCCCGCGCACCCCTGAAATACACGCGCCCAGGCTATTCGCGTGTGGAACTTCCCGCGCACCCCTGAAATACACGCGCCTAGGCTATTCGCGTGTGGAACTTCCCGCACACCCCTGAAATACACGCGCCCAGGCTATTCGCGTGTGGAACTTCCCGCGCACCCCTGAAATACACGTACCCTGCTGAAATCGCGTGTTAAACTTCCCGCGCACACCTGAAATACACGCGCCCAGGCTATTCGCGTGTGGAACTTCCCGCGCACCCCTGAAATACACGCGCCCAGGCTATTCGCGTGTGGAACTTCCCGCGCACCCCTGAAATACACGCGCCCAGGCTATTCGCGTGTGGAACTTCCCGCGCACCCCTGAAATACACGTACCTTGCTGTAATCGCGTGTGGGACTTCCCGCGCACCCCTGAAATACACGTACCCTGATGGAATCGCGTGTGGAACTTCCCGCGCACCCCTGAAATCCACGCGCCCAGGCTATTCGCGTGTGGAACTTCCCGCGCACCCCTGAAATCCACGCGCCCAGGCTATTCGCGTGTGGAACTTCCCGCGCACCCCTGAAATCCACGCGCCCAGGCTATTCGCGTGTGGAACTTCCCGCGCACCCCTGAAATACACGCGCCCAGGCTATTTGCGTGTGGAACTTCCCGCGCACCCCTGAAATACACGTACCCTGCTAAAATCGCGTGTAAAACTTCCCGCGCACCCCTGAAATACACGCGCCCAGGCTATTCGCGTGTTAAACTTCCCGCGCACCCCTGAAATACACGCGCCCAGGCTATTCGCGTGTGGAACTTCCCGCGCACCCCTGAAATACACGCGCCCAGGCTATTCGCGTGTGGAACTTCCCGCGCACCCCTGAAATACACGCGCCCAGGCTATTCGCGTGTGGAACTTCCCGCGCACCCCTGAAATACACGTACCCTGCTGAAATCGCGTGTTAAACTTCCCGCGCACCCCTGAAATACACGCGCCCAGGCTATTCGCGTGTGGAACTTCCCGCGCACCCCTGAAATACACGCGCCCAGGCTATTCGCGTGTGGAACTTCCCACGCACCCCTGAAATACACGCGCCCAGGCTATTCGCGTGTGGAACTTCCCGCGCACCCCTGAAATACACGTACCCTGCTGTAATCGCGTGTGGGACTTCCCGCGCACCCGTGAAATACACGTACCCTGATGGAATCGCGTGTGGAACTTCCCGCGCACCCCTGAAATACACCTACCCTGATGGAATCGCGTGTGGAACTTCCCGCGCACCCCTGAAATCCACGTACCCGGCCAAATCGCGTGTGAGACTTCCCGCGCACCCCAGTATACACGCACACGTATTTTTTGTCAGCGTGTCCGTGTTTGTCGGTACCCCTTTGCACGTCATTTGTCCTGGAGGGCCACAGTATAGGACATTCATCATGGCAGTATATAGGTGCTATTTGTTGGCGCACCTTTTGGCGCACATTTCTTACAGCCGCAGAGACGCTACCGCCTGCTTTCTTGTTGCGGTCGTGTTTGTGCCTTTGCGCTGGTTTGAGCGTGCGCTTTTTTGCCCTATTCTATTCCATGAATACGTGTTGTAGGCGAGCGTGTGGGCGTTCCGCGCACTTGTGCCCTGTACTTCCCCCGTGACGCCCACGTTTTTGCACGTTGTTCCCCATTCCGAGTGTTACGCCCGTGTTCCGCCTACTTTTGTTGCGTGCGCCGCGCTATGTGCGAATTTCGCTGTGGCCTGTGCGATTTTCGCTGTGACCTGGCGCACGCTGTTAGATGGCCTGTGCGCCAACGTGCGCGGCGCACTTTTTTATCGCACATCCGCTGGTTTTCTCGCGCACGGACTTCCATGAATCGACGTGCGCTGCTTTTCGTGCGATTTTCGCACTTGCACTGCGATTTTCGCTATTCCACTGCAATTCGCACGTTTTTGCCCACTTGCGCCGCGCTAATTATTCCATGAATCGGCCTCTAAATGTATAATGGCGCCACCAGGTTAAAGCATAATCAAACATAAGTGTGACTTAACAAAAGTAAACGACAAGTTATTTTTTGTTATCTTGGTGAAACGCTCTACGTGTTAAGGCACACACCTTTAGAAAAGGAAGTCAAAAGTGAAGCATAGATAGATAGACATGCAATAGATCGATCCAAAGATAGCTAGGTAGCTAGATAACCGACCTACAAAAGGATTGATACACCTTAAGATTGATAGATGGACAGATACATAGACATCTATAATAATATAAGATGGATGATAATAAAATAATACACAAAGTGTCAATTTATGAAATCCAGCTACATGCGTCATAACACCCATATGACAAGACATATCAATAGCTAGCTAGCTAGATAGATAGATAGATAGATAGATAGATAGATAGATAGATAGATAGATAGATTTATGGATTGGAATAACTATGTATATATTGTTCTTTTATTCTGTTGACTGGAGAATATTCAGTGTGTAGACCAGGGGTGCACAACTGATTTTGACAGAGGGCCAAAAGTACCCTACATGATGGCTATAGTGGGCCGAAAAGTAAATGTGAGTGGGGCGGTAGGCGCAGTGGGGCGTGGCGTGGCAGGAGGCTTTTTTAACCCCTAATTTTAATTAAACACTATGCCCCATAGCCCCCACCCCTCAAGCAAACACTATGCCCCATGGCCCCCACTCCCCAACCAAACACTATGCCCCATGGCCCCCGCCCCTCATGCAAACACTATGCCCCAAGACACCCACCCCTCAAGCAAACACTATGCCCCATGCCACCAAGCATGCACCATGCATACATACTCATACAGACCCCAACCCCCCATCCCTGCATACAAACTAACAAGCATACACCATGCACCCATGCAGACCCAAACCCCCACCCTCAACTCAGCACACAAACCCACAAGCATACACCATGCACCCATACAGACCCGAACCCCCACCTCCGAACTCAGCACACAAACCCACAAGCATACACCATGCACCCATACAGACCCAAACCCCCCCCACCCCAACTCAGCACACAAACCCACAAGCATACACCATGCACCCATACAGACCCGAACCCCCCATCCCCAACTCAGCACACAAACCCACAAGCATACACCATGCACCCAGACAGACCCGAACCCCCACCCCCAACTCAGCACACAAACCCACAAGCATACACCATGCACCCATACAGACCCGAACCCGCCACCCCCAACTCACCATACAAACTCACATGCATACACCATGCATCCATACAGACCTGAACCCCCCACCCCCCAACTCACCAAACAAACTCACAAGCATGCACGCATACAGATCCGGACCCCCCACCCCCACATCTCAACATACACTGAACGTGCACACAACAACAACAAACATTCAGGCAGACCCGACCCCTCCAACCCCCCCACCCCCCAGCATCTCAACATACACTTCACTTGCACACAAACACATTCAAGCAGACCCGACACACACCCCACCCCCGCATCTCAACATACACTGCTGA
Source organism: Ambystoma mexicanum (assembly GCF_040938575.1). Taxonomy (NCBI): domain Eukaryota; kingdom Metazoa; phylum Chordata; class Amphibia; order Caudata; family Ambystomatidae; genus Ambystoma; species Ambystoma mexicanum. The sequence continues at coordinate 679,334,932 of NC_090937.1, forward strand.
CATACAAATACAAACACACCCATACACACCCGACACACACCCCCACCTCCGCATCTCAACATACATACAAAAACAAAAAACACAGTCAAAACAGACCCGACACACACACACACACACACACACACACACACACACACACCCTTACCCAGACGTGCTGGAACGCTGGCGAGGCTTCTGGCACTACGGCTGGCGTGGCAAGCAAGGCTGAAATGCCTTCCGGCATCAAGTCTTACTGGCCACGCCAGTCGTAGTGCTGGCACTCCATTGGTGCAGCACACAAGCACTACGTGGCTCGTGGGAGCTGCGTGGTTGGTGTGCACTGAACCAATGAGGGCCAGTGTTTTGTCCGGCACGGAAGACAACAAAGACTTTCCTAATGGAGGGCGGCCGATGCTGCTTGCGGGCCGCCCTCCATTAGGAAAGTCTTTGTTGCTGGCGGGCCGGACAAAACGGAATGGCGGGCCGCAACTGGCCCGCGGGCCGTATGTTGTGCACCCATGGTGTAGACTCATCATACTGATGGCCCTGTTTAGTTCATTTAGATTATTCCCTATATTTAACATCTTCAGGCAAGCAGCTTGCTGTCGAATGATGTCATTGTGGAAGTAAAGGTCACATGAGGGCCGACGCTCTTGGTGTGAGCTTTCTTGTGCTATTCTGCTGTAAAATCAAATTTGGAATGTAAGCAACTGAGCACTGTTACTTCGATTAATATGCCTGTGGCGTGCCACGTGGTTTTCGCAATGCCAATTCCATATGGCAAAATGTTTATATAGGTGACGTATAATACACACTTAGATACATTTGTTGGATTTAGGAATTACATAAACATTACCCAAGTTGTGTTCCACGCTGACATCATGCTAACATAAATGAGTGTTCATTAAGTGAGCTAAGTAGCATAAACGCATCCCTCCCTCGGTGTACACCTGACCCATCAATGCATATTTATAATTAAGATAAACATTCTAAGGCAATGTCATACGTATTACCGCATGCCGACTCCCTTCCACAATAACACACATGAGCAAAACAATGGAAAAGAGGGCCCAGGTGCATGTAAGTGAACTTCACAATGGAAGTATTTGTAACTGTGCTCTGTGGTGTTCTAAAGCAGCCAATAGAAACTCCTTGCATCTTGGTACGAAACGTGTTTTGCTCTCATTGTTTATTTGTTCTTTCGTTAAAATATATGGCAATTGTTAGTTCTACTTTGATAAGGAACTTAGGTGTGCGGGTGGTGAGACGAGACTCTACGTTATTGTATCACGTTATGGGTTCCTCTAAGGGGTTTTATGGGTTTATTTAGGTATTGAGACGGAAGAAAGGAGACAGGAGAAAACTAACTCGTGTTCTATGCTATGGGATATCAAACTCGTGAGGTCATTTGAGATGCATTTCTGAGCGCATAGTGTTCTTTATAGTTGTCTACGCTTCTGTCATGTTTTCTGGTAAAGCTTGTCGTCTGCAAGGTGGGTGGTATGCCTGTGCATGATGCATGCCTGTGTCTTCAAGCATTATGACGTGGCCTATTCATTGATGAGGTGTATGTAATACCAGTGATTTATTTTTGACACTGATCGTCGGATTCCCATAGGAACCTCGAAAAAAGGAATTGCTAATAATGTTTGACTCTCGATGGGAGAGATAGCCGCAGCTATAGCCGAGGGTATCAGAAAATGAAATGCAGGATAAAATCCATTTGCATGAGGACACCAAGTGAATTTTGGCAGTGGGTGGGCAGGGGCTACATGGACTGCGTTTTCAATACAAAGCATTTCTGTAGCCTTGGTTATGGACAGAATAACCGTGAATAGCCGCCATTTAAAAGCAAACAGCATCTTGGAAACAGCATGTGTTTTGGGGGAATGGAAGAGAGTGTCGGAGGTGTGTGGGGAGCAAGAACACAGAAAGTGGAGACTTGGTGAGGTCCTCGGGGAGCAAGAACATATTTTTTTGTGGCCAGTTTTCCAATATTTGCTCCTATAATATGACTACAGATAGCAGCAGGTATCTGCAGTTCTGTACCCAAGGCTAGAGGAGGAAAAAAAGGGACAGACGCTGCTTAGATTCAAAGAGAGGAAGGGGTAAGCCACCTTAGTCCATGTTGCCTAATAAATGTGCCAAAATTGCAAGACCACTTAGAGCAACATGGCCTGAGAGGGTGGCCCTTCCTCGCTTTCAAGCTAAGCAGGCTTGGTCCCAGTCATTGTATGGATGGGAGACAGTCCACAGTCCTTGATGCCGGATGCCGTGTGTTTTAAATATCTCATAACACACTAAGAAAACGCACAGCTTCCGCATTATTTTTTTAAAAACTGTGCTACTGTCAGTCCTTGAAAGTATTGCACTCACAGACAATTCTTTTGCCTTTTTCTGAATTGCATTCTGGTATTTCTAGTCTCTCAGTCAAGATGGGTGAATAATGCCACAATTGTACACTTGTTGCCTAATGTAGTTCTATAGGGATTTATATATTTGAGTGACCCTATGGTATGCCTACTTTTCAAGTTATCTTTATAAATCAGAGTATTTTTGAAAGCCAGTCATGGGGTGTGGAAGGAAAATTATAAGAGGGCAAGTAAGTCATGAGTATTTGCCCACAATGTGGCAAGTGAGTTTGGAATCCTAGACATTTGTGCAGTTATTTGCCCGTGGTTGTGGCTGCTTTTCAGGGCACAAGTAAAGGGCGCACGTGGGTGGACAGCGTAACTTTTTTCTAGAGGGCAGGCAAAATCCCTTGTTTTTTTAGGTTTGCACACTTGCTCAATGTTGTATAGTGCTTGGGATGGATGCATGAGGCTGGTGATGTAAGTTAGCATGTTGTGGTATGAGTGAGAGAATGTTCTATCTAAAGGTTACACACAAATGCAGTTAGAGAAGCTTGCTTAGGTGATGGGTGCCAGTGATTTTCCTATGTTACATTTTATGTAACTTATTGTAACTGAATAAAACAACTTACTGGCAACCTACCTGAAGTGCCTGAGGATCATGCTTTACAACAATGGCGACAAGCTGGTCTCTGTCTGAGGCCTGGAAACAAACCTATGTGGAAGAAGAAGTTTAAGCAGACAAATATGCTGCAGGAGGTGCAGAAAGGAAAAAAAAGAGGAACCACTTCCCCTAAAAATAAGTCCCATCACACAGGGTGAAGAATAAGAAAAGGGAACGGTGCCCCACTAGTAGACCATGAGTGAAGAAAAAAATGAGCTGTAAGATGTACCAGGGCAAAGAAAAAGGCAACTGTGCCCCCACTAGAAGATTCAGGGTATAGAGCTATTACCCAGGGCAAAAGAAGAAGCAAGGGGTGTTATGTCCCCTATAGAAGAGCCAGGGTGAAGCAGTACTGCATTCAATAAAACCCAGGCGATTAGTTGGATGTTCCTAGGAAGAGGCAATTCCCATGGCTGAAGTAGAAATGCACAGAGATGAAGAAGGTCTGCGCTCCCCACACACATAAGTATCAGGGCGAGTGGGGGACCATTGGCTGGTTCCTGTACATTTTATCAAGGATGAAGCAGTAATTCACCAGGATAATTAGCCTTTGTCAGAGTCTCGGGGACTCTGGAGAATTCGACCTTTAAAGAAATATGGTATGCCTAGGAGTTCAAGGAGCGCTTGATGCTTTGGAAGAAGCCAAAGTTAATTTTACCACTTGTACTGCCATGGTGTGAGTGACGGTAGAGCATCCGCCGCTTACATGGGTGCTGGTGGAAGGAGTTACGGAGCTCCGCCGTGCTCCATAGCCTGATACAACCAATTCATCACTTTGTCTCAACATTGTAATCACAAAAAAGGCATAACATATTCAACACATGACGTCAATTTGACAAACGTTTTACTTACGACCATGTAGCATAATGGGGGAATGTGGAGTCTGCAGGGGGTCAAGGCATGTTTGATAGGGACAGCTTTGTTTTTCCCAGACCTCAACTTAAACTCCGGTCACCGTCAGGGCAATGATGTACTGCGGAAGGTAAATGATACAGTGTTTGTTCTGTTACTTGTTCGCGCCTAGTTGCTCGTGAGATCAGGCCTTCAGTGGAGCCGCCATGATGACGTCATGTAGCATAATGGGGGAGATGGCGACCATGTGGAACGTGATATCCTCACCATTCCATAGAAGTGACACAAAGAGACGAGCGCTGGGAGTATGCTCATTCTCAGAATGTTAGAATAAAGGACCCTATGGCATCTAAGCATCGTTCAAAAAATTGTGATAAGATCTATGGGAAGATGCAGCAAGTGAGGAGCGTTTCTGTTAATGAAGGGTTGGTGAGTGAAAACGAGATCCTAAAAGAAATTACCTGAATGTGGTGAAGCCATACAAAACAACCAGCATTGTCAAGAGGCGGAAGGGCTTCTAAGCAAGTGGAGGTCGCGGGTAAGGAGGAGAACAGTGGTGGAAGCTGCAGTGACTGCTTTGAACTACAACCATTGACTGATGTTTGATGCTTTTACAGTAACTGACTTCCTCCACATCGGGTGATCGAGAGCAGGATTTTGGTTGAACAGAGACAAGAAACTAACAATAGAGCGCGTATGTAGTGAGCCACCCATCATTGGTATTTAGTGTTGATCCCATTTAGGGTAGTGTGCAATTATCCTTAACATGTTGCTGCCAATCTGATGGCAATGTTTTGTTTTCTCCATACGGAAGTGGAAATGTGGCTTAAAATGCTTCTGTGAGTTCAGCACCAAATGAAGGTGAAAGTGCTTACTGAGCACGTGGTAAAGAGTAGCCAGAAAGTTGCTGATGATAGATGGCACAATTGGATTTTGAAGGCATACCGCATGCAATGTTATAGCGTTCTTATTCTGTTAGAGGTGTGAAAATGTTACGGCTGATGTTAGAGTACATGCTGTGTGGTTGTGTGCATGGATGATGCACACATGGGAAATTGTGTATTTTGTTGAAGTGGTGGATCCGAATACCATCGGATTGCTTCATGTGCATTTTAGTTTAATCAATTTTGAGGCATTTCGCTTATGCTGCAGGGAAAGAAAGCAACAAGGACTCTTTGATTTAAGCACATGTTTTGCAGATGTCAAAGTTGCGATATTAAGGAGGGCAAGTGAGACTGTAAAATGTCTTCACATTTTGATTTTCCATGTAACATGTGTGATGTGAGTCTACGTTGACAATTGTTTTTGCGCGCCATGTCTTGCACATTTGTTTTGCTTTACACCCTTTTAGATGGGCTTGGGGTTTATGTTGTATGTCATGCAGATGAACAATTTTAACATGGGCACTTTTCAAAATGCTTCTGTGTCAAGTGTAATATAGTGCCTCATCACCACTATTGTTTTACATTACACATGCATGTTACCACCTATGGTCGTTCAGTGTTGCTGTGGTATGGGCATAATGTATTTGGTGAAGTGGAGTCAAATTTTATGCAGGTAATTTGCTGTGGATGTTTCTATGGATGTAAGTGGTGTTCATCACTTGTTGAGAACTGTTGTTGTGAGTAGACGTGAGAAAAGTTGCTGTAGTGGCCCTGTCACACTAGTGGTAGTGTTCTCGTAGAGGTGCAATTGTGTAGCATGTGGGCTGACAGTTATGATATTTGGCAGTTGTGTGACACTTGTAGTAGTGGAGGAGATTGTGTGTGAAGGACACTGGAGGACTTTGTCCACCAGAATTGCTGCCTTGCTGTTTGCCTAGCAGACCACTGGCAGGTTGAGCTTGTCCCGGTGTTTAGTTTGGAGTTTTTGTATGGTGGCAAGTAGGTGTTGTTTTTTAGGCTAATGTCAGGAAGTGGACATTTGTGTATTGGTGTGCAGACAATATTTGCGTTTATATCAGTGAGTGGACGAGAGTACACTGTTGTGTAGGTAGCTTATAAGTGGTGTATGGGAGCATATATAAAGTAACTATGTTTGAGTTTAGACGTGGCATAGGATTGACAAACCAAGGTTTCCTGACTGACATACTGACATGTTGAGATTTTCGGTCAAGGATCCAAGGGAGAAATGGTTGGCCTCGATAGGCTAAATGCAGAGGGCTGGCCAATCAGCTCCTAGGGGCCTTTCACTGCCCTGGAGGTGCGAGAATTCCTGCGCCAGCCATCTGAATGAGTGTAAACCTTGCGGTTTACTTGTAGTAGAAATGTCTCAGTCAAGCTCATAGAAGGAGCAGAGCCACAATATTGCATTGTGAAGTTAAGATGCAATCAGCAGGTTGGTTGTGTAGTCGGATGTCCAGTACAGCTGAATAAGGTGAATAAGCACACAAGCTTACCTTAATGTATCCGAATGTCAGGTTAGGTTGGTACGCAACTCCTGCAGCGCACGAAGGATGGGGAGCCCTGGCTCCTGGGCTTCCACAGGATGATGAGTAGGAGGCTCAGACAGGAGTCTTGTTTGTGCGCTTTTTTTGGGGACCGGTTTCTGTCTGCCGGTGGCCCACAATAGGATAAATGCAGAGGGCTGGCCAATCAGCTCCTATGGGCGCATTCACTGCTCTGGAGGTGCGAGAATTCCTGCGGCGGCCATCTTAATGAGTTTAAACCTCATGGTTTACTTGTAGTAGAAACCTTTTTAAAAACACATACAGCGGTCTCAGTCACGCTCATAGAACGAGCAGAGCCACCATATCTAATTGTGAAGTTAAGAGGCAATCAGCTGGTTGATTGCGTGATTGTTTAAAACCATGGGCTCCCCAAAGGCACCCCATCTCCCTTGCTCACTGCAATATGCACCTACAAACACTGACCCGTGCACTCCCTCACACCACACTACCCATGAGCACCTCCTACTGCAATTATAGGCCCTGCTCTAGGCCAATGCACCACAAACCTAAAGTCTCTCACTCACCCAAACAAAATCCCCAAATGCTGCTCAACTCACAGACTCCCACACCTCTCACACCTCCAGATCTCCCTACAGATAATAAGACAACTCTGACTATGGCCCATAGGCAAGAAACTGCTCCTGCCATGTCCACACACAATGAAACAGCCAAAAACACTGACAACACTGCCCATACCGAGCAAAACGCCACACTATCGTACACCAACTCCATCCACACAGTCCCAACCATATCACTTCACCTCCCTCTCCTCATTACCCCTCTCCTAAATGCACACTAATCAACGCCCGTTCCCTCCCTGCTCATGCAGCAGACCTACACGATCTGATCACAACCCACAACCTAGACCTTTGTGCCATTACTGAAACCTGGCTTCATGAAGCATCCAGCCTAGCCCTAGCTATAGCACTCCCTATGGGCTATACCATTTTCCTCGAGGATTTCCCACTCATTAAAGGTGGTGGGGTATCTCTCATAGCCAAAGTCTCCATTGCCATCAGAAAGATTGACCACTCATTCACAAACAACTACAATCTCTTATCTCTAAAAATATCTACCTCACACAACTGCACCATCACTCTACATATTGTATACTGCCCACCGGGGCCACCAGCTGACTTCCACTCATCCATCACACACCTTGTATCAGACAATCTCAAAACATCTTCCAAGGTCATCCTAGCAGGCGACCTTAACCTAGGGCTTCATGATTCCAACAACACCCCAGCAAAAAACCTTGCTAAATCACTGGAAACACTAGGATTCTCACATTCCACTATTAAACCAACACACAACAAAGGCTGCACTATCGATTGGATAGCCCACCACAACTGTCTACTAGATATCACAGCCAACTCTCCCCCTCGATAGACAGAACACCACCTCATCCTCTTCACACTCTCCACACCTAAGTCCAAAAAGCTACCGCCACACCTCACCCCACTCCCTCCACCAGAAGTGCAAGCCTACTCACCAGGGTAAAGTTAGCCCCTTACCTCATGGTCCCAGCCCTTGATGAGCCTTTCTCTAAAGATCCAAATATCTTGGCTCTCTCCCTCAAACACCAGTCTCTCTGAAGCTATTGACGGCATTACACCCCAAACTGTACGCAAAACCAAATGGACCAAATATTGAAACACCTGATTCACTCCGGAACTCTCAGCTCTTCATGTAAAAAAGCATGCAGCCCTATCGAAATGGCAAATGAATCAACTTGCCTCAGAGAAGCTTGAATTTAACAAACTGTCCAATGAATATAAAAAAGCCATCATCCTCGCAAAAACTAATTCATTCAGCACTAAAATTGATACTGCCACGTCCAACTGCAAGGACATATTCTCTATCTTCAGAGAGTTAGAAACTCCAGCACCCCCTCTTCAATCCATCATAAATAATGAAGCATGGTGCACGGACATACAATCACCTGTGCTCCACAAGCTTGACACCCTACAGAACAAAATCAGAATAAATCAACTTAATCTACTCCACTCCAAGACTGCCCAAACATCCACCCCTTTCTAGCGGACTACCGACACAACACTCTTCTCGTTCAGAGACTTCAATGAGACAGATGTTGCTGCGATCATGAAGAGCATAAAACCATCCATGTGCAAAGATGACATCTGCCCAGCCTCCCTTATCAAGGAATGTGCAGACTTGCTCACACCTTTCATCACAGCATTCATCAACACCTTGTTTGCCTCAGGATTGGTTCCTCCTAGCCTAAAAGAAGCCTGGGTTTGTCCCCTTCTAAAAAACACACACTTGACCCATCCAATCCCAATAACTGCAGACTTATAACCACTGTGCCCTTCTTGCTTAAGATTCTTGACAAAGTAGCATACCTGCAAGTCCAGGAATTCTTAGAATCAAACAACATTCTAGGTGCTCGTCAATCCGGTTTCCGTGCTGGCCACAGCACTGAAATGGCCCTATTGAACCTTAAAAATCAAATGGACGATATCAGAGATTCAAGTAAACCTGCCCTATTCCTTTTTTAGATCTATTTTCATCATTTGACCTTGGGGATAACAAACTACTCTGTCAACATCTCTCAACCTCAGCCTTCTCACCTAACGCAATCACCTGGATTGCCTCATTCTTACAAGGAAGAGCTATGCGTGTTTTCTCAGACCAACCAGCCGCTAATCCGGACACCACCCTCTTTGGAGTACCGCAAGAATCCTGCCTATCCACCATTGTGAAAAACAAAATCAAAATATCGAGGCTGAGTACCCCAAAAGGAAATACACCGAACATGGGTTACAAAGGAACATACAAAGTATTGCATTCTTGGTGAGGGACTGTTTGTGATGACACCTGCTGCAGTACAAAGTACTTTATTTTATACTGGATCCAGTTACAAAAACAGAGCAAAATCAGATAGCTATCGGCCCTTAGTACAACACAACGAACTCCAGCCTGGTTCAGTGTGTTCAGTGAGAGACGTTGTACATTAGAATGCATTCGCTTTTTATACACTTGGTGGGCACGATGTCCAGCCCCACTTCGGGTCAATATTCCACTTAATACATCACCGATCTAGGGTTCGTGCCAAGTCTCGAACAACCGCATATAACTGGTTTTGCCTTTAATACATGTATCAACAAGCCTATGCAATAACTGTGTATTCTAAGATTTTCCATGCAGGCCTTCTCAAACATTAATACAATGTAGTTAAACAGATGTTCTACGTTCAGTATTTGAATACATTGCTTCAACATATGCTCGTGGATTAGTTTCATTGCACAAGTAATCCTTCTACACACAGGTCAACGAAGGACAAGATCTCAGTTCACGACCTCAACAAGTGGCCTGCAGGCAAGTTACATATTAGCTATGTACAGAGGTTAAGACAGCCATATTGTAATTCTGCAATGACATCGTCCACCATTTTAAATCACAGGGTGACTTTTACAAAGGGAATCCTAAAATGGCGGCTTACATTGTTTTAAGGTCAGAACCTTGCGACGCGGATTCTTTTGCGAGCTACTTTCGAGCAGCTTGGCGTAGGCCAATATTAATATATTTATTGCAATAGGAGGCACGATATAATTTCACTTTTGACACCATGGTCTACAACATTTTCATTATCTCCCTCTTCAACTTACTTGACTTTTTCGGCATTATGAACATCAACTATGCCGACGACACTCAAGTCCTCATCCCTCTCTCCGGCAAATATGAGGCTGATTCCATCACTCTTAACTCCATTTACGCCACCATCCACACATGGATGGCTAAAAACTGGCCATGCTTGAACGGGGACAAGACGGAATTGCTACTGTTAGCCCCCACTGACTCACGTTTCATTCTGGATGACCAGTACCTATCATTCACCATCAACATCACAATCCCAGTCTCAAATTCTGTCAAATCACTCTGAGTCTACTTAGATACAAACCTAACTATGTCAAGACAAGTAAGCGCAATCGCCACCTCTGCAGCCTACTACTCCAAACTCCTCAATGCCACCAGACCGTTCCTCTCCACCACGAACTGTCTCACCATTGCTCAGGCCCTCATAGGCTCAAGGCTGGACTACTGTAATGTACTCTATACAGGAACCTCAGTGAAAAACGTAGACAAATCACAAACCATTCAAAATAACGCTTTTCACGCAGCACTGGGCATCTCCAAAAGAGAACATATCTCAGCAGCGAGACAGCAAGCGCACTGGCTGCCAGTCTGCCAGCGCATCTTTTTCAAAACACTTGCAATTACGCATAAATGCATCCATCACACCGCCCCTCCCTACCCTCTCTCACAGAGTCATTTTGCCTCCTGCTGCAAGACCCACTCGCACGCCATATGCCAACCTACTGCCTGTCCCAAGAATAAAACGTTCTAGAAGCAGTGGCGCTAGCATCCCCTTCATTGCCTCCAGGAACTGGAACTCTCTGCCCCACTCCATTAGAGTTCAACCCTCTCATCTCGCCTTCAGCAAAGGCAATCAAAACCAGATTGTTTGTTTAAAATTACCTAACCTGTACCCTGTGCATGATTGCAGATCAACATGTTGCCCTGCTGCATTTCACACATGTGAAATGGAACCAATGTAATTAAACTTGCATACTGTAACCACCCCAGCATACTGTAACCAAGGCAAGAGAGAAAGTAACCAAGCCACCTTCCTAAAAATGTAAATAAGAAAAGTACCTAATGGGCTAATGTAACCTAATAACCCTCTCATGTTTTCTGAAACTAAGATATAATCTTCTAACATCGCCTTGATGCCCCTGGACTGTGTGAGTGTTGTATAAATGTGAATAAATAAATAAATCATAAGATCTAGGGTGTCATTCCTATTCTGCATATGTTTCGGGTATGTTGAAGGCCAGTAATTTTTTCCCATTTTTGTTGCTGCTTAAATGCGGTTAGTTGGGGTTGTGCGATATGTGACACCAGTCACCAAGAGAATGGCCATAAGCCAAGGGTCTTGTAGCATGCTACTTAACCGAAGTGTGTGACCCTTGGCAAATAATTGAATCTCACTGTGCAATGTCTAAAAACATTGTGAGTTCTCAAAACCTGCAATCTTTCATACGTAACAATACCACTGTCAAAACATGTCAAACTTAGTTTGTGATTGATGAATATACTTTGAGCGATCGTTGCAAGTGTTTTCAAATAAAGAGTAGCCGTGCCCACAGGCTAGTTGATCGGTAGTGTTCTAAATGGACATTGGACACGGCCGAAGGCTATACCCATCGGCAATGGCCAAAGGCTACTTGTCCGGTAGTCTTTTAAAATGGACAGTGGGCAGGCTGAAGGCCATGGCTAGTGGTCTGGTAGTGTTCTAAAATATACAGTGGGTCAGCCATGTGCATAAAAAAATCAATGGAATAACTAAACCCTTGAAAAAAACTTAGGTTCCAGGGATGTTAAGGTGAGCAATGCATTGTAACAAATCCTTCGAAATTCAGGGAAAAAACTTTTGTTGCAGTGACGTTAAGGTGAGAACTTAATGGTACAAAGCCCCTGAAATTCAGCTAAAGCTACCTTAACTTCACGGGTCCTGTTGTGCAGCCTATGACCACAATGATGACATCAAAATGACATCACAGATAACATAACTGATGACATCACTGGCAACATCACTAATGACATCATCTATGACATACACACACGTATTGTATTAAACAATTGGATACTATTCAAAGATTACTTTTACTTTGTACAGTTTGTGTATAATTTGAATTTCAACATGTTAATCACGTATAAGTCACACAGAAAGAAATATACCTCTATGTGCATGTTTTCAAGCAAAGGTTGAATTTTTCATTTATTTTCTATACGTATATAAATGTAGAGCAATAAATACTTTTTCTCTCAACAATCATGTATGCAAATCTTAAAATATATCATAATACATAGTTGTTCCCTGTTTAAAAACACTTATGTCCTATAGATAATTATACGTGTACACGTTTTTCTTACAATGAAACGATTGAGTATTTGCACATGCTTATTTTAAAACTTAATAAATAATAAGGGTTCAACATGTGTGTCTTATGTTTATTTCTATTATTTGTTTTGTAAATGTATATACAAATTATATTATAATGTACATACCTTGGATATATTTGGCACAAACAGGAACATTCTAAGCAGTGTACTATTTATAATTCAGATATCATCTTTTAGCAAAGTATTACAAATGAAAGCTTCATAAGTAGTAATATGATGAATGTGTAGCTGTTTACTGTTTTAAACAATATAGTCATTGTTATGAACTATTCCAAAATGCTATTATCAAATAAGTACAAACATAAGGGTGGCCTTAATATGGGAAAATACCTAGAGTGATCTTATGTCTGATGCCATTAGTTAAATACACGCTTTGTTCCTCAAACTCTTGCGTTTCTCCGATTTATTTTTATCGACTTCATCTACTATTCAGACCTTCCAGGATTTTGCGGCATGAAATGGCAAATTTTGTGGCATGAAATGGCAAATTTTGCGGCACAAACCTTTATTTATTGCGGCATTTTTGCGGGACATTTTGTATTAACTGGAGGGTGTAAGATTGCCACATTGCAGGAAATAGGCAGAGTGCAAGGCTACAAGAGAGCCAGGGTATCATTATTATGTACCTTTTGTATTAATTTAATAGGAAGAGTCCCAGATGTCTCTGGCTTGGCAGAACAGTGTTTGATATGGCTACATTTCTGGTTTAATGTTCAAGCCTATTTAATAGTATTTCAAAAAAGGTGGCAGGCACTCCTCTCCAGAAAGAACATGGCATGATTACCTGTTCTGAGATGAGAGTTTGCAGCACATGCTTTTTGCTCACTGTACCTTTCACAGATGGGAAATGTCCATTTGCATATCAGTCTTTGTCTCGCCCACATGGGCAGTCCAGCACCGAAACGCTATGGCAATTCCTCTCTGAACAAGAGTACCAAAAGCAACCGCATACACGTGTTATCATGCCATGTTCTTTCTGGAGAGGAGCGCCTGCTACCTTCTTTGAACTATTTAATAATATTAACTAAATTGATCATTATAAATTGTAATGCTGAAAATATTCCCCTTCTATGTTCTCCAATCCCCCAAACACCCACACACCTCTCTCACCAACACACATCTCACCAACTCTCCATCCCAACTTACATTCCTTAACCTCTCACTCTGTCATACAAATACTCACGTGCTATGTCACACTGTCAAGTCACAATTTGCACTGCCCAGCCCCTGCCACACTCCAAATCATACTCCCAACTCACACCTTACACTCTACAATTCCTCCCGCAATATACAGTTTCATTCTTTTGTGCTGCTTCTGCATCTTGCATCCTTTCTCCCATTCTATCACACTCTTCCCTCATACTTTTTCCCAATCTGCAGCTCACTGCCTCTTTCTGGCCAACCGCTTCCTCTCTGCTTTCTGGCTCACTGACCACACGCTCCCTCTACTTTCTGTACCTCTGTTCGCTCTTAGATTTCTGGCCCACCGCATCACTGCTTCCTCTGCTCTCTTGTGCTGCGCTTCCTCCTCTGACCCACTGCTCTCCCTTTGCTTTCTTGCCTATCACTTCACATCTCACCCATCACTATCCCTCTTTCATAGTGTAACCATTATTTTATATTTTTTTTAAAATGTAGATTTTGACCCAGTTCCTCAAATAGTGGGGCATTTAAAAAAAGAACGGAGGATATGCTATTCTTAGACAACCCATTTTTGGAAATGAGCAGGTCACCTTATTCTCAAAGGTGACCGGCGCATTTCCACAGGCTTGAGCTGTAGCGCAAATTGTGCGCTGGCCAGCTGCCTTGAATGGTGTTCTGGGTTGTTTGACCGAAGTGTAATTATTTGCGGCAGAATTGACCGTAGTCAATTTCGCTGCGAATTGATTTGCACTTTAGCCAAACAACCCAAAATGTACCTTTCACCACCACCCCATCCCCTCACCTACTTAACTGCTTGGTCGCTGCCACTTCCCCTGCAACCCTGCGGTGCCAGATCCGTCCCTCTAACGTGGGTCGGATCCGACTCTGCAGGGTCCCTTTTTTGTTATTTTTTGTTATTTTCTTTTTTTTTTTGTCCCCGGCTCCAATTTTGAGGAAAAGGGGAAAACACTTATGCAACCACCCTAGACCTAAAATGCGGAACATGGGGAGCGGGTGACACCCACGCAACACATGTTCAGTATTTATAAAAATTGATCGAATAGTACTGGACGAAATAGGTCAAATTGTAACATTCGATAGATTTGTGTCATCAAAATGGGCAGTACTTTGAATAGAATCGCTCTCCCGACAGTGTTCTGCAAGCTCCTAGCGCCTTTCACAGGGACAGGCCCTCCAGGTGCCTGCCGCTGTAAAATGCGACCCAAAAATTGCATTTTTATCCTGTTTGAGGAACAGAAATGCAAGCGGCACAGCAGCGGTTCATACCTTAAAAGAAATGCATGACAGGGTCAGGAAAGACCCTGCCATGCAGTGGCAGCCCCACATCCCGTGCGCGTAGGGTTGCCTACAATTTCTGCACATTTAAAAGTGCATCTTGCTTGGAAATGAGGGATGCGCTTTTAAATTGACAAAAACGCCACTTTATTTGATCAAGGAGGTGAAAAAGGCCATCTGAATGGGCGCGCATATAGAATGTGCCCATTCATGCGTCCCTTGTGAATTGGGCTGCACTTTTTTGGTGCGCAAGTGATGAGATATGTTAGCGCATTTCATTACTTGTGTAAAAAAAAAATTTGAGAACCTGTCACCCTGAGTATTATTTTTTTTAAAAGTAGTTTTTGCAGATTACTTAAAAAAAAAAAAGTAAAATGTTTTTTTTTTTAAGATGCAATTTTTGCACAAAACGGCCGTTTTTGCGGCATTTTGCACAAAACGGCCGTTTTCGCGGCATTTTGCGGGATCGCAAAATCGCTATAAGCTGGAGGGTCTGACTATTTCATCATCATTACACAATCACATAAAACAAGCAAACAAACAGACATACTCGGCCATCCACATGCATTTTGTCTTCTCTCATAAGACTCATTTTATCCCCTAAAAATATACTCCATATGGAGTGTGAACAGTTCTCATCTTTAATCGAACCCATCTCCTACTGCTTGCTTTAGGGGATTTTAAGTACTGTTCCTTCTGTTACGCTCTTTAAAGCGCAGGCACTGGGTTATATTCTCTACCGTGTCTCCTCCTCATAGTACTTCTTAAATTGCTTGGCCTCCCCTCAAGTCAATTTCTACTCATGTTTAACACTCATCGTTCCTCAAGTTACATCATCCCTACCTCTCTCCATTACATATTTTCCCCTTATCGTTCTATTTAACCACTGCCCATTCACTCTTTTGCCACCTGGCTCAATTTGCACTCACCATTCGTGTTTTTCAGCTTCCGATTCTCAGGATCACACATCTCTTCAGTCGCCTCTTCAACCTTCCATTCGTTCAGCTTCCTGTAGACACCGGGAGGGGTTTTTGAGGAAACTGGGGGAACCCGTCTTACCCTAGCTTGTACAAGTCTTACTTTACTCTAAAACCATTATCTACAGGGAGCTTCACGTCCGTTCAGCCGAATGGCATAGGTCGTGTGATATTGCTGGGACCCCAAAGCTTACTTTTCTCGATGGTAATATCTAAACCATCTAATCTCTGCTACCACATGAACTGAGGTTCCTCCTCAGCCCTTTAAGATGGGTTAGCAATTCCTTAGAGATGGACGGTAGATGCAGAGCTTACTCAAACATCAATACTGGAAACAACTCAGATAGTTGGCAAAAGATTTTTAATATCAATTATCTAAAACAGGGAGTACAACGGATATCAACAGACATCCGTCTCTCTCTCTCTCTCTCTCCCCTTATACCTCAGCGTTGCTCTGTATGACGTTGATGGTGATGACATCACCATTCTTCTTCATCATTCTACCGTCCTGTTTCTTCCGGAATTTCATTCAGATAACCATCGTATTGTCTCGTATGCAAGTATGGTTTCCTCAATGGGAACCTTGCCTCCCAAATTCTCCTTGGTATCAGTAATTTCACTGGTACCGCACATCTTTCTCACTCCCACTCCGGCATCCAACATACAGGTGCTGTGGGAGAGATGGTAGAGGTGGGGGTACTAACCTCCTTCTCTACACTAATATGGCATGCTACGCCATAGCCCAACAGAAAGGAGAGAAAGAAGAGCACTGCACTGATTATTGCCTAATGATGCCATGCTAGAATGCTACATCACACTCCACCAAATAGGAGACTAAATGGAGCATTACACTGCTTATTGCCTAATGACACCATGCTAGCATGCTACATCATTACCCAACAGAAGGAGGAGGGACCAATGAGCATTGCGCTGTGTATTGCCTAATGATGCCAATATGCATGCTACATCATAACCCAGTAGAAGGGTGAGAATGAGGAGCATTGTACTGCTTATTGCCAAAAGAGTACATGCTCTATCATGACTCAACTGAAAGGAACGAGGAGCATTGCACTGCGTATTGCCCAATGATGCTATGCTAGCATGCTACGTCATAAGCCAAAAGAAAGGAGAGAAAGAGGATCATTGCACTGTTAATTTCCTAATGATACCACGTTCCTCGCATACTACATCATAACCCAGCAGGAGATGTAGAAAGAGGAGCATTGCCAGGGGTGTCATTTCACCAAAATGACACAGGTAGCACAAGTGACATCACCCAACCCTTGACCTCTAATGGCATCGCAGGAAATGATGTAATTTGACCCTACCCCAAAGGGACATCACGGGACGTGATGGAACATGACCTTTCACCCCATGACAAAACAGGAAGTGGCATCACATAGCATTGTCCCTAAGTACACAACGAAAGATATGGTTACAATATCACTGTAATGTGATATACATTTCATTCAAGAATGGATCACCATATGTATCGTTAATATCAGTGTGTATAGGCCCATATTACCGAATTACTGTGAATGCAAGCAAACGTCCAAGGCCAAATGATAATGTGTTATTATATAGCACGTACAATTAAGTGCTTTGTGTAGAACAAATGTACATACAATATCACCCAACCTGTGTTGGTATTCATTTATCAACCTCAGAAGGATGAAAAGGCTGAGTTGGCCATGCCGGGATTTGAACCTGCAACCTGCAGATCACACTCACCGGCTATAGTTAGCTTACCAGCTATAGTAAAAAAAAGCAATTACATGTCTGAATGTTCTCAAAGTCAGAAAGCAAATTACACTCTGTATTGAATACCATTAAACTGGTAACTGAGATTTAACAGCAGGCCAGTTCATCTGCAGGTCTAATCCAAAGGTGGCCTCATGTCAAGCCTGTGTGGATCTACTTTTCAGGCTTCAGAGGTTGGCAAAATACATACCATTGGGAGGGTTCATAACCGTCTATTAAAGAAATTAGAGTAGCGCAGGGAAAGCAGTGCACTCATACGGCATCCCGTACTCTGGTCACTTGTTACCTCCTACATGCAAACAAACATCTTGAACAGCATGCGTGGAAATTATAGACACATCACAACAAAGCATTAATTGTGGCACAATGAAATCAAGGGCCACTTTATGTGCTATGGTCAAACATTTCTACACTGTACACAAGCTTTTAGGCACAAGGATTTTGTCAAGTGACCCAGGACACCGATATGGAATGTCTTGTGATGATCGTAACAGAGACAACGGCAGAAAAAAAACATGCTATAACTGCAACTTGAGAAAAGCAAAATACATATTACGAAATGGATGCTATTCTACTCTAAATGCTTTTTGGAGGCTTCTGTCTGCATTGTGAATTTGAGGTGACTAAGAACAGACTAAATCAATGACTCATCCCCTGAACTGTGTCTGAAATAAACCTTTAGTGAGTCTAGCAATTATTGGATAGAATTCCAGAAAGATAATTATTTGTCATTCCTATTCTTTCTTATTTAGGGTCACTGCTCGAAGTGTTACACTTGTGGAACCCCCTGTATTTTTAATAAGCCTGAACAAGAAAGTCAGCCACTCCAGAAACAAAGAGCCACATGGCACACATCCCAGGAGCTTCCATTTGTAAAAAAAAAGAAAAAAAAAATATTTTTTTAGGGGTTCCACGGAAGATTACAGGGGTAGCAAGGGAGACCTCAGGGGGCGCAGGTGGGACAACTGGCAAACCCCCCTCCCACATGACGTCTGTGCGTATTGCACTGTCCATTGCATAGTTAATCTGTGCTTACATGTTACAAATTGCCTTTGCTGTTCAGCAGACCAACAGTAATACATTGCGAAAAGGTATGCATTTTATCGGGAGCATTCAGCAAGAGGGCGCATATACTTTATACTATGTATATCACGCCCATAACAACGCAACACAGCGCTTTTGAAAATCAATTAAAGAGATCTTAGCACTAGAAATTTCCTAGCAGCAAATGCATTCATTTTCATGTGCAGTCTCTAAATTCCTAAGTACCATGTATTTGTTTTTTCTTGCTAGATGACACTGTGAGTTTGAAAGTGTAATATTTCCTCTCGCAAAAATCGAACTTCATGTATGTGTCTGGGTGCATGTTAAATACTGTGCTTGCGACTGTAATGTGCACTCAAAGTGTAATTAAATTATCTCAGCACCTTTCGTGTATACATTAGTTTTAGTTTTAATAGCCAGTGACACATTGAGTGAAAACAGTGTGAATTTCTCAGGCTCGTAAATCGGGAATCTGCCAAAGCTCACGAAACCTCACACATTTAAAGCAACTTAAAAATAAACCTGACAAAAAGACAAGAAGGCTGCCTCTCTCTGGATGCATTGCCTGTTATTTCGACCCTTAAAATGAAACTGCTGTTGTGTCTTTCCTTGGAATGTAAATAACAAATGATCTAGTTAAACCCTCTGGCCTTCTTATGTAAATGGTTTGCACCATTCCAATCCTTCCTAGCAGAGCGGCCATCTTGGTGATGAATTACCAATATTCCTATGGTAGTAAGCCATGTGAAAAATCTACTGCAAATGACAGCCTGCTATGGAGCCTGAAGTAATGTTGTACATCATGAGACGAGACATTAAAAAATACATCAGACACCACTTCCTGCACAGAGGAAAGGATTGCAGGTTGTGGTAATGCCGGCAGAACCCCCACAGGCTTATGAAAGGACGAGCTAACCGGAAATCGGCCTCTCTAGAAATAGACTTGCAGAGAGAAATTGTTCTTTAAATAAACATCAGGGAGGATTGTCCTTCAAGGAGGCTGCTTACGTGCACATACTGTGATCTTGAAGGAGGATGCTTGTTTGCATATACTGTGATCACCTTCAGGCCACACGGAGGTGCTGCTGCTTGCGGTGGTGGCTGGACGTTGCGCCCTTGTACCCATATATCTGAGCTTCTTAGGGATGCAGCACTCAGAGTTTGGAGTATGGAGGCTGGTTTGGTATTAGTATCAATCGGATGTCAGAGAAACTAGTAATCTGCACCTGCTATTTTGAAGGCACGACTAGAGCCGGCGTCAGTGTTTGCCTGGTCCTGTCTGTGCCGTGGTGCTGCCTGCATTTACAGCATAGTCTTGCACCACGGGCAACAAAGAGGTGAGCGTGATCATTATGAGGATCTAAACGAGGGGTGAGTAGATGAGGCAACACCATTGGAAAAATATGGAGAAAATGGAGCAAACATGTTCCTGACCTCCCCAGTCTGATTTTGGGTGGAGCATAATGAGAGGCAGCAGGCACCACATCACAAAGCAAGCCTACCAAGCTACTACAACACAGACATTAAATATCTGCTAATGGGCATGGCCGATGCAATGAAGTTTGTTCAACCTTGGAACAAGTGATATCCTTGATATGTGGCTTTTGGCATTGAAAATATTAAGCATTATGGACATTTTAATCTGCTGGATTTATTATTCAAATGAGTTTCAACCAGTCCCAGCCCTAGTTTTCAGAGCACCTCCCTGTGCTGCATGTTATCAATGTCAGAGTTCTTGGCTTCACACCACTGTGCTACAATTATGAGTGTGGTAGCAGATTGGAGCAGATTTAGCGGCACAGACAGCGCTCTAGTACTTCGATTGGAGAAGAGCGTGGGTCTACGTCAATATGCCAGATTCTTGGTGTTTCCAAGAAAACTGATGGCTGCCGCAAACGCTTGTGGAGGGCCTGACATTGCCAGTCTGTGGTTGTCAACAGGGGACCACGGATTGAATGTCCTCAGGTCAGCATTGGACATGTACTACTTATCCCTTGTTGTCAGAAGAGCCCTTTCATCATCAATCTGATTGAAGCAGCTGCATCACATGCGCCCCTTTTACTTTTCAATGGAACATGTTAAAAAGCATGCTATCTATCTAAATATATATAAAGGTAAAAATGTGTTTGTGGCGGGATTTGTGGCGAAGCTTTGTTCCTTATACATTTCCACACCATTCCAGCAATCTACACCACATTTTGCATAGTTTCCTGTTAGGACACTCCGAACATTACTGACTACATGACATTTGGACACCCCTCCCCTTTCCCCGAATTTCAGCAAAAGTCAAAAATCTTTGTGGGTTTGTGGCAAAGTGTTCCTTTTACAATCCCACACCATTTCACCAATCAGCAACACATTTTGCATAGTTACCTGTTAGGACCCTCTGGACATTACTGGCTACATGACAATCGGACACTCCTCCCTTTTCCCCGGATTTCTGCAAAAGTCAAACATTTGTGTGGGTTTGTGGCAAAGCGTTCCTTTTACAATCCCACACCATTTGACCAATCAGCAACAAATTTTGCATTGTTACCTGTTAGGACCCTCCGCACATTACTGGCTACATAAAATTCAGACACCCCATCCCGTTCCCTGGATTTCAGCACAAGTCAAAATGTGTGGGTTTGTGGCTTGGCAAAGAGTTGTTCCTTCTTCAATTCCACACTGTTTCACCAATCTACACCACATTTTGCATAGTTACCTGTTAGGACCCTCCGGACATTACTAGCAACATGGCATTCAGACAACCCACCAGTTTGCCCCAGATTTCAATACCTTCACACATGAGACGGTTGCCTGAAATCGTCAAAACTACAATGTGGTCGTAGAAGGACCGGTCCCGACACGAGGAACAAAACTCGAGGTCCAGGCCCTAGCATGCAACAAGATTTGTGCATCAAAACGTACCACAACTAACTGCACCATGCCAGGGTGAGGCAACAGGTGGGGAGGAAGCACAGAAGGTCGCAGTATGCAGCAGCAGCACACCAACGCTTGCCTTCCGCAATCGTCTGCTCTGTGGTATGTCAGCCAGCCACAGCGCTCATTCTCAGTGCAGTTTAATTCAGGGTGCAAAGTACACCAAGTGATGAGCAATCCGGAACAGCGACCTACAGGATCAGTGCTATCATGTTTGTCTAAAGAACCTGTTCATAGAACGGGTACCTCTGCTAGTGACATATAATTTGAGAAGGAAGAAGCAGTTTGCAGAAAGTCGTAAGAGAAATATTAGTCTGCTGGATTCATATATAATTGATATAAATAAATAAATAAATTAATTAAGCTGTCCGCAAGGGAAAGGATCCTAGGAATTGTGCTGTGCAAGGACCAACTTCACCACTCAATGATGATGCAAAAATGTTCACAAGGATATTTGAAAGTCGGTTGGATCTTATCCTTATTTTGAGGTAGTTACGGGCAGACAATATCTGTAAAATTCTGAATTGCTCCAAGTCGAGCGCTGTTGGGCTGGCTAGAAGAAGGAGAAGTGGAGGCCATGTGGGCTTGCCTTAAAGAAGCTCACTAGGTGCCTTGCAGCGGCACCAACGTCCACGCCAAGTCGAGACCTTTTGGGCTGACTGGAAGAAGGAGGAGTGGAAGCCTGTGCTCCGCACTGAGCCCTGTCCCCTGGGCTCACCTGAAAGATGCTCACCAGGTGCCCTGCACCAGCACCCAAATCTGCATGAAGTCGAGCACTGTTGGGCTGATTGTGAGAAGGAGGAGAGGAAGCCTCCGCTCCACACTGTGCCCCACCCCCTGGCCTTGCCCAAAAGATGCTCACCAGGCACCTAGCCCGGTGCCAAAGTCTGTATCAAGTCGAGTGTTGTTGGCTGGCTGGGGAAAGGAAGAGAGGAAGCCTGTACCCCGCACAGAGATACGCCCCCTGGGCTTACCTGAAAGATGATTATAGCGAAGAGAACAAGCACACCAATATGTATGTTTTGCTCCTGAAGAAGAGAGATTTCTCTCGAAATGCGTAGAGCCTCATTAACATTATATTTTTTTATATAAAATGTTGACTTTAAATTGAGTAGCATCTGTCCTTTCTGTGATTTAACATACATTAATATGTGTTACAATTGTTGGATACATTAAATTAAAGACACTTGGGAATTGTATAATTTGATGAATTTTTATGTGCTATATGATTGAAATATACAAACCTTTTTCTCTTTTTTATCGAATAAGAGACTTGAATTAAAAATCGATAAAATCGTTTTTTCTCCTAAATTTATATAAAGCAGTGTTGTCAATAGATTGACATTATTCATTGAATTCTGACTGAAAGTTTTCTTTCAGTACATTTATGTGTGCAGGGGACAGGAGTGTCCATTAACCCTGGGCATTTTGTTTGGTTCACTTATCTGAAAGATGCTCACCAAGTGCCCTCCGCCAGCGCCCAAGTCCATGCCAAGTCAACCATATTTTGACTATTGTTTGTGGTTAGGTTTTGGTCAGGTTATTGAGATTCTGCTACTTGTCTAACGATTTGTCAAAGCACAAAACCCTAATTAGTTTATCCCTTGACAAGGATCCAAAAATGAAAACAGCACATATTCTGCCCCCCTAAAAGAAGTGAACATGCTTATTGACCAAATTGAGGTATTGTGTGATGATTGTAGGAACGACAATATAGGTGCTAAACATAATATCACTGCCTCTACCAACGTCTTATGAACCTTGGACCTGTATACAAACATGTAACACCAAGGGACAATTTGATGATTACAGTCCACAATTCCAGCCGAGATACCCAGACCAAAAGAGAGGTCAACGTGTGTCCTTTCCCATCGAAATGTATAAGGGAATCACTAGCCAATCACCAACCCCATCCCCTTCATTACTACTTACAAGAGGAAGGGTTGAGCAAGGGAGAACCAATTATAATGAACTATCACTGGTAGCCTATCCATTGAAGGAGCTAGCAATGTCAAGTTATCAAATAGGTTTCTCTGCTAATGGACAGAGACATCGGCACTACTGATGATGCAAAGGAGGTACTGGAGAAGACAGTTTCCGCAGATGAGGTTGGGGATGTATCCGAAGACCCTTATCCTCACACCCTGTGTTCACAGATATTAATGTCAGATACCCAAACTAACGAATGACCATGCACTAATTGCACAATTGCTGCTCTGGAGGTCAAAAACTTATGTGAGCTAATAGAAAACCTAACTAAAGTTGTAAGCAAGCTCACTGGTTAAATTAGTTTACTGAAAGAGAGACCTATGAATGTCATAATATATTATACCCTTACTCCACATATACAGGAGACTAGGAATGATAGCCAAGGGGTAAAGACAGGGGAACATTTTGCCAACATATAAGGAGTGATTGGGGAATTTGTTAGGAACCACCCACCACTGGCAGGTAACTTTAGTGTTGGGAACACCTCTCACTCCAATCCAGCTACAAACGTGCTCTGTTCATTGTGAAACAAGGGGGGGTGTGAGTGCTAAACTCAGCAATACACATAATACTTAGAGTCATTATAATTCCCAGTATAGGGTCAATGTGGAAAAATGTTGTAGCAGGTGACCTGCAGGGATAGACTCATTATGCATACACTGGATTAGATCCAAAAAGTGCTACTATTCTGTGATCAGAGAAGGTATTAAGGAGGTCGCCCATTCCCAAGATCCAACACATGCAGGGTATGATTACATCAAAATCAGTTTCTATGACAATGATATGGACAATAATATCTTTGCTAGTGATAATAGGATATTACCCCCTTTGGGCCTGAAAATCGAAATTATAGGGAAACCTCCTGCTCGAGTACTCCCAACAGGGCAAAACAGTGCAATGTCAAAATAGCTTGACATTCATACTCCCAGTCGATGCAAGACACCCCAAACCCGGATATTACAGTACCTGGAAATGTGTCACTTAGTGAAGTTAAAGTTGTTTGTTAGAGTATTGCAGGCCTCTCAAAAAATCTAGACGACCCATATTGGGTTTACTTTATCATTACCGATGATATTATTTGTTTCCAGGAGGCTTGGTCTTGTAACCCATTGACCATGGAGGGTTATACCATTCTGGTAATGAAACAAAGAAGTGTCAAAGGGCGATAGAGTAGGGTGCTGAGCGTATGGGTTAGAACCACACTTAACGTGCAGGTTGAAGCAATTGCTGTAATTACTACCGATCCACTCTGGCTTTCAATAGATTTACCAAGTCACCAGTGTTATTTCTTGGCCAATGTTAATATTTGCCCCTACAGTAGGATTGCTCTGCCGACAGTACATGATATAGAATCTGTATATGTGCAGCGGTATTGCCCTGATTCTAGGTGACTTTAATCTCCAGTATGAGCCCCAGAAATAGCTTATTGAATTCCTTTAAGAAGAGGACCAGATGTGGGGTATCCCCACTCTACAGCTGGCAAAACCATCCTGACAATACAAACTCTGGAACCAGCTCACATTTTATTTTGAAGGGATGTGAGGGCGTGCAATGACTGTGTGGCTACTGACATTCCAACCTCTCCTACTTTCCACATGAGGCAAATCAATAGCCATTTTCACTACACTCTTTTAGACATACTACACTGGGAAGTTGCCACAGAACTTAAAGTTCACCCAAGAACAGAACGCGACCACCATCCGATTTCCATGTTTCAAAAAATGTGTGCCCCTAGGCACAGGAGCATTTTTCCTCAAGCCAATGTTGATCTGACTTTCTCTAATAATAGGAAGAGATTCAAATGGGAAGCGATAGACCTGGAAGTCATGTTGCCGCAAACTTGTTCAGATATACTGCCTTTCCTTCAGATAGATTTTGATCAAGAGACACCCAGCGATGAGATACTTTGGATAGTAAATGAGAAGTAATCAGATCAACTAAGTCATCACCTGACCTTACCCCGAAAAGCTACACAATCGAAGGGAAAGTATAATAGTAGTACAGGTTGGTATGATCAGGAATGCAGGAACAAAAAGTGGGAACTGCAGACTGTATTACACTCTGCTAATCCCTGTGACCAGAGATCCTTGGCAAGTATTAGGAAAGACGAAAAGGAATTGTTAAGAAATAAAAAAGAAGCCAAAGCTATAGCTACAGCCTAATTCAAGCTACATGAAAGAAAGTTCAAAACACCTCCTGGTGATTGTGAGGCTTGCAACCCGTTTGAACTTACAATTACAAAGGATACTTGGTACACTTATTGTTCCAATCTTTACAAGGAGGATAGACCATAATTTCCAGAATCAAGGAAGGAACCACTAGTTTTCTGCTAGCACTTGGTACAGCTGTGGCAGATCATCTGGTATTTTCACTTAGTGAAGTGGGCGACACATTAGCTTCCCAACGTGGGGGCAAACCACCTGGACCAAATCAAATTCTGGTGGTTTTCTACAAACTAGAAACAATGGTCCGGACTGCCTATCCTCCAGCTTGTATTTAATCTACTCCCTAGGAACATAGAGTCCCCTCCACCTGGACGCAAGATGAGATTCTTCCTATATAAAGGAAATGTGCAGAAAGAATCCAGACAATTATCACTCCATCTCCTAGTTTTGATGCCACTGGTAATATATTTGGCAAACTTGTCCTCGCTAGATCAGTAGAATGGGCAGAAGATTCCAACTGTAACAGTGAACTGCAAGTCGGATTTAGAAAAGGTTTTAGCACTAACGTTTATGCTTTTGCGATCGGTGTTTTAAATGTGAAATATGTTGTTTTGGCCTCTGGTATGTTGTGTTTTCGTTTTTACCTTTGATGGCATACCCCGCCCAGACTGTGGAAAGTACTTCAAAGTAAGAACATTTCCAGTCTGTTAGTAATTTTGCAGTTGACGCCAGTAATACCGTTAAGGTTAGGTATGGGAACAGAGTGGAGTGCACCAGACAGTTTCCAGTGGAGAAGGGTGTGAGTCAAGGGGGCAGCACTCTATGGAGCTGAACTGTGGAGACGTGTGAAAATCTCCAGTCTAAATACTACAGAAAATACATTTCTTAAAAAGGCCTTGTGACACCGAAAAGTGCATCTAATTTGCTTGTGCACTTTGAACTAAGTTTAATCCCCATCACCGATCTGATTGCCCTGAAACCACAGTTTTACTGGGTGAAGTTGTGGTCTAACCAAGTATTGGGGGCTATCGTAAGGCACTCATGGACTTGATGAACTGTGATGGGGCCAGCAACCTTCCATGGTTTGTCTATTTTAGGTAAACATTGAAACGTCTGAACCTGGAACACTTTTGGTCTGAGCCAAGGTCCATCCAGGGGAATTGTAGTAGCATCATTAAAGATAATGGGCCTCATTAAGACCCTGGCAGTAGCCGTGCCCTTATTAAGGGCACGGCTGTCTCGGTAATGATTTTTTACCGGGTCCAAGAAAAGTTCAATAACCGGGTTATGCCGACCATGGCGGACCCGATAATTGCCCTTTTCTTGGACCCAGTAAAAATCAATCCCCATTCCCATTTGAGCCCCTTAGGGCTCAATATGAATGGGGAGCATGCTAACAACGGGCCCGTTAATGACGGGTCCGTTGTTAGCATGCTGGCCACCTTGCGGGTCCCGCTAAGAACGTCTGGTAAAACCAGACGTACAGAGTGGGTCCGGCAAGGGGACCTCATAATAGGGCATCCCGTAATGAACGGTGCCGGTCCCGTACCGGCACCGTTCATTACGGGAGCGCCATAGTCATAATGAGGCCCTCTGACAGAGATTGTACCGATTCGGACCACATTGACCTCAACAAAATGCACCTACATGCAATGACTTTAGCCAATACACGGCACCAAACACCATCAACTGAAAGGCCAGTCCCCCATAACTGCGCGCAAAGGAGGCACATGACGGACAAAAACATCAATACACCACTACACAGACACCGAGGCCCCAAAAATGTGCCTATTAACATTAGTAGTGCTCAGTGGGGTCATCATGAGGCTGACAGCAATGTAGCCATGATGAGAGCGTTGATATCACAGGACACCTGCCAGGTCACCAAAACAAACGACATGAACGGACACAGTGGATGGGCACTCACAAGGCACTTCACCCCCCTGCATACATTGGTTGATGGCATGCAAAACAGTCCATGAGAAGAATGCACATATACCGGTCACATAGTGTGAATCCATTTCTGCATATAAAAGTGGTACAAAGTAACAGTTGAATGCATGCCATGGTGGCACGTCATGATTTGAGATTTGATGTCATGACTGACGCATACATTGATGCCCACATACAGGTGATGCAGGCTATCCCCTGAAGAGGTGGCTCCTTACACCAGCCGGGACCCACAGAACCAGCACGAGGAGGACTTCAATCGTGCACATACACAAACCCGTGTGGTGATTGAGCAGGCATTTGGCCTATTGAAGGCACGGTTTCGCTGCCTCAGTAGGTCTGGTGGGGCACTCCTGTACCGCCATGAGAAGGTGGCAAAGATCGTCAATGCATGTGTCATGCTACACAATATGTACATCAGACGGAATGTGCCCCTGCCCCCTGACGCTGAACTGCAACCACCTGACGATGAGGATGAGGAGGGTGGGGATGGGGCAGCACCTCAGGGAGGCAGCGATGCACAGGAGGGGCGTGACATGCGTCGGACTCTGATCAACCAATGTTTCTAGCACACACGGATGGGGGGTGTCACATGGAGATGGCAATTGGGGCACTGTGTGTGTCTGGGATTGTGGACTGTTCACCAATAAATCACACAAACCCAATTAGCAATGTCCACACATGTGATTTGTGATCAAGCAAAAATTGTATTGTAAATGTGAATTCAATTAACACACCCACTCCCCCTTCCCCCTCAACTCCCCAACACACCCACTCCCCCCTCCCCCCTCAACTCCCCAACACACCCACTCCCCCCTCAACTCCCCAACACACCCACTCCCGCCTCCCCCCTCAACTCCCCAACACACCCACTCCCCCCTCCCCCCTCAACTCCCCACAAAAGTGCGCGGATGCCTGTGTTGAAGTGCCTAATGTGTAATTCATCCACTGGGTGGCCTCTATTGGCAGCCCCCTCTGCCGGCCCCCGGGGCACCCCTGCCTGTACTCCGCAGGTTCCTGGCCGACCTGCAGACGGGGCTGCTTGAGACAGTACTGGCAGCGGAGGAGGTACTCGGCTGCTCACTAGGACGCATGTCCCTCATTGTCTGTACAAGCTCCGAGAGCACGTGCCGCACCGTGGCAAGTTCGGCACAGATGTCCTTGGTGGAGGATTGTATAGCTGCCTTCACAGTCTCAGCACATTTTTGCATTTCAGCACTTGCACCTCCACAATCGGCCACATGCTGAGTGAGGAGTGAGGACAGTTGGTGTTGCCTTGGTAATATTTGGTCCAGCGACTGTTGGTATTTTTGGGCATTGGAAGATGCCATTGGCACGTTCATTGGGCTACTCCCCTCCTCCACACCTTCCACTGGGCATGGAGTGGCTGGCCATGAGTTATCAGGGGATAGCCCCTGTGGGTTGTCAGCATGCAGGCTACCTGGGGACAGGTAGGGGGAATGAAGATGGGCAGTGGGGGGACATTCTATGACATCCTCATCATTCCCCACATCACTATCAGAGCAAGCTGCAATGGCAGCAGTCTCCCCAATCGTACTGCTTCCTGCAGACACAGTCCCTTCAGTGGCCACCAGTTGTTGAATGTCTGTTGCTGGTGGTACCATGCTGCTTGCCTTGGTGGTTATCATTGCCCTGGCCTATGTTGTGGCAGTCGACTTTGGCTGCTGTGTTTTTTTTTTGGTCCAGCAGAGGTGGAGGGTTGGTGTGGTATTGCCTCGGGCCTGGCCTTCTTGGCAGGTGTGGTGCCAGTCTCGTCCTCGCCTGGGTCCGAATGGGAGCCTGCGGTGGAACAAAGGAGGGAAAGTGTTATTGATGGGTCTGCGGACATTGAGCAGGCATTGTGATGACTGCCATGATTTTGATGACTAGATGGTGCACTTTGGAGGCAGTGACATACAGGTTGTCTCCCTTTTGGGTGGGAGAAGCAAGCAGGAATGTGGGTGCCTACAGTGAGAGTGTGCATACTGCATGTGTACAGGGTGTAGGTCAATGATGCCTGTTGGCAGTCTTCTGCTGATGTGTTGCGTTAACCCTATTAGGCAATATTGTGCTTCCCATGAAACTGGACTTGAGGAAGTTTAGCATGGCTTAATTTGAGGCACCTACCTGATGTCGGGGCACCTCTCTCCATTTCACCGACCCCCTCGATGGTCTTGATGCCAATGGTTGTGGCACATATCTCCTCCCACGGCTCCATTTTAATTGGTGAGTCTGCTCCTCCACCAGTTACCATGCCCAGGTTTCTGTTGGCAGACAGAATGCTCCTTACACGGAGCCGGAGGTCGTCCCACCTTTTCCGGCACTGTTTTGTGGTGCGGGGTGTTGTTCCTACTGCACTGACCCGCTGTGCGACTAGGTCCCATATGGCCTTCTTCTGTGCTATTGCCGGTCTGGTCATTTCAGTGGAGAATACGATGTCCGCGTTTTCCTGTAGGGTTTCCGCCAACATGGTGAGCTCTTCCCTACTGAAGCGCTCCTGCCACAGCCGATCGCAAGATTTTTTGACAACTTTCGGCATTATGACGATGGGTGGATGTGGGTGAAGGTTTGTAGCGGGTCTCGGGGTCAGATGTGCACTGGTTGTGGAGGATTTCAATGGATTGTGTTTTTAAAGATGGCCGCCGTGCTCTTTCCCGTTCCGGTGGGATGGCGTAACTTCCGGATCCGCTTCTTTACGGTCACCGCTAATAGAGTTATCGGTGGGTAGGGTGGCGGTGGTGCAGCTTGAACGGCATACGATGCCGGTAGGTGACGTTTTTGGGATGTTAACGGCATGGAGCATATTACATTATCTGCATGGCACAATGCTCGTGCCCGAGAGGTCATAATTTACCGCTTTTAACGGTTTCAGGCAAGCACGGACACATTAGTTTCGCCATGCCGGTAATGTCCATTACTTAGCGCCGGGGTCGTAATGAGGGCCAATATGTTCTAAAATGGAATATACCAAAAGAAAAAAGATAGGCTTCCAACATGATTATCTCACAGAAACTCCACAACTAAGAGCAACAGCAGATCTACAGACCAGTAAGAAAACACCTTACCAGAAGCTAGTAAGTGTACTGCATTTTACTCATATATTTCTAAATATTCTATATTAGATACAAAAAAAGTGATACATTTTTTTTTTTCTTACAGAAATGTCTAGTACTCTGGAATGGCTAGAGGAGCATTTCCCATGTGAGGAAATTTCTGAAGATAGTGAACCTAATGGTAGACACTTTACTATATAAACCAATTAATAAATATTATTTTATATACATTTAACATATACATTTTTCTTGTACAGACCATACAACATTGAAAATAGTAAAGAAAAATAAATATTGGATAAGACTCTCCAGCACATGGAAGAAAAAATTGACCTACTCATGGCAAATTTCAACAATTTAAAAAAACTTTGTGGAGGATCACTTGAAACAAAAAACTAGATACCATTGTCCCACATGTACCTTTCCCCCTCACCATATCCCAGTCAATTATCCCCAAACCCTCTCCATGAACCAAAACTTTTGATGAGAATTCCATCCATTCTTCACCTCTGTGAATCCTATTGAAACCCCCAATTCTCTTGTGTTTTTCTCAGTTTCTGATTCACCTTCTCTGTCATAGTTTAACATCCATATATAATAAAGTAAATTAGTGAAAGGTATTTGTGGAAAAGTAGTGTATTTACCATT
Organism: Ambystoma mexicanum; assembly: GCF_040938575.1. NCBI lineage: Eukaryota > Metazoa > Chordata > Amphibia > Caudata > Ambystomatidae > Ambystoma > Ambystoma mexicanum. Next base: position 679,366,163 of record NC_090937.1, read on the forward strand.
AGATCTAAAACAAAATGTGCACACTCTGGGAGTGCAACGTCCAATGGAGCAATCTTTAATTATCTTAGTAAATGGTGTACCTATAAAAGACAAAAAAATGGCAACAACTGGTAGATTTACATAAAGTTAGACAAGCCTTGCAATATCTAAAAGACAATAATGAATACTACAAAGATATTAATATTGAAGAAAACTTGAAAGAAACCACTGAAATAATTCAAGAGTCACCAGAAGCTGGTCAATTTGAGCTTCTAGATCCTGCTACAGTATCCAATACTTTAGACCATTATACAATTCATCCATTGCACTCTAATGACACAGTAGAAGATTCACTAGAAACGTACCAAATGCGACAAACAAAAGGATCACCAATCAGCATATGGGAAAAAAGTATAGAAGCACATGCTTTTCCTGTACTCATTCCTACTGGGAAAGGAGGAAGGTACGATGATAGACCTATTCAAATAACAGCATCAGAATACCGCTCGTTACGGATGTATTCTGAAGATCCAAGATTTATGTGAAATACATATTCCACCTACTCTTTGAAAGTGAACTAGCAACTCTATGTTACGGAGTTGAACACACATTAAAATCAGGAGCCCACTTTCAAAATATGTCAGCTACACACTTATTCCAAAAAGTGCAACAAAACGATGAGTTTTTACAATCAAGTATTACAAATCTATTAGCAAACATGCGTGGTACTAAAGAGTACTGGTTGCGACGTCATGGAGATGTACGTTGTATGATAAGAAACCTTGGCCCACCCACTTGGTTTGTTACATTGAGTTGTGCAGAATATGCATGGGAAGATGTACATGATTTCCTACGCATATCAAACAAAAACAAAACAAACATAGATATACTAACACCTGGAGAACTTTGTTCTCTAGATCCTGTTCATGTCTTCAGTTAGACATAGTGTTAAAGGTAAATCACCTAAAAATACATATTACATAAAAAGAACAGAAGAAGAAAAATATATCAATGATTACAATGCAATCATTGCCCACTTATGGACAGAAATAAGATGTGCAAACATAGATGTGCAGTACATTGCAGACAATTCCACTGCAGTTGCACAATATGTTACAGCATACTTAACCAAAGCAGAAAAAACAGAGCTCCAACACCTCTGGAATGACCTGTCATCAGACAAAACACTGTCTCAGAAATGATACAGCTTGGGCATAAAAATGTTCTGCCATAGAGAATGTGGCTCCTATGAAGCAGCAGATCATTTAACCGGTACTGCTTTGAATGGAAACTCTGAAAATATAGTATGGCTAAGTCTTGGTCCTCCTAAATCTAGAAAAAGAGTTCTGAAATCATACGACAATATAGAAACAATAGCCAAACATGATCCCAACAGCCAAGACATTTTAAAAAAACAATTTGCTGGACACATACTACCCAAACAGAAGTACCACTTGGGAAACCATGTGTCTATATCACATAGCCCAAAACTTCACATACAAAATAGTATAAAACCTGTTGAAAAAAAGGTAGATACAGAGTGTCAAATTGTGAAGGCAGGTTAGTAAAACTCACCAAACCAAATTTAATTAATCATATCAAATTGTCATTAAAGATTCCTCAACATAAATAACTATATTACATGTCCCTGCTAAAACTCTTTAAACCATGGAGAAAAGAAGAAGAAATACTAGATAACTATGACTCCCATGAAGACGCTTTAAAAGCAAATGAAAGCACTATAACCGATGTAAACTTTACACAGTACAAAACAATGTTGCACAATGAACAGCAACACGAAGAAGAACTCCAGGCCCAACTAGATAAGGACACTCCTGACAGTAGTCAACCTTCTGTAACATGAAGCCAAGAACCACTGGGAGAGCCACTAATAACAAATGAGGCAGAATTAGCTATGACGGAAGTAGAAAACACCCTTTGTCAGTATGAAGATAAAGAAGACTTACTAAAATCTAAACTTAACAATGAGCAACTTAGCATTTTTCAAGAAGTAACAAAAGAAATTGCACATGGTGTACAACATGAAAACAAAGAATGCACCTGCCAAAATTACAAACCTATACTACTGTACGTCAGTCGTGAAGCTGGTTCTGGCAAAACATTCTTAATCAAAATCATCAGTAAATTCCTTCAACAATTGACAAACAACAAACTGTCAGCTGTTGTCACTGCCCCCACAGGTTTAGCTGCCTACAACATAGGGTGTGTCACTTTACACCGATTACTACTCCTGCCAGTAGAACACCAGAACAAATTAGACTATCACAAACCTTCTGCAGAAGCTGCAATGGAACTACGCAGAGTATTGAAACAAATGAAAATGCTACTAATAGATGAAGTGAGCATGGTCTCCAACCTAATGTTGGCTTTGATTCACCTCAGATTACAAGAAGTACTCAAAACAAACTACGAAGAGCTCTTTGGAGGAAAACACAATATTGTTTTCGGAGATCTTCTTCAATTGACACCAGTGAAAGGTGAGTCTATTTTTAAAACCTTAGGACACAAACTATGCCGTAAAACTGTTGGCAGCATAGGAAATGCCAAACTTTGGCAACATTTCCAATACAGAGAAGTAACAGAAAACATGTGGCAATCTGTAGATCTCACTTATGCCAACATCTTAAAAAGTATTAGAGTTGGTATACTATCTCAAGAAGCACAAGCAATATTGAAAACCCGGCACATTCATGCACTTTATGGCGATAATGCATGTGCTATGGATGTTATGGAACAATTAGCCCACAAAAATGTCATTTTGTATGGCCTTAATGCCAACTCTTGCAAGCTATTGCAAATTCAATGAAACAATGTTAAAAAAAGAAATGCAACCAATAATTGAAATTAGCGCCACAGACAAACTAGACAGACATGGTATGACACTACCCATGTGTGAACAAGCCACAACAAGACTAAATAGTTTAGAAAATTCAATCTCCAACACAGCTGGATTGGAAAAAATATTAAAATTATCCTTAAACTGTAGAGTAATGCTTAAACGTAACCTTGACGTGGATCAAGGACTAGTTAATGGAGCACTGGGTACAGTTGTTGGCTTTCAAACATACCCACGTGACAACAACATTCGGTTTGTCAATATTCTCTTTGACAAACTTTCAGAAGTGAAAAGGATAGGATGCTCAACAGCTTGATTCCTTCTCTTCAAAGACATGTACGCAAAGAACAATTTTCTCTAACTCTTGCATACGCAGTCACCATTCATAAATCACAAGGTTTTACCCTAGACAAAGCATTGATAGACATTGGTAACACAGTCTTTAAAGAAGGCATGAGCTTCGTAGCACTATCACGCTTACGTACACTTGACAGTCTATTTCTAATCAACTTTGATGCAAGTAAAGTAAACGCTGATATTCCTTGCATTTTAGAATACAATAGACTTCGATCACTATATACCCCCATCTAAAAACTTGTCCTGTTCCACAAAAAGTAAAATGTAATAAAAGTAAACTAAATCAAACAGAAATGCAACAGGATGTAACTGCAAATCCTCCAAAGAGAATAAAAAACAAATACTTCATCAAGTATCACAAACAAAAAAGTAACTATTAGGGAAAGTAAACCAGGTACTTCTTCAAAAAAGGAAGACAAACTCAAAAAAAAGCACTCAGATACAGAACTACCTGGTCCATTTAAACTTTCAAATGTAATTGGTGTAAGTTGCTACGCAAATGTAGCAATGAATATTCTATTTCAATTACCATCGATTGTTGACAACATTTACTTACACTGTACAGACCAATTGTGTTTGCAAATAATAGTACTTCATAGAAACGCAACAAACAATCCTGACAACACGTATAGTTTTTATGGAATAAGACAACAATTGGACTACTGTGCTGGAATGGTGAAATTCACTATAAACTCACAGGAAGATCCACAAGAATTTCTAATGTACTTACTACAAGTACCGGAAAACAAAAACATACCTATAAATGAAATCTTCCAGATTTCATACATGTGGAAACATACATGCACTCTCTGTAACAATGTGACACAAGAAGAAATCCCCAATGAGTGCTTCGTGTATGTAACAATACCTAATTGTCAATCAATTCCATTTCAGCAACTTATACAAAATTCAAACCATGGTAGATTATGTACTACCTGCAATTCGGATAATCACTCCACCTTATACACATAGTAAATACGTAATACTAATGCTTCTACGTTACAATGCAGATGGTACCAAAAATAACTGCAAGCTGACTGGATTCACAAATGGTCATGTATCACTTGGTAAGAAAACCTTCACAACAATAGGTATAATCTACCACACAGGACACACAACCAATGCAGGTCACTATACTGCATATATAAAAAAATGTGGATGGTTCAAATGTAATGATAGTACCATTACTCTAAAGCAGAGATTACCTGCAAATCTTACAAACGCTTTTTTAATCTTCTTAAAACCAAAATGTATTAACTGAACTGTACTTAAACAGTAACAAAACTTCTATCAAAAAACTGTAAACTGTTAAAATATGCTAACAGCTATCTAACTGCCCCAAGATTCTACAACAACTAAACAGATAAATGAACACCACTAAATTATGTCATAAAATAGACAGTTAGAATACGCTGACTGGTATCTAATTGCCTCAAGATTTTCAAAAACCAAACCGATAAATCAATACCACTTCATTATAAAAAAACTAAACATTTAGAATATGCCAACAGGTATCTAACTGCCCTTAGATTCTACAACAAATAAACAGATAAATGAATACCACTTAATTATATCATAAAATAGACAGTTAGAATATGCCAACTGGTATCTAACTGCCCCAAGATTTTCAATAACCAAACAGATAAATCAATACCACTTCATCATAAAAAACATAGACAGTTAGAATATGCCAACAGGTATCTAACTGTCCCAAGATTCTACAGCAACTAAACAGATAAATGAATACCGCTAAATTATATAAAAAAATAAACAGTTAGAATACGCCACCCGGTATCTAACTACCCCAAGATTTTCAATAACCAAACAGATAAATCAATACCACTTCATTTTAACAAAAAATAGACAGTTACAATATGTCAACAGATATCTGCTCCAAAAATATGCAACAAGCCAACATATAGAACATTAGCCAGAAACAACAAGTGAACACTGAAAACAAACAAACAAATAGACTGTAGCATAACAAAAAACGTTTTTTTTAATCCAACATGGATTTTTTTTTTTCACAGACCCAATGATTTTAGCAACAAACACAGAAACTGAGCAAATTGCACAGTACACTGGTTTGTAATCTACTAAATATGAGGGTAAAAAAGAAAATGTTGATAATTCCATGTTATAAGTCGTTACAAAATACCAATACTAACATGATCTTTTCTTTTATCACTGAAATTAACACGGAATACATGTACTCCAGTTACTAAACCAAACAGTAAGTATATTATAATAAGTATAACCATCGCAGCAAACCACACCCATAGTGACTTATAACTTCACTGTTTACAAATTTGGCCTTGACCATGCACCCAAGACTCTAGGCCCTGGCCACAACCACCGCAGCATACCACACCCATAATAGCTTATAACTTCGCTGCTTATAAATTTGATCTCGTCCATGCACCCAAGATTGGATAAGCCACTTTGGGTGTGCTATGCTGCGGTGTTTGTGGCCAGGGAATAGAGTCTTGGGTGCATGGCCATACGGCCATGCTCCAATGACTCTATGTCCTGGCCACAACCACCACAGCATATCACACCCATAGAGTCAAATATTTTAATCATGCCATATGGGCACTTTTAATGTCCGTGAACATGACAAGTGTTCTTAGAACAGTTTCAACTTGCTGCGAACAGTACAGACAGGCATAGCATCCTCAGGACACACCTATTTTGTTTATTTACGAACATCCAAGGACACATGTTCTTAGAACAATTTCAACTTGCCTACGGACAATACGGACAGCATCCTCAGGACACACCCATTTCATTTATTTACAAACATTTCAGGACACCGCGTGCGTTCTTAGAACAGTTTCAGCTTGCCTACGAACCATACGGCCAAGCTTAGTGTCCTCAGGACACCCCATTTCCTTTATTTTAGAACATTTCAGGACACCCGTATTGTCCGCGGTGAGAACGAACGCAACAGGGGTGCCTGCCACCTAAATAAATACAACATTTAACCCATTTCTTACTCCCCCTCCCTCCCCAAACAGTCTTACACACCAACACACTTTACTAAATAGTATTTTTTCACCAAGTGTCACCGTGGTATCCGCGGACGTCCGCGAATCCAAGATGGCGGGTGTTTCCAAAAATCTGTCGCACTTCACGCTCTTCACTGTCCAATCAGTGCACACGTTGCATGTCTGTGGACATGACGCAAGCCGATTGGCCAATCAGGTCACGGTCCGCGGAGCGAACAGGGAAATGTGTCCGTGCACCGAACATAGATATCACTAATTTTTTGTGACCTACTTTTTGGTCATTATTTTAAAAACTACTGGACGGATTCTCACCAAATTTGCAAAAGCACACTTTTGGGACCAAGTCGCTGCTCCTGCCACAAATTCGGTGAAAATCCATCCAGCGGTTTGGGCTGTAGGCGTGAGCAAAGTTTTTTCCCCATTCAGTCTATGGGAAAAAAAGAAGTTTTGGGACGCCCCTTATAACTTTGCCCCCCCCCTTGACCAAACCTCACCAAACTTTGCAAAAACATTCAGAGTGACCCATATACTTTTTCTGCCAAGTTGGGTGAGGATTCGTCCAGGGGGAACGGAGTTATAAGCCACCCAAAAGGGGTCTTCCTATGGAAACAGCAATTTAACCATAACTAGACAGCCCACAGTAGCGGCCGTGTAGTTATGGTTAAGTTGCTAAACCCATAGGAAGACCACTTTTTCAGCAGCTATTAACTTTACTCCCCCTCGAGGAATCCACACGAAACTTTGCAGAAAAAAGTATATGGCCAACTCTGAATTTTTTCTGCAAGTATGGTGAGGTTACGTGCAGGGGGGAAAAGTTACAGAGGGGGTCGCAACTTTTTTTTTTCCATAGACTGAATGGGCAAAAACTTTGGACATGGTTAGAGCCCAACCAACTGGATGGATTTGCACCAAATTTGCAGCAGGAGCGAGGACTTGGGGCAGAAAGCATGCTTTTGTGTGTTTGGTGGAAATACGACCAGTACTTTTGCTGCAAAGAACTGAAATGTACGTCACAAAAATGAGTGATATCTGGCTCCATTCTGCGGACCCATTTCCCTGTTCGCTCCATGGACAGAAGTCTCCTTGGCTTGCAGTACGCTCTGCTGTCGGCAAACTTTGAACACGGCCGATGGTTGGCTGCAGGGAAGCGTGTTGTGTGTCAAAGTTTTTAGGAAACGCCACCGTGGTGTATCGGAGGACAGTGCGGCGCACAAGGGACTGACAACCAGATTGTACGCCATTTGGTGGTGGGAAGAGGGGATGGAGAGGGTGGGGGAGATGGAAGTGGTCCATCTGAAATGTGTGAGTATTAAGTGGTCGAAGATGGTGGTGTGCCTGCAGTATCCATGCATACTGTGCCAAATCACCGGTCCCTGCACAGGCGACTACCATGTGTGGTGAATGCAGGCAGCCTTCGTTAGGCCACAATAGCTCGTGCTGCGACCTCTTACCATGCTGACTGGTGGTAGCTGAATAGCAGACGGGAAGTGCATTGCAAAACATATATTAAGCCATGTGGCGGTGGGAAGAAGGTATGGAAAGGGCGGGGGGGTGAAAAGTGATTCATGTGATATATGTCAATAGGTGGACAAAGACGTTGATATGGCTGCAGTATCCATGCATACAGCGCCAATGTGCAGGTCTCTGCACAGCCGACTACCATGTGTGCTGCATGCAGGCAGGCTTCATTACGGCACGATAGCTGGTGCGGAGACCTCTATCCGTGGTAACTGGTGGGAGCTCATTTGCAAAGGGGAGTGCATTGCACATGACATGCACTTTGTAAGATAGCGTGTACTTCGGGGTGTTGTGTGTGGTAAGCCCATAGCCCATTCCATGCACGGATGGAGGCTTTGCACCAACAACTATGTGCCGGTGTTGCAATTAGGTTTCACATTGTTGCCTTCTGTGTGTGGTTCGTCAGCATTGCATACAGTGTCCATTTCATGGGTGTGGTGCTTCTTAACCCATCCTACAGGGTTTACTCCATGGCTGCAGCCACTGGAATGAACAGTTCTGCAGTGAGTGCACTGAGTGCACTGAGTGCGGTGTTATAATACCGTCAGTATAGAAGAGGATAGGGTTGGAGTGCATCTTCTATGTGCATGGTTACTGCAGTGTGTGAAGTGGGTGCCATTTTGAAATAGTGTGTGTATTGAAGTGGACAGGGGTGAACTGCATTTCGCATAGGATTGCGTGGTGTCCATTGTGCAGAGTGCTGTATATTGTACTGCCGTATGAGGTATTGCTTTTGTGTACTGACTAGAGTGCTGGGAGCCATACTATGTGCATGAAAGTGGGCATGGGTGCCGGAGGCTGTGTTATGTTTGTAGATTCTGCTAACTGTTGCATTTTTCCATGCACAGCTGTGTTATGGTGCGCAGGTTGGGTAGCAGTGCCGGTGGCTGTGGTACGTGTGTGGAGTGTGGTTCTTGGGCACATGTTTCCATGCATGACTGCATTGTGTTGCGGTGGGTGTGGGCAAGACCTAGACTAATGGGTACATGGCCAAAGGCGGTAGGCACGCACCGCAGCAATGCAGTTTAGACTGCATCTGTCAGAGGGTGCTCACCTTTACAGAATGGTTGTGGAACACATTTTAGACTTGATAGAGCACCAGAAATCAGCTGACATGCATATACTTTTGTTTCTTTATTTTTTATTTATAAAATTGTTTTAGTTGATAAATCAACTTTTTCAATTACAACATTTTCAGAATTATCAACACGTGTATACACAGATTCATAATTTTGTCTGCCAGAAGTTAGAATGATCATAATTACAGATATTCATTCAGTTGTTTACCAATAGATTTCATGTATATATACATTTTTTTTTGACTAAATGTTAGGATCATCAAAACAATAATTTAAGTTTTAGCAGCATTAAAAACATTGACCTTAAGGAATCAACATGCATCCTTGGAAGAGTAAAATGAAAGCATACTTAAGATAATCACTAAAACCCAATCAAAAGGAATAAATATGATTCAGACTAAAAATTATAAGTGGATACATGCAGAGAAGAATAGAACTAAAATGCCATCTAAAAACAAGGTCAGATAATAGGGAACATTTTGCACATTATAAATTCAGTTGCTGCAAGAGAGAACTGACTGTATTAATAATTAAGCCATTAAATTAAATGAGTAATTTGGACTAAAACCTTTTTTACAAGTACATAAATTCAGAAAAGGTTAGAATTTATAATAGGAATCTAAAAACAAAAATGTGTCCTTGGTCAATTAATCAGGAGAATCGTAAGCATTATAAATTCAATTGCAGGAAGAACTTGACTGTATTGATAATTAAACCAGACTTGTCGGCATTAAAGACTTCAGTCCACATTTGATTTTTTTGAGAGCGAATCTCTTTGTTTAAAATGTTTGTAAAAGTGGATTTTCCTCATGTCTACTAGCGCTTCCCATTCAGTGACTAGATGAATAGTATTTCTTGCTTATCGGATAAGTTGTAAAATCTACATATAGAGGGTAAAGCGGCATCCTTTGCATATAATGCAATTTGACTTTTTACTTTACTTTACTTTTACTTTTCGTTGGTGATAAATTTAATCGAAATGGAAGAAATATGTCAGCATACAGACGATCCGGAAATATCTTAATATAGCTAGGTATTTCATTTAGTGCTTATATTATAAATGCTCCAGTTTTAAAAGAAGCATATCAAGAACACTTCTCCCCTTTAGCAATACAATCTTGCCTATATAGTTGAGTTAAGCTTTGTCAGGAAATTCAAGTAACAGTTCAATAGGAATGTCAGCAGTTCGTAATATTTCTTCAGAAGTCAGTTTCCATTTTTTTAGTGAATTAGGGGCCATACTTTCCAACATATTTTTAAAAACCGGAAATACATTTTTTGACACCGTTGTAGAGAGCATGGCGTTCCTATATAAGGATATCATTGACCATGAAACTGATATGTTCAATGATATAAGCCCAAGTTTGAAATGAATATGGGCTATTGGTATACTAGGCGGGACCGGTAAAATTGCTTTCCAATAAATACCTTCTAGTAAGTCCCATCTAACCGATAGGTACATAATTTTAGTTTGGCTACCATAGGTAATGATAGGGATGACGTTTTGTAGGTAGAACATTCTAGCAGATAATAATGAGAAGCTCACATATTTTTTCTGAAGAGCCTTGGCTTGTGAGGCTAATGATCTCATTCTTAGAGTAAGCTCTTCTTTATATGGTCTATCTGAAGGATGTGAATTTATATTTACTCCTAAATATTTGTTGTGTGATATTTGAATGAGGGGTTTCTTGGCTAAGCTCCAGTTAAATGTGTATCTCGATTTCTTTGTTATGTGCTGAAACACTAGAATGTTAGATGTTTTTGTATTTATCTCTAGGTTATTAGCTTCAGCATATGAGCTTTCTCTGAAGACCAATGGGAGTTCTATCTAAAAGTACAAGGTCGTCAGCATACAATAAATACAGTATATGATGGGTCCCAAGACTGGGGAAGAAGGAGCGAGCATCCTTTAAAACACTATAAAAATCACTAATATAATAATGTAAAAGTATTGAAGCAAACGGACAGCTTTGTTTCAACCCTGCATTTGTTTCTATCGATTGGGAAAGGAGGCCATCCGTTGTGAGTTTTGTTTTAATCGTGGTATTGGAGTAAAACTGATATATTAAATAATTAATATATTCTGGACAGTTTAGTTTAAAAAGTTTATTCCATATACTGTTGGTTGGTTTGGTTAGCAGTAACAAAATTGCATGTGAATGAAAGTGGGTAAGGGTGCCAGAGGCTGTGTCAAGTTTGTAGATTCTGCTAAAAGGTGCATCTTTCTATGCATACCTGTATAACGGTGCAGAGGTTGGGTAGGCATGCCAGTGGCTGTGGTGCGTGTGTGGATTGTGGTATTTGGAGACATGTTGCCATGCATGGCTGGATTACGTTGTGGTGGGTGTGGCCAAGGCCTAGACTGTTAGGTGCATGGCAAAATGCTGTAGGCCATGCACCCAAAAGCTAAGGCCTTTACCACACCCACCGCAGCAATGCCGTTTTGATTGCATTTCTCAGAGGGTGGTCACCTTTACAGAATGGTTGTGGAGCACATTTTACTTTGCGTAGACCACTGGCACTGACATGCATATATTGTTGTTTCCATGGGTGCGGTCATTGTTAGAACATCCTACGGTTTTCGGTGTACGGCTGGAGAATGTACAGTGAAAAGTCTTGCAGTGAGCCCACTGGGTGCAGTTTTGTAACACTGTCAGTATAGAAGAGTGTAGGGTTGAAGTGAATCTTGTGTGTGCTTGGATATTCTGGTTTCTGTAGCTTCCTGGGAGTAGGCCCAATGTTGTGAAGATTGTGTGGTTTGGTTGCCTTTGACATCATAGTTTGTGAATGGAAGTAGGTAGGGGTGGCGGAGGCAGTGGTATGTTTGTGGAATCTGCTAACTGTTACATCTTTGCATGCATCGCTGTGTTAGGGTGCTGGAGTTGGGTACAAGTGCTGCTGCCTATGTTACGTTTGTGGATTGTGGTTTCTGGCCACATGTGAGTAGACATACAAAACAAAACACAAAAACAGGCTCTTTTCAGAGCTGCCCCCTACCCTGGTTGAAAGTTATTCCACCACTCCCGCGTGTGCACAGCACGACAAGTCCGCGGACTTTGCGATAGTTGCAGGGTGGAACGTGTTACATACATCCCTTTTGCAGATGACAGCCATAGAAATGGGCCTGTAGAGGCTATGGGATTGGTCAATAAGGTTTCTGGGTGTGGTGTGTATGCACAGACTGTGGTATACAGTGTCTTCATGGACAGGAATGCAGAGGGTGCGGTTATGGCTGTGTGTTTCATGAGCTACAGCGTGCAGGTTTTGGGGAGTTTGAAATATATTGATTGAAAGTGAATGGAAAACACTGTGCAGTGGCTGCTCATTTTGGATTGTATCATGTGGATGTGTAGTGCTAAGATTACCTACAATGAAGTGACTGATTTTGGTTTGTCTGTGTGACACTTTGGTGACGCGCGATCATGCCCGCATAATTGTTCTTCATTGTGGAGGGAAAATTGCACAGCATGTTACACGAGTTTCAGTGCCGTTTGCGATGAAGGAGGCACTTGCCCAGGTCATGCGTCTGTTTCCGTTCTCCTGCATAACTATCTATCGCATTTCGCAGACACTGATGTGGCTGCGTTATTTTTCATGTGGTCTGCAAATGGAGAAAATGCAGTGCATTGTGACAAAGTCTATTTGTGCCTTTCTACGACATGTGCCAATGGCGTATTTCCCACATGGGAATATGACATTTCACAGCACGAACAGTTTTCCCCACCAATAACGTTCATCTTACTATTCGTGCCATCCGATTTCTGTACGCCCTATACAAATTGCCTTGCTGCCCTTCTTTAAAGTAGTGGAAGAATTTTTGTAGTAAGTGTCGCACACTCACACTCAAACTCTTCAAAACGCTCTGCAAAACGTAAAGAAACCTCTTTCTACAGCAAACCCCTTTCTACCCGATTCCTCTACAGTGTTTTGCACAGTGCCACTCCTCCCTTTACTTTGCACACATTGTGTGGAGCATATACGGTGCGCCGAGCCCTGCAGCCGTTCATTGGCAATTTAATTGTTCAACTCTGAAAGGAGCTTTCTTTATTTCCTCTTTTTCCTTTCCAAGTTCATTTCTATTTATTTTGGTCTTCTAAAACATGCCACAGAAGGAACGGCAGGCAAGGCCCGGTACGGAAGTGGCAGCACCTGCATGGATAGCATAGGGGATGTGCAGAGAGAGGAAAATATTGGGTTGCCCTAAAATACATAGGCGCCATGCATTGACATGCTTCCGGACGGACCCGTCCCACGCACTTCCAAGTACCTTCCCTCTGTAGAGTAGCGCATTGCAGTACATGCACAGTACAATGCCCTTTGCCGGGTAAGGGTCTGTAGCGGCATATGGTCTACAAGGATGTTTTAGAGCTCCACTCCCCTACATGAGTGTCACTGTTGTTGGCCGCAGCAGATGTGGAAAATGCTGTACATGAAATTACCCTGCAGCATTGTTGGAAGGGCTGTACCCTGCCCACTGGTCTCTTGTGCTTCCATTTTCCATTTCAGTTGTCGTCACATGGAGTACAAACACTTGCTGCTATGCCATTAGCCATAGGACTAGCATTCACGGAGATGCATACATTCTGAAATTTAAGAATGCTTCCAAAAACGCGAAACACAGCTTTATTACGTAGACCACCACTGACATTGTTTGTGCTCTTAAGATTCTGCTGTTTGCTTAGTTGCCTCTACATGCACTAGTATGTGCGTGACCAAGCCGCACCAGCTTTGCCATTTTGCAGACTCATTACAAACTGTCACACCTGCAGTTACATGTTCTCTTCAGCTTTATGACCCGCAGGCAACCCCTTGACACTTTCTGTCACAGTGCTCAGTGCAGAGGCAGTGTGTCTGTTTCACGGGTCATGGAAAGGCAAGCAGCACATCAATCAAATTAATGAGACATTTAACACGCTCACATTACACTGGAGGTTGCAGTTCATTTTTTTTACCAGTGGGCCTCATATGGCCCGGCGTGCTGCAGCCATACATTGGTAGGTTTGCACAGCCACCCACGTAGTTGGCAGGAGTATTAGAAATTTGATAGCCTACCGTATGAATCCGTAGGGCTGGTGACAGGGGCGGGGTTACCAGTACACAAAGGATGCCCTACGCATGGGTATAGCTGTCCAACAGATACACGTGTGCTACCACAACTAATTAAAAATGCATTAGAAGATGCACCCATGGGCACTAATGGAGTCCTACGGATACCTGCAGTCTGATTGCACATACTCTGACCAGGTGCATTCTCCATAGGAAACGTCCATATTGCTCACCTGCAATCATCTCAGACAGTACTGTGCGGCACAGATTCACCCTACAATGTTAACAACAAAAGAGAAACCACTCAAACACACACCAACGCTTACCATGTACATCTGTAATTGCTAAAATACACCAACACTATTAGGAAAAGGAAGGGGTAGCACAAATGGATGCATAAACCCGAGAATTTGGCCTTTCCACAAGTTCATCATGAGGGCAGACAAGGAATCAGTGACAAACCATTCCTAATGGGACGTTATGGTTCTGTTGCAGTACCAAAAACCTATAATTTTCACAGAAAACACTATGCTAAAGCAACGTTCCGGTTGCAGTGCCCTAATAAAAACCTATGAAATTCACACAAAAAAAAAAAAACATTGTAAAGGGACCCTATGGTTAAGTTGCACTACTAAAAACTTCTGAAATTCAATGTAAAAAACGTTACAGGCACGTTATTGTTACAGGTAAAACCGCAAAACCCCTGAAATTCCCCACTTATGGTAAGCTAAGCAACCATAACTCATGCTACCACTGTGCACTGCAAGGACTAACACCAATGACATCAAAGTTGACATCACAAATGTCATTGATGACATGACTGATGACATCACGTGTGGCTCCCTCTTTTTTTGTTTAGTGACATATGTACACCGGGTGCTTTTCTTCACTGGGGATCAGGAACTACAAATTGAAAAGGTTCTATATTTGTTGACCTTACCCTTCTCCTATCGTCTTACACTACTTTCCTTAGGGTTTCATTGGTACGCACAGTAGTGTGAAACGTAAATTATGCATTATATATTGCTTCATGTACACCTAACATATTCTTTTCTGTAAGAGAGCATATTGGAAAGGAAAGCAAGGCAGCCCAAGTGGCACTCCTTCCACAAAAGCATACGGGCATAGGAAAGGAAGGAAACTCTGTAAATAGCACTGCCTGAAAAGAATGCGTACATCCGCCATCCCCTCAAAATCCATGTGATGGGAAACGTTACGGTGATACCTCAATCACTTCCTCCCCTCACAACCAACTTGTGCAAATCCCCAATTCCCCACAATAAGTATCCATTTCTGGTACCCCTTCCCTTTCCTAATGGTGTGTATGAATGTGTGCAGGTAAACGTTGATATTTAAATTGTTGTTGAGTGTATATATGGTATTGTTTTTTTCTTAATGCCGTTATGACACAGCGGCGCACCATCCTCATAGGAATGTCTGCAACTAAGAAAAAGGGAGGTGTGCTACTCACACCGCACTTGCCCGGTCTATCCACAATGACAAAAGAGGCATCCGTACAATGCCACTACGACCCGCAAGTCGGCATCTTGTGTACCACCTATAATTACATGTATACATGTGTACCTGTGACTCTGTGTTCTGGTAACACTGCCACTGTGAAGCATATGCAAACAAACTTTAATTCGTTTGAGCCACCCACGTCCTACAGGTAGCTATACACATAAACATACCACCTGCAACACCCTATAAACACCCAGCAAGTCCCAAAATGGTCGGTGCACGTGTGTCGCACTATTAGTCAGTACAGAAGTGGCAACGGTGTGCAGCGGACACCTATCCACATGCGCACAATGTATTACACTCAAAATGCATCCTGCGAACAGCCGTCCCATGGGAGAACAGTGGGGATGTCAGCAGGCGACCGCACACACGCTGTCCATGGGACCTTATTTCGGGGACATGATCCGGACTCTTGGACAGCGGAAAAGTACAGTGTTGTACAATGTACAGAGTGTTTTTCAGAAAATACACGCTTACAAACACATTGCATATGTATATATGTTTTTTGAACAATGTAGGCCTGTTTGCCGGGTGCAAGTTCTCCACAGCAGCCCTACAAAAGGCCGCACCCCACAGCTCCTCCAATCTGTTTGTAGCTTTTCAGTACAGAGTAGCAGGCCACATACGTTTGCCCTGTAATTGATGTTGGACCGAATATGCTGTGCTACACAGCCTTTACAAGTAATGGTAACCATGTCAGCCTGGCTCACTACACACAGTAATGGAGAAAACTATTAACGACCATTCCTGTGTACCACACCCTCAGTTATAGTGATAGTCCCCACTGTCCCATTCCCATGGGTATCATGCTAACGATTGTACTATGAAGCACATGCGTTTCCCCAAGTACTGTGAGGGCCATGCCCCAATAAAGCAGAAACATTCCTTCTTCCCTTTCCACTTTCTTCTTTCCAGCACGCCATCATTCAGGAATGTTAGAATGTTCCACACGCATCCACCAATCACAGTGAAGAGTTCTCCATGTTACAATATCAGTTCTGTACACCAGTCCTCTGCGTACACACCACACCCAGAAACAGTATTGCGCAATATCTCAGCCTGCACAGTCCCATTTCCATAGCCATACTCAAAATCCCCAGATGTGGATTTCGTGATGCGTGCATGCGTGGGGGAATAAATTGCAACCAGGGTAGGGGAGTTCGTTTTTAGGGGCGGCTCTGAAAAAAGCCTTTCTTTTTGTTTATTTTGTTAGGTGCTTCTAGCGAAACACCTTTTTTCGCTCGTTTTTTATTTGATTGTGTTTTCTTGTGCTCACATTGTTACAGTAAACTCGTCACTGCATCCTGTATATGGGCAAGCAAAGCAGCTTTACCAATGGGCGACCACGAAATGCCATTTGCTTAAAAAAACTCTGCATTTCCACAACTAATGAGGTAATTGTTGCAGTAGAACATCCCACGAGCGGACTAAAAAGTATACATGCTTCTGTTGATGAGACACCTTCGAACCTCTGGCTCTGAACAACTTCCATGAGCATTTTCCCATACTCTTCTTGGTGATATGGATGAGAAAAGCACCTTGGCAGTGGGAAAGAGCCTCTTCACTACATTCAGCAACCTTTTCAGTCAACAGAACAAACCTAAACAAGCCACGTAACCCATATGCATTCCGCCGTAGTGCATGCGGTTACATCGACAGTAGCAAAAGTGGGCAGGTCTCTGAAAAGTGCATGCATATCGGCAAAACTGCAGTCATAGATAGCGCACTACAATGTGTCCACTCCTTCCAAACCAAAATTGACATCAAAGTGTCTTTCCTGGGCAAACTTGTGCAGATCTATCACAAATGCATTTCCCAAAGTCAACACAATGGGTTTCACCATGTCAGCCAGCCTCACTATGCAGAGTAATGTACAACAGTATGACTGCCCCTTCCTGTGAACCACACCCACAGTACCTGTTTGGATAATCCCCACAGTCCCATTTCCATTGGCCAGCATGGAGAGAAGCGCAGAATGTGGCACGTGTGCTTCCCAAAGTATCGCAAGGGCCATGCCCCACTACAGCAGCGGTCCTTCTTCCCTTTCTACCATTTTTTTCCCACCACTACCTCACTGCCTCACTGGGTACAGGCAAATAGTCACACACGCATCCACCAATGCCATCCAAGACGTTACCATCGAACACTGGCAGTTCTACACAACACTTCAAATGTACCGTTAGAAATTCAGCCTGCAAGTGTCCTGTCATTCGAAAGCACATCCAGTAGAAAGTTCAGTAAAAGATTGCAAGATTTGTGCATCCACATTCCTCCACATGAGCACCCATCACCACAAAATGGAGGCATGAAAGCCTTTTCTGTAGTATGGTTACAACTATGTTATAAGTGCCTCTGCGCACGGTATCTGCCACTGAGCATCCATTATGTTCTTTAAAAGCATACTGTTTTTTTCCCAATCCCCTACCATCAAGTGGCACTTCAATGCTATGTGCTTGCAACTTTTTATCATACATTGTAATATCGAAACAGGAACTCTCTGTTTTCCTTCCTACAATGCTACCAATTGTTTTCCCCACTAACTCATCTCCTACATAAATCATAAAAATATGCACCAAAAGCAGCACTGAATCTATTTTACCAACCTAAAGCAAGTTCCCAAAATGTCACTCTCTACACAGCTGCACTTCTGTCTAGTCTGGACTATTGAAAAAGGATCTTTTTAAATCTGCCTGCTTCTACTCTCTGACCTCTGCAACATTTGTACGTCAGCTCACATTCTTACAATGCGGTCTTCAGCGCAGCCTGTAGATTGTGAAACAAAATGTAATTACCACTGGTCAACAAAGACATGCCATTTGCTTTGAAAAAGTTTATCTATCGAGAACCAATGTTCTCATTCTTACAGGAGAACATCCCAGCAGCACTCAAGAAGTCACACATGATTCTGTTGATGAGACCCCTTCCGACCTGTGGCTGGCGACAGGAATCATTGGAATAGTCCCATATTATTCTCAGTGGTATACATGAGAAATGTACCTTGGCAGTGGGAAAAATGTGCTTCACTGCTTTCATCACCTTCTTCGGTTGACGGTACACACAGGAACAAGCCATGGAACCCAAATGGAAGGCTCCATAGTGCACGACCACACCATGTACGGTAGCTAAAGTGGCCACTTATCGACATACTGCAAGCACAGTGCCAAAACTGCACACATCGCCACAGCACCACAAAGCCTCCACTCCATCCACTTCTGCCATGAAAGCCTTTTTTTGATGACATACTGGAACAGATCTTCCACAAATGCATCACCGACTAGCAAGACAGTATGTTTGGCCATCTCTGACTGCCACCCTCACTACAAAGAGTAATGAAAACAAATATTGCAGCCTTTTCATGTGACGCACACCCTGAGCACCTGATTAGACAATCCCCAAAGTCCATGGTGAGAAGCACAGAATGTTGCACGTGCGCTTCCCCAAGTACTGCGAGGGCTTTGCCCCATTAAAGCAGGAGGAGTTCTCCTTCTGTCAGTCTAGAAAAATTAGATGCCCCTCGAACGGAAGGCAATGTAGGATACTTGACTGGCCGAAGACCAACCGCCTCATTTTCAGTGTTAAGAATTGTTGTGTCTATAAGTACTTGTAATAAACATATAAGTAATCCCAAGAAGCCTGGAAGTCACTTTACAACATTGGCGACGAGGATGGGATTACTTATATGTTTATTACAAGTACTTAAGTCACAGTTACATGAAGTTATATACATAAGTGGACAGGACATAACACTGGCTCCCATCACCCAGGCTGGGGAGCTCTAACTGGCTGGGTGTGGAATCCTTGGGTAAACATTCCGACATTCACGAGGCAACACTCCAACATGACATCACCAGCTTTCACATGCAGAGACAAGCACATCACAACACATCTCCTTCCTTTACTGATAAACATTACAAACACACTCAGGCACGATATAACAAGAATATATAGTTATTAGTCATTATATAGTCATTAGCTTAACTAGAGTGGAGCTATTTTAAGATGACCAAAATCGCCATTTTGTTTTCTCTTCGTTTTCTCTAATGCTACCTCTTTGCCTCATGTAACACTGCTTTGCTGAGATATTATTCTGCTTCAATGGTCCAATGTTGTTAAAAGGCATGTTGAAACATAATGCCGTAAGCCAGACAGAAATACCCGGTTCCCTCCCTCACGTATCGTTGGAGGCAAGGAGCAAGGCATTCTAATCAGTACACAGATGCCAGCGAGTCTCCCTAGAAGAATAACAATGTACGAAACTAATATTAAAAGGTTTAAATTATGTTCTTCTTTGTGGCCCCCCTTCTTGAGCACTGTGAGGCCCCAGAGAGTAAGCTGACTTCTAGAGCGTGAATAGAAACCAGGAGATAGCAAGGCCTGGAATGTGACATCCTCCTACGCACACCTTGTCCACAAAAACAGAAGCGTTGTGTTCTTTAAAATAAAGACTTGTGTCTGTAGGTCTGAGATTATAAAGTGTTGCTAAATATAATGGTCTAAGGTGTCATATTTGTCACTATGGTCAATCATCGCCTCCAAGTCAAAAGGAATGAATTAGGGGCGGCATCGAATGTGTCATTACTGATTGTAAGATGCTCATTTTGTATATATGTAACTGATGTACGATTCTCGCTCTCTTGCGTCCCCCGAGGTCTGTTAGACACACGTCGTGGGACGTGGGACCATTTGGCCAACTGGGACTATTTACTTTGCAATAAACCCTAGATTTTGGGAATACAACCTTGTGTCTGGCGTATCAGTTCGTTTGTGGTGATTGTGCCTAGTTTCCACATTCGAGGGTCCCTCAGGGGCCCCTTCAAGATGGTGCCCGAATAGGGACCCTCCCCCACTTGTTCCATTGTGTACGTTGCAAAATATGGAAAGCGGTAAGAACGGCGATGGGGGGAGTGTTCGAGCCAGGATCAAGAGGTGTTCGGGGCGCCCCTTCATAAGCGATGAGACTCCTTTCTGCAGATCTGCACATAGCTGATCCCTGATTGACGTGCCCGGCCAGTGAACAAGGAGGCGAGGGTCCCTAAACGATGCAGAGCCAAGATACGCAGACACAATGTCATTGGTTGCGTCAGTATACAGACAAATTGTGTCTTGGAAAGACAAATTGACTAATCAGGTGAGTCGTGCCCCGATTCGTAACTAATCCTGATATTGGTTGAGAGTTAATTTTGCAAAATCAAACACCCAGAGTAAGTTTGATTAGCCAAGGGTAAGGTTAAAACATGCCTGGGGTATTGTCCATCCTAGCAGGGCTTTTCCGCTGCGGCAGACAATCTTTGGAAACTGGCCAGGTCGCACCTCCGGGGGGAACGTCGGCTTATGATATGTATGTGAAGTATGGTGTGGGAGCGATAATGTTTTTTGAAATTTGGCATAAGCAAACCAGAAAGCAGGAAGATCTTCAGTGGCCGAGGAATGGGAGATTTGAGATGGACACAATAGATAACCTGGAAAAGGTTTTGATAAGTAAGAAAGCACGCCCTGCGGAACTTGATATCCTTAGGGACTGGAGAAGGGAAGCAATGCTCCGATTTAGAAGTAGAGAGAAACATGCGCGCAGGCATAAGTCAAAAGCGGAGAAAGTGGAGGAAAAGGAGGAGGTGGAGTGAAGTAATAGTTTGAGGAAGGCAAATAGACGCGACCAGTTGAATATTGAAAAAATATATTCACAAAGAGAGCTACACTCATCAGACGAGTTGATAAATAAAATATTAAATGAAACAAAACAAGGCCCGAGAGTAGAAACTAAAAAGACTACGTCAGTAGCTGCCGCTCAGCCTCCTCCCGTTGCTCAGCCCCTCCCAACCGCAGCACAGCCACAGGCTGCATCAGTAACCACGCTGCCCACTAGTCAGCACGCCCCGAGTGTTTCACAATTACCACAGCCCCAACAGACATCTCCCGCTCTCACTGCCCCCTCCGCACCTCCCGCTCAAGAGGGTGTCTCTGTCCCAACTGCTCCCCCAATAAGCGAACTGGAACAAAGTGAATGTGTGAAAGGGACCCGCAGTGCGATCAGCAAGGAGAGAAAGCGAGAGCTGGAAGAGCAGGCGGAAATGTATATAGACGAGAATGATGAGGCGGCCACGTTAGCGTCGATGTATGATTTCAGGAGGAGCAATGAACGACAGGTATTGTTGGAATGCATGGGGGAATATCTGTCGGCACAATGGAAAAGTTAATTGGGAGGTTACCACCACAACGATTGTTGGATTTGAATGCATTAGCCCGTTGTAGAGAGAGAGATGAAGAAATAAAAAAGCATTTGGACTGACTTTTTGAACTTAAGAATGAACTTGATGAAGAATATTCTGAAATACTTGCCACACCGGGGTATAGGAGGAAGGATATTGAGAGGGGTAGAAAAGAAGCAGTACCCACTAGACAGCAGCGATTCTTGCCGCCACCAGGGCAGACTGGTGCTAGGCTAAAAATATGTATACGAGAAGCGTTAAAATGGTTTTCAGATCCTAGTATTCCCGCAATTTAAATACATGGAATATTTGATGAATATTCTTTGCCGATGAAAAGGAAAGCACTACAGATAATGGTTGAATATCTGATAGACAGAGATATAAGCGAGAAGAAAGCCAGCCCCCCCGAGACAATGGCAGTATATAAAAGGGCATTGGAACGAGGGACGGGAGAAACAGCTTTATCCGTCGATCTTGGAATATTATTGCAAATGAGAGAAGGGGGAGGAACAGTGAGCACGATATTTCCTATGAGGGAAGTGCCCCCTACCTTTGTACCGAAGGTAGAGATTCCTGCGGTAGGCACCACTCCAGCTCAGGTAACTCCAGCACATTACACAGCCCAATATGTGCACGTCCCTTTCTCTAGACAGGAAGTAAATAACATAAAACAAACGATCCCTGATATACGAAAGAACCCAGCGGGCTTCTATAAAGAAGTAGAGTCTTTATTGCAATCTTCAGTGTTCACTATGAGTGATATAGATCTAATATTCCCAGTAATCCTGCCAGCGGACATATGGAAACAAATAAGGAAGGTAGATGATGAGACGGCCTACGGCACCACTTGAGCAAATCTAATGCAGGAGGATAGAAATAAAGAAGTAGGTGCGAAACCGGGGCCGAATATGATGGTGTTGCCAGCACGAATGGTACAAAAATTGAAAGTTTTTGTCCCAGAGAAAAGAATTCAATGGGACAAATTGACCGCGTGCGTTCAAGGTAAGGATGAATTGGCTACAGATTATTTTAATAGATTTGAGGAAGTATTTACAGACTTCAGTGGCCAGGATGTAAGCACGGAAGCGGGAAAAAGGTTGTTTGTTGACAAATATGTGAGAGGATTAATACTCCTGATTAAAAACTTAATAATGACATCAGAAAGTGCATGGCAAGCGAAAACATTAGGAGAAGTATTACACATGGCCCAATATTATGAAAATCGAGTGAATACAGAGAAAGGGAAGGAAGCGAAGGAAAGAACAAATTTGAAAACAAGGGTGTTACTCCAGCAAGTATCAGGACACAACAGGGGAAGGGGAAATGCACAGAGCAGGAGTAATTTGAACATGCATGGAGGGCCCTTGGGATTAAATCAATGTGCGTATTGCAGAGAGGAAGGCTGGCGAGCGCAATGTCCACACTTGCAAAATAGAGGTGGCTACGGTCAGAGAAGACAGCACAGAGGGCACCCAGGAACAAATGGCCACAACAGAAACCATATGCAGCAGCACCAGAATAGTCAAGGGAAAGGAGCACAGAATCAAGGCCAGGCTCTGAATCAAACTACTTTTACCCAGAATCAAAATCATCAGGGTATGCAAAATGAAAATAGAGGAAGAGGCGGGAAAATTTTTGATACTCAAACGGGTGCATACTAAAACAATAGCAGTGACTACACTTCGGATGATGCGTTGTTACCCCAAAAGGACAGCCCAAGACAGGCGTCAGAACAAGTATTTATTCCCATGAATCAGAAAGGACCCTACATAGAAATGAAAGTCGGGAATGTAGAGCATAGATTCCTCGTAGATATGGGGGGGCAAAAGTGCTCGATAGACCATCACTTAGTTCCAGATATACCACTGTCAGGGCGACAAAATATTTCAGTAGGGTTCGCAGGTACCCCAGTAATAAATCCCGAGTCCAAGCCAGTAGCAGTAACAATAGGCGTTTTTACTGAACATTATCCTTTTCTTTTAACAGAGAATTGTGGGGAAAATCTCCTTGGATTGAATCTATTGAAAAAACTAAGCAGTTATCCACTGTACACCAGATGGGGTATTCTTGACTATTTCTCCACTGAATGTGCCAATATCTGAATTTGTGTCTAAACCATTAACATGGGAATTGAGTGCTTGCATTTGGGCTATGAATGACAGTGATGTGGGATGTCTGAAAATAGAGCCAGTGAAAATTGTTTTAAAAGAAGGAGTAACGCTACCGCGTATTCCGCAGTATAAAATATCAGCAGAGGGAGAGAAAGGATTGAAAAGTATTGTTTCTGACTTGGTGAAATTGGGAGTGATTGAAGAGATTACAGGCAGTACATGTAACAGCCCCATTCTTCCAGTGTATAAGAAAGGAGGTAATGAAGTACCGTACCGTTTCATAATTGATCTGCGTGCACTAAACAAGGTAGTAGATCCTCAATTCACGTTGGTTCCAGATGTTACCACAATTTTGACAATGATTCCTGTCTCGGCAGAACACTTTAGCATTATCGATCTGAAGAATGCTTTCTTGAGCATTCCGGTACACAAAGAGAGCAGATATTTGTTCGCCTTCACTTTAGGAGGACGATCATTCACATTCACACGCATTCCACAGGGCTACACAGAAAGTCCAAGTATATACAGTAGAGCATTAAAAGAACAGCTAGATATGCTAGAACTACTGGTGGGCTGTGTATTGCTACAATATATTGACAACCTATTAATCGCTGCTAACACTGAAGAGATTTGTAAAAAAAGTACTGTCCTGTTATTGACTCATCTAGCTGCGCATGGCCATAGAGCAAGCTTAAAGAAATTCCAGTACTGCCAGAAAGAAGTAGCTTATTTGGGATACCTACTTTCAAAAGAAGGGAGAAGACTAACGCCGGAGAGAATAGAGAGCTTTTCTGGTATGCGTATTCCAAAGACACAGAAAGGAGTCAGAGCTATAATAGGCATGGCTTCTTGATTTGCTCAAAACTGTACTATGTTCTGCTCCAGTACTGGCACGCCAAATTATGAACAAGTTTTTAGGTTGTTTGTGCATGAGAGTGAAGGTTGCGCGTTATCTGTTTTAACACAGGAACAAGGTGGAAGAAATAGGCTGTGCGGTTATTTTTCTTCCGCGCCCACTACAAGGATGTTTGCGAGCTGTTGCAGCGGCTGCTGCGTCAGTGAAACAAACAGAAGGGATGGTATTGGGGCGCACCTTAATTTTAATGGTGCCACATGCCATAGACGTTCTACTCAATAGAACGCAGACGCAACAGCTCACCTCTGCTAGATTGACTAGATATCAAATTGTATTGTTTGCACCCCACATCCAAATTATGAGGTGTAGCACTTTCAATCCAGCATAATTATTGCCAATGCCCGGGGAAAAAGTTGGTGGAAATGAATCATCCCCCCATGATTGCTTAATGGTTACTGAGGAAGAAACAAAAGGGAGAATTGATTTAAGTGATACCCCTCTAAAAGAACCAGATGGAGA
Organism: Ambystoma mexicanum; assembly: GCF_040938575.1. Lineage (NCBI taxonomy): Eukaryota > Metazoa > Chordata > Amphibia > Caudata > Ambystomatidae > Ambystoma > Ambystoma mexicanum. Next base: position 679,391,220 of record NC_090937.1, read on the forward strand.
ACTGTTTTTGTGACTGTTCCTGCTTTAAATTACCTGACAGCACTTCAACTGCCGCATATGCCATCACCACGTTAAAGAGCATTGTAGAGAGTAAAAGAATTCCTGACAACTCCACCCAAGCAGCAGAGATAATTGCTTTAACGAGAGCCTGTGAAATTTCTGAAAACCTAAGTTTAAATATATATACTGACAGACAATACGTCTTTGGCGTGGTTCATAACTTTGGTCGACTGTGGGCCGAGAGAGGGTTTTTAACATGACACGGGGCTAGAATCCAACATGGCCTTTTGATTGTACGATTGCTGTCTGCACTTACGTGTCCAAAGCACTTGGCAATAGTGAAATGTGAAGCGCATAAAAAGGTGACATGCAAGGTGGGAGAGGGAAACTGATTTGCAGACAGAATTGCGAAACAAACTGCCACTGATTTGAATAAAAAAATGTTAACAGTACAGTCGGAGGAAGTGCCCTGTGTGATAGAGAATGGAACTGTCACTGTCAAAGAGATGCAGGCGGAAGCCACTGTTGATGAAATCCAAGGGTGGGCTGAGGGCTCTGCAGAATTAGATCTGGAGGGTTGTTGGGTGGATAAGAAGAGCGGGAATTGGATGTTGCCAAATGCCTATGTAAATGCAATGGCCACAATGGCTCACAACCCCACTCATATTTGTGCAAAGAAAATAATTCAACATCTAGCCACAGTTTGGGAAAATCCACTCATAAAAAAGAATGCAGAGAGGCTGGTACAGAATTGTATCACGTGCCTACAACACAATGTGGGGAAGGGAACGGTGACTCCAACAGGCAGTTTTGGCCCTCCCTCTATGCTGTTTGAGGTGATCCATTTTGATTTCATAGAAATGGAGAGATGCCAAAACTTGAAGTATGTTCTGGTGGTTATATGTGCATTTAGCAAGTGGGTGGAAGCGTATCCATTAAAAGACTGCACTGCCATAAGTACGGCGAAAGTAATGTTGAAGGAGTACTTCTCCCGCTTTGGTCTGCCCCGTGTCATAAGGTCGGACAATGGTCCGCATTTTGTAGGTGCAGTAATACTGCAGATTTGTGCAGGCCTCCAAATCGATAAGCGATTCCATTGCTCCAGACACCTCATGAGTGCCGGACTTATTGAACATCACAACGGCATCCTGAAATCCAAAATAAGTAAGATCTGTGCAGGCAGCAAGCTAAGTTGGGTGGATGAATTGCCGATAGCGCTACTGTGTATGCGAACATCTGTGCAGGCGAGAACTGGGCTCTCCACATACAAAATCGTCATGGGAAGACCGGCAAATGTTTGGTGTGCACCTCAGCCGAAGTGGAACACCCTGTACTCAGCATTTATTGTAATCTGTTAATGCAAAAATTGTGTTTGATTGATCAGCAGGTGCAGGAGGCATTGCCCATAAGATACACCAGCCTAGGACATGCATTGGAGCCAGGAAACTGGGTGCTAATAAAAAACTTTGAGCAAAAAACATTATTAGCACCCAGGTGGCGTGGGCCCTACCAGATCCTACCGACTACTCAGACAGCAATACGGGTGGATACATGCCACGCATGCCAAGAAAGTCTCGCCGCCACTTCACACTTTGACTGATCGGGACGACGAACAGAAAGAAACAGCGGTTCCAGAAACGAAAGAAACAATTGCCAGTTCTTTGCCACAGAAACTGCCTGATCCTGAAACAAAGCCTGATGAGATTGCCATAAAAGAGGAAGGGCAAAGAATGCCCCAACTTTGTCCAGCAGATTCTGCATCACTGCTGGCCGACACCAAGCATATACCTCTGTGGCACCCATCATCCTCTGTTGCGCCACAGCCTGCATCGTCGCCTGGGCGCCCATCATCATCTGTCATTGCGCCCCAGGCTGACTCCAAGCTTGAGTCCGGAAGTGCACCCGCACTATTTGTCGATCACACGATACCGGGAACATATCGGTATAAACTGCAAAGCAGAAAAAAGTAGTGATCACGCTCTTCATCTTTTTGTGATTTTGTACCTCTGTTTCCTATTCTCGGATGAAGTAGGAACCGGAGGCCTAGAGGAGAGTGGCGTGAGGGTTGTGCGAATCAGACAGCCCAACAAACGTGGCTCCTATGTGCTAAATACATGTGTCCTGAACCCGAGCGGACAAGCGGGGTGCACATGGTACAAAGGCAACTGCTCTGAAACTTTAGAGCGATGTGCAGATGCACTGAAATCTTGCCAAATGAATGAGCAATCCAGGCTGATAAAAACTGGCATAGAAAGACTGTAGACATTTATCGAACTTTCTGACATTCCAAAGAGTGCATCGACAGGAGATATTCATGACGAACACAGTGGAAGAAGAAGAACTGTGAGAAAAGATGCTGGAATCAGCTTTCGCTCCCCTCCTGCACCAATGCTGATAATGAGTTAAACGCAACACATAGAAGGTTACAAAAAGGGAATAGTCGGAAGAATTGTATGTTGGGTTTAACAATAATAATGTGTATAATGAGTATACTGGCCCCAATATTGACCGTATCAGTATTATGGTACTTGAAGTACTTTTGCCTGTTATGAACATTTCCACGACGGAAAGCCCAGTTCATGTGATTTCCTATACCTTGTCCCCAATGGAAGAGAGACATAGGGAAGGGTATGGGAACAACACATTACTATTAATAATGAACATGACACACTCAATACTAAGAAAAAACAATTGTTGGGTGTGTGCCCACTTGCCACAGCATGGTGCTAAGGGAATCGGATGGTATGTACTGCCCCTGCCATTGACCTCTGCATGCTATGCCTCTCTGAGTGCCTTGTATTATGGGAAATGGAACGGGAGTGAAACTGGTCAGTTAGACAAGACAAACATGAATGAATTTGAGGAAATGATTATGAAACCCGTGGATTGTTCCATATTCAATAAAGTACAATTGATTACACCAGCGATAATGCCACAGGATATATTGTCTGTGCCTTATAATTCATCTGTGATCACGTTTCATATGAACCCAGAATGAATTAAGGATGCAGAACCCCCTTCCTATACAGTAAATTATACTCCACATTCTGACCCCTTTTGTTTAAGGAAAAAAGGCTCTTTTCAGGTGGGGACATTCACTAGATGCAAGAACATATCATTCCTTGATAAAGAAGTAGAGCGAATATATGTGGGAGACCCTGTGTACTTAATATGTGGAGAAAAAGCATATCCTTGGTTACCTAGAAACTAGGGAGGTACATGTTATTTAGGTTTCCTGTTTCCTGTTCCCTGGGGTGTTCCTTTCAAAAACAGCAGACATAGCCAGACATAGCCAAATTGACCAGGTCACGACCTCACCAGAATATTGAAGACGGGTTGATTGTAGAGGACATAGTAAAATCATTTATGCCATTTTGGGGCCCAGCAATAACCTCTTATAATACAAGACGACTGTCCAGAATATTAGAGGAAACAATAAATGGAACAACCAACATATTATATAATATGACCCTTGAGGAAAAAGGAATTAGATTAATGTCACTGCAAAATAGAATGGCCCTCGATATAATCTTAGTTGATCACCGCAGTGTTTGCAACATCGTGGGATCAGCGTGTTGCGTATTTGTAAACGACTCCTCCCCCACGATTTTCGAGGCGATAAGAAAGTTACATGTTTTGAGCTCTGATCTTCACCACCCTGAGGGAGGATGGGAATTGAACATAAGCTCCTGGTTTTGAGAGGTGTTACGATCCTGGGGATGGAAGCTATTTGCAATCTTAGTAGCAATTCTAGGAATATTCATGACATGTTGTTGTTGCATACATTGTCTCCCTATAGTATGCACAGAGATTAGTGAAAATTGTGTACAGATGATGGAACAAAAAAACACTACTAAAGCAAACACACACAGTGGTGATGAATCCAAAACAATCAAAGAATTCATGGCAATCGATATTGATGATAATGAAGGGGAGACGGCTTGTGTGCAGGATACAGAATCAGAATCAGAATTAGATTCAGACACTTGGTCGAAGGAAGATGCAATGTATGGATGAGGCGTTTGGCATACGGCCAAGAGGAGGGTTTGTCAGTCTAGAAAAATGAGATGCCCCTCGAACGGATGGCAATGTAGTATACTTGGTTGGCCGAAGACCAACTGCCTCATTTTCAGTGTTAAGAACATATAGTTATTAGTCATTATATAGTCATTAGCTTAACTAGAGTGGAGCCATTTTAAGATGACCAAAATCACCATTTTGTTTTCTCTTCGTTTTCTCTAACTCTGCCTCTTTGCCTCATGTAAAACTGCTTTGCTGAGATATTATTCTACTTTAATGGTCCAAGGTTGTGAAAAGGTATATTGAAACATAACGCTGTAAACCAGACAGAAATGCCCGGTTTCCTCACTCACGTATCCCTGGAGGCGAGGAGCAAGGCATTCTAATCATTACACAGATGCCAGTGAGTCTCTCTAGAAGAATAGCAATGTACAAAACTAATATTAAAAGGTTTAAATTATGTTCTTCTTTGTGGCCCCCCTTCTTGAGCACTGTGAGGCCCCAGAGAGTAAGCTGACCTCTAGAGTGTGAATAGAAACCAGGAGATAGCAAGGCCTGGATTGTGCCATCCCCCTACGCACTGCTTGTCCACGAAAACAGAAGTGTTGTGTTCTTTAAAATAAAGACTTCTGTCTGTAGGTCCGAGATTATAAACTGTTGCTAAATATAATGGTCTAAGGTGTCATATTCGTCACTATGGTCAATCATCACCTCCAATTCAAAGGGAATGAATTAGGGGCGCCATCGAATGTGTCATTACTGATTGTAAGATGCTAATTTTGTATATATGTAACTGATGTACGATTCTCGCACTCTTGCATTCCCCGAGGTCTGTTAGACACACATCGCGGGACGTGGGACCATTTGGCCAACTGGGACTATTTACTTTGCAATAAACCCTAGATTTTGGGAATACAACCTCGTGTCTGGCATATCAGTTTGTGTGTGGTGAGTGTGCATTGTTTCCACATTCGAGGGTCCCTCAGGGGCCCCTTCACTTCCTATTGCCACCCTTTTCTGTGACGCACACCCTGAGCACCTGATTGGACAATCCTCACAGGCCCCTTACCATGGCCGCAATCCTCAAAATCCCTGTATGTAGATTTTGTGCTGCGTGCAGGCGTGGGTGAATAACTTGCAACCAGAGTAGGGGGAGTTCGTTGTAAATGGTGGGTCTGAAAAGTGCCTTTTATTTTCTTTTTTTATATGCTTGTAGAGAAACACCTTTCTTCATTTTTTATTTGATTTTGTGTTTTCTTGTGCTCACTTTGTGACAGTAAACTCTTCACTGCATCTTATAGACGGGCAAACAAAACAGCACTACCAATGGGCGACAACGAAATGCCATTTGCTTGGAAAAACTCTGCATTTCCACAACTAATTAGGTCATTGTTGTAGAAGAACATTCCACCAGCGGACAAAAAAGTGTACATGCTTCTGTTGATGAGACACCTTCCTGCCTCTGGCTCTGAACAACATCCAGGAGTATTGTCCCATACTCTTCATGGTGTTATGGATGAGAAAAGCACCTTGGCAGTGGGAAAAATCACTAGATTGAGCAACCTCTTCAGTTGATGGAACAAACCTAAGCAAGCCCCTTAACCCATATGCATGTCACTGCAGTGGATTACGATGACATCCGCAGTAGCAATAGTGGCCTGGTCTTTGCAAAGTGCATGCATGTCAGCGAAATTGCGCTCATAGACAGCATTCCACAATGCGCCCACTCCTTCGAAACTAAAATTGCCATCAAAGTTTCTTTCCAGTGCATACTTGTGCAGATCTATCAGAAAGGCATCACCCAAAGTCAAGACAATGCTTTTCGCCATGACAGCCAGCCTCACTATGCAAAGTAATGTACGACAGTATGACTGCCCGTTCCTGTGAACCACACCCACAGTACCTGATTGGATAATCCCCAAAGTTCCATGTCCATTGGCCAGCATGGTGAAAAGCGCTCATTGTGGCATGTGTGCTTCGCAAAGTACCATGAGGGCTGCACCTCAGTAAAGCAGGAGCAGTCCTTCTTCCCTTGCCACTATCTTTTGTCCACCACTACCTCATTGGGTACAGGTAAATAGGCACACACAATTCCACCAATGCCATCCAAGTCGTTAGCATCTAACACCTGCAAGTGTCCTGTCACTCGAAAGCATGTGCAGTAGAAAGTTCAGTAAAAGATTGCAAGATTTGTGCATCCATATGCCTCCATATGCGCACCCAGCAGCATAAACTGGAGGCATGAACACTTTTTTTGCAGAATGTTTAACACTGTGTTATAAGTGCCTCTGCATACGGTATCTGCTACTGAGCATCAATTACGATCTTTAAAAGCATACTGTCTTTTTTCCCCATACCCTACCATCAAGTGGCACTTCAGTTGTATGTGCTTGCAACGTTTTCATTTACCCATATCATACATTGTAATATTGAAACAGGAGCTCTCTACTTTCCTTCCGGCAATGCTACAAAATGTTTTCCCTACTAACCCATCTCCTACATAAATTGTGAAGTTACGCCACCAAAAGCAGCACTGCATTTATTTTACCAACCTAAAGCAAGTTTCCAAAATGTCACGGTATGCACATCCGTGCTTCTGGATAGCCTGCACTATTGCAACAGGCTCTTTTTAAATCAGCCTGCATCTACTCTCCGCCCTCTGCAACGCATCCAGAAGAGGACTGCGTGAATTGGGATTGTATCTCCTCTGCACTAAAATGTCTGCAATAGCTCCCAGTGTGTGCGAGGAATAAGGTAAAAACCCTCTGCATTATGCACAAGACCTTCTGGGCCCTGGGACCTCAATAAATTCAACTCTCACTTACTATATATCTCTGTGCTCGCGCTCTTCCCTCATCCGCCTCCAACTCCCTCAGGGTCATTCGCTTCTGCAAGCAACAAGTTGGTGGTAGATGGTGGTAGATGATTTTTTTTAAAACAGCCTCCCTGCCTCCCTGAAACTTGAGGAGAACCATTGCGGTTCTGGAAGCACCTCAAAGCCTTTTCTCTTTGCGTCTGCATCTTCTTCTTCTCTCCTCGGCTGACTGCCTCGCGTAAACTGGTTCTGCACTGCTTACCTGGTGACTCTGTGATGTCAGGCCCATGCCACCTCTCCCGCAAGGCGAACCCCTGCACTGCCTTTTTAGCATACCCTTCACTTGGGAACTGTTTTCTGTATCTCTAACAGTTCCTGCACCACCTGATGTGTGCACTTATCCTTGCACTTGACTCAATCGGCCCGTATTTTTACTTATTGTAATATCTTCTTCTACCTAATACTGTACCTTCCCCTCGCCCCACCCATGCACTTGGGCAATGTAAGTCACATCTTGACTAGTAGATTTGGTGTCTCTTTCTCCCATCTGTTCCACCATCCCTTGTCTTGTTGTGCTTTGCTAAACGTGTATATAGGTCCATTCCACAGGCCATAGCATACAGTTGCACATCATATCATATCATACATAGAATGCATTCATGACAGTAGGATGCCAGCCACTTACCTTGTACAGTGCATAGTTTGTGTGTGTCCGCAGTACCCCACTTACTGCACACTTTTCAAAAATTATAGCTCCTAAACAGCACTGCATTCATGTTACAAACTTCAAACAAGTGCATACAGTTCATGCATACACCCAGGATGACTGACCATTACCTTGCCCACTTCCACCATGGGCTTCTGCACTTCTTTGTACAAAGAGACCTTCCACTAAACTTTTTTGGTACACACCACAACCACAAGCCTCATTGAGGAGTGTCTTTCGCTCCACAGTCCCATTTCCATGGCTCCAATCCTGAAAATGGCAGGATGTGGCATGTGTAATCCTGAAAGTACAGCGTAATCCGCAGAGTTTTCGTGCTGGGCGGGGAATTGGGAAACAAGGTAGGTGATTGGGTGTTTAGTGGTCCCTCTGAAAGGGTTTATTTTTTCTTGGTTTTTGTGCTTTTTACATGTTTTGGATTTGTTTTTTACGTTCTTGTGAACCACCTTTTTTGTTTTTTCTCTTTGTATGTCTTTCTGTTTGCTTCTCCTCCAATGCTTTGTGCACAGTGTACACGACAATGGTAGTGCCAATGGTGGTCAAATAATTGCCATTTGCATGAAAGCAGTGTATGTTTTGGAAATTCATGTTCTCATAGTGGGTGGACAACATACCATCAGGGCATATAAATGCAGACATGCTTCTCGTCATAGGACACCTTCTGAGCTGTGGCAAAAAGCCACATCATGCAGTCATCAACTTCTTCAGGTGACGGGACAAATGTCCATACGGCATAAAACTCAAATGTAGACCTCCATAATGCACCACAACTACTTCACCAGTAATGATGGAGGCCACATATCTGCAAAGATGAACCATTCTACCAAAACTGCATGCATGGAGACTGTCACACAAACTGTGCACTACTTCAAACCGGAAATTAGCAGCAACGCCTCTTTGCACAGCATGACTGTACAGATCTTGTACATATGTATCACCCACGATCAGCACTGTGCGTCTCTCCATGTCCACCAACCTCATTACACAGAGAGTATTAGGAGAAAGTAGTACAGCCCCATCCTGTGAATCACACCTTCGACGGATGATTCCATAATGCCCACAGTTCCATTGGCATGCCCACCATGCTGCGAATGGCAGGATGTGACGCATGCACTTTCTCAGCTAGAGCGAGGCCTGCACTCCAGTAAAGCAGGGGCAGCCCTTCTCCCCTCTCCAATGTTCTTCTTCCTGCACTCACTCATTGAGGATTGTGAAAAATTCATGCATACATGCACCAATCACAGCCAGGAAGTCTGCAGTCAACAACACTATCATATTGTACAACACTCCTTATTTACCGTTCAACACTCTGAGTACACGTCACATGTTCTTCCAAAGCACCTTCCGTACAAAGGTGTGGGAAAGAAAATTAGATGTCAGCATCCAAAATCGTCCGGAGCGGCACCCATCACGCCGTTCACCATGCACAGAAGAGTCTACTGCTTGCCGACACCCATCACAAGATAATGGAGCCCTGCATGAGAACATGTGGCTATAAACCACAATCCACAAACGTAACATAACCAGCAGCACTTCTACCCAACCCCAGCACCATAACACAGCGATGCATGAAAACATGTCACAGTTAGCAGATTCCACAAACATGCCACTGTCTCCGACATCCCTACCCACTTCCATGCACAAAGTATTATGTCACTGGCAACCAAACCTCACAATCCTCACAACATTGGGCCTACTCCCAGGAAGCTGCACAAACCAGAATGCCCAAGCACATTGCACTTTCACTTCAACCCTACCCTCTTGTACACTGACAGTGTTGCCACACTGCATCCAGTGGGCACACTGCAAGACTTTTCGTTGCACAATCTGTAGCCGTACTCCAAAAACCATAGGATGTTCCAACAGTGACCACACCCATGGAATCAACAATGTATGCTTGTCAGCGCACTTCTGGTGCTCTATGAAGAGTACAATGCGTTCCACAACCATTCTGTGAAAGTGACCACCTTTTGAGAGATGCAGTCAAACCTGCATTGCTGCAGTGGGTGTGGTGAAGGCCTTGGACACACCCACTGCAACGTTATGCAGCCATGCATGGCAACATGTCCTCAAGTACCACATTCCACACACATACCACAGCCACCGGCACTCCTACCCAAGCTCGGCAATGCCATACGGCTATGCATAGAAAGATTCAGCTTTTACCAGAATCTACAAACTTAACTCAGCCTCCAGCACCCCTACCCACTTTCATTCACATACGATGGTGTTACTGCCAACTGAACCAACCAACAGTATTTGCATGTCAGCTGACTTCTGGTGCTCTATCAAGTGTACAAAGTGCTCTACAACCATTCTGTAAAGGTGAGGAGTCTGTGACAGATGCAGTGTAAACTGTTTTGCTGCGGGGGGGGGTCTGGGCAAGGCCTAGACTATTGGGTGCATGGCCTACAGCCTACAGCCTTTGGCCATGCACCCAATAGTCTAGGCCTTGCCCACACCCATGCAACATAATGCAGGCACGCATACCATCATGTGCTCACTTACCACACTGCACACACGTACCACAGCCACCGCCACTACTACCAAACCTCCACACCATAATACAGCTATTCATGGAAACATAACACAGTCTCCGGCACCCATACCCACTTTCATTCACATAGCTCTCTATTCAGTACAGAAAAGCAATACGTTACATCGCAGTACAGAAGTCATCACTCCGTGCAAAGTCACCACTTCGTGCAATGCACACTAAGCAATCTCATGCACTATGCCGTTTAGTCCATCTCCTCTGTTCACTCCACTAGCTGCAGCCATGGATTAAACACTGTAGGGTGTGCTAAGGAGCACCACACCCATGCAATCAAAATTCTATGCAATGCTGACGTACCACACAAAGAAGGGAACAATGTGAAACCTACTTCCAACCACGGCACATAGTTGTCGCTGCAAGGCCTCCATCTTTGCAAGACAATGCAGTACACTGTATCTTATAATGTGCATTTCATGTGCACTGCACTCCCGTTCTGCAGTTGAGCTCCCAGCAGTCACCCAGAAATAGGTCTCCCCAGCAGCTACCATGCAGCAAAGATGCCTGCCTGCATGCAGCACACATGGGAGGTGGCTGTGCAGAGACCTATGATGTGGCGCTGTACGCAAGGACACTGCAGGCACATCAACATCTTCGTCCACCTAGTGACTTATCTCAGATGATTCACTTCTCACTCCCCCGCCCTTTCCATCCCTTCTTCCTGCCACTACATGGCGTAATATATGTTTTGTGATGCACTCTCCGGCTGCTATTCAGGTACCACCAGGCAGCACGGTAAGAGGTTGCGGCACAAGCTATTGTGCTGTGACGAAGGCCACCTGCATTCACCACACATGGTTGGGGCCTGTGCAGGGACTGGTGAATTGTCGCAGTATGTATGAGGGAAATGATCTGTCTTTATAGAGGGTGATGGCCTCAGCATTAACATTACAAGGTATTTCAATCATCGATGGGAAATTTAGTAGCTCTTGTTGCGGTACTCACTCAAAAGCTGTCTAAAATGTTTCCTACTGTTGATTCTCGATGGTGGGGATGTGGAGAGATTGGTTGATAGTGGTACGTGCAGCGGGCATACAAACATGCTCAGATCTATTAGCAGGATGTTTTGTTGTGTATTTCTTTATTTGTTTATTTTAATTCTTGATAGAGCGCCAAATCGCTCTCAGGCCTCATGGAGCACATAAAACAGAAACAAGACAGACAGTCAGAAACAAGTAGAGAACTCAGGATCCAGATGATTTAGGAGTTAGAGGGGGTGTTCTGACAGACCGATGGATCTTCACCTTATTTTGCTTGGACTGCGTTTGACAGAGGCTCCATCACGTTACCACAAATGGCCCATTACTTGCTTTTGGTGGTGAGGGAATGTTTGTTATCAGTTTGGCATAGACCATGCCCACCCTGTAAGGGGGAATGGTTACGTAAAACCTGTGGCATTTAATCACATGATCAATGAATCACAAATGAATGCAGATGGGGTATGGCTTCCTTTAGTGAAACAATACTCTAGACGATGATTGCAACCACTGCTATGAGAAAGCAAGCAGCTGTTTGCTTCTTCATTATGGAGCTATGTTTACTTAGAGGATGTTTGAAAATAAGGCTTACTTACCCTTGGAGCTTCGTTCCACCCAGGGGCGCTGAGTACGCCCCCCCCCGCGCTGCCCAGGAAAGACCAATTGCGTGAAAGTCCCCATATGTTACAATGGATTTTTTTTTGGGCCCCCCACGAACCCCTGCCGGGTAAACAAAAAGGCTACGTCCCTGGTTCCACCAGACATTATGGGAAATGTTCATAATGAAGCCATAGAGGGGAAGGGTAGGGGGTCTAGCATAATATTGAGGAGAGTAGCTGTGTCGAATTTAAGCTGACGTAGAGTTGGATTTTTATTGTACGTTGAGTTTGCTGTGGTGTGATGGTGTTACTCATTAAAGGTGGCAGGGTTAGTTGTTATCATTTGTGTGTTATTAAAAAATCTCAATAGATTTGGCCAAAAAAAGAATAAAAACTTGTCCTGGTCGCGATTCTTGGTGACTTGACAGAACACTGCAGCCTTGCTATTGTTATCTGGGGTGTCACTGGAAACCGCTTAGTCCTTTTTGCATAGACCTGCATAATGGCTTGGCACTTGAGGGGAATACCTCTTGCGCTTATATCTATATTTTTGTAAAACAATACAATGTGATGGTGCAAAGGAAATCCACACTCGCACGTTTTTCAATGACTAGAAAACGTTGAGCAACAGTTACGCTACCCCCGATTAAGTTGACTTGGTAGCTCACTATGTACCCTTGTGCTGCTGTGCTTGACATGCTAGTCACCATTTTGAATTCTGGCATATCACATACACTGAGCACCAGCAAATAAATGGGAAATACTAAGAGTTGTAATTCACAGGGCTGCGCGACGGAAAAAAACAGCCAAAGTAAGCAGTGTATAAAACGCGTTATTATTATTGTCTTGACTGGCAATCTGTAAATATTTAGAATTTCACGGCGGCGGTTTTTTCCTGCTTTACCGAGACACTTAAAAAAATACCCGTGGAATATATGACACTGTTGCTTTTAACAGATAGCCCTTTCGGGCTGATGAAAACAAGTACGTTTTGCTTGAGACAGGATGGGAAATGCAAGCCTGTAATGGAAACAATGAGTCACCCGCTAATAAGAAAAAAGGCGGGACCTTGTTGAACACACGATATGTCACGTCATCATTTAAGAAGAAAAAGTAGGCCTTGAGAACTCACAGTACAATCAGAATGTGTCTCCCGCCAGTAGACTCAATAGGATAGGGTGGGCATGGGCACCCTGTCAAGTGGGGTATTATGTCTATGAAAGCAGGTGAACAGTTTGGATACCACGCTCTCTCATATCAAGGCCCGCAGTGACGTGGCAAGCTCTCTCATATCAAGGCCGGCAGTGACGTGCAACCAGAAAAGATATAAATAGCACTAAGCGGCTGAAACCGCAGACATCCTGGACAGGATGAGAAGGAAGGGCGGGACATGTTAGCAGATAAGATACTCTGTAAACAGTCCACATTATTCGCGGTATATTTTAGGAGTTCCCCAAGTGCCCGATTTTAAATAAACATTCGGGAAGGGCGTGTATTAATTTGTAACTCCACGTCTGCAGTTTATTTGGTTTGTAGACAACCAAAATTACAAAATCTCCTTCATGTGCGAATCTAGTACTCAGCACTATGCTGCATGAAGAAAGGTCATATCAAATTCTAAGTTCTATAATCATTGCATCATTAGTCACAATGGCCCTCATTAGGACCCTGGCGGAGTGGGTTTCCGCCAGCGCTAATCGCGGCGGACCCGTCCGCCGTACTACGAGTTCCCTTAGCGCCATGGAGGTTTTCTCCGCCTGGTTTTACCGGGCGGAGAAAACCATGGCGCTAAGGGACCTCATTGTTAATTACGCCGCCGTACTTTACGGCGGCGTAATTGACTCCTTCCCCACTCCCATTATACCCTATGGGGCAAGAATGGGAATGGGGAAGGGTAAAATGGGGATTGGGGATTTACCGCTCCGCCAAGGTCGGCATGGGGTGGTAAATCCGCCAACCCCCATGGCGCTATCGACGGCTTTCCGCCGTGCTTCGCGGTGCATTTAGCACCGCGAAATCCGCCAGGGTCGTAATGAGGGCCAATGTCTTTATGAAATGTGCGCACGTGTGAGTTTTGGATTACTTTTGCAGAACTAGATAATATAGGAATCCAACCTGAAGCAATTTAGATTCAACTTTTTCGCTATTATGCACTAATGTTATTAACTTTTAATGTAGTCTCACATGTTTTGACTAGGATCCAAGAGGCTGGTATTTCAGCATCTGTCCTGAACTGTTTTGAAGCGTTTTTGTCCTCCAGGCGGCAATTGCTCCCCTTACCCCCTTTTTGTTCTGTTTTGTCTTCAGTCACATGTGGTGCTCCTCAGGGCTCGACCCTTTCACCTTTGCTTTCCAACATTTCTGTACAACCCCTTGCTCGCCTGATTCAGTCACATGGCTTCTGTGTCTTCTCGTACGCGGACAACACTCAACTTCTGTTCCGTCTTGACAGCGATTTGGCCAGTACAGCAATGCGTCTGTGTATGTGTTTGAAAGAAGTGAGCTCTTGCATGAGCAAAAACTGGCTGAAACTTAATGAGGAAAAATGGGGTCGCAAACCTTTGGCCACCATCTCTTGGTCCTCTTCCAGTCCCAGTGAATGCTGTAGAGAATGTTGGCCTCAAAGTTACAAGCTCACTCACTTCTGAGGTACACATAAACTCGATCTGCGGTGGCGGTTTCTTCAATTTGAAGAAACTGAGCAACATCGTGCCATTTATTCCCATCAATTGTCATGCTCCAGTTATATCTACATTTGTAATTGCGAGTTTGGACTATTGTAATGAACCTTTTTGGCTCAAGCTAATTACCTGATTAATCGATTTCAGGCACTGCGGAATTCAGCCATTCGCCTGGTCGAAGGAATTCCTTACGGCCAACATGTTTTCCACAGCACAGCAAGACATTCATTGGCTGCCGGTGGATGCCTGAATCAAATACAAATCTCTCTGCCCAATTCATCAGGCTTATGATAAAAAAGGGTGCCTGTCCTTGCAGGAGAAATGTCTCCCCTATCAGCCGAAACGTGTCCTGTGGTCATCCTTTTCCTTTCTGGTAACAGTGCCGTCCTATCGTCTGCAACGGTGTGGTGGCCACGCCTTCTCAGTAACAAGATCCAAATTGTAGAGTTCCCTCCCCTTGTCCCTAAACAGCATGCTTGATTGAGCAGTTCAGAGCGTCTCTTAAAACCTCTCTATTTGGTTAAACTGTGATATTCCTTGTCTGGTCATTTCTCATGTTAGCGCCTTGATGCCTTTGGTGAATAGCTGAGCTATACAAATGCAATGATGATGATAGTTGTAAAGTGAAGAGTAATGGCAGGAGTCACCTTTGTACACTCTTCACTTTTCCACTGTTTGGTGGAAAGGAGATACATTTCATGGAGGGTACCTTCTGCATGAAAATGACCCACCGTTTGTACCTCTACTTGATGCCATTGGACATGACAGATCAATAGAATAAAGCACCATGTATTCATTGAACATCCGAGCCAATATTGCTTTAAATATGAAGTAATAGAAATATTGACAGACATGTGATATTTAATATTATGTAATGAATACATGGGCTTCATTTTACAAACACCAAATGCAGTTGTAAAATATTAATCTCCGATTCCCATACGTTTATACTGCAAATAAGCACTGCAATTTGGAATTCCCACCAGTTGTTAAATTACAACTGGCTAAAAGCATATTGCAAGCGTTTCGTACAACAACATGGATTTTGCCACTAATTAAAATCTAGCACCAGCAGTAAAACCTGGTAGTAAAATACCACTGGAACAGTTTTTGAGGCTAGGATAGGACGCTTGCAGAAGCACACAGTTCCCCATGATGACATGTTATATATAACAACACATGACACACAGTATATTTTGTGGTATCTGCTAACGGGTGAGACAATTTGTATACTATACTACGTTAATTAAGCGTTAAGTCCCTGTTCCATGGGCTGTACCATTTGGTATCAGCCCGGGGCCTGATTTAAAGGTGTAAAGGGCAGAGCGTTTCAGCCGATCAGTCGGCTTGAAACGTGGGTTAGATCAGCAGCTTTAGTGCGTGTTCCTAGCCTCCTGATTGGCTGGCCCCCGCCCCGCAGGGTGCTAATAAATATTTCTACAGTGCCTGTCACCACTGTAGGGTCCCTAAAGTACTTAGGCTTCTCTGGTAAATTCCATATTGTACGCACACCAGGGATAGAGCAGACACTGTTCTTTTGGTGGGGAGGACAATGCGAAAGAGTGAGAGGATAAGTGTAGTAGGATTGCAATGGAAACAAAGAGTTAAAAACATTGAAAGGTACAAGGGGGTTTAGAATGAAGGAGTATGATTTGTATTGTAGGGGTGCATGTGGAATCATTGACAGTGGGCCCAAATAATGTTCATTGAGAAAAGAGGGAATATGCACTCCCTGTGATGCTGAGCAACATTGATTGTGCAATACTAGAATTAGTCAATGCATAGTTCAGTGATGGACTTTAGATGTGCTCAAGTGGGCCCTTAAAGTGCGGAGGCTTCTTTGCCTTATTTGAATATTTCCTTCCATAATAAGGGAGGATGATTTAGGTGTGCCAAGCCAACTAACAGAAGGAAGGACCAAAGCAAGAGGTTATCAGTACAAAGGTGAATGTGGGAACACAAAGGGAAAAGAGGGAAGGAGGGAATGGATGAATAATGTTTGAAGTAAATGTCACTCTGTGGTGCAGAATGGAAGATTTTTTTATTAAAAAGCAGGTGCCTAACAGGCTGATATTTAACTTAAGAGTCAGTGCCCAGAAAGTAGTATACAAGAAATTAAAAAAATACTTATAGACCTAGTAATTGGCACCGAGAGTAGAACTGTGTACTCTTTTTTTAATTGTGCATTTGGTTAATACAAAAGAGTATTAAGAAAGGATCATACAAAGTCATCAAATATCAAGAAATAGCAATAGTAAGTCACATTACATACATTTAATCATTAGAACACATACATATAAAATTGATAAGAGAATTTTCCAATTAAATACCAAGATATAGAAAGAGAAAGACAGTAGTTTGATGTGTTATACAGATTTTAAACATAGTGCATAACGTGCAGTAGGTTAACCTATTTCCCACCAGACGATAACGAGGGCCAATCTCCAGTGTATGAGGTTCAGTTGTAGCAGCTTTAAATTGCTTGTTCGAGTAGAGCAAGTGCCTCCCTCCATACATAATAGGCTACCGCTGTTATGACCAAAGATTCTGCCCCATGAATTGCACTCCAAAACTTGTTGGTAACAATAGATTCCTGTTTATTAACAGAAAACCTCTTATCAATTTGAGTAGCATGGCCTTCAGAAGGGACAAGATGTTAAAAGGTGGTGACTGGTTTCTACAAAGCCCCTGCACAAACATCTGAGTCTCTCTTCATAAGGGATTTTGGTAGCCACCAACATATTCATAGGTGGGAAGTAGGTTAAAGTGCAAGTAGATGACAACCTTGTTCAATATCCGGGGAATGCATAATTCTAAATAAGGGGAAAGTTGTGCATTGTTCTCTGGGTGGTGCTGCAAACACTACTAAGTGAAGAATCAGGCTACGATGAAATCTTAAGGTAGTCTACCTCTGTTTGCGGGGAGATCATGCATTGAAGAGCACCTCTTTGTTGCCTCATTCTAGCTCATTAATTTTCTATATAAGGGCAAATCCCACATAGATATACTGTGAATTGGGAATGTGTTTCTGAGTTGAGGGAATGGTATGCTCAATGTGGTCTATCATATAAATGGCCTCTATATATTATAGAGTTACTGAGATCTAGTATGATTGGCTGTGATGAATTGCCACCTGGCAAGGGCTGGAAAGCCCTGTTTTTTTTTTTTTTATTGTGGCGTGCATTTAAAGGCCCCAAACAGAAGTCCATTTCAACTGAACAGCAGCATTTAAACACTGCAACCAAAACAGCCTTGCTTTACTTTTATTTCACATGAGTGGCAAGAATTTAAACACTGCAACAATAAACGGCCTGGCTTTTGCTTTCCCATTCACATGAACAGCAGCATTTAAACACTGTAACCAAAAACGGCCCTGCTTTGCTTTCCCTGTCACTTGAATGGCAAGAAGTATACACAGCAACCAAAAACGGCCTCACTTTTTGCATTTAGTTCACATGAGTGGCAAGAATTTAAACACTGCAGCCAAACATGGCCTGGCTTTTTTCTTTTTGTTCATGTTAAATGAAAGAGCCATGGGGAAAGGGGACCTACCCATCATCATCTATGGACAAGCAGCAATGTAAATGCACCCAAGGAGGAGGAATGAAAGAATCCTGTAACCTGCAAGACAGGATTTTTAAACATTAAAAGCCAAAATACGGCCTGCACATGTGTTGCAAATTAAAAACAGCTTTAAAAAGCCACAATGGTAAAAGATATCACTGCTCACACAGAAAATGTCAGGAAACATGATGTGGGGGGTGACCAAAGCAAATGTATATTAGGTTTCACCCACAAAACTCCTGTAACCTGTGAAGAGACACTACTTCAGGAAAAAAAACTGTTCTGGCTGAGGCAGGACTTCACAATGGCAAGCCCCACATCCAGCTGGATATCACAACTATCCTCTAACTATCCTGTAGTAAAATGTGATGCTGGGGGAGGGGCCATAATTCCCTGTTCTGCAGACATGATATCAGGAATGCAGGGATTTCAAAGAAGGCAATCATTGGCTAAAACATGACAAGAAGGTGCAAGTTCTTGTTGGACCCACTTCAAAGAACAAACTGCCAATTTTAAAGGGACTCATAAAATAAAAACCTCTGGTCATAGGTGAGCCGAGGGGAACAGATGGCTGTGGGGGAGGAAGTGGCCCTGCCACATGTTGAACAGACACTCCCAATTGATATTTAAAGACTGTTTTCATTTTTAGCAGCCATAAGACTTAGGATTGATCTCAATTTTATGCCATTGTTCATGTAATTTCCATGCGGTTTTGAGGATATAAATTGAATTTACCTGGGACTTTGCGGACTGTAATGGCCAGTTAGGCTTGTTTTCTTTCTGATATGAACATGTGACAAATGAGACAGTTGGTGAAAAGATGGAAAATGAAATTAGGAACATCTTGATCATTTGCAGATTCATAACTGTTGGACATTTTATGAAAATGCCAAAAATGCTCCACATGGTCATGTATAAATTGTACGGATTTGGAGATCATCTTATCTAATTCCTCTGGGGACCAATTCTGTTGGTGACGGTGCACGGTACAAATACCTTTAACATAACATAACATAGCATGATCAACTAAAACCACTTATCTGTTTCATATGGCAGTGGCTAGTATAATTATAAAGTTATGATAAATACTTAGTTTTTGCCAAAAAGTTGTAATGAGAACAAAAATGGTAAAAAATGCAAACAGACAGATGGTGCTCTCCTCCCCTGAACCAATCCTGAACCAATCCTGACAGGGGGAAGAGAAAGGGTGGTAAGTGGCCATTCTGAGCGGCAGGGATAATTACAGTGTAAGGGACTCATAAAAAACAAACTCTGGTCATAGCGAGCCCAGGGGAACAGATGGCTGTGGGGGAGGAAGTGGCCCTCCCACATGTTGAACAGACACTCCCAATTGATATTAAAAGACTGTTTTCATTGTTAGCAGCTTGCACAGCCATCAGACCTAGGATTTATCTCAATTGTATGCCATTGTTCATGTAATTTCCAGGTGGTTTTGGGGATAGAAATTGCATTTACCTGGGACTTTGGGGACTGTAATGGCCAGTTAGAATTGTTTTCTGGCTGATATGAACATGTGACAAATGTGACAGTTGGTGAAAAGATGGAAAATGAAATTATGACCATGTTTCATCATTTGCAGATTCAAAACTGTTGTACATTTTATGAAAATGACAAAAATGTTCCACATGGCCATTCTACATCATATGGATTTGGCGATTGTCTTATCTAATTCCCATGATCAACTAAAACTGTATATCTGTTTCATATGGCAGTGGCTAGAATAATTATGAAATTATGATACTTAGGTTTTGCCAAAAAAATGTAATGAGAACAAATAATGCTAATAAATGCAAACAGGCAGATGGTGCTCTCCTCCCTTGAACCAATCCTGACAGGGGGTGGAGAGAGGGATGGTAACTGTCCAATCCGAATGGCAGGGATAATTAGAGGGTGTTCCTGCTAGATTACAAAGTTAGTGATGTAATTTCTGCTATATAAGGGGGACGGTCTGGGACTCAAGATACACACAAAAACTGGGGAGACAGGAGAAGGAGGACGGAGAGAAGGCTGCTGAATCTTACCATCTTTGAGAGTGCAGTGACCAGACCCCTTGCCCTAGCTGTCCAGAGTGTCCTGAGATCCAGCTGGCTTTTGTAGTAGTACATACAATATTTCCCATTGAAAACTCCAATTGCCCATGTAGTCCAGTCATCTCCCCGTAGAAGAATCTCTTGTTTGCCTGTATATGTTAGCATGTCTCCTTTGAAACATCTCTCAGTAGTCTTTCTAAATCCTTAATATTTTTGTTAAGTAAATCAATTAATTCCCCCATTGAAATTCATGGTTCAAGATTGTTGCAATTCAAAATCAACCATATTGTTCCTGGTGCTTTTATTAAATTGTTATTGTCATTAAAGTGTTGCCTTAAAAGAATTATTCTCCTTGTAACTAAAAACCGAATGTATCCATGTGTTGTGTGCAAACTGCTGTTCCCATTGTGATCAATACCTTTTGCCTAGAAGCCTACCAGTTATGAGCCTCTGTCCTTGTCAGTGAAAAACCGATTTTCCTATTGTAAGCTAAACCTCCTCCCTGAGCTGCCTGTCATTGTAAGCCCCAGTGTAAACGAATTTCCATTTGCCACCGTATTTTCCCTTTGTATTTGATTTTTCTCAAAACTGATATTCCTACTTCATTTCTATTTTGCCCTGGTGTGCTGATTAGTATTCTCTAAAACGTTCCCTGTCTCCTAAGTGTAAGCAATACACATGTTCTTCTATTCTGTCCCCTCGCAGTTGTGAGAAATAAACAAAATCCCATTCTTCCATTTTGCTCCAAAAATGGATTTTCCCTTTCTTTGCTGGCTTCCCATCTTGTGGTGGTGGGCTTTACCCCAAAGCTGATTTTCTATCTATATTCCTGCTCCTTGCCACTGCCTTCCATTTAATGGAATCAAGTCCAAATTGATGTTTGGGGGTGTGTATTGCAAAGGGGAGTGCTTTACTGTAGATCACTTTGTGTGGAATTGTTATTTTCCAGTGTTTTCATTAAAACAAAAGCAAATTTAACAGTCTATTTCAACCTGAATGTATTTTCCTGTTTGTCATTATAACAAAAGCGGGTGTATCAGCCCATTTCCACTCGGTCGCTCTAGATAGAATATTGCATTTGTGTTGCCACAATTTTGGTGGCTGTTGTATTTTGATTATCCTCATTTATATTGAATAATAAATTAATAAAATAAATTATTAATACACACAGGACTGGTACCTAGTCCATTGTGACAAAGAGTGTTTGTGGAGTTTTGGTGCGAGATGGGTTGAAGGCCTGCTCAAAAGAATCTGCAGCATATTGAGATAAAAAACATTTTGTTGTGCGCCACATTCATTATAGGGAAAGGCGTCCCCTGGCTGGAGTGTGCTGTGGAATAAACTGTGACATTAGCTATATTAAATATTAGTATTCAGCGAGGGAAAATTAGATTTTAACAATCAATCTGATTGCCTCTTTCTGGGTCCTTACCAGCCTGACGATGACTCACCTGCAACAAGTCAGAGCGCTGCATATTTCCATCCCTTTATTCCTCAGGCCACCATGGAAAGGTTGAAGGAACTACATGCAATCCTGGGGGCAATCCCGGGGGCGTGGCCTGGGCTCATGGAGGGAAGGCATGTCCTGCGTGAGCTCCGTCCGGCGATAGCAGTGATCCCCCACAAATTGCAGATGCGCGCAACTCTAACTTACACAATCACCATCAAAAGGCAGCTGAAGCACTTCCCCACAGTACGGTGGCAGATTTGGAGAAAATCGGTGCGGGCTCTACACCAAACGGAGCCGCGGAAAGCAGACTCTCAGGCCCGCAAGATGGCAGCCTGAATGTAGACCTGAGGAGCAAAGGGGGAGGGGCGAACCAACACCGAAGGCCCCAGACGAGGCTAAGAGAGAGCAGCAACCCGCCGCTCTCTGAGAGGCTCTATCCTAACTGCAGCCGGAGGCGGAACGAGGACGCAAGAAGCAGGAGACTGCCCGAGGCAGAGGAGGTCAACCGGGCCAAAGTTGAGAGCTGCTATGCGGAGACTGTGACTGCTGCTGGCATTACGAGGTGAGCTCCACTGAGGCCACGAGGGCTGAGGCACACATCCCAAGCAGAAAAAGCAAACACCGCAGGACGGCAGGGAGCTGCGGGCGGCAGAGGAAGGAGTTACAGAGTGAGGCAGGGGCCCAACTGGGAGCACAGTCGGGACCTGGGCGGGGCGGACGCTTACCAGCGGGATCTCAAGCTATCACGGCACCAACAATCCCAGGACCAGCTAAAGGCACAACTTGGGGGCACTAACTAACTGACCGGGCTGAGCAGTAAAAGGCGGAAGGCCCCACACACAAGCAAGCAACAGGGAGGCCAGTGACTCCCCTCCACTACGCAACACAGACCCGAGACACAGGTGCTGGAGCCTGGCGCACTACAGCAACATCGGATCCTGCCAGGCCCACAGGGCATAACTGGATGCATACCAGGACACACAAATGGGGCTAGAACGTGCAGAGGGAGCCGCTACTGCAGCACTCCCATAGCAGACAGGGCTCTGGAGACCACTGCTGACACAACGCCATTACCGGAGCACAGCTGCACTGTGCATAAATGCCTGAGCTCGTTAAGAAAAGGTTGATGCACCACTCAGAGTCAACACAGCATAGGTGTACCTGCTGGACTATTGTGAGCCCCTCTCAAGACATCACCAACACGGCAACGTGCAAGGCCACAAAAGAGATGTCTCATCCCAAAAACAAAACCAAGACATCCATAATGGACTCATTTGCGACAACGAGGCCCAAACAGCTGCAAAATGGAGCCACTGCAGGGGACGAAGCACCTGCCCCCTGTGAGTCACCCCAAGACACACAAGTCCTCCAGGCCATAGCGGCGCTCAGGTCATTCATTGAAGCGAAAATAGAGGAGGTCAAGTCAGTCTCGCACCTGATGCACCAAGATGCCCGAAAGCTGACAGAAAGGGTGACCACGGCGAGACAACCTTGCAAAGCACTGTCGAAAATACTTCGGAGCTACAGGCGAAGGTCCAGAAGCTTGAACTGAGAATAGCCCAACTGGAAGCGCGCTTGGAAGATGCGGAAGGTCATGCCCGCCGCAGCAACATACGTATATTAGGTGTACCAGAGGACATGGAGGGGCCGAACCCAACCGACTTTGTGGAGACCCTACTCCTACAAGAAATAGGGGCTGGGAAGTTCAGTCAAGGATTCTCTGTTGAACGGGCTCACAGATCTCTGTAGAAACGGCCCCCGCCAGGATCATACCCTTGCCCAATAATTGCGAAAATCTTAAACTTCCGGGATAGGGAAACAATCCTGAGATGCTCTAGAGAAGGAGGGGAGATCACACGGAAGAACTCTAAGATAGTAATGTACCCCGACTACACTCCTGCGGTGCAACAGGCCAGAAATTCTTTTGTGCCAATAAAAGCGAAGCTGCGGAAACTGAATCTCAAGTATATGTTGCTCTACCCTTCCCACTTGAAAGTCATCTACAACGGAAAAGCGACATTTCTGGAGACCCCTGCTGCAGCAAACATAGGCTGGAGCACAATAACCTGGCTGATGAAACCAACCCCACGACGCAAACGGAAGTTGCGAGATGCAAATGAAAAAAAGGTCTAAACCAGGACTCTTTGTCACAAGACAGCACAGAACTGGATGATTGATCTTAGCCATCCATGCAACAACAAGGTCGCAAAACAGAAGTAGATGTCATTGGATACGCATGCAACTGGCCGCAGTGTGGCTACAAGATGTCCTGGATGGGGCTGCAGGAACCACACATGAGGGCCGACACGTCCCACCCCCACGAAACCGGTGCTGGCAGGATGCTGGCACACCACCCGCGCCCGAAGACCTGGAGAGGTCCAGACGATGCAGGAACCTCTGAGCATTGCAAGTTGCAAGCAACTGCTAGAGGCAGTTTATTGTTGACTGGTTCAGTTCTGTCATTAGTTGGAATGAAAGTTATCACAGTTGAAAAGTCTCCAGATATGTGCACAGAAACCTTGGGAGGCCTGGGAGGAGGGCCGGGCCGGAACAAACGGCACAAAGAATCAATGCGGTACCCCGTTTGCGCGGAAGCTGTGACGAAGACCCGAGTTGAGGGACCAAGGAGACCTCGGGAACTCTTCTCTGGAACGACATGGCGACAGGAATCAACGTCTTAACCTGGAATGTGTGAGGCCTGGGCTCATACCTTTGCAGAAATAGAAACAGGTCGTACCTCCGAAGGAAAAGGGTCGGTATAGCCCTACTACAAGAGACGCACTTCACGAAAGAGACTGAGACAAAGCTGAAAGTTCATTGGGGAGGTCAGGGGTTCGGAGCTACCTATTACAGATACACGAGGGGAGTATTCACCTGGATCGACCCCCAACTTCCCTTCAAACTGATCGAGCTGGAGAGGGACCCTGAAGGCCGGTTTGTGATACTGAGGGGCCACATCGAACAGACAGAGGTATGCATTGTGAACTCGTACTTTCCCAACACTAACATCCTTGCCCATCTGAACTTGATGTACACTAAGACTGCACAACACAGAAACTGTGTCTTCATTTGGGGGGAGACTTTAACTGTGTACACGATCTGAACCTAGACAGATCTAGACCCCCCATGGGAGGCCCAATGGCGGCCTCATCGGTATTCTGCGCCATGCTAGACCAACTGGAATTGGCCGACATCTGGCGCGAACTCCACCAGGGTGAGAGGGGATACTCTTATTTTTCGTCCCCACACGGCCTTCACACTAGAATTGATTATATTCTCATTGGAAAGGAACATGCATTCCAGATACAGAAAGCCCGATACCTGGGGAGAACCGTCTCTGATCAAGCACCCCTTCTGGCTGAGTGGAACAATACGGGACCCAGACCCCCTATACCCATGTGGAGAATGCCAACAGAGTCCTTAGGGGATCAGGCTTTTAGGGAGGAACTCTAGGATGCTACTGAGTCCTACATAGACCTGAACATGGGAAGTGTGGGCAGGGTGGGCACTGTGTTTTGGATGCGCTGGAGGTGGTAATGCGGGGAGAGATTATAGCAAAAGCAGGCGGGATTAGAAGACACCTGAGATCAGATCTGGAAAACCAAGAAAAAGAAATTGAGAGGCTTGAAGCTGCCCCCTAGGAGGGGAGGACGTCCTTAGACAGCTAAGAGAGGAGTGCAGTGTTGCCTGGGGTAAACTAGCTAAATTTGATTACACAACCAGAACTGCCAGGGCACACGCGGAAGCAGATAAGCCTGGCCGCATGTTAGCCTGGCTTTTTAGGAAGGAGCATCCCAGACACCTAACCACAGCTCTAGTGGATGAGGATGGCACCTTGCACCAAACACAATCGGGTATCAATGAAGCCTTCAAATGCTTTTATGTCAAACTATACTCCCATGAAACCCAGATCCCCAGAGAGGAGATCATAGACTCACTGGAAGAAATAGGGCCGCCTAAGCTGTCACTAGCACAAGTTGAAGCACTTGACGCAGACTTAGACATAGAAGACATAACAGAAGCAATTCAATCTCTAGCTACAGGCAAAACGCCTGGCAGCAATGGGCTACCCTCAGAATTTTATAAGACCCACAAATCGACCCTGGCACCCATGCTGCACATGAAGCATTTGAACATCGAGTCCTACCCGAAAGCATGAGAGATACACTAGTGGTCCCAATACTTAAAACCAACAAACTGCCAAAGAATGCAGCTCCTATCGCCCCCTCGCAATGTTGAGCTATGACGTCAAAATTCTCACCACGATCCTGGCCATGAGACTGTCCAAAACCATAGGTGAGATAGTGCACCCCGACCAAAACGTTTTTGTACCAGGCTGAAACACCTCCGTTAATTTGCGCAGGCTCCAACATATAATAGATCAGACCAACCAGAAAGAAGGCTCATATGCACTGCTGCCACTGGATGCCATAAAGGCTTTTGATTCGATTTTCTGGGAGTGGCTGCTAATGGTGCTCGAAGGGTTTGGATTTGGGCAAGGGTTCATTAGGTGGGTAAGAGTGCTATACACAAGGCCACGAGCGCGAGTAAAAATCGGGAAATACATCTCTGCAGTATGGGATATAGAAAGGGGAACCAGGCAGGGCTGCCCACTGTCACCCATGCTTTATATCCTGGGACTGCAACCCATCGCAATTTTCTTCAGGAAACAATTTTTTGACGCAGGAATAAGGGTTGGGGGGCAGGACCACATAATCTCACTGTATGCGGACACCGTACTCCTGTACATCAGAGACCCGCATCTAAATGTACCAACTGTACTAGATGTCCTGGATAACTACTCCAGAGTTTCTGGGATACAGTTCAGCAGGCGAAAATCATGCCTGTTCCCCCTGGCAGACCTGAGGGGATGAAACGCGGCACACCTCCCTTCAGTGGGAATACAATGGCAAACTGAATCCTTCCGTTACCTACGGGTAAACATCCTACATACTCCCACACTAATGCACAAGAACAACACCAAGGCAGCGCTCCCCCACCCTATGCAGATCGATTGGGTTCTGGTCTAGGCTTCCCTTATCTGTGATGGGAAGGACATCAATCATCAAAATGATTGTCCTCCCCAGATTCCTATATGGGTTCCAGAACGTGCATTACTACATTAACGCCCCCTTCTTTCGCTTGCTAGACACACTGCTAAGAGACTTCCTATGGGGGAAAAACAGGCACAGAATTGCATTCTTCACACTAGTTCTACCACATAGGCAAGGGGGGAAACAACTACCACACATGGAGAAATACTATTTAGCGGCACAACTCAGCCATGTAACCAAATGGCTGGCTGAAGACACCACGTCTGAAACGACACTGCTACGACAAATGATCTCCCCAATACAATTGAAAGAACTAATCTGGGTGCCTCGACAGCTCCTGAGCAGGTTACTGCTACTTGTTGAACTGGCCAGGAAAATATGGCTCAGGGCCAGAACACTCTTGCACATGAGACACCCATACTCACCGGAGATCCCGCTGCTGGCAGACATATGCACAACCAACGCAGACCTGAATAGCGTCAGACTCTGGGAGAGATTCGGGGTATACACCTGGCGGGACCTGCATGCAGGGGGCAATTTCCGGGAGTTTACCACACTACGAGAGGAGGAAGACATGACAGGCAGCCAGTTCTTGTGGTACCATAAGATCCGAGGGAAGGCACGGACCAAGTGGGCAGCCTGGCCTGACGAACCCGAGGCAGACCCCCTAGTCACGCTGTTATACAACCTGGTGGAAGGCGGCAGGCCAGTGTCTGAAATTTATGGCCAACTCAATGATACCCCAAACCCTAAAAGTGACATGCTGCGGTCTAAGTGGGAAGAGGACCTTGGAGCTGACCGATAAAGAGTGGGACAGGGCGCTCATTTACCCGAAGGAGGTGTCCAGGAACTCCAGGTTCTGTCTTATACAACTGAATGTACTGTACCGCACGTACCTAACCCCACACAGAATAGTGAAGTTTAATAGACAGACATCATCCAGCTGCATATGGTGCAATAGCAGAGAGGTAGATCTGTTCCACATGCTATGGGCCTGCACAAAGGTACAGAACCTCTGGACAAGAGCGGGCGTGACGAGATACAAATGGTCACCCAGCACATGCCTGCTGGGAACTTACCCCAGACTAGCCAAATCTAAACACACAATGAAACTCATGGACATGGCGTGTGTACTAACCAAAAGGACCATAGCAATGGCCTGGAAACGCCCCGCAGGCCCACAGTACAACACATGGCTCAAAGAGCTGGAACGATGGGTGGGTGCGGAAACCAAAGCCTGCGAAGACAGCGTGGTCAGATCCACAGACTGCATGGGCGGGGCCCTGGATGCATGGATCATGATCCCCCCCTCAGATGATAAGCCCCATGAATGCTTCACAGACCCGCAACGACAACTCGCCAATTATGAAACCACCTTAGCAGGTACACCTTGGAAAGCTATCTGAAACCCCTCCTATCCCCCCTGCTCCTCAGCATCCCCTCTCGAGCTGAGAGAGCTTCCAGAATGCACAACCAACATATGGAGACAGTTATTGTTGTTTACATTACTTTGTACTTTTCTCTCTTTCTTATCTTCAATCTCTTCCTTTATTTCCTAAGAATAAATGCCAATATGCTCATGTTTCTATGACAAAATGCCAATAAAGAAATTTACAAATAAATACATGCAATCCCTTCACCCCGATACATGGTGGCCATTTTCTTCCATTTTTACTATCTTTTTAATGGCCGACATTGAAAGGAAAAAGGGACTACATGTAGTCCCTTCTCCCTTTCCATGGTGGCCGTCTTCTTTGCTTACATTTTATTTACTTGTTTGAATGGCTGCCATGTAAAGGGAGAATAGACTTCATATCCCGTTCCATTATGGCCATTTATTATTCTTTTTTTAAGTTGCAAAATCCCAGACCATCTCACAACTGCTTTTAGTACCGCAGTCCCATTGGCCAAGTACTGTTAGCAATAAGCCCCTCGCCGGGGACTGTGTTAAGGCCCTTGCTTTTTTTGGGGCTGCAACTATGGGTCCTAGGGCATTTGTTGGCTGAAGTGGTAATGCCCCCCGCCCCCTGAGTTTGGGGCTTATTGCTTAAATAAAATGATGCAGGTAATTCAATCTCTGAAAAGGAAAACTGCTAATCAGATGACCCTTTCATAAGATCAGTAACAAAAGCATAGTGTGTACTTGTACTCTGCTGCATTTGCAACACCTGCTCTACCAGTGGCAAAGAACAGGTTCAGAGGTCAGACAAGCCCCCTTGACATCTGCAGTGGCATCCAGGTCTATGCAGCACACAGGCTGCATTTAAAATATGCACCCTTGTTCCAAGAACTGCATAATTCTGGAGATCCTGTCCTGGTGGCACACTGAACTGTATATAGGCCATATCTGAGTTAGGGTATGGTGGCCAGCATCTCTCATAGCTATTCCTGCCAAATTAACTTGATTTTACACATGTGTCAGCCTGGTAGGTCCAGTTCAGCTGTGGAATGATTAATGTGTATTGCACCCAAATTAGGCCTACCCTATCCCTGACAGGACTGTGGCCTTGAGGAATTGTTTCTTATTGTTCCTTTGTAAGGGCAGGTAACACCCTTACCACCAGGACAGCCACAGATGTGCAATGGCACACCTATTCACAGAGAGGTAGGCCTCACACCAAGGGCTGCATTATAAAACAACCTTTGTTTCTATTTAGAAGGAAAGGGGCAGTGTTAGTGTAGCCAGATAGGGATCTGTACACTTTTGGGAGGGTTCTGCCAGCTTCAATCTTGCTGCCTCTCTTTCTCCTTCCTATCCCATCCACTTCCTCCGGAGCAAAGCAATGTGGGTGTGTCAAATCAGATGGGCAAAGTCTACCCATTCCAAGAGCAGGGATTGGACCATAAATTTGGCTAGCTTTAGCCCAATCAGCAATTGCCTATAAACACATGGGCATTCCACCACTTCTTTGAATCATCTTGAAGTATCTTTGGATCATCACTTGATAAGATTTCATTGGACCCTGCTGAGAGAGCAGTCCTTTCTAAAATTGTCCAGCTGTGAGGTGATGGCAAGTGTTCCAAAGGCAGAGTCTAGCTCTGTCCCCTTGAAATCCCTAGGTACCATTTGGGTGTTTTACTAGAACAGAATCTAAGATTATGAACAACATTTGCCATTTTAGGGTTTTTTTTTTTTCAGAATTGTTGGACCTGTTTGATGAATGGCATTGAGCCTAACAAAAAAGATTTAAAATCAGTACTCCTGCCAACTGAGAGCCCATGGAGCGAGAAAAGGGCTGGAGAAATGTGTTCTTTATTTACCCTGGGTAAGAAAATTAAGACAGTGGCAGTTTCAGGAATGTTGTCAGAAAAAGACAACAATATATTATATACAAGTATTAGTAGATTGGAAAATGCAATATGTTGCCTAATAATTTGCCATGACAAAATGCTATGGATGAAACACATGTTGGCATGGCGTGTTTGTAGTATAGAAATGTACACTACTTACATTATGGTCAAAATATGTGTGATGTTCACCAACTACTGATAAAACTACATATTGAAGAAAGCACATGTCAATAAGAGGCACATTTTATTACATAAACCTGTCACCTTTATATGCCTACAGTAACCAGAAGGGACATCTTAAGCTGATGGCACAAAAAGTGCATAACAGTAGGCATGGATTCCAAAAAACATAAATTTGAAATTTGCTAATGTCATTTGCATTATTGTGTGCTGAAAGATTCAATGAGGGTAGGAAGGAGAGACAGCTTTGAGCCAGATAAGATTTTGAAGTGGGAGTATTTTACTCCCTATTTTTTAAATTTGGCAGTGAATTTATTTT
Source organism: Ambystoma mexicanum (assembly GCF_040938575.1). Classification (NCBI taxonomy): domain Eukaryota; kingdom Metazoa; phylum Chordata; class Amphibia; order Caudata; family Ambystomatidae; genus Ambystoma; species Ambystoma mexicanum. The sequence continues at coordinate 679,421,499 of NC_090937.1, forward strand.
TTAGGGTGTATAAATGTAAGTCCAATTCCCAATGAGAGTATTTTATAAGTGAGTAAAAATATGTTTTAACTGGAAAAAGAAAATGTTTTTGTTATAATTATTTATTTGTACCTAGTTATTCATGCACATTAAACAATATGTTTACTTCTTCTGATGAGGCAGCTATAATAGTATTATTTTCCTGTGGTACTATGTACACTACTGGTCCAAACACATTAATGCAGATGTGTGTTTGAAAGCAGGGGCACAGGGTTCTACGTGTCAGCTTCCTATTTTTTGTTGGTAGTATTTTTACTCCCTATTTTTGTTTTTTTGAGTATTTGCCTATTTCTAGGGAGTAAAAGTGGCCAATAGACCACTTATATGTAGTGCTGAGAGAATGATGAAGATTGAAGGAGAAGGGTGAAAGCAAAATGCCATGCGGGAGCCCAAACTGGGACTTTTTAAAGGTAGATTGAAAGTTTCCATTATTGTGCACAGTGAACTATGTCTAAGTATTATGATGCTCATCCTCTGAATCCGATGAAAGAGAGACTGGGCCTCATTATGAGGTAGGAGGTAGCCATGGTGCTATTAGCACCATGGCTACCCCCTTACCGCATTCCAGGTCCGGGTTCTTGAAATAGGGATTTACGGGGTCATTCCAACCTTGGAGAACCCGGTAAGTCCCCATTCCGAGAACCATTCCCCATTCCCATTCGAGCCCCCATAGGGCTCAATGGGAATGGGGATGGAGCTAATAATGGGCCCGCTAGTAGCGGGCCCGTTATTTGCTCCCTGGTCCCTTAGCGGCTCCCGCTAAGGGCGCCTGGTAAAACCAGGCACCCATAGCGGGATCCGCGAAGGGACCTCGGAATAGGGCAGTAAGGGTTTACCGGCACTGGTCTCCTTACCGGTGCCCACTAACCTTTACCGCCCACCTCGTAATGAGGCCCACTGTGTTTTAGAATAGTGTTGCCAGAGGCTGGCACGTGATCGGGAAGGATCAGGGCTGTATGACTGTCCTGATGCCCAATATTATATAGATCATCCCAAATTGATTAAAGTGTATATTCTGTACAGAGACCAGGTCTAAAGCCTGTGTCAGCTGAGTCTTATGCATCATTTTATAATAAAACCATTTTTAGATGTCATATTTTCTACCTATGGACATTGCAATACTTTTACCACCAACATTAACTCAGCGTAAATCAGCAGTCATTTAGTAGAGCATACAGTATTCTATAAGTTACCCATCTGTAATTCAGGATATTCGACTATCAATTATATTTGCCACTTTCCATTGGCGGTGGAATACCTATGCTTTTTTTAAAGAGAGGCACTGTGAGGTACAATATGGAATCAGGATTAATTAGTTTTCCAATATTTCATGGGGTGTAAATCAACGTTTTTGTAATGGGGAATCTGGTCAAAGGTTCGAATCATAATGATGGAATTATAATGCTCCAATGTATAATTATTACTATGTAAAGATCAAGCAGGCTTTTGAGAATTGGTTCATAGATCACCTTCTCTATAATGCTAACATGGGTGTGCCTGTGAAGCGTATCTCCAACAAATTGTGTGTCCTCGAAAACGTGTACTCCACTTATGTTTTTGATTTGGCATTCTGCCAGTGGCAAGTCCTGTGTCCTAATGGCGGAATTCAAGTACAAATATTTGCACTTTGTGCACTTTAGATGTTGAAATGAGTGTACATGTACTATTTGTTTGTCATTTCTATGGACATTTTAGGAAAACGTTGTTTATCCCATATGTTGTCAAGCACACAATTGTATCTTCATTTGACACACAGGTATTTTTGAGATCAACTAATGATCTGGAGGTGATTCATGTGGTGTCTAATTTCTTAGATTGTGCGTCAAACTGTCACAAAGGACGTGTGATCAGGAATCAGGAATCGGATGTTTCCACATATTAGATACTGTGAAATTCTTCATTGAGAATTGCATTTTTGCACAGGAGAATATGTATTTTGTATTTCAAATGTACTTTGTGTCTGTTGATTTTAATACATTTTAACATTTGATTATGTATATTATGCTGTGGTTGATGCTATGTGTTTATGTATGTGATTTTCCTCCCTGTTTTTTTTACTGTGGTGCTGTGCTTCTATGGATACGCATGCATTATCAGAATAACATGTAATATAATAAATAAATATTGCAATACCAAATGTCTGCCCTTAAAGCAGTTGCTTCCAAATGATATATAGAAAGAATCCAATGGTTATTTCCAGACATAGTAAAAAATGGTCTAAATCTAGTCACTTTCTGAAAATCTACAGGCAGGCACTTTTACAGAGGTTTTGACAATAGATTAATAAATACGTTCAATCATGTTTTTATACCAAATCGGTTACACTGGTAATTGGTAACATCAGCATTTCTACCGCAAAACAGGCCATCATAAAGAGTTCTTTTTAATGTTAAATAGGAGAACATCTCGATATAAATCTAAATATTTTACAGAAATGCTACCCCCCTGAACTACATTACTTATATAATATGTTTTGGACTACAATGCCAATGAGCTTTCCCCATTTACTATGCTGGCTAGGGATCATGGGAGTTGTAGTCCAAAACAGCTGAAACGACACATACTAAATAGCCCCTAATTGATAACGATAAAACCACCTCAAACTACTCAATAATGCAGAATTACGTCATGAATGTAAACATTGCTACCCTTGCTAGCTCAATCCCAGATACATTTCTCTAGTAAATAGTACAATAAATTGTGATTGGCTGAAATCCCCCAAAATGTGAATCCTGCACATTCCCTTCTAGCACACTTAATGAATTACAATCGTATAAAAATGAAAGTCCATTCACAAGTGCTGTCTAGAAAAACATGGATTTCTTCGTTAATCTAAATTGATGGTAAACGACTTGTGCTGGCATTGTCAATCAGGAGATCCACCCTGTTACCCATGCTAGGTCAATGGAGAAATAAATGCCATAGTGCAGCTACTCATAACAGCGGAATCATCTCCTAAATGGTGTCAAAGAACGTTTCAGTCCCTAATCACATTTTAGTTTCTGTTGGTTTAACAACAAAAAAAGAATTATACCAAGACAAGTTCGTATAATTACCTCTTTAAGACTGTTCCAACTTATGTAAATGACTCAACTACTACGGCTGGACCTTACAGTAAACATGTATGGGTCTAGAGCAACAATGTTAAATCCCAATAGCCCAAAAAGCGTGACACCTTCTTGAAAACCCTTATTTGATTACTAGTGTTTCAGAATGTCCAGGGTTTAGTGTGATCCACTCAAGCAAACTCACGATCTGCATATATAGAGAGAATCATGTTCAGAAACCACTCCCAAGCACCAGGATTGGCCAAGTTTACATCTGTATAAATCATGACCCTATGTACAAAATAAATAAACAGTATCAGAATCCCAAATATGTAACATGTTTCATCTTTATGATGCAGCATTAACGATAGTCAGAACCATTTAGGGGCCACTGCGAATAATGCAACATAGGCACATTTTTCTTTTTTGCATTTTTTTTTCAAATATTTGATGAAGAACATGATTTATTTTTTCTTGACTCTCTCTAGTTGTTTGCACGAAAGATGAACCTTCCCAAAGTCCTGCTTATTGGATATCTCCAGATATATGTTTTGTCTTTTACTGTCTATGGTCTTCAAGGTGCCTTATTTGTACGCAATGCAAATCGCCCTCTATGTACAGCACCCCAACACCCCGTGCGGGGGTAGCAGAGGTACCTGAAATAGGCAGAGGGAGCTGGGAAAGGAAGCACTCCAAAGGGGAAAAAGTGTAGGGTTCAGTGGAGTAATCCTCAATTGGCAATGGTAGAATATAGAAAATGTGATGGAGAGCAAGCAAAAACACAAATGCTCCGACTTCATGACATCTGCAAAAGATATGCATCAAACACGTGTGCTTTCTTCCAGTGTATGTGTGTTTGTAAATGGCCTCTGCTAAAGGAATAATTAAAGTTGCAGATAAGGAACCAGCAAATTTGTAGAAAGCGCAGGCAATCTTTAGAAAGGTCAGCGGCCTCTGATATTTGAAATATCGCGATTCTGATCTACGCAGCACGGAAAGACATGAAACAAGAGATGCATGCATTTACATTTTTTACAAGATCCCTCTGTTTCAAATGATCCCTGAGACGCAGGAATGTCCAGCACCAGCATGAATTGGCTTTCCGCTCCAAAATGACTTCATAGCACAGCAGCAGCAACAAAACTGCTGGTTCGCAAGTGCCTCCTTTTCAGTTGAAGACCAGCATAATATTATGCTCAAATATTTTAGGTGCTTTTAATATAGCATTCTTTGCCCTGAAACCAAGAATGCTCACTAATTGCCGAGGGTTAAACCGTGCTGCTCACCATCAGTGTCAGTGCTGTCACAAGTCAATTACAAGAGGCTCCCTGTACAACAATCCCCCTAGGGCACCCTTCTGGCATCACATGAGGGATTTATGTACAATTGCACTTGCGGAAAAACAGTTTTTATATTTATTTGTATTTGTATTTATTATTGTTTTATATAGCGCCTTAATCCAAGGTGCTTTACAGTTAACAACAAAACACATAAAACATAGAACAGTAGAAGCAGTAACAGTAAACATGAATCAAGCCATAACATCGGTATGTAGAACAATTTGCATATGAGGGACAGGAGAGTCATATGAGAGTAGGGGAGTGGGGAAGGAAGGAGAAGGAAAGAGTAATGAGTGGTGTGAGCTATAGCGAGAAGAGAGCTTAGGAGAGATGGGAAAAAGTAAAGAGAAAGAGAACAGAGAGAAGGGAACTCGGAGGGTGAAAGGAGAGAGGGGGAAGTGTCAGGGAGGGGAGTTAAGAAGAAGTGATTTCTGTGAGGTGCGGAAGGAGGAATAGGTGGAGGAGGAGTGGATAGAAAGAGGTAGGGAGTTCCAGTGTAAGAGGGCAAGGAGCTGAAAGGAGCAAAAACGAGAGGAGGCACAAGGTGGTGGGGAACAGAAAGTAAGAAGAGACCAGCAGATCGAAGGGAGCAAGAGGGGGTATAGAGTGAGAGGAGAGAGGAGAGGTAAGGAGGGGCAAGGTCATGAAGGGATTTAAAGACAAGACAGAGGAAATTAAATTTAAGTTGGGAGTGGAAAGGGAGTTTTTCTATGCACAATTGCATCACTACCAGTGGAACTACTTTTACACTGGCTGTAAGAATAACTGAGCTTGCGCAATCATTGCTTAATCCCACTAAATATACGGCTGCATTGAAAGGTCGGGTGGCAGAGTTAAAATGCCACTTTGCTAGGGACAGAATGGATCTTTGCACTGCCTGCACAAACAAAACAACACCAGCAAAGTTTCCTGACAGGAAATTATTTGCATGTTTAAACACATTCTTAATAAATCATTGGCGTTGGTGGTTGCAGCATGATTGGTAAATTGTGCTCATTCTTGGCAGTCCAAATCAAAGACAAGAGAATGACAACTTTGTAAGATGTTGTATGGCTTGCATATTGCAAGTTATTTATTTAAGAAAACAACTGAATTAATGCACTATAAAAATACACTTTGCACGGTTTCATGAATCAGGGTTTGTTTCAGCAGTGCAAAGTCACTTTTCAGCAGTGCAAATTCACTTTTAACCAGGCAAATATTCCATGAATCGGGCCCTTAGTGTAACACAAAAATGCCATTGCTAATTCCGAGGCTCTCTTTCGGGAATTACTCATATATGTGCATTACCTCTTTTGCAATTTGCCTTAGATAATAAAAAAAAAAGACAGATTTACAGCACCACACCACTTGGAAAAGGCACGGCCATAGCAGAAGAAAATTACTAGGTAGCCTTCAATATCATGAGGACACAAGCCTTTCAACTGCCAGAGGGAAAAGGGCATTGCACACTTCTTGGAAATATCATTGTGTGCTTTACCACGAGGCTACGTTAAGTATTTTCCAATGTGCTCCCAATTTCCTATTGGCAAACTGAGGGCATTTAAGTTATGTGTCCAAGAGCATAAGGTCTGCCAGTTTTAAATGAATTGAAGACTTGAAAGTGTTGGAATCCAAAGTCAATGAACCATTCTTTGCTACACCCTAGCCCACAGCTCATGTGGCTGTGGCTGTCTGTGTGAAGAGCGTAGCCCCAACGTTCAGACTTTCTAGTTAAGGAATAATAGAAAGTTCCAGCTGCTGGAAATTCATTTACATGGTGCTAGTAAGGGTGTAATGCATCTAGTGATTGCTCTCATAGGAGTCATAGGGCCTCATTCACAGAAGCGTTTTATAACGGCAAAACCCCATTGGAAAACGCTCTTTGAATGAGGCCCTTAGTGGGGAAAACATATGTGTGATGTATTACATGTTCTCGACTGACTGTATTGCAACAATAGCTTGCTTATTATGTTGATATTATATGTAGATTGACTCTGATTTTCATCCTACTACGATGGTACAATGAAAATAATATGAAAGTAATATTAACACCTGCTTTTTAAATGGCAACAGATAATTAATTATACTTGCAGTGCACGTGTAACACCATCAGATGTATTATTTAGGCAATATGCCACTAGGCTACGGGCCAATACCGCAGAAGGTAATGCCCCCAGGGTCCAAGCGAGGGCCTTAATGTAGGCCCCGGGGGCATTATCTTATGCAGTAATGTCCTGCAGTCGAGGAGCATATTGCCATTAGTACCCCGGCCTGTTAGATTATGGTACTAATGTATATATTTTTTTCAGCTGAGAGACATGTGGTTTGCTGCCGGCAAAAAAAAAAACTTTTAAAAGTTTTTAAAAATGGCTGCCACAGACAGGAAAACGTAGTCCCTTCTCCCTTTCCATGTCTACCATTGAAGTAAATTGAAAGGGGCAGGTAAGGTCCGGGCGAGGGCCAATTTGTTTTACAAGCTCATTGACCCTCGCCGGTTACTAGTGATATATAATTTCTAAATGCATATCTCTTTTTATCATGAAGCCAGCACTTCAGTGAGTTAAGCACCTGGCTCAGACACTGCATAGACCGTACATCACAGGTTGGAAACCAGAAAGGGATGATTCCACCCCCCCCTCACACATACACACTCTTGAAAAGTTGATAAATGGTATAATCAAGATGGGTAATTGTAGAGGCGTTGCTGGGGGGTGTAGGGGCTATAGCCTCTGGTATTTTGGTTGTAGCCCCGGATAGAAGCTCAGGAACTACCACCAAAAGGCTAGCTAGCCCTGAATCCTGACAGACCCGACATTAGTGTATCCCCAGATTTTTTCCAGACCTAGCCACACCTCTGCCATACTTATTAACACCTATAGATTCAGCTAGTGGAACTAGAGTTTGTGCTCATGATCTCAAAATCAAAGGGTCAACATTAGCATTATCTGTCACTACAACAATACATATATATTTGACTTACAAGATCAGAGCAAAGTTAGCATTGCTTTAAAAGTTATTGAATCATTAAGTGCACCTGGAAAATCTACACTAATCTGAGTGGTTTGCTGAGGGTAAACATGTTTGTAAAGGGATTCCTAAAATGTTAGAACGTACAATTGTTTTATACTTAAAGTATTGTGTACACATCATATTTCAATGTGCTGCAAGTGAGTGTCCAAAGAATTATCGGTGGAATGCATACCCAAGAATATCTTTATATATATATAAAAGTCAAAAGTTGTGTGTGGGTTTTTGAGTTTGTGGCGCGTAGCGTTGTTCTTTATACAATTCCACAACGTTTCACCAATCTGCACCGAATTTTGCATAGTTACCTGTTAGGAAACCTCTGGACATTAGTGGCAACATGAAATTTGGACACCCCGCCCCTTTCCCCAGATTTCAAGAAAAGTCCAAATGTGTTTGTGGCTTTGCAGACAGGCATGGAAAGGGAAGAGGGGATCCGTACGAGCCCCGTCTTCCCTTTCCATGGTGGCCATCTTAAGACAGTATTTTCAGTCATTGAATGGGACTGCCTGGAGGTGCTAATGGCCTTTAGCCCCCATTCCAATTTCTGGAACAGGGGGTCACTCTTCGCTCAGGCCATTAGCAATTCTTAAATGTACAAACAGAAGAAAACAATAAAAGACACTAATTACTTGCCAAATATTTGTCAAAGCAGAAGAGGAATTAGGCAAAACTGAAACAGAACAAGAGGAGAAAAATGAAAAAAGCTGCAGAAAACAACCTGAAAATGTTTAAAAACTGAAATGGAGCAAGAACAGAAACATTAAAAAGCATCAAAGTTAAATAGAGAAACATCTTCTGCATAATTAATTTACTAGAGGGTAGAATATTTTGCATGTGTTTGAGACTGTTGTGTGTTCTTCCCCACCAATACAATACATATATAAAAAAGAGACTACTTTTGGGTACTCTCACACCTACGAAATTCATTTGTGCCTACGACTGCTTTGGCATGCACCCACACCTACAAAATACACGTGTGCATAACACGGCTTGTAAATACTCAAACACCTACAAAATGCACATATGAAAGCATGGCTTTTGGGTATTACCAATCCTAAAAAATTCCTTTGGGCATGAGTCCGTTTTTGAGTACCTTCACACCTACAAAATTTACATCTGCTTAAGAGTGCTTTTGATTACTCCCATGCCCACAAAAAACATGCATGCCTAAGACTTGCTTGGTTTAAACCAAACCTACAAAAGGCACATGTGCCTTACACTGCTTTTGCTACTTACACCAGCGCAAAATGCATGTGTACCTAACACTGGGTTTGTGTTAATCTCTGCCTACAAAGTTGACATGTGCCTAAGACTGATTTTGAGTACTCCCTCTGCTACAAAGTTCCCATGTAACTAGCTCTGCTTTGATGTTCTCATCCACCTGCAAATCTCATGTGTGCCTAAGACTGCTTTGGAATATTCCCACATCTAAAAAATGCATGTGTACCTAATACTGTTTTCACACTCTCCCCACCTACAAAAATCATCTGTGACTAAGACTGCTTTCGCGTAATGTTGTTTATGATATGATATGATATGACATTTATGACGCCCCTATACACAAGTGTTTCACGGCGGGACGAGGCAAGGGAGGGGGAACAGAGGGAAGACACACAACGATCCTACTAGGCCAGGTGTCATTCAGATCGCTCAAGTGCATGGGAACGGGGAAAGGGAAAAGTGTATGGGGAAGGGAGAGGGGAAGTGCAGTACATGGGATAGTAGAATAAATAAGATAAATAAAAACAGCCAGATGGTGGCAAGTGCAAGGTAAGAGCAGACATAAGTCCTGGTAGGGGGACTCTGGGGATACAGAAAACAGTCCCCAGGTGCGGGGGTTGCCAGGGAGGCAGTGCAGGTGTGCAATTGGCGGGGCCTGGGCCCGAGATCAGAAAGGGTGGCCAGGTAACCAGTGCAGTTTCAGCCAGGAATTCAGCAGGGGAGAAGGGGAGAGAAAGCAGAAGCAAAGAGGAAGGTTTTGAGGTGCTTCGGACCCGGAGATGGATCTCCTCATGTTTCAGGGAGGCTGTTCCAGAGGGAGGCCCCTGCCGAAGAGAGAGATCTACCACCATCTTGTTGCTTGGAGAAGCGACTGACCCTGAGGGAGTTGGAGGCGGATGATCGAAGAGCTTGAGAAAGAAGATATTTAGGAAGAGAGAGTTGAAGGTATTGCAGCCCCAGGCCCCAAAAGGCCTTGTGGACAATGGAGAGGGTTTTGATCTTAATCCTCGCAGCCACTGGGAGCCAGTGCAGAGATTTCAGTCCTGGAGAGATACGATCCCTGGGCTTGAGGCCAAGGACAAGTCTTGCAGGCCTGTTCTGGATAAGTTGCAGAGGCCGGAGAGTAGAGGCAGGCAGATTTAGATAGAGGCTGTTAAAATAGTCCAGCCTAGAGATAACGAGGGCTCTGGAGACAGTGAGCTTCTGGGGGAAGGAGAGGAAAGGAACAATACCGCTGAGGAGGTGCAGCTAGTAGTGGACTTCTTAGAGACGTCAGAGATGTGAGGAGAGAAGGAGAGTGGAGAGTCGAAGATAACCCCAAGGTTTTTAGCCTTTGCGGTGGGAGCAGGAAGAGGGCCAAGAGAGGCCAGCCAGAGAGCTGCAGGGAAGGAGGGAGTGGGTGTGCCAATGAGTAGAATCTCAGTCTTACTGGCATTAAGGCAGAGGTAATTGGCGACACACCACTCCTGGATAGCAGACAGACAGTGAGAGATGAGGGAAGGAGAGGAGGAGGCCAAGGATAGCCTGAAAATGAGCTGGGTATCATCCATATAGCACTGGAAATTGGGGCAGAGAGCGGCGATGCAGTTGGCAAGTAGTGCCAGGTATTGGTTGAACAGCCAGGGAAAGAGATTAGATCCCTGGGGGACACCACAGGTAGAGAAAAAGATATCGGAAAGGAAGGACCCAAGTTGGACCTGGGAGGGTTGGTCGGAGAGGAAAGAAGTCAGCCATACCACAGCCTGACCAGTGATACACAGGTTATCACAGAGTCGGTTGAGCAGGATGGCATGGTTGACAGTGTCAAAGGCAGAAAAGAGATCAAGCAAGATGAGGGCACACAGGGTGTTGGAGTCAAGGTTGGAGAGCAGGTCTTCATGGATGTTCCGGAGAGCAGTTTCCGTGCTCTGGCAACTCTGAAGCCAGACTGATGGTCATGAAGACAACCAACAGATTTGGTGTGGAGATTAATCTGGGAGATGGCCAGTTTCTCCAGGAGCTTGCCCAGGAAGAGAGTAATGGAGATTGGGTGATAGTTAGCCGGGCAGGAGGGGTCGGCAGAGGGTTTCTTAAGAAGAGGGTGCACAAGGGAGTGCTTCAGGGGGGATGGGAATACTCCAGTGGTGAAGGAGTGATTGCAGAAATCATCCAGGGCAGGAGCCAGGGAGTCGATGTGGTCCTTGATAGTTTTGGAGGAACAGGGGTGAACCTGTTTTGACAAGACTTTCATTGATCGGACTTGTCTAGAAACCTTGTCTGCAGAGAAAAGGGGAAAGGCAGAGAAGGAGGGAGTGGGGTGGCTGCAGAAGAGCCAGAGGAAGAGTGGGGAATAGAGGGAGGGAGTCGATAGGAGGAAAGTGAGGACAGGAAGTCCTGAGTTTTTGAAATGAAGTAAGAAGCCAGTGCTGTGCAGAGGGCCTGGGAAGGGTCAGGAGTGGTAGAGACTGTGTCAAGATTGGCCAGTTCCTTGGAGATTTTAAAGAGTTCAGCCAAGTTGTTAGATGCCACAGAGATGCAGGCTTGGATATGAGCTCTCTTCTTGGTGAGGACGGAGAGCCGGTATTGCCTTTGCAGCAGGCGGCAGGCCAGTTTGTCAGAGGATGAACATGAAGCATGCCATTTCCTCTTGGCCACCCTGCACTTGCATTTTAGGGTGACGAGATCTGAGTCATACCAGGAGTTGCACTTGACTTTGGGCTTCAGACGGATTCTCATGACAGGGGCAAGCATATCAAGAGTATCAGATAAAGAAGAGTGGAGCATGGAGAGGGCTGTGTCATGGTGAGAGTCAGCCAAAGGGGGAGGAGGGGGTGAGAAGGTGGCAGCGAAAGCCTCAACTGGCACGCACTTCATGGGTCGGATGACGGAGAAGGTGGGTGGCAGTGATGGTGGTGGCTTGGCCTGAGGGGTAGGCAGGGTGAGGTGCGAGGATAGGAGAAAGTGATCACTCCAGGATAGAGGAGTGGAGAGAGGGACAGAGAGTGGAAGGTCAGAGGAGATCAGAACATCGAGAGTGTGCCCTGCAGAATGAGTCATGCCAGAGGGGAGAATGGTGAGTGAGAGTCGCAGACGTCACACAAGGGTCCAGAGGGGGGACAGGAGGCATCCAGGTGGATGTTGAAGTCTCCAAGAAGGAGGAGTTGAGAGGTTGAGGCCAGGAGTGAGGAGGAGAGGTCCGCCCACTCAGAGAGGAAGGAGGAAATCTGACCAGGTGGTCAATAGATAGTAGCCACAGTAAGGGAATGGCTAGGGGAGAGTGAGAGCCGGCGGACAAGGCATTCAAAAGAGGAGTAGGTCTGCGTAGGAGTAACAGAGGCAGGAATCCACTCTGGGAAGATAAGGGCTACATCCCCACCAGAGCAGTTGGGCCTGGGCACGGAGAGGATCTTGTAGCCGTCAGGTAGGAGCGTGTCAAAGCTGGTGACAGAGCTGGCCGTGAACCATGTCTCAGTGAGACCGAGGATATTGAGGTCAAGTTCTTCAAGAAGGCGGCAGATATCAGAGGAATGTTTGACAGCAGAGCAAGAGTTAAGAGTGGCAATGTGGAGAAGGTTGCCATCCTTGAAGTACTTCTGGGGGGGGTGCAGACAAGAGGTATGCCCTGTGGAGGTGTATAAGGAGCTCGAGAGGGGGCAGAGAGGGAGGGGGAGGCAAGGTAGCTGAGGAAAGGGGAGGGGACACAGCAGGAAAAGAAAGGAAGTTGATGAGGCACGGGAAGTGTCTATCAAAGAGGAGAAGGTTGGCCTGAGGGCCTTGGACCAAGACGGTCCCATTAGAGTAAACATCAATGATGATCTTAGAGGAGAGGAAGGAGGCCAGATGGACGTCCCCACGGGTGCCACCATTAATGGGAGAAGAGGAGAAAGGAGAGAGCACGGAGACCATATGGAGGGTCCATAAATCTGTTGAAGGCACGACAAAGAGTATGTCAGTGAGAGTTTCCTTGAAGGATGCACTGTTTTGTTAACTATGCAGAGGAAGAGAACAGTAGTATTGTGCCAGCCACTTTCAACGTCAACCGCTGCAAGCCCCAAGTAGTTCCACTTTTAGTTTCCATCAGTGTTGAGTAAAATACAAGGGCAATGCACCTTCAAAAGAACCCTAAACACTAGAAGACTCGGACCCACCCTACAACATCTGCTGCTGGCTAGGATTGGATAGAGCCCCCATCATGGACACATTCTCATTGGGAGAGACCTTCAAAGTAGCTGAAGTCACTTATAGCAGCTACCCATAATCTTTAATTGGGCTTTGAATGAGGGCTAAATATAGTGTATTTGTGGGTTTCAAAAGCCGAACAAAAACATGACAAATTATTTCAAAAATTATAAACAACATTGGGGAAAAAAATACCCGTGTTGCCTGCCTTTACCTGGACATGAGGTCAAACCCAGCAGAACCAATCACCAGGAAAAAGTGCAACCTGAGTAAACCCATGGAAATTCTAGGACTGGATGTTTACACAGACTGTTTCACCCATTCTTATCCAGTACAATGGCACAGGTTGCTACAGGTAGAAAAGGAAAAAGAGTACATTACAGTGTGTAAATGTATTAAGTAAATTAGAAAGTGTAATAAGGGATCCAAATAAAAAGCATACAGGTATGTCAGTCAGAAATCCTGTGCGATTAGGTGAGATGTGAGATCTCCAATCAACCAAAGATGGAGCCTTGCACCTCTATGCATTTATATACTGTTACCCCTTCATAATAAGGCAGAGAGCAGGCATTAACTAAGCGCGGTGGGCACAAAACATGGATTTTCCAGGATCGTTTTTCTAAAAGATTGGAGTATACGAGTCAGCGCTGCCACTGTGTGCCTGGGTGCCACCGACATGTGCATCTCAATCGCTCATGTTTGTCGCCTGTTCCCATTTCCATACCCGAAAATGAAATATAATGAATGCCATAACAAAGCCCACTGCGTCTAATAGCCTATTACCCCCACACCCACACACATTACAAAGATCATCTCTGCCACACACATGTCCTCACATACCACTTCCATGCACCACACTACACACACACATGCTCATGTACCCACACCCACATTGCACATTAACCCAGTGCACAAGTTCCAAAGCTGCATGTATGTGAACTCTTTTTTTTATAAAATTGGTGTGCTTCTTGCGGTTCTATGTCATTATTTTGACTTTCGTATGTCGCCTAACCAAAAGAAATTTTTTTTGCCCGATTTTAGGCAGCCTACAAAATCAAAATAATGAAATGTTTTCTCTCCCCATCCACCACCCCCTCCCAACACTCCACCCAATCAAAACGCAACAAACACACACACAAACACCCAAAACACATCCTCATATCCACTTACCCGTTCTCTGTCAAGCCCGCTTCCGGGCCCTGCCTTGCCTGTCAGCCCCTACGGCTGACCGTTTCATTTAGAAAGACCTCTCTTCGATTTTTTTTTTAAATTGTCTCTTGGCCTAAGACCCTTCTCGCATAATGGAATGCATATACTTGTTTGGCAAAAGCAAACGTTTTCTATTTTGCAGTTTTACGACATAACAGCAATACTAATGTAACTGGCTAAAATCAAACGGATTCAAATCGCTAAAAAATGAATTCTGTCGAACTGCTGCCAATATTCCTCATCAAAACTCAACCCTTTATCATTTACACAAACTGACACTACTACGCTAACTTTAATACACATGTAGAAACATACATCTGAAGCGTACCTCTAATTTTAACACAAATGATTTTGTTTTCCTGTCGAGTATATATTGAGATCCCCCAATAAGCATGTCAAACCTCAAATACCAGAATGCAAAGTGCTGCATTTTTAATCCCATGACGAAATGATCATCTAACACCTGACAAAAGAAAGTCAAGATTTCTGAAACTTGTGCTGCAGCTGTGCTACTGCTTTCCACACTTAAACTACAAGAAGACCTCTGCATAAGTCATGTTCTAATAGCTAATGCAGATAGATTGTGCAGTTCACCAAAACAATTGTTTTATAGTTTGCCAAGCAAGCAGGCACCACTGCAAAGGAAATGAACGACACTCTGATGAGGCGTGTTTTCTTGTTAGAAGACAAATATTGAGAAGACACCTGGTGGCTGATTGGGGCTTTTTCTATTCACATAATCATTACCTCTCGTATGGACTCTCAAGACTTATCAACTTCGAGGTCTTCTTCTGCAGTCCCTTTCCAACTCATTGCTATATCCACAGAGGACCAGAACTATATAAAATTGAAATGATGGACATGCCTCCAATCAAACAGCAGGATTAGTCACATTGACATCTTCAGTAGGAGGCACATCAAGGGTAATGCAAATACAAAAACAGACATGGTTCTGACACGGAACTGATGAAGCCTGTCATTTTTGCATGGTGCATAAAAGGATGTGGTTGGGGATGGCAGAAGACATCAGGGGTGTTTCAGTGGGGACATTTTTCAAGTTTAGTAACATCAAAAAGAACAACAGACCAGCACAAAGGTCAGCGTTGGAGAGGAGATTCAGGGCCTCATTACAACTCAGGCGGTAAGGGTTTTACGGCGGCGTAAACAGCGCCGACCCTTACCGCCTGAGTACGAGGTCCCTTAGCGCCATGGAGGTTTTAACACCTGCTTTTAGCAGGTGTTAAAATCCATGGCGCTAAGGGACCATGGAGTTAATTACGCCACCGTAATTTACGGTGGCGTAATTAACGCCTTCCCCACTCCCATTATGCCCTATGGGGCAAAAATGGGAAAGGGGGAAGGGTAAATGGGGATTGGGGACTTACCGCCCCGCCAACTTCGGAATGGGGCGGTAAGTCCGCCAACCACCATGGCGTAAACGTAGTTTACGCCATGGTGGTAAAGTCACGGCCCAGGCGGTAACTTACCGCCTGGGTCGTAATGAGGCCCTGAGTATTGCAGGGGAAAAGAAACATCATCAGAGAATTCATTGTGTGATAGCAAAAGTGAGGGAGGCCAAGTCAGCAGTTCAGGAAAACCAAACTGTAGGGGTTGGTGAAAGGTGAGAGGGCAGGGAGCTTGTCTGTTGGACGAGGGGAGGGCATTGGAACAGGGAGAATTAGCTGCATCAAATTCCAGAGGAAGGAAAATAAGGGCATCATAAATCAACAGTATCCTAGCAATCACTGAAAAGGGATTTAATAAACAACACGTGTAATGTGTCTAGACCCCAAAGATCCATCTAACCTCAGGCCCACTACTAATTGTAATTTTCTTCTTAGAATTCTTGATAAGTTTGCCATGTCACAACTTAAAATCTTTGTGGAATCGAATGGCGTTCTCCATAAGCAACAATCGTTTTTCAGGCCAGCACACAGCACTGAGACGGCAATTGTTGATTTACAGACCCACATGTTGAACATCATGGACAGTGGAAGAGCTGATGTGCTGGTCTTACTCATTTTGTCTGCAGCCTTCGACGTGCTTGACCACGATCACCTCCTCCTATCACTTGAACATCTAGGAAACTGCTCCAGTGGAGCCGTTGAATGGATCCAATATTTCCTGTCCAACCGGGTATCCAGAATCTACTGGGCTGATGTTTTCTCCGGCTCAGCATCCATCAAGTGTGTTGTGCCTCAGGGAGCTAGTCTGTCCCCTGTATTACTCAACCTGTATTTAAAACCACTGTGCTCAATCCTTCAGGACTCTGGCATATTCATTACAAATTACGCTGATAATACACAGCTGGTCCTGCAGGTCAGTAGTGACTATGTACTTGACCCCACAACCCTCTTGGCACATACAACCTTATCAAATCTTGGATGACCAGAAATTGGATGTGCCTCAATGGCAGTAAAACTGAACTAATTATTTTTGGCAAGCTCATTCTAAACTGAGCCTAGACTACAAGAGCTTTGACATCAAGAACTGCACTATTCCAGTACAATGCAAGGTTAAAACCCTAGGCATTCAGCTGGAATCTTCTATGAACGCAGAGGCTTACGTCAACCAGATTAGCATCAATTGTCACTACTACCTCCACCTACTTCATAATATTGAACATTTTGTCACAGAAAGGAAATGAGCTACCATCAATCGAGCAACCATTCTCTCGAGGCTGGACTATTGTAACATCCTGCTAATCGGTGCCAACAATCCTTGCCAGAAAAAAAGCCAGGTTGTACAGAATAATGCTGTGTGCATTATTAAGAAAGTTTGAAGAAGAGACCATCTCCAGCTATAGATCTCTCTCCACTGGTTGCCAGTGCGGGAACACATTAATGTTAAAACTGGCACTCTTGTTTATCGTTGTCTCTTTGGGTCGGTCCCATCCTACCTAAAGTCCCTAATTTCCCGCCACTCTCCTAGTAGACCACTATGCTCCTCTAACCTTGGACCGATCAACTGTCAGGGTTTCAAACAATCGAATGGATTAGACAGATCATTTCTAGTTGGCGCTGCCAAACTGTGGAACACACTTCCACTGGCCCTTAGGCTGGCAGTAAACACACTGGCATTGCGTAAAGCTCTGAAATTCTAGATATTCAAGTATTAATCGCCCTACTCTCTCCACTGGGCCCACTAGGAGCTTGATTGTCTTGTTTTTTATGTTTGTCTGATTGTGTAATTTTCGCACCCAGATGGCAGTGGGCTTCGACACACTACAAATAACTAACTAAATAAATTAAAATAACGTTGTAAATGCTGGGCTCTTGGAATTTAGATAGGAAGTCGTCATCAGATTACAAACAGGACAGGCACAGTTCATCATAATGACACACAACTTCAAAAGTGTATCAGAATTGGCACAAGTAATTGCTGCTCAGCATGATAACTTGCTGATAGTGGTCAGCTCCACTGCTCATATTAAAGGCGACGCTGTCCCCGCCTCCCTTGCCTGCTCCTCCTTGGAGAGAGACTCCACTTTAAAAAATATGGGGCCTTCAGTACACCTGTGTCAACAATCTAGTTGTGCCCTGCTTATCCCCTCATGCTCACACAACAAAAAAACCTCCTAACCTGAACATCCTAGCTTTCTTCTTTCCTCTCAAGAAGCAGTATGCACTTGTCTGGGCGTCTCTCTGCAAGTGGACAAAGGGGTCATGGGCTGAAATGGCCTCATTTGGAAGATCTGACTCTTATTTCAGACTCGTATTTCTGTAGGTACTGAGGACACAATATCTGGTTTCTTGATGTGACTCTCTAAGACAGATCAATCTTCTAGAGCGTTCTATGTCTATTCATCAATGGTGTTTTTTTTCGATGGGTGTTTTGCTGGTTTATTTCCTGGAAAAAACAAATTGGAAAACACGTATTTTTATGTTTGGGGGTATCCTACACCCTTATTAGCTTTACACTATTCCCGACCCCAACCCCTTAAATACCCTTACCCACAACCCTCTACATTTTTCAATGAGTTTAAAAAAAACAAAAATTCGGCAACAAAAACATCTGAAAAAACACTGTTGATGAATCCACGTCGTACAAATCTAGAGGGTGAGGGTAGGAAGCCAGGCATTTTTTAAAAACAAATATTACTTTAAAATGTTTGAGATATTTATCCGGAGAGCTGTCGTTCTCGTCCTTAATACTGTAGAGGATTGGGCATTTGACAATCCGAATGAGTGTCACGTGGTTGTCCTTTTCTGTGCTCCTCTGCCTGACTATCCTGCTTTCACTCCACAATTTGATGCATAGTCGGGGTGACCTAACATGCGAGATCACATGTTTGCTAAGGATGTCACTCAGGCTTCTTGGGCTTGTGACTGATGACGCTCCATGAAGCGAAACACTAGTTAAGCACAGTAGTGGCACTTGTAGGTCAGGGACTCCTGCAGATATTGTTGGTTCCATTCAGTGCAAGAAGACAGCGAGGCAAAAGATTTGCATTGCTGAAGCCAGTTACTCTCTCCCTCCAAGTAGGAAACAATTTCCTTCTTAAAGGGGCAGCGATGGATTAACATGTGGAATCAAAAACACTGATGGTCCATGTGCTCTTAGCTTGACAGTTGTTTCTTGCCTTTCTCTTGTTCCGGGTTTAACCCAGATAATTGTGCTTACTATTGACCAATCTCTATTCTCCACTAACGCAATATTATTGAATGTGTTTTATTGATAATGGTCATCCACAACTTTAAGTTTAATAATATGCCTTACCCACTCAATATAGGGATTTCATGGACACCAATCAACTGTATTATCCTATACCACATCTATAACTTGCTGGCCACTGCTCACCAGTACAAACCTTACTGTGTTCTCCTTCTCCTAGAGCTACCCATAGCTTTTACCAATGTTTGCCATGCCTTTCTTCACTGTAATCTGTCCGACCTAGACATCTCGGGCACTGTACACACCTGTAATGCCACCTACCTCTCAAGCATATTGCTCGTCACCACCTTAGACACATTCTCTGAATAAAACCCCACTTCTTATTGGAATTCCTCAGGGCTCTGTGCTTGGCTGCCCACTCTTTACACTTTATACCTCCTCTCTAGTGGCAAGATCATTTTTTCTCTTTGATTCTCTTATCTCTTTGATGATGATTTCTGGATATTCGTCCCCTTTCCTGTCATCACATCTGAGCTCTTTCAGAATATCTGTGACTCCCTTCAGCCATCTGCCACTGGATGGTCTATGACTGCCTCTTGCTAAATCCATCGAAAACAGAACCCCCTGCACTTAAGGCACCTCCACTTTTTCCTCCACTTCTGACATTATCTACTGGATTTATCTCTCCAACTCTCATGCCTCACAATCTTAACATCTTGTTTGACAGTGCCATCAAGCTCCAGCAACGTATAACCTTGCCTGCAATTGCAGCCAGTCTGAACCATCTGAAAAAAATGTGCCCCTCCACATCTATCACTCATCTTAATCTCGCATCACTACACTTATAGTAGGTCACCTCGACCTCTGCTCCAGGCTACTACTAGTACTCCTGCTATGTTCCATTTCATTACGTAAGAAAATCATCAACTCCCTGACGTATCTCCCATCTATACCATCCCCTGCTGTTCTCACATCCCTCCTCACTGTCTCTGCTCTGGCTGGCTTCCATAATGCAGCCACTCCTTCCTCAATGTCCTTACTTCTGAATTTTAAATCAATTCACAGACAAGACTCTTCTTACTTATCATCCTTTACCTACCTCAACTTTTCCACATGTTCCCTGTGCACCATCAACACTCTCAATGTCTCTATTCCTTGTCTAGCATGTTCTGCATCTGCTTTCCTTCTCTATACTTCCTCATCACCACTGGAACTCTCTACCCCTGACTTAAAAATACCATGCTTCATCTGTGCCTAGGCACACTCCTGGAAAATGTGAAGTGCCTCTACAGGCTGAAGCTTTATCAAACCTGAATTCACTCTCCCATCCTTATACCAGTACTACCTCCATCTCATTGTATATCACCCCAAATCTCTTATCAGTCTTGTCCCCGGTTTGTGCCCGACCTCATGCTCATTAATGATTGCTGGCTACTCTCTCTGCTATTGCTATATACGACGTCTGTTATGAGGAATGCATGTATACTTAGTGTATCTTAAGTATGTGTTAAGATTGAAGCAAACTGTTTCCTTCAACAAATACAAAAATACAAAACTATGGGTTATGCCCTGGCTGCCAATACAGTAAAGAGCTGACTCGCAGATAAGCCTAACATCAGAAGCCTTAGTTGGTACCACCACTAAAGATGCTCCCAGTGCACCATAATCATGTCCTCACCATTTTTTGATCCTATGTTGCCATTTATATTTATTTCGTCATGTCTTCACCTCTTTGTGTTTATTGTTTGCCAGACCTATCTCTAACCTTGGTCGACCCAACTATTGATGTTTTATGTATGTATACCTGTAACATGCTGAAGTTTTTCCAGCGCCCATTTATCTCAGGGTTAGGTGCGCAATACAAATAATAAACATATACAAAATACAAATACAGGTCGTCCACCATTGCCTTAGCTTAAAACAGATGGTTTTGCTGAGTGTGGATGTTGAAGTTCGATTTGGTTGATGTTATTCGCTTGATTGTTTCACACTGTCAATGTATGGAAATTAATAGTAAATTGTGCTGTTGCAATTAAGTAATTTGCTCTATTGAATTGACAACCATGAATGTACCGTGAAAATGAATTGATAGAAAACAGTACCTCCTCTTTAACACCCTTCCTTCTAAGGGTATTTTGTTGCAAGTACAATTGTAATAATGAAATTAATAAATCAATAGGGCCCGATTCATGGAATTATTTGCGCAGGAAATAGGGAACTTAGGTGCCAAACTCCATGCAAAATCCAATTCTTTGATTCATGGAATTGAATAAGGAGGACTTTTCCTGGACTTGTGTGGATTTCATGTAGCCTCGCCCCATCTCTGCGAGCTGTCGAGCGTCATTTCGCGAGACACCACGCAGAGCATGGGTGTGGCTTGCGCAGAAGGATGGGAAGTGGGCGAAACAAAGAAAATGGGGGAACACATGCAAAACAGTGGGCTTTACTTGGGACGGCCTGTAGCCAGTCAATTGCACGCCCACAATTGCGCCAAACATCAAATATTCATAGAACCACCCATGCAGCCTCTCGGCATAGAACTGGCCACCTACATCTCTCGATCTCTATGCCACCCAAAAGCAGGCGTAAAGACACTTGCACATTTAAAAAAGAAAATACATTTGTATTGGTGTTTCGGCTTAAAAGAAAAACCTTTTACCAGTTACAACCGTTATCTTCAACAGACATTGTTCATCCAATAAAAACAATAAAAAAAGGTTTATTGCCATTAAATGTTCCTTGGAATTTGAGAGCTGTCAATTTGAATGAACATTTCTTTTAAAAAGTTTATCAAGGCAAGTGTCAATGGTATTCTGTCCCCCTGCATCAATAGGGTCCACCATGGATGACATTACCCAACCATTTTGTCCTCAGTTCTGTAATTGCTGAACAGAATAGCACTAGGTGCTTCAGAGTTTCCTTGGAGTCCTTTTGGGGGCACAGTCTACAGCTCTGTTCTGCTTCTCTGCTTCATTCCTCGCTGACCTGACACCTAAGATCTCTCTGGTAGGAAATAGGTTTAATCGGAAGCGCAAGAACTCTGTGTGGAAGTATGTGCTCTGGAATTTTAGCAAGTACTTTGGAGGTGATTTAGTGAACGTGATTCAAAGAGGGTTTTCCCGTAATACTTGAGTCCCAAACTTTCTTGCTGCGTCCTGATCCAATCTTGGTCCCATAACTTGCATTTCACACTGATGGGATTAATTAATAGTGTGTCTTCTGAGGTATCTAGGCTCTCAAGGATTACAGTGCAAATGTGTTTCCATTCTCGCAATGTAGCCTCTGTACCTTCCCGGAGGGCTACTTGCAGCAGTTTGTAACCAGGTGGTGGTGTAGGGAGGATACATTTTCGAAACAAGGACCATGATTTCCAGACCACCGCTGCGTGCATGGTGTTAGGCACAGTTTATACTAATGGCCTGGTTCGGTGTGCTACTCGATAGACGTAGAACCCTTTTCCAGAATAGACCCTCCAGTATCCCCCACACCATATCTGGAAGGGCGAAAAAATGCTTCTGCTCCGTATGTAAGGGTAGGAACCACCTTCATCCGGGAGAATGACAAAATACGGCTGATTGAGAATTTAAAGTTGTTTTTTAGGATTGTCCTGGCCTGTGCCGCTAAGTTCTTGGCCTTGCTTTGGAGAAGGGCCTCTCTTGGAGCATTGTTTGTGCAGATGATTAAACAGATTCCTAGGTATGTCAGTGAGCTTACAGTTGTAAGCTTCTTGCCATTTAGAAACCAGGAACGTTTGCTTCTGCCTCTGCCCCCCCCGTTGTTTCCATTATCAGGATTCAGGAATTCTTGGTGTTGATTTAGAGACAGTTGTCTCTAACATAGATTCGAAGGGTGTCCAGTTGTAATTGTAGACCAATCAGAGTTTGATCTACAAGGATAAGGGAGTGTGCGTACAAGAGCCTGTCAAGAAATTACCCAGCAAATTTCTAACAGAAACTGTCAGATATGAAAACGTTAAATAGTGCTTGGGCTAAGGAACATCCTTGCTTCAAGCCCTTCATTGTTGACATGGGATCAGAAAGTGTGTCCCTGCCATCCAATCGAAATCTGAAGGAGGTCCCAGGGTAAAAATCTTTCATGGCTTTCAGTAGGTCTCCTGGACAATTCCATTCTTCGAGCTTAGACCAGAGTTTTGTTTGATTGATAATATTGAAGGCTTCGGCCAAGTCTATCAAATCCAGGTAGAATTTGGAGGCTTTCTTCTCCTTAACATGTCCCTTTAAGATGTTTTTCAGGAAGACATTCAGGGCAATACCTACTCCTTTAACAAATACAGACTGCCTTATGTCATAGATCCCAAAGGTTGTGCTCCATTTTGCGAAACCCTGCAAGATAAGTGCAGCGAAGATCTTGCCTGCAACGTCCAGAAGAGCTATGAGTCCATAGTTTGCGGGGTCTATGACAACAGGGACTATGACTGAGGTTTTCCACGAGGGCGGAAATATTCTCACCTTTTTAATTTGGTTGAATAGAGTCCACAGGAATGATGCCCACAGCTCCGGATCTTTCTTGAGCATTTCATTCGACATCCCGTCTGACCCCGGGTCCATAGAGTTGCTTGCTTTTTGAATCACGGTGAGAATATCATCTCTTGTAATCTCTAAGTAATATCCTTCATGCCTAAACATTCTGGTGTCATGCAATACCGGCTCCTTTATTTGAAAGAATGAGGCAAAGTGGTCTACCAAGGAGCTTGCCAAAACTGTGTTGATCATTAAGGCCTGCTAGGGGGCACTCAATCTGTTGATAGTCTGCCAGATTTCGCTCATGTTTCTAGTTGCGATGCTCCTCAGCATTTTTCCAGAGTCTTGCTGCAGCAATTCATGTTTTCGTGATCTGATACAATTGCAATGGTTTTGTTTTAGTTTCTTACTAATGGTTGCTGTGTCATTTACAATCAGCTTTTTAAGTCGTTTCAGGTTTGCGTTGAGGATCTTCTTCCTCCTGGCCACAAGTTTGTCATATGTGTGCAATGGTGACAAATCACTTTTCTGGCCGTTGGTCCTTTTTTCCACAAAATCAAGCATCAGCTTGAGGTAGTCCAGGGCATGCTCACTAGGAACATCCTTGACTTGGTTCAATTGAACTTTGAGTCTGTTGATCAGCAATTCAATTCTCTCAGGATAGATAATTCATCGGTTTCTTCCCAGAGCTATTCCCAGTCTAATGGAGTCATTTGCAATCAGTCTCTCATTCATGGCCACGCATGTTAACTTGAGTATGTTGTGGTCACTTTGCCAGATTTCCCCAACTTCAAGGTCTTTTACTTGTTTCTGAATATTATGTGAGACAAAGATGTAGTCTCGGGTATTACCTCCCAGACCATTTTACCATGTTACTTTAGCTGGAAAGTCACTCTTGGTGTTCCCAAATATTTCTTAGAGACAAATCCTTCTGCCATGTCAAACCTCTAAATTCAGCCTCTGTCGCCGCTGTATTAGTTTTCTTGATGATGCATTTGTTGTTATCAAAACAGTGAATATTTAAGTTGCCACAGAGGATTATGGGGGGTCGGACCATATTTCTCTTGATCTATCCAGAAGGTCCATAATTGTTGATTAAAATAAAGCTGCCTCTGGCACTGCCATATTTCAAAAGAGGTTGAAATTATCAATGTTTTCGGTTTAGTTGGCTCAGTCCCACCCACCTTGATTGTAAGCACCTGGATGTAGGGGCTGAAATTCGCCAAAGTCAATACTTGCTAGTTGGTCATGTGCTTCAGTGCTATCAATAGGCCAGACACCGGTCAAACCTTAGACCCTTTGACTGCTACATCGAGGTAGATTGTGTATCCTGGCAAGATAGGCACGCTCCTCGTCTATGTTTCCTGTGATCAGATCATGTCGTAGGAGTCATGTTCTAGGTCCCCCTGACAAAACAGATGTCTGAAACCTTGTGTGTTCCAACTTCTGACTACAAGATCTTCAAGTGCTTTGTTGCTGGGCTGTAATGATTTACTGAATTTGGATACCAGATCCTCAGCCAACCAACAACAATTCTCAGTCAGGGTCCTCTTGGGGGCTTTATGGGAGAGGCTGCTGGAGCTTGCCTTGGAATTCTCGACCGTGATGGTGACTGATAAGTCACTTTTATCCGCACATGCCCCTGGTTGGGTGTTGGTGAAGAGTTGAATCTCAGACTGCCTTTCCTGGTCCCTGAGCACCGTTCTTCTCCCAACGTGGTCTGAGATTGATGGTCCAAGTCTTTGTTTCCTTCCCTCATGCCCAATGTCTTCATTTATAGATAGCTCTCTTAGGTCAAACCCCTATCTTTAGTAGATGTGATGCAACGTCTAGCAGCTGTTTTCTTATGAAGTTTGAGGGCAGGTGGATAATCACCAT
This sequence comes from Ambystoma mexicanum, assembly GCF_040938575.1. Lineage (NCBI taxonomy): Eukaryota > Metazoa > Chordata > Amphibia > Caudata > Ambystomatidae > Ambystoma > Ambystoma mexicanum. The sequence goes on from NC_090937.1 coordinate 679,446,495, forward strand.
GTCCAAACAATCCTCTTTGGGAAAGTCGATGATCTTCAAGCCATTAGTTGTAACCAGGTTGAGCACTGGAATGTGGTCTAGCAGTCACAACACATTGGCTCAGTTCATTATCAAGCCATCTTTAATGTGGAAAACCTGTTCAAGATAAAGGCAGGACCCCTCTGTATGCCTATCATGAGGCTTTTCTGTTGTAGCAAGGTGCCGTTTTCCCAGAATCAGCCTCTTGTCATGACTTTTCCGATCTGGAAAGTTCTACACCTTGACGGTGGGCCTTTATTTTTTGTTACAAGATTATGAAAGGTCTAGTGTCACGGTTAGGGAGTTCAGTTAGTTTCCCTCTTTCTTCCTTTCTCTGGGTTGGTTATTGTCTGGTGACTGTCCTAGCTATAGGTGTGTCAGCATGAACCAGGATAGACAGGGTTGATGTATTTTTCCCAAGGAATAACATGTCGTCTAATTTCTCATTTGCAGTACCTGCTTCAAATTCAACGACTTTGGACAACAGACTGGATGACTTTGTAGCTTCTAGACTGGGGAATGTCATTTCAGAGCTCTGATCAGGCAACAGAAGCCCCTTCTTTTAGATTCCAAAGTTATTAAGGGCTTGCCCGATTTACCAGAAAAGTTAGCCAGTCATCTTTATCTGAATCTGCGATGTTGCTGTCACAGTGAGCCATGCTTGGAAGGGGCAGCTACTCTGATTGTGTTGTCTGGAGTGCTCAGGAATGCTTTCTGTTTCAGTAGGTTGGCCATTGTTCAAGTCCACATTATATACTTGTATATTTCCACCAATTGGGGGCCTGCACTTGGAACTTTCGGTGTATGGACCTGAGTGGGAGAGATGGTAGAACTGACATCCCCCTGGGCTTTTTCATTGTCTGACATTATGTAAGTAGATACATCCAGTAAATCCTCTATTACTTATATGCTTGAAGGCAAAAGGGGCAGGCAGGTGGCTACCTGGTGTGAAAGTTTGTTATCCACTGGATCAGGACCACTCTCACATCATTTTTAGAGGTGCAGGTAGAGTTAGGTTTCTCACAGAATATTTGCTTTTGTTAGATCTTGACTTGAAGCTTTTGTGTTTTGGGATTTTTTAGATGTTATCTGTTTTGTTTGTGTTTTTCTTCCCAGCGCAGTCCTCTTCCATTCAGTGGCTCTGTAAGTTGTTAAGGTAGGTTTCACTGAACTTAATTTCACTGACTCAGCCTTCTCAGAACATATTTCATATTCTTTTGACGATGAGATAACCTCATTAGGTGCAGGTCTAGTATCATCCAAAACAGGCAATGAAGCTGTGGCAATAGATGGCTCTGCTGGGTGAACAACTGACAGACTGAGATTGTTAGGTTCTACCTCAATAATACTGTCATTGTGGGCCTGTGTCATTGCTGCCTCAGTGTCATTGGTTCCCTCCAGTGATTCCTTGTCTTGCGAAGTTGTGATCAATTTTGTGGGGGTTCCGGACTATCTCTGCTGCCTCTGTGGGCAATGTTCTCCCTTGTCGAAGTATTATGATCTCCCTGGTCGGTGTTGTTGGTCCCTGGATCAGGCAAGGGGGGGCTCTTACCTGGTGTCCTTCTAAGCGAGGATGACAGGTCTTAGTTGGTATTCCTGTTGGTTTCCTTTTGAGGTCCAGTGGTAAGAAAAGATCTTTCTAGTCGGCTTTGTCTTTTTCTGCGATGATTGAGAATACTATGTAGTATGTTCATAGTCTGCCTCTCGTTGCTGTTCAAATTCTTCTGCCAGGCTGTCAGGAAGCCTTTCACGAATACAATTTTGGAGTGTAGCATCGCTAGGACGGTGGTGTTGTCCTTTAGTTGATCACCCAGGCCTTCATAAAGTTTCATGAAAGGGGCCGTTGTGATTGTTAGAGTCTCTGTCATGTTTGCATCCAGACCTTGGGTAGTCCCTTTATTGGGGCTTGCTCCAGTGTTGTCTTGTGACTTGTTCAGGTTTGTCGACGTTGACATTGCCTCGTCAAGCTGGGTGGGCTCTTCGTCATCAGTGAAGTCATAGGACCCGCCCCCGTGGTTTGGGGAGAGCCTTGGTCTTTTGTTTGTAGGCTTGTAATTACTTCTCTGAGGAGGTGCGACTGTAAGATTTGTAGCTTCCAAACTGCACAACCTAGAGGCAGGATTCTTTAATCCTGAGTTGCTGTGTGCGGCACTTCCACCTCACTAGTAATGTACTGATGATTATCCGAGGGTGTAGGATGGATTTCTTTGATTGTGATCTACTCCCGGTACCCCTTGAGGGCATTGTTAGCTGACCTGGTCGACTGAAGAAAGTCGTGAGTAAGGGCTCTAGACTCTAACTTTCTCATCCTTTCAAGCATTGCACGGTCCGACACCTCACTCCTCCCCTCCATTTGGAAGTTTGACTGTGCCGAGGTCAGCTTGGAAGGATGCCCAATTGACCTTGGAGTAAAGTGTTGGAGTTGATTGGCCTGTCTCCTCTTATAGGGCCTTTTTTGATCTTTGAATCCCACCTGGGTAGAGGTTCCCATGTTGAGTTGTTGGGCTTCTTCCTTGGCTCCTCTCGGTCCGGTGGTAGGGGAAGCAGGAGGAGCTGCCTGGTTTTTGGGAAGCTAGAGTTGAATTTGTTAGTAGTCACTGCTTGCTTAATTAGGATGTTGTGTGACATCATATGATGTTCTTTGCATACTAGGTCCAAGTGTGGTTAATTTTTTGTGCTGCCTGTGGAGGCTGCCTTCAATAGCAAAAGGCAACAAGGGCAGTAGGGTGCTTGCCGCCCCACTCGAAAATATGGAGGTGGTGGCATTCAATTCATCAGCACTTTGGGGGAAGGAGAGCCGAGGGGGTAATGGCAAGCTATCCTGATCTATCCAGGCCTTCTGAGGCTGCGTTGATGGGCCACAAAGTCTGTTGTTGGTTGCTAGACAGATGAGTTTGTAGGGAGCTGCCACCCCCTTAGCTACTTCGTTGTTTTTGATGGCTTCCTGGGCAGCTGTAGGGTCAGGGCTGATGTGGAGGGAAGACAAGAGGTTAGGGGAGTCGTGGGTTGACAGTGGAGTGCATTGCCTGCCACAGACTGCCTGAGACTGCACAACTCAGCAACCTTTTCAAAAATCTGCAAACGCCCCGCGTTGTGGGAAGGTTTTTGTAGAAAGGCTACTCCTTGTAAAAAATGGAAAGAAAGAATAGACCAACAGCCTCCCTGCCTGACACCGCACAACTCAGCAAATGCTGCAAAACTCTGCGCATAGGAAACACAGAGTGGATGTGGGTTTTCATGTTGTATTTAAGGGTGCGTGTACGCAACCAGGGTTCAAGCTAACTTAGGGGTGCACGTATGCAGTGATGCAGGGTGCACAAACGGTTTAGGGGGGTTTGCATGCAGATTTTCTGAGTTTAACCTGAGTTACGTAGTATCATACGCAAGTTGCCGACAACAGTAATTGGGGACCCTGCGCAGGCCTGCTTGCGGGGACCCCATGCACTGTTTAAGGGTGCGTGTATTTGTGCCCGGGGGATCATGCAGAGGTAGATGTTCTGGCTGTTTAGGTTTGCGTCGCGATGTGTCTGGGATTTCTGGTTGCGACTTGCGAATACAGTTACTTTGTGTTGTAAAATTCGATGATTACACAGGGTGCGCATTTTTTATTCGGCTCCCAGTGTCGTTCTTGCGCGTGGCAATTGCAATTGTTCGCCCTTTTTAAGTGAGTTCGATTTATTTACAGATGATTGGGGGTGCGGTTTCTCTAATCAGGAAACAGTAAAGAGCAAAAAATAAATGAAAGTACATTCGAGAAAAAACCTTCCAAAAGTTAAAAAAGGCATGGTTGTCATCACAAAGTATTTTTTTGACTTGTTAATCTGACCTGCTCATTTCGGTAATGACAGTCAAGTGGCACGGGGTCAGGGAGGCACGTTGAAACGCCCTGTGCATATTTTACTGCATTTTGGCCAGTTGTGGTTTGGATTCCTAACATGGAGCGGGATGCAGAGCCACCAATCTGATCAGTGCGTGCCCCCGCTTCCACAGGGGACTCTGCATTCATCTTTGCCCTCATCTTAATTCTGATGCAGTGGAGATACAGGAATGCCTGTAGATTTTGCCCCCCTTTTGTATGTGATAAGGAAAGGGGGTGTCCATAAAAATTAATTTCAGTGGCAGGTGTTGTCCACCATTACTAATCACGTGCTGACCCAGGAGGAGTATTCACATGTAGTGGATGCTGGCACGGAAACCCAGTATACCCCTGTATTCCCATGCCAACAGCCGCTCCATACAATCTGGATTTACTCTCCGGAGGTGGATGCAGTCAGAATCCATTCCAATGGATTCTATGGATCATCCAAATAAGGGTTGTGTTAAGGGGCACGCAGTCATGCACACCAGTGGCTTGCTGTCGCTGCCCACTCAACTATGACCTCCCAAATGAAACACATGCATGCTCATTTCTCTGTGTAGATTGGATATGATCTAGCCTCACATTTGCTTTTATCTCATAGGAGCACTGTGGAGCTACATGTCCTTAAAAGCAAACGGCGACCCTCACTAATAATCAAATGTAATTGCAAGAAACCTAATGCGTTTCAATGTGAGGTGTAAATTTGACAGCTCCCAGGCTATATACGTGCAGCTTTGCTAGAAAAGAGTGCATGAAATCAATATCTCCTTATCTGATCTAAAATATGATTTTCAAAGATTGAAAATTAGGTCAAGAAGGATGTGTTTGTTTCAGGTTTTGTCACATGCACTAATTGAAATCTTAGTTGCTTGTGTGCCCCCGGGAGACTAAGGTGCCCATATTGGCATTCAAAATGAAACCTTTATTTCCCTATATTACCTTGTCTTTTCTTATGTCACACTTATACGTTTTATTTTTGCAACCAGCTGCCCTCACTGAAAGATGAATAACCTGCTTTGCTTGCAGGCCCTTACACTATCGTTAAAGCCGCAGTGTTTTACGCAAAATGACCCAGTCATATAAACATGTTTTGCATTAAGGAGCAGATTTTGCTGCTCTTCAAGAGCATGCTTGGTTTTTATGTTGTGTTCAAACTGCCGTACAACTAAGGGGCTATTGTTTAAGTAAACATTAAACTAACAGGAATTTTGAATCGTGTGGAGTGTGCCTCTGTTTTAGAATTACAGTATTTGCTTCATAGGTAGATGTATGCAGATGACAGAACAGAACTTTGTTTTCCCGTTGAAAACTTGTAATCTTCCCCTTGGAATTCCCTCAACAATTATCTCGTTCTGGTAGGGTTTGATTTGTTGAAGTTCAACGGTCTCAAATGTCCCTTTAGCCTGTGTTCTAAATTCAAACCATACTGGATTATGAGCGTGGTTACCTATGAACTGTTTAGCCATATACCAAACCCCCTGAAATCCCCTTCCATGTGTTACACGTTGTAAGGGCGAGTGGTAAGCCATACTTGCTCTCTTTTTAGCATACACTTAAATCAGACTGCCATGTACATTGTCTGCCTTCTACTCCTACTCAATAGGACAGAGGGTTCCAGAATACTTAAAAGATACAAAAGGAAGGCAGTGATAACTGCTTTAAAATACATGCCTTTTTAGATATTTTCCGTTACAAACTATATTACAGAGGGTCGTATCTGTGTTCTTTTACGAAACATAAGACGTTATGCACAAAACTGTGTTGCTAAATATATACCCATTTTTTAAAAGAAATGGGAGCAAACATCTTTCCACCTTAAAACCTGGACGATACCCCCTTGCCACTTCGGCACACATGATCTATTCTGGCCGAACTGAGCTTTATAAGCTCGCATTACTGCTTAAAGCCAGTTTCAATGTTGTTTTCCCACAAAGGGCACTAAACAATGTACTATCAACCCATAACGTGCCCCTTGATTCTTTCTGGGCCCTAGAGACTGGTTAGGTCACATGCGTACCTTTGATATGATGTGGCATTTATAACACGCCCATTCACAAGTGTTTCATCCAAAGACATATCCTTTCGGTGGTTTATAATTTGCCTATGACGCCAGTGTTCATGTTCAGAGTGCTCCATTCTTCTATATAATGCATCTTCTCTGTTCATTCCACAGGAGTGTTTTCTAGATAGTTTTGTTGCAGATGGTGTTTTTGATTAAAGTGTCTATATATTTGTATAGAACCTTGATTGGACATTTTATTTTGGACTCTGCCACTGTCTTGTTTGGGTCCCTACTGGATCACATTGCCACCCCTCTTAAGAACAATGCCTTCACTCAGCCCATGTTACCAAAAAAGAAGAAGGAGGTACATCTCTTAACTGTGCCTGTTCAACCTTTATGATTCTAAGTCAATTCCGGGGGTGAGCATTATGCTTCAGCTTCTTTAATTCTACTGTTCATCAGTTTCAACAAAATAACTGAAAATGATATCAACTTTTGCTTTTTTTTAAATGTATTTTTTTAACTACATTTCCCTTTCATCACCACCCTTTCTGTAGTCCACATTTCCTGTCCTTGACCTCTAGCCACTTCCTGTCCTTTGCTCCACATCTTATGTTCCTACTCTTCAGCAAGATAAGTGCATTTTCTTACTGTAAGCACCTACAGTACGTTATTAGGATGGAAATGTTTGGTTTACCATGGATTATGTTACATTTGGGGCTGTGCGCGCATTGTAATTGTGGCACGATGCGCATTAGGCAGAGAGCTTATTGTTACACACAGTTCTGTTTCAATACTACAGCAGCACGACATGATCAGTAGATTAGACTGAAGCGCTTACATTAGCAGGGAATTGTGAGTGGCAGCATGCCAGCACGGCGTAGAGAACTGCCGCACCCCTGCATTAGACAAAGCAGGACTTGTGCTTTACTTCAAGCACGATCGGTGTCCCGCTCGGCTCTACCGGCTAGTGGGCAGAACTGCCAAAGAACGGTGGGCCCCTCGCTGGGGGTGCGGAACTAGCCGCGTCGCTCAGGCAACGTGGCTTAGCATTGTTTAAAGAATGGGCCACCATCGGGTGAAACCGTAGTGGCATTGACACATGCAGGTTAAACACGCAGACGGTATGGAGTTCCGTGTCATTACTGCAGCAGCGTGACACAGCGCTGAGGTTATAGAAGGATGCATACACCTACCAGTACAATCCCACTCACAATAAATAGCACATCACATCGCAGTCTAATAAAGCACATGGCTACACGCCTGAAGAAGCAGCCCATTGAGGTTGTGGCTGGTCAAGATATCAGCATGCTGTCCAGCTAGCACAATTGAGAAGGAATAGTGCTGCTACTGTGTAAAGAAGATATTTGAAAGGTGCAGAGAAAGCCACTGAAAAAAAAAGAAAAATGTGAAAACATACAATATAACCAACAGAGTTTATTTGTGGACATGTAATTCAGCTGGCACTGTATAGACTTTGGCACACAGCACCTTCAAGCCAGCAGACAAGTCTGATTATGAGTGAAGATGAAAAGACGCAGAGCGGCTTAGCACTGAGCTTCAAAGAGGTGCCTGGAAACCCATTGGTGGCATTTAGGAGAGGCTAGCCAAGCTAGTATCTATCCTTGGTCAGAAACTGAAAGGCACCAAAGAAAGGAATGAAAGCATGTCCACGAAGGCTGATGATACTGAGAGCCAAGAGGGGATTAGCAAAACCCGGAAGAGGAAATCCTCTTTGACTCACCCAGGTCGCAAGCATGGTGTATAGAAACAGGCCACAGAGGCAGTTGACACCTTTGATAAGTTGAAAAATGCATTTTTATAAAGTGAGCAGTGCCATGCCTCCTTACCCCAACCCCTGGGGAAGACAATACAGGAGATACCGATGCTGGCTCAGAAGATGAGTTCCCACGACATCTTCGCAGGACGAAGACAATAAGCCAAAAGAGGTGTGGGCAGGTCCCACGAGTGGCAAGAGAGTCTGGAAGGATAAACATCTGGAGGTGGCAGATTCAGTGATGTCAGACATGTTCAATCCGGACGATATCAGGAACCCCAGAACCTAGGACTGGCAACCATTGCCTAGAGTGGCCAAATATATGGCACCAAGAATAAGGAATGTGTTAGATAAAGATACACAGTTGCACATGAGGGAGGAATGCCTGTGCCCAGACATGGAAGGCAAGGTGGATGAAGCACCTAAGCTAGACAATAAAATGCTGCATAAAATGCTTGCATTCATTGAGTAAGACATCAAAAGACCTGTGGAAAGGTTAGGGCACGTCCTGGAAAAGCTGCAAGAGAAGGTACTGGATCTTACTGGACCTTTGGCTAAGAGTATGGCTCTGGCGGAGCAGGTCAGAGACACTGGTGAAGTGGTAGATGCACATACTTCAGCCAATGGGCACAGTGGGAGGTTTGCCTGCTGAGCAATGCAAATTGCGCAATCTCTTCAGAGTGGCGGAGAGGACTTCTCTTGAAGATCGATGCAAAGCTGAGTGATCTTGCAATCTATGAAGCGGAGGAAGCGGTGCAAGGGCTACTCTTTGGAGTGGCTTTTGGTAAAGATATGGGGCAGCTCGTGGACAGTTAAACCTCACTAGAGAAGGCACAAGCCTCTATAAAAAAGATAATCCTGAGCAGAGATTTTTCCAGGACCGGTGGCTATAGGGGTAGAGCAGCTGGTCAATTTCCATCAACCCGAAGTCCCCAGGGCACCAGAGGCCACTGCTGGGAATCAAGGCAACAAGATTCCTTCTTCCCCACCAGATGGAGATTCCCCGGAGTCCACAGAAGCAATGGGGAGCTGCAAGAGGCCAAGGTTCAAGCACAGGTGAGACCCGTAACTTATCCTCCAGTAGGCGTGAGGTCATGACAATTCTGGCAGAACTAGCAGGTGCTATCCAGTGATGCTTGGGTGCTCCAGATAATCTAAGGTGTACAGCTAGAGTTTATCCAACGCCCGCTTCAAATGGTGGGACAACGTCCCATTCACATGTCACAAGCAGAGCAAGAACTCCTTCATGACGAGCTGATCGAGCTCAAAAAGAATACGTTCCTGGTGCACAGGAAAGAAAAGGTCAGGCCAGTCATAAACCTGAAAGAGTTGAATGGCTGGGTAATATACAGACATTTCAAAATGGAGGGTATCCATTAGCTAAGCAACATTCTAAGGAAAGGGGAGTGTCTGACAAGGATAGACTTGAAAAACGCCTACCTCACAATACCCGTAGAGGCAGAATATCATTTGTTCCTAGCATTTAGCTCGGAAGGGCGATTCTGGCAATTTAAGACGATGCTGTTTGGTCTCGCCTCAGCACCATGGGCTGTCACAAAGCTCATGAGACCGGTGGCAGCAGCTTTCAGGGAGAAGAGCATAGGCATAGTTATATACCTTGATGATAAAAGAGAGACGCTGTTATACCAAACGGATTGAGTACCAAACCTCCTAGCTTCACCACAGTTTCTAATCAATGAGTATTAGTCACATAACTCACCCACAAGAAGGCTAGGCATTCTAGGCTTCGTAGCGGACAGCTTCCAGTGAGGAAGATTCGAGATATCAAGAAGGAGATCAAGGCCTGCCTCAAAAGACAGGTAATTTCCCTATGAGTGCTACCAAGATTAGTATGACTGTAAGCCTTATCCATACAGGCCATATTTCCAGGGCCTCTACATTACAGACCGCTCCAGAGACTGAAGATCAGGCACCTGCAGCAAGGTCTGAGATACCATCAGACGATAACTCTAGATCAGGAATCTAAAACAGAGTTACTGTTGTGGCTACAGAATATGGACGTGTGGAACGGGTGTGCCATATTCAGAGACAGCACGTACCTGGTCATAGAGTCAGATGCCAGCAGAGCAGGCTGGGCAGCTCGGTGCGGCGCACTGGAGACAGGAATCAAATGGAGCTCTGAAGAGTTACAGCTTCATAAAGACAGGGCAAACTGTTGCATACTTCGGAAGATGGACAACATCTCAGCAGTTAGATACATAAACCGCCTAGGAGGGACAAGGTCCAGACTCCTGGCAGAATTATCAAAGGTCTCTGGGACTACTGTCTACAGACAGAGATTTTGGTGATGGCCGAGTATCTTCCAGTGGCTCTCAATGTAGTGGCATTTGATGGACTCCAGAGGCTGGAAGCTCAATAAGAGGGTACTCCACCAGCGGAAGCAATTGTGGGGTCTGATACACACAGATCTGTTTGTTTCCAGGCTGAACGCTCAAACAAGTAGGTTCTTCAGCTGGAGACTAGACCAATGCGCCCTGGGAAGGAATGCATACCTTCAAGACTGTAACGGGAATATGCACTACACATTCCCCCATTCATGATTCTGAACAGAGTGCTAGCAAAGGTACACAGGGAGAGAGTGGCTATAGTAAATGTGGCACCCATATGGAAGTCCCAAGTATGATTTCCATCTCTGATGGAACTTTCCTTAGATTTTCTGCAGATTCTCCCTTCAGGAGCGCACCTACTCATGGACCTAGCAGGGTCGTTTCATCCCCTCAGTTTGAGGGGCACACTTCTTCTAATGGCCTGCAAGGTATCCAGGGACTATGGGCTTTGCCAGGTATTGTAGGCCATGCTACCCCGCTCATCTTTGGCTCTTCTGCTCAATCCACACATAGGAGCTAATATGCGGCAAATTGGAAAGCTGATGCAAAAGAAGAAGTATTTCTCCCATATCTGTCCCTATTGTAGCAATACTTAACTTTCTAGCTTCTCTCCTGGAAGAAGTCAGAGCCTTCAGAACTGTAAGTATGTATAGGTCTGCAATATTAGCAGGTCACTCACCGATGGACGGAGCACCTTTAGGAGAACATCCAGAAGTCATCAGCCTCATGAAAGGATCCCGATTTCACATTCCCCTGCGTCTGTGGTACTGGCTAGCGAACAACTCCTTATCACTGACTTAATTATTAGGGAAACTCACAATGTAGTTGTGCCTAGTGTCATGTAGAGGTTTCTAGGCCGTTAGAGCACTAAAATCAGATGGGAAGACGTACCGACCGGAGGGTGTCACCTTCATGCTCCGAAAGAGGACAAAGATGAACTCCTGTTATATTTCATATCCCTACTTGACCAGGCAGCATTGACTGTGTGTGACAGCTTGTATCTGAGAGTAAAACCACAGGACCATGAAATGGAATTTCACCCAGCAGGGGTGTCACAATTGTTGATTGCACGTAGGTAACCTTATAAAGTGGTAGCGATAGCCACCATCAACAGATGGGTTCACGAGATTATGCAACAGGCAAGCATTGACTTGGATCAATTTGGAGCTCACTCTTTGAGAGGTGCCATGGTATTCGAGGCATTCACAACAGGCATAGCACTAGCTGATATCTTGCGAGCAACGGAATGGTCCAGTGACAGTTAGTTTAAGACTTTCAATTTCAAGCCAGTGCCGTCCGTGGCAGAAGCAGTAATTGAGAGCTTTGAACAAGCATAATGCTTGCCTCCCATCTTGCCACAGAATGAAGAATACCCCTGTATACTGTGTAGGGAGTCTTGATTCTATTAAAGACAGAGGCAAGCATAACTCTCCCACCTGGTCCATGCACTGTGACTGTAAGCTGTTTTAACATCTTGTTTTCCTATACAAGTGTAGGGCAGTACATTCCCCACCCTAATGGTGTCCTTTCTGATTGACAAGAGCTGACCAGAAGAACGGCTGACCGGAAAGCAGTGTGAAACTGAGCCGTGGGAGCTTTTGCTCGACTTTGCAGAACTAGTTGTTGGAGAAGAGAGTGTTGCCTGACTAGTTATCAGTGACAATGTGGTATTCGTGTTATGTTACTGTTACGGATCAGTTCAGAGCATCCAAAGAAGAGGTGGAGAAAAGGACAGGATGTGGCTACAGGCAGAGGAAAGGAAGTGTTATGGACTACAGAAAGGGTGGTGATGAAAGGGACATGTTTTTTTTTGTTTTTTTTTTAAAGAAAAGAAGATGAGAAAGTTGATATCGTTTCAGTTATTTGGTTTGTAGAAGTGTGAGGCTGAGTAGGCATTTAAGCCTCTACTCAAGTCAATTAGTCACAGAGATTCAGTGAATTAGACCTGTTGCGCCTTATTAACTACATTAGGGGATACATTGTTGTAGGTTGGGCTTTTTCAATGGTGAGGATTTCTCATGTTAATCATGTCTTACTGATTCGTCATCTCATCATGTTATGGATATGTAAAAAGGTATGTTCGTTGGGAAGAAATAGATGCATCGAGCTGTGCATGACCGATTCAAGTCCATGGTCAATTTGGAACACACTAAAACTGTGAAATCATTAGAGAATGGGGCAGTTTTCATGCAATGACGTTCATATATCATTAAACAGGGGAATCCACCTGCTATACAAAACAGATGTTATGCTGCCTCCCACTGTATCCACGCATATCACAGCTCAAAAATAAACAAGGCTAAGAAGGCTTGCTTTCCAAAACAGTCACTCATATGTAATATAAGAATGATGTAGCCCCCCACCACTCAGGGCACTTTATCAGTGGCCTCCTTCCCTACACAGAGACACATGTATCACCTCGTTGTGTTATTCATTTAGTACTGTTATGGTCATATCTGTGCTGAGCATTCAACAGGCGGCAGACTGAAAACAAAGGCACACCATACAACAGTATGTTTGCTCTTGTAGCAAGCTGCCAAGCCCTTAGGCCTCTCCCCAAACTCCAAATCTCCAAAGTAGCCATTTCTTGTACATTTTTTGAGGGAACTGAAGCTTTACGTTTGCAGCAATATGTAGAGAGGCCTATTATCAATCACCTGCCCTGTAATGCAGACATAATGCACCATGGTGAAAGAGCTATCATAACATTGGTCATTTTTAATTAGGCTTGTATAACCATGCAGGTCTGGGATGAAGTTGTGCAATGTTGCTATATGGATTTATTTTTTGTTTCTTTGCTATTTGATATGATGTGGCATTTATATCGCGCCTATACACAAGTGTTTCAAGGCGCGGTACATTTGACGCATTGATGTATTTTCCGCTTTGTGTTATATTGCCATGTCTTTATAGAATATAGTAACATGGCTTCCAAGTCATATTATAGAGCAGCTCTGTTGAGTGCCTTCCATTTGGCTGGGTTATAAAGCAGTATTTGTATGCACAGCATCTTGGAATGGTCGGCCACTCCTGACAACATTATCTTTTACATGCGTATGTACACCAGCTAAATGATCATTTTTATATTTGCTAGCCATTTCCCTTGTCTGACAACACTGGGTTGGGTTGTATGGCGCAATGAATTACAGTGAAGCAATCCCTACATTATATTCTCACATAAAGTTATTGTTTGAAGAATCACTTTTGTTAACGCAGCTTGGCTGTGTTAGCTGTGATAGGGAGAGTGCCTTTGATTGATCCAGTTCCTGTTCACTAAAGAGGTATCACATTATCACCAATGGCACTGTAGGATGGTGCTACCCATGTTACATGGTATCTGTGTGATTACAGCGCCCGTCGAAAAATGTCAACTTTTTTTCCACGAACTCTTTACAATGCATATATATATTGCAGGTGAGAACCCCAGCAGCCCATCCCTACTCCCCCAACATTCATTATTTACTGTACCCATCCCCCCACATATATATATGCAGTGAAAAGGGGGGCAAAAAATAAAGTTGCCATTTTCGGCTGGTGCAGAAAAACTGGCACAGTAATGATATGATCCCCTTACGTATCACTAGATACATTGATCACAACAAATCTATTGCCCTGATCATTTGTAGAAAACCCAATTCTGGTCAACAACAGGAAAAGTAGTTCACAGATAATGCTATGTAGAGAGTGGTACTACACCAGGCCAGAAAGGGCCAGAAAGTCTCAGCAAGAGTCAGAGCATTGACTACAAGGCCATCACAACAAACTAGGTGGCCCTTCGTATTTCCAAAATCCTAGAAGTGCCCTCTAGAAATTCAATGGGGCAGCATGTGTGTGCAATTCAGCACCAGACAAACTTGTGAATGCAGTGTTTCAGGGCAGAAGCCATAGGGGAGCTGGAATCTGGGAGAACGTGGGGAGATGAGCGCACAGTGGCTACGGGCTGACCATTTGCATGCGTGCTTGCTGCAGCAGATGAAGGATAGCATGCCCCTGCTACTTTGTGAATTGGAAGGGCAATCCACATCCCCTGTTTGCTCATTTGCTTCACATTGTGGTCACATGATTTATCAGCAATTGTGAACCTGTGGATGAAATGGTTGCTGCGGCACAGAAGCGCAGCTCCCATTACAGCTTATCTTTCCATGCCAAAAATGCACATCACCAACTGCAAGTGTGCAACACGTTGCTAATGCACAACATGAAGACCTCAGTGGCAACCCATGGGAATTCTACTTTGCACATGTTGTACAGGCACCATGAGCAGTGCAATGACACCACAGAGTACTGCAACAGTCACAGCATAGCTCTACATGTCTCATTTTAACACTGTGCCATTGGCAGCTGCTCTCTAATGTCTGATCTGCATTATAACATTTGAAGGGGGCCATCAATAAGCCTAGCCATCACAATGCATGTCTGAGCGAGGTTCTCCCTCTCGTGTACCTGCTTGAGCTCAACCTGACCAACATGGTGAAGGCCCATGCCTTGGCAGGTGATGTGGATGCAGCACAGCTGGTGAGGGACCTGCTTTCAACCTTGTGTTGTGATCCAGGGGCAGTTGTATTCAAAGGTTGAGTACCTTATGGCTTCCTCTGTGGACCCACATTCAAAAGTAGCTGCTTTTCTTCTGTGTATCTCAGGGTAGAGGGACATGGAGCAATTTCACTGTGCAAATGTGGAAGGATGCATTTTTGCAGAGCTTGCAAATCTAATTGAAGAAAGAATGCAAGCAGCAGTAAGAATGGGTTTATAGTCATAAAATCGAAGAAAAAAAGTCGAAAGTGAAAAAAGTAAAAAAAAAATGTCCAAAAAAAGTCGCATTTCTTTTTTATTACGTTTTTTATTCGAAATGGGAGGGGGTTCCCCCCCAACCCTCCCCCAACCCTCCTTTTTTAATTATTTTAATTTTTCACTTTTTTTTACATGCGAGAGCCAAAAAATAAATATAAATAAAAAAATAAATCATTCGACGTATTTATTTTCGACATTATGTTTTCGTTTTTTTTGACTTTCAATTTTTTTTTTCGATTTTATGACTGCACACCATAAGAATGCAAACTAGGCCATATTTTGCCAGATACAACGTTCATGTCCAGCTCATGGAAGATAACAACATCAATCAGCAGTACGCCACTGGCAACTGTTGAAAGCTTTGTTAGCAGTACAGACACAGACTACATGAAGGATAATCTATGGGATGTGTAATCAACAAGAAAAGACAAAAGGCCACCAGCCACACAGATGTTTGATGCCTTTCTATTGGACACTTCACCCATAGAAAGGGATGATGACCCATTACAGTGTCTGTACATCAAGCAGCCCCTCTGACCAGTGACACTTGTGTGAATGGCTGTAAAATTGCTAGCTGCCCCCTGCAAGTGTGCATTCTGACAGAATTTTTAGTGTGCCTGAAGCTATTGTCTTTAACCGCTGGAGAAAAACTTGAATGTCATATGTGAACAATTGAAATGTATGAAATTGAACATTCACTTCATTGCAGATGACTATATAATGGCAACTACCAATAGCGAAAAAAGCAATTTGGATGATGATGATGATGATTTCTTACCCGGTACATGTCAGATGGGGAAAAGTGAAGCAGGGTTGTTTCAGGGTGTGCGTGTTTGAGAAATGGTTATCTGTATTTGTGACTGATTGACCCTGGCCAATTGCTGCTCTCTTACGCATGCCGTTGCATTGACTACAGTGCAAGTAATGCTTTGAATGATGATCACACACTTGTTGATAGTATTCATATTCTTCCATAGGACATCCTTTCATTAAGTTTCTCAGGTTTTTCCATAGGCCACCTCTTAAGGTTCTCATTTTCTTTCACAGTTTGCAGCCACCCACTGAGGTTGTTTGGCTCTTTCAGAAGGTGTAGCTACCCCTTAAAGCTCTCTCAGATTCTCTGCCAGGACACAGCAACCCCACATGCTTTTCATGTTTTTTCATAGTTTGATTAAACCTACTAAGGTTCTGAGGTTGTTTAACAGGTTGGAGCTGCCCCTTAAAGGACCCTCCGCCTCACCAAGAATAGGAGAGGTGGCGGGGATGGCTCTGTGGTCAAAAGTAGCATCAAAGAGCATGGGCACCTGGTACACCATACTCTGCCACCAAAACATGTGGTTCCTCATGTCTGCCATTCATGCCTATCACTGAACCCCAGAAATGTCATCCTGAGAACTTAGAAAGAACTGTGAGATCCTCCCCACAAACTGGTTCGAGTGACTGTCTCTGGGGAAAGGGGGACAGCACAGAATCAAAGGAAAAAGTGAATTCCAAAACCCCACCAATCTCAGGATGTCAGATTTTCTTTACAGATTCCCGAACTCTGACACAGAAAACTGCCCAAGATTCCCCAGTGTTGGAGTTCAAAATAAAGAAAATAACTACCGGCTAGCCCAAATTTCCCATTTCCTTTGCCCCCTGGAGGAGAAAGAAGGTAGGTTTTATGCCCCCATCTGAGTACAAGGGCAGTGTGCAATTTCAGCGCTGGTGGACTCCGGATCCCAAGCCACTCTTCTGTCCAACAGGGTATTTGAGCAACTTAATTCAGGAAGGGGGGAGAGTTACCAAATTCCTTTTACACCTCTTCCTGCACAACTCCAGAACTTCGACGGGAATGACATTCCCATTGAGGGGAATGCAGATATGGAGATCACAATTGGGTGACACAAGGTGAAACACCCGGTTATAGGCATGCCTCCAGAGGGGACCCCCTGTCTCTTAGGGAATTACCTCCTTCGGAGGTTGTCTCCACTAATAGACTGTGTGAACACTGTCCCTGGATGCAGGCTAACTGGCCAATAAAATTAAAACAGAGCACCAACTATGTCAGTCTAAATGGCACTTGCCACATGGTTGAGCAGCGGTCTGACAAAATTGAGTTCCATTTTCAGAACAATCAGGTCCCTGACATTACTGTAATTGCTGTAGGAAAACAAACTGGTGATGTTAACTCTTCTCCTTTCCTGAAAATCAACCTTCCTTCCAGTTCCAAGTGGCATTCCACACCGGAAGGAAATAGCCTGACATTTTATACCGATCCACAATTTGAAAACCCAAGTCCCATGATAAAAAGTGATGAAAAGCCAGCCCAAAGCTTGCCCGATATTCAGAGAAAGGGTGAACAGCTGTTCCTCCCCATTCAGGTAAATGAGGGGGGGGGCCTGTTCTCACCAGAGTATGCCTGAATAATGGAAAAAGCTTCATTAGCGAAGCGTTATTCAGGAAACTCCCAAAAGATCAGACCATTAACACATTTAAATTGATTGATGAGTGGGAAATGGGCCTACAAATTCCCAATTCCAAACATCTCCTGCCTAGCAGTTGCATGCTAAAAATGTCCATTGGTGATAAAAGCATAGAGCGTAATTGTTGGGTCGTGCGAGATGTCCCCTCTGCATTCTACTTAGGCAGTGACATTCTCAATCGGTTCGCAATTTATTTGGACCTCATCAAATGCAAAGCCTGGTCCCGACTCTGGGGCAACCCCATGGGCTTTGACAAGCCTGAAAAGGCATTTTGGTCAGCTCAATTGCTACTGTATGATGTTGAAATTCAAATTGGACAGGAGGTCACCATCCCAGGAGGGACCCGACAATACCCACTTTCCCTGAAAATGAAGAGAGGACAGAAACTCCAAAACCCAGACGATTATGTACATTTAAATCACCTTCTCCAACAGCAGGGGTTGGGTTCGAACCCAACACCATTAATTAACTTAGAACACAACACCATTCCAATATTGGTGGATATCAGCGACCCTAGGAGTATCACTATGGGCGCAGACACCTTTCTTGGAAGGGTGGTTGATGACCAGCATTTCTCCATGGACTTAGGGAATGAAATCATAGGACAGAACCCCAATGACTACTATGACTGTGACTATGACATATTACCAGAAAAGGTCTTCACCCAGCAAGGGGGGAATTTCTTGGTGTACTCTTCCTGTCCTTACAAGGGGGGGGGGAAAGGTAACCTGTGACATGAGGAAAGATGTGGTGATATTCCAGGTCCACAAGGACTGCTTTTCCTATCTGAAACCTCCTGTTCAGGCCAACACCATAACTAAAGATCTCTCCACGCAGCTGGAGGATACAGCTGAAATTTCAAAACCTGAGATCTTACCAGGCTTCAGGCATATAGTTCAGGAACGAGTCAACCTCGCTGATGCCTGTGAGACCGAGGAGCAAAAGCAAAAGCTGAAGCAGGTATTTTTAGATTTTCAAGAAATCTTTGCTGTGGACTCGTATGACTGTGCTCAAATCAAGATACATTCCACCTCCATAACCACAGACCCTGGGATGACTCCCATATTCATGAAGCAACATTGATTTCCTCTGGCGTCTATGGAAACCCTCACGGAAATCATAAAGAACCTTGAGTCCTGTGTGATAATTCATCCAGTCCACAGTACCAATAATCCGGTACTGGGGATTCTAAAACCTAATGGCCAATGGAGACTATGCACAGACCTTAAGGAGTTGAACAAACGGGTCCACATGTCCCGATGGCCCAGCATTGACCAGTGACTGGCATAGATCCAAAGGTCAAAGGTGTACACCACCATTTACCTGACCAATGGATACCGGACAGTACCCGTAAGTAGGGAAGACCAGTAAAAGCTGGCCCTCACCTTCGGGGGGCAGCAGTACACATGGACCCATTCTCCATTTGGATATATAAACTCTGGCAATGAATTCAAAATGTTTCTACATAAGGCCATGCCTGACTTGGGTGAAACGGGTAACCTTCCCTATGTGGATGATGTCCTAATTAAAAGATCAACTGTGGAGGAACACATAGCGTAAATCTGCTATGTTCTGGCCCAGTTTATCTATTTATTTTTTATTTATTAGCATTTATAGAGCGCACAGCAGCGCTTATGCATCGTGGCACAGTTATAGAGAAGAGACTTGCTGGTTACAAGGAGGTGGAGAGCATAGTGGTTACATGCTGCAGTTTAGCTAAGTGGGTACAGGGTTGCTTCGCTTGAGGTTACAGGATATAGTATAAATGGTGGTTACAGTTGTTACAGTGGTTATTAGTTACACCTTTAGCTAACATTGGGAACAGTAAGAGTTGAACAAAACATACATGGCTTAGTGTTTGAGAGGGCAGCAGGAGGGGACAGTTACAGATTTAGCTAGGAGCGTGAAGCAGAGTTAATTGAACAGCATAGTTTTTAGTGTTGTCTGGAAGATGAGGAGAGATGGTTCTGCTCTGAGCTCACTGGGGAGAGAATTCCATAGTTTGGAAGCTATGTGGGGGAAGCCTAGGCCTCCGGTGTTGGCTATCTTGATGAGTGGGACTTGCAGTTGGTTTGCATGTTGACTTCTTTTGGGGCGGGTAGAGCGGACTCTGTTGATAGTGTCGGTTAAATAGGTAGATGCAGTGTGACTCAGGCATTTGTGCGTGGTGGTTAGGATTTTGAATTCAACCCGTTCCTTAAAGGGTAGCCAGTGAGCAGCTCACCTGGCTTGAGTGATGTGCGCTCTTTTGTGAATGCTGAGGGCTGCACACAGTGCATTGTTCTGCACTATTTGGAGCCTGTTGATGTTTTTGGCTAAAGTGACTGCAAGGATGGCATTGCAGTAGTCCTGCTTCACACCGATAGTGGCGCGAGTGATGGAGAGGCAGTTTTGGGGGGAGAGGAGAGGTTTGATGGCTTTGGTGAGCTTGGTGGTGTGAGCTGAGGCTGAAGCAATGGCGCTGACCTGTCGTGTCATAAAGAGAGTCGAGTCTAAGTAGACTCCAAGGATCTTTACGGATGAGGAAACAGGGATGATGGTGTTGTCGGTTGTGAAGTTGTTATATTTTTTGTTGAGTTTGGGTAAGATTTCTTTGGGACCCAGGAGTATGATTTTGGTTTTGTCACCGTTAAGGCAGAGACCATTTATTGCCATCCAAGTTTATATGGTGGTGTATATTTGGAGATGGGCTGTTGCGTCTTTGTCGTAGTCACCAGAGAGGGGGAGCAGTACTTGTGTGTCGTTGGCATAGTTCATGTACGCTATGCCTAACGAGTCAAGTAGGTCAAACAGTGGTTTGGTAAACAGGTTGTAGAGGGTGGGGACGGTGCGAGATCCTTCGGGTACTCCGCAGTGAATGGTGTCAGGGGCAGCATTGAGCCTGGTCAGAATAAACCTTCATGGCTCTACCTTCTAAGAATGTGGTTATCCATGAGGTTGCTTTTGTAGAGAAGTGAGCTGCATTGGAGAGATGGGAGGTCAGAATGTTGTGATCTACAAGATCAAACACGGCTGAGAGATCTAGGAGAAGCAGGAGGGCTGGTTTGCCCTTGTCCATGATGTTAGTGATTTGGGTCTTGAGATCTAGTAGGGCGGTTTCTGTGCTGTGGCCTTTCTGGAAGCCAGATTGTCTATTACCCAGAATAGCATTGGTTTCCAGGTACTGTTGGATTTGGGAGTGGGCAGCTTTGTCAATGATTTTGAGGAGGAAGGGGACTGTGGTGATGGGACGGTAGTTGTTAAGGCATGAGTCATCAAGGGAGGGTTTCTTTATGAGAGGGCGAACCCACGCTTCTTTTAGGCTTTGGGGTACAATGCCTGAGGAGAAGGAAGCATTAATGAATGCAGTGATGATAGGAATAAGAGTGTCAGTGCACTCTTTGATGATAGAAGGTGGGCATATGTCACCTTTACAGGTGGAAAGTTTGATGTGTTGGAGGGGGTTGAGTACTTCCTTTTCTGAAATGTCTCTGAATGAGAAGAATGGGGTGTTGGGAGGCGGAGAGGGGGAATTGGAGGGGGGCATGTTGCCCTGATTGGGTAAGGCTTTGCGTTGAGAAAGGATTTTTCATTGAAGGAGTTTAATTTTGTTAAGGAGGGCTGATTGAAAGCTGGAGCACCAGGCTTCATCTTTAGATATTTTGTCTAATTTAGTGGGAGGGGTAATGAGATATTTGAAGATAGTGAACATTTCCTTGGATTTGGAGTTGGCATTGATTATTCTGAGATTAAAAGATTCAGATTTAGCTGTAAAAATTGTTTTACAGCTTATACATGGTGGAGCAGGTTTTGAATTCTGTCAGGGTGGAGAGGGAGGGCAATGATTGCCACTTAGCTAGGGAAATCTGAATCTGTGATTATGACCAGTTTGTGGTCAGTGTCAGTTGAAGGTTGCCAGAGCGAAATTATCCTTCCAGAAGGCACAGTAGTGTACAACCCGTGCAAACTCTTAGCACATGATATCACCCTGTGGGTGTCTGTCCCCAGGGGAAAAAAGTGGAAGCATTATTAAAATTGAAAGACCCCATAACTCTGCGTGAACTAAGGAGCCTTCTTGGACTGACTAATTACAGTTGAAAGCTCATAGAGGACTATGCAGAGGTCACATTTATTAAAGGCCAGGGTCAAGTGGGAGCGGGGTCCAGAACAACCTGAGACAGTGAAACAAGTGAAGAGAAGCCTCTCACAAGCACCTTGTCTAGCTTATTCTGTCAAAAATAAGGAGTTCTTCTTGGAGACAGGGTTCTCAAATACGTGCTTAACAGCAGTATTATAACAAGAGCATGACAATGTCAATAAAGTAATCTCCTATGCGAGTAAGACTTTATCCTCTGTGGAAGAAAAATTCAATGATTGTGAGAAGGCACTCCTGGCAACGGTGGGTAATTGAAAAATGACTGCCCGTTCATCCAGGGGGAGCACATCATCGTCGAGACACCTCAACAGCCTTTGCGATACCTCCAAAGTGACAGAATCCGGGCTGGGAATGTGAGTAATTCCAGAATGACTTCCTGGAATCTGTCCATGCAAGGCTTTCCTGTGGAGGTGAGATATGGCAAAACCAAGAAGAGTCCCCTCGCGCAAGGTTTGGCTGACTTGCATGATTGTGCCCGTGAAAACTGTCCTGAGGACGAAAGGCTCAAAACACAAGACAACATGGAGGCGTACCTGAATTCCCCGCACAAGGTCTATGAAGAAGACACGTGCAAGGAGATGCCCACCGTTTATGTGGACGGGTGCTCCTAATATGTTAATGTTAATAACAACGGGGAAAATGAACTGGTTGCAGGTATTGGGAATGCCTGGGTGAATGATGCTCCAGAGCCCTCTGCAGGGTACAAGATTGGTCCCCACAGTAGTCAGGTGGCAGAGTTGATGGCAGTTCACCAGGCCATCCTCACTATCGTGCAACACCGACTCCACGAACTGGTCATAATCACAGATTCAGATTATGTCCGGAATGGCTTTGTGGAGCACCTGATTAATTGGAAAACCAGAAGCATGCTGTGTGCAAACAATAAACCACTCAAGCATGTCAAACTATACAGACGATTGATGTTCTGGTCACCTCTAATGGGATGACTATCTACTGGAAAAATATCAAGGGTCATTCCACAATAGAGGAAACAGACAAAATTGGAAATGTCCTGGCTGACCAGTTGGCCAAAACCAGAGCCATCCAGGGGGATCTCCTTGAGATCGAGTCCCTTTTGGGGGAAATCCAGGTCGCTGCCATTAGCAGGTCCCAAACACTTGCCCAAAATGAACTCTCAACTGCCCAGTGGAGTAAGTAGACCCCAGATGCTGATTTGATCACGGCACAAAAAGGGGATCCGATTATTGGGAATTGTTATCAACACTTTGAAGACCCCGTGAATTTTCCTATTACAATTACATCTGGAAAGAGGATCTCCGGGAGTTGATGAAGTTTCCCAAAATGTTCTGAATTCAAGACGGTGTGTTGGTAAGGAGATCCATCTCTGGATGTGACAAGTGGGTGGTACCTACCTCATTCTGAAGCCTGATGCTGTTTGTTTACCAAATGGGTGGAATATATCCCACCCCAAATTGCAAGGCAGAACTGCAGCTGCCCTGATGATCAACCACATCTTCTTGCGTTTCAGCCTTCCCCAAAGGATTGAGTCAGACCGAGGAAGTCTCTTCACCAGCAAGATGATGACAAAGATGTGGGAGATACTTGGGGTGAAGAGAAAACTCCATATTGCCTACCGCCAGCCTCTAATCGGGGAATTGAGAGGTACGATAAAACAATTGTGGGCATTCTTAAGAAGTTTGTGGTGGCCTAGTGGGGACATCTGAATACCGCTTGTCCTGATGCAATGCAATGTCTCCATTTGCGCTAATGAATGGATGAAAAATTGTGCTTCCCCAGCATCTGCTCTACAGAACATAAGAGCAGACACTGATTAACGTGTCCACAACACATGAATATATTGAGAATCTGAGAAAACACCTTCAGCATGCTTTTGCGTACACTCAGCGGAATAAGGAAAAATTGGCAGAGGGGATGAAAACCCATTACAATTTAAAGACTACTAAAAAAGAATATCAAGTAGGAGACAGGGTCTACTTGTACAATTTTCAGAGGAACCAGACCAAGGAGCGTAAATTCCTCCCCTCCTGGCACAGCCCCTTTGATATTGTAGACAATATTTCACCTGTCGCCTATAAGATCCGCATCCCCAAAGGAGAACAGACAGAAGAAAAACGGGTCCACATCAATCAGTTGAAAAGCTGTCACCCCAGACACGCTTGGGGCTGATTGATGAGCCAAATCAAAACCGAGCAGAGGAGCCATCTGAAGAATGAAAAGAAAGGAGGAAAAAGCAGACCAAACTATGTTGATGCATAGGTATATCTATATGAAAGGGAGTAATTTATGTGGTGTTATTGTAAAAATGAAAGTAGATGTCACGAAAATTGCAAATTGTTGTCATTGTTCCGTTGCGTAATTTACTTGGTGTTATTGTAAAAATGAGAAAAACAGATGCAAAAAATGGCAAGTGTTGTCGTGGTTCCATTCTTGTAAATCCTACGGTAATAATGTCAGTAAAAAGTACTAAAAACTTGATTTTTTTTTCTATCTTCTATTAGAGAATTAACACCTTTACATTCCAGCCTGGAGAGGAACCCCCCAGGCACCTGGAAGGGAAGGAAGGAAAGAGGGTGCTGCACCATACCCTCTAACTCAAAGACGGAAAGGGATCCTCGAGTGTCACTCCCTGATGAAGGAGAATTACGCCAAAGAAAACCCCACTCTGCCCTACTCTTCCCCAACAAAAAGTCATGGAAGAGCAGGGGGGGGCGGGAATCTGTGGAGTGCATTTACAGGTGCTAACAGAAACCCCTTCACCTCAAAACCGCGTTTAAACATTGCCACGAAAAACGCCTGTGCTCTGCTTCCCTGGCACATGTGTGGCAAGCATTAAAACACCTATATACAAAAAGACAGTCCTATGTTTTATACGGTGTCGTTTTCGATTCTTCCCATGAAAATGGAATTCATTATCACAACATTTTATTAAACACCAGTCATCAAGTTCATAAAACAATCATAAAAATGATCATCATACATAAAACACATACATCATGTTAAAAACAACACAAGTGGAAGCACCATGCGTGAGTACATTACAGTGAATTTTCAAGGATCTCAAATGTGTATAACGAATAACACTTTCATTTCCATGCCTCACTATTTTCAGCTTATTGCATGTTGATATATTTAAAAAAAAAAACGACTTGTACAAGTTTCTGTCCTTAATATACAACCATGTAGGACATTCTTTAGGGGAATGTGTCTTGTGCCGATATTAAAAATCTTCTAAGGTTGGAGGGAGTACCCTGTTAACCAAAACAGACACCCTATTAGTAATTTAATTATAAAGTGTAAATCTCTAATTACATCTAAGCCCACCCTTACCCCAAAAAAGGGTGTTGAAGTATGTTGCTTATTACATACCTCTCTTTCCTAGTAGCAGCTCTTGGACCTTTTCTGGTTCCTTATGCAGATTCCCAATTTCTTCAGGGAATTCTTGCCTGTCCTCTTCTCCTCTCTAAACTCGTGCACAATTATGACATATTAATACCCTAGGCCATCTCTAACGTCCCATAAATGACTAGAAAGCATAGAATAATCCTGCTTACTAGTCTGGAAGTTTCCAAACAATAGATTTTTTCAGGGCTCTCTCAGATATGGACCTCAGATGTAAGTAGCCATCCTATGGAACAGAGTAAAAAATGCTCTGTTAAAAAATTCTATTTAAGACTGACAAAAGTATGTAATAGGTCAGAATATCAATAAGGAGTGGAACACTCACTTGTAGGTCGTAATGAAGCTAGAAGTTGCTTCCTCCCTGTGGGATTTCTCTTGTAGAAGCAAAGAAAACCGTCTTTGCTGCTTTAGGTGGACCCAAATCTGTGGAGATACAAATATCCGCATCCTCAATGAGTCCCCACTCTCAAATAAGTAATGGTTTCTTGAAAATAGACAGACATCCCAGCAGTGACCTTCTAAATATCATTCGCAATAAGGTACATAAGGCTGTGGAAGGACACATGATCAGTAAACAAGAGGGTGAATATCTGATTAGAGAGAATGGCCGGGTCTCCATCTTCTACACCCTCCCTAAAATCCATAAGAGTCTAGAGAACCCGCCGGGCAGACCCATTGTTTCAGGGGTGAACTCCCTCCTAGAACCTTTGTCTAAATATGTAGCGTTTTATTTAAGACCTTTCATTCCAACCATGAGAAGTTACATAAAGGATACTACGGATGCCATTAACAGAATAGAGGGCAACCTCTTTGATCCTGACACCAATTTATTGTTGTGTTTAGAAATTCAAGCGTTATACACCAACATAACAAAACTGGCCACATTGGGGGTAGTGGAGGAAACTCTATTGAAAAGAGAAGACGAAAACCCAGTCTCTAACTCTTTTATCAAATGGTGCACGGAGATGGCTCTGACAAAATACTTCTTCCAATTCATGGGACAGTTCTATAGACAAATTGAAGGGACGGCAATGGGGTCAGCCATGGCTCCCAATGTCGCTAATTTATATGTGAACATGTTTGAAGAAACTGTAGTCTATAATGATCGCAATCCATTTCAGAATAATATTCTATGTTGGCTGCATTATATAGATGACGTATTTGTCATTTGGAAAGGGAGCAATGAAAAAGCAGGTGATTTCTCCGGTGGTTTAACCAACAAAACAGATATTTGAAATTTACCAGCAATATCAGTAACCAGGAAGTTAACTACTTAGATATCTGCATTTACCATCAGAATGGGGTAGTATTAGTAAGACCATACACTAAAACCACTGATAAAAATGCTTTGTTGCACTTTAAGTGTCAAGGGTTTTGACCCATGTTAAATTATTATGCGACAACCTAAATCATACCTGTTTCCCTCTAAGCTCGCTGGGGGGAATTGGAACTTTGTATTGCATTTGTGTGTATTCCTGAGAATTGTGTGTGTTACTTTCATCTCCTTACATTGCATAGGGGGGGAGTGAATTTTCAAAGAAAAAGTGATCACATTATCTTTTGCTGAAATCATATCTACTTTATTTCTGTACTGCCTTTTATCTTTGCATCTCTTTGAAACCATAAAACATTCTCTGATACCTTATTCCCCTGTTCCTAGTCATAAGTCACCAGAACTGTGCCATTGTAGACAGAGAGAAAGAGGAAAACAATAAAATGATTTTGAGAGACCTGGATACCCAGGCAGAGTTTGATGAAGAGCGCCAGAAAGCTGTAGCCCTTCAACGGTAGAGGGTTGACCTGGCAGCACAGATGCAGGCTCTTACTCAGGAAAGGGATACCTTAGGCCAGGAAGTCTGCCAATTAAAAGAAAAAATTGAAGGAAATCACCTGGCCCTCCAGAGGCTGGGTGACCTCCAAAAAGAGCATCACGACTTGCTAGAGCACACCAGGAGGGTGGAAGATGCTCTGGCAAGAAAGGAGCAGGCCAGTAGGGATGGGGCTCAGGAGGTAACCCTCCTGCAGCAAAGACTGGCCCAGTACTCCAGGACCAATCAGGAGACACAGAGAGAGAATGAGGCTCTCTGTCAGCACAATGATAGGCTCCAACAACAGGTAGCCATGCAGGAGAGACTGATAGAGTCTAGTAAGGCCTTGGTTAAGGAACTGAAATCCCAGGCTCTTGCATTGCAACCAGGAGCAAGGGCTGATAGAGATGAAGTTCGCTGGGAAAGGGAAAAACCTGAGCATAACCTCAGGAGCTCTAGTACCAGAGGCCTTCATCTCTCCCAGTGCCTGGACTCTGCGACCCTCATGTCCCCTGGCGCACATGAGCACAGGGCCACAGGGATGGCAGATTACTCTCCAGCCAAAAGGATGGGGCTCATAGGCCTGTACCACCCAGGAATGGATGGGCGGGCATCCGGGTATGGGCACCCAAGCACAGTGCAATTTAGTGGAGAACCCCAGGAGAGTAGGCCCACTAAGGGCATCCTGAAAATCTCTGCCCAGTTAGGTCAGTGGGGGGGGGTACCCAGCAAATCCTGGTAGCAAGGAGGGATCTGAAGACTCCTCTGAGCATCACAGGACACAGGAGACCAGCTCCCCACATTCTGCCAGCCATTCCCAGGCTCGCAGAATCCGGGAAAATCTGGAAGATCAGACGGGCACCTCTGGGAGCAGTGCTTCTGAGTCGGAGGATGAATGGACCAGGGTTACCCGAATCAAAAAGGCCAATAAGGCAAAAAGGGCCTTGCTTAAGGACCCCTTAAAACAGATTAAGGCAATCAGGAGTGTCATCACGCCTTATCACAAGAACTCCAAGTATTCTGTGTGGGAACACTTGGAGCTCTTTGAGCAAATGATGGAGACCTTCCATTTGAAGGACAGCAGTAGCTGCATCCAGTACGTCAAATGGACATTCTCCCCAGAATACTCCAGTTTCTTTGCAGGGCTGGAGGACCAAAATCATTCAAGATGGTCCACCTATAGGGCAGCCATCTTGAAACACTTTTCTGTGCATAGAAATGCCCAAGAGGCTCGCAAGGCAGCCTACAATTTGCAATGTGGGGAGGATCAGGCCCCACAAGAATTTGTGCAAGAATTGAAGCGTGCCTTTGCGCAGACCACGAGAAGGGTGCGCACGGACAGCAGAGAATTCATCAACACATTTTTCCATGCTCTCCCCAAATACATAATGACCCAGCTCGTGAGAGATTTTCACGAGAAAAGATCTTTAGACTGGGTCATTGAGCAAGCCACCCGCATCTATGAGGTGCAGAAACTGGTGGAAAACAAGAATCAGCCAAAAAAAAAACAAAACCAACAGCACCCCTGCGGCTGCCAAGGTGGCAGAGGTAAAGGTTGCCCCCGTTTTAGATTTGGAGATGGGGCAACCTAAAAACCTGCCTTCACCAAATAATTCACACCCCAGAAGGCCCTTGGGCCAGTCACAGACAGGGAGTCAAGGAGGTAGTCCCACACATGGGGTCCCCCG
The DNA here is from genome assembly GCF_040938575.1 of Ambystoma mexicanum. Taxonomy (NCBI): domain Eukaryota; kingdom Metazoa; phylum Chordata; class Amphibia; order Caudata; family Ambystomatidae; genus Ambystoma; species Ambystoma mexicanum. Next base: position 679,474,767 of record NC_090937.1, read on the forward strand.
CTTCCCTGACTATGCATGGGGTCCCCCGCTATAAGGGAAACAGACCAATCCTGGGTTATGTGTGGACTCCTCTGGCCCAAGGGGGGGGGGTCCAACCAAGCACCCAACCCAGGGAACTTCCCTCCGAACTTCCCACAGGAGGGCAGAAATTCCCCAAACACAGGTCAAAACTTTTTTCCCTGGTATCCACCCAATTTCCAACCCCAAAACCATCCATCCTTCTTTCCCCAATTCCCTGAGCCCAGACAACCTAATCTGGGAGAGGGGAGGCCAAGGGTGGAGGGGTACCCAAATCTTCCCAACCCAGGGTATTACCAGAGAAGGGACAGCTACCCTTCCCGGGATCAGCCCAGGGGAGAAAACAGGACCCTGTATCAGCCTGAGCGGGTTTCCCAGTTAGAGCGCCAGGTTCAGAACATGGCACAGGATTTGGGCCGCATGCTGAGGGCCCAACAGAACCCTCAGATGTGCATGCCGGCACAGAATGCCCCAAACTCTGGACCTAGTGCTCCAGAACAATGACGGGGCAGCACCCCAATAACCCACCGGTTCCCAGGGAGGAGGCACAGGGGGAAGGGGGGTGTAAAGCCTTGGAGGAAGCTTCCTTCCCAACTTGTAAACAGCCCCTGGAAAACCAGGAACCGGAAACAAAATCTCCTTCCCCTGAAAGTCTGCCACCCAAGGAGCAAAGAGGAGGTAGGAGAAACAAAGGACCCCAACAGACCCATTTTGTGGAGGAGGTACAGGTCTTCCAATTTGAGGGAGAGGGATCCTCAGAGGATCCTGGGAAAAGTATTTTCTCCTTCAGAGATGGGGGAACACCTCCCAAGGAAAAATGGGTCCCAAGGGATTCCAACCTAGATTGGGTAGATGTGGGGATTGAGCTGTCGCCGCCCATCATTCTATCCCAGAACCAACAATACCAAAATCCCATGGGTCAAACCCATCCAGGTGACTGCCTCCAAAAAGGGGGGGGGGCGGCCCAGAACCGGAACCAGGGGAACCCAAAACCATTTCAAGTTGCCAATTATTTTTTGCAGATTCCCATGACTCTCCACAGAATTCTGCCCAAGTCGCTTCTCTAGCAATGTCCAAAACTAAAAAATTAGCCCACAAGTTGGCCAAAAATGTGCATTATCTGTGCCCCCTTGAGGAGAAGGAGGGAAGATACTATGCCCCGGTACAAGTACAGGGGCAGGGTACAATTCTGGCACTGGTGGACACTGGATCCCAAGCTACCCTTCTATCCAAAAGGGCCTTTGATGCACTAAATGTAGGAAGGGGGGAGAAGTACCGTATTCCTCTCACCTCGCTTCCTGGACAACTCCAGAACTTTGACGGGAAGGAAATTCCCATCAAGGCGACTGCAGATTTGGACATCAAAATTGGGCGACACAAGGTGAAACACCCGGTCATAGTAGTGACTCCAGAGGGCACCCCTTGTTTACTAGGGAATGACCTCCTGAGAAGGTTGTCACCCCTAATAGATTGCATAAATAAGGTCCTCTGGACCCAGACTAGCCGACCAATAAAACTAAAACAGAGTGTCAACCATGTTAGTTTAAACAGCACCTGCCACATGGTTGAACAAAAATCGGACCAAGTAAAATTTCACTTCCAGAACAACCAAATTCCAGATGTGACAGTAATAGCAGTAGGACAACAGACTGGTGATGGGGGGTCCTCTCTATTTCTGAAAATCAACCTTCCTTCCAGTTTAAGGTGGTATTCCACACTGGAAGGAAATACTCTGAAATTCTTTACTAATCCACAATCAGACATTCCCACTCCGATAGTCCAGAAAGATGTGAAATCAGCTCAGAGCCTGGCTGATATTCAGCAGATTGGAGAGAAGTTGTTCATCCCTGTTCAGTTAAATGGTGGGAAGGACTCTGTTCTCGCTCGAGTGTGTATGAACAACGGTAAGAGCTTCATCAGCGAAGCCATGTTCCTCCAACTCCCAAAAGATCCAGCCATTCCCACATTCAAACTGATAGACAAATGGGAAATGGACCTGGAAGCACCCAATTCCAAACATCTCCTCCCAAGCTGGAGTATGCTCAAACTTTCCATTGGCAACAAGAGCATAGTCCATAATTGTTGGGTCGTGCGAGACGTCACTGCCGCCTTTTACTTAGGCAGTGACATTCTCAATCGCTTTGCCATTAGTTTGGACCTAATAAACTTCAAAGCTTGGTCCCAATTAGCGGATAATCCCATGGGCTTTGATGATCCAGAAAAAGCATTTAGGTCAGCTCAATTGCTACCTTATGCAGTTGAAATTCAGATTAAAGAGGAAGTCACCATCCCAGAAAGGACCCGACAATTCTCCCTGGAAGTGAAAGTTAAAAGAGGACAAAAATTGAAAAACCCTGATGCTTATATTCATCTAAATGCTTCTCTCCAACATCAAGGGTTGGGGGTAAACCCAACACCATTAGTCAACATAGAACATGACACCATTCCCATAGAGGTGGATAACAGTGACTTAAAGAGTATTACTCTAGCCGTGGGCACCATTATTGGAATGGCGGTTGATGACCAACATTTTTCCATTGATTTAGGGAATTAACTGTTAGGACCGATCCCCAAGGACTGTTTTGACAGTGACAGTACAACACCAGACAGGATCTTTACCCGGCATGGGGGGAACTTCCTGGTGTACACTTCTTGCCCTTATGGTAAGGAAGATGTGACTTGTGACTTCAGAAGGGATGAGGTGACTTTCCAGGTCCATGAGGGCTGCCTTTCCCACCTGAAGCCTAGAGTCCAAATCAGCCCTCTGACCAGGGGCTTCTCCACCCAGCTGGATGAGGCCGCTGAGATAGCAAAACCAGAAGTCTTTCCAGGCTTCAGGCAGATGGTGGAAGAGAGAGTCAACCTAGCTGATGCCTGCGTGACTCTGGAACAGAAGCAAAAGGTGAAACAAGTTTTCTTGGATTCCCAAGATCTCTTTGCGGTAGACTCATATGACTGTGGTCGCACCGACATCCACACAACAGCAATTCCCACGGACCCTGGCATGACTCAAGTGTTTGTGAAGCAATATTGCTTGCCTCTCACATCAATGGAGTCCCTTACTGAAATAATTAAGAACCTTGAGTCCTGGGGAATAATCCGTCCAGTACACAGCACCTTCAATAATCCGGTGCTGGGAATATTGAAGCCAAACGGCCAGTGGAGACTCTGCGCCGACCTTAGGGAGCTCAACAAATGGGTCCATACTTCCCGATGGCCTCTGCCCTACATTGACCAAGGGCTGGCCCAGATTCAGGGGTCACAGGTATTCACAGCAATAGACCTGACCAATGGATACTGCACCGTGCCTGTCAGTAGGGAGGACCAATACAAACTGGCTTTTACCTTTGGGGGCCAGCAGTACACATGGACCCAAACTCCTGTCGGATACCTCAACTCCGGCAATGAATTCAACATTTTCCTACATAAGGCCATGCCCGACCTGGGTGCGAGCGGTAACCTGGCTTATGTAGATGATGTCCTCATCAAAAGTTCATCTGTGGAAGAACACATAGCAGAGATCCGTTATGTTCTGACACAGTTGAGGGCCGCCGGAGCAAAACTTTCCTTTCAGAAAGCACAGTGGTGTAGAACCCCTGTTAATTTCTTGGGGCATGAGATTACTCCTCAGGGTCTCTGTCCCCAAGAAAAAAAAGTGGAAGCACTTCAGAAACTGAAGGGTCCCACAACTCTGCGGGAACTAAGGAGCCTTCTTGGACTGACTAATTACAGCAGAAAGTTCATTGAGGGCTACGCAGAGATCACCAGACCCCTGATTCATCTTTTGAAGGGGGGGTCAAGTGGGAATGGGGTCCAGAACAATCCGAGGCAGTAGGACAACTCAAAAGAAGCCTCTCACAAGCACCTTGCCTAGCTTACCCTGTCTGAAACAAGGAGTTCTTCCTGGAGACAGGGGGTGTCCAGTCAACTCGTCGAAAAAAAACTGGTCGACTGCAATTTGGTCGACGCAATTTGGTCGAAAACCAAATGGTCAAATTTTTTTTTTTATTTATATATTTATTTTTTGGGTTTTCGTTTAGTTAAAAAAGGGGTTTTTAGAGAAAAAAAGGGGGTTGGGGGGGGACCCCCCCAAAAAAAAAAAAAAAAGGGTTAAAATAAAAAAAAAAATTCGACCATTTGGTTTTCGATCAAATTGGTTCGACCATTTGTCTGGTCGACCAATTTTTTTCGACCAAATGACTGGCAACCGAGACAGGGTTCTCTAATGCGTGCTTGACGGCAGTATTATACCAAAAGCATGACAAGGTCAATATAGTATTCTCCTATGCAAGCAAAACTTTATCCTCTGTGGAGGAAAAATTCAACGATTGTGAAAAGGCACTCCTGGCAACGGTGTGGGCCTTGAAGAATTACCGCCCGTTCATTCAGGGGGAACACATCATAGTGGAGACTCCACACCAGCCTCTGCAATACCTCCAAAGTGACAGAATCTGGGCCGGAAATGTGAGTAATTCCCGAATTACTTCCTGGATTCTGTCAATGCAAGGCTTTCCTGTGGAGGTCAGATATGGCCAAAACAAGAAGTGTCCCCTTGCGCAAGGTCTGGCTGACTTGCATGATTGTGCCAGAGAAAACTGTCTCGAGGACGAAAGTCTAAAAATCAAGGACAACATGGAGGCATACCTTAATTCCCCGCACACAGTCTTTGAAGAAGACAAGTGTGAGGGAATGCCCACTGTCTATGTGGATGGATGCTCTTACCATGTTGACAACAACAGGGAAAAAGAACTGGTGGCCGGCGTAAGGAATGCATGGGTGAATGAGTCCCCAGAACCCTCCGCTGGGTACAAAATTGGTCCCCGAAGTAGTCAGGTAGCAGAGTTGATGGCTGTGCATCAAGCCATCCTCACTGCTGTCCAACATCAACTCCACGAACTGGTCATAATCACAGATTCGGATTATGTACGGAACGGGTTCATGGAGCACCTGGTTAATTGGAAAACCAGAGGCATGTTATGTGCTAATAACAAACCCTTGAAACATGGGAAGTTAATCCAAAACATTGATGACCTGGTCACCTCGAATGGGATGACCATCTACTGGAAAAAGATCAAGGGTCATTCCAAAGTAGAGGGACCAGACAAAACTGGAAATGACTTAGCTGATCAGCTGGCCAAAACCGGGGCCATCCAAGGGGATCTAATAGAAATAGAGTCCCTGTTGGGGGAAATCCAGGTCACTGCTATCACTAGGTCCCAGACAAATGCTCACAATGATCTTTCAACTGCATAATGGAGTAAGGAGACCCCTGATGCTGATTTAATTACAGCTCAAAAGGGGGATCCAATAATTGGTAAGTTTTACCAACACATTGAGGACCCTGAGAACTTTCCCCTGACGGAAACCGATTACATTGGGAAAGAGGACCTTAGAGTGTTGATGAAATGTCCAAAGATGTTCCAAATCCAAGACGGTGTGTTGGTAAGGAAATCCCAAGCTGGCCATGATCAGTGAGTGGTCCCTACCTCATTCTGAAGCCTGATGTTAAGTCACGCCCATGATGCGGCCACCGCCGGTCATAGGAGCTTTCATACAACACATGAGATCTTAAGGGAGGTTGCTTACTGGCCACACATGGGGCAGGACCTCGACCAATACTTGAAGGGGTGTATTGTGTGTGCCCAATTTCAGCCATCAACCCTCACACACCGTGCGCCTCTCCAAAAGAGGGGGATGACACTGCCATGGTCAGATTTGCAAATCGACTTCGTAGGCCCTGTAATTCGCTCGTCTAGAGGAAACAAGTACATGTTGACCGTCACATGCTTGTTTACCAAGTGGGTGGAATGTCTTCGGCCCCAAACTGCAAAGCAGAAGCAGCAGCTGCCCTGATGATTAACCACATCTTTTCCCGTTTTGGTCCACCCCAAAGGATTGAGTCAGACAGAGGTAGCCATTTCACCAACGAGGTAATGACAAAGATGTGGGAGATACTGGGGGTCAAAAGGAAGTTACATATTGCTTACCCACCAGCTTCTTCTGGGGCAGTAGAACGCTACAACCGGACCATTGTGAGCATCTTAAAAAAGTTTGTGGCAGATTCTGGGCCAAGTTGGGTTATCCGATTACCTCTGGTCCTAATGGCCATCAGATCTACCCCGTCATCTGCAACTAAAATGTCACCATTTGAGCTGATGACTGGACGCAAGATGGTGCTTCCCCAGCATTTGCTCTACAGGACCCAAGAGCAGACGTTGATAAATGCCTCCACAACTCATGAATATGTGGAGAATTTAAGGAAACACCTCCAACATGCTTTTGCCTATGCTCAGCGGAATCTAGAAAGATCAGCTGATAGCATGAAGACCCACTGCGACCTGAAGACTACCAGGAAGGAATATAATGTGGGAGACTGGGTTTATCTATACAATTTCCAAAGAAACCAGGCCAAACAGCGAAAAATTTTGCCTACATGGAAGGGACCGTTTGAAATTATAGACTAGGTCTCCCCAGTAGCGTATAAGATCTGCATCCCCAAAGGTAGTCTGGCGGAAGAGGAAGACAAGTGGGTATATATAAATCAGCTAAAGTGTTGCCATCCCAGGCACACTCTGCAGCAACTGGAGGAGTCCTCTGCAATACCAGAGGGGACTGCTCCAGATTGATTCAGTTCCACCCTAAAATATTCCACATATAGCCTTTACAATTCTATGATTCTTGAACATGTTCTTGCCCCCTGATTTAAAAAAATGTATATGTTCATGTTTTTGACTATAAAATGTATATGCCACCCCACTATATCAATAGTGGGGGAGAAATGTCTACGAATAGGTATTGCCGCTTTTGCTTTATCATCCTAGGAGAGATGAAACCATGGAGACTGACCAAGGAGAATGACCCAGGGACCGGGAGCAAAGATCCGAGGGGCCCAGGGTACCGCCCAATATTCCCAACAGGACCGGCGAGGAGAACCGATCGATCCAACTGGAGGGAGGAAAAGATGCTGAACTGTGCCATCTATGGAATTGGAAGAAGATGATGCGGACATACCAGCGCGTGGATCAAAACATCCTTTGCACCCGACACCCCCTCGACTCGAAATCAAAGCGCAGTCGGGTGGGGGGGCTTGTCAAGGGTTTTGACCCATGTTGAATTATTAGGCGACAACAAAAAACTGAATCAATAGACTGGGTAGATGTGGGGATGAGCTGTCGCCGCCCATCATTCTATCCCAGAACAAAACTAAATCAATAGATTGGGTAGATGTGGGGATTGAGCTGTCGCCACCCATCATTCTCTCCCAGAACAAGGAGAACCGCGCATTTTTGCGCACACCAAAATGGTCGCCCTACCTGCCACCCACCATTGCACGCATGATGGACCGGAAGCGCCAGGAGTGAAAGGTGGTGCCAAAGAAAAAATAGCAGTGCCTGTTAGATCAAAAGCGCCTTGAAATCACTGCTGTTTCTCTGAAGTGCAAGCTCAAAATGCCCATTTCAATTTGTTCAAAATCCGTTTTTAATTGATGTCAAAAAGTTGCTAAAATCATGGGCACAAGACCACTCTAAAGATTCAACTTTGTTGTGGGGGGTTCCACATCACCACTCTACTGTAAGGATGCCTGTCATGATGCCTACCTCTAAGGAGCCAGGCCGGGCCCAGCAACCCCAGAGGCAGACATCATTTTCCCCAGGGAAGTCTCAGCGGGCCCAAGTCGGGGCCCTTTGGACTCAGACATGGCGCCTTAGGCGCCAGGCTCATAGCGGACCCCAGTCCTGGCGCCTTAGGCGCCAGGCTCATAGAAGAGGATATGTGTTTAAGTACTTGGGTGCACACTTACCTGATGCAGACCTTGCTGCTTCATCCAGGCCCTCTTGAGGCCTGAATGGGACTACTTAACCTGTAGGACTACTTCACCACCCGGGTGTGGTCGGGGAAGGATACATACCTGATTGGTGGAAGGATACATGCCAGGAACTTCTTCCAAGGCTATTTAAACCCCACCCGAACAGCCACACATGCTTCGCGTTGTTCTGCACCTAGCAGCTGGACGCTCACCGTGTCAGCTCCTGCATCCTGACTTCAGCCACGCCTGCCAGCACCCTGGAACACCTGCAAGGGGAGAAAGGAAGAGAATAGGAGAAGAAAAGCCCTTACCTGCTAAATCTGCATCCCGGAGTCATTTCTCCAACGGCCCTGAAAAGGAAGACATCATTTTAAAGGCATTTCGTTTCGATCGCTGCAGCGCTGCATTTTACTCACCTTTGCAAGGCGCTTCCATCTTCAGCAGCGATCTTCCGGATTCAGCTACGCCCCGGCGCCTAGAGGAAAAAAGACAAGAACAAAGGTGAGAGGGAGAAAAGGAATAAGGAAAGCTCAGTTTCCTTTTAAGTCTTACCTGTTGGATTATTCCCACTGCATTTCGGGTCCTGCCGCTTCCTGGCATCTCCGGACCCCGGCCCCTATGGGGAAAAAAGACAAAGACATTGAATGAGCGAATGCAAAGACATTACCTGAGCGCTCATCCAGAACTGTTTCACTTCGGGTCGGCGCCATATCTCCGGCACTCCGAACCCGGCCCCTAAGGGGAAAAAGACATAAGCATTAGCGCTTGCTGCAATTAGACAACGAACATTATTATTAAGCTTGAACTTTTGAACAGAACTTTTACAGCGCCTTACCTGAACAGTCAAGCTTACCTGAACTCCCATCAATCCTCAATCCAGTGAAGTAACTGGGTTTCAACGCGCCCCTGCATCAGAAGCAGGATGGAGAGCTCATCCTTCCAAACCCTAAGGAGGGTATCCAACGAGCCAGGGAAGCCAGAATAGAGGGGCCCTTCCTGTCCATCTTCAGAGTTCTGCGCCTTCGACGCCGCGCCTCCGTGGGAACCAGGTGAGCGTTACAGAACGCGAAGCCTTACCACAATTTCCCACCTGGGCGCTATGGAGACTTCCGAGACAGATCAGCTGGCCCATCTTTTAGGGGAATTACGGGCAGAAGTGCACTCAGCCCGCCAGGAGACTAATGCTCTCAGAAGGGAACTAATCCTATCCAAGGAAAGAACTGATGATCTGGCCAAAAGGTTATTGCAGGGCCAGGCAGAGCACACTCCTTTACCTGTTTCCGGAGATATTTCTACAACAATGGGTTAGAATAACCCGGTACAAATCAATCTACCTGGACACATGCCTTTGGCCCCGCCGGAACGTTTTGCGGGGGATCCCAAGAAATATGCCGTTTTTATGAACCAATGCCGTTTACACTTTTTATGCAGGCCCGGGGCCTTCCCCAACGACCAGACCAAAGTAGCCTTTGTACTATCTTACCTCAGTGGCTGTGCTGCCGATTGGTCTATTCCATTGGTAAATCAGGATGATCCCATTCTCCGGGATTTCCAGGGCTTCCAGGCCAGCATGGAAAGATTGTTCGCTCGACACTTGCAGGGACAGGCCCTTGACAACGAACTGCTATCCTTACGACAAGGTAATCAGGATCTTTTGTCCTATATCGCCACCTTTAATAGACTAGTTGTGGAAACCGGATGGCCTGAAAATAAAAGGATCACATTGTTTCATCGAGGCCTGCGCGGAGAGCTTAAGGATGTTCTAGCTCAGATAGTAGATCCACCCCAGGCCTGCGCAGACTACATAGACTTAGTGGTTCAACTTGATCACAGACTTCAAAATAGAAAAGCAGATCGGCTCAAGTATGAAACCAGAGTACCTATCAAGACCCACGTTAACTCCAAGAGTACTGACGTTTCCGAACCTATGCAAATTGGCAGTGTTAAAGGACCATTAACGCAGAAGGAACGAGAGAGAAGGCGACAAATGCAACTTTGTCTGTATTGCGGAACTTCCGGTCACTTTCTTCAAAGTTGTCCAGTTAAACCACCCAAGAAGGTGGTTGGAGCCACTGATAACGAGTTATTGACACCTGGTTCGGGAAACGACCTAGCCCGACAAGCGTAGGGGTCCGCTTGCCGAGCTTGAAAACAAACTCTTTGACCTCGCATTTTGTCATGCCAATGGTGCTTGTGAACCCAAAACAGCCTCAGCAGTTGCATGCTATAAAAGCATACATAGACAGAGGAGCTATTGGAAATTACATAGACCGTGAATTGGCTTCCAGGATTAAGCTTCCTCTCCGCCCGAAAGTAACCCAAGATGTAATTACTACAGTTGATGGAACCGAAATAGCCTCAGGGCCTGTAACGCATTCCACAGTTGAAATCACTCTGGTGGGTCAGGACGGACATGGGGAAGCAATCGTGTTTGATGTGATCAAGGCCCCACAATTTCAAGTACTTCTTGGAATCCCTTGGTTAGAAACACATAATCCGAGAATAGACTGGCGAGCAAAGAAGATAACTTTTCCTGATTGTGAACCAACCTGTTACCCAAGGAATCCAGCTATGGGTCTAGCCTCTGTAACTTCCACCCCTGTACAGCTACCATCTGAATACCAAGAATTCCAAGACGTTTTTCAGAAAGAGCAGGCTAACACCTTACCTCCCCATCGATCTTACGATTGCCAAATCGACTTGGTACCCAATGCACAACTACCTTGTAGTAGGATTTATGCTCTTACTGAACCTGAGAACCTGCATTTGCGCCAGTATTTGAATCAATACCTGGCCAATGGTTTCATTCGCCCATCAAAGTCACCAGTCTCTTCCGCTTTGTTCTTCGTACCTAAAAAGGAAGGAGACCTTAGGGCCTGTATTGACTACCGTGCCCTAAATCAGATAACGATTAAGAATCGTTACCCTTTGCCCCTGATACCTGAGCTTATCGACCAAGTAAAAGATGCTCGTGTGTACACCAAGCTAGATCTCCGAGGAGCTTACTACCTGGTACGTATAAAAGAGGGCGACGAGTGGAAGACTGCATTCCGCACCAAATTTGGGCTCTTCGAATATCAAGTAATGCCCTTCGGTTTGTGCAACGCACCTGCCGCCTTTCAGTACTTCATGAATGATGTTCTTCGGGAACTTATCGATGTTTGTGTCATCGTTTATATTGACGACATCCTGGTGTATTCCTCCTCAGAATCTGATCACAGAAACCATGTTAGGGCAGTTCTTGAGAAATTGCGCCAGCACAAATTATTTGCCAATCTTGAAAAATGCGTTTTTCATACCACAGAAGTGGAGTTTCTCGGATTCATCCTGACACCTCAAGGAATCCGAATGGACTCGCGGAAAGTGGACGCCATTCTCAAATGGCCATCTCCTAGCTCTGTGAAGGGAGTGCAAAGCATGCTTGGCTTTGCCAATTTCTATCGAAGGTTCATCCCGGAATTTTCTCGAACTGTTCAACCCATCACAGCTCTCCTAAAGAAAAACAAACGCTTTGAATGGACTCTTGAGGCTGAACAAGCCTTTCAGGACCTGAAAACCAAATTCACCTCTGCACCTGTATTGAAGCACCCGCGCCCAGATCTCCCTTACATCGTGGAAACCGATGCATCCAGTTCGGCCATGGGAGCTGTCCTGTCGCAAAGAGACCCATAAACTAACCAACTACACCCTGTAGCCTTTTGGTCCAGAAAATTCTCTCCACCTGAACTCAATTACGCAATTACCGACAAAGAACTACTGGCTATTAAATCAGCTTTCAAGGCTTGGTGTCACTATCTTCTCGGTGCAAGACACACCATCACCGTAATTACGGACCACAGAAATTTGCAGTATTTAAAGACGGCCAAAGCTCAATCTTCGCGACAACTCCGATGGGCTTTATTCTTTGCGGAATTTGGTTTTGTAATTACCTATCGCCCTGGCTGCAAGAATGGTAAGGCAGATGCCTTATCCCGGATAGGCATGGAAGAACCCAATTCGAGTTTAGAACCTGTGCCAATCATACCGGAACAAAGAATTCTGGGCTTGACTTCATTGCAAACCATTGAGGACATCCAAGCTCAAGTAAAACAGCTTTTTGACTCTTCTGCCTTACTGGAATGGAGTCAAAAGGGTCCTCACTACACCGTTAAGGATGATTTACCCTACTTCCAAGAGCGGTTATTTCTGCCAAGTAAAGAATTGCAGGAACTTGTCATTACGCGTCATCATGAATCATTAATGGAAGGACACCCCGGTATCGCGAAAACAGAAGAAAAGATCAAACGCCACTTCTGGTGGCCTTCTTGGAGAAAAGACATAAAGTCATTTGTGTTGTCTTGCGGAATCTGTGCCCAAAATAAGAGTCAAAAGAAAAGGCCAGCCGGCCTACTTCAACCTTTGGACATTCCACCAGCACCTTGGCACACCTTGTCAATGGACTTTATAACTGACCTGCCTCCTTGTGGTGGTTACAACACGATTCTCGTAATAGTGGATCTATTCTCGAAAATGGCCCATTTTATCCCTTTAAAAGGATTGCCGTCAGCTTCCACCTTGGCCAAGGAATTTATGGAAAATATAGTGCGGTTACATGGTTTCCCTTCCATATTAGTCTCAGACCGTGGAAGTCAATTTATCTCCCACTTTTGGAAGAAATGTTGCCAACTAGCACAAATAGACGTGCGGTTATCCACCAGCCACCACCCCCAGACCGACGGACAAACCGAGAGAACCAATCAGACTCTCGAGCAATATCTGCGGTGCATGTTACACCAATCCGAGTTGAATTGGAAGGACATCCTTTGGATTGCAGAATATGCATACAACAATTCAGTGCATTCTGGAACCGGACAGACTCCTTTTTATACCCTGTATGGTCACCATCCTCAGACCTCTGACCTAGATCCACCTCTGACCCTGGAGATGCCTGCAGTAAATCACCTACATTCCACAATAACCCAAGCCTTCAAAGAAGCTACAACCCACTTACAGCAAGCCAAGAAAAAGTATAAAGAAAACGCTGATTTGCACCGAAGTAAAACTCCTCCTTACCAAGTAGGAGATCAGGTATGGCTAGCAACTAAACATCTACCCCTCAAGGGTCAGCGAACTTTTAATCCCAGATTCATTGGGCCTTACCCCATCAAAGCTATTATCAACCCAGTGGCCTTTAAACTCGATTTACCATCCAACATGCGGATTCATCCCGTTTTTCACGCATCTCTTCTAAAACCAGTACAACCTGGAACCAGACTGTCTGAGCCCCCAGGCCCTGTCCAAATTGATGGAGAATTAGAATTCGAAGTGAAAGACATTTTAGATTCCAAGATAGTTAAGTCGAAACTCTTCTATCTTGTTGATTGGAAAGGATATGGACCTCAGGAAAGATCTTGGGAACCCAGTAACTATGTTCACGCACCACGATTAATTCAAAGATTCCATCGAAGATTCCCGCACAAACCAAAACCCCCGGAGGAAAAGACCTTGGGAGGGGCCTTGAGGGGGGGTACTGTCATGATGCCTACCTCTAAGGAGCCAGGCCGGGCCCAGCAACCCCAGAGGCAGACATCATTTTCCCCAGGGAAGTCTCAGCGGGCCCAAGTCGGGGCCCTTTGGACTCAGACATGGCGCCTTAGGCGCCAGGCTCATAGCGGACCCCAGTCCTGGCACCTTAGGCGCCAGGCTCATAGAAGAGGATATGTGTTTAAGTACTTGGGTGCACACTTACCTGATGCAGACCTTGCTGCTTCATCCAGGCCCTCTTGAGGCGTGAATGGGTCTACTTAACCTGTAGGACTACTTCACCACCCGGGTGTGGTCGGGGAAGGATACATACCTGATTGGTGGAAGGATACATACCAGGAACTTCTTCCAAGGCTATTTAAACCCCACCTGAACAGCCACACATGCTTCGCGTTGTTCTGCACCTAGCAGCTGGACGCTCACCGTGTCAGCTCCTGCATCCTGACTTCAGCCACGCCTGCCAGCACCCTGGAACACCTGCAAGGGGAGAAAGGAAGAGAATAGGAGAAGAAAAGCCCTTACCTGCTAAATCTGCATCCCGGAGTCATTTCTCCAACGGCCCTGAAAAGGAAGACATCATTTTAAAGGCATTTCGTTTCGATCGCTGCAGCGCTGCATTTTACTCACCTTTGCAAGGCGCTTCCATCTTCAGCAGCGATCTTCCGGATTCAGCTACGCCCCGGCGCCTAGAGGAAAAAAGACAAGAACAAAGGTGAGAGGGAGAAAAGGAATAAGGAAAGCTCAGTTTCCTTTTAAGTCTTACCTGTTGGATTATTCCCACTGCATTTCAGGTCCTGCCGCTTCCTGGCATCTCCGGACCCCGGCCCCTATGGGGAAAAAAGACAAAGGGCCTCATTAGGACCCAGGCGGTAAGGGGTTTACGACGGTGTAAACAGCGCCGACCCTTACCGCCTGATTCCGAGGTCCCTTAGCGCCATGGAGGTTTTAACACCTGCTTTTAGCAGGTGTTAAAATCCATGGCGCTAAGGGACCTTGTTGTTAATTACGCCACCGTAATTTACGGTGGCGTAATTAACGCCTTCCCCACTCCCATTATGCCCTATGGGGCAAAAATGGGAATGGGGAAGGGTAAATGGGGATTGGGGACTTACCGCCCCGCCGACTTCGGAATGGGGCGGTAAGTCCGCCTACCACCATGGCGGAATTGCAACCTTAGCGGCATGGACCATGGTGCTAATAGCACCATGGTCCTCCGCCAAGGTTGTAATGAGGGCCAAAGACATTGAATGAGCGAATGCAAAGACATTACCTGAGCGCTCATCCAGAACTGTTTCACTTCGGGTCGGCGCCATATCTCCGGCACTCCGAACCCCGGCCCCTAAGGGGAAAAAGACATAAGCATTAGCGCTTGCTGCAATTAGACAACGAACATTATTATTAAGCTTGAACTTTTGAACAGAACTTTTACAGTGCCTTACCTGAACAGTCAAGCTTACCTGAACTCCCATCAATCCTCAATCCAGTGAAGTAACTGGGTTTCAACGCGCCCCTGCATCAGAAGCAGGATGGAGAGCTCATCCTTCCAAACCCTAAGGAGGGTATCCAACGAGCCAGGGAAGCCAGAATAGAGGGGCCCTTCCTGTCCATCTTCAGAGTTCTGCGCCTTCGACGCCGCGCCTCCGTGGGAACCAGGTGAGCGTTACAATGCCCATCAAAACAATGGCAGCAAGGATTAGAGCTGTCAAGCAAAATCCTCCTGTCAAATTCAAGACAACTCCTAAAAAAATGGGTGCAGTACCAGCTTTGGACACAAGCCGGCGCTAGCGGTCTAAACTCTGACAGTAGAACTGTACTTCAGGAGTTGCCAGCCTCCTGAGACAGCTGGAAACTTCAAAGCCTTTTTGGTTAATTAAAAATGTAAACACCTGCTGTTCCCTGAAGACAGGCTGATTCAATTAACATTGCAAGAGGCTGGGAAACCTTCTCACCTCAGAACTACACACAAGAAGCCAGGAGATCACATGGACATGCTAACCAAATGCAGAGTGGCACCCTGGCCTGCTGACCTCAGCCGACACAATAGACTCTTGCAATTGAATGGGGTATGTTAATTTGGGTGTGGACTGTAAACAGAGCTCTGCCTGGCAGAAGAGACATGTGATCCCTGACTCCCAAGTTTCTGGGGGCGGACCCAAACACTGAAGAGAATTGAATTGAAGACAAATATATGTTTTATAAAAACACTGATAACTAATTGTAACCAGATGACAGGAATGTACAATTTGGAGATCCTTAAAATGGAATTGTACCTACAATTTGAGTCTAAACTCAATTCCGTACGATGTTCTGAGGCAAAACCCCATGAATTATGGAGATTGCAGACACGGGGTTCACGCTAGAAAAATGAAAATTTACTGGAATATGGGTAGAAAGGCGGTGTACAGGTGTGCCATTTTTGGTAAACGTCCGATATTGGTAAATCAACTAAAAACAAAAATAAGTTGTCATTTTTGAATGCAAGCTCTTAGGAAGATCAGAGTTGAACAAGCATGGACCATAAGTAATCTGTAATATGTACTTGTAATGTCAAACAACTGTGTATCTGGGAAATATGTGTAGTTATGAAAAATGATTTCTAAGGTAAAAACAAAGGGGTGTTTCTTCAATAGATATTAAATGGATGACATCACTCTGACACACTATCCTTTTTCTCAAATCAGGGACCAAAGAATCCTTTGACCTATCAAATCTTGAAAGGGTTGGGCATGCAGAATTAGCCGACCCACCCATTTTCAAAACACATAAAAAGAGCCACTGGAAGCCAGCTAGGGACTTTTCAATTTCCATTTCCTTGCGGAGCACGCTGACAGACGACTTCACATCCAGAGACTCCAGACTTCAAATCCATCAATCTCCAAAGACAAGAACTTTTGCCAGAACCGGTAGCAGACACAGAAGGCAGAATTATCCAGAGAGATCAGAGATCGCTGTGAGCAGAACCAGGCCGAGACGTCCGTGGCGAGGAAACCGCAGTCCAAACCTGACCAGATCCATGACGGAGGCCCATTCCTTTCAAAATTATAGTGAGTACTCAGCCAGGACTATGCAAAACCCAATCTCTTAGTTTAAAATAATCTAATTCAAACTATTTTAACCTATTGAGAACTGCATCATAGAAATCGTCTCCCTTCTTTTGATTCGAAGCTGCAAAACTGTCATTTGTCATTCTGAACTTTAAAATTTCATTTCGAGAATCTACCTTCACAAAATCGTCCGTATCTCCGGAACTGTTTGTCCTAGGAACGAGTTTTAACTCCTTATAGTTTTTCCGTAATCGAACTCGACGCACTCGGATAAATTGCCGCGATTTGCGATTTGGCTCAATTTCTTCACTTGTCAAAATAGCAGTGTCTTGCTTTCCTTTGCTGAAATTCGTTTGCAACGTGATAATCATTCATAGAGCATTGCTAAAGTGATCCTGAACCAATACAAAGTAGCTGCCACCCACCCCGAACCTCTAGAGGGAATTAAAATCATTTTAGCATATTTTTCACTTCATTGCATACCACATTTAAAGGATTTTGCCTGTGTTTAAAATCATACCTGTTTTCCTCTAAGCTCGCTGGGGGGAACTGGAACTTTGTATTGCATTTGTGTGTATTCCTGAGAATTGTGTTTGTTACTTCCATCTCATTACATTGCATAGGGGGGGAGTGAATTGTCAAAGAAAAAGTGATCACATTATCTTTTGCTGAAATCATATCTACTTTATTTCTGTACTGCCTGTTATTCATCTTTGCATCTCTTTGAAACCATAAAACATTCTCTGATACCTTATTCCCCTGTTCCTAGTCATAAGTCACCAGAACTGTGCCATTGTAGGATTACCTATTGCTGATTACTGCTCATATTCACAAGTGTGATATCAATTATTAATTTATTATAAAAGTGCAATATATATATATATATATATTGTTTAATTCTCAAATAAACCTTTTAAATTTGCAAAACAAACTTACTTCTTGGCTCAGTGGGGTCAGGGGGATTCTAAGAGAGGGGTGTTATATAAGGGTTGTCATCCAGAGTACACGAACTGGACATAAAAATATATAAATAAGGGCTTCCCTTGAGCAATCCCAGACAAGGCACTGACTTAGTGGGACTGCTTGATTGGAGTCTTTAACAAGAGTCATCATGCACAGAACGTGAAGAATAATCTCCCTTTCTGGCAATTCTTACGCTTGAAAAAGAACAGCAGTACTAATGAATCATAAGAGAATGGAGCCAACAATCTGATCACGAAATTGGTAAATCGGAGTTACTCGACTCCTTTGGTGAAAAAAGCAGCCATAAGAGCATTCAACAATAATCGGGAATCTCTCCTTGATCAACAAATTCTGAAAGAAAAAAGCACTAGAGACACTCCTCTAGTATTTGTAAACACGTTTAGTAATTTGTCGTACAAGATCAAGGGCATCATTATGAGAAATTGGAATAAGATCATGACTAAGGAGGTAGGAAAGCCCATTGTGGCCTTTAAGAAAAGCACTACTGTTCGCAAATTGGTGATGAGATATGACGTAAGTGTTAAAAAGAAGTCCTCTCAACAAACTACCTTATGGGGTTTATCCCCTGTGGTGGGCCATTATCCTTGTGGTACTTGCACAATGTGTGCCCAAACTAAGAAAACATTGACTGTAGATTTGGGTACCAAAAAAATGTGGAGTATTAATGAACACACAAATTGCAACACAAGTAATGTTATTTATCTGATTAAATGTCAGTGTGAACACAGGTACATTGGCAAAATGAACAGGAAATGCAGAACTAGGATGATTGAACATAGAAGCTGTATTAGAAATGAGGTCAAACAAGCTCCTATGGTCAAACATTTTATGGAAATGAAGCACACATGTAACGAGTTTGAGTGGTGTATTTTAAAACAAATTAGAGGTCAATCGCAAATTGTGATTAACAGTAAACGACTGCACCTTGAACAAAAATTGATTTTGTTGTGTCAAAGAGTCACATTAGCGGCCTTAATGAAGGAGTGGAATGGCATAATGCCTAATTATAACACTGGGTTATACCTTCCAGACTCAGGTGAAACTAAGCAATATGTTTTTTTCTTGATACAATCACAAAATGAGTAATTGAGTTGCGTTATACCTGTTTATGTGATGCTAGTTTTTGATTTCTGCAATACTGGCGTTCTGCAACACTTGTAAATGTAAGAAATAAGAGTATGTATTTACATGAACAACTATTAAATTAAGAGTCAAGCTAAGGGTGCCCCGATGTAATTACTTGACACTTATATAAGCAAATGTACATGTCATGTGAGCCATTATATTGTGCTGCATTATAGAAGCCTAAGTTTTTTGCTCTGTGAGCCATTGTTTGTGTTTTTGTACTTAACTATGATGTCATACATGGTGTAACTTTGTCATTTCGAGATTGGGAATACGTTAGATCCCCATACTGCTGTTCTACATGTATTATAGAACCCATATGAGAGTTAGTGGGGCCGCGTATTGCGAGGTTTTGGTTTCACTATGTGTAGTGGCCTCTTAAAATACTCGTGTTGCATTTGAGGCAACTACAAGTCCCATAACACGAAGCGTTGTGGTTGCGTCAATGTTCGCACACTTCTGTGCGGCGCGATGACGTCACCGTGCACGTTTTTGGCATTGGGTGGTGACATCACTGCGTCTCATGGGGTGTAGATGCACCCGCGATTGTAACTCGGAAGTGCAGACTCATACGAACGAGGACTCAGGTTTAGAGAAGAGGTGGAGGATTCTTTTACACAACCGGAGTAAGTGCAACTTTTGAGTAGCATCAAGGCTGTTTGAGATACCTTATATGAGAGTGGGGACTCATTGAGGATGTGGCTATTTGTAACTCCACAGATTTGGGTCCACCTAAAGCAGCAAAGATGGTTTTCTTTGCTTCTTCCAGAGAAATCCCACGGGGAGGAGGCAACTTCTAGCTTCATTACGAATTACAAATGAGTGTTGCACTCCTTATTGATATACTGACCTATTACATACTTTTGTCAGTCTTAAATAGAATTTTTTAACAGAGCATTTTTTACTCTGTTCCATAGGATGGCTACTTACATCTGAGGTCAATTTCTGAGAGAACCCTGAAAAAAAAATCTATTGTTTGGAAACTTCCAGACTTGTAAGCAGGATTATTCTATGCTTTCTAGTCATTTATGGGACGTTAGCGATGGCCTAGGGTATTAATATGTCATAATTGTGCATGTGTTTAGAGAGGAGAAGAGGACACGCATGAATTCCCTGAAGAAATTGGGAATCTGCATAAGGAACCAGAAAAGGTCCAAGAGCTGCTACTAGGAAAGAGAGGTATGTAATAAGCAATGGTTATAGGTCAAAGGATTGAAAACAAAGGATTGAAACACAAAATGGTCGAAACCAAAGGATCGAAAGTCAAAGGATCGACAACCCATACATATAATGTAAACAGGTCATTCAATCGAAACAAAAGGATCGAAAGTCAAAGGGTCGACAAACCACACACATAATATACAAGAGTCATTTGATCAAAACAAAGGGCTAGCCTATTAAAATAGCAATAAACATAACAAAGGGTTAAAGGACATGATAGTGAATGAAGAGTAAAGCACCTTGTATTAGAACAATAAGCACAGCTGACGGTTGAAAACACACTGTCAGTGCGTCAGGAAAGTGACAGAGAGAGCAGCTGACCAAAACAACCGAGTGAATAGCGTATACGTGACAGGAAAAACGGTAAGTTACACACACTAAATAAGCAAATTATAAAGTCGTTCACACAGCTTTGTATTTGAAATGGGGGCTTCCCCCCACTTTTTAAAAAAAAATCTTTTTTAAAAATGCGAAACCCCTCACAAAAAATATATAAATAAAAAATAAGAAATTTGATTATTTTTTCGACATTAAAGTATTCCATATGATACCTTTCCACATTAAGCAAAAGATACTTTGACTGCACATTCGTTTCCCAAAGATTATAGCAGAGTGGGTGAATTAATTTATACAATTTAATATTTCAGATACAATTCGATAAAGAAATGGCATTCATAAAATCGCAAATGGGCGCTTCACAATTGGCATATGAAGGATATGTGTACAACAAGGAATGCACACAAAACGAAAAAAGCTATTGGAAATGTAAGGAATACAAAAAATTAAACTGCAACGGCAGAGCTATAACTGAAAGAGAAAACATACGTTTAACGGGTGAGCATAACCATATGCCGGAACAATACCACAGTTTTAATAAAGAAAACGCCAAATGAATTGAAACAAAATGTAGAAATGAATAAAAATGAAGCAACAAGTTCACTCGTAAGCAAAGCTTATGAGAAGTTACCACTGCATGTAACAGCCCAAATGCCAAATACGAAGTTAGTGAAACAGAATGTAAACAGGCAGAAACAACGCAAAGAAAACTTACCAATAGCACAACAAAGTTATGTAAGCATGATTGTACCAGACGTTTTACAAAAAACAGAAAAGGGAGAGCAATTTCTGTGGAAATCGTTAGACATAAACAGTGAAAAAATGTTAATTTTTACTACTTTTCAAAATATAACACACTTGGGGGATTCAACTACTTGGCATGGAGACGCTACTATTAAAACATGTCCAGCACCATTTCTTCGGTTTTACTGCATTCATGGCACAATAAATGGGACAGTGATACCATTGAACTAAACAGCTGTATATATAAATTAATTAAAGAATCAATGCCGGAAAAAAAAAAAAAAACAATAATCATGGACTTTGAACAAGGACAAATAAAAGCCTTTTCAAAAATATATCCAGAGACACATATTCAAGGGTGTTTTTTTCATTTCGGACAATCATTATGGAAAAAAATTCAGAAATTAGGATACCGGACACTGTACATAGAGGACACAGAATTCCAGCACCAGATCAAGAAATTATATGCATTAGCTTTTGTAAAGGAGGACATGGTTGTGAAATATTATGACACTTTGATTTCATCTGAATACTACACCAATCATGAGGAACAATTAAGTAATTTAATGGACTATATGGAGTGCACATGGATTGGACAACTAACAAGACAGACAGATAGGGAAATGAAATACACATATGGAATTGCTATACATCGGTGAAACAAAACTGGCCTAGAACAAACAATGTACAAGAGGGGTGGCACAGAAAAATAAATAAGGAATTCAACACAAACAACCCAACCTTGTGGCACTTCATCAACAATCTAAATTCTGAACAAAATAGACAAGAAATAAAACTATCACAAACAATATCGCTGGAAAACCAACCAACCACCAAAAAAAATACAGAGACTATGAAGAAAGAATCACAAGCATTGTAAACAATTTTGAAAGTACAGAACCTATGCAATTCCTAGAAGCAGTAGCATACAATTTAAAATGTTAATAATAAATAAAAGCAAACTCACCCAAAAAAACGCCAGCTCCGGACACCGAAAACACACACCAAATGCTGGAAACCATATGCAAATAGCTTCTCCATGCTGAATCCGTCCGTTGAAAAAAAAAAAAGAAATCCAAAAAACGCGTACTCCATGCCAACAAATCCATAAAAGTTATATCCATCCATGCAGGAAAAAACCAGGAAAACAAAAATCCTCGCCAAGTGAATCCGTCATGCGTTGAAGTCAAAAACCAAAATCCATTAACAGGTTATCCAAGCCAAAAAATCCAAGACACGATCCAGTAAGAAAAGCATCCAAGCAGAAGAAAAAATCCACAAAAAGAAAAAATCCATCCGAAAATCCTTTGAAAGTGGGAGCGCGAGGAACAGGCATCCGAAACGCGAGCAAAAGATTTCAAAAATGGCGTCTACGTCGATGCACAAATCTTAATACGTCATACGTTACAAACAGAAAACAATTATAAATGACTAAGCATGTTAAACGTAATACAACAGCACCATCTAATGTTCAAAAAGTAATACATACAAAATACATTTTTTTCTATGTTACAAAGCAATTCATATATTTAATTATTTAAGAAATAAAAGCACATTTATATATTTTTTTTATTAATGTTACCTGCTTACAATGTTGAAAATATTACAAATATTACAACAAATAAATATAAATATTTATTGAACGGCAATAACAAAAAAAGATCAAATAAAAACCATTATAAAGTTTATTTATTTTTAAATGCATTTTGACCAATTTCGATCCTTTGACCATTCGACCCTATTACAATTCGACCAAATTGAGTCGACCCTTTAACTGTCGATCCTTTAACTGTCGACCCTTTGACTGGACACCATAAGCAACATACTTCAACACCCTTTTTTGGGATACTGGTGGGTTTAGATGTAATTAGAGATTTACACTTTATAATGAAATTACTAATAGGGTGTCTGTTTTGATTAACAGGGTACTCCCTCCAACCTAAGAAGATTTTTAATATATGCACAAGACACATTCCCCTGAAGAATGTCCTACATGGTTGTATGTTAAGGACAGAAACTTGTGCAAGTCAGGTTTTTTTGAAATATACCAACATACAATAGGCTGAAAATAGTGAGGCATGGGAATCAAAGTGTTATTCGTTATACACATTTGAGATCCTTGAAAAGTCACTGTAATGTACTCACGCATGGTGCTTCCACTGGTGTTGTTTTTAACATGATGTATGTGTTTTATGTATGATGATCATTTTTATGATTGTTTTATGAACTTGATGACTAGTGTTTAATAAAATGTTGTGATAATGAATTCCATTTTCATGGGAAGAATCGAAAATGACACTGTATAAAACATAGGACTGTCTTTTTGTATATAGGAATTATAGATTCACAGATCAAGAAATCTTTTTGATCCCTACCTGTGATACATAACCGTTTGATAATATAATAAGCATTAAAACATTGCATTGAAGAATGGTCCTGCGTTTGCTTTGCTTTCATCTGAAGCACAAAGTTATGTGCTTCATTGAAAAAAATTACTCTACCTTTACTGTTCTGTCATCTGAATACCAAAGTTAAACACTGCATTCAAGATGGCCCTGCGTTTGTTTTTTTTTCTCTTATCTGAACTACCACAAAGTCATGTGCTGCATTGGAAAAACAGCCCTGCATGCTTTATTCCCCCTGAATGCCAAAAAGTTTGCAATACATCAGAAAGCAGCATTGTCTGACGGTTCATTCACATGAGGGGCAAGGATTTCACATAGCAACCTAAATGGCCTTTGTTTGCCCTTTCATGTGAACGGCAGCATTCAGAAACACTGTAAATCAAAGAAAACAGCTTAGTTTGTTCTTTTGTCCCATGTCAAATTAAAGAACCCTGTGCAGAGGGTCTCCCCTCCGTGTCTATGGATCAATTACAAATGCAAACTTATTTAAGAAGGACAAATTAAAAGTATCCCATGACTCACAGAACCGCATCTGAAACATTAGATAAAATACGCTTGCACACGTGTGAAAGAGGAAAAAGGGTAGCTTTGATTGCACAGAATTGTCAGTGAATGTGCAGTGGGTGGGGGTCTGACAAAGCCATGTATATTGTGTTTGCCCCCACAAGACTTCAATCAATTTGGCAGAGGCTCGGGAATACCAGTCAAACCAGTTTGGCTCGGGCAGGAACAACTCCATTGAAAGCCTGGTATCCCATGGGAAATTACACCAAGAAGTGAACTATTCCACAATGACCTATGAGGTGGCTGAGAGTGTGATAATTACCTGGTCTGCTAGACTGGAAGGCAGTCCTAACAGGGGTGACAAAGAAAGCCAGTGGGGCTAGTGTTATGGCCGAGAAGTGCAAGTTCCTCCAGCACCCACTGTGAAGGGCAAACTGACAAACTTCAAAGAGTGCCATAAAAGTCTTTTGTTGCAAGCTGAGCCAGGGAGAGACAGTTTGCTGTGGGGGATGAGGCACCACCCTCCCATATGTGACAGATCATCCGAATTGACATTAAAAGACTGATTCTTTTTATGCATTTTCCTAGTACTCAGAATAAAAAAAGAATGTCGTTGTATGCTATTTTTCCATGCAATTTTCTGGCGGATGGTAAGATACTAAGTACATGTTTCTAGCACTTTGTAGACTGAAATGGCCAGTAAAAACTGGGTGGACCGATGGGAAATGAGGTTATGAACATGTCTAATTAATTGCAGAATTTTAACAGTTATGCCCTTCATGAAAAGGGCATAAATGTGACAAAGAGCTATGCTTTCTCGTGCAGAGTTGGTGATCACACTGTCTAATTGCTTGTGGCCCACTGAAACCACCTATCTACTTCTTATGCTGGTGGCTTGTATAAGTTTGTGGTTATGATGCATAAATCAGTTTTGCTAAAAAGTGGACCTGAGAAACAAAGAACTTTCATAAATGACCAAACAGTCAAAAGATGCTCTCTCCCCTGAACCAATAAAGACAGCGGCGGAGACAGGAATGATAGACTGCCAATACTGGGGCTAAGGATCATTTTAGAGTACTCCCCTAGATTGTAAAATGAGTGATGTTATTTGGGCCATATAAGAGGGGACTGTACTAGACACATGATCAGACACACCCGCAAGAATCCAGGGAGACAGGAGAAAGAGGACGGCGGTGGCTGATCCCATCCAAGAGAGTGCAGAGACCAGACCCTATCCTAGCTGATCCCATCCAGGCAAACAACCACAGTCCCAAATTGCATACCCATTTTTTTTTTGCAACAAAACCCCATTGAAAATCCCATAGAAAATCCCATTAAAAGTCCCCAAATTGCCAGTATAATTCATTCACCTTTCCATGAAAGAATTTGTTTAGCTTGAGTATAATAGCATATTCCCTGTGATAAATCTCTCAGTTGTCGGTGTAAATCCTTAGCGTATTTTGAAGTAAACCAATGAATTCCCCTATAAGGAAATTCATGGTGTAAGTTGGTTAAAATTCGAAATTAACCCCCTTGTCTTGTGCCAAGTGTCTTTCTTTAATAACTATATTCTTTAAAATATAGTCAACAGAATGGGTCCTTGTCACTGAAAACGAAATGTGTCCGTGTCTTGTGTGCGTTACCCCATGAACTCTTAACTTGCATCTGCATCTGTCCATTGCAAACCCGAACCGTAGTCCCATTAAGAGCAATCCCTTTTGTCTAGAATCTTACTTGTTGTGCGCCTTTGTCATTGTCCTTAAAAAACGATTTCTGATTTTGAAAGTAAAGCCCTTTTCTTAGCTTCCTGTCATCACAAATCCTGTGTAAAAACGAAATTCCATTGCCGTGTGTATTTTTCTTTTGCATTTGCTGTCTGCCCAAAAATGATCTTCCTACCTTGTTTCCACATTGTTCTGTGTGCGGAATAGTAGTCTATAAGCTTCTCTATCTCCTCAAGTGTAGCAACATGAATTTCCTTGCATTCTGTCCTGTAACCATGTGCATAATAAGCACAATCTGATTCTGCCATTTTACTCCTAAATCATGTTTTCACTTTCTTTTCTGACCTCCCATTTTGGGGTGGTGGGCTGTATTCCAAATCCAATTTTTCTCTCTTTATCCTTGCTCCTTGCCACTGCCTTCCATCGAAAGGGAATTAAGTAAGCTGTTGTTTGGCGGTGAGTGTTGCAGGGGGGGTGCTTAACTTTAGTGCTATCACATGCTTTAAAATTATTTGTCCTGTTTGCCATTAAAGATTCACGCAAACTGTGCAGGATTTCTGAACTAATTGTTCTGTAGGAAACATTGCATTGTGTGCCACAACATTGGTGGCTGTTGTCATATTGTTTGATTTTGCTATTTCATTAAACAATACAATAATAAATATCTGATTTATACACACTGGTCTGGTTCCTGGTCCATCGTGACACAGGGTGTTTGTAAAAGGGTGCGAGACAGGTTGGGGGCCTACTCAAATAAAGAACCCATGGTTTATTAAAGATAAAAAGCTTTTTATTGTGCACCACATTCATTGTCAGCGGGAGTGTGCTGTGTTATAAAACCGTGACAATCCTGATGCCCTTAAGTTTGTTTTGCATGGCGTTCTGAATGTGCTAGCACCCTCCTACATCCTTTATTAGAGGACAAACTCTAGACTGTTTAGTGGTTTGTTGTTCTTTCAAAACATTTTAAAGTCCTTTGACATCTGATTTAGCATTCAGGATTTTAGAATTATGGACTTTCTTTTCGCCGCTACAATCACCAATTTATAAGATTTAGCAGCTAATTTATATGCTGGCAGTGCCCCAGGTAAGGGATTTATCTTCCACTGATAAAACAACTTGAGAGTTGAGGATTTAGCTTTTTGTAATGCTGGTGAAAACCAGGGTTTGGTTTTCTTTCCTTCCACAGATTTTCTCTGTTTGAGTGAGGCAAGCGTGTTGGAAATAAAGTCAAAGTTGGCAAAAAGATAATGGGACATTGATTCCATCGACTCAGTGGGAGAAAAATGGATAGAAGGTTCTAGCAAAGGTTCTATTCTCTCCCGTTTAAGTAGCTTTGTGTTTATTGCCACGATACCCTGAAAGCTCCTGTCCTTCGTATTCGTGGGAAAATCTGCTTGAATGGTAACATGCACAAAGGTGTAATCAGACCAGGGACAAGGAGAAACCTGGAAGTCTTTGCTTGTAACATTGGAGGTAGAAATTCAATCAAGAGTGTGACCAAGATGGTGAGTAGGTAAACACACGTTTTGTTCAAATACCAGATCTGTAAGCACCTGCTCCAGATCTGCAGCCAGGGTGTACTCAATATGGCCCAACCAGTAGTTAAAATCACCTTATAAAAACAAATCTGTATCTAGGCTTAAGAGTGGTTATCAGATAATTAGATAAGGCTAAAATAAAGTCCTCAGTAAGAGAAGGAGGTCTATAAATTAGGAGAAAGTTAAGAGTTGATTCAGCGTTAAGACCCAATTTAATATGCAAAGACTCAATGCCTCCCATAATTTGAATGCAAATTTCCCAAATACTCAAACAGCTTTGAAGATCAAGGCAACCCCTCTTCCCCCTGTCTTCAACTCTATCCTGCTGTAGAATTGCATATCCATCAGGAATAGCAAGATTAAGAGATGGGCCTGCTGCACAATACCATTGTGCCCCTAAAACCAGCACAGTTTTCCTGGTATTTACTTTGACAGAATTACCTTTGATTCCGGGTGAGGTGCTATGAGCGCCGGTAAGTCCGGCAAATATGTTCTGGCAAAGTTACACTTTGCTGGACCGGTAAAAGTGCTGGTAAATGATTTTACCAGCACTTTTAGCATGTTTTGGCAAACTTGTAATGAGGACCAGTGGCATGTATCTCATAGATGTATTGTACTTCTCCTAATGTGTCAAGTGAAACTCTCGCATCAGGACCTGCATGCTACACACTCAGATGTTTGTGAATGAGACAAGGAAGAGGGCAGAGTGGGTAAAGTGCCAATAACTGACAGGGAAATCAGATTTCAAAGAGCAGTGACAGCATGCTGTCCAGTGCAGGTTCCCAGCCAGACCTCCCATCTGATGTGTGCTACAACCCAATGTAATTGCTTCTGTCTAACAACATCCAACCCCTGAGATGTGTCCTGCATGCAGTTGCTCCAACCATAAATGTACTCTGCAAATGAGGCCACATGAATTGTACAACCATAAACCTGCACAGTCACCCATTGCAAGTTTTCCACAACTTTAATTCCTGCAACATCTTCTACAAGGCTGTCAGCCTGCAGTCAGTAAGATTTCTCAACCACAAAGTCTGCATCTCTGTAGGCCCATCACACACCCGAAGTAAGGACAAGTGTAGACTACTTCTCTGCTGGTACATTAAAGTGAGATTCAGCAGACATTCATAATTAGTCTGATAATACTTATACTTTCTCCCCACAATGGTCGACTCTACACTCATTGTCACAGTTCCTGAAAGTGCATTTTACCCTCCTCTGAAAGGTAAATACATTCCATGATACCTGCCTAATACATCTTCCACCCAGCACCCTACCTGAGACATTGTGAGCTGCCTCCCCATGTTACCTCCCCCGGTTGTTAGTGCATCACTCCACCTCCTCCCTCCTCATGCATGTCTCTCATACCCTCAACATGACCCTTGCCTATCATGAAGATGTTCTCCAAATCCACCAGGGGCCAGATTACAGAAACTTTGCACCAGTGCAAGTGCAAATTTTGTACGGTATTATCACTAGGGCAACGTTTGCCCTATTTTTAAAACACTGGGACACATTAAAAAAAGGCACCTCGACAAGTGCAATTTGGCATATTAAAAGCACCAGGGCAAAAATTGCCCTAGTGCAAAAAAGATGCATGTTCACTAAATTTTTGCACCAGGGCAAACTTTGCCCTAGTGCTAATACGGAATGGTATTAGCACTAGTGCAAACTTTACCCTGATGCAAAAATGCATAAAAATGCATCTTTTTAGCACTAGGACAATTTTTGTCCTGGCATTTTTAATATGCCAAACTGCACTTGTCGAGGTGCAATGGTGTTTTAATGTGTCTCAGTGTTTTAAACATAGGGCAAACTTTGCCCTAGTGCTAATACCATGCAAACCTTGCACTTGCACCGGTGCAAAGTTTCTGTAATCAAAGCAATGTAGCCAGTCATGAAATACACACATGTATCAACATGAAGAAAGGTTATACATCCCTCACTATTAACAGTTAATGTTCACATTAATGGGAACGCAGCAGCAACATTACACATGACACATGAGAAAGACAAATAGCCCTCTGACATCTGCCTCTCACCAGCAATTCACAGCATACTTACCTTACATCATCAACATGGATACTTGCCATAAGGAACCATCTTTTATATGGATTGTGACAGTCAGGTGTGTTGCATGCTCATGCATAATGTTGTGGCTACTTGAAATGACACATGACAGGAGATGTCATGCAAGGCTGACATGACAGGAGTGTCAATGGAATGCTGCACTAAAAATAAGTGACTGCATCACCCCTCACCAAAAACATGTGCATAGAAACATTCAGAAGAGACTGACTCCAAGCAGCATGTTGTGAAGGTATAGCCAATTACACAAAGCACATGCGTAAATGATGAAGGCGACATGTACACACTCAATAACGTAGGACAACTCCCATTTTCAGTGACAATTACCATCTCACGTATATCACCATATTGAATCATTCATGCAAAACCCTGCATGTGCCACATCATGCCACTATCGGGATATAGATCAACAGCCATGCTAATGCATGACAGTGCTTAACCTTACCTGGTGGTACTGCTGGTGTGCTGTGAATCCCTCACCATCTCCACCTAACACTCCGAACCAGCCTCTGAATTGGTGCTATAAGGGTCAGTGTCCAGCAGAGGGAATGGGGCACTGGGTGGAAATTGAGTGCTTGGCGTGCCTTCTCAGGGATTGTGCGCGCTCGATAGGCCAAGAGATCTGAAATGACATTGGAAGTTTGTTTGGACGAGCTAATGAACACATCATTGGATTTCAGTGAGCATGTCCACATGTACTGTCCTCAGTTCAATAAGGTTCTCAGTAGCACAGGCAGTTGAGTAACTGTCCCCTAGAGCACTATGACCGTGTCATGATGAACAAATAAATACAGTCCAGCTTGGATAGGGAAAATAATAGAAAAATCCATACTCCATCGACTGGCGTTGTGACACAAGGTTGTATGAAGAAAGGGTGGTGGTGGCAAAAGGATAGAGGTGTGTGGGGGCATGGCCAATGGCATCACCTGCATGGTTCAGTTGGAACCCTTATCCTGCAGTGGATCCAGGGATGGTGCACTCTGACCACATCTGGCCAAAGTCTGATCCTCCCTGGCTAGGGCCATTCATGGGATGATGCATGCATGAGGGACCCAATTGCAACAATGTCCTGATAAAGGCTATCATGAGTGGCCAAAGAATCAACATGCATGTTGACCCTTGCCGTCTACAACTGCATGTTGAGATCTTGCCACAAGGCATCCGTCTCTTGGTGGTGGATGTGCCTTGAGGCCAACATCTCCTTATGCAGATATTGGGCCTCATTTTATGTTGGGTGGTGCAGTAAAAATCTGGCAGTGATGCAGTTACTGCCACATTATCACACTGCCCAAGTACGAGTCTGGCAGAGAGGTGGACAATTTACCACCAGCTAAGAGCTGGAGGTAAATAAGCCACCTTTCTGCCAAAAACAGCAATTTCTGCAGAATTACCGCTGGCAGAATTACCACCGGCAGAATTACCACAGCCAGTAATTCTGGCAATATCTCAATGGAGTATTCTGGACTCCAATTAATGGGGACTAACACTATCTACCACCACTTGTAATCCAGCAGTAATACTGCAGGACAAGTGGTGGTAACAGTAATTCTATTTGGTGGTATCTTGGCAGATTTACTGCTGAGATACTACCAAACTTGTAATGAAGGCCATTGTCTTAATGAATCTGTGTCTTGACAGAGTGTTTCCATTGAGGCCAACATCTCTTTATGCAGGGTTAGCCTCAAGGAGGCCATTGTCTGCTGCTGGACATCCCTTGGGGCCAACAATTAATCATGTAGAGATTGCCTCAAGGCAGAACCCTCCTCGCTAATCACCTGGCGCTGGTGTTGCCTGACCTCTCTCGTCTCCTGCGCAATAGGTGTAGATCGGCATTATGTGCAGTATTGGAGGAGATCACGCTTGAAGTCCGACAATAGATGTCCCTGGTAATCTCTTCCGGGGCCTCACCCCATTAGGCATTTGCATGCAGCAACCTCTCCTCCCACTCTAAGTGTCTGCGGGCACATGTCCACTATGTGTGTGGCCTACAAAGCCGAGATGCTGGAACCCAGGCCTGTTGCAGTGAGCGCAGTGTTAAAGGCTGACGGGCAACAACTCTCCCACTGACATCAGCCTCCTCTCCTGTCTCAATGATGGTAGAAGGGATTGTTGCAGGCACATAATCAAATGTTGATGCAGGCTTCTCCACTGCCAGGTCCAGGGGAACAGGTCAATGTGCAATGTTCACATGTGCATGTCTCATCTTTGTAACTTGTCATTTTGCTTTCACTTCTGTGACTGGATTCATTCAGATTTCAAAGCATGGGTCTGTGTGTCTGAGGCAGTTTCTTGTTGACTTATGATGACTGTATGCTACTTATGTGATTAAGGGAAGTACACATGCATTGGTACTTATGATTGATTTCTATTGGATCTACTCTTTTCTACAGTGATGGCAGCTGAATAAGATGGAACAACATGTGCTGTGGAGACACATGCCAGGGCCAAGGCCTCCAGACACCAACACAGTGCCAAGGCACACTCTATTTACATCTACCTTCTTGGAGGGCTATGTGCCTGGTGGAGCCTCAACATCTGATGACACTGCTTCTGAGGAGAAGACCCTGGATCCCAGTATCAGCCACAGAGGGACAGGGTAGTGATCACATATACACACTGGTGTCCCAAGTCATGGAGACCTCATCGGTGGTGTCAGAGTTGATGGAGGAGAATGAGGCAATTTCAGACCTGCCCACAGTGTCAGGTGGGAGCACTGAGGGGGATGTGATGGCTACACACCTAGCCCTGAAACAGTAGGCTGAGCAGTCCACCATAGGGGGATCAGCTCAGCTTCCTGTTACAGGATCATCTGCTGCATCACTACCCACCTTCACTGATGCCTCCATCCAGATAGATACCACTCTTCCGACTGATGAGGCCATCCGTGATGGACAGACCACTGCAATTGCCCTCTCCTTGTCCTCAGTGAGCCCCTGTCAACCTCAACTGAAGACCTCATGTCAGCCATCACCATGGCCTTCTGTGCCCCTGTACCGCCATTAGAGAGTATTGATGTGCCTGTGTTCCTTGTGGAGGTGGAGGTTGGTACACAGGCAGATGAGGTGGTCGCAAGGGAACAGACTGTGAAGGAATCCCAGGCAATTGATCACAGCACTGATACAGTACCGCCCCAAAACTGACTGTCATCCAATTGGAGGGAGTACCTGCATCAGAAATGCATTGCCAGGTAGCAGGAGATGTTGGTGCTGAGGAGGCAAATTCTTGGTAAGGTAGCTGTCAGGAGGAGGCAACAATGAACACTCATCCAGCAAGTGAGACAAGAGTCAAGACGGCGGGTACATGCCCTGTTGTCTTTGCAGGTGGAATTC
This sequence comes from Ambystoma mexicanum, assembly GCF_040938575.1. Lineage (NCBI taxonomy): Eukaryota > Metazoa > Chordata > Amphibia > Caudata > Ambystomatidae > Ambystoma > Ambystoma mexicanum. Next base: position 679,507,160 of record NC_090937.1, read on the forward strand.
CTGAGGCAGCACGGTGAGGAGAGGCACCAGGCACATGAGGAAGCAATTTTTAGGGCAAGGACAAAGGCTGCAAAGAGGTTGGCATAGGTGCGGGCTGCCATTCTGGAGGAGTTTTGCAGGTCAGCAGAGGAGATAGAGTCAAAGATGACGGAGGCCCTGCAAGCCCTCCATGAAGCAACAGAGACCCGCTGCCAAAAGGCAAATGTTGAGGGAGAATCGGCTATGGCACAGGCATTTTCAAAAATGGCCATGAACTAGCCCACGGAGAGATGTACATAGTTCTGTAGTAGTAAGTCTCCTTTTATTCTATTTTTGCATTTGATATTTGTTATGGTCCATAGTTGCACATATTTTTTCATTAATAGATTTATATTTGATTACTCAATTGAACAGTTTGCTGTTTCTTTGTCGCATGTGCATCATGTCTTGGCTTGCTATTGTATGTGTGTTTTTGTGCTTCTGTGTGCATGTGTACCTTTGTTTATCACATGATCTCCAACTGAGTATGACCTATGGCTATCATGTGGTTTTAGGACACAATGTATGGCTCATAGTGGTGGTGGCCAATTTGCAGGGGGTCATGTGCGCATGTTTCATGTGAGTGTGATGTTTAGTATGGTGCCTTCTCAGTATGATGACTGTCATTGATGTAGGGAGGTGAAATGTTGAGAGTTGCATGAGTGTCACGTGTTTAGGCAACACATCTGTTGCTTAGCACTTCCGTGCTTTGGCATACAGGCATGATGATCATGAATGCACCTGATGTGCAAGGATGTGTTAACCTTTTATGCAGTGGGTGGCATGGCATTTCCTTTTTGAATGTTTTCATGGGTGTTGTTTCATGGTGGAGGTTATTTGAGGAAGGCAAGTTGACATTACTTTGACTGACAAGCCGATATGGCCATGTAGACATGGGTTTTACCAATACAGAAAGGAGCATTGCAAGGGTGTGTGTAGCAATCTATGGCTGACGGATGCCATTTACGGTGCAAGGGCATTGAATGTTTGTTTGTGATGTATCAGTGATGGTTGAGTATGTTTTGAATTGTGTATCTACTGGTGGCGTTGCGGGTAGACATTTTGTGATGGCAGGTATTTTTTATAAGGATGTTTTTGGTATCTGATTGAGGATAGGTACACCTTTGTTTAGATGTCTAGCCAGATGCTCTCCAGCACTGGGATATTTGAGGAATCAGGAGACAGCTCATTCACCTCTGCCCATTCAATTCTCCAGATTGTAAATGGTTCTACGTAGTGTTCCTTTATGCTGCCACAGCAGTTTATTTGGCCTTTCTGCACTTGCTTGTCCATGTGGATGTGCTCACACCTCTGCAACAGATATAGGTTATTATCGTTATGGATGATAAAATGGAAGTTTGGATCCATTTTATGAAATGGACTCCCCACCCCACATGTGGACTAAATCACCTAAATGGGAAAATGGCCAAGGTGTAGCAGCGTAAACCATGTGGTTTGCAGTTGTTGTGCAGCTGAGTGTATCCAAGGGGAAGCGATGGAAGTGTTAGCACTTGGTTGACACCACCATCACACTGAGCAAGGCCTGCAAGCCAGTTCATCACCTTCAGGGGTCTGTGAGTGGGTGTTAGGGATCCATTACTGTTGGATATTGTGATTAATCGAGGGAATTTGTCCCTTGTCCCAAAGCGGGAGCCCCCGCTGTGAGGTTAGGGAGGTGAGCCAGCTCCACAATAGCCACCTTAGGGGTAGAGGGATAGAGGCAAGTGGGACCTCACTGGGAGAGACTCCCTCTTAGGGGACATCTATCATGTATCACAAGAGTCTAAGAAAAAAAGCTGTCTCTTTAAGAAAATGCCTCAACTTCACTGTGACAAGGACGTTTAAGGAGGAGGTCATGCTGAGAATAGAGAGAGAGAGAGAATTGTATGGCAGCAGGGGAGGCCCCCTGGTAGTGTAACGCAAGCTGGAGGAAGAGCCACAGAGCCTGTGGAGTTCGGAAGCACTCTGAATTAGAGCATCAGATGCTGGGAAGACAGTGTACCGAATTTCCAGGAAACTGAGGGTCCAAAGACCTGACAGTATTTGGTGGCATGACCATGAGTACTTTGTGGTGGGCAGAGAGCCCTACCAACTACGCTGATACCAACGTGCGGACACATCCGCAACAGCACCAGTTCCCGGGAGGGATGCCTGGCAGAAGCACGAAAGCGAAGCAAGTAACGGCTGAAGAGAAGCTAATGAAGAAAACAACCAAGAAAGAAGAAACACGCAGGAGAAAAAGTCCCAAGGGACCGCAGACATTTACCCATGAACAGAGTGGTAATGAGGAGAACGGAAGGACCAGGAAGCCAAAAGGTAATCATTATACGAATGGAGAAACTAACTACAATGTTCATACACTTGAACTGTAATCAAATAAGAGGTAAGATTATATGTAAACGTGAGAAAGATAATGTTAATCAGTGGACAAGATTACCCTGGGAAGGGGGAAGAAAATCTGAACCACTGAGAGGGATTAAGTGAAGCAGTTCTTCTTCTCCCCCAACCCACCTAAAGAGAGAAATAACAGGCAGAGTGGGAGGACCAAGATGCCAAAAAGGAAACCATTATACGAGTGGAAAAACCTGTCCTAGTGAATTTGCTGCAACTCAAACTACGAACTTGATCAATCGAAACGGTAACCAAATAAGAGGGAAGGTCATTTGTAAACCTGAGTAAGAGCATAGTAATCAGTGGATAAGACTACCCTCGGAAGAGGGGAGGAGATCCTTACTCTCAAGTAAGATTACTTGTAGAGTGGTAGAAACAAAGAGTCTGAAATACAGAAATGAGAAAGAGATAAACAGAGGACCAAGATAAGTCTAAACTAAGAAGTGGGAATAATAACAATCCTGAAGGTATAACCCCACCAATTCGAACATATTATGCAAGGTTGTAACTAATCAAAATATTTGGATGCAAGGATCAAACAAACATAATGAAATAGCCCCAGGAAAATAATCCCACAAAGTAATGGAAGAGCCCAAGACCTTAACCATGAACTGCAACCCATGGTACACAATGTAGCTAAAGACTATTTGAAAATAAGATATTAAAAGAACACACAAACAAAGCAGATGCCAGCTTCACCACAAGAAGGGAGTCATTCTCATGGCCTAAGTTTGTTTGAATAGTGGTAGGGTCAGATAGGGTTCGTTTTGACAGTGAACTTTCTTTTTGATTTGGACATTTCAGACAACTGACAAGCATCATATTTAATTATATAGGTAGAGAGCTCCCCATAGTTCTAGTGATAGATAGGCCTTCTTCTTCCTATTTCATAAAACATTGTCGGAAATGTCTTCAAAGTGTCCACATACTTCTTCTGACTTGCCACACTATGTGACTTACCCTTTTCAGGAAAGATCCTGAGTGTAGGCCAGTTTACAGTTCTGTGGGTTCACCAGCCAACCAGATTGGTACATCAATGGGAGCCCAATTGCTGTGTTTCTAAGTAAGTGCAAGGGTTATGAAGGGGACATCCAGTCAGCTGTTGTCAAGAGAGCGTTGTAGGCAAATTGAGTGGCAGTGGAGGAGGCCTACTAAGGCAGGCTGGAGCTTCATCATGGATCTCTGCAGCAAGCAGATTCAGAAGGATTTCACTTAGAGATTTGGCATTTCATTCAATGCCTAGTGCCGGTACTTTGCAATAGAAGAGTGGCCATTGGGGTGATGTGGATTTGGTGTGCATGAATGTGAGGTTGCACCTTGTTGGGACAAGTACTGTGAAGAAGAAGAGTGGGCGTAGAGTGATGAAGACTTTGGGGGGCAGATGGGTGAGTTACTGGGATGATGACTTGTGGGTGCTGCATTAATGTAGGACTGGGAGTGTGATTGGTGGAGTTACTGGGAGGAGACCTTGTGGTTGCTGCCTTATTGTAGGATTGGGGGTGCAGATTGGTGGAGGTACTGTGAGGGGAATTTGTAGTTGCAACCTTATTGTAGGATTTGGGGGCACTGATTAGTGTAGGTACTGGGACAAAGGCTTGTGGGTGCTGCCTTAATGTAGGATTGGCGGGCACAGATTGGGGAAGTACTGGGACAAGCACTTGTGGTTGCTGCCTTATTGTTGGATTGGGTGCGCTAATTGGTGGAGGTAGTGGGAGGGGAACTTGTAGTTGCTGCCTTATTGTAGGATTTGGGGGCACTGATTAGTGTAGGTACTGGGACAAAGGCTTGTGGATGCTGCCTTAATGTAGGATTGGGGGGCACAGATTGGTGGGGGTATTGGGACAAGGACTTGTGGGTGCAGCCTTAACGTAGGATTTTGGAGTGCAGTTTGATGGAGGTACTGGGAGGAGAACTTTGGTTGCTGCCTTAATGTAGGATTGGGGGGGCACAGATTGGTGGAGGTATTGGGATGAGGACTTGTCAGTGCTGCCTTAATGTAGTATTGGAGGGCGCTGATTGGTGGAGGTACTGGACAAGGACTTGCACATGCTGCCTTAATGGAGGATTGGGGGTGCAGATTGGTGGAGGTACTTGGACGAGGACATGTGGGTGCTGCCTCAATGTAGGAATGGAGGGTGCTGGTTGGTAGAGGTACTGAACTAAGGCTTGTGCGTGCTGCCTTAATGTAGGTTTGGGGGCACAGGCTGGTGGAGGTATTGGGATGAGGACTCGTGGGTGCTGCCTCAATGTAGGATTGGGAGCACGGGCTGGTGCAGGTATTGAGATGAGGACTTGTGGGTGCTGCCTTAAAAAGGATTGGAGGTCGCTGATTGTAGCAGGTTCTCTGGGATGAGGACCTGTCGGACGCAGGAAAGGAGTGGAAGTAATGCTGAATTCTGGAAAATAATCCTTGACTACTTTTTTTCCCATTTGTCCGGCCAATGTCACACTTCAAGTTGTGACACAGAATACTTCGACAACGCTATGTGTTGTGGGTGTGCCTGGCACAACTCATATTTCTTTGTGCTGCAGGTTGCTGCCTCCGGTCGCAGTAGATTTGGGCTGCGCCTGGACGCCAAAAATAGGGATTTAAAGGTAAATAAATAAGTTTGCCTTTAAATCGGTGGATTTACTTCTGATTTACTGCCAAACTCGTTATGAGGTCCATTACCTTGGTTCTGTTGTTGTTATATACTAAAGTCGCTCTCACACATGACATGAGATTATTACAAATCCAGTTTGAGAACGTTTTGTTATTGCTGTTAATGGTACCCACTTTGCTTGTTAAATAATTCCAACAGTATTTCGTTTGAAAATCTGTCTAACATGCACTAAAAATGCTGTTTTTCTAGAACGTAACTTTGCCTTTTACTAAGCAAAAAAACAAATGGTGAAAGTCCAGCTCCTTCATTTCTGGAATTTCTGTTTGCTTTGAAGAAATCTCCGTCTGAAATCATTGTTAAAACAAAGGTGATTGGCGATTTTCCACAGTCCCAAGTTCTTTACAGGGAGGCACCTTTGCAAACACAGCGAATATTTCAGACCGTCAAAATATGCTCTGCTCGGTTAGTGGCCTCTATGAAAGAGGGAGGGAGACAGAAGCCTGGTCTCTTTGTTTTCTATTTCTATCTCACACAAGAGGCTGGTTTCTATCGGCGCAGCACCGGGATGTAACGCACATGCAAACTCGGTGTTCTGCGTTCTGCTAAAGTTTTTTGAGTGCATGATAATATTTTCAAATAAAATCCTAGTTTGGAAATGTCTACCTTAATCTGGTTTCCTTCTGTGAATTCCCTCATGTGTTCCCTTCCTGATTAGATATATAAAAAAAAAGTAAGGTTATTTCAGTTCCCTTTGCCCCCTTTTAAATTAGTTGCAGCTTGCTTGGGTTGCTTAGTAGCCACTGAGGACTAATGTAATTACTGTGACTTGTGTGATCTACAGATGAATACTTGATTCAGCTATTCTGCCTTATGCAAAAGACCCTGTTTAACACATCGATGCACTCAAGTCATTTCCTTTCTTGAGTTACCGATGGGCCTGACATGTTCTTTGCTTCTTGTTTTGCCTAGTTATATTTTTAATTTGAATAACAAATGCCTTTTCACTTTGTTTCCATTGATCACATGTATTTATCTTTAACATGCACCAGAACGCTTCAGGGACGCTCTCTGCTATGCCACAGTATGGTGATCAAACGCAATAATTCAGACAAACACAGCTAGCTGCCAGCTAGAATACTTGTCATGCACATTTTTTTAATATCAGCAGAGAAGTGATGCCCACTTTTCCACTGTATGATACAGTGTGTCTTGCTCAGCAGCTTCTGACGCGTGTATTTTTTTGTTCCCCATTGCTGTGAGTCCTAAAGGAAAATCAGCACACACACCCCTCACACTCTCGCCAAGCTGTGGCCCTGCACGATAACTGCAGTATTCATAAACCAAGTTTGAAACGGTTTTGCCCATATACTACATATCACAATATTCACAGAGCAGACATTAAATGTAAATGTCACCCTGAAGATGGTGCTGCTTGCATGATGATGTGTGGTCATATACTATGCTGGCCTTTTGTATGTTTGCATTGGCTTTATAATCATGCCATGGGAAGTAGAGCATTTTGGACATAGTGTCAAGGTTTGACGACTCAACTTAGTAAAGGGGAAAGCCTGGGGGATGGGTTGCACCCTATTTTACAAAACCTTTTTTTCATTTATCTAAAAGGGCCTGCAATGTCTTTACTAAAAAAAAATGATGTGAGCAGAAGTATAAAGTATAACTTTCCATCTTCAAAGCGGGATGCTCGACTAGTGGAAAGAAGCACAGAAAGGGACCTGATAGAACAGTAGCATTTGAAGATGATAGTGCCAGGAGTCACTGGAGAGAAAGCAATCTGGGTTTTATGTTTTTTTCTTTCGAAGATGCAAACGCCCTTATGACTTATGACTTTGGTAGCAGAGCAAATCTGTCACCCTGTGTGCTCTGAATAAGGTTGTCTGTGTATTTAAAATGTTGTATTACAAACAGAATAAACACCTTTTAGTACTGAGTGTCAATCAGAAAGTTACAAACAATCTGATTGGCCCTCGCCGGTCCATACCCCATGCAGAATCCCTGGAAGCTTTAGCTTCTTTCACATCCCCAGCAGAGGGGTGTGGCATCCTCTCAGCCAATGAGGAGGCTCGGAACAGGGTTATCCCCCTACGAGCCTCCGCAGGGCTGGAGGCTGCTATCCTCCCCCACCATGGATTCAGGTAAGTGTTTTCCACAACCCCACCTCTCAACCCCCTAAACAATCCCCTCTCCACCCTCCCAACCCCAATTACCTTCTTTTTCTTCTGTTTTAGAGAGCAAACGCATTGGGAACACTTTTGTCCCCAGCGCGTCCGCTCCCGATGGCCGCCATGGAAAGGAAAAATTGACTGCGTTTTCCCTTCCCTGGTGGCCATTTTTTTTTACTTTATTTTTTTTTTTTTGTTCCGAAGCGCTGCAGCATTTCGCAACAGAAAATGAATGCTATTAGTACCCCCCTGTCTTTCGGGCCGGGGTACTAAGAACAATAAACCCCTCGCTGCTGGGCCATTACCAAGTTAGGTAATGATCCGCAGCCTTTGTTAAGGCCCTCGCTTCGCTCTGGCCTGTAACTATGGGCCCTGGGGCCTTACCTGACTCGGTAATGGACTGCGGCTCGGGGCTTATTGCTTAAATACAATTACATTTTAAAATGTCTGCCATTTGTTTTATGTATGACTCCACCTTCCATATTGCATTTGTCAGATAAATGGAAGTGCAGGCTTTTTCAGTGCTTGTGTGTTAAGATTGGAAGCAGCTAACCACTCATAAACCCACATGGGATTTTCCTACAAACATCAGATGGGTAACTGATTGAAATGTATACTATTCTTTCTAAATAGATTGGAACATACAACATAAAACTCATATAGATTAAATAAGGGGTCATTTATAGAGGATGGAGGAGCATACGTGACAACCAATAGCCTACAGTTAACAATGGGAGCTTTACTCCACACACTTCACCACCCACACCTTATGTTTAAAAAGTCCAGACCTGTCCTCATTTTGTGATGCAATGGGTTGGTGCTGTGTTGTCTCCGGGCTGGGTGTCCTTTCAGTGATATCTTTCTTACCTGATATTCTAATAAATAATTAGTGGGGTGCCTGCTGATATGGAATCATCCCGGTGGGGACATGGCTTAGTCCCCCCAGGCAATGAGGAGGCTCGGAACGGGGGCATTATTGTAATCCCTCCACTCCCAGCCTCCTCAGTGCTGGAGGCCGCCAGCTTCCCGCGCTGGGTGCTCAGGTCAGTGCTCCCCTGCACCTGCGCCCTCTTCTTCCCCTCCACCATCCCCTTTTATACATATTTCCCCCTCCCACACCCACCCCACTTAACTTGTGCTGCCTGGTCCCTCACAATGTCAGGAACAGCAGTGTTCCTGGTGGGTCACCACAGCTGCGCCAATAGCCCTCATGGAAAGGGAGAAGAGACTACATGTAGTCCATTCTCCCTGTTCCATGGCTGCCATCTTATTTGTTTATTTATTTTTCAGTTCTGAAATGCTGACAGAGGTTCACAGCTTCACAAAAGAATCTATTATTATCCCAGTCCATTGAGCTGGCTACTAATAGCAATACGCCCCTCGGCAGGGGAGGGGGCCATTACCACTTATTTCTTAATTATCCTCCTGGAAGTGACATATACTGGTTCCCTCTGGCCTCTTCTAAGGTGTTCATGCACAGATTGGCAAAACTGTGTCCACCCCAGATGCAAAGTCCCATAGACTCTGATTACTGAAGCACCAAGCCTTGATAGCTTTGCTCAACAGGTACTACATGAAACAAGCATTGGCAAAGTCTGTAGTTTTGGAATTTGTGGTTGGTTATTGTATTTGACATGTAAAGGTAGGAACGGAGTACACACTTGTGCTCTAATTAGCCAGCAATTCCATACATGTCTACAAACCAGTGCTTGAACAAAAACATCATTATTAATAGGCACAGTGAAAATACTTCTCTTCATTTGTATCTTTTCTGAGAGCATTAGTTTTAGACAAAGTTTAAAGATTTCTCTTCATTGCTGTGTGCAAGGTCGTTTTACTATGTGTACTACTAATGTTACTTGACAGTAAATCTGTTGAACGTTTAAGGTAAGCATGGTGATTTAACGGGTGATCTAGGATGCTGGGGGTGAGGGTGAGTTATGACGAAAGGCAGACGAGGTGAGCAAAAGTGGGAGGCATTAGGCATTGGTGAGCATGTTAGGTATGGATGAGATGGTATTATTGGCGTAAGTCAGAGGTGGGCTAGGATGGGAGTGGTGGTGGAGATAGGCATGGGTGAGTTAGGGTGTTGTGGGTGTATAGTTAATATGTAAGGGTAGATTGACAGATTTAAGGTAGGGATGGTGGAGGTGAAGTGAGGTAGGGTTATGTCGGGATGAGCTAGGATGAATGCGGGTAGGCAGAGGTGAGCTACAATGGGTGGGTTGTTACGGGCAGGCAGGGGTGATGTAAGGTGTGTGGGTGTAGGGTGGGCATGGTTGGGAGGGTGGGCAAGGGTGAGGTTGGGAAGGGGTGGGTTCAGTGAGGTGGGCAGTGTTGGATAGAGTGGACTGAGGTGTAGTGGGTGGGACAGTGTGTGTTTCTGTGGTTGTGCACAGGGATAGAAAGGGGTCTGGTAATATGTGTGATGTAGGGTGGAAGTGGAGAGGGATGGTGGGTGGGGGTAACATGGGATGGGGCAGTGGTGAAAATGGGCATGGACAGAATGGGTTAGGACATTGAGGGGACAGTTGGTGGAAAGGGGCAGTATACTGGGTTATGGTGTTAGAGTGAAGCAGGTTAGAGCGGGAAATCAGAGTGGTGGTCTGGAGATATGGCATGATGGTGTGCAATGGTGGTGGTGGGTATGGTAGTGCTGAGTGTTGTGGATTTGGGGCATTGTTTGAAGGCTTGGAATCGAGTGGTGTTGTGGTGCTGTGGAGTCAGAGTGTGTAGTTGTAGTGGAGGTGTGATGGTGTGGAATGGGGGTGTTAAGTAAAGTTGTGAAATGGTGTGGATATTTGAACTGGGGGTGTGGAGGTGTGGTGGTGCACAGGTATGTGTAAATATGTGGTTTTGGGGAGGGGCATGGTGTGGTGACGTTGAGTAGTGAGATGGAGATGTGGATTTGCAGCGTGACTGTGTGGAATGGATTGTGTGGCTTGGTGATGATGAGTGAGTGTGAGCAGAAAAGGTTGGATGGAGCTTAGAGAGGTGTGAGGCAGAGTGGGTGGATGGGTTTGGTACAGGGTAGGTGAGGAAGGGTGGGGGATGTGAGCAGTCTCGATGAGTATGTGGCAAGGGTGCATCATGGAAGTAGTTTAAAAAGGGTTGAGGAACGGTAGGTGGGGCAAACAAGAGATGAAGGGTGACTGGGGTTAGAATGGGAGGGTCAGGGTGGATGGGGGATGAGGTAAAGTGGTTACATGGTGCTAGAGTTAAGCGGGTTGAGGTTTTAGAGAGGAGGTGGAAGTTAGAGTGGTATGATAGGTTACAGTGGTGAGGGAGGGTGGAGTGGTATTTACTGGTAAACAAAAAAATCATGTTTTTGTGAAGCAATGTGTATTAATTATCTTACTTTTCAAACTGCACTGTGTACCAATGGAGTTACTGTCTTCACACATTTCATCACAAGGGAAATTCTCCTCAAGCCACTCCAGGGGGCTTGTCAGTTCTGTGTAAAAAAAGAGAAATCATTTTTACTAGTCTTGTACACAGAACAAACTGCACATTTATAGTAAAAAATATAGTGTACTTACCACTTTCTAGTACAGTTCTGCTGTCACTACTTTGCACCTGTCCCGCTGACAGTTGCTTCTCAGTTTGTGTGTAAAGCAGCACTGAGGTAATACTGTTGAAAGCACAGGTTATTTTCCTGCTTGGTGCATTCCATTATGTTGCATTGCTGCTTTTATAAGTACAGAGTTTGTAGACCTATTTCATTTTTCCTTACAATTCACTTTCTGTGTTGCTCTTTAAAGATGTTCTGCTTCTTTGCTGTATGCTACCATAATGTAAAACAACCCCCAATCTATTGGGCAGTGTGGATGCTACCCGACATCCGCGGACAGTCGCATTGTCCGCGGACCCTGTGGTTATCAGCATTGGACCAGGGGGTTCAGTATGTTGCATAGTACATTACACAAATTAAGGGTATCCTGGTAAAAAACTCTAAAATTCAGTGAAAAAATTTGTTAAGGGGATGTTATGGTTAAGTTTTGCTAATAAAAACCTATCAAATTCATTGAAAAAACATTGTTAAAGGAACATTATGGTTACAAGTAAAACTGAAAAACCTCAGAAATTTGTCAGTTCTGGTAAGCTAAGCAACCATAACTCGTGCCACCACCGTGCACTGCTAAGACTAACACCCATGACATCAAAGATGACATCACAAATGTCATAATGTCCCTTTAACACTGTTTTCTCACTGAATATTTACTGAAACAACTTTGTTATGGTTAAGTTGCACTAATAAAAACCTAGGAAATTCAGTGAAGACACTTTGTTAAAGGGATGTTATGGTTAAGTTTCACTAATAAAAACCTAGGAAATTCAGTGAAGACACTCTGTTAAAGGGACGTTATGGTTCAGTTGCACTAATAAAAACCTATGAAATTCAATGAAGAAACTTTGTTAAAAGGACGTTATGGTTACAAGTAAAACCGAAAACCCCAGAAATTTGTCAGTTATGGTGAGCTAAGCAACAATAACTCGCAGCACCACCATGCACTGCTAAGATTAACCCCCAGGACATCAAAGATGACATCACAAATGTTATTGATGACATCACTAATGACATCACATAGGATATTCATTTGGATGAAACATTTTTAGAAGGGGTTGTTTATACGTGTTTTCACTGAATTTCATAGGTTTTTACCAGTGCACCCTTAATGTTCTACAAGCTCCTTGTATTATACACACACCAGTGTAGCAGTTGTACAGACCGTGGACAGTGTGTTAGTCCATGGACAGAAGGTTGCATTCACAAATTCCAAAAGCACAGGGAAGAACAGAGTATGTTCTACCCATCACCCAACAAACATATGTACATAAAACAACATTACTTATATTTACTGCACCCAAATATACCTTTTTGTACAAATCATCTCTTCAAAATGTACAAATAATTTGTTCAGTTATCACACGATATCATGGAATGCACGACGCACAAACCAAAACTGTACACCTCATATTATCACTTCAATACAACCCTTCATACAAACTCACATACACCAGGCGCTTATTCCAGCAGCCTAAGAAGTTACGCTCCTAGACAGACCTCCTGAGATTTAGGAAGAGGCTAAACACTATTCTCTTCGATTAGCTAAGGTGTTGCACTATGCTGACCCACTAACGCTTTTCCCACTCTTGATGGGTTCTCGGCACCCTGATGCCTTTGGGCTTCGGTGCCTTACTAATCCAAATCAAATCAAATCAAATCAAATCAAATCAAAACAATCTCTATCCAAATAGTAAGTACACTGTGTTTATTTCTCTATTATTACCATTCATTATATAAACATTTCTTATAAGGAAAAAGCAGTATTTTGTTATTTTAACAGAAATGGCAAACACACTTGAGTGGTTGGAAGAAAACTTCCCAAAAGAAGGAATTGGTGATGGTAACATCTCTAATGGTAAACAATACATCTTTCAATATGAACAAATAATGTGATTTATACAGAGCTCACTGAACTAATAATGTCTTATTTTCTTATTGTACATAATTTACATGAAGAAACAACAACACCCCAGTTTAATTATGGAGAATCCCAAGAATCACAAAGACAATCTCTATCCCTATCTGTACATAATAAAATCATGACCCTGTCTACACAATTGGATGAACTTAGTATTGACTTTAAGCAACTTCTAAATTATGTTAACAATCATGTTATTAGAAATGTTGATTATCACTGTCCTCTTGTACCTGTCTCCCTTGCCACCAGCAATCGCCCCCATCAAATTCCCAGTCTAAAGTCTAAATGAAAAAAATAAAACGTGTTGATGAAACTTCACTCCTAACATCCATTTATAATCATTGTACAGAAATTACAAATTCTCCTATTTATGTTATTTATGTTATTTATGTTTCCTATTCCGATACCCCATCCCTTTAATAAATAAATGCACTTTTTATACCATAAATATGTTGTATATATGTTGTATGTTGTTCTGTCATAATTATTTTGTTTTAAAACCAAATTAACCTCTTTAGTGCCAAGGACGAGGTATCTCGTCCTTGGGATTACCTCCCTGTTGCCAAGGACGAGATACCTCGTCCTTTTCGGCACTCTGTTTTGTAGTAAATTCGGCTTCCGCAGTGAAAACAGAAGGTGAGTGTTCACCTTACTCTGCCTCGATCTCCGGCTGTATTTCAAGCCGGAGATTGAGGCAGGTATTGCTGGAAAGGGGAGATTCTCCCCTTTCCAGCGATACCTTGTGTGACAGCATTGCTGGTCATGGATTGGACGCAGAGCTCGATCCGTGGCCAGCAATGGCCACTAGAGCACCAGGGATCTGTTTTGGGAGCGGGGGGAAGCGGGTGCTTACTAGGTAAGCGGCCCCTTATCCCCCAAGCCCCAAAGCATGGTGTCACAGCGCAGGAGACCCCTGGGGGCAGTGAGCATCTGCCCCCAGGGGTGAAGATGAAAAAAAAAAATCGAAGGGAGGGGGAGGTGGGAGGGGGTTTAGGGCCTTGGGGCCCACTAGACCGCCACAGATTTTAGAAATGTTAGATTCTCCCCTTTCCAAAGACACCATTTTTGATGCATTGCTGGTCACGGATCGGCACAGAGTGCTCGATCCGTGACCAGCAATGCCCACTGGACCACTAGGGATACGTTTGTGATGTGGGTGGGTTAGGGGGGCTGCTTACAGTAAGCAGCCCTCTTCCCCCATCCCCCAAAGCATGGGGGCACATATCTAATAAACCCTGGGGCAGATGGCTGATCATCTGCCCCCAGGGAAGGGGCAAAAAAAATACAAATTTGGAAGGGAGGTGGGAGGGGGTTTGGGGCCCTGGGGCCCACTAGACCACCACCAATTTTAGAAGAAATTGTGTCTTTGGGCCGATTTGCGCAAATCATACCTCTGTGGATTACCACGGGTGACTTCTTTTCAGAAATTCATGGGGTTCACTGTTGTCCTTGGTGGCTTGGACACCCGATGCCTATATCTGTATGATGTGCCCGTCTGCAGAGAGTGTGAAATTCAGGTGTGAAAACAGACTTGGGGTTACTTGTGTTTTAGGCTTTCCCCTTGGTGCCCAGGTAGGTGCATCCACACATGTCAGGTACCGTTTTCATCGGGACACCTGTGGAAACGTGGGAAGGTATAACATTTGTTGTGTTTCTGTGGTTTTCATAAAGGTTTGACCCATTTGCTGTTGCCCTTTGTAACACAACCCTTTCATTTCCCAAATGTGACCTGCATTTAGTCGCTGCTTTAGGCACCATACACTTTTGTAACCTGTACAAGTCACCTACCCTTGAAAAGGTCTGCCTGTGCTCTTTCAAAAAATGTATGCTTGCCATTCCTCACCACATTGGTTTTCCCGATTTACACATGCTAAGTGTGTCTGTTCAGGCCATGAGCGTAAAACTCCTGTGTACCATGGCTCAGTGTTTGGCTTGGGGTATTGCTTGTTTTGTAAAACACTACAAAAAATGTGTCCTTTCCTAACTGCAAGAGTAGGGGGGAATGTAGCAGAGCATTGCTTTTCTCAAAATTCATAGAAGCCATTGCCGTACCAAGCCAACAATGTCCACCAGATACCTTTTTTTTCGGTCATTTTCCCGCTTTTCCCCCAATCTATGGCATTTTCCCGTACGTAGTTGTTGCCCGACCTACGCAAATCACCCCTTTCTAAACATGTAATTTTGTCTACTTTTCAGAAATATATGCCTTTCTGTCCTCCAATTCGGCTTTCCTACCATGTTCTTCCATTCCGTCCATGCATGTCCAATTGGGAAAAATTGCCAAAATTGCTTACCTCTCACAAAATGGTTGATAACCACATCAAAATAATGTTTTTTAGTTTCCACTGAACCTGTTCTTGAAAGCCAGGTAATTGGGGAATTCAGCACAGCAAACCATTTGTTCTTAGCTCTTACAAGGAAAAAACCACAGGCTTCTTTGTACATCATTTTATTCAAATTGTTTTGAAAAAACACAAACATTTTTCCCTTTTTGGTTATTTTGTCTCACCCCCCTACAGCGAACTAGGATTCTTGGGTGGTCGTTATGACCGCCTTCATGTGGGAAAAAAAGGAGTCAAATTTGGCCAAGATATATCATGTAACAAAAAAGTTACAAGGCTTTGAATGGCCACATACCGAAATCACCAATCACCAAAAAAGGCCTTGGCACTAGGGGGAAAACCCATGGCAGTTAACGGGTTAATAGTCCCCGGACATCATGCCTTGTCCAGGCATGTCCATTCTTGCATGATGCACTTTTGATTAGTCCGCAGACAGCACGCCTGTTTTGCAGAAATCCATACACATGCGCCCAGCTTCTCAAGCTTGAAGGGTGTCTGCGTAACTATGTGGCGCCAAAGACATCCCCAGATGTCATCATGTGTCTGTCACTGTGGACAGTTTAAAACTGCATTTTGGACCAGATTAGGGTGTTTCAAGTTGGAAGTTTACCCTTCCATGGTACCTACAGCCAATCCTAGTTGATTTGTCAACTTTTTCAACTTTTCTATGCCTATTTTTGACTCAATATTCTTCAGACAGTTGCAGCGTCCATGGATGGATCCTCTGAAGGATGTACATTGTAATATCATATCCTAAAAGGCTGAATTACTAAATCATGGAGCCCATTAGCCCGAATTGTGTAATTCGTTTTTTGGGGATTTTGGCCATTTGTCCCCAGCACTGCCTATAATATATGCAGGGGACACACCCCTGCAGCCCATAATACCAAACTGGTGGGGTGGGGGAATGAAAATCATTTTATTTATTTTTTTGTTAAAAAATGGTGTCTCTTAAAACTCTTAAAAGAACCTTTATTTTCTCTTTTTTACTTTTAATTATTTCATTGTATTTACTAAACCTAACACATTCTATTCTGCAGAACTTATTTTTTCTAACTTTCACAAAAAAGTGCTTCTTTTTTCCTTTGTGTTTAATTCAACTTCTAAAGAATACTGGAATTCATAGTCTATTTGTTCTCAAACTGCTTCAGTGCATTTTGAATGTTCTCAAGAAAAATCTGATTTTTCCCATCTGTGAGATACACTCCATCGATTCAAAAAATGTTGACAATATCAAATTTTATATTTTCATTATGGAAAGATGTCATCCAAACTTCCCACAAAAAAGCAGATACAACTTTATTCACATTGCGCCTTGCTTTCTCAATTTGTAGACAAAATACATTTGAACGCATCTACCTTTGTCTCTGAGCTATCCGTGAAAAAAAATGTTTTGAATTTGGAAACAGTTCCATTAATTTTCCAAATGTATTCTTCATTGCAAACTGTAACGTAATTCCAGTAATATAGCCCAAACTGTTGCCTCCACTGTGAACTACAATGATGTCCGGATGCTTCAAGTCAACCATATTCTGGGAGGAATACCACCCACTTCATTTCTCAAACTTCATACTATGAAACTTGTAATTCATCATTCCAAGATTGTCAGACAATCCACAGTGCTCAGAACACACCTTCAGATAATGGATCCTAGAGTCTCCCAAAATCCATACACACTGCTTCCTCAAATGCATAACCATAGCCACCCTCAGTGCACTCACTAAACACAACTCCTGCTACCCTCTCTTCCTATACACCATGCCTAGGAAACCTGATTGCCTAATCCCCCGATGTCCGCCGACATCCATGACTGTCCATGGTCTTTGCAGTCCCCTTTCCATGCCAGGCATTCTTAAAATACCCAGATGGCATGTGCGTTGTCCATGGACTACCGCAGTGACTGCAGACTCCATAGGACAGGGCAGCCCTTTTACATTTTTTTACTTTTATGTTTGCCACACTACCTTATTGGCTGCTTTCAAACAGTCACACATCCATCCACCAATCATATCATAAAACTCTAAATGTAACCCTGTCATCTCAGTTCAACACTTCAGATGTACTCCTGAACTCTCAGAGTACATGTCTCCTGTTACTCACAGCCACCTGCATCAGATACTACTGTAAAACTCTCAAAGATTTCTATTTGCAGATTCAACAACATCTGCATTTAACAATACATAGTACAGGTATGGTTATATATTTAAAGTATTTTTTTAACACTTGTATAAATGTATATATACAGGGTTGCGGCTACTTACCCTGTAATAGGCTTCTCAATATGCATATTCTCTTTTTTAACCACTCCAGCAAATGTCATGTATTGCAGCATTCAGAACCTGCTCACATCAAGTGGCAGTTACTTACAATGCTGTGCATTTAAACATGTTTCTTTTTAGCAGCATGTTCATGAAATTTAAAAAATAGATATGTGCTTTTATAGTGTGTAACTTTATTATCAAAGAAAGGAAAAGCAGATAGAAAAGTTGTGTCAACCATTTTTAAGTGGCACCTTGTGTGTGAATGTTTAATATGTTGGCAGTACATGCATACTTGCCAACATGACCCATTCCAAACTAAAGCTGCTTATCAAGTCTTGGTTTCTTTCTTTGCATTCTGTCACTTGTAATACCACTTCTCTCATTACACAACTCGGACTACAAGTCCCAGAATGCCCAAAAAATAACCAGGTGTGGACTGCAAGATTCAAAAGTGTCACAATTATATTAAATGAAAAATAGAAAATTCTGCGCGTTTTCACGAAAGTTAAGAAATGCATATATGCATTTACGGCAGCACTGTGTGCAACTTCTTTGTAAAACAAACAAAAAGCAGATTCAAAACATGTGTGCAACATTTTTAAGTGCCACCTAGTGTGTGGAATTGTAATACCTTGACAGTACATGCATACTCACTAACATGACCCATTCCAACCTGTAGGTGGTTATCCAGTCCAGGTTTCTTCCATGCATCTTCTTTCCGAACCTCTACCATAAGGCACCAAACACTGTTGCAACAACAATCCACCATTGCATTACCACTAGGCCACAGTTTCATATTCTTCAAAAACACTGCACATTTTACAAATACATTACAGCCCAAACACATCATTTCTTCTATTACAATCAGCAGCACAGAAATAATCTAGATATGCAACTTTTTCTCACACCCATTTTTGCCCTGTTCCTTCTAATGGGCCAAACAACACTACTCATAATCCAATTGTTATAAAATCATAGGTAACACACTTTCATACACCACCCATAACACAACTTCATTAACTCTTTTCCCCAACAACTCCTCCTACTTCATAAATAACAACCCTGCATGCTAAAAGTACTTCACCATTACCACATATACCCACTAACCTTCTTTTACAATTACAGGAAAGAAGGTTTTCCAAGAAAGCTACCAAAAACAGAAGACTTCACATCCTACAAAGTAAATACATCAATATAGCATTTATAGTTTTTAATTGTAACAATGTACTTTCAATATATATTAGCATAGAGTATTCTTTTTGAATCAACAACATTTATTTCACTCTTACTCATTATATTGCAGCATTCACACTCTTTCTATTCCCATCTACACACTGACTTTACAACAACCACTGTTTTCCTCAAAATAGCATAATGTCACTACTTATTCAATCACACCACCACTACATTACTCACTAACCCAATCCGATCACACCTGCACACACTCTTACTCTTACAACCTTCCCAACTACACCTATCATCCCACTACACAATCACACAGCACTTTCTTCATTTCTCCAGTCACACCTACACACCCATCCACAATACATGCACATACATTCCACATCTTTCAAACCCACAGTTTCTTTCTTCCCAACAGACAGAACAGAATGCCTACTAAAAATCAACTTCGTAAAAAACAAAGAAAAAAATAGAGCACATAAGAATAAAACCAAGCCATATAATCATCCACCTTTAAAGCAATTTATAGAAAACATTAAAACAAAACAGCTAGTAACCTCACTCAACAAAATGACACCAGCAACCACTAAAAAAGGTATGGACCGTGGTCCAAAAACGAAAAGTAAAAAGAAATGTACAAACAAAAGCAGACCTACTAATAAACCTAACACTATATCTACCAATGTTAACGTAGCCACAGTAAAGCATTCCAAAAAATTAATTTTTACAATAAATGTTCCACCATAGAGTTCTTCAAAATCTTATGAAGTCTGTTGAAAAGTCACGATCTACCCTTAAAATCTGCTGCAGAAGACCAATCCTCAAAGCTCTAATTGACATTTCTACTAAAGAGAATTTTGTTTACATTAATTTTAAACAGAATGAAACCACTAAGTAAATGAATCAATACTTTACAAAAAGTACTTCTAGACATGCGCAGTGTCAATATAGAGACCTTGTTAAATTTATGTGAAGGTGAAGGGATTCATACAAGCAGCACAGAACCATATTGCAAGGAAGAGGCTTATAAACAAGAACATAACCACCCAATTACCATAGACAGCAATGTCCTTCGGTATGACATGGTAGGAGACACCAGTGTGGCAAAAGAAACCCTTATTGAAAAAAATGTCCCAACAAACTTTCAAACAAATATTCCTTTCGGCAAAGAAATACATCCATTCCATAAATGGACATGCAGCACAATGTGTAATGTATGCCAACAATCCTTTAAATCTCTACAACAATTATCCTCAATCACTATCTGAAACTAAACAACAAAACTAAAATTAACATTTTACAAACCATAGATTCATGTCCATTGCACAGTCACACTGGACTTCAAGGACATTCATTAGCCTGAATTTCAGGAACTGCTTGCAAAAGCACCTTGCACCACATCAAAATGTTAGCAACACACCATTCTGCTAGACGGAATCTTGTGCATAGACTATACTATGCAAGAAGACCTGCTACAAATCTGCAAAATGTAATAACAAGTTCCTACATAGAACAGCCAAAGAACTCTTTCGAGTAATAGAGCACATCCAAAGTAGTTTGCACGTCGTGCAATACAAAGCTTGACAATAACCAAATGCCATCACATGCTATCACTAATAACTTTCCCACTTCCAAATCATCTCCAAGAACATAACTTGTATGAGAGCATTATAATTTAAACAATACACCCATTTGAAGCTATAATACGCCTTCAACCAAAAACAGCCAGATTGCCTCCAACTGAGATCCTAACAGTCATCTGTGGCAAAGTTGTATATTTGCCAATAGATCTTGAAGACAATTTAGAAACTCTAGGAGTCCAATGGCCAATAGATCAATCTCTGATTGTACTAGTTAATGGTGTACCAACAAAAGACAAAAAACTTTGGCAACAACTAGTCATGTTAATCAAAGTTAGACAAGCCCTACAATATCTGAAATAAAACAATAAATACTGCAAAGATCTAAATATAGAGGAAAACCTAAGAGAAACCACCCAAATAAATCAATATTCACCAGGAAATGGTGAATCTGAATGTGCCGATCCTGTTACTGCAGTCAGCACTTTAGACAAGTATACAATTCACCCACTACACTCCAAAGACACCATTGAAGATGCGTTAGAAAAATATCAAATGCGTCAAACCAAAGGATCCCAAATGAGCATATGGTAAAAAATTGTAGAAGCGTGTTCTTTTCCTCTACTCATTCCTACAGGAAAAGGAGGAAGATATGATGAAAGATCCACCCAAATTAGTGTATCGGAATATCGCACTTCACAAATGTATTCTGAAGACCCCAGATTCAGACAAAATGTAGAATACATTTTCCACCTTCTATTTGAAAGTGAACTAGCAACTCTATGTTATGGAGTTGCACACACATTAAAAACAGGCTCCATTTTATTTTTATTTCTGCTACCCTATTGCTTCAAAAGATAAAAGACAAAGATGAGGTTTTGCAGTAAAGTATCACATTTCTCTTGGCAAACATGTGTAGTACAAATGAATACTGGTTCTGACGTCATGCTGATGTACGTTAAATGCTATGGAACCTAGTCCCAACCAACATGGTTTGTAACTTTAAGTTGTACAGAGAACGCATGGGATGACTTACATGATGTCTTACGCACTGCAAACTAAATCAAAGATGGACTAGATATAAAAACACCAGGAGAACTCTCTTGACCCTGTCAATGTATCAAGGTACTTTCACCATCGTTTCACTGCCATGCTGCACTTCATCTGGAATAAAACTACCACTCCGCTCAGAGAAGTGCAACATTTCTTTTGGAGAAATGAAGATCAATCCAGAGACACACCACACATCCACATGCTTTTGTGGATAAATGATGCTCCCATATTTGACCATGACAGTGATGTCACTCTTTTACAGTTCATTGAAAAATGCATTACCTGCTCCATCCCTTCAGAAACCACACATAGTGACCTACGTACACAAATCTAACGTCTCCAAAAACATAAGTGTGGCTAATACTGCAGACGTAGATATAAAAACAAAGGTAAATACTATACAAAATTTTGATTTGGCTTCCCTAGACCAGTTTGCAAAAAAGGACAGGTAAATAGTTGGTGTCTTCTGTTCGACACAGTGAAAAAGGCAAATCCCATAAAAAACACATACACAAATTTAAAGGGATGAATCAGCCAAGTACATTAATGATTAAAATGCAATCATTGCCCTCATGCGGAATGCAAACATAGACATACAATACATTTCAGACAATTACACTGCATTTGCAAGATATGTCACAGCCTATCTCAACAAAGCTGAGAAAACCGAGCTAAAAGACCTCTAGGGTGACATATCATCTGACAAAACACTATCACAAAAATTGTACAGCTTTGGTTTAAAAATGCTCTACAAAGAGAAAGCAGATGCTACGAAGCTGCAGACTGTTTAACAGGTACAGCCTAATATGGCAAATCTGAAGACATTGTATGGCTAAACCTTGGCCAGCTTCATCCCTAAAAAAGAGTACTAAAATTATACCAAGAGATAGAAACACAAATGATCCCAACAGCCAGAACATTTTACAAAACAATTTATTTGACACCTACTACCCAAACAGAGGTGCTACTTTGGAAAATATGTGCCTTTATGACACATCCCAAAACTACTCCTACAAAAACAATGTCACATCAGATGAGACAACTGGCAAATATTCAGTCTCAACTTGTGAAGGAAGCCTAGTGAACCCAGCCTATTTAACCATTTAACATTATCATTTAAATCTCTGCAACACAGAGAACTTTATTACATGGTTCTACTACAACTTTTTAAACCTTGGAGAAAAGAAGAAGATTAGGGATCTGTGACTCATTTGAAGCTGCAGTATAACAAAGGTTAATTTCAAACAATACACATACATTTTGGACAATGAATGCCAAAATGAGGAAGAAATTGAAGCTCAACTAGGTAAAGACACTCCATTTGTGATGTCATCTTTGATGACCCGGGTGTTAGTCTTAGCAGTACACTGTGGTGGCATGTGTTATGGTTGCTTAGCTTACCATAACTGGCACATTTCAGGGGGTTTACTGTTTTACTTGTAACCATAATGTCCCTTTAACAAAGTTATTTCACTGAATTTCATAGGTCTTTGTTACTGCAACTTAACCATAACATCCCTTTAACAAAGTTTTTTCACTGAATTTTATAGACATTTACCAGTGTACCCTAATGTGCTACAACTTCCTAATATCATACTTACCCTCAATATATCTGCATATTCAGCCAATCTAGAAAGTGTCAAGTAATAATGTGCCATTCCCAACCTCCTAGCTACATTATTAACAATTCTATGAATGTTCAGCAATTTTTTTGCACTGTTTTCTGTTCGCTGACATTTACGAATGTCTGACGTCATTGCTGACTTTTCTGGCAGTATCACATGACCACGCGTGAGTGTGCATTTAATGACGTGAAAAGTGCTTCGTGAACAGTGTGAAACTGCATTTTCAGTCGATATAGGAAGTTTCCAGCTACAAATGTACCCTTGCACACCTCCTACACACACCTATTCTTACTGATTTTCCATCTGCAGTCTACGAGAGAGCACATGCTTGGAAGAATATTAGCACAACTGCTATTTAACTTTAAAAATGGCACTAGCCCTGTCCATCCCTCCTCCCCAGGAGTCACCAACACCAACACCACCACCACCACCTGGTGGGTCTTCACAACAGAAAAAGCGCAACGATGCAGAAAACAATCAAGAGGACCAGGAAGATGAGATAGACCAAATGCCACCTCCAGCACCCAGATGGAAACATGGGTGAGGCGGTCCTTCACCGCCATTGGGGTTGAACCGAAGGCTAAGACCACAAGGTGAAATGCACTGAGTGCAACATTGTATTCAGTAGCGGACAACCTAGGCAGTATTCCTACGGGACCACCTCCATGCGACGCCACACTAAATTCAACCAACGGGGTGCTCTCAGAAAGGCTGTTCCTTTCTTAGGAAGTAGTAGGCTGTCTTCCTCTACCTCACCTTCCTCAACCGCTACTGCCACCAGACAGGCCACTCCTGTGGGGCATATGATCCCACCAGCTACCTTGCAAGCCATAAAAGAGGCTGTTTATCCATATCTTTCCAATACAACAGTACTCTGTATATACTGCAACACACCACTCTGCAGGGGAGAACAGTTCCAAAGTGCTTTCGAGGCTGTAATCAAGGAGCATGAGAAACACTGCCCCCTAAATTTAACACACGCCCATCATCTTGCCCTATGCACCTGTCCCTCCTTATCTGTGGTTTGTGCCCCTTCCCTCATTTCCCTCCCCCACCTTAATTCTGGCCTCTCCTGCAAAAAACAAACAATAAAAACCAAAAAATACATAATCAAAAAAACACCAAAATTAAAGGGTCCTTTAGGAACCACCTTTCACATTTGAAAAATAGAACTAAAAAAAATAATCTTATAAATTCCATCTACTTCAAATTTCTCAGTAACGTAGTTACACTCAATAAGATCTCCAACCTTTCCATTAGCATTTTGTATTATGCTAATGGGAATAATGGACAATTGTACACTACAGAAAAATATAAAAGGACAGAAGCAATTTTCTGTCCCAAATACTTTTCTCTAGCATGCAATACAGACCATAATCCATGGGCCTTCATGACTATCAGTGGTATCCGCAGTTTCTTTTCCAGGCCATGCATCATTAAAACACCCTGATGGTACATGCACACCATCGTACAAGACAATCCTTCTACACGTTTTACTTTTATATTTGTAACACTCCCTCATTGCCTGCTTTCAAACAGTCACACATCCACTCACCAATTACTTTCATCAACTCTACATATAACCCTATCAACAAATTAAACTTCCATACACCAACAGACACTTAACAATTTTCTTCAAATCTTTCCATTATTTATACAAACAAATTGTTCACTGTGCTCGTATAATTGCACATATGCATTGTGCAGTGAGAGAAGTGAATAAATAGAAGGGGTTGTACGGATGGGCAAGTGCTCATGGGAGCCCAATAGGGAAGTGCCAAGGGATCCCGTGGTGGGAGGCCACTGGTTAACTTCTGGGGTGGAGAAGTCCCAATTGTGGGGTGCAACTTGACCATAATTTTCCTTTAACAAAGTATTTTCTGTCAATTTAATAGGTTTTTATAAGTTTGAATGTTTCATGAAGTTACTTACAGGCTCCCATTTTATGAGGGGTGTTTATAATGTTACATGTGCTTTGTGTCATATCATCATGCAAGAGAATTATTATCAACCCATAGCTGGATGAACATGCACTGATGATACATTGGGGAAGAAACTTAATTGCTTATTTCTATGTGAAAATATGGTAATTTGAAGAATTTCAGAAAATGTATTGGGGTTCCTGATATGGGCAAAGAATTCACACCTAAAAAAAATATATTTTTTTTTCATAAGGGAAGATACATAGGCAATAAGGTTGTTTTGTTTTGCCTCTCTGGATGTAGATATGCATTGTACACGAAGAACTTATAGCAAGGCTCACAGGCCATATTATTTTATGGTGCAGTTATAGCGTGTAAAACTTGGGCATCATACCGAGATATATTTTACCTTGCAGTGGTCCACCACAAATTATGACATAGGTTCTTCTAGACACAACAGTTTTCTTCCATTTGTAGGTCACTATGAATTCCTACTTAATTGCATATTTGTCCCATGAAGAGTTTCCATTGCCCCATCCAGGAACAACAAATATTAGGCTTTAATTAATGGAAGCACAAAAGTTAAGGTGAAGTGTAGACCAAATCACACTTAAAATTAAGTTTGTCCATGGGAAGAATATATAATGAGGCAAGCTAATTTCCCCATATTAGAAATGAGAAAATCAGGTGGGAGTTTTTCACAGGGCATTCCCTGAAAATATTGAGAAAAAAGCTGAATGCACAATTACGGTGCATTCGGCTTGCAACAAATAAATCAAAGCCCATAATGATGAACATGGAGAGTGTGGGTTGCGGGGGTGTACCATGTTCATCATTTTGGGCTCCCGGGGTTGTGGAGTGCCCCCCGCTTCCATGCCATTGGAAGCAGGGGATAATAAAGAAAGAAAAGAAAAAGAAGAAAAGAGAAGAAGGGACCCTGTGTCATCAGCTCCGACGCACGTTAGTGGGAGGGGACTGAGGCTGCAGGGACATTGGAGAGTCAGCTGCACACTTCTGTGTGTGCCGCTAGAAAGGTAAGTAGGGGGAGCGGTAGGGTATGCGGGATGGCGGCGAGATTGATCTATTTGATCACTGTGCAGCAGGATTTTGCAATTCAATATTTTTGGGTTCGCAATTTCCCGATGCACAGTTATCACTTAGATCCTTTTCATAATGGTTTTGGGTGGAAAAGAATATTATTAATATATCGATCATGTGGTGAGGTTTCATGCTTGTTTTTAATTTGTTTAACTTTGCACAATCAATGTTTGTTGCAAAATGAGTAACTCTTAAGGAACACAGTAGTCAAGAAGCACAGTTGGGGTGAGATATAGCTGGTTTTGGTCATCCCCCTGAGTCTCCTCCTTATGCACCATCCCCTAATCATTTAGACCTTTGCCCAGCTGGGTGGGGACCACTTGCTCTTCATTGCACCTCACCCTGAGAGAAGCCATACCATAGCCTTCCTCCAGAATCCACAGTGAGGCCGTCACCTCCTCTCTCATTGTGAACATGCCGTCATGCTCTTCACTGGCCTTTCCTCTGTGGGGACATCCACTAGAGTCCCTTCCTCAATGGGTTCACCCAAATAAGCCACAAGAGGCTCCCCTACCCTGCCTCTTTGCTAGTAATTATTTGTATTTTATTTGTATTTTACAAAGCACCTTAAGCCAAGGCTAGTGGTGAGGGACTACTCAGATGGGCCGACCTGCTCTTCGACTCATTCTCCAGAGGTCCACAAGTGCATCAGGCTCCTCTGCTGAATGTAAGGATTGGTTAAACTGTGTGGCCTATGCCTATG
This sequence comes from Ambystoma mexicanum, assembly GCF_040938575.1. Lineage (NCBI taxonomy): Eukaryota > Metazoa > Chordata > Amphibia > Caudata > Ambystomatidae > Ambystoma > Ambystoma mexicanum. The sequence continues at coordinate 679,533,604 of NC_090937.1, forward strand.
AACTGGTGAAATGATCAGCACAAGGTTCTTCACATCCTCATCTATTATGGGGAATCCCCCTCCTCTCTTAAGAAGAAATGCAGCTTCTCCTCCTCTCCTACTATCTACTTCCCCTCCCGCATTGAAAGCATGCCATAAAAACACAAATGTCAGAAGTTGAGAACCATGAGCAATTAAGCATACCCCGAACAACACAAATATGCGACCCGCCTCACCCTGCACACACTGTGAACCCACATGCCAAAATGTGGAACCCCAAGAACCAGTGATCAAGTGAACAAATCCTACTCCTACAACACCATACTACTATACTATTCTGTATAGAATCAAGATTCCATTAACTATTTTAGAATTAGTAAAATTCATCAAGATCTTAACTAGAGTGTTATCACAGTATAGATGCTATTGAAAACAAGCATTGTCAAAGCCAACAGATTTGACTTTCATGTAGGACTAAGATATGCATGTTCCGGGCACTGTCATAATGTTACTACTTAGCCTTAAGAAGGCAACAGCTGGATAATGGTGTTGGTACCATGAGATGTTATGTATGTGTCTGCCAAATGCACTGGTACAGCAGATCACGCATGTAAGTAAGCGAGATGCAACATTTAAAAGGTGTGTTTCTGCATATAGGAGTGGATTCAAGTGCAAAGCTTGATTGGAGATTGTATTAAATGTGCAATGGGGGCCTCACAGTTAAGGTGCCGTAGCTTTCAACACCTGACAAATTTCAAGGGTTTTGTGGCATTAAACTGGCACCTTAAAATCATTTCAACTAAAGTTATTTTGACTGAATTTCAAGAGTTTTGTTGCATCAGATTGTGTTACCTTAATGGTACTTCAACTAAACGAAATTTCAATAATTTCAAGGGTTCTTTTGCACTGAACCTATTATTTTTAACTGTACCTTAACTAAAGTTTACTTCACTGAATTTCAAGGGTTTGGTTATGCTATTCCTATAATTATGCTTTTTTTCTAAAACACAACTGATGTCATTTCATTTGTTATCAATACCTGGACTTCAGCTACCCAACATCGGGTTTATCAAGTATTCCATCTCTTTTTGTGCCCCCTTAGATAAGAAGGGATCACTAATGGTGTACTGTGACGAGGAAGACTGAGGTGGTGGTTAGTGGAGTGCTCCGATGAGTTAGACTGAAGTGGGGTAGTTCGTGACTGTGATGAGGAAGAGTGAGGTAGGGCAGTGGGGTAAGCTGATGAGGAAAAAAGCAGTATGATTAATAGGAGCGTGAAAAGGAAGAGTGAGGTGGTGGATGTGGGGACTGTAATGAGTAAATGTGAGGTGGTAGTAATGAATTAGGAAGAGTGAGGATGTGGGAGTTGGGTAGTGGGATGATGAAAAGTGAGTTGGTGGTATCGGGGTATTGTTACAATGATGAGTGATGTGGCTGTATTAGAGTGCTGTGATGAGGAAGAGTGATCTGGTGGCAGTGGGGCACTGTGACGAGGAATAGTGAGATGTTGTAGTGTTGAACCTTGAAGAGGAAGAGCAAGATGCTAGTTGTTGGGTATTGTGATCAGGAAGAGTGCTACGATGGTAGTGGGGGACTGTGAAGAGGAAAAATGAGTTGGTGGTAGTAGGGCACTGCGACGGAGAATAGTGACATTGTGATGTTGGGGCACTGTGACAAGGAAGATTTACATGGTGGGGGACTGTGACATGGAAGAGTGAGGTGGTGGTAGTGAGGGATTGTGACAAGGAAGACTGAGAAGGTTATAGCGGGGTACTGTGATGAGGAAGAGTGAGGTGTGGTAGTGGAGGACTGTGACATGGAAGAGTGAGATGATGGTGATGGGGTAATGTGATGAGGAAGAGTGAGCTGTTGGCAGGGGGACCATGACAGGGACTAGTGAGATGAAGTGTGATGTGGTGATAGTATGATACTGTGATGAGAAAGAGTGGCATGGTAGTAGTGGAGGACTGTGATGAGTGTTGGTAGTGTGTTGCCATGTAGAGGAATTGTGAGTTGGTGATAGTGTGCTACAGTTTCGAGGAAGAGTGAGTTGGTGGTAGTGGCGGACTGTGATGAAGAGGAGTGAGGTGGGGTATGGGGACTGTAGTGAGGGACTCTAACAATGAAAAGGGATGTGTGGATAAAGGTAAGTTTACCATTGTGTACTGGAACGAGGAAATGGGATGTGGGTGTAAAGGTAAGATTAGTATTAAGTACTGGGACACGGAAGAAGGATGTGGGTGTATATAGGTAACATTCCTATTCAGTACAGCAACGAGGAAGAGGGATGTGGGGGTTGAAGTAGTATTACCTCCCAAGTGCAAATGGGACCTTTTCTCTCTTCTACCACACTCTCTACCTCTGGCATCTCCCAGGACCTCAGTCTATCGACATGGCTCTTCAACATATACCTTGCCCCTCTGGCCTACATAATCTCCACTTTCTCACCTCATTTCCAGTGTTATCCAGATGACACACGGCTCTCCTTCAAGCTGCCTTCTTCTACCTCCACCTCCTCTTTCCGCATTCCTGACTGCCAGACTGCTATTCAGGCATGGTGCTCTGCCAATGGTCTCTGCCTCAATGTTAATAAGACAAGGATCCTACTAATTTGGATGCCTGCTCCCTGCTGCAGCCCTCTCTCTGGCCAGAATCCCTGGGTCTGAACCCCTGACCCAACTGTGAGGCAGAAAACCCTCGGATCATCTTTGACTCCTCTCTCTCTTTCTCTCCACACATCACAGACCTTGCCAAGAAGTCCAACTTTCAGCTCCACCTTCTCAGGGGCATTCATTCTTTTCTCACCTTCCCCCAGAAGCTCAATGTCTCCAGAACCTGGTTTGCTCTAGGATTGACTACTGCAACAGCCTCTTCCTCAATCTGTCTCTTTCATCCCTTCGGCCCCTCCATAATAGTATAGTGAGTCTTCAAGGCCAGGGACCGCATCTCTCCTGTCCTAACATCTCTACACTGGCTCCCGTGACTGCAAGGTTCGCATTCAAGACCCTCTTCATCATCCACAAGGCCTCCTGGGACCTGGGACCTCTTTTCATCCAGCTTTTCCTCCCTAAATACCTCCTGACCAGAGTTCTTCGGTCCCCTGGTTCCAATTCGCTGCAGGTCAAACATTTCTCCAAGCAGAAAGTGGGCGGTAGATCCCTTTCTGCGGTCAGCTCCTCCTTCTGGAAGGGCCTTCCTTCCCCCCTCCGTCTTGAGCCGGATTATCTTAAGTTCTGGAAACTCCTCAAGAATGTCCTTTTCACCTCTTCCTTCCCTCTCCACCTCCCGTGCTAACTCTCCCTCTGCAGCTAAGACTGGGGACTGGTCCCCTCAGAGTCACAGGGCCAGACCATCCCCCACCAGTCCCTTCTACATCCTTTGCCAACACTTGCCCTTGGGCTTCCTTTCCCAGACTAACCCAACTTAGTCCACCCTGCTCAGCACACTTTCCCCTTTTGCCCACTAGCACTTGCCTTCTTGGCCTCCCCAGCACTTACCTCACCCCCCTCTCTAGGGGCTCCCCACTCCTGCACTTCACCCTCTATCTCCTCACCACCCCTGCACTTACCACCTTCTGAAACACTTGCACTGCAGGATTGTCACAAACCACTTTTTATTTGGTTGTTATTTCCCTGCCCCTGACCCATGTGTGTCTGGAAACACTTGTGTATAGGCACCATACAAATGTCCAATAAATAAATGAAGTACTAATTAGGGGCTGTGACGAAGAAAAGGGAGGTGTGATACAGAAGATATCTTCCCTGATAATATCAGGAGTGAATCAAGATCTCCACTGATAAGTCAGGTGAAAAGCTTGTCCAATCAAAACAAAGTATATAGCAAACAAGCATTGATCTTATGTTGCACACTTTTATTTCAATTCAATTAGACACATATAAGCTGTTTAAGTAAATGTAACTCTCCAAAACCTTAATACCCCCCTAATACCTACCCTCCACAAACTGTAAGTTAATTTAGAACAAAATCCCTGTAAAATGTGTTTATATTATAACAAAGATTGATTCCTTTATTAACTTTTTTTTACCCTTTATTTCGTTTGAAGAGTACCACATATTTGCTCGAAATGTCCTATTCTGATGGGCAGGGGCCTCAAATTACGTTTGAACATTTCGTACTGCTCTGTGCAATGGTTCCAAAGTTATTAGCTATGGAATGTTCGCCTTTCCTATGGATGGGTGGTTTCACCTTATCTATAGGACGACCAGCAGCACCATATACTGTATGCATGAAAACAGCCCTGCACATGGAATGCATGCATTCCGCCTCTCTGCCGTGCGTTGAGGTTTAACTGTGAACGTTCTGCTTCAGAACTCATGCTGGAGTGGCTGGGGGCGCCGATTATACCGGTGCTCCAGGCGCAGGCAACTCTGAAAGAAAAGCTGTGTGTGCTAAATGTCCCTGTACTTTCAATGGGAATTCCCTAACATCTAGCAATAGGCACCTTGCAGGGAAATCAGCTATTTATGATATTTGCTATGATGTTCAAAACACCGATATTCGAATCTGATAGTTTCTCTTTTATCTACAATAGCATCTTAACTTCAAATGGTTTATGAGCTGCTATCTGGCAATCTCTGGAACGCCTCGCCGTTGTGTATTCTCGTGCATTCAGTGTCGCTAGTCCCACCTGCAACACATTTTCAAACAGAAGTGATGCTACAATTGCATTTTTCCAGTCAGAAATATATGAGAGCGCTCCAACACCTAAACTGGCCTGATGCTCACTCAACAAAATCTTATATGAATGGAAATATGTAAATGTCTCGTTCTTGATAATCCCAGTACAGCTGTGCCAAGGCTGAGCCCGGAGTTTCGGAAAAGCAGGGTCTCGCCCTGGCTTGCAGGATTCTTTAGTCATGGTTTTTCCCTCAGTTGAAAGAAAGGTGAAGTCTTGCTCCTGCGTTCAATTTAAATTAGTATCATGTTTTTTTTCATTTTTTGGAGTACGAGTATGGATTTGCTGCGCTGACAATTTAAAGAGCTGATGATTTATTTGGAACTTCTGTGAACTCCCAAAACAAAACAGAATCTCAGGAAGTATTGCATATCAAACAAACATTTGAAGATGCATTAATTTCCACTGCCCCCAATCAGGAAAGCATGTTATTTTATGCATTTTTCACCTGATGGCCCTTTTTCTTGGTGCTACTTTGTTTATACAATGTGCGCATAGTGTGCAATGATATATCGCAACACCAAAGACGGCTTCAGAGCATAGCTAGTCATAATGCGTGCGGGATATTCCATAATTGCTGCTATTACTGTTTTGAGTCACTGCGCCAAAGAAAAGGTTGAGTTTGTTGTCGGTGCATTACGCATTCCAGTTGATGTTCACTCACAAATATTGATTGATTGATTGATAGAACGATACAATCATGGTCTCCCCGGGCTTAAGCAGCACAATGATTCCCCTGGACACATGGAGGACACTCTGCCCCCCCAGGAATAGAAGTTCATGTTTACATCAGAGGTCCACAATTCGTATTCTAGGACTGACTTTCTCCTATTCTCTCTGCAATCAATGATGGCCGGTGCCCTGATTAGCAACCTAGTTGCATCAGCCCATGGCCCTGTACAGTTAGAGTTGGATTCCCAGAGTGGTGAGGGTGAAGGGTTCTGGCCACTCTAGTATCAATGTTTTGTGGTATCATGGTTGCATTGACTGAGGATTTGGAAATAGGAAATCACATTGGGGGTGAGGTGGGGTACTTCTGGAGGAAGAATGTGGGACTGCTTGATAATGTGTGTATAGTTTGGGTTTTCATCACAAGCCTCAACAAGAGGGAATCCTACTCAGTAGTGGGGCTATTAGGGAAAGGATAGGTACATTATTATACAGGACTGCACACAAAGAAAGTCTGAAAAACTCTGAAAGGAGGTACAGCCTCTCCAAAGGAAAGCAGGACTTGAGAGCCCTGACTAAAGTCTACATGTAGCTTAATCACTGCATAAGGCAGAAGGGCGAGTTTCTGCTTACTACCTCTAGGCAAGCGATCTGCGAGAGGGAGGGGAAGAGCAGTAGATTGTTTGCCTCCAGAGTTAAAATGTCTGAATCCTCAGTGACTGTTGTGTCTGTTAAGGATGAATCTGGGATAGTCAGAGCCAACTCAAACTTTATAAACAAGCCATTCCTTGGTCGAAACTGAACATGGATGAGTGTTCAGCACCTTCGGAGGTTGTGAGGTATTTTTGGGGAGGAATAAACTGAAGCTTTTGACTGAAAGAGAAGCACTTTGGGGGAAATCTGATGTCCTGTAAATAGGATGGGTCCTAGGGATGATGTGTTTGTTCGCTCTGGGGTTTTATTGTGTGTTTAAAGACTACCTTCTGTGAAAATGTGGTATGCGTTTAGCATGGTGCTACTTAATAGACACAAGCCGATATCAATGTGGCTGTTGTTAAAAATAGATATAAAAATAGATAAACATTCTTGTGAGTAGGATAACAGGTATGCTCCTGAGTCTAGTACACATTGAATAGTAGTGTTTTGTGAAAGAGCACAACGAAAAAGCAAACCTGAGGTTTGTGTTGTATTTGACTCAGCTAAAGAAGTGATTAGAGTCCCTGTCCTTGCCTTCAAATTAGATGAAGAGAAGGTTTTTGATAGGGTGAGCTGGAGCTTGACGCAGGCGTCACTTCATCAAAGCAGCTCCGGCTATGGAGTGTGCAGAGGCACTAACCAGGGATATCTCTTGCCCTCTTTATTGGTTGATCGGGCACTGGAACCTTTGCTATTGGCTATTAGAAGGGCTGATACCATGGCCAGGATTCCTGTTGGCAGAACAGAATGCAAGCTGTTACATTATGGGGATGATGGCTTTCTCCTTATTAGTTATCTAGAGGCCTCCCCCACACACATGCTGGACATAATCATGAGCTAGAGTAGGGTCTCTGCTTATAAAGAAAATCTGGATAAGATTGAAGCCATGCCGATTTAGGCTAATTGTGACCATGGGGCACTCATGGTGAGGCATGAGATCACGTGGTGTGGGAATTGGATTTAGTATCCTGAGATAGATATGTGGGTAAATACTGCAGCAACTCTATCCCATAACAAAGTCCTTAATGGCCAACTTCAAGAAGGATTGTGACAAATGGAAACTATGTAACTTGACACAAGATTAATGTGGTCAAAATGGTCACTCTCTTGAAGACTCTTTAACTTCCTGGCAGAGTTATTAGCAGGGACTTGGTTATTCTGAGGCTCATATAAGAAGGCACGATTTCCGTGGGATGTGTTGAGGAAGGGCAAGAATAAGGGAAGTGTTGGCTTCCCCAACCTTTGATTATATAAAATGGCTATTGTATTGAAGATACAGTGCGATTTGGCTTATCACTGAGAAACCCCAGAACTGTAGAAAGTTGTGTGGAGCACGTTTGAATCCTATTGATATTAACATCCCGGTTATGTGAATGAATGGAGTGATTATGCAACATTATCTGTGCATGGTTAGAGAACTTCTTTCATAATGGAAAAAACTATTAGTTTCTGTGCATCAGATTAAGGCATATCTGCTATCTGTACAATCTGGAACAAAGTTCCGTTCACTGATGGTGGTAGGAGGAGGCTGAGGTGGAAATCTTGGATTGACAGTGGGATCTTAGCAGCGGTGCAATTTCAAGCTGTTAGTGATGGATGCTGCAATTTATGAGGTATTGAGGAATAGTGTTGGAAATGCCCAGGGTCTTTTATACTTACATTGAAGTAGCAACCTGAGATTTTGAGTTTTTTGGAGGTAGAGCCATATTGGTCTTGTCCGATTTCCAGATGGCTGGAAGGTGTTATGAGAAAGGGTGACCCATGCAGGACACATTAGGCTTGGTCTGTGAAGTGTGGTTGTAACACTTTGGATCAAGGCTGGACTGAATAGCTGGGGCAAGTGTTCAAGTGGAGGGTGGATGATAGTTTGAGTTGGATACAATACAGTATCAGGCTTATATCCTACTGCTCTCCCACAGAAAGCTACAGGTTAGGACATTTAAATAACAAAAAAGTGTGGGTTTTGTGACTCTCGTTTTGCATCTCTCTTACAAATGCTTTATGACGGTAAGAAGATGGAGACATTTTAGAATGAGGTTTTTGATCGCATGAACCTCATACTTGGTGGCCAGGTGCAGGAGTCCCATGGAATGGAAATGTTAAGGATTGATGATGAAATGGGATGCTTTCATTTTGGGGAGAGCGAGTTTCTCTTTGGGCAACTTCTGTTTGGTAAGAAGGCCGTCTTGAGGCTGTGAAAAAGCAAAGTGTGACTGAGTGACAGAAATAGCTGCTGTTTATTTTTTTTTTTTTTTTTTTTTTTTAAATCGAACATTCAATACAAGAAGTTGTGTTGCGGCCATGAATTAGATAGGATTTCAGATGATTTCATGGGGTGGTATGGATGATTTGCATGGGGTACTGGATGGGCGCCCCATCTGCCTCCCACTATCCCTGCTCTCTGCTCCCCCCTCCTTCCCGTTCTTTGCCATCCTAGACGAGTCCCCCCAACCCCATTTTATGAATTCATGGCTATGCTGTATCTATCCTGTTGACTTGTTCTTCAAGTGTATGCCCGCTATGGTTGTACTCATTTTTGCATCATGTTTGAGGTGCACCTAATGTGTGAGACTTAACAATTGTTGCTCTGATTGTCTATTTCTGAAAATTACATGTAGTATAAGTTACAAAAAAGTGGTATTGGTTCGAGTTGAACTGGTGTATCAGACTCTATCATTTTGGCGTTGAGTTGCACTAAAATAATGTTGTGATGGGTGAGCATGTTTTATTTTATTGTTCTTCTTTTTGTGTCCTATTGTGTATACTCACATGTTTTATGCACTTGTGTTACAATGCTTCACTGTATACTAAGACATTGGTTTAGTTTGTCAATATGTAAAGTATGAAATCCAGAAGCAAAGTGCCAATCTCGAAATGTTGCATATCACAGGTGTAGACTTGGCCAGTGAATATATTTTGCAGCGACGTCAACCGTTCTACTGCCAGTTTAATGAATTCGAATTAAAAAGCTGTACCTTGCTAGAATCTGAAGAGAAAATATATTTAAATGTGTGCAGACGAGTGGCATATACATGAGCATGGGAAGAGGTGTGCGGGCATTTCGGGTGTGTCATCACATGATCCAGATTGCCTAAAACCTAGCATGGTTACATCCAAAATGTGCCTTCTGGGTAGGTGTGGTGGGGGGCGGGGCGGTACAGGGGATCTCCCCCTGTATTTTGTGGCTAAAAAAAAAATTGGTAAAAGAAAAAAGTCAACCCTTTTCCTTTCCGTCAAAAAATGCATTGTTCTAACATAGAACCTACCTTTGACCAAAAGTAAAATTGTTGGTATTTTTTTTGCTGCACTTTTTAACACAATTGTTTTCCACAAATGCGTAGATGGCGAGTTTGGGGTAAGTACATAGGAAGGAGAGGTGGGGGCAGGTGAGGGAGGGTTTGCAGGGGTCTTGCCTCGCATTTTGTGGTAAAGAATTTGATAAAAGTAAAATTCTACCTTTTTTCTTTTTCGGTCACAAAAATGCATTGTTCTAACATAGAACCGATTTTAAATGTCAAGATGTTCACATCTCCTAAAATGAGTCTATTTTGAGTTAGAGAGTCTGTATGGTGTTGGAATGTGTTGCGTTCTCTATTTGGGGGTTGAGAGCTTAGGCATAGCTAAGGGATGTGCTTGTTGTGATGGTGGCCCATTTCCTTAGATGTTTCAAATTAGTTGTTTGTGGACCTCTGGATTTTGTTGCACGACAACTAGCCACTGAAGAGGAGTGCCACCTAGCCGCCTGTGCTCTCACCTATGTTTTTACATAATATCTTCTATTCTACAATTACGAGTTGAAGTCACGAAAGTTTACAGTAGTTTTGACTGCTGATCTTTAATTGACAAATTCAACCACTAATGAGTTTGGTGGTGGGCGGGACCTTCTTTGTGTTCTGGCAGGTTAAGTGGATGAAATGGTAATTAAGAGCAGGTGTGAGGTCACATTCATAACGCTGAATTGTAGAAGCAATCAAAGTTCCCGTTTCGGCAGAGGTTGTGGGACTGTGAGGGCAGAGTGAATGATGTGTGTTGCTGGGTGGATAGTTCTGTGTGTGCAGACAGCTGGTTACCGTTGTGTTTGGACTCCTTTACAGAAGTTCTTTGGTTTTTGATGAAGGGTGTTATGAAGACATTGGTGATATTTATTGGGGAGGTGAGACAAGATGTATGGTTGACAACATTTTACTGCATTGCACAATAGCCCTAGGCTGCTCTACTTTATTTGTAGCTAATCTACTGTGCTTAAACTAGTTTTACTTGTATTGCTTTTAAACAATTGTTCCCTTTAAGAATTGTTATTTGATTGAAATTTTTGATGTTTGTTTTTTGACTTGATTTAACAAACAAATTTGATTTTAATTAGTAAGCTAAATTTGCACTCTCAATTGTTGGGACGTAGGCAGACCTAGAACAAGCAGCAGACACCATGCCTGTTCAGTATTGGTATCACATTCAGTGAACGCTTCTATCTGCTCTAAGACTGAAGTACAACTGGCAAGAGAGTTGTAGTTCTTGCATTCTTTTATTTGGCATTAGGCGCGACAGCACTGGGGTGACAGTGATCAGCCGGTCTGTGTCGGTCTGTGGCGAACATAGCATTGTGCAAAGCCACTCTGCATCCGGTAACTGAGATGGTAGACCTCCTTCCCCTCAGGCCAAATCTTATCGTATACCTCCTTTTATTTAAGTACATTTCACCCGTGTACATTGCCATAAGGATTACTTATTCTTCAGATGACCTACTATCCTTTAGGGAACCACCTTTGGCACATTGATGCTTCGTGCTTTGAATAAGATTAGAATGCACAGAATTGCTGTAGATAAACCACAGGAACATATTTGCACTGACTGTGATAGCTCCACTGAATATTGCACTCATTAATGCTCGATCAGCAATAAAGAACGCTCTTACATTAAATGAAACCATATCTTCTTTGGAACTTGACATACTTTTTATAACGGAATCTTGGTTTATAGACAATTTTACAGCCTATTTCCATCTGCTAGTACCAGACTCTTACCACATTAAATGGCATAACAGAGTCAATAAAAGAGGGGGCGGGCAGCTATTCTGACTAAATCCTCACTAGAAGTCACTCATTTCCATTCCCCCGACTGGGACGCTACATCCCAGATTCTGGCCTGTATTTACCACCCATCTCCCAATGAAGCTGACCATTTGCTACTCTGCTATAGACCCCCTGGCTCGGCCACCTAGGTTTTAGATGCCCTAGATGCCTACCTAAGACTAGAGGCCCTCCAGTATCTGATTATTTTGGGTGACTTAAACATCTGATGCAATGATCTTGAAGACTCTGACTGTAAACATCTATTTGATATCTTACAGATTCACAACCTTCATCTTCTTTCCACCTCACCTACACACACGGAGTGGCACTGCCTGTACTCTGTGATTTATCGAGGCTCGAGTTTAGGCAAACTTGCAACAACTCCTGTGAGCTGGTCAGATCACTTTATAGTAAGCTTTCAACTATCTAGTCTTTATGGATCTCAGCTAAAAAACACTCCATTAAGGAGCAACTGCGCCTTCGTAAAAGGGATCCTGACTGTGTCTCTAGCACTGACCATCTGCAAGAATTACCTCTTATGCAATCCACCACTGACTGCACTGAATACTATTTCAAAATGATGACATGCCTGTAAAACAATTGCAATTGCAAAACAGAAGGAACAATAACCAGTGGTACAGCAAAAACTTGAAAAGCTTGAAACAACAATATAGATAAAAGGAAAACACTTTGCTGATATCTAGAAATGAAACTAACCGTCTGCCAGTTCAACTAGCTCTGGAGATTTATGAACAAGAGATTATGCTTGCCAAATCCTCATCCTTACAAAAACAAATTGAACTAGCTGAAAATTGACCTAAAGCACTTTTTCTTGCCATTATCAATTTGACTATCCCTGACAGCATTAGCTCAAGTTTGCCAGCATCATTTCCAATGACCAATCAGTTTTATTGCTTTTTTCAGGAAAACATTAAAACCATCAGAAATAGCATGAATGTCTGGCCCTTTGACATTGAGGCTAGTTCAGGAATAACTGGCTCCTTACATTACAGATTGCTAACTGTGGGAAACTGCTCGGAAATTGCTGCAGATTGGTTGGCCTCCTTTCTTGGTTTTAGGACATCTAGAGTGGCAGTGCCTGAAGCCCAGGCCAAATCTATAGTTCTGTCCTGCGGTGTGCCGCAAGGATCACGTCTCTTGCCCCTTTTGTTTAATATCCATATACAAACCTTTAGTGACCTTTTGAATGATCTGGGTGTCCAATTTGCAAATTATGCGGATGACACCCAGATCCTCTTTGAACTATCTGGTGTACACTCTAAGGACACAGACACAAAAATCTTTGTTTAGCATAAAATTCAGTTATGGATGGTGGAAAACTCTCTCGCCCTCAATGACTCTAAGACCGAGCTTCTTATCATGGCATCCGATCCTAGCCTGAAGAAGCTCCACATCCAATACTCCCATTTTGTAATTGCAGGCACTGTTATTGCTGTCTGGAACTCTGTAAAAAAATCTTGGGGTGGATCTTGATGCAGACTATCGATGAAGAAACAGGTCTCACAGCTACGTTCATCCACTTTTGACAGCCATGGAGCCTGGACTGAAGTTCCTCACAAGTATAGAATATGTGGCATTTGTCATGGTAACATTGAATCTGCTCGTCATTTGCTCACATCCTTTTAACAATTGGAAAAGACCTATGTCAAAGGTTATTGCAATTTTGTGTCAGACATTAGGAATGTACAAAATGATCAATTCTGGTCACAAATATTTTCAGGAGAAAATTTGAAATTGAATCACGCCACCTTTTATATTTGGCAATTGACTTTAAAATGTTACTTTAAAATTGTAGATGGATAATTGAATTGTTAGTGCATTTAGATTTTCTTGCATTATATATCAATGTTGCATTTTAATAATTGTTGTATACTTGGAAGATGACTTTGCTCTTCAATTATTTACATTATAAGAAATGGATGGAACGTGAGTGATGTCACAAATGTAAAAAATCAACCACGGCACTCCAAATTGAAGCAAGACTAACTTTAGTCTAATCAAATTTAAGATTAATCTTTCACCATGGTTTGTGAATATGTTAAGGAAATGCCTAGTTATCAGATTCTTTAGACTAAAAATCGGAATCTGCTTAGAACAGCGTCCGGTCATTGTGACATCATCATGTCGGAACGTGCATGATATCACCCATGTAAAATTGTTCCAAATGTGGAACAATACACAATCCGGTCCATTCATGTTTTTCAAGTTCATCTAAGCCCCCACATTTTTGGATTGTCTAATCTTAGAGGTGCACAAAACTCAAGAGGCCCTTGTCATTGATGAAAGTGAGTGAAAGATGGTATCACAAATATTTTGTTTTAAATCGTAATCACCTTCTGTCTCGTGCAGTTCACAATTTTAGTCATTGCGGATATCAACTGAATGTCCTTTCCAACCCATTCTTCACACTGTTATTGAATCAGACAATGTCATAATCAAAGTGAAAAATAAAAAATAGAATCCATCAACTGACTCCCTCTCCTGGGTGGAGTTAACAATCTTAAACATTGAGCATTTCTCTCACATGTTCACAAACCTTAGTGAAAGATTTGTCTTAAACTTGATTAGACTAAAGTCAGTCTTGCTTCATATCGGAATGACATGGTTGATTTGTTTACATTTGTGACGTCACTCAAGTTCCAACGTGATGATGTCATAACAAACCGCCAGTATTTTAAGCAGCCATTCTCTCACTAAAACTTTGAACTAGGATCAGCACATAGATGCAAGTCAGCCACAGCATATCCCAAAGTAAGTACTACCATTAGATCTAGGTTACCAGCTAATTTTTTGTTAATTACTACCAGATAGGGTAGTAGACCCTTCCTATCCATTTATTTACATGGATACAATCTGAAGACCTGTTTTGCACATCTCTCTCTACAGGGATGCCACGCTGAGTTCAACAGCGTCCAATGACCTAAGACAATTTGCCTGGAAGTTGCACAGTGAAGTCCTTCCCCCATTTTTGGGCTCTTTGAAATATCTACACTCATGGAAGGGTTCCTTTTTTTTAATAAACATCTTGCAGCAAGCAGTCATTTTATAAGTATTAGAATAACCTAATATACCCCTACGCACTAATTTCTTTAAATATTCATACACGGACTTCTGTCGAAACCTGGGTTCTGGGAGACTTGTACTTTCCTATTGACTACATACTGGAATTCATCTTTAATACACCAAGTTGTCCCCACGCCCACATGGGTAAGATTTAAGATTAGACTTCTTATATTGGAGGACTTAATAGATTTCCTGAAAAACTCAATGGCAACTTTTCTAATTTTGAGTAATACATTTACAAATGTGAGTCTAGACTCTTTGATATATGGATGGTTAGGTAGTTTTAATTGTATGATTAAGCAAATCGTAGTACCTATAAACTTCACACACTACTTTAACATGGGGTTTAACAAATGTAAATGTAAAGAGTTTTTTTGTCTAATAAACATGTGAGAAGTGTAAGGTCAATCACAAGGTCATTTGAGCATGAATACGACTAAATGATTAGCAAGGATTACATGACCTAAATGGGTGTTATGCAGGCTACATAACTGTGATTATGTGAATGTTTTGTGATATATTAACCAAAAGGACAGGTTACACAATGAACCATATGTCTCACCTTCAAAGCGCTAAACCACACCGCCCCTCATACCTCACTGAAAAATGTAACCTTAGATCATCTACACGAACCACCAGATCCTCCAACTCATCCTGCCTGGTGGTCCCAAGATTTAATCTAAAAAGATAAGGCGGCTCTAGTTTCCCAGTTATGGCCTCCCAACTGTGGAACACCCTCCCCGCTGACATTAAGGGCCTAATTCACAGAAGCCTTTTATAATGGCAATTCTCGATTGGAAAATGCTCTGTGCATAAGGGCCTAAAGCTATCCAAGTATTCGCCAACTTCAGGAGAAGCGTCATCTCTTGGCTTCTCAGCAAGAACTAGCTAGACCCCATCCAGTCTTAGTAACGCCATCCGCCTAAACTTCAAAGTGCAACTGCTCACTTTTTTCATGTATGTACCTACTATACCTTAATGTTTGACTTTGTAATGTATTATTTAGTGCATCTACTGTATTCATATCACTCTGCTCATGCCTGTAACTTGCTACTTGCCTTAAAGAGCCCAGATACCCCCGCGTCAGGTGCGCTATATAAGACGAAAAAACAAACAAAAAACAAACAAACATTATATGTTGACCATATAATTAAGTAATTGAAACCTATGTTTGATTTTTTTCCTATAGAGACATTTTGAAAGCATCAATCGCCCTTTAAGAAGAGAATTGTCTCGAAACACGTCGGCCTGCATATTTTGTATGAATGCATTTTATGTCAAATCAGAAATGTACTGGTGAAGTCTAGTATTTGTAACAAAATTGTGAATGTACTATTGAAAACATCTTAAAGAATCAATAACTAATCTAAACTGTTGCGCTTTTATAGTACGCAATTGACAGTGTGCAGGGGGCGTGTGTTCCCTATCTGGGGCTATTTTTGTTTTTGTTCATTTCACAACCCATATGCCAGGGTTTGTTTTTTATCTCCTCTGCACCTGAAATACAATAGATATCTCATAGTAATAGTATGTCATCAATGATATTTGTGATGTCATCTTTGATGTCCTGGGTGTTAGTCTTAGCAGTGCACAGTGGTGGCGCGAGTTATCGTTGCTTAGCTTACCATAACTGTCGAATTTCAGGGTTTTTTTGATTTTACTTGTAACCATAACATCCTTTTAACAACGTTTTTTACTGAATTTCATAGGTTTTTATTAGTGCAACTTAACCATAACGTCCCTTTAACAATGTTTTTTCAGTGAATTTCATGTGTTTTTACCAGACTATGTAGTTTTCCTACAATTTACTAATATCATACTTACCAAATATAACAATATTTGTGTCCAATTTACAAAGTGTCACCTTAAAACTCTGCCATTTCCCACCTTCTAGAATCATTTTTAACACTTCTATACACTTTTTGCAACTATTTCAACTAGTTTTGCATCCGTAGACGTCTATGAACATCTGACTTCATTGCGGACCTTCAGGACAGCGCCACATAACCATGTGCTGGCGCACAGCATGATGACGTGTCCAAGAACCCGTCCGCAATTCACAATAAGATCCGTCCTTCGCGGACAGTTCGGAAATGCATTTTCTACTGATCTAGGAACTTTCAACTTCAAAATTTCCCTTGCACACCTCCTACACCTGTTCATACTCATTGTCCTTTACCAATCTAGTACACAGTACATACTTGGAAGAATTTTATCAAAACTGCTATTTATCTTAAAAATGGCATCAGTTATTGCCATCCCTCCTCCCCAAGAGCCACCACTACCACCAGCTGGAGGACCCTCACAACAAAAAAAGCGCAGTACTTTCCACGACAATGAAGAGGACCATGAAGATGAGGTAGAGGAAGTGCCTACTTCTGGCACCAAGATCGAATCATGGGTGTGCCAGTTCTTTGCTACTGTTTGGAGTGTACCAAAGGCTAAAGCTACCAAAGTGAAATGCACTGAGTGCACTCAGTCGCAGACTACCTGGACGGTACTGCTATGGGACCACATCCATGTGCCGCCACACCAAATCGAATGACCGCAATGCTCTCAGAAAGTTGTTCCTTACTCAGCAAGAAGTAAGCTGTCTTCCTCCACCTCATCTTCCTCTACAAATACTGTAACCACACAGCCTGATGTCTGCGGGCATTGGTGCATTATAAATAAATAAATAAATAAATAAAGAGGGCTACAGACCATTATTGTCCATTGCAGCCCCTGAAATGAGGGATAAAGGCCATTAGCGCCCCTGGTTCCCAAAGCATGAACCCAGGGTGCTAAAACATAGATTTGTCTAGGCGTCCCGCTGAAGGAAGGAAAATCCTTTTCCAAGACAGCCAACAAAGAAAAAGAAGGCGGGGCTCCGTACCCAGCCCCTCTTCCCTTGCCATGGCACCCTGCAAAACCCTATGAACATATTACCACAAGCACTTTTTTCCCCACCTTCGAATAACTTTACCACATATCCGGTCCCAGGTAGACTTTACCACATATCCGGTCCCAGGTAGACATAGCACTTTAACACCATTTTCCGGCCCTAGCGGTCATGGCCAGTATTCAGATTGTCCGCGTCATGACCTTATGCCATGACCCAAACAATCTGGCTACTGCTCACGGCCACAGGCTATACCTCAGTCACCAAAGGTATATGAATAATATCTAGATCCAAAATGGTTTTGCCAAATGTTGTGTAGATTCGTCAAATGACACCACATTTATATGCCTTTACAATATTTTGGGACCCGCCCTCTACTTGTGCCCCCTCTTGGCAGAATCCCACAAAACTGTGCAAAGCCATTCAGGATTAGTTCTAGAATAAAATTGCAAAATTACAAGCAGTTTGATTGGATGGCAAGTTATAAGCCATCCAAAAACTGCTTTTCCCCAACCCTGTAATGCAGAAATAGGTACAGATGTCTTAGGACATCTGAAGTGTCCGCGAACACCACAGCACTGCCCCAGGACATCTGGAGGGTTTCCAGACTTTCAGGGGTGAAACAACGCATTGTTTGGCTTCTTATGGCCATATCCAATCCAATCCTCATCCCCCCCACAATCCCCAGAGATTGTTTGTTGAATTTGACAAGTGAAGTGCTGCTTTTTAAAAAATGTTTTCACCGCTCTGTCCGCGGACCCCAACAAAGTCCGCAAATCCAAGATGGCGGGTGCTTCAGGAAAACCGATGCATTTCACGTTTCCCCACCTGCCAACCAGCGAGCACGTCCCGATGTCCGCGGACCACGCAAAAGTCAGCAGATTTTCTGGCCAATCGAAGCCCAGTCCGCCGACAGTACAGCCAATCAGAGGCCAGTCCGCAGACCGAACAGGGCAGTGAGTCCGCAGAGCGGACATAGATATCACTCATTTTTTTGCCTCACGTTTTAGTCATTTAAAAAAAACTACTGGACGGTTTCGGCTGTAGGCATGAGCAATTTTTTTCCCATTATGTCTATGGGAGAAACAAAAAATGGGACCCCCCCCTATAACTTTGCCGCCCCTGGACCAAATCTCACCAAACTTTGCAAAAAATGTCAGAGGGGGCCATATACTTTTTTCTCAAATGTTGGTGAGGATTCATCCAGGGGGAGCCAAGTTATAAGCCACCCAAAAAGTGCTCTTCCTTTGGGATTAGCAAATTAATCATAACTACATGGCCACTACCGCAGGCCATGTAATAAAACATTGAAAGGTTAAAATACATTGGGTGTGCAAGGTGCTTGCATCACTTGGATTCGTATATTCATGGGTGCCAGCTTTTGATTTTCGCTATGGGGCAAAAGTACCTGTGAATTAGTTATTCTTGCAGCTAGTCATTTTTTTCCCTTTTCTGTGCTGCTCAAATGCGGTAAATTGGGTTTGTGCGATGGATCACAACAGTCTCTAAGATATTGCCCATAAAACAAGGGGCTTGTAGCACACTCCTTAACCAAAGTGTGTCATTATTGACAAATAATGTAATCTCACTGTGCATTGCCTAAAAACATTGTGAGTTCTCAAAGCCTGCGATCCTTTATACATAACAATGCCACTGTCACAACAGGTTAAAATCAGTTTGTGATTGATGAATGTCTTTGATCGATGGGTTGCAAGTGTTTTAACCTATAGAATAACCATGCCCAACGGCCATGTCACAAGGCTATGGCTAGTGGTCTGGTAGTGTTTTACAATGGACAGGGGCATGACCGAATGCCATGGCTCGTGGTCTGGTAGTTTTCTAAAATATACAGTTGGAACAGCCATAGGCCACTGGCCATTTGCGGAAATAATCTATGGAATTAAAAAAACTTGAAATTCAAGGTAAAAACTTTGTTTTCAGGGACGTTAGGTGAGCAATACATTTTCACACAATCTTTGAAATTCAATAAAAATGTTTTATTTGCATTGATGCTAAGGTGAGACCTTAATGCAACAAAACCCCTGAAATTCAGCTAGAGCCACCTTAACTTCATGCCCCCTGTGGCACAGCCTATGACCACAGTGATGACTTCAGAGATGGCATCCCAGATTACATCACTGATGACATCACGACTGACAACACAAATTACATCATATATGACATCACTGGTGACGTCACTGATAACATCATATATGACATCAAAGATTATTTAACTAATGCCATCATATATAAGATCACTCTAGGTATTTGCCCATATTTAGACCACCCTTGCATTTCTACATATTTGATATTAGCATTTTAGAATAGTTCATAACAATGAGTACATTGTTTAAAATAGTAAACAGCTACACATGCATCAAATCACGACTTGTGAAGCATTCCTTTGTAGTACTTTTGTCAAATATGGTTTCTGAATTATACATAGTATAAATAGTACACTGTTTAGAATGTACCTGTGTGTGCTAATTATATCTAAGACATGTTCACTATTATATAATCTGTATATACTTTTACACAAAAATGAGTAGAAGTAAATAGAAAGAGACACATGCTGAAGCCGATTTATTTACTATGATTTAAAATAAATATATGTAACAACTCAATTGTTTTAATGTAAGAAAAATGTGTACACATATCATTTGCTAAATGGCTTGAAAGGTGTTTTAAAACAAGGAACAGCTATGTATGAGGATATATTTTAAGATTCCCATACATGGTTATTGATTAAAAAAAAGTGATTATTACTCTATATGTATATATGTACAGAAAATAAAAGTTTTAAAATTCAACATTTGCTTGAAAACATGTACATTGATGTATAATTTTTTCTGTGTGTCTTTTGTGAGAGATTAATAATACACATACAGTATACAATAAAAGTAATCTCTTTTAATACTTTTGACTTTTGTGTATTTCATAGATGATGTCATTAGATATGTCTTCACTGATGTAATCAATGTTACCATCAGTGATGTCATCTGTTAAGTCATCATTGTGGTCACAGGTAGCACAACAGGGGAGTGAAGTTAAGGAGCCTTTAGCTGAATTTCACAGGTTTTGTTGCATTAAGTTCTCACCTTAGCATCCCTGAAACTAATGGTTTTTCCATGAATATACATATATGTAACATGGTGCCAATGTTACAACCTTTTTCTGAGTTGCCAACATATAGTTAACTCTGATATCACAATAGGTGCTATTTTCTCTTAAAATAATTACACAACTAGACAAACTCACCCTAAAGGATACATATCTCGCAGGTTGGGAGCTTTTGAGTGAAACTATCCTATCTTAAACAAATAGCTCCTTGTAATTAAACATGTGTTTGAGGACTGGACAAACTTTTTTTTAGGTGCAAAGAATACCGTGTGGGTGTAAACGGATCGTCACAATCTTGAGATTCTTAAAACTTCAGAAGTCCATTGTCTAGGCAATATTGGTGGTGCCTAGTCTATCATCTCATACCTACCCAGCAATAAGCAGTAGAACGTTGGGTTCAATCTCACACGTTGGTACCTCTCAGTAAAGTATTGAAGAATGGTCCACAGCTCACCAGTTAATTTTACCACCCTTTAAGAGCATAGCCCCATTGCTGTAGGATGACATTTGTTCCCAGGTGCACAGGTTCTGAGATGATAAGAGAAGCAGAAATGTTGACAGCAAAAACCTCAGTCAGTGTTCCAAAAAGGTCTGCCATCCCACTGTGGGAAACTGAATGTACTACTGACACTGGAAAAGCCATTAGCAAGTAATGCAAATGCAATTCAGGCAGAAAAGGTAGTAGCTGGATGTATTTCCATACAGCTGTGCGGAAATGGACATATCTCAGGGTTTGAATACACAATGAGCCTCATCCTGCAGCCTTTAAGGGACATGGTTTTACAGCAACGAGCAAAACTGGTACAATTCCACTTAGCCTACGCATATAATACAGATCCCTGCCATGGGCAGATCTTTCTTGTGAACATAAAAAGATATGCCCTCGTATTTAATGCCCGTGTGATCCCTGTTCAACTTCCAAAGCAGCAAACCAAATCTTTATTATTGACATCTTCTGCATTGGGGGCACACCTTTGCCACCAGAAGATGCAAATGTCATACCTGCACAGGCTTATAGGCTATCATAAATATGCCTATCATTCAGGCTTATTACCGAGCAACCTCCACAAACATGGCTGTGGTTGCTGTGTAACCTTCCCTACCAAGTCAGTCATTCACTCTGCCATTGCTTGCGTACATCCACTGCTTACCAGAAATAACATACTGCCAGCTTTGATAGTACCCACTAAGCTCTTACAAGAATTGGTTCTGGTGTGCAGTCTTTACAAGAAGCTGACATGACATCTAGGCCAAGGAAAATAATTAATTTGGTACACAAATGTATCTGATGGCCCATCGTACAGTCATCAGTCATGAAATGCACCACTTGTTCTCATACAAAAGTAGATCCCCAATAACCACGAGGTCTGTTGGTGATGTTACCACCACAAACACACCCATTTCATATACTTCTTCTCACCTACCAAGGGAGGTAGTTTACATTATAATTCTGGTTATTATAGTCTCTCTAGCCCAGATTGAGCGTAACTGATTGTTCAGCATGTTGTCCGTTTTTATGGTTTACCAACTGGGGTTGTTTTGCAGAGGCTTTCACATTTGACAGTGTCAGTTATGTGCTCTGTTAGATGTTCTGGTCAAGCTTCCCACAAGTTACCAGCTTCAAACACATAGTGAGACTGAGCACTTCAATGGGCCTCATTACGACTCAGGCGGTAAGGGGTTTACGCCGGCGTAAACAGCGCCGACCCTTACCGCCTGAGTACGAGGTCCCTTAGCGCCATGGCGGATTTAACACCTGCTTTTAGCAGGTGTTAAAATCCATGGCGCTAGGGGACCATGGAGTTAATTACGCCACCGTAATTTACGGTGGCGTAATTAACGCCTTCCCCACTCCCATTATGCCCTATGGGGCAAAAATGGGAATGGGGAAGGGTAAATGGGGATTGGGGACTTACCGCCGCGCCAACCTCGGAATGGGGCGGTAAGTCCGCCAACCACCATGGCGTAAACGTAGTTTACGCCATGGTGGTAAAGTCACGGCCCAGGCGGTAACTTACCGCCTGGGTCGTAATGAGGCCCAATAAATCCATAAAGCATTGTGTATTCTGTTTTGAGAAAGAATGGGAATCCTATTGGGTGGAGCTGTTGTGGACCAAGGAGTTTGCATAAATGGACTACCTGCTTGATTCAAGAAGAGTTTCCTTTCTATTCAACCTATGTATACAACGGCAACTCAATGCTGATAAGGCTCTTCTGAGCATCATCTCTAGTGGGGATGCTGGAGAATAGGACAGGAATCACAACTACATTGATGACGTTACCAAGGCAGCATTTTATTAATACAAAGGTAAATTAAAAACACTTTTGAACTAGAGGAGACAGATGGAGCCCTAATTGTCATGTGGGTAACCAGATGTGTGTGATTGTCAACCAGGCACAATGCTTTGCAATCTCCTCCAACTGAAGCCTAATTTAGGTTGGCCCACCCTTCCTGGTTAGCACCAAGGTCAATAGATTTGCTTATCAGCTTCTTCCAAAATACCTAAGGGTACATCTTGTATTTCACATATTACCACTGGAAATGGCACCTGTGTGCGTGTGCCCATGATACTCCCCGTTCTTTTAGTGCAGGAGTAATCTGGTTATGTTAGATAATGTGTCTTCAATTCTATATGGTTCAGGAGCAACTTTGGCATCTGTTGTATGGTCCTCAGGATTTCTCCTAGGTGCCAGAGGTATATATGTTGAGAACCCCCCTAACTCAGTAGGGAATTCTGTAGAGAAGTACGTCACTCATGGAGCCCAGCCCCTCACCTCTGTCATATTGAAAGAGCAGCAAGAAAGCACTGTGCATGACACCTAGTGTCATTCCAATATCACATCAAAGATATGAAAGACGTTATGAGCTCAGACACCCATACCGAATGTACCCTCAAACTGATGTGGTAGAAGGAAGTCTGCAGACACCACTGGACATAGAAGAGCTTTCAGTCTGACAGGTGTAAAGTGACCTCATGAAGAAAAGAGATGAGGACGCACTGAAACTAGATAAGACTATTAAAAAAATTAAGATGTGACTGCAAGGTACAAAAGGAGTTGAAGAGGAACGTAAGACATGTTTCTCTTAGATTAGGCAATGGAGTAAACATTTGCGAGTGCCAAGTAGTGGACAATTAAAGATGCAGAAAGTATATGCAAGATGGAGCAATCACGTCTCCAGAGGCCAAGGTGAGTAATAACACCTGTATAAGTGTATCCAATAGCACAAAATAGGAGGACAAAATGGACAGAATCATGGTCTTCTCACATATGGTGCAAGACCAGAAAACAAAGCCGATCCATAACGCTCCTCCAGCTGGAGATAGTAATGTACCTTCATTCCCTTTAAAGTTCCAGAGAAGAGAACACTCTGAGAGGTCAAATACAAAGAAGAGGCCTTGGCTTAGGACCTAACTGTTGAGCGATGGCAGGCTAATTGGCTAAGTGGGCAGTTGTCTGACATTGTTCTGTGCACCTGGGTTTCATTTTGCTTACGTGCTGCTAACAAACTAAATGTCCAAGGTTAGAAGTGAGTGCCAACCAATAAGGATGGTGTTGGGAAGGAAATTAACCTATCCCACCCCCCTTAGGCACTTTAGAGTAAGGCAATTCCATAACTTCAAGTGTGATGTTCCAGGGGGAGGTGAGGATACTAAGGGACCCTGCAGAAACATGATACTATGTGAAATATAGATGCTTAGACTTAGTGCACGCATATAAATAGGTGCCATTTTGTAGTTATGGTGTATACATTCGGGTCTGCATGACTGCACAGTAGAAACAGACCTCAATAGGCCCAAGCACTGATGATAAAGAAACCCACACTGCTGGTTTCCATAGAAACTGGTGTTTGTTCCACAACAGTTGCTAAAACATGTTATCCCAAGAAGGAATGTGCCTTGCAAGCCCCCGAGACAGTACCAGTCACCTCACAGTGCACGTTCATCGCAGCCAGGCCAAAGCAGGCCTCTGATCCTCACCCAACCAACCATGAGTTATGACACTCACAACTGTCCCAGTCCAAGACCCTTGAATTCAATGATAGTAGGTGACCCCAGACCACCAACCATAAAACCACTGGCTATAAAAAATAAAAATTAACATGGCCACCCCACCTTATTTCATAAATGACAAGATTTGTAATGTGAGGTACAGGGTGGAATAAATTATAGTCCAAAGCGAAGGTGGAAGCCTTTGGTATGATCTTAAGCTTCCCCCTGTGCCAGTCCCCGATCCTCCCATGTGCATGGCATAAAAATAGAGTAGTATTGTCTTACATAGTAACTAATTGCAAACTCGACCTTGGTTCCATGAAGATAATGAGCCCAGCAGACCCCACTTGATGAAAGACAGATGGACATTGCTGGGACCAATAGAAGCCCACTATCCCCTATGGAGCAGGCCACCCATTATATGGTCTCACCAACCAGCCAATGTATATGTGTGTGTCATTGATGATGATGTTTTTCCTTATAACATTCTGCTTGAACCATTTTTTGGCAGAATGTTCATGGGCAGCAGAGTTCCTTGCTGGCGTACCTATTTTCTGTGACTGAAACTTGTTATCCTTGCAAGAATCTCTTGGCCTTTTTTCCCTAGCAGGTTGTATTTTTCTGGTGTGAGCATTTGTCAGCATGCCTTGGATGGCCTATGTGATGGTGGATCATAAACTGTTGCAAAAACAATCTGCTGCTGTTATTCTACTATTATCTGTATTATACGTAGTTAGAGGAGGTTTGGGGCATACCTACCTGATAAGGGGCAGCCAATAATGTTGCTAGCACCTAATTAAGCTATAGGTATACATGTCCCATTAACCTATCCCTCCGACCGGTAGGTTTTACTATTTGCCACGTAGGATGACGTCATAGCTGACATACATTGAGGTATAAAGTCTTTGCTTAACTGAAATGTATTCAGCAGTGTGTGAGCTACGACTTGCTATGCTTGCCAGATTTCCCTACTTTATTGAATTGATAATAGAGTAGTACTTTGCCATATTCTTTGAGTTTGTCTGGTTATTTGAGCCTAAAATCAGTTATTGCACACCATCTATTTGACCATGCAGGTGTGGCTGGACACATAACACATTTGCAGGGCCATTGTCCAGATAGGATGCTGTGTCCATTTCAGCATCAAGGGCATTGAGGCTGCCCCTGTATACAGTGCATTCATAGGCATGGAGGATTCTTATGGTCACCTTATTTTCTCTAAATATTGTAAATCAGGCAAGAGTGACATGGAGGGAGAACTTTGGTACTTCGAGCAGGAAATCAGGTATTGGAAGAATGATGGTTGTGGCTGATGGGAATATGATTCATGTTATGTAGAGGGTGACGGACACCATGTTTTTTTTTTCTTTTCTCCATAGTATGAGGTCACACCAAACCTCTGCACTCATGTTCCTTTGGGAGGATGGGGCAGGGGGGAGCTGGTGTGGACGTGGAGAAATGCAGCACATTAGAAGAGTGCTCAGGCTGTGAAGGGATGGTACAAATACATCCATGCTTTGCAACATGCACACTGTCTTGTAATTACACTCTGGCATGACTGACATGGACTCGCAATTAGTGGCAGAAATATCACTGTTCAGATCACATTCAGAGTGAGCAGGTCACACATATAGAAATATCAGAGAGGTATCATAGATCAGTGCAACCCCTTACTGGTAAACACATGTTAAACAACATGTAAAGCTTGAGACTAAATATATGGATATTAAAGTAATAGACAAGATTCTGCAGTACAAGATTAGCTCAAAAGATAAGCATTATTCCTGGGAAGTTGTGAAAACAGGAAACGGAAGCTGACCAAGAGCAATGCATCCGACTATGGGATAGTTGTCTGTCCCCTCAGAGACAGAACGGCAACGATTGTGATATAATATGCAGCTATGGCGTGGAAGTATAGTGCACACATATAGGAATGATATGCTGATACATAGCAAGGGCAAGAACATAAGAATATTGAGACAGTCTGGAAGGGAGATGGAAGGCGAGAGGTGTGACTTATGAATCCCTGTTTTGTCTCATCCTGATAGAATAGCTTACTGGAGTGGAATGTTCTTTATGTGTCACTAGGTCGCTCATATTACCAAATGAACATATGAACACATAAGGCGCACAAGCCCTACAAAAAAGCAGTATTTCTCCACATTGGAGAGCACACTCTAAAATAAAATGCTGGGTTGGATAATGTACAGAATAAAAGAACCTACCGAGAGAATGAACCAAACACATGAGTAATATATTGTTTTTCAGATCAGGGTCCACAGTATTTAAAATTCCAACTAAAGAGGAGACATGTATTTCATTTATGTATTTATTTATTTATTTTATTTGTATTGCATTTAGATGTATTTAATACAATAAAGATGGCAGGTAAGAATTAGCTCCCTGAGGAAGGTCTGAGGCTACCTGAGAGGAAGGAAGGAAACATGTTACATGTATACTAGCACCTGTACAAATAGTTGATACAAGTATCACATAATAATATGCATATGGTTCAAATGAACACACAACCTTCACAAGAAAGTGTGCTGTAATGGAAACACATGATAAAGATTAAGTACAATGTGAAAGGTTTGATGGGTATTATACAGCGCATTTAAGGCATTTAATTGAGAAGAACATTGAGAAGAAATAAGTAAAATAAAAGGAAGAGTGAAATCAATGATATTTAATGTAGACATACTAAGCTGGTTCCATGCACATATAGATTGATGTAAAAGGATTTGTGAAAGCAGTGGACTATAAAAAGGAGAATATAACCTTGTATTTGAATAAGGTTTAGAAGCTTCTGGGCGACACCTCTGCTGCCATATCAGTTTTGGAGCTGTCTGTAAAGTCAGATAAAGTTAAGAAGATGAAGATTTCTCTGTCAGCACTATCCATGAGAGCTCTCTTTCCTTTTCCCAAGGTGTCCATCTTTATTCTCGGGGTGCAGACAGAAAAACGAAACAAATCTGACGAAAGCAATTTAGAAGAAAATAAAATGATGGGAAAACATTGGCAATTATGTTCCTTTTCCAGGTGTTCCTCACAAAAGGCATGTTGAAATAATGACATAGGGCCTCATCACGAGTCTGGCGGTAACCCTTAAATGTGGTGGTAGTGCTGTTACCGCTGCATTTAAGGGTCCGCCAGATCATGGCTTTGGCAGATTTCCCCCCCAACTCTGAGCGGGGGGGAAATCTGCGGCAAAATTGCCAATTTTCGGTGCGATTACCGCCGTTGGGAAATCCGCCGGCGGTAATAGCGCGAATTTTCCCCATTGGGCCCAATGGGGAATGAGAAATTCCCGAATGGGCCCAATGGGGAATGGGCAATAACCCTTCCGCCAAACCTGTGATCCGGCGCTAATAGCGCCAGGGGGTTTGGCGATAGGGCTATTAGCGCCAGTGCTAATACCGCCAGCGTTACCGCCCAACTCGTGATGAGGCCCATAGAACTTTATTAATCTCATTCTTGTAAACATGTTCGTGCTCGAAGTGAACTAGTAATAGTACCCAGGCAAGTGGTTTGAGCAATGGTAACAGTGCTGCAGTCTTCGTTCAAGGGCCCTGATAAACTCTGGCCCATTAAACAGGGCTGGTTGCCATTAACACACAGCATAGGCCAGCACCATAGGCAATATTACATACATATAAAATAACAACACATGAACATGTCTGGGGGACCAGTATCAAATCATAATTTAATCTGATTATAATTATTAATCTTGTAGTTTAATAAAGAGTGATTGTAAGTGTTATTTAAAAATGGATGATTTAGAAAAGTTACAAAAGAAATGTAAAACGTAATAGTCAACGGTGAGGAATGATGTCGTGCTCTCTGCCTGAGTTCACATAAAGCCGTTGCGCAGCGTCCTGAGGTACAGTGGTTATTTCATGACAGAATTTCAAATGGCGCAGGTCATCAAAATGATATTTTTCTGGCTCAAAAGAAGTCTACATCATGCTGAGGTCATTTGCAAAGGCAACTGCCCCCATCAATTCTGACCCACCACAGGTTTCATAGGAAAGAACAAACTGTGATACTTAAAAGGAATAACAACAAAAAAGTGTTTTATTAATCCATGTGAAATATTTTTGTTACCATGAAACCGAGTGTTGATGTCTGCCAGACACCCCGAGATAGGTCTCATGCGACTAATTCCTCTTAGCGAGTCTGTAAATTAATCTTGCAGCCGTTGGCCTTTCCCCTTTCCGTTACAAACTCAATGAACATAAAACCCAGATCGCTGTCAGAATTGGCAGCCATTAGTTTTGAGTTTTTAACAATTAGGCAGCGTTAGTGCACATTGACTGCATTAAACTTACACAGCGCTCTTTTTTTATATTTTTTTTATAGAACGTGTTCAGTGATTTATTCGTGGCCGTATTTTATACAGTGAATCTGAAGAGACGCGTGCCAAAGGCAGTTTACATTATTTGTTATGCAAAATTAAACTTCCAAGATGTTTACAAAAAAAATCATCGTGTTTCTTCACAATAAGATGCATACCGATGCGTTATTTAGTGTAAACAAATAAATAATGTTTTCCCTATTCACGTGAACATCGGCAATAACATAAAGTAAGACCAGTACAAAGGGTCTAAACGTACAAAACGAAAGAGGGGGAGGTATCCAATAGAGAGGTGGATAAAACAGTTCCACCAGTGTGACCAAAACAGGGATTCTGGAAAAACTCCAGCCACTTGAATTTTGGCTGGTTCAAGTCCTTTAAACCTTTTCCAGAAACGTATATAGAATTCATTTTTACCCATGGGTCCAAAACCTTGCCAAGATGCTCATCAATTCCCACATCCACTGAATTTCAAAGATTTTGTTGCGATACATCAGAATGCCTTATCTCTTTCCTAAGGATTCCTAACTGAATTCCATGGGTTTGTTATATAATATTTTCTTCAGAGCCCACTAGCCATGACCTTTGGCTGTGGCCACTGTACATGTTGCTCCAAATATTACAAAAAACCAAGGGACTTAACTGGCAAGCTCAGGGTACACTTGCCACTGCCTTGCCAATTATTTATTTATTTTTTTATTTTCATTTGTAAAGTGCACATACAAGGCATTGAGGTACTGTTGCACATACAAATCAGGTACAGGTGAGGGGAGCACAATTAGTCAGAACAGTAGGGCAGAGCTAGATACGTACGGATACATTAGTTGCACAGTGATAGTGTTACATACATACTGGTCATTCTGAGCATACTGAGGTAGGGAGACGAGGGGTAGTTGAAATAGTTGGTAAAGGAGGAGTATGTAGTCAAAGTGCTGGGTTTTGAGGTCTTTGCGAAAGAGCCAGCAGAAATTCCCAGCCCTTAGGCCGGGGGAGAGATCATTGCAGAGTTTGGCTGGCAAAAGTGGAAGCTAGCTCCTCCTGCTCTGCATCTTCTCACTTTCGGCACGAGCAGTCGGTCTGAGTAGGGGGTCCTGGTAAGTTTAATGGAATGGGCTTTAGTGATTTTTTGAGTGAGGTAGAGAGATGCTGTATTAGAGGGGCACTTGTGGGCAAAGAACAAGGTTTTGAAGTGGATCCGTTCCTGGAAGTGCCGCCAATGAGCCTCCCTTATGGCATTGGAGATGTGTTCCCATTTTGGGATGTTTAGGGCTGCTCTCAATACTTTATTTTGAATGGTTTGTAGTTTTCTGATATTGCTTGCGGACGTGCCTGTAAAGAGGATGGAACAGTAGTCTAGCTTTGAACCAATGGCAGCCCGGGGGCGATGGTGAGACAGTTTTTTTGGGAGAGGAAGGGTATGGCTGCATTGAGTACTTTGTGTACGCTGCCGAGAATGCAATGGCGCTCACTTGTCTTGTCTAGGGTTAGAGAGGTGTCAAGGTAGACAATGGGCCTCATTCCGAGTATGGCGGTAAGGGATAACGGCCACCGGTAACGAGACCGGTGGCGGTGATCCCTTACCGCCATACTCCGAGTTCCCTTTGCGCCCTCGCCCTTAACGCCTGCTTTGAGCAGGTGTTAAAGTTGAGGGCGCAAAGGGGCCTCCAAGCCAATAACGGTGACCGTAATGAACGGTCACCGTTATTTGCATCTTCCCCATTCCCATTGAGCCCTATGGGGGCTCATTTGGGAATGGGGAAGAGCCTTGGTGAATGGGGAATTACCGCCCCGCCAACCTTGGAATGGGGCGGTAATTCCGCCATCCACCAAGGCGCTGCCGGTCCGGGTACAGCGTCAACCAAGGCGTTAATAGCGCCATTGGTTAGCGCCGTACTCGGAATGAGGCCCAATGAGTGTCTTTACTGTTGTTGAGATCGGAATTACACACTGGTCGATTTGGAAGGAGGTGTATTGAGAATTGAGAGACTTGCACTGTCTAGGCATAGGTGTCATGGCCACTGGCCCGAAAACACAGACCCTGCACCATCAGGGGATGAGGGCAAGGGGTAACACAATTTTATTTGTCCCTTTGGGACAATAAATCATAAAGGGCCCATCTGGACTCAGTCCTGGCGCCTTTGGCACCAGGCTCATGAACAAATGTAAACTGACACACTTTATTTGGTGCAAAAGTACTTTATTTGACCTGCAGGAACTTCCATGTGCATTTATTCGGGCGTAGCTGCTAGGGAAAGCTGTATTGCACGTGCAGCATCCTTTAGGAGTGTCAGGGTGGGGCCGGTAAGCCCAGGCTAATGGGCGTGGCAAGAGCTTGACTATATAAGTCTGCCCAGCCTTCATGCACGCGCTTCGTGTTATTCTGCACTGATGACAGCGTAACGCTCACCGCCGCCTGAATGCATTTTACCTTTGATTTCAGCTACCAGCCTCAGCACTTACCTTGGGACCTGCTCTCATCGGCATGCATCAGCGCTGACTCCGGCATTCATCATCCATCTACAGACTTCCGGAAAGCAGCACTTCAACACCGACATCACGACACGGTGAGCAGTTCATCCGAAGACGGCACCTGCAAGAGAAAAAGATAAAGGCAAGGTTAGAAATTACAGACATTGGGCCTCATTACACGGTAGGTGGTAAGGGTTTACCGGTACCGGAAAGGGCTCCGGTACCGGTAAACCCTTACCACCTTACTACGAGGTCCCTTTGCGGGACCCGACCTTAACGGCTGGTGTAGACCAGCCGTTAAAGTTGGGACCCGCAAAGGGACCTTGGTGCTAATTACGGTACCGCAGTTTGCGGTACCATAATTAGCCCCTTTCCCATTCCCATTGAGCCCTATGGGGCAAAGATGGGAATGGGGAAGGGCCATGGAGAAAGGGGGAATTACTGTCCCGCCAACCTTGGAATCAGGTGGTAATTCCCCTTTTCTCCATGGTGGTACCGGTATGGTACCGGCGGCAACTATGGTGCTAATAGCACCATGGTTTACCGCATAACGTGTAATGAGGCCCATTATGTTTAAAGTCGCGCTTTTGACAAATCTTCGCGCCCAACACTCAGTTTCTGTCGAAGCATCGTGGGCTCCGTTCTCTTCCATTTTGGCCTCGCTTCATGAACCGCAACTACTGAAGGGCCACAATTTCACCTGTTGTGAGAAAGCAGAAGAGAGATAACATTAAAACACACAGGGCCTCATTACGACCCAGGCGGTAAGTTACCGCCTGGGCCGTGACTTTACCACCATGGCGTAAACTACGTTTACGCCATGGTGGTTGGCGGACTTACCGCCCCATTCCGACCTTGGCGGGGCGGTAAGTCCCCAATCCCCATTTACCCTTCCCCATTCCCATTTTTGCCCCATAGGGCATAATGGGAGTGGGGAAGGCGTTAATTACGCCACCGTAAATTACGGTGGCGTAATTAACTCCATGGTCCCTTAGCGCCATGGATTTTAACACCTGCTAAAAGCAGGTGTTAAAAGCACCATGGCGCTAGGGGACCTCGTAATTGGCGGTAAGGGGTCGGCGCAGCTAACGCTGGCGTAAACCCCTTACCGCCAGGGTCGTAATGAGGCCCACAGACACTAATCAGGAACTAACATCACAATATTTTAAAGCCATAAGACACTTACCATCAGGAGTGGCTAAGCCACAACTGGTCTGGGCTGCCACATACAATGGGTCAGTGAAGGAACTCGGTCCATCAAGAAGCGCCCTTGCAGTGAGAAGCAGGATGGAGAGTTCCTCATCATTAATCAACAGGTGATCCTGTATGGGTCGGCGCATGCTCACCACACTTTGGAAGAAGGGTTCAAGAGAGACAACAGTCACATAGCAGCATTCTCACGATCTGTCATATCCACGCAGGAGCAGTGTCACCAATTGTCACAGCCCACAGCATAGGTGCAGGGGAAGAAGCCTGACAAGGGTCATTGGCATATTTGGTGTAGGCTATGCCGATGGAGTCTAAGAAATTATCCTTGATAATGGCTTTCAGCCTTGCCTTCTGTAAATGTTGCACCAATGATTAAAATAAGACTGAAATCCACCTGTTCAGTAGTTCTGGTTCAACCGCTGTGCATGTTTAAAAGACTATCTTCAAGTCTCAGTGGTCCATAGGTTATTGATTATACACCTTTTCTTTGCCCTCTTTTTATTCTTGAGATAGCACTTGTTTCAATCCTCTTTTTCTGAGGACGTCGTTCCCAAAATAAAAGAGAGAATTTTGATTACTGTCATAATGGGAACATGCTTGAACCTTAAAAAAGTCTTCCCCATCCTTCCTGGCACTCATCATATGTCCCACTCCTCTTTTCATGTCCCCCTCACCCCTCCCCTGAGTTTTTCCTTCATGACATTACTCCCTTTCACTCTTCGGTTTGTATGACACATTTTTTTCCCCATAGCCTCTTGTGAGGTTAGTGTCATAACCTTGCACGAATCCCATAGGATTCCAATGATAAGCAAAACATTTTCACACCCAAATGGCTTTGCAGCCATCCCCAGACTCCCTCGCTGCACATCCGGTCCTATTCTCCTCCTCCCCAACACTTGTAGCCTGATATAAAAGCACAACTTTTTCTCCTCTAAATATAATTTTGAGCACTTTTCTTTTTTGGCATCCCCTGGTATTACAGCAGAAATAACTAACATCAAGATAAAACAAAACGGGGGCTTTACATTTCTGAAATGTCTCCCAAACTCTCTGCTGCAAAGCACCACGCGAGACATATACATGTTTTGGGAGCAGGGGACACTCCCTTCTTTATCAAATATTTGTAATAACTACCAAACAGATTTACCCCAAATAACAAAAAGGCACATCTGCAATGTTGTGTGTCCAAGTATTTTCTTGCATGGTGCAAATCCGGCGTTCAATCAAAGCACATTTTCCCCACCAGAAAATGAATGGGACTAGGACAAAAACAATGTTTAATAGTTTTCTTAATAACATTTCAACCTTGTGAAGAATTATCCCCACTATTTCCAGATCGAAAGAGCCAATAATTAATTCAAGCCAATTTTAGCCAAGTCGCACATGCCACAGCGTCACCTAGTAGCTATCATCTCCATTTCAGAGCCACTTCAGCTTGCCATTGTGGGTATGCAAGTGAGCCTAAATGCAAGACTTTCACTCGACATAACTCTCTTTGTCTTATAGGACAGGACACCACTGTAGAAAGGTGTCACAGATTAGGAACAATGTGCCATCAGCTTTTTGAGCTTGGTGACTAGGGGGAAGACTAAATCAAAGAGATACTTCATAATGTACAGTGCTATGGACCCAGGCATAATGGCTTATTAATCACTATGTTGCCCAATACATGCTCAACTTCACAAATTAAATACAGAACACATACAATATCAAACATTTAACAATCAGATACAATAGACAACGTGTTAGAGCATACATACATGTATATGTTGTTCAACATTGCACCACATAGAGGAATGCCTCTGAACACAGTCCATTCATTCTCCTGCTCTAAGATTTTAGATCAGTTGTCACATTTAATGGTGGGTTGGGTGGCACAAATGCAATGTCACAGTTTTCGTGGTGAAGTGTTAATGGATTGAGAGCACAGCTTTGCTGATCGAGCAGACACTGTAGTAGAATCAAGTAGAGCAGGTATTTGTGACCCATGAAAGATTCATTGGTAGTAGTGAGTGGATGAATGTAGTGTGGGAAGATGTAGATGGAAAGGCTTTGATGAGTTAAATAATCTGTGGCCAAAACATTGGAATTTTGTGCACCAAAACTGTGCAGAGAATAGATTACTGGTGGCAGACATTTGATGGGGTGATAGAACACAGATTGAAAGATTGCATGGAAGTGAGGTATCAGGAAAGGGTGTGGCAACTCTGAGCTGGCCTAGGCTATGGTGTTAGCAAGCACTCCGAGAGGGGTGTTGAAAAAGGTGTGATGGATATCCTAGGGCCCGTAGTTATGGGAGGGGGGTAGGAAAATACATCATGGTAATAGTGAAGCTGTTTTCCCAGTGGATTTAAGAGCAGATTGTGCAGGAAATGAGTTTGGACAAAGTGGTCAATTGTGTGTTGGAGGTATTTGGTAGGGAATGGTAGCCAGATAGTTTTACATTGATTAATGATTATGGCACCACAGTTGTAGGAAAGGTAAGAGTGCTACTGGGAGCAGGTTCATGGATGAGAAGACTGCATTACAGTATCATGAGACCAATGGTGTACTTGAATGCATAATTAATAGTCTGATGGGGGCTTTGTAGACGGCAGGAGTGCGTGGCAAGTGAAGCAGTGTAGCAGTTCTAGAGACTGTGCCTTGTTGCAATTTTCACCAAATGCGACAACAGGAGCCATCCTATTCCAGCTGATCTGAGGGCAGAATGGGCACTACCGGGTGCGCTGCTGTGGATAGGACATGTGAAGGGAATACCTGAATATATTGTGGTGGAGGACAGGATGGATATGTTGAACGTTAAAATGAAGGAGGTGCACGATGGCAGGAGGAGTGCCAAGGAGCTGGATATGGGCCAGGGCGATTAGGTGAAGATAAGGAAGGGTTGTGAGGAAAAATAAATTGAATGGCATCTGGAGGTGGCTGAGACACTGTCAGATTATACTGAGTGCTTCTTCTCACTGACCTTTAAAGTAGTTTGCCCCCTTGACGCTGATTCCAAGTGTGTTCTGTCTTGTCTGTCTGAGTCCCCATGTTGTCCATATGTCAACAACCACACACTCTTGCCTTTTGTAGAAACGGTGACTTTGCAGTTGTTGGAGTAAAATTATAGTTCAAATTGAAAAATGTATTTACAGTGAATCTATTCAGTTGAACATGTCTATCACTGATTGCATTGCACATCTCCTCCCCAGGTTCATGAGAGAGATGTCATGAAATAACTGGATGGTGCTTCCTGCGAATTCTATACAATGTTTTGTTCTTGCAGCTAACATTTTAATTTTTTGTTTACCGAAAACATGAAGTGTAACTAGTCTATCTTGGGGCAGTGAAGTTGAATCCTTTTAAGGGAGTCCAATGTTGTGGGTTCTATCAGTACCTATAACAGTGGTATCATCGTCTTTGAGAACCGGAGAGAAGATGTACCTAAAATATTTCAGAACATTTTGTCATTCAGTCCCTTCCATCACGTGATATTTACTCTTGAACATCTATTCTGAGTCTTTGCATTTATCCTGAAGGTACTTTTAAGGGTGAACACATCCATCGTGAGAATAGGAAGTCCTTTGTGAATGTTCATTGTGTCATTTTAACATGTGTCTATCTTGGAACTGAGTGATTCTATCTTTTTTTATTCTCTTATATCTAGAACATACCGTATCAACTCTAAGGGTGCCACCTTCTGATGGAATGACAGATCATTTGGCCGTTGTAAATGGCACCAGCCCTATGTTAAATGTTAAATGTTAAAGGTATTTGTACCGCGCACCGTCACCAACGGAATTGGTCCCCAGGCGCTCTGGCGGATCTGTAAACGATAAAGGTGGCATGGGTTAGTAAGGTGAAGAGGGAGTAGGATAGTGAGAGGAGTGGTGTTCTGTTGGCAGCTTCAACTCTGTATACACCAGGTGCATAGCTTTGGTGCGGGTATCGGATCGGAGTCAGTCCGCATGTGCTGTTGTTCCGGCTTATGTGGTGTTGCAGTGTTGTGAAGTGGGTGCGGCTTGTTGTGCAAGAGATGGTTGTTTGAATTTTGAGTGAGATGAGTATGCAGAGTTTGAGCTTATATTGGTTAGTGGGTTACCTGGCCTTTACCATGCTAAAATTCTCAGTTCAGTTTGAGTGTGGCACTAGTTGGCCCTCACATTCCCGTCTAGACGCGGCACAGGCCAATGTTTAGGACTCCATCCAGGTGTGGTCATGCCAACATTCCCACTGTTATCTAGATGCGGCGTAGGCCAGTGTTTAGAGATCCGTCCAGGTGTGGGCATGCTAACATTCACAACTCCATCCGAGCGCCACGCAGGCTGGTGTTCAAAACTCTAGGTGTGGCACATGCTAGCATTCACGTTTTTTCTATCGATTCTATCCAGATGCGACGCAGGCCCACGTCTATTTGGATGCGTCTGCCGGTCTGGATATGTTTGTCCGGTACGTACGAGTGGGAGAGTCACTTGAGGGCTTTCGTCTGGGTCTAGGTATGGGGTCAGTCTCTGCAGCCTTCCTTTGTGGCTATTTTCCATGATGTCTTATGCTCTGTCGAGTGGTTGGTTCTTTGGTTTGAGTTTGAGTGTTTGTCCAATTTGAGAGTGGCCGAAGTTGGAGTTATTTTCGTCATTGTTTTAATGTCTGGGCATTCTAGTGCGTCTCCGTTGTGGTTATGCTTTGAAGAGCTATGATTTGAGGAGTTTCCTGAATGCTAGGTGGTTTGTTGTATTCCGTATATTCTTAGGTAGGTCATTCCAGGTTTTGGGTGCCTGGTGAGAGAAAGACGATCCTCTGAGTTTTTTTTCTGTTGTAGGGTTTTGGTTCCAGGCGTATGTCGGTGCTTGATCTTAGTGTTCTTGTCGGTTGATGTAGGCGTAGTTTGTCGCTTAGGAATTCTGCGCCTTGTTTGTGTATTGCTCTGTGCGTGATGCACATGGCCTTGCACTTTATTTGCTGTTTCAGTGGTAGCCAGTGTAGTATTTTTAGCGCAGGTGTGATGTGTTCTCTTCTGGGTAGCTTGAGGAGGAGTCTGGCTGCTGCATTTTGTATGCATTGCAGATTTTTTAGAAGTCGTTCGGGCATGCCCAGGTATAGGCTATTGGCATAGTCTACTCTGGACATGATCAGAGCGATGATGTGTAAGCGATATTCAACCAACACTACAGCCAAGTCAATGCTTAGTCTGGGATGCTGAGGAAAACCCTTATTAATGTATTTTTATGTCTAGTTCAGTACTCTGGATGAGCACCCTTGTATAACACCCCCCTCTTAGAACCCCCCTGACCCCACTGAGCCAAGAAGTAGGTTTGTTTTGCAAATTAAAAGGATTATTTGAGAATTTAAACAATATATATTATAATAATATAATATTATAATAATTTATAATAAATTAATATCTGATAGTACACTTAGACATATGATGTTGATCAACAATGGGTAATCTGGCACTAGCACACTTCTTTACAATCAATGAGGAGTTAGTATAGGATGGATAAAGTAGCAAAAATACTTTAATGATTTCAAGGTAAAAGCAATGAGGAATAAAATGCAGTACAGAAATACTTGATATGATTTTAGCAAAATATAAGATAATCACTTTTTCTCTGGCAATTCACCCCCCTCCCCTATGCAATGCAAGAAATGGAAGGAGATGGAAAGAGGAGCACACAGTTCTCAGGAATGCAATCAAATACAATACGAAATTCAGTTCCCCCCCCAGCAAACTTAGAGAAAACAGGTATGAGTTTTAAAACAAGTGCTTTGAATGTGGTGGCAGTGAAGTGAGAAATATGCTGAAAATGCTTTTAATTCCCTTTAGGAGGTTCAGGGTGAGTGAGAGATACTTGGGATGAGCTCAGGCTCACTTTAACAATGATTCAGGATGGTTATTAAGAGGCAAACAAATTTTTAGCAAAGGAAAGCAAAAAGCTGCTATCTTTTTACAGGTAAAGAAATCAGGCCAAATCGCAAATCGCGGCAAAATTCGCGAGTGCGTGAATCGTGATTGCGGAAAAAGTATGAGGAGTCGGTTGTGGAAAGCTTAGATTCTAAGCTTTCAGAGGAAAAGTTAAACCACGTTCCTAGCACAAACGGTTCCAGAGATACAGACGGTTTAATGAAGGTAGATTTTCGGATTTAAAGTAAAACTCAAAATGACAGGTGACAGCTTGCAGCTTTAAAAATGACAGATGACATGATTTCTAGGAGGCTGTTCTACTTAGGTTAAAATAGTTTGGATTAGATTATTTTAACTAAGAGATTGGTTCTACACAGTTCTGCTAGGTACTCACAATATAAATTTGAAATAGGCCTCGCCACGGATCTGGTCAGGTTTTGGACTGGACTCCGGTTCTGGTCTTGGCACCTCACAGTGATCTGGGTCAGCTCTCTGGTTCTGCTCACAGCGGTCTGGGTCACTCTGGATCTCTGGTCTGGTCTCTGGCAATTGTTCTTGGCAAAAGAATTCAAAAAGCTCGCCCGGCTGTTGAATAGTTGCAAATGATTCTAAGGATGCTGAGGCCTGCTGAGAAGAGTTCTCAGTTTGTGGGTTTAGGCCCTTGCTTTAAGTTCTGAAGTAAAGTTCTGGTCTTTGGAGATTGATGGATTTGAAGTCTGGATCTCTGGATGTGAAGTCGTCGGTCTGCATGCTCTGCAGCAAATGGAATTGAATGTCTCTACCTGTCCCAGAAGTCTCCTTTTTATGTGTTTTGAAAATGGGTGTGTGCCTGCGCGTAGCTAAGCCTGCCCCTCTCTACTTGTCATTGGCCCAATTCTCCCTTCTCCCATGATTGGGGGAAGGAAATGGATTGTCATCATGATGAGGTCTGTTTATGGGTCAGAGGATCCTCCTCTGGTCAGTTTGCCCACAAATCTATATTTGATTCAAATACATCTTTCCCAGATATACAATTTGTTGAAATTACATGTGCACATTATATATTCCTTATGGTCCATGCTTGTCCGCCTCTGATCTTCCTGGGGGCTTGCATTCAAAAATGACAACATTTTTCGCTTTTTAACTGGTTTTGCAATATCGGACATTTACCCAAGATTACCCACATGTGCGCAAGGAGTATGGACATTAATTGATGAAGTGTCAGATTTTTAACATGCAGACATTTGGAGTGAGATCCTATTTTCCGCTAGCAACCCCCCAGAATACACCACAGGGTCCTAACGCCTCTTATAATGTTCACAGAAAAATCACAAAAATAATGATATTACTTATATAATTCTGACAAGTCCGCACTATGAGTTATCTATCTTTTTAAAATTATGCCCTGATCAAAAAGGGGTGTGGCTTCCCACATCACAGGGTGGAATAACTGGTTTATCCACTTCCCCCAAGCTCAGCTGCTAGCAGAGGCACTGCCCCTCCCAGATTCCCCTAAGAGGAAGCCACATTACGGCGCCCCCAATATAACATTTGCCTGAGTCAAGGGAGTTGCAATGTTCTGTTCCTTCCAGTTCCCAGGTGCTCCACCCCTAATCTAATCAGAGAGGTGACAACTCCTTTTGGCAAGGGGCAGCAGGATGCAGCTAGGCCTGGGAAGAGTGGCTGAACAGGTTTCTCCTGTCGGGGGTAGTTGTCAGGCAGAATCCAGTTTCACTAAGCCAGGTTTCAGCTAAATGTCACTTTTTGTTCCCAGTTTTCTACATTCAAATCAAACTGACAATTTGTACCTATACATTAAATAATGACTTCCTTCAAGTCATTTCAGAATATGGTTTTACATTCTTCCACCTCTTAGCAAGTCTTTCCTTGGTCTGGTTTTGTTTCATTTGTGCAGTTTTACACAAAAGTCTGGTGGTTTTAAAATGCTGGCTTTCTGATAGTGGTGAGTACTGGTAATGCAACCATTTTTGGGATTAAGAAAATGAATTCCCCACAGTTCTGAGTTGCTTTTTGGCAATCAGCATTGCCATTCCCAATGGTTTCAGGCTATTGTGTGTGTAGCCCAATGGTGGATTTAGGCAGTGCCCTCCTGTGCTCACAACATAGGCAAAAATGGGTGGCAGCCTATTCTTCATGTTTTCCCTGTGCACTCTCTGGGGAGTTCTGGCCATTATGATGTTTTCCATGCCAGTACTGCACAGTTTTATTGTAGGGCTTGGATGCATGGGTAAAAACATCCCACAAGCCCCCCCTCTTGCGATGGCCATTCTGTCCTTTCTCAGATGGAACTCGCAAGATCTGGGATGTTCTCCTCATCTTCTTCCGGTAGATGGCACAGTTCAGCATCTTTTCCCCCATCCAGTTGGATCGACCGGTTCTCCTCGCCGGTCCTGATGGGAATATTGGGCGGTACCCCGGGCCCCTCGGGTCTCTGCTCCCGGTCCCCGGTCCTCCTCCTTGGTCAGTCTCCATGGTTTCATCTCTCCTAGGATGATAAAGCAAAGCGGCAATACCTATTCGTAGACATTTCTTCACCACTATTAATGGTGTGGCGAACATATACATTTTATGAATCAGAAGATATGAACATATACATTTTCTTTTTTAAATTAGGAGACAAGAACATATATATATACAAGGGTCACAGAATTTTATATGCTATATGTGGAATATTTTAGGGTTGGAACTGAATTACTTTGGAGCAGCCCCCTCTGGGATTCCAGTGGATTCCTCCAGTTGTTGCAGAGCGTGCCTGGGATGGCAACACTTTAGCTGATTTATATGTACCCACTTGTCTTCCCCTTCCGCCAAACTGCCTTTGGGGATGCGGATCGTGTAGGCCACAGGGGAGATTTTGTCTATAATTTCAAACGGTCCCTTCCATGTAGGCAAGAATTTTCGCTGTTTGGCCTGGTTCCTTTGGAAATTGTATAGATAGACCCGGTCACCCACCTTATATTCCTTTCGGGTAGTTTTTAAATCATAGTGGGTCTTCATGCTCTCGGCTGATCTTTCTAGATTCCGCTGAGCATAGGCAAAAGCATGCTGAAGGTGTTTCCTTAAA
The DNA here is from genome assembly GCF_040938575.1 of Ambystoma mexicanum. Classification (NCBI taxonomy): domain Eukaryota; kingdom Metazoa; phylum Chordata; class Amphibia; order Caudata; family Ambystomatidae; genus Ambystoma; species Ambystoma mexicanum. The sequence continues at coordinate 679,574,770 of NC_090937.1, forward strand.
TTCTCCACATACTCATGAGTTGTGGAGGCATTTATCAACGTTTGCTCTTGGGTTCTGTAGAGCAAATGCTGGGGAAACACCATCTTGCGTCCGGTCATCAACTCAAATGGTGACATTTTGGTTGCAGATGAAGGGGTAGATCTGATGGCCATTAGGACCAGAGGTAATCGGATATCCCAACTTTGCCCAGAATCTGCCACAAACTTTTTTAATATGCTCACAATGGTTCGGTTGTATCTCTCTACTGCTCCAGAAGAAGCTGGCCTGTAAGCAATATGTAACTTCCTTTTGACCCCCAGTATCTCCCACATCTTTGTCATTACTTCACTGGTGAAGTGGCTACCCCTGTCTGACTCAATCCTTTGAGGTTGACCAAAACGGGAAAAGATGTGGTTAATCATCAGGGCAGCTGCTGTTTCTGCCTTGCAGTTTGGTGCCGGGAGACATTCCAACCACTTGGTAAAAAGCATGTAATGGTCAACATGTGCTTGTTTCCTCTAGACGAGTGGATTACAGGGCCTACAAAGTCGATTTGAAAATCTGACCATGGCAGTGTCATCCCCCTCTTTTGGAGAGGCGCACGGTGTGTGAGGGATGATGGCTGAAATTGTGCATACACAAGACACCCCTTCACGTATTGGTCGAGGTCCTGCCCCATGTGTGGCCAGTATGCAACCTCTCTTAAGATTTCCAGTGTTGTGTGAAACCCCCTATGACCGGCGGTGGCCGCATCATGGGCGTGACTTAACATCAGGCTTCGGAATGAGGTAGGAACCACCCACTGATCATGGCCAGCTTGGGATTTCCTTACCAACAAACCGTCTTGGATTCGGAACATTTTTGGACATTTCATCAACACTCTTAGGTCCTCTTTCCCAATGTAATCGGTATCCGTCAGGGGAAAGTTCTCAGGGTCCTCAAGGTGTTGGTAAAACTTACCAATAATTGGATCCCCCTTCTGAGCTGTAATTAAATTAGCATCAGGGGTCTCCTTACTCCATTGTGCAGTTGACAGATCATTGTGAGCATTTGTCTGGGACCTAGTGATAGCAGTGACCTGGATTTCCCCCAACAGGGACTCTATTTCTATTAGATCCCCTTGGATGGCCCCGGTTTTGGCCAGCTGATCAGCTAAGTCATTCCCAGTTTTGTCTGGTCCCTCTACTTTGGAATGACCCTTGATCTCTTTCCAGTAGATGGTCATCCCATTTGATGTGACCAGATCATCAATGTTTTGGATTTACTTCCCATGTTTCAGGGGTTTGTTATTAGCACATAACATGCCTCTGGTTTTCCAATTAACCAGGTGCTCCACGAACCCGTTCCGTACATAATCCAAATCGGTGATTATGACCAGTTTGTGGAGTTGATGTTGGACAGCAGTGAGGATGGCCTGATGCACAGCCATCAACTCTGCCACCTGACTCCTTTGGGGACCAATTTTGTTTCCAGCGGAGGGTCCTGGAAACTCCTTCACCCAGGCATTCCCTACGCCGGCCACCAGTTCTTTCTCCCCGTTGTTGTCAACATGGTACGAGCATCCATCCACATAGACAGTGGGCATTCCCTCACACTTGTCTTCTTCAAAGAGTTTGTGTGGGGAATTAAGGTATGCCTCCATGTTGTCCTTGATTTTTAGATTTTCGTCCTCGAGACAGTTTTCTCTGGCACAATCATGCAAGTCAGCCAGACCTTGCGCGAGGGGACTCTTCTTGTTTTGGCCATATCTGACCTCCACAGGAAAGCCTTGCACTGACAGAATCCAGGAAGTAATCGGGAATTACTCACATTTCCGGCCCGGATTCTGTCACTTTGGAGATATTGCAGAGGCTGGTGTGGAGTCTCCACTATGATGTGTTCCCCCTGGATAAACGGGCGGTAATTCTTCAATGCCCACACCTTTGCCAGGAGTGCCTTCTCACAATCGTTGAATTTTTCCTCCACAGAGGATAAAGTTTTGCTCGCATAGGAGATTACTTTATTGACCTTGTCATGCTTTTGGTATTATACTTCCGTCAAGCACGTATTAGAGAACCCTGTCTCCAGGAAGAACTTCTTGTTTCTGACAGGGTAAGCTAGGCAAGGCGCTTGTGAGAGGCTTCTTTTGAGTTGTCTTACCGCCTCGGATTGTTCTGGACCCCATTCCCACTTGACCCCCCCCTTCAAGAGATGAATCAGGGGTCTAGTGATCTCTGCGTAGCCTTCAATGAACTTTCTGCTGTAATTAGTCAGTCCAAGGAGGCTCCTTAGTTCCCGCAGAGTTGTGGGTCTTTCAGTTTCTGGAGTGCTTCCACTTTCTTTTCTTGGGGACAGAGACCCTGAGGAGTAATCTCATGCCCCAAGAAATTAACACGGGTTCTACACCACTGTGCTTTCTGAAAGGAAAGTTTTGCTCCGGCGGCCCTCAACTGTGTCAGAACATAACGGATCTCCGCTATGTGTTCTTCCACAGATGAACTTTTGATAAGGACATCATCTACATAAGCCAGGTTACCCCTCGCACCCAGGTCGGGCATGGCCTTATGTAGGAAAATGTTGAATTCATTGCCGGAGTTGAGGTATCTGAAGGGAGTCCGGGTCCATGTGTACTGCTGGCCCCCAAAGGTAAAAGCCAGTTTGTATTGGTCCTCCCTACTGACAGGCACTGTCCAGTATCCATTGGTCAGGTCTATTGCTGTGAATACCCGTGACCCCTGAATCTGGGCCAGCCCTTGGTCAATGTAGGGCAGAGGCCATCGGGAAGTATGGACCCGTTTGTTGAGCTCCCTAAGGTCGGCGCAGAGTCTCCACTGGCCGTTTGGCTTCAATATTCCCAGCACCGGATTATTGAAAGTGCTGTCGACTGGACAGATTATTCCCTGGGACTCTAGGTTCTTAATTATTTCAGTAAGGGACTCCATGGATGCGAGAGGCAAGCGATATTGCTTCACAAACACTGGAGTCATTCCAGGGTCCGTGGGAATTGTTGTGGTGTGGATGTCGGTGCGACCACAGTCATATGAGTCTACCACAAAGAGATCTTGGAAATCCAAGAAAACTTGTTTCAACTTTTGCTTCTGTTCCAGAGTCACACAGGCATCAGCTAGGTTGACTCTCTCTTCCACCATCTGCCTGAAGCCTGGAAAGACTTCTGGTTTGGCTATCTCAGCGGCCTCCTCCAGCTGGGTGGAGAAGTCCCTGGTCAGAGTGCTGATTTTGACCGGAGGCTTCAGGTGGGAAAGGCAGCCCTCGTGGACCTGGAAAATCACCTCATCCCTCCTGAAGTCACAAGTCATATCTTCCTTACCATAAGGGCAAGAAGTGTACACCAGGAAGTTCCCCCCATGCCGGGTGAAAATCCTGTCTGGTGTTGTGTCGTCATCACTGTCACTGTCAAAACAGTCCTTGGGGATTGGTCCTAACAGTTCATTTCCTAAATCAATGGAGAAATGTCGGTCATCAACCGCCATTCCAATAATGGTGCCTGCGGCTAGAGTAATACTCTTTAAGTCGCTGTTATCCACCTCTATTGGAATGGTGTCATGTTCTATGTTGACTAATGGTGTTGGGTTTACCCCCAACCCTTGGTGTGGGAGAGAAGCATTTAGATGAATATAAGCATCAGGGTTTTTCAATGTTTGTCCTCTTTTAGCTTTCACTCCCAGGGAGAATTGTCGAGTCCTTTCTGGGATGGTGACTTCCTCTTTAATCTGAATTTCAACTGCATAAGGTAGCAATTGAGCTGACCTAAATGCTTTTTCTGGATCATCAAAGCCCATGGGATTATCCGCTAATCAGAACCAATCTTTGAAGTTTATTAGGTCCAAACTAATGGCAAAGCGATTGAGAATGTCACTGCCTAAGTAAAAGGCGGCAGTGACATCTCGCACGACCCAACAATTATGGACTATGCTCTTGTTGCCAATGGAGATTTTGAGCATACACCTGCTTGGCAGGAGATGTTTGGAATTAAGTGCTTCCAGGTCCATTTCCCATTTGTCTATCAGTTTGAATGTGGGAATGGCTGGATCTTTTGGGAGTTGGCGGAAAATGGCTTCGCTGATGAAGCTCTTACCGTTGTTCACACACACTCGAGCGAGAACAGAGTCCTTCCCATCATTTAACTGAACAGGGATGAACAACTGCTCTCCAATTTGCTGAATATCAGCCAGGCTCTGAGCTGATTTCACATCTTTCTGGACTATAGGAGTGGGAGTTTCTGATTGTGGATTAGTAAAGAATTTCAGGGTGTTTCCTTCCAGTGTGGAATACCACCTTAAACTGGAAGGAAGGTTGATTTTCAGAAATAGAGAGGACCCCCCCATCACCAGTCTGTTGTCCTACTGCTATTACTGTCACGTCTGGAGTTTGGTTGTTCTGGAAGTCAAATTCTACTTGGTCAGATTTTTGTTCAACCATGTGGCAGGTGCCGTTTAAACTAACATGGTTGACACTCTGTTTTAATTTTATTTTTCGGCTAGTCTGGGTCCAGAGGACCTTGTTTACACAATCTATTAGGCGTGACAAACTTCTCAGGAGGTCATTCCCTAGTAAACAAGGGGTGCCCTCTGGAGTCACTACTATGACCGGGTGTTTCACCTTGTGTCACCCAATTTTAATGTCCAAGTCTGCAGTCCCCTCAACGGGAATTTCCTTCCTGTCAAAGTTCTGCAGTTGTCCAGGAAGAGAGGTGAGAGGAATTCGGTAATTCTCCCCCCTTCCTGCATTTAGTTCCTCAAAGGCCCTTTTGGACAGAAGGGTAGCTTGGGATCCAGTGTCCACCAGTGCCAAAATTGTACCCTGCCCCTGTACTTGTACCGGGGTATAGTATCTTCCCTCCTTCTCCTCAAGGGGGCACAGATAATGCACATTTTTCGACAACTGGTGGGCTAACTTTCTGGTTTTGGACATTGCTAGCGAAGAGATTTGGGCAGAATTCGGTGGAGAATCTTGGGAATCTGAAAGAAAAAGTTGGCAACTGGAGATCAGAGCCATTGTGGGTTCCCCTGGTTCCGGTTCTGGGCCACCCCCCCTTTTTGCAGGCAGTCACCAGGATGGGTTTGAACCAGGGGATTTCGGTGTTGTGGGTTCTGGGATGAGATGATGGGCGGCGGTAGCTCAGTCTCCACATCTCCCCAGTCTGATTTGGCGTCCCTTGGGACCCATGTTTCCTTGGGAGGAGTTCCCCCATCTCTAAAGGAGAAGATCCTTTCCCCAGGATCCTCTGAGGATCCCTCTCCCTCAAATTGGAAGATCTGTACCTCCTCCACAAAGTGGGTCTGTTTGGGACCTTTGTTTCTCCTACCCCCCCTCTGCTCCTTGGGAGGCAGGCATTCAGGGGCAGGAGATTTTGTTTCCGGTTCCTGGTTTTCCAGGGGCTGTTTACAAGTTGGGAAGGAAGCTTCCTCCAAGGCTTTACACCCCCCTTCCCCTTGTGCCTCCTCCCTGGGAACCGGTGGGTTATCGGGGTGCTGCCCCTGTCATTTTTCTGGAGCACCAGGTCCAGAGTTTGGGGCATTCTGCGGTGGCATGCTCATCTGAGGGTTCTGTTGAGCCCTCAGTATGTGACCCAGATCCCGTGCCATATTTTGGACCTGGCGCTCAAGTTGTGAAACCCGCTCAGGCTGATACGGGGCTCTATTTTCTCCCCTGGGCTGTCCCGGGAAGGGTAGCTATCCCTTCTCTGGTAGTACCCCTGGTTGGGAAGATTTTGGTACCCCTCCACCCTTGGCCTCCCCTCTCCCGGATTAGGTTGTTTGGGCTCAGGGAATTGGGGAAAGAAGGATGGATGATTTTGGGGCTGGAAATTGGGTGGATACCTGGGAAAAAAGTTCTGCCCAGGATTTGGTGAATTTCTGCCCTCCTGGGGGCAGTTAGGAGGGAAGGTCCCCGGGTTAGGTGCTTGGCTGCATCCCCCCCCTTGGGCTGGAGGAGTCCACACATAACCCAGGATGGGTCGGTTTCCCTTGTAGCAGGGACTTACATAGTCAGGGGAGCGGGGGACCCCATTTGTGGGACTACCTCCTCGACTCCCTGTCTGCGACTGGCCCGAGGGCCTTCTGGGCTGTGAATTATTTGGTGCAGGCAGGTTTTTAGGCCCCCCATCTCCAAATCTAAAATGGGGGCAACCTTTACCTCTGCCACCTTGGCAGCCGCAGGGGTGCTGTTGGTTTTGGGGTTTTTTGGCGCATTATTTTTATTTTCGATGGGCTTCTGCACCTCATAGATCCGGGTAGCTTGTTCAATGACCCAGTCTAAAGATATTTTCTCATGAAAATCTCTCACTAGCTGGGTCATTATGTATTTGGGTAAGGCATGGAAAAACGTATTGATAAATTCTCTGCTATCCGTGCGCACCCTTCTGGTGGTCTGCGCAAAAGCACGCTTTAATTCTTGCACAAACTCTTGTGGGGCCTGATCCTCCCCACATTGCAAATTGTAGGCTGCCTTGCGAGCCTCTTGAGGATTTCTGTGCACAGAAAATTGTTTCAAGATGGCCGCCCTGTATGTGGACCACCTTGAATAGTTTTGATCCTCCAGCCCCGCAAAGAAACTGGAGTATTCTGGTGAGAAGGTCCACTTTACATATTGAATACAGCTTTGGCTGTCCTTCAAATGGAAAGTCTCCATCATTTGCACATAGAGCTCCAAGTGTTCCCAAACAGAATACTTGGCGTTCTTATGATAAGGCGTGATGACACTCCTTATTGCCTTTATTTGTTTCAATGGGTCCTTAAGCAAGGCCCTTTTTGCCTTATTGGCCTTTTTGGTTCGGGTAACCCTGGTCCATTCATCCTCCGACTCAGAAGCGCTGCTCCCAGAGGTGCCCGTCTGATCTTCCAGGTTTTCCCGGATTCTGCGAGCCTGGGAATGGCTGGCAGAATGTGGGGACCTGGTCTCCTGTGTCCTGTGACACTCAGAGGAGTCTTCAGATCCCTCCTTGCTACCAGGATTTGCTGGGTATCCCCCCCACTGACCTAACTGGGCAGAGGTTGTCAGGATGCCCTTAATGGGCCTACTCTCCTGGGGTTCCCCACTAAATTGCACTGTGCTTGGGTGCCCATACCCGGATACCCGCCCATCCATTCCTGGGAGGTACTGCCCTATGAGCCCCATACTTCTAGCTGGATAGTAATCTGCCATCCCCGTGGCCCTGGGCTCATGTGCGTGAGGGGACATGGGGGTGGCAGAGTCCAGGGACTGGGAGAAATGAAGGCCTCTGGTACTAGGGCTCCTGAGGTTATGCTCAGGAGTTTCTCTTTCCCAGTGAACCTCATCTCTATCCGCCCCTGCTTCCTGTTGCAATGCAAGAGCCTGCGCTTTCAGTTCCTCAGTTAAGGCCTTACTAGACTCTATCAGTCTCTCCTGCATCGCTACCTGTTGCTGGAGCCTATCATTGTGCTGGCAGAGAGCCTCATTCTCTCTCTGTGCCTCCTGATTGGTCCTGGAGTACTGGGCAGTCTTTGCTGCAGGAGGGTTACCTCCTGAGCTGTGTCTCTATTGGCCTGCTCCTTTCTTGCCAGAGCATCCCCCACCCTCCTGGTGTGCTCTAACAAGTTCTGGTGTTCTTTTGGAGGTCACCCAGTCCCTGGAGGGCCAGGTGTTTTTCTTCCATTTTCCTTTTTAAGTGGCAGACTTCCTGGCCTAAGGTTACCCTTTCCTGACTAAGAGCCTGCATCTGTGCCGCCAGGTCATCCCTTTGCCTTTGGAAGGCACCAGCTTTCTGGCACTCCTGGTCAAACTCTGCCTGGGTATCCAGGTCTTTCAAAATCAGTTTATTGCTCTCTGCCTTCTCCCTATCTAGGTGGCTTTGCAGGGTTACTACCTGCTCGGCACATGCCCTATTGAAATCTAATTGTTGCTCCAGCTGTTTCTGGCTCTGCAGTAGCGAGTCCAAACCTTCTTGGTACTCCTTCTGCAAGGCCAGAAATCTGGTATCCTGGTCCGCCTTTTCCTGTTGCAGCACATCCATATCCTCCTTTATTTTAGTGATGTACTGTCTGCTGTTCTTTTCTGACTCCTGGCTCCTGAGCAGCCTCTGCTTAGAAGAGTCCAGATCAGATTGGCCTTCTCTAACGCCATTTGTTGCCTATTTGCCAGATCTTGGCCTTCAGCACATTTGTCCTGCATGACTCCCATATATAGATACAAATATGCCGCTATCCTGGCACTCTTATTATGTTCATCTTTGGCTTTAGGGGCCATATATGGTTCATTCAGGGCCACATGTAGGGGACCCTGATCTCCCCATGTATCTGACCCTGTTTCAGTGACCTGTTGCGCGCTTGCCTGAAACCAGACCGTTTGGTCCTGATGAATCCACTCACCTCTCACAAATAGCTTATGTAAGAAGTGCTCTCTGGCTATTTTGATGTCTACCAGTGTCGTCATTCTGGAATTTGAGTTCCTTTCTGACTTACAGAAGTTTGTATTTTATTTTTGCAAAACAGACCGTTTCCTTAGAGCGTTCCTTTGAGGATTGCTTTCCAACGTAACACAGCGTGGTGATCCGACCGGATGTATGTCTCCTGTCAGTTAGCGCACTGTATTAATCTGCACAAGTGTTAAATCTAACCCAGAATCTCCGGCTACGAGCCCCCACCTTTGTAAGCGATATTCAACCAACACTACAGCCAAGTCAATGCTTAGTCTGGGATGCTGAGGAAAACCCTTATTAATCTATTTTTATGTCTAGTTCAGTACTCTGGATGACCACCCTTGTATAACACCCCCCTCTTAGAACCCCCCTCACCCCACTGAGCCAAGAAGTAGGTTTGTTTTGCAAATTAAAAGGATTATTTGAGAATTTAAACAATATATATTATAATAATATAATATTATAATCATTTATAATAAATTAATATCTGATAGTACACTTAGACATATGATGTTGATCAACAATGGGTAATCTGGCACTAGCACACTTCTTTACAATCAATGAGGAGTTAGTATAGGATGGATAAAGTAGCAAAAATACTTTTATGATTTCAAGGTAAAAGCAATGAGGAATAAAATGCAGTACAGAAATACTTGATATGATTTTAGCAAAAGATAAGATAATCACTTTTTCTCTGGCAATTCACCCCCCTCCCCTATGCAATGCAAGAAATGGAAGGAGATGGAAAGAGGAGCACACAGTTCTCAGGAATGCAATCAAATACAATACGAAATTCAGTTCCCCCCCCCAGCAAGCTTAGAGAAAACAGGTATGAGTTTTAAAACACAGGCCCAAGTGCTTTGAATGTGGTGGCAGTGAAGTGAGAAATATGCTGAAAATGCTTTTAATTCCCTTTAGGAGGTTCAGGGTGAGTGAGAGATACTTGGGATGAGCTCAGGCTCACTTTAGCAATGATTCAGGTATGGTTATTAAGAGGCAAACAAATGTTTAGCAAAGGAAAGCAAAAAGCTGCTATCTTTTTACAGGTAAAGAAATCAGGCCAAATCGCAAATCGCGGCAAAATTCGCGAGTGCGTGAATCGTGATTGCGGAAAAAGTATAAGGTGTAGGAAGTCGGTTCTATGCCTGTTGGAAAGCTTATATTCTAAGCTTTCAGAGGAAAGTTAAACCACGTTCCTAGCACAAACGGTTCCAGAGATACCGATGATTTAATGAAGGTAGATTTTCGGATTTAAAGTAAAACTCAAAATGACAGGTGACAGCTTGCAGCTTTACAAATGACAGATGACACGATTTCTAGAAGGCTGTTCTACTTAGGTTAAAATAGTTTGGATTAGATTATTTTAACTAAGAGATTGGTTCTGCACAGTTCTGCTAGGTACTCCCAATATAAATTTGAAATAGGCCTCGCCATGGATCTGGTCAGGTTTTGGACTGGACTCCGGTTCTGGTCTCAGCACTTCACAGTGATCTGGGTCAGTTCTCTGGTTCTGCTCACAGCGGTCTGGGTCACTCTGGATCTCTGGTCTGGTCTCTGGCAATTGTTCTTGGCAAAAGAATTCAAACAGCTCACCCAGCTGTGGAATAGTTGCAAATGATTTTAAGGATGCCGAGGCCTGCTGAGAAGAGTTCTCAGTTGTGGGTTTAGGCCCTTGCTTTAAGTTCTGAAGTAAAGTTCTGGTCTTTGGAGATTGATGGATTTGAAGTCTGGATCTCTGGATGTGAAGTCGTCGGTCAGCATGCTCCGCAGCAAATGGAATTGAATGTCTCTACCTGTCCCAGCAGTCTCTTTTTATGTGTTTTGAAAATGGGTGTGTGCCTGGGCCTAGCTAAGCCTGCCCCTCTCTACTTGTCATTGGCCCAATTCTCCCCTCTCCCATGATTGGGGGAAGGAAATGGATTGTCATCATGATGAGGTCTGTTTATGGGTCAGAGGATCCTCCCCTGGTCAGTTTGCCCACAAATCTATATTTGATTCAAATACATCTTTCCCAGATATACAATTTGTTGAAATTACATGTGCACATTATATATTCCTTATGGTCCATGCTTGTCCGCCTCTGATCTTCCTGGGGGCTTGCATTCAAAAATGACAACATTTTGCGCTTTTTAACTGGTTTTGCAATATCGGACATTTACCCAAAATTACACACATGTGCGCAAGGAGTATGGACATTAATTGATGAAGTGTCAGATTTTTAACATGCAGACATTTGGAGTGAGACCCTATTTACCGCTAGCAACCCCCCAGAATACACCATAGCGTCCTAACACCTCTTATAATGTTCACAGAAAAATCACAAAAATAATGATATTACTTATATAATTTTGACAAGTCCGCACTATGAGTTATCTATCTTTTTAAAATTATGCCCTGGTCAAAAAGGGGTGTGGCTTCCCACATCACAGGGAGAGGCACTGCCACTCCCAGTTTCCCCTAAGAGGAAGCCACTTTACGGCGCCCCCATATAACATTTGCCTGAGTCAAGGGAGTTGCCTTGTTCTGTTCCTTCCAGTTCCCAGCTGCTCCACCCCTAATCTAATCAGAGAGGTGACAACTCCTTTTGGCAAGGGGCAGCAGGATGCAGCTAGGCCTGGGAAGAGTGGCTGAACAGGTTTCTCCTGTCTGGGGTAGTTGTCAGGCAGAATCCAGTTTCACTAAGCCAGGTTTCAGCTAAATGTCACTTTTTGTTCCCAGTTTTCTACATTCAAATCAAACTGACAATTTGTACCTAAACATTAAATAATGACTTCCTTCAAGTCATTTCAGAATATGGTTTTACATTCTTCCACCTCTTAGCAAGTCTTTCCTTGGTCTGGTTTTGTTTCATTTGTGCAGTTTTACACAAAAGTCTGGTGGTTTTAAAATGCCGGCTTTCTGATAGTGGTGAGTACTGGTAATGCAACCTTTTTTGGGATTAAGAAAATGAATTCCCCACAGTTCTGAGTTGCTTTTTGGCAATCAGCATTGCCATTCCCAATGGTTTCAGGCTACTGTGTGTGTAGCCCAATGGTGGTTTTAGGCAGTGCCCTCCTGTGCTCACAACATAGGCAAAAATGGGTGGAAGCCTATTCTTCATGTTTTCCCTGTGCACTCTCTGGGGAGTTCTGGCCATCATGATGTTTTCCATGCCAGTACTGCACAGTTTTATTGTAGGGCTTGGATGCATGGGTAAAAACATCCCACAGATGGTAAGTTTGTTGTTGGCGAACGACAGGAACGGTAGGATCCTTTTTGCTGCTCGCAGGAGGAAGAAACATTTCTTGATTACCGAGTTTACTTGTGGCTCCAGAGTGAGGTTGTTATTTATCAGGACCCATAGGTTTTTTACAGTTGGTGATGGTTCTGGTGTGGTGCCGAGTTCACTTGGCCAGGGGATGTAGTTGATGTCTCCTCCCTTTTTTGAAACAATCATTATCTCTGTTTGCCTGGGTTGATTTTGAGATGGTTGAGGTTCATCCAGTTGAATATGTCACGAAGCCAATTCTCTAGTGTGGTGTTTTCTTCTCGGGTGTCTTGTATGTTGAAGATTATTTGAGTATCGTCGGCGTAGTTGTAGCATGTGAGGCCGTGTTTTTTGATGAGTTTGATTAATATGTACATGTATATGTTGAATAGAAGTGGGGAGAAGGATGATCCTTGTGGTACTCCGCACGTGGAGACTCAGGGTTTGGATTTACAAGGTTTCATCCATATTGTTTCTGTTCTGTTTGTTAGGAAGGATTTGATCCATAGTAGGGCAGTGTCTGTTATCCCTAGTCCTTCTAATCTCTTTATGAGGATGGCGTGGTTGACAGTGTCGAAGGCTGCAGACAGATCAAGGAGAATCAGGGCGGGGCTGTTGTCTGAGTCTGCGTTTGTTTTTAGGTCATCCCATATTGAGAGGAGAGCCGATTCTGTTCCTCTCATAGGTCTGAAGCCAACTTGTGCCTGGTCTAGTAGGCAATGCTCTTCTATGAATTCTTGGGTTATTTGGTAGACGTACATTTCTAGCAGTTTGGCTATGTAGGGAATGTTGGAGATGGGTCTGTAGTTAGATAAGTCCTCTACGTTTCCTGTTGTGTCTTTAAGTAGCGGCTTGATGTCAGCCGATTTGAAGGCCTGCAGTACTTTACCGGCAGTCTCTGTGTCAGCTCTTTGGTCTGCCTCCCAAGAGACATTCCAGGGATGCACAACCTTCAAACTTGTAGGTCTGGGGATATACATGGAAGTCAGTGCAGGTGAGAGAGAGGGAAAGACAGACACACAAATGTGTAATTCAGGAACAAGTGCGTCTTGTATCTGTCTTATTCACTGCATCGGCAGTGGTATCATCCACTCCATACTGGGTCTGTGTCAATAAAACGTGCACGATGCCATGGAGGACCTAGATGTCTAACACTGCTCTGTGTTCCTGGTCACCCACACTACTCTGTATTCGTTGGGATGGGATGAGAGCAGATTCTTACATACAACATTTCTCTTGCATTCATTTTACAGGATTAAAGCATATCTCTTATCCGATATTTGGTGGACTCTGTCTTGGGACATGGAGCAGAGGGCAGATTGTGTCTGAGCCCCTTATATTGCATTCCACACTGGGACTTTACTTATCATGCCCATGCCGTTCTTTAAATGTTGAGAGGGCTGGAATCATGCTATGATCATTATGGTACTCACTTACTTTCCTGCAGCTTCTCTGGGTCCTCCAACTGCATTGCAAGGGCCAGCAATCATGCTGCTGCCAAACCATGGACCATATGAGCACGGGCTCACCAAGGGCGACCATATGAGCACGGTTTCATGCTGTATAAAGTGTCTGTGAACGAACATCCATCTCACAGCCCAAAGTGTTTTTCCCTCTCTCCAATCTTCATCTGGTCAAGGCTGGTGTCTCTCCTGGAATCACCCTGTTTGAGTCCTTAGTTCATCTGAACACGTCTTGTCTGTCTCCATTCATTGCCATCTCTTCATGTCTGTAGTGCCATAGTGTCCAGTAAAATTTCAGACACCTCCACATTAGGTGATCGCGTGGTGTTCAAGTTGGTCAGATAGCACAGTGAGCTGAGTTCTTGTTTCTAACATCTGTGTGTAGCCTGCTGATGCAGGTTTAAATCCCAGCGAGGACAACTCAGTCTTTCATATTTCTGAGGTTGACCAATTGACTACCATGGAGTGGGTAATGATATCAACTATTATTACAGTGCTTTGATGTCCTCGGGAGAGCTACCGTTACATAAAAACTGGTATTATTATTTTCAGGGTAAAGCCCCTCCAGGGGTACTAGGTTCCCATTGATCAATTGTCAGACATAACATAAGACAGACATTCTATGTGTACTGGTGGTGCCATGTGAGTATGGACACACCGGCAGGGTAACTTGACAGGGCAATTAACGATAACTACCAGCATCAGGGCTCCATAGTGCAGAGTGACCGGGAGGCATGTCATCTCAAGTTGCAAATTTGGCTCCGCCCTCAGGTTTGGCAATTTTGTTGTGACATCTGTTTACCTTGTATGACATAAGCTCATGTGTCATTGCTTTTTTAAATTGAGGAGAAGAGCACCACAGCAGAAGACAGTAGCATGTAGGATATTACTGTCAGTGTCTACAACTGAGTGGAATAACTTTTTGAGAACAGACAAAATACTTGATGCTTGCAAAGTTGCAGGTAAAAAAGTATTATTTTTAAATGAAATGCCTTAAATGTGGTAGAACTCTTTGGGTGCAGGAGGAGATTACAGTCAGTGACTGTAAATGAGTGCTATCTCAGTTCTTGGGAGGAGAACATCTTAGTGACAACCTCACACGACATAACAGTGTTTGGAAGCAGTAGCAGGTATACTGCATCTTTTAGGCTTTAGAATGTCTTCAGTGGAAGTAACTAGATGTGCCATATTTTGTGCCCAGACCAAATATTTGTCCCTTGCAAAGTTGCAAAAAAGTGTGAACATTTTTATTGCCCAGGGACATTTTTTAAATACCTTCCAAGCAGGGAAAATATCACACATAATTTTAGGGGAAAAAGTGTCAGATGGCTGTAACTAAAAGCTTCATATTTTTCTGCCATTCAAAAATACATGTTTACATGTTTCTGGCATAGAAGAGTCACGGCCAGATGACAGAAGTGTTTACTGCATGATTGGCACTTGTGAAAAGACCCCAGAAATGTGCAAGTTGTGTTTGTGGATGTGGTGACCTTTGTATGAGATTCTCCTCTACGTGTTCTTAACAAATGATGCATCATGGGATATTTCAAAGAGTAGATACAACTCTTGAATGAAATGCTGACAGGAATATATTTGGTGCCATAACATCCAGTAAAGGACTGCGTCCTATGACTGTAGGCTTTTTGCAATACAGTCTAACTATTATGTTATCCATGAGAATTAGCAGACAACAATGAATAGGTTTATAAAAACAAATATAATGTAAATTGTAAAAACATTGACCCTAAAATATGCCACACAAAAATGAACGGTGATCAGCATCAAATTACAGTAAGGCTAATAAAAAAGACTTGGCACTTTTCAATGGTTCGACCAGCAATAAAAAACAACAATGTTTTAGTATGTGGCACAGATGTCTACTTAAATGCTGTATTTTTCCCCTTAACATTCTCAAACAACAGAGTCATCGAACAGTGGGCTAAGTGTGCTCTTTTACTATTTCTGCAAAGACTATTTGGTCTCTACAGTTGTGTTTGTTAAGATAATGTAATAACGTTTTTACTCAATTTGTTTTGGAAAATGTAAAATACAGGCTCTTCTCTTGTTTGAATAGAACTAGGAGACTTACTACAGAAATGTGCCCTTGTGCAAAAACGTATATTTATGAACTTGGAAAAATAAATGGGACTAGTGAAAATATTGCCTTGCTGCAAAAATGCATTGAAAAGAATGTTTTGTGTACTAGGGACATTTATTGTTCTGGTGCAGATTGGACTTGCGCCAGTGCACATTTTCGTTAACAGTGCCCCTTAGTCATATTACAGAAAATATGCATCATTGTAAGTGCAATTAGCATTAGGGCAAACAGTCCACTAGAAAAAAATAATATTCCTTCAATGCATTTTTTACCAGGAAAAAAATTCTTTCCAGTTCTAGGTCTAGGGAAAACATTGACCTACTACAACAATCCAATGAAAGAATGTGTTTTTTTTGCACCTGTGCAATGTTTGCAGTAGTGCAAACTGCACTTTCACTGATGCAAAGTTTTCTTATTATGGACCCTAACGTTTCTGGGAGTCTGTTGGTGCATAGCTACTGAGGTTGTCATATTTGAAGAAAGTCACACTAACAGTACTACATAGAGATGGACTTGACAAGAGTTGGAAATAGAAAACTCTTGCTGTACCAAATCGTCGACTGAAGGAGGAAAATCCACTTTGAGCACCATGGAAAGACCTCATTGAATATGCAAATAACTATTAAAATGGCTTGCTCATGGAAGGCTCTGAGACAAACATTCTTAGTAAAGAAGGGACTATTCAAGCAACCCTTTGATTACACTCTTTTTGTGATGATCACCTTGACAGTCTGCACAACGATAAAGGCTTCTCTTCTTGCTTAACACCCCCAATATGGAGGTTTGTGTATGTTGATGGTCAGCTCTTACTCGACCTAGCAGAACAAGTGTTGCTCTTCAGAGAATACTAGATTCCTTGGTGACCTATCTGAAAGTTAACGATTAACGATTAAGAAATACATATTAAAAATACCAACAACATTATCTCTGGCAATAAGAAAACAACTTTAGATGACTTTTGGGTGAAGTCCCAAATAACATTGTATGTTCACAACGTTATGCCTACTTGGGCATAGATTTAAAGCGTGCTGTGGTAGGATCACCAAGAGTTTGCATAAATAGGAAAAGCTTGGCAAATGTCACAATCAATTCTATTACATCTCCAAATCGGGAGCTACTCAATTAGATTGCTTCTCAAAGCATTCAAGGGGACAATTGTGAGTCTACAGGACTCTGATATTCCAATAGAGGATCTCAAGGATGTAACTAAAATTATCAATTTTGAGGAGTCCTTCGAAATGAGTTGTGGGCGTAGCTAGGAGTACCCCATAAACGTGACTAGAACTTTTGGCATGCTTTAAAACTAAGCATTCATTGTCCAAATTCATTTTCCGAGCAATGTCTGCTTTAGTGGACAAATCTGCATTTGTATATTCAAATAATGTATTTGAATTTTGTAATTTGACATCACAATGCTTTTAAGAGAAATGCATTAATAAGGACGAGTATACTCGTCCTTTTTACATAGACTTCAATAATTTATTTATTTATTTTTATTTATTTGCATTTTTAAAGTGCTCACACAGCCCGCGGGCATCGAGGCGCTGTTACAGAAATTGTTTGTTTTTTAGTTGCGTAATTGTTTTTTTTCTTAGTTGCGTATTTATAACACGCTTAAATACCCAGAGATTTCTAAGCGCGGACCCGGTGAGCGAACCTGTGTTGTTTTGTGTCGTCTTGCTTCCAAGGCGAACACGTTGCTGCTGAGCTATCCTCCCGAGATAATAGCCTGGCACTTAAGTGGCCAATGTTTACATTCTTATAAAAATTACACGTTTACAATTATTGCAGCTAACTACCCTAAACGTTTTATTGAGTAGAACATTCTTGAAACAAAGCTTCAGACAAACTGGATTTCTTGACCCGAAAGGAGCATGGCTGGGATTCTCAATTGAGATTGTATTGTAAGATTGCATTGGTGGTGCATTATAGATACATGTTGAGTTGAGTTGAGCTGAGTTGATGTTTTGTCTTGTACTAATGACCACACAGGCATCTAAGTGCTTAATGAACATTATGGGTGATATTATTGAAAATGTGCACTGATATGCACAGACTTGTCACTAGCGAAGTATTTAGATAATGGAATAAAATTATACTGTCAGTACATTTTTGTAATATGTTTGACATCTTTGCCCTAGTGCTAAGTTTCTTTTATACCACTCTGTGTATTCTATTGCATCAATACACAAGCAAAACAAAGGATGTCTTATGAGAGAAAAAATTAAATTAGTTGAAGGAAAAGATTTCTAAGCCCTCTTTCAGAATAAATAATTGCATCAATAGATTATGAGAAGGGTGTCAGGTTGGCTAGATATAATAACATGATAATCTTTCTCCCTGACCTTAATCTTTTCAGCCAGCACCTCAAGATCCTCTCCCTACGCATATGGGTTGGTTCAAGATTTCAGTCGAGGGGCTACCAAGACTCTCATTTGCATACCCACCTGGCCCCCAATGCACAAAAGGAAATATTGCTCTGTGGGCAGTAAAGGAATGATCCATCCCAATCAAGCAATCCCGCTGTGGTCCTAATTGAAAAGTAGTCCGGGGGGCACTCTACTGGGAACGAACATGTGTCAAATTCCCTGTTCTATTGAATGTTTTCCACTCAGTATGCTATACAAGCAAGTTTTAGCTCACTGCACCCTTCACAGAGGAGAAATATCCATTTGCATATCAGTATTTGTCCCACTCATAAGGGCAGTCCAGCCCCAAAATGCTAGGCAATTCTCTTCTGAACAAAAGTACCATCAGCAACCCCAGACACATGTTTTGGCATTATTGGGCCTCCTCAGTGAAGTGCAGCTGAGCCTCTCTATGGCACAGTGAGCAAGGGGTCCATGTCTGTATTACCCTTTGTTACACTATGGTCCTATATTTGACACTGAATAGGGGTGAAAGGGTGAATTGAATGGATCACAATTTGAGCTGGGAAAACACGATGGGAGGGAGAAAAAGGGGAATTAATGGGAGCAAAGCAATGCATGAAAGAGCGGTAAGGACTGGGGTTTGGAGCCATGAAACAGAACATACATTGATGGTCTTGTAATGAACCAGCTGCATGGGAAATATAGGTAAAACATGGCCTATCTCCAGTTTCTACAAGGATCTGAATTTGACTATCTCCAGTTTCAGTTGTTTTAAGGTGGTACTATTTACATGCTGCCAGACTCTGGCCACTTAGAATTACAAAAGGTCAGATGTTGAGTACCTCTTAATTCCAGCATGCTGTGAGAAGAAACACATGTACACGTTCTAAAGCTCCATATGCTATATTTCTTTTTTATAATTTTGGGGTTTCAGCAGGCCAGTCATCTACCCAGGTGCATATTTTGAGAAATATTGGGGCTTTTATTACTGTCAAGGGTTTTGACCCATGTTGAATCAATAGACTGGGTAGATGTGGGGATGAGCTGTCGCCGCCCATTATTCTATCCCAGAACAAACTAAATCAATAGACTGGGTGGATGTGGGGATGAGCTATCGCTGCCCACATTCACGCCAGAATCCAGGAGAACTGCGCAGTTGGCACAATACCACTCCAAAGATACAACCTTCTTGTGGGGGGTTCCACATCACCACTCTACTGTAAGGATGCCATGAAAACAATGTTAAGCAAGGGTCCAATAATATCAAGCAAAAGACCACTCTATTGAAATGCAGTAATTCCAGACAGATCCCAAAAATGGATGCAATACCGGTACTCACCACTATCAGAAAGCCGGCGTTTTAAAACCACCAGACGTTTGTGTAAAACTGAACAGAGGAACCCAAACCAGGCCAAGGAAAGACTTGCTAAGAGGTGGATACAATGTAAAACTATATTCTGAAATGACTTGAAGGAAGTAATTATTTAATGTATATGTAAAAATTGTAAGTTTGATTTAAACTGGGAACTAAAGTGACATTTAGCTGAATTCTGCCTGACAACTACCCCCGACACGAGAAACCTGCTCAGCCACTCTTCCCAGGCCTAGCTGCATCCTGCTGCCTCTGCCAAAAGGAGATGACACCTCTCTGATTGAATTAAGGGATTGAAGCTGTGATTGAAAGAATTTTCTTAAAGGTGTAGAACATGCAGAATATGTTTACACACAGATATTTATAATTGTGGTGTTTTCAAGAGTTATGATTATGCATAACCTCTCAACCATCCCAGCTAGTAGCAGAAGATATGATTGTAACCGGTAGAAAGAGGACTTTAAATATGTCTTAGAATCATTGCAATTCATCCATACGTCAGTGTGCAAAGTAGGATTTGATAACTCATTTTCTAGTTATATGAGCCGAATTGTATTTGCATGTGCAAATACAGCCTGCTTTGAAAAGCCTAATGCCATTTATTTTTTAAAGGGTGACATCCTTTGAAATGGGATTTTAGTAACATCTGACCTATTTTGGAATGTTGTCCTCTTGGTGGTATAATTTTGATGAGAGGAGGGATACAGTTGAACATGTGATACCTTCTTCAGCAAAGAGTGAGGTCAGGGCCAGCAATATGAGAATAAACTACACATGCCAACATATTATTATACACTTGGTAACCAATTGAAAACGATAATGAATAGAAAGTAATTTCATCATGAATGAATCATAAGGCATTGGTTATCTTTTTATGCCCAAGCCTTTGCAGACAAAGGTACAAAGAAGATTTGGTAAACATTCAGAGTCGAAATATAGAGGGTCCATTAAGAAAGCCAAGGTTCCTATAAGTAGACAGGTTGATTCCATGAGGGGAGAGGAAGGACCTGTTCTCAAAAATTAGGGCCCCAAAACTATTTTGGGGCAGCTCATTCCAGTCTGTGGCTGAAACACAAGTGAGTCCAGTGTGTAAGAGCAAGAAAGACCGATTGCAGTCTCATGGCATTGGTTCCTGGGAATAGCTGAACCCCCTGCCGATGTCAATACAGTGAGGAGTGATATGCCAGGGTGAGCCATTGAATTGACCTGTCTGTACAGTGTCTTGCTGCCTTGTGCCCACTAAATAAACCTAGAATTAAGTGAATGGATGCGCAAAAAAGAATACTTAAACATTACATCTGCATAGAATCTAATAAGGTGCAACACATAAGTGCCTCTGTCAAGTGATATAATATGATATGATATGATATGATATGGCATTTATACTGTGCCTATACACAAGTGTTTCAAGGTGCGACAAGTGTAAATGTTATGTAGTCCCTTTTTTTCCAAGATTGTATATCTGGGTCTCTGAGTTATGGCAAATGAATCTTACCTATTAACAGTTGTTAAAATACTTACCAGTGTTATGCAGTAAATATAACGTATAAAAAAGAATAACGAATGACAATTTTAACGAAACGAAAATAAAGAAAAAATAGGTTTATAAAAAAGAAATACATGTGGGGGTAGGGTAAAGGGTTACATCTTGTGTGGAGGGGTGTGGGTGGGTTTTAAGCAAGTGGAAACAGGAGTTTGGTGGGGCTCACCCCCAAAATAAACAAAAATATTGTTTTCATTATTTTCTCTTTATTAAAATTTGATTTGTTCTTTTTTTCATTTGTTTATTTACTTTACTTTACTTTAATATACTTGTATAGCGCAGCCATGAACCCGAAGGCGTGAGGGCACTACAAAAACACATATAACAGATAACAGGAACGGTTTCAGGAGGCAGGGCTGAGCGGGTGAAATCATGGACCAAAAAGTCATTTAATGAAACAGATGTGTCTTTAGTCTTTTTTTAAAGAGTTCTAAAGATTCGATGGATCTTAGCTCCAGCGGGAGAGCATTCCAGGCTCTAGGGCCAACAGAGAAGAAGGCCGAGTCGGCTGTTCTGACAGTGTTGCACTTAGGTTCAGATAGAAGGAACAAGTCATTCGACCTAAGAGCTCTTGTGTTAGATCTTAAGGGTAGCAGTTGTTGTAAGTAACCAGGCATCTTCCCAGATCTACACTTATGGACAATCGTTAGGGTGCGAAATAGTGATCTAGCGGCCACAGGCAGCCAGTGTAGCTCACGTCTCGCTGGTGTGACATGATCTTTATGTTTGAGTTTCATAACAGCTCTAATAGCCCCATTTTGACAGGTTTGCAGCCTATTACTTTCGGATTTGTTAATTCCCATCAGAAGGCTTGAACAGTAGTCTATTTTTGAGCCTATAATTGCTCTCGCGATAGTTTCCGCGTTATCCTGAGAAATGAGGGGCCTTAGGTGTGTTAAGAGTTTAATTTAGTATGCACAAGACAACACAATACTACTAACATGCTGTTTCATAGACAAGTGTTGGTCAAAGGTTACTCCTAATGTTTTTACTTTTTTCAAAGGTTTGATTGATTCTTCACTCAGCTGAAAGTTGTCATACTGTAAGCCAAGTTTAGTAATGGTATGTGGTGAACCAACTACCAATAGTTCGGTTTTGGATTTGTTTAGTGCTAACTTGTTATGAACCATCCAGGTTTCAATTATAGTGAAAACTTTATTAATGGCCATTTCATCCAGTTTGTGAGATCCAAGAAGCGGGATGACGCAGTGAGTGTCACATGGAACCTTAACAATGTCTAAATAACTGCCTTGAATGAGTAAATCTGCTACCAATTAAAATAACTAGAAAAGGGGGAACAGAATCTAAATAGGTCCCTAAAGATGGGTTGGGTACTTCCCTTAATTTCTCAATAGAAAATAAAGTGTAGTTTAAAAATTACCAATTCAAACTAGCACATGAATTAGGTTTTCTTATCATAAGTAAATTCCTGAGACCAATTAGTGAGTCACCTGTTTATTCCTTTATTATTGTTGATTTCGTAATGCCATGATGATGCAAAATTTAAGAGACATTTGCTTTTGTTTTCTAACAATTTAAATGTAAAGTAACTGAAAATAATGCTCTGATTTTGTGTGTTACTTGTAATGTCATGCAGTCTTATTTGGAGCAAATTTTCACCTAGTAAGGCAATTTGCTTGGTTTCAAGAATATATCTAAGACTTAACATTTATTTTGCGCAGCTGGCACCGCTGATCTAAACACCCTATTATACAGTTCCAGGTACACAGACAAGAGACAGGCTGAATTAGGGGTTGTATTCAATTTATATTGGATTTCAATGGATTAGAACTAAAGGTGGTCAACTAACAGTATGTTGGGAAAAAAATGAACAATGTTACGCAATCATTTGTATGCAGAAAAGAACAACCTGCTTGTAATCATTTCTCTTATGTGCCACAAACACACAACCATTTGCATGAATCAAATCTCCAAATATATAATATCTATTTCTAGAAAGCACTATAATATACTGGTTAACTGTAACCTGACACTTTTCAGTCATTGGGTGTTCAACATTTCCATAAACAACAGGCAATTTTATTGTCTCCAACGTCAATGGCAAGTGTTGCTATCAGATAAAGGAATATCAATAAATTCAACATCAAATGTATACATTTGGCTTCAAAACACATTTCTATTTGTATAAAGAATTATTATATACGGATATGGGAATGTTGGCTTCTAGTGTATACATGTATGCAAAATACAATATATGGTGGGATGCATTAAGCATTTAAAGGCTTTAAAGAAATCCTTCAAGCGATTTGGGAGCTATCCTCAGGGATAATTCCTGGGACAGATGGCTTTACGGCTGAATTTGACAAGTTTTTTGTGCTTAAGTTAGCCTTGTTTTTGTTGAAGGTATACCAACAGGCCTTGCATGACGGTTGACTGCCGGAACCTATACGTGAAGCTGTGGTTGCAGTGTTGTTGAAACTTGGGAAGGAGACGGATGAGTCCTCCTCTTATTATCGCATCTCGCTTATTAACTTAGACAACAAAATTCTAGCCAAAATGCTAGCTAAGAGGCTAGCACCCCTGATGCATAGGTGTGTTTGCGCGGATCAGTCGGGGTTCATACGGGACACTCCACTTCTTACGGCTTGAAATCGCACCACTGAACAATTCCTGTATTGAAATCTAGGAGCAGAGTACCTGCATTTCAACTTGGGAGCAATTCCACAGTGGCTCAAAGTTGCAGTGGGGCACACAGCAAATACATCACTGTAGTGCAAAATTATAGTGGGCCACCTAAAACTAAAATTCCAATAGAACACACAGGAACAAAATTACAGTAGGAAATATGTGAGAAATTCCTATGGGCAGATTCACAGTGGTAAAACTGGGAGGAGTACATATACACACATATACATATGTTTATGTACAGATAACCACCTATTTAACCTAGCTAATTGTTAGATATGTAAAAGTCCTGACAGTCTTCCTAGATTATCTTGACATTTTCATTCTTTTATCAATTCTCTTTTTTTCTAGTGTCATCTCTCCTATTTTGTTCTGTTCCTGTAATTGTGACCATATCTTTAATTTATCATCTCATTAATTATATACAGCTCTTTGGTGTAAGGGGCTATAGAAGCAAAGCATACCAACTTAATACTGTTTGTGGAATTATTGGGCTTGTTGGACAGTTATAAGTCAAACAAACATTCATCAGGCATACTATTATTAAGTGACTTTAACTGGTTGATAGAAATTGTTGATAAGTACTCCTTTTTGTACATAGATATTGATGCCATGTGGGATGTACCAAGTGTGCACTGCGGCAAAGTAACCCCACGTAACAAAAAGGTTGATAAGTGTATTCAAAATGTGTTAGTAAGTTGATATTGCCCTTGCAATGGTCACTTCCCAGAGGATATTCCGCCAAGACCTACATTGTGCTCCTTTAAGAGTAGCACTAGGATTGACTACATTATGATAAATATTAAACTTGGCATTTGGGGAGAGTTTTAAATTCATATTGAGATTGATAATGTCAAAAGGCAACATTCTGAACAGTGATGAAAAACACTAAGAAGCACACTGAAAGAATTACCCAGGATGCCAACAATTGTAATCTTAAAATCCTCCTGAAGATCCACATCTAAAAGTGTGGTGAAACAGGTGTTGGGGATTACAACAGTGCAAAGGATAGGTAGGGGATTACGAAAATATAAAGAACAGCAAATAGTCCTAAGCAACAAATGAAAACATACTGATACCTTGAATATTATAAGGAATTTAATAGAGACCTAAACGAGAGCGAATAGCAATCAGACTGAATGTTCGAAGACCACACATGTACGGAATATACTGTTCGATAACTAAGGACCCAAGGAATATTTGAAGCAACATATGAAGTTTAAATAACTTGGAACTAAAAAGTGAAATCAATAATTAGTAATTAGACAAACTAAACTGTTGTTGAGCATTATTTAAAACTATATACTCATCTTATAGGACAAAGCAATTGCAGTTACAGGATCCGACACTGTGTTTTAGTCGCCAAATGTACCCTAGGGAAGCCGTTGGGGTACTAATGTAATTATTTTAATCCTGCTCTTGACCATTTTGTTTTTGGCACATCTCTTTATTTAGTGGAACCCTGAAGCAGGCCTATAATGGTGAATGTACACACGTGGGATCATTGTGAGACAGTCATACACCCTCCCTAATGGTTTGACTAGACCAGTTCCTGGACCTTGGCTGACCACTGATACAATGGTTGTGGTCCTGGATGTTTGGTGGTTGTTGGGGTCACCCTCATTGAATGGCTGACAAAACCATTGTTGTATACCCCTTTGACTGATTGAGGGCATGGCTTTGGAAGGCCCTCGTGTTTGTGGATATCTAGAGGAGGCCATGCACCTACACATAGTGCTGCTTCATTTTTCTATTATGGCTTCACATATATTAACCTATTAGGAACATTTTGGCAATGGAAAGCTGTTGCCAATTTGTTTTGACCAAGTATGGCCATACTGGCGTCGCTGTGTCTCTGTACCTGTACGTCTGTTGGTGTACATCCTTCCTGGGATAGTCTTCGACCCCCGTCCATGTTTGTGGGCTTGAAATTGCATGCTGTGTTCTTCATTTTATCGCCTTGATCATCTGCAATGGTGTTGAAAGCTGCTGTTTGTTTGGGCTGACCTGAGTCACCTCCACTATTATATCTGTGGGGTTTTATGCAGCACAAGAAGAAAGTTGAGGTCCAATGAGTGTCATGGGTGAATGACTTGCTGAAAAACTTGAATGTTTTGGGTAATGGCTACAAGGTGGTCTCATTTGAAGCAATGATTAGTCTAGTCACGCTGGACCCCATCACATAGGCATGCTCCTCAGAGTGCATCAACACATAGCTGATTCCAAGGTCTTAGATCCTAGATACCAGCCAAGATCTCTGACATGTGGGTCTCTCAGAGAGTCAACCACAATGACCAGTGGACAGATAAGACTCCCTCCTAATAGGGCCACACAGTAGAGACGGGTTAGCCCCTAGCGAGTCCCGTAAGAAGAATGGCACCACTAAACCAAAGTTAAGTTGTGGTCGCTCATCAATTACCAAACTCTCTAACACCTGCAGGGACTGTGTAAATGTGGACCATCCTAGAATGCACCCTGCCTGCCCCAATAATCATACGATTTGACTCTTGGGAGGGTTGCAAATCTGCCGAAATCCCAGAGATGTCTTCCACCTTTCTTGCAGTAGGAGCGTTAAGTTCCAGAAAGGAAGTTGTTTTTCCTATATATACTCAGCAGTATATACATTCCATTAAAAGGGTGGCTCAGTCTCGAACTTTGCTGACCAGGATGCTTTTTTGTTTCCCAAGCAATGTTTTCAGGAGCCATCACAATGAGTACTTATCTCTGAGCCCTTAGTTGGTGGATTATTTGAGAGACATACCCTCAGGGGTCCCCATTGCCCTGTATGAAGTTCTCTCTGGGTTTACTTAAACTACGCTTTCCCATTGAATTTGAGTTTTGGCTGAAGCCAGCTTGCCTGCATATCCGCCCGATCGGCTGAGTATAAACCTGGCACTTGAGCTCCTCTGTTTTCCCCTATTTCTGGTTAACACAATAACTGCACCTGTGGTTAGAAAGGGGACTTACCATCAGCTTCCCCCTATAAGCAAATGTGCCTGCTGATCTTGTCCCGTCTATTAGTATGGGGAATTTTTACTCTCTTGAAATTCTTCTGAAAGTGACTTTTAGAAGTATTTAACTCCCAGCATACATGCTTTCCGCGTTTGCTCTTGTACCCAGTGAGTGTTTAGGGGAAAAACTGAAATATTCCAGTGATTTTACGTTTTTTGAAACATTGTATTTCATTCCTGCTTTATTACAATGTGTCTCTTTTTAGAATTACTATGTCTATTTTCCCTATGAATTTAACTTACATTGGCCTTACATTTACATGCATTCTAACTTTTGTTGGCCTCTGGCTGTGTGTCATTCTGTGTTTTCTTCTGTTTTCTTCCTCCAGGTCCTATTTTTACTGTTAAGGGCACATTTGTATTATCCATTTTGTGTCCTAGAGATTGGGAATATAGAACCAGCGTTTGGTATTGGCAATTGCGTTCATGTTTCTCACTCCTGGTTGTTTAATGTCTGTGGTTCTCATACAGAAACTGTGATTTTATTAAGCCATAATCACGACTTCTAAGTGCTGTACCAAGTGGTAATAGTTCACGGCCTGAATTAATAAACCTCTTGCTTCTCTCAGGCCTTTAACGAGGGCCCGAGATACACCACCCGGTCAGTCCTTGGAACTCGTGATTATGGGTATTAGCACCCTGGATTTACATCCCGCATTGCCAACAGGAATGTATTTAAAATAATGGGTCACAGCGAGCGTGCAACCCGTTTCTTCAAAGAAACACCAACCTAAAATGGTTGCCATGGAAATTAATACGAGGCCCCTGTTCTCTCTTGGCCTGACAGACATGAGAGGAGCAATGTGGCTCTGCTGCAACCCCTTCAAGTAAGTGGGAGGAAGAAAGAGAGATGAGAATGAAGCAATGAGTACACTGGGGGAGGGTGGCAAAGTGTTGGGATGGGCTCGAGCATCTGTCAGCTCACTCTGAACCCAGGATTATACAGTGAGTTTCAAACCAACAATCTGATTACCAGAGACGACCGCTCCATGTGCTAATATGTGTTTTGTGTACCTAATTTCTTGTTTGAGCTACTGGATCTATTTATGTGAAACTTAATAGAGGTGTATATATTTTTTTTTTTAAATGAGGTAGTTTATTTATAAACTTTTTCATTGATCTTACAGTGAGCATAATAGAATTACAAATCATTTATATTTTTCAGTGAGACTGAAGTTCAAAGATGTTTTGAAGAAACAGGGCAATTGTATAGATGTATTTGTTGTTTTGCCCATTCAATAAAGTAGTCCATCTTTCTTCAAGGTCCATTTGTCGGGATGAAAGGTCAAAAAAGGCACTGAAGCGTTCTCTTTGGTTTGAGAGTCTGGTGCATTCCATGACGAGATGATATAAAGTTTCCGACTTGTCTTTTTCTTTGCAAAATCGACAGCAGTACTGCTCGGTTGAAGATATCACTCTCGCGGTCGCAAGATTTGCTCTTTTTGGAATTGTATTTAATCATATTTTTAAGAAAATTGTTCTGATATTGATATCGGGAAAGGTGCTGAGGTATTTCGGTAGTTCATGAATTGCTCGGATGTCTGTGATGCAATCGAGATTCTGTGGATAGTTTTTTTTTTAGTTGGATCGTCTTTAGCCAGTCATTGCGCATTAGTTTGATTTTGGCGTGCTGCTGGTGCAGAGTTAAGAGTTCCTCAGAGTTATCTTCTTTGGCCATTTCTTCTAGAAGTTTGAGTTTCCAGTCTTTCAAGACAGCATTGTCGAATGTTTCTGTGTGGGCCCTCAGTATTTGTATGGCCGGTGTTCTGTGATCCGTTAAGATTTTGCGAAATATGTCCAGCTGCTTCCATAGTACAATGGACTCCAGCGATTGTGTCGCCATCTCATGTCTTATTCTCAGCATGGGGTATGATGGAGGCAGATGTAGAATTTTGCGCCGGAATATTGCCTCGTATTATGTCCAGTTTACGGTTGCTGCATTGACCATTGCCACTGTTCCATAGGAAATGATGGGTATGAATTTGTCTCTGTAGTAGTCTATGATAGGTTTGAAAGAGAATTTTCAATTTTTTCGGTGAAGTACACAGCCTTGGCAGGCCAGGGTTTGTGCTTTCTGTTTGATTTTTCCGAGCCATTGGGTTTCCACCTTAGACTGTTTTATTGGAATTCCAAGATATTTGAAGGTTGTAACAGTTTCTAGGGAGTACCATCGAGACTGAGTGTTAGATCTTTTTCCTTTTTGAATCGGATCTTATCAAGTGACATGACCTTCATTTTGTTGATGTTAATGGACAGTTTGTTTATTTGCATGTATTTACTTAGAGAAGCGAGGCTGGATTGTAGTCCTGTTGTGGTCTTGTCAAGAAGGGTGATTTCGTCTGCACAGAGCATCACTTGAAGAGGATTGGAGTTGATCTTGGGGGGTTTGTTGCAGTGCTCACTAGATGTTCATCGATGTCAGCCGTGAGTAGGTTATACTGGGTTGCGGCGAAGGGGCAGCCTTGTTTTAGTCCATTTGTTGTCTGGATGGTTGATGTTGTTGCACCTGCTTTTGTTAGTCTGACTACAATCAATGTTCCGGAGTAGAGGCGTATGATTGGTTCTAAGATATTCTTTGGACATTTCCATGTCTGTAATTTTGTCCATAGTTTGTGCCTTGATATGGCATTGACGGCCATGTGTAGGTCGATGAAAACCGCATATACTGTGTTATGGTTTTTGATGGCTTCGTGTTTGATTAAGTTAGTCAGGAGGAGATTGATGTTGGTTCCAACGTTTGCCATAAATCCTGTTTGTCTGACGGAAAATCTGCTCGCAATTGTTGCCCAATTTGTAAGTATGTTTGAGTAGAATTGAAGCAAATCGTTTTCCAAGAGGGTCTAGGAGGGTGACTGGGCAGAGGTTGGCTGGATCCTCACGTGGGCCTTGTTTGTATATGGGCACTATGATGGCTTTCCGCCATAAATTCGGTATCTGCTTTAAGTTGTTAATCAGATGGAGGAGATTGCACATGATTGTTGCCCAGGTTGGAGGGTCCTGCTTGATGGTTGTGTTGGAGGTTCAGTCAGGGCCGGGGAGCTTGAGGCATTTAGTTTTTGGATCATCAGGATTGTGTTGTCGTAGTTTGCCTTTATTTACCATTTGTTTTTGTTTCCTGTGAGTTTGTGGATCAGTGAGGCACGCTTTGTAAATGTCGGAGAAGTGGAGGATCCATCTTTCTTCGGTTACATTGGCCGTGAGTTTATTTTGAGTCTCAGCATTATTGTTTAATAGGTTCCATAGTTCTCTCGTATTGTGAGATTTGTAAGTTTTCATGATATCTTCGGCGTCAAGCTGCTGGAGTATTTGTTGTTTGGGTACCGTGGGCGGGACACTTTTTGGAATGGAATGAGCATCCATTGGTAGTTTAGCTTGTCCGTGTCTTTCAGATCTGAAGTTTGAAAGGCATTTGACATGGCAGACATTGCTTTCTGTGGTATTTGTAGTCTGGTTGCTGTGCTGGGCAGTTCGAGATGGATTTGTGGTTGTATCCATGATGTTTGGCTCAGGCTGCCGCGTGTATTACTAATCCGTTGTGGTCGCTTTTATCAGAGATCAGAGTTTGTACTTTTGATATTGATGTATGTAGTTCGGCTGTTAGAAATATGTGGTCAATTATGGCAGTTGAGTTTCCTCTAGACCAGGTCAGAGTAGGTTTTTTGGTTGCGTTACTAGGATGTTAAATTAGCTTAAGGTTGCAGATGTTTATTTCTCTCAGCCATTTTTTAGTGTGCATAGACAATTTGTTGAATTTGTATGAATTCAATTTCGTGATGTTTGGCAATCAGTTTGTCAATTGGTAGGAATACTCCGTCAATAAATGTTTTGTTTGTTATGGCTGCCGCATTCCAATATAGGTAAAGGTCACAATGTTTCTTTCAGTCACAGGGGATCGAGTCTTATGTTGTTCAGTGGTCAAAGTTCTTTTAATTTTTATTATCGTAATTTGAATCCACTTGTTGATGTTCTCTGTGTTGATTATACTCCACTCTGAGTTGTTTTTGATTGAGGTGAGGAGTCCGGAGGCCGGTCTTCCTTTGCTCTTGACGATTGCTGGGTTTAGGTAGGTGAGGAATCCGTCACAGCAGGACGTTGTACTAAGCCAGGTTTCTTGTAAACAGATGATATGGTAGGTGTCGAGTTCTGGTGGGGGGGTGAGAGAATAGATGGGAGTGCCCGCTTGTATTCCATGAGCAGAGCGACCAAATGTCATCTGTCTCTGCTAATGGTTATGATTTGGTGATTGAAAAGCTTGTTGTGTATGAAGAATATGGGTCGTAGTCTTTTCTGATTGGCTGTTCTTGTTGATGGGTATTTTCTATGGATTGTGCCTGGGCTGGATGAGAGGTTGAGTCTCACGAGCTGCACGGTTTGTGCACCTGGTTGATGGTATTTTTCAATTTCGATTGATGTCGGGCAGTTTTCTTGGCGCAGTGCTTCCTGTCTGGAAGGTTGTTGGTTTCGTTCATGGAAGTATGTATTTTCTTTTATCCGCCAGCAGTCGAAGCCTAATTTGAAAAGAGTGTGTTGCATTGATAAAATTGGTTCTAGGTTAGTTGGATCTTGAAGTTGTATAGAGATTATGTCCAGATGAAGATCATCTTCGAACGTAACGAGGTTGATATCTCTGGTGCAGATCGAAGATAGCTGTGGAATCGCTGAAGGAGACGCAGTACGTTGGTCCTGTTCAAGATTATTGATGTTGGTCTGGTGACGATGTTTTCTATCCACAATGCGTTAATTTCTCTTTTGGTGAGGGGATTGACAAACTTTGGTAGGATTAGGCCAAGGTTGCAGTGGCTGACAATTGAGTAGTCTAGGGAATCGTTAGAAATTTGGTTGTATGTTATAGAGTTGTATAAGCTTAAAATTTCAATTCCCATGAAGGCATCGAACATTTCTTCATAGCTGTATGATTCTGAAGATGGATTGCTGATGCAATATTGGTCAATGACTATAAGACTTGACTCGTTTTTTTGTTGTAAGAGTATAGAGGTGTGTGAGATTTGTTGTTCTGTGTGGGTAGTTAAATTAAGTAAGGCTTCAGTAGTGGGTGAGGTGGCTTGTGGTACAATGATAGCTGTCTTGTTTGATGGGCTCACTCGCAATGGACACAAGGATGGTTTCTTGGGATCTGTGTCGAGACTTTTTTCCTACTCTTTTTGTGTCGATGGCAGTTTAGTTTCCTGGTTTGTTATGTTACGTAGAAAAGCTCTTGATCCATTCCGTTTCTTAGTAGGCTTTTTTATTGTTTTTACATTAGGTTCAGGAAGCTTTTTCGTCTGGGTAAATATCTGGTAAGAGTCTGCAGAAATTTTGCTTGTTGGGTTTGAGGTTGTCGGGTGGATAATAGAAAAGTTGACGATAGAATCTTTTGGAACTCGGCACAAAGTAGGTATTTCTGGAATCAGAGGTTCCTGGGCTAAAGTTGCAATCAAGGGACCCGAGTTGGGTTGCAGAATTGTTTGAGCAGTGGTGCTCGTCACCTGCTGTTGGTGGTGAGCCAGTGGTTAAGATTCATTCTAAACCTTCCAGCCATCACCTCTTTGTTTTTGCTTTGTCACCCCGAGTGGGACGGGTATGCCCAGACGTGGGTCCCGTACCTGATGGGCCTAGAGACCCAAGCTACTCCTCACTGATGAGCCCGAAAAAGTGTGAAAAATGTTTGGGGATGCTTGTGGTCTCGTGCAGAAGGGATGTGACCTAGCAGTTCGGGCTGGATTGCCCCTTTTGGGGTGGGGCCAAGCCTGATTTGCATATGGTCTTTCCCCTTCTGTAGTGGCTTGGCAGGCGAAGAACGGTGGTCTGGAGGGTTGCCCAGAGCAACGCCAGTGGTTAAGATTCATTCTAAACCTTCCAGCCATCACCTCTTTGTTTTTGCTTTGTCACCCCGAGTGGGACGGGTATGCCCAGACGTGGGTCCCGTGCCTGCTGGGCCTAGAGACCCAAGCTACGCCTCACTGATGAGCCCCAAAAAGGGCAAAAAATGTTTGGGAATGCTTGTGGTCTCATGCAGAAAGGATGTGACCTAGCAGTTCGGGCTGGACTGCCCCTTTTGGGGTGGGGCGAAGCCTGATTTGCATATGGTCTTTCCCCTTCTATAATGGCTTGGCAGGTGAAGAACGGTGGTCTGGAGGGTTGCCCAGAGCAACGCCAGTGGTTAAGATTCATTCTAAACCTTCCAGCCATCACCTCTTTGTTTTTGCTTTGTCACCCCGAGTGGGACGGGTATGCCCAGACGTGGGTCCCGTACCTGATGGGCCTAGAGACCCAAGCTACTCCTCACTGATGAGCCCCAAAAAGGGCAAAAAATGTTTGGGGATGCTTGTGGTCTTGTGCAGAAGGGATGTGACCTAGCAGTTCGGGCTGGACTGCCCCTTTTGGGGTGGGGCCAAGCCTGATTTGCATATGGTCTTTCCCCTTCTGTAATGGCTTGGCAGGCGAAGAATGGTGGTCTGGAGGGTTGCCCAGAGCAATGCCAGTGGTTAAGATTTATTCTAAACCTTCCAGCCATCACCTCTTTGTTTTTGCTTTGTCACCCCGAGTGGGACGGGTATGCCCAGACGTGGGTCCCATGCCTGCTGTGCCTAGAGACCCAAGCTACTCCTCACTGATGAGCCCCAAAAAGGGCAAAAAATATTTGGGGATGCTTGTGGTCTCGTGCAGAAGGGATGTGACCTAGCAGTTCGGGCTGGACTGCCCCTTTTGGGGTGGGGCCAAGCCTGATTTGCATATGGTCTTTCTCCTTCTGTAATGGTTTGGCAGGCAAAGAACGGTGGCCTGGAGGGTTGCCCAGAGCAACGCCAGTGGTTAATATTCATTCTAAACCTTCCAGCCATCACCTCTTTGTTTTTGCTTTGTCACCCCGAGTCCGACGAGTATGCCCAGACGTGGGTTCCGTGCCTGCTGGGCCTAGAGACCCAAGCTACTCCTCACTGATGAGCCCCAAAAAGGGCGAAAAATGTTTGGGGATGCTTGTGGTCTCGTGTAGAAGGGATGTGACCTAGCAGTTTGGGCTGGACTGCCCCTTTTGGGGTGGGGCCAAGCCTGATTTGCATATGGTCTTTCCCCTTCTGTAATGGCTTGGCAGGCGAAGAATGGTGGTCTGGAGGGTTGCCCAGAGCAACGCCAGTGGTTAACATTTATTCTAAACCTTCCAGCCATCACCTCTTTGTTTTTGCTTTGTCACCCCGAGTGGGACGGGTATGCCCAGACGTGGGTCCCATGCCTGCTGTGCCTAGAGACCCAAGCTACTCCTCACTGATGAGCCCCAAAAAGGGCAAAAAATATTTGGGGATGCTTGTGGTCTCGTGCAGAAGGGATGTGACCTAGCAGTTCGGGCTGGACTGCCCCTTTTGGGGTGGGGCCAAGCCTGATTTGCATATGGTCTTTCTCCTTCTGTAATGGTTTGGCAGGCAAAGAACGGTGGCCTGGAGGGTTGCCCAGAGCAACGCCAGTGGTTAATATTCATTCTAAACCTTCCAGCCATCACCTCTTTGTTTTTGCTTTGTCACCCCGAGTCCGACGAGTATGCCCAGACGTGGGTCCCGTGCCTGCTGGGCCTAGAGACCCAAGCTACTCCTCACTGATGAGCCCCAAAAAGGGCGAAAAATGTTTGGGGATGCTTGTGGTCTCGTGTAGAAGGGATGTGACCTAGCAGTTTGGGCTGGACTGCCCCTTTTGGGGTGGGGCCAAGCCTGATTTTCATATGGTCTTTCCCCTTCTGTAATGGCTTGGCAGGTGAAGAACGGTGGTCTGGAGGGTTGCCCAGAGCAACGCCAGTGTTTAAGATTCATTCTAAACCTTCCAGCCATCACCTCTTTGTTTTTGCATTGTCACCCCGAGTGGGACGGGTATGCCCAGACGTGGGTCCCGTGCCTGCTGGGCCTAGAGACCCAAGCTACTCCTCACTGATGAGACCCAGAAAGGGCGAAAAATGTTTGGGGATGCTTGTGGTGTTGTGCAGACGGGATGTGACCTAGCGGTTCGGGCTGGACTGCCCCTTTTGGGGTGGGGCCAAGCCTGATTTGCATATGGTCTTTCCCCTTCTATAATGGCTTGGCAGGCGAAGAACAGTGGTCTGGAGGGTTGCCCAGAGCAACGCCAGTGGTTAAGATTCATTCTAAACCTTCCAGCCATCACCTCTTTGTTTTTGCTTTGTCACCCCGAGTGGGGCGGGTATGCCCAGACGTGGGTCCCGTGCCTGCTGGGCCTAGAGACTCAAGCTACTCCTCACTGATGAGCCCCAAAAAGAGCGAAAAATGTTTGGGGATGCTTGGGGTCTCGTGCAGAAGGGATGTGACCTAGAAGTTCGGGCTGGACTGCCCCTTTTGGGGTGGGGCCAAGCCTGAATTCCATATGGTATTTCCCCTTCTGTAATGGCTTGGCAGGCGAAGAACGGTGGTCTGGAGGGTTGCCCAGAGCAACGCCAGTGGTAAAGATTCATTCTAAACCTTCCAGCCACCACCTCTTTGTTTTTGCTTTGTCACCCCGAGTGGGACAGGTATGCCCAGACGTGGATCCCGTGCCTGCTGGGCCTAGAGACCCAAGCTACTCCTCACTGATGAGCCCCAAAAAGGGCGTAAAATGTTTGGGGATGCTTGTGGTCTCGTGCAGAAGGGATGTGACCTAGCAGTTCGGGCTGGACTGCCCCTTTTGGGGTGGGGCCAAGCCTGATTTGCAAATGGTCTATCCCCTTCTGTAATGGCTTGGCAGGTGAAGAACGGTGGTCTGGAGGGTTGCCCAGAGCAACGCCAGTGGTTAAGATTCATTCTAAACCTTCCAGCCATCACCTCTTTGTTTTTGCTTTGTCAACCCGAGTGGGACGGGTATGCCCAGACGTGGGTCCCGTACCTGCTGGGCCTAGAGACCCAAGCTACTCCTCACTGATGAGCCCCAAAAAGGGCAAAAAATGTTTGGGGATGCTTGTGGTCTCGTGCAGAAGGGATGTGAACTAGCAGTTCAGGCTGGACTGCCCCTTTTGGGGTGGGGCCAAGCCTGATTTACATATGGTCTTTCCCCTTCTGTAATGGCTTGGCAGGCGAAGAACGGTGGTCTGGAGGGTTGCCCAGAGCAATGCCAGTGGTTAAGATTCATTCTAAACTTTCCAGCCATCACCTCTTTGTTTTTGCTTTGTCACCCCGAGTGGGACGGGTATGCCTAGACGTGGGTCCCGTGCCTGCTGGGCCTAGAGATCCAAGCTACTCCTCACTGATGAGCCCCAAATAGGACGGAAAATGTTTGGGGATGCTTGTGGTCTCGTGCAGAAGGGATGTGACCTAGCAGTTCGGGCTGGACTGCCCCTTTTGGGGTGGGGCCAAGCCTGATTTGCATATGGTCTTTCCCCTTCTATAATGGCTTGGCAGGTGAAGAACGGTGGTCTGGAGGGTTGCCCAGAGCAACGCCAGTGGTTAAGATTCATTCTAAACCTTCCAGCCATCACCTCTTTGTTTTTGCTTTGTCACCCCGAGTGGGACGGGTATGCCCAGACGTGGGTCCCGTACCTGATGGGCCTAGAGACCCAAGCTACTCCTCACTGATGAGCCTCAAAAAGGGCAAAAACTGTTTCGGGATGCTTGTGGTCTCGTGCAGAAGGGATGTGACCTAGCGGTTCGGGCTGGACTGCCCCTTTTGGGGTGGGGCCAAGCCTGATTTGCATATGGTCTTTCCCCTTCTGTAATGGCTTGGCAGGTGAAGAACGGTTCTCTGGAGGGTTGCCCAGAGCAACGCCAGTGGTTAAGATTCATTCTAAACCTTCCAGCCATCACCTCTTTGTTTTTGCTTTGTCAGCCCAAGTGGGACGGGTATGCCCAGACGTGGGTCCTGTGCCTGCTGGGCCTAGAGACCCAAGCTACTCCTCACTGATGAGCCCCAAATAGGGCGGAAAATGTTTGGGGATGCTTGTGGTCTCGTGCAGAAGGGATGTGACCTAGCAGTTCGGGCTGGACTGCCCCTTTTGGGGTGCGGCCAAGCCTGATTTGCATATGGTCTTTCCCCTTCTATAATGGCTTGGCAGGCGAAGAACGTGGTCTGGAGGGTTGCCCCAAGCAACGCCAGTGGTTAAGATTCATTCTAAACCTTCCAGCCATCACCTCTTTGTTTTTGCTTTGTCACCCCGAGTGGGACGAGTATGCCCAGACATGGGTCCCGTGCCTGCTGGGCCTAGAGACCCAAGCTACTCCTCACTGATGAGCCCCAAAAAGGGCAAAAAATGTTTGGGGATGCTTGTGGTCTCGTGCAGAAGGGATGTGACCTAGCAGTTCGGGCTGGACTGCCCCTTTTCGGGTGGGGCCAAGCGTGATTTGCATATGGTCTTTCCCCTTCTGTAATGGCTTGGCAGGCGAAGAACGGTGGTCTGGAGGGTTGCCCAGAGCAACGCCAGTGGTTAAGATTTATTCTAAACCTTCCAGCCATCACCTCTTTGTTTTTGCTTTGTCACCCCGAGTGGGACGAGTATGCCCAGACGTGGGTCCCATGCCTGCAGGGCCTAGAGACCCAAGCTACTCCTCACTGATGAGCCCCAAAAAGGGCGAAAAATGTTTGGGGATGCTTGTGGTCTTGTGTAGAAGGGATGTGACCTAGCAGTTTGGGCTGGACTGCCCCTTTTGGGGTGGGGCCAAGCCTGATTTTCATATGGTCTTTCCCCTTTTGTAATGGCTTGGCAGGCGAAGAACGGTGGTCTGGAGGGTTGCCCAGAGCAACGCCAGTGTTTAAGATTCATTCTAAACCTTCCAGCCATCACCTCTTTGTTTTTGCTTTGTCACCCCGAGTGGGACGGGTATGCCCAGACGTGGGTCCCGTGCCTGCTGGACCTAGAGACCCAAGCTACTCCTCACTGATGAGCCCCAGAAAGGGCGAAAAATGTTTGGGGATGCTTGTGGTGTCGTGCAGAAGGGATGTGACCTAGCAGTTCGGGCTGGACTGCCCCTTTTGGGGTGGGGCCAAGCCTGATTTGCATATGGTCTTTCCCCTTCTGTAATGGCGTGGCAGGTGAGGAACAGTGGTCTGGAGGGTTGCCCAGAGCAACGCCAGTGGTTAAGATTCATTCTAAACCTTCCAGCCATCACCTCTTTGTTTTTGCTTTGTCAACCCGAGTGGGACGGGTATGCCCAGACGTGGGTCCCATGCCTGCTGGGCCTAGAGACCCAAGCTACTCCTCACTGATGAGCCCCAAAAAGGGCAAAAAATGTTTGGGGATGCTTGTGGTCTCGTGCAGAAGGGATGTGAACTAGCAGTTCAGGCTGGACTGCCCCTTTTGGGGTGGGGCCAAGCCTGATTTACATATGGTCTTTCCCCTTCTGTAATGGCTTGGCAGGCGAAGAACGGTGGTCTGGAGGGTTGCCCAGAGCAATGCCAGTGGTTAAGATTCATTCTAAACTTTCCAGCCATCACCTCTTTGTTTTTGCTTTGTCACCCCGAGTGGGACGGGTATGCCTAGACGTGGGTCCCGTGCCTGCTGGGCCTAGAGATCCAAGCTACTCCTCACTGATGAGCCCCAAATAGGACGGAAAATGTTTGGGGATGCTTGTGGTCTCGTGCAGAAGGGATGTGACCTAGCAGTTCGGGCTGGACTGCCCCTTTTGGGGTGGGGCCAAGCCTGATTTGCATATGGTCTTTCCCCTTCTATAATGGCTTGGCAGGTGAAGAACGGTGGTCTGGAGGGTTGCCCAGAGCAACGCCAGTGGTTAAGATTCATTCTAAACCTTCCAGCCATCACCTCTTTGTTTTTGCTTTGTCACCCCGAGTGGGACGGGTATGCCCAGACGTGGGTCCCGTACCTGATGGGCCTAGAGACCCAAGCTACTCCTCACTGATGAGCCTCAAAAAGGGCAAAAACTGTTTCGGGATGCTTGTGGTCTCGTGCAGAAGGGATGTGACCTAGCGGTTCGGGCTGGACTGCCCCTTTTGGGGTGGGGCCAAGCCTGATTTGCATATGGTCTTTCCCCTTCTGTAATGGCTTGGCAGGTGAAGAACGGTGGTCTGGAGGGTTGCCCAGAGCCACGCCAGTGGTTAAGATTCATTCTAAACCTTCCAGCCATCACCTATTTGTTTTTGCTTTGTCACCCCGAGTGGGACGGGTATGCCCAGACATGGGTCCTGTGCCTGGTGGGCCTAGAGACCCAATCTACTCCTCACTGATGAGCCCCAAAAAGGGCAAAAAATGTTTGGGGATGCTTGTGGTTTTGTGCAGAAGGGATGTGACCTAGCAGTTTGGGCTGGACTGCCCCTTTTGGGGTGGGGCCAAGCCTGATTTTCATATGGTCTTTCCCCTTTTGTAATGGCTTGGCAGGCGAAGAACAGTGGTCTGGAGGGTTGCCCAGAGCAACGCCAGTGTTTAAGATTCATTCTAAACCTTCCAGCCATCACCTCTTTCTTTTTGCTTTGTCACCCCTAGTGGGACGGGTATGCCCAGACGTGGGTCCCGTGCCTGCTGGGCCTAGAGACCCAAGCTACTCCTCACTGATGAGCCCCAGAAAGGGCGAAAAATGTTTGGGGATGCTTGTGGTGTCGTGCAGAAGGGATGTGACCTAGCAGTTTGGGCTGGACTGCCCCTTTTGGGGTGGGGCCAACCCTGATTTGCATATGGTCTTTCCCCTTCTGTAATGGCTTGGCAGGTGAAGAACAGTGGTCTGGAGGGTTGCCCAGAGCAACGCCAGTGGTTAAGATTCATTCTAAACCTTCCAGCCATCACCTCTTTGTTTTTGCTTTGTCAACCCGAGTGGGACGGGTATGCCCAGACGTGGGTCCCATGCCTGCTGGGCCTAGAGACCCAAGCTACTCCTCACTGATGAGCCCCAAAAAGGGCGGAAAATGTTTGGGGATGCTTGTGGTCTCGTGCAGAAGGGATGTGACCTAGCAGTTTTGGCTGGACTGCCCCTTTTGGGGTGGGTCCAAGCTTGATTTGCATAGGGTCTTTCCCCTTCTGTAATGGCTTGGCATGCGAAGAACGGTGGTCTGGAGGGTTGCCCAGAGCAACACCAGTGGTTAAGATTCATTCTAAACCTTCCAGCCATCACCTCTTTGTTTTTGCTTTGTCACCCTGAGTGGGATGGGTATGCCCAGACGTGGGTCCCGTGCCTGCTGGGCCTAGAGACCCAAGCTTCTCCTCACTGATGAGCCCCAAAAAGGGCGAAAAATGTTTGGGGATGCTTGTGGTCTCGTCCAGAAGGGATGTGACCTAGCAGTTCGGGTTGGACTGCCCCCTTTGGGGTGGGGCCAAGCTTGATTTGCATTTGGTCTTTCCCCTTCTGTAATGGCTTGGCAGGTGAAGAACAGTGGTCTGGAGGGTTGCCCAGAGCAGCGCCAGTGGTTAAGATTCATTCTAAACCTTCCAGCCATCACCTCTTTGTTTTTGCTTTGTCAACCCTAGTGGGACGGGTATGCCCAGACGTGGGTCCCATGCCTGCTGGGCCTAGAGACCCAAGCTACTCCTCACTGATGAGCCCCAAAAAGGGTGAAAAATGTTTGGGGATGCTTGTGGTCTCGTGCAGAAGGGATGTGACCTAGCAGTTTGGGCTGGACTGCCCCTTTTGGGGTGGGGCCAAGCTTGATTTGCATATGGTCTTTCCCCTTCTGTAATGGCTTGGCATGCGAAGAACGGTGGTCTGGAGGGTTGCCCAGAGCAACACCAGTGGTTAATATTCATTCTAAACCTTCCAGCCGTCACCTCTTTGTTTTTGCTTCGTCACCCCGAGTCTGACGAGTATGCCCAGACGTGGGTCCCGTGCCTGCTGGGCCTAGAGACCCAAGCTACTCCTCACTGATGAGCCCCAAAAAAGGGTGAAAAATGTTTGGGGATGCTTGTGGTCTCGTGCAGAAGGGATGTGACCTAGTAGTTCGGGCTGGACTGCCCCTTTTGGGGTGGGGCCAAGCCTGATTGGCATATGGTCTTTCTCCTTCTGTAATGGTTTGGCAGGCAAAGAACGGTGGCCTGGAGGGTTGCCCAGAGCAACGCCAGTGGTTAATATTCATTCTAAACCTTCCAGCCGTCACCTCTTTGTTTTTGCTTCGTCACCCCGAGTCTGACGAGTATGCCCAGACGTGGGTCCCGTGCCTGCTGGGCCTAGAGATCCAAGCTACTCCTCACTGATGAGCCCCAAAAAGGGCGAACAATGTTTGGGGATGCTTGTGGTCTTGTGTAGAAGGGATGTGACCTAGCAGTTTGGGCTGGACTGCCCCTTTTGGGGTGGGACCAAGCCTGATTTTCATATGGTCTTTCCCCTTTTGTAATTGCTTGGCAGGCGAAGAACGGTGGTCTGGAGGGTTGCCCAGAGCAACACCAGTGTTTAGGATTCATTCTAAACCTTTCAGCCTCACCTCTTTGTTTTTGCTTTGTCACCCCGAGTGGGCCGGGTATGCCCAGACGTGGGTCCCGTGCCTGCTGGGCCTAGAGACCCAAGCTACTCCTCACTGATGAGCCCCAAAAAGGGCGAAAAATGTTTGGGGATGCTTGTGGTCTCGTGCAGAAGGGATGTGACCTAGCAGTTTGGGCTGGACTGCCTCTTTTGGGGTGGGGCAAAGCTTGGTTTGCATATGGTCTTTCCCCTTCTGTAATGGCTTGGCATGCGAAGAACGGTGGTCTGGAGGGTTGCCCAGAGCAACACCAGTGGTTAAGATTCATTCTAAACCTTCCAGTCATCACCTCTTTGTTTTTGCTTTGTTACCCCGAGTGGGACGGGTATGCCCAGACGTGGGTCCCGTGCCTGCTGGGCCTAGAGACCCAAGCTTCTCCTCACTAATGAGCCCCAAAAAGGGCGAAAAATGTTTGGGGATGCTTGTGGTCTCGTGCAGAAGGGATGTGACCTAGCAGTTCGGCCTGGACTGCCCCCTTTGGGGTGGGGCCAAGCTTGATTTGCATATGGTCTGTCCCCTTCTGTAATGGCTTGGCAGGCGAAGAACGGTGGTCAGGAGGGTTGCCCGGAGCAACACCAGTTGTTAAGATTCATTCTAAACCTTCCAGCCATCACCTCTTTGTTTTTGCTTTGTCACCCCGAGTGGGACGGGTATGCCTAGACGTGGGTCCCGTGCCTGCTGGGCCTAGAGGCCCAAGCTACTCCTCAATGATGAGTCCCAAAAAGGGCAAAAAATGTTTGGGGATGCTTGTGGTCTCGTACAGAAGGGATGTGACCTAGCAGTTCGGGCTGGACTGCCCCTTTTGGGGTGGGGCCAAGCCTGATTTGCATATGGTCTTTCCCCTTCTGTAATGGCTTGGCAGGCGAAGAACAGTGGTCTGGAGGGTTTCCCAGAACAACGCCAGTGGTTAAGATTAATTCTAAACCTTCCAGCCATCACCTGTTTGTTTTTGCTTTGTCACCCCGAGTGGGATCGGGTATGCCCAGAAGTGGGTCCCGTGCCTGCTGGGCCTAGAGACCCAAGCTACTCCTCACTGATGAGCCCCAAAAAGGGCAAACATTTTTTGGGGATGCTTGTGGTCTCGTACAGAAGGGATGTGACCTAGCAGTTCGGGCTGGACTTCCCCTTTTGGGGTGGGCCCAAGCCTGATTTGCATGTGGTCTTTCCCCTTCTGTAATGGCTTGGCAGGCGAAGAACGGTGGTCTGGAGGGTTGCCCAGAGCAAAGCCAGTGGTTAAGATTCATTCTAAACCTTCCAGCCATCACCTCTTTGTTTAAGCGTTCAGAAGAGACATTACCTCAGACGTTAGTTTTAATTTTTCCTTCCGATCGCTTCTGGCAATTTCGAACAGTCTTTGTTGCCAGAGATTCGATTGTTCTGCTTCTGTATTCAGGTGATTTTGAACAGCAGTGATAAAGTTTTCAGCATGGATTTGCTTCGAGTTAATCATAGCCGTTAAGGTCGCTTGGTCGCAGATGTTGTCATTCATGTTTTCTTGGTCGTCAGGGCAGAGGTTTTCCGGTGTTGGACTACTGTTTCTGATTCTCTGAGGCTGCTTAGTACGGTGTCTGGGGATTTGGTTGTTTAGCCTCTTGGGGCTTTTTGTCAAATGGCCGGGTGGGCAGGGGGATGGACTGATGTGGGATTTGCTCAACTTGAGGCGACACTGCAGTAACCCAACGTGATTCAGCAATGATGCCATTCTTTGTATCTAGTTTGTTGGGGTTAGAGTCTTTCGGGTCAGTGGGTGGTGAGGTATAACTTGATGAAGATGCCTGGCCCGAATCGAGTAGAGGTGTGTTATGTCTCGGCGGAGGGGATGCAGGCTGCTGAGTGGAGCTTGAAGACTGTTGCAGTTTGTTCGAGCTGAGGTCAGGCTTAAGGTTAGACGGTTCGCAGACAGTTTGTTTTGACTTTGGTCTCAGCAATGATTGTTCCAGTGTTAGCTGGAGGATGTTCGACAGAGGCAGGGTTGAAGGAGGTGGACCTGCTTTTCCTCATAGTCTGGTTTTGAGGCCTTCAGAGTTGGATTGTCTTTCTGATTGTTCGCCGACATGTTGATTGGTTGTGGTCTTCGCTCAGGCAGCTAGCATGTTTTCTTCTGGATCAAAGTTGTTTGCCGTTGAATGTCAGGATTCAAAAATACACGGGATCCAAGAGACGTGTCCTTTCCGTCTCCCGTCAAGTTATGTGTAAAAAGTAGCTGAACTGCAGTGGTTTGAGGTTGACCGGTGCGGGATCCAAGGGGGAGGCCCTTTCGGTCTCCCGTCTGATTGTGGCCGGTCTGTGGTGGTTTACAGCAGGATGGGCGAGATCCAAGGGGCAAGCCCTTCTGGTCTCCCAGAGAGTGTAGACAAGGTACAGCCCGGCTGTGGTGGTTTGATATGTGGTGGTGCGGGATCCAAGGGACAAGCCCTTTCGGTCTCCTGATAGGTAATGGGCAAGGTCTAGCCGAGTTGTTGTATTGCCGGATCTAGTGAGCTGGTCCTTTCGGCTTCCTGTTAGGTTCTTGTTAAGC
The DNA here is from genome assembly GCF_040938575.1 of Ambystoma mexicanum. Taxonomy (NCBI): domain Eukaryota; kingdom Metazoa; phylum Chordata; class Amphibia; order Caudata; family Ambystomatidae; genus Ambystoma; species Ambystoma mexicanum. The sequence continues at coordinate 679,617,748 of NC_090937.1, forward strand.
TGTGGTAATTTGAAATCAGTTCTTGGTGGCAAGAGCTTCTCCTGCCCACACTAGGTCAGGCTGGGGTGGTTTGATGGGGTAGACGGGCTCCAAGGGATGGACCCTTTCAGTCGCCCGAATGCCCAGAGTGCAAGTGTGCTGATTGTAGAGGAAGCGGTAGGGTCCTGTGGGCGGGCAGCTGTAAGGTGGTCTATTCCAAAAGTGCTGTGTTTGATTCTCCAGTGTTTTTTTCTCTAGGGTCCGTGATTGGAGATGTAAGTATTAGTTGCTTTGGTTTTTCAAGAATCGTACTGGATTCTCAGCTGTGTGTAGTGTACGAGGGTAGTGAAGGTAAAGTCCAAGGGCGTGCCCTCTCTGAGCCGAATCAGCCTGCCAGGCGGCTCTTCCAGCCAAGGTAGAGTGAATTCTGCTTGCAGGTCTCTTTGACCCTCTAATCTCGTCCAGGATGGTGGATGTGCTGTAGTGGGGTGGATGGTCCAATTCACGTCTCCAGCACCTCAGGGGTGCATGATGGCTGCGGGGATCGCAGACCTCCAATTTCAGTCTTTTCCTGTGAGTATGTGACAGTTTCGGTCTCCCAGCCTGCGTCAGTGTGGCAGGTGGATGCGACGGAGAGAGCAGCACAGACACCGGGGCTCAAGTTTGTTGCTGTTAGGTTGATGTTGTGGAGGTTACCTTCTTTACATTTGCTTCCATCGGCAACATAAAGTTGCTTTATGCTTTTTCCTTTAACTGTAGATACATACGGAACAATGTCCCAACCGGGACAGGGGGGCAGCTTGTGGTCGATAGTAGCAGAGGGTGGGGGGCAGCAGGGTAGGGGGCAGGGGGATGCGGGGAGAGTGGAATCTGCAGTATTTTCAGGTGGCAAGCAGGCGGGGGGTGAGTAGGATTACCTTTGCCATTTGGAAGATGGTGCTTTGTTGAGGTGTCTGGGAGTGGGGCCGCGGAGCCCGCAGAACCCAAAGACCAAAAGACTCTACGTCAGACTCTGCAGCCAGTCCGCGGGCTGCTGGGTATTTTGAGTAGCTGATGATAGCAGTAGAAAAAGGACAAAACTGAGGGCAAAATTGCACTGTCTCAGCATGATTCGAAGCAGGTAAGCAGGAACCTTCTTGGTCAGTGACCAAAAGACTCTGCGTCAGACTCTGCAGCCGCTCCGCTGGTTGCTGGGTATTTTGAGTAGCTGATGATAGCAGTAGAGAGAGGACAAAACTGAGTGCAAAATTGCACTAAGTGTCTTAGCAAGAATCGAAGCAGGTAAGCAGGAACCTTCTTTGTCAGTGACCAAAAACTCTGTGTCAGACTCTGTATATTTGTTCATATACCAGTTGGGTGTGCTCTATTTGGTTAACTGTGCAGACTAATTGTACTTCAGTGGCAGTCTACTTCTACTCCCTTGAGTTAAGCCTGACTGCTCTGCCACACTACCTACTCTAGAGATATATGTTTGTATATTCAGTCAGTCAAAATACTTTATTTCGGCTACAAAAGCCAAAAAGGTTCACATATACTGCTTCATCACAAGTTTGGCGTTAACCCTTAAATGCAGTGGTAACGCTACTACCACCACATTTAAGGGTTTGCCAAATCACGGGTTTTGCCAGATTTACGCTCAGAGCTGGGGGTAGATTTGCCGCAAATCTTCTGATTTTCGGTACTATTACCGTGCGCTAATACCGCCGACGGTAGTAGCGCCAAAAATTTCTCATTGGGCCCAAAGGGGAATGTGGAATTCCCGAATGGGCCCAATGGGGAATTACCTTTCCGCCAAGCCCGTTCTCCGGCGCTAATAGCGCAGGGTGTTTGGTGGTAACATTAATACCCCCGGTGGTATCCTGGTGGTATTACCACCGGGATACCGCCAAACTCGTGATGAGGTCCATAAAATATTAAAAACAAATAGCCTCCAATTTAAATACATATAAAACGACGAATAATTCACAGTATACATAAATCGATAAGATCACCGCTCTACTACAAGTCAGCTACAGGTCAGCTACAGCACTCGTCCTACTGTATCTGCCTCTTCCTAATTCAGGGCCTTATTTCTCAGCCACCAAGCGCTGTAGATATATCGAGCAGTCCCATAGTTAATGCAGGGATTTAGAGATTGGAATAAAAGCTGGAGCGCAGCAGCAGCTCAGCCAATTCCCTTGTCTATAAACATTTGGTGCACCTACAAGCACCTCAAATGAAGAGTATTTTTGCAAGTTAACCTAAAGTGCATGAGTGCTTCATTAAGAAGACCACACAAAGGACGCGTTGCTACAGCATTCAGTCTCCATGTTACGCTGAAAATGGCAACAAGTAAAATTCCTAATTTAAATCAAAGGAACAAAGATCGCTCAAGAGGAGAGACAATTGTGTACAAATATACCTTAAAACCAGAATTGAGTCCAGCTTCTAAATAAGCTTGGCCCAATTTCAAATCTGTAGTATCCACCATTTGATTTTCCTGGGCTTTCCACATCATGTGAGTTTTCAAGTGCTTAATTTACTGAATAGAGAGAGACCGTGGTTGTTCCCAAAGATCCAACATATCCAGATTTAACAGGGATGCCTTCACGTAGGCAAGCCATTTAAGGCTTCTCCCACCTGCTAAGCTCATGCCATGTACTAGCCCTTCCTGCTGCTTTACCAAATCCCTCGGTCTCCATAGCTTAACCCAGTATAAAACAGGTTTAAAAGAGGCATGTGGTGTTACTGATAGATGAATAGGTTGGAGTTGGACTGTCACAGAAGAAGCACTAACTGGGAGTAATAGCAATTTTTTAAGAAATATATTCTCGCAGACACCTAGCCTACTTAAATCGGCATGCCCCCACAGTTCAGCCCCATACAAAGCAGCTGATATAGCTTGCTTCTTCAGTAAATCAAGGGCTGTAGAAATAGCACTACTCCTATGGCGATGGAAAAAAGAAAGAATATTGCCACCAAACCTTTCTAGTGGAAGAGATGACCTGGCAATATTGCCACCCCACCCACCGTTATCTTGAAAACAACCTCCCAGGTAGTCATACTGTGCGACTTGCTCAATGGCCCTCTTCTCAGTAAATAAAGCAATAGATCTTTTTTTGTATTTGCTTCCTGTTTAAGCGCCTAACAAGTCAACAATAAATAAAAATAAATAAAAGGGAGGCTTAACAAAACATCACTTGTGACTTACCAGGGTTTAGTTTTAATGAAAGCATCTTGCATCTATTCTGTAAAATAGAAAGGGCCACTCTAAGACCAGCCGGGGAGGTAGCAAGTAGCATGGCAGTGTCCGCATAGAAGAGGCCAATCTTGGAGGATCCTGGCACCCGACCGCCAATGCATCAACAATTTCTTGGATGTAGATGTTAAAAAGTAGCGGCACCAGGGCACAGCCCTGCCTGACTCTGCTTCAGACGTCAAACTCCCTGTCACCACACCGCCCAGACCATAGCAGACTCTAGCCTTGTTGCCGGTATAAAGGGCAAACATTATTGCAACCAACTCTTTAGGGTCATGCAGTTTGCAGCTCTAAGAAAGCGGCATAGAGGTGCATATTGTTTATAACACTGTATTTTGTATACTTAGGTGTAATAAAAAGCAATGATCCAAGGTACCTCTGTTGAACCGGAACCCAGCCTTGAGGTCGATGATCTTGTTTGCACTGTCTGCCCAATCCTGCAAGAGTGAAAGCAGCAACTTGCCAAATAGCTTACCCGCTCCATCCAAAAGGGAGATTGTACGATAATCTATTGGTTCTTCCTTGCCTGCCTTTTTATAGAAAGGGATTAAAGTGGCATTCCTCCATACATTTGGTATCTCACCAGTGGCCAAGATCACATTAAAGGCTCTGGTTAACACTGACGTCCAAACTGTTGGTTCTTCTGGGCCAGCTACTTTGTGGCTTTTCATTGATTTTAGGGCGCTGGCCACTTCCCTAACCGTGAATGCTAGTTTGACTCTGGAAGAGAGGCTTCTTGGGACCAAAATCACCTCCTGTGTTGGTCCTCAAGCACACAAATTGGAGAAGGGATGCCACCAAATATCTTCACCTATCCAACACTGGAGGGTCACATCCCCTTTTAGCCCCCTCCCGGAGACCATTTTCCAAAACAGGCACATATCCACAGCCTTAAGGACTGTATCTAATAAAGACCGTTTTCCCCTGACAAATTTCCTTTTTTTCTCTGCAATGAAACCTTCTTGTATAAAACTTAGTCTCCGTAGTGTCATTTTATGCACTGGCTCAGGTTATTTTATATACTGTTCAATTTTGCCTTTTGCTACACGGCCCTCCTTATCAAACCACTTTGGCTTGTGAATTAGCTGCTTCTTAATTTCTCTATGATTGGTTGAGATTAAAGAGGTTAATGTTTAACTTCCCATATTCTGCCTGTATGGGGGTATCATTAGACTGCTCCCCGCAGATGGCGTATAGATGATCTAATATTGATGCATGTATATCGGCTTTAGTAGCCGGAGTAATACATTTGGCCACTTTAAAGATTTGCGGCCAAGTCCCTGAACTTACAAGACACCACTCTAGTATTGACAGCCTCTTTCGGGTTGTTTCTGATTTCACACTCCAGGGGGTATTGGTCACTCTCAAGTCGGTTACAATCCTAAACTCCTTAAAACTTGCCAAAGCCTGCCCAGAAATGACTAAATAGTCAATTAGTGAGGTACCATTTTGGCCGTGAAAGGTGTTCTTCACAGGTTGATCGTTAGGCCATCTCCCATTGTATGCTCTCATATTGATGCTGAATAGTATACAAGCTGCATTAATCACCAAGCGATGAATACGAGCTGGAGCTGGGGCTTTTAGAGTAGGGGTGTTCCAAACCATCTCCTGGTTCTCCCATCAGCAAACTCTTTACTCTGCTCAAACTGCATATTAACATTGCCATCCACAAGGGTACGGCTAGATTGAGAGGGAGAGGGGTTCATCTGAGTCGCTAAATCTTGCAGCCGAACCATGTTTGGTAGACCCACGGTGGGTCTATTGTAGATATATATCAGGTTGTGTGCATTGCCCCATCTCTTCGTTGGAGGTCTGCACAGCCTTCACAAGAGGGCTGAACAAAGATCTTCTCTAACAGGGTTCTGCAATGGCAGGTCAATGAGATGAGGAGAAGGAAAGATAAAAGATGAAGTGTGGATTTCTCAAAGTGACACACACAGATGTGTGCAGGCGCCCTTGGCGTCTAGTGGGTGCTGTGGCTGCAGGGAGATGAAGTGAAGGAAGCGGAAAACAAACTAATGGGTCTTAGTAGTGGGGCAGAGGGTTTTGGGGATAGGGTGTCAATCCAATAGAACTTCCCTCTAACATTTTCAGTATCTATAGACCCTTACTAGATACTGATGTGTGTCATAGCTTATTGACACAGCTCACAGTGCTCTGTGCAAGGGCTTAATAATGAACTATGGCAGAGACACAAATACTGTCCTGCCATTATGAACCAAGAGATGTATTTCTCAGATGCAAGAAATGTGAAGGCTGCCCACATCAGGTTTCTGACTATGGCTGAAGCAATGGCATGAGGTTCTTCAATTTGACACAGGAAGAAGGATGCACTGTGCCTCAGTTTAGGGTACCCCAGTTCTCAAATGAATTGTGCATTCTCATGCAGGTGTTGAGCTTTTATAGATGGGAAAGAGCCATCAGGGCTTACCAACTGCACAAGGTATGAATTGCCCAAATGGGAGTTTCCTGGAATCCGTATGGAACCACCTCACAACTAGCGTACTTCAAAAGAGGGGATGGGCTGCATTGCTGCATTTCTAGAGTTAATTGGTGTCCTGTCAGAATTTGTACCCATATAGTTACACGTTTACACAAGTTGATTTCATTTGTGTGATGAGTGTCAAAAGAGTGCGTGTGTGGTTTTCGAAGTAGTTCAACAAGCTATGAAATTATGCATGTTTTGACCATGAATGCACATTTATAAAGAATCTGAAAATGGCTTAAAGTCACGACTATTTCTAGGAAGAGTGATGGATGGAGCAGGATAAGTGTGCTATGGGGTACAAATTCCAAATTGCATTCCTCAGTGAATCAGGGATGTTCTCAGGAATTCACAAAGCACACCCCAAATTATGGCGTAAATGCATATTTTGTAATGAGGCAAAGTGCATGCCCAGTTCCGTTTCTGTGTGCAATTATTGTTTTTGCCGAACTGCCAAAATTCAAATTAAAACAGGGCACATATGTGCTTTTTATTTCCTGCATTACGGCAATTAGTGTTGTAATTTATTTTGTTAGGGAATGTATTGCTTGTGATACTTTGACGACATGCCATGTAGTAGGAAAAAAAATAAGGAAAATAGAGCTCCTATGATCACACTCCAGTGACTATTCCACTTCAGCCAATCGCCATCCAGTAAATCGCATCAGCATGTCCTTGCTGCCTGTTGGGGGTCTGTCCTTTGCCCCCCAGGCGTGCCCGTGAGCCCCCCAACCCAACAGAGCTCACACTCACACGTCCGTCAGGTTCGGGCTCCCCGGTCAATCTCTCGCTTCTGGGAACGCCCCGTTTATTTAAGCCACACGCGGCGACGTGCAACGTCACGCCGCCGCGTGCGCAGCCCTTACAGGGCAATGCCACACTCCTCCTTTTTCAGGAGGACACACAATTACATTATTAGTTAAACACAACATATCACACAACAAACAACTTGCCCATCCTGGACCCAGGCCCCTTTAATGTCAGCCACCCTCACCCCGGACGACTTTCCAACTGTCCCAACACATACTCACTGAGGTAAGCGGGTTTCCCTCGCCCAGTCCTCTGGGGGTACCTCCCGCTCACCTCCGGCACCGGCAGTCCATCAACAGTAGCCTCCCGACACGGAGAGGCCGGGACACCGAGAGGGGGCCCATCTTCCTCAGGGATCTCGGCGACACCAGGGTCCAGAGGGGGTTCAGTTCTCGAGTCCCCCAGCTTCTTGAAGAAGCTGACGTTACGGGTGACAGCCGTTCGCCCATCGGAGGCCGTCACCATTGACCCCTTCACGGCAACCACATCCAGGGGCGCTGGTTCATAAGGTAGGGACAACTTCCCGTGAGGATGGCGGTTCCGGATGAGCACCTCATCCCCGGGTTCCAGCCGCTGGGGCCGCAGGCCCCGGCGCACGTTCTCTTGGCTGATCCTGGCCAGTCGGTCGGCCTCAACCTGCTGGTCGTTGATAATCCCGGGTTCTCTCTCCTGTACCTCCGGCAGTAGACCCCGGGGGCATCGCCGGAACAGCACTTCCGCCGGGGCGACACCAGTGGAGGCATGTGGGGTGGTGTGAAACACTCTCAGGAATTGATACAATGCCCGTTGGAGGGGCTTGCCTTGTCCTTGCGCAATCCGAAATGTCTTGTTTAGTGTTCGCATCAGTCTTTCTGCATCGCCGTTGGCCCGAGGCCACAGCGGGGATATCTTTCGGTGTTGAACTCCACAGCTGGCCAGGAACTCTGAGAAGCGTTCGCTTTGAAATGGCGACCCATTGTCCGAGCACAGCGTCAGGGGAAATCCGTGGGTTGCAAAGATCTTTTCCACGCCGACTACCACATGCTCGAATGCCACCGATTCCACAAACTCCACTTCGGGGTACCGGGAGAACTCATCGACTATGGCCAGAAAATGGGTGCCCACGGACGTGGACCCAAAGTCCGCATGCACGACCTCCCAGGGCCTGGTCCCTCGAGGCATTGCTTCGATAGCCGGTTCCCTCTGCACCGGGGAGGCCGCCTGGCACCATACACAGGCTGCCACAAAGTCATCGACCCTTTTCTCCAGCTCCGGGAACCAGACCTTCATCCGCAGCCTCGCCTTCGTCTTGGCAGCACCCTGATGTCCGTGATGGGCCAAAGCGATCACCTCACCCACTTTGGAGTGGGGGACCACTATGCGATCCCCCCGGAGCAGGAGCCCCGACTCCGAGAAAGACAGCTCATCTTTCACCCTCCACAGCTGTTCAAGGGCGGTCTTCGCCTCATGGGTCCGCCCTGCGAGAGCTTCCAAGACGAGCTTCCAGGAACCGCTCTGCATCGACTGCTTCAGTATCTGGAAGCACCCATCCTCGGCCGCCGCAGCCTCCAGCTCCGACAGGGGCAGTGCATTTGGTGTTGCTCCCTCCACCACCATCCGGACATGGTCGTCCGCTTCTTCTGCGCAGGTGTCTCCCGCCACTCCCCCACGCACTCCGGGATGACGGGAAAGGAAGTCCGCTGCATTGTTGGCACCTGGCCGGTATACCATCGTGACCCCGTACTCAAGCAATGCGAGCATCCATCTCTCAATTCTGGCCGGGGGCTTTGATGACGAGCCCGCCAGAATCGGGAGCAGGGGTTTATGATCAGTCACCACAGTCACCGGGCGCCCCAGCACATAGAGGCGAAATGTCGGCATCCCCACAAGACCGCCAGGGCCTCCCTCTCGAACTGGGAGTACCGCTGCTCGGTTTCCGAGAGCGCCTTGCTGGCGTATGCTACGGGCCGGAGGTTTCCATCCCGGTCCACCTGGGTCAGGACCGCCCCCAGGCCAAACGGACTGGCGTCGACCACGATCTCCGAGGGTAGCGCCGGGTCGAAGAACGCCATGGTGTCTTCCGTTGTTAGGGCGCTCTTGATGTCCTCGAACGCCGACTGTTCCAGTGGGCCCCAGTGCCAGGCAGTCTCTTTCTTGGTAAGAGCTCTAAGCGGCTCAGACCTCGAGGCCAGGTTTTGGGTGAACCGACCACAGTAGGTCACCATGCCCAGAAAACTTCTCACTTCCGACACAGATTCCGGGGGCTGTGCACTCTTTATGTCCTGAACCTTCCGCGGGTCGGGTGACACCCCTCTCTCCTTGAACACGAACCCAAAGAATTCTATTGATGGGCGCAGGAATTCGCACTTGTCCCTATGGAGGATGAGGCCCAATGACTGTAGTCTCTCGAAGGTTTTGGCCAGGCGCTTCAGGTGGATCACCTCCGTGTTGGCAAACACCAAAATGTCATCACTGATGTTGAGTACCCCTTCAAGATCAGCAAGTGCACCCCTGATAATGTTCTGAAACACTTCGGCAGCCGACGATACCCCAAAGCTCAACCTCTTGTACCTGTAGAGTCCCCGATGGGTGGTGAATGTAGTAATGTACCGGGACTCCGGATGGAGGACAACTTGATGGTACCCTGCTCTGAGGTCGAGTTTGGAGAAGAATCTGGCCCCCTGTACCTCAGCAATTATGTCATCGATGGTCAGGGTCAGGTTTCGCTCAATTTTTATGGCCTTGTTGGGCAGCCTCATATCCACACAGATGCGAATGGAGTCCGGCTGCTTTGGTTTCCTGGCCACGACAATGGGGGACACCCATGGTGTTGGGCCTTCCACTTTCTCGATGATGTCCAAGGCCACCAGGTTGTCCAGTTCTTTGTCGACTTGCTCCCTCAGATGAAAAGGAACTCTCCGGTGTTTCAGGGCAATTGGTTGTACTGAGTCGTCAATGTGTAGCCGGACTGGATCACCGGTCATTCTCCCAATGGCGTTGAACAGGGCTGCGTACTTGTCCAGTAGATCGTTGATATCTTCCAGGTATACTGAGTACGCAAAACTCACTATCCCGAGTGCCTCCGCAGCCGCACAGCTCAGCAGGGTGTTGTTGCTTATGGGGGTCACATAGAACCGGGCTCTGATCTTCGAGCCTTCATGCTCCACCTTCGCCACGAACGCTCCGTCCAGCGGTATGGGCTCGAGTCCACCGAAGGCGAAGATGCGAGCTCTTGGCACAGCCAGGTTCGGTAATGGGTCAAGAGCGTCATAATGTCCCCTCGCCATAACATTGACCGATGCCCCTGTGTCCACCAGCACGGGAACAGGCGAGCGGTTCACCTCCACCACGCACCTTGGCTGTCTCCTGCTTTTGCCTTTCAGGATCCCCATGCTTGAGACGAAGAAGATGTTTTCCTCCTCCTCTACTTCAGCCTCCTCTGCCGGAGCCTCCTCTTCCGCTTGATCCACCTAGGCCACGTTGGATGGCCGGGTTTGGCGCGGAGTCCAGATTCGGGCAGGACCTCTGGGTACCATGACAGGTAGAGCCGACTTACACACTCTCGAGAAGTGATCCGGCAGTCCACATCGGCCACATGTTCTTCCTGCGGCTGGGCACTCTCTGGGGTGGGGGAGGTCATAGCCACATTTCTGACATGACTCCCCCGATCTTCCTGCCCTGTCTCGGGGGGCTCCACCAGGCCTTCTTGTTCCTCTGCCGCCCCGCCACACAGCGCACACCTCTTCGGCCTTGATCGAGCGTGAATCCGCTTCCATCTTGTTTGCCCGTTCCTTCAGCCACTTCGTGACATCGACCCAGTTCTAGTATACGGGGCAGAGTGATTCCCGGCTCTCTGAGGACCTGTCTCCTCAGTTTGCTGGAGGAGCATGCTTGGATCAGCATCGTCCGTATCATGTCCTCCGCGTCCCCCCACGCGCACCCTTGGGAAAGGCGGCGTAGGTGACCGTATAACGTGTCCAGGGTCTCATCATCCTTCTGCTTGGCCGACAGCATCACGAATCTCTCAAGGTCCACGTTGGCAAGTGGAAGGAAGTGTGAGAGGAGAGCCGCTTTCGCCTCACCATAGGTCTGGTCCACCGGAGTCAGCGACTCGAAGATCTCCTGAACCGCGGCTCCCGCCGAGTACAGCATGGTGGGTACCATGCTGTCATTGTCATCCACTCGAGCGGCCCTGAAGTACATGTCCAGGCGGGCCACCCACCTCTTCCATCGGGGCCCCAGACTGGACGGGGGGCCCGTAGGATCGAATTCTGGTATCGGTTGCAGGGCCGCCTGGGCTCTAGCTTGAGCCATGATGGGGGGCCCTTGTGGAGCGACAGGCTGTGCCCCTAGTGGTGCCTGTGGTGCAGGCCCCTGATTCCCTGGTGGCAGCGGTTGCAGAGCTGCAGGCTGGGCCGCCTGACCTTGGTCCTGAGATGCTTCCCCAGGATCCGCGGTGTCACCGTCCTGGTCGCTGTCGGACATGGGACTGAGCGCACAGGCACCCCACTACCAGACCTGGGGCCGCAACTCAGATTCCCACCATCACCATGCGGAAGGATACACCCCCGTGCCACACACAGCCTGGTGCAAACACACGAAGAACTTCCAAAACGGCCACCACCTCGTGATGATGAAGAGGATCAAAAAGAGTGTCCTGATGATGAAGGGGGCGAGGAAGTGCCTTGTTGCCACCTTGCAGCAAAGCACTGCCGTATAGAAGTCCCAAAAATTGAGCCACGTGGATGGACTGGACTAAGCAGGCCCTACCATATTAGTCCTTATCCTGGCTTACACTCGACGTCACAGTCCCAAAATCTGATGAAAACACACAAATTGGGTATGGGCGTGCAGGTCATGCACTCAGCAACCACAAAATCCAAAAATTAGACCCGGATCACCTTCTCGGTCCGAACCGGAGCTCCAAGAAGTTCTGTGGCCTTGTATGCAAAATGGCCGCCAGCCGCGTGTGCGGTCCGCAGCCACGGCATGAAACGAAACGTCCGTGAACGTTCCGATCGTTTGAAAAAAATTCCGGACGCCTTTCACCGCCGGCACGGGCATCCGACATCACTCGTCGCCACTGTTGGGGGTCTCTCCTTTGCCCCCCAGGTGTGCCCGTGAGCCCCCCAACCCAACAGAGCACACACTCACACGTCCGTCAGGTTGGGCTCCCCGGTCGCTCTCTGGCTTCTGGGAACGCCCCGTTTATTTAAGCTGCACGCGGCGACGTGCAACGTCACGCCGCCGCGTGCGCAGCCCTTACGGGGCAACGCCACACTGCCCACAATATCCTCTTTTCATGTTGCTCCCATGCAATTGAACAGTGCTTTTAAGTTTTTTATTTGATTCTATGGCATATGTCGCAGCGCTCATGGTGCATATGCCATGAGCTTTTCTCCACGCATGGGACCTTTTGCTTTTCACTCTTGGAGTGGGTCTGGTTGGTGGATTGGCAGCATGTCCAGGGCCGGTGCATGGAATTTTGTCACCCTAGGGAAACTGTCAGATTGCCGAAACTCCAGATCCTAAACGTTCTCAATCAACCATCCTCCCACCAACCCCCAGCCCCCACCCCACAACCTTGTGTTCACGAGGTGTGTATTGCCCTTCAGGAGGGGGTGACTTCTAGGCCAGCATGCATAAAAATAAATCAACAAACGAATGTGGGGCAGCTCAAGGCAGCAGCTCCAGGTGCCCTGCCAGATTTGGCAGATTTGGTGCCATACCAGTGATTTGGGCCTTTTTGTTTACATGGGAAAGGCATTTGCCAGGCACTGCTGTAGTGGTGTAAACTGGATGGTAGCAGGTGCAAATGGTGCGGGTACCTGGGCATATAACTGCAGTGCAAGTGCATTTACGGGGGGTAGACAGGAGAGAACAGACAGACGATCTTCAAACACGCTGCATTCGGATAGTGCAAGTGCACAGACGATTACGGGGGGCTCCAAGTGCACCCAGTCGGTGGAGACTAGGGTAAGTGTAGAGAGAGCCACTCTCTTGGGTCATTACTGGTGGGGCCCCAGGGACCTAGGAGACTCTGAGGTACACCAGGTGGCCAGTCAGCAAGCTGTACGGAAAAGGAGGGAGAGAGGGAGAGGGCAGAGATCTAGGTTAGCAGGGTAGAGGGAAAGCAAAGGAAGAGGAGAAGAGGAATGTCTTGAGTTTCCGGAACCTAAGGAGATCAGGCTCAAGACAGAGGGTGGCAGGGAGGCTATTCCAGAGTGAGGCTCCTGCTGTGGATAAGGATCTCCATCCAAATCTCTGCTTGGAGAACCGGCTCACTCGTAGAAGGTTGGAGGTAGATGAGCAGAGGGCTCGGGAGGGACAGTATTTAGGTAGGCAACGTTGAAGATAGGTAGGTCCAAGGCTCCAGAAAGCCTTGTGGACAATGCAGAGGGTCTTGAACTTGATCCTTGCAGCCACGGGGAGCCAGTGAAGGGATTTCAGTGCCAGAGAGATGCGGTCCCTGGTCTTGAGGGCAAGGATAAGTCTTGCGGTTCTGTACTGGATGAGTTGCAGAGGGCGTAGGGCAGAAGCAGGGAGATTGAGGAAGAGGCTGTTGCAGTAGTTCAGCCTAGAGAGAACCAGGGCTCTGGAGACAGTGAGCCACTGGTGGAAAGTGAGAAAAGGTAGAGTACCTCTGAGGAGGTGTAGCTGATAGACTTTTTAGCAACATCAGAAATGTGAGAGGAGATGGACAGACTGAAGTTGAAGATGACTCCAAGGTTTTTAGCCTCGCAGGTGGGTGCGGGCGCAGCACCAAGGCAGGCCGGCCAGGGTGAAAGTTGGAAGGTGGGAGCAGGAGTACCAATGCAAACAATCTTAGTCTTACTGGTGTTGAGACAAAGGTCATTTGCAGCACACCATGACTGAGTAGTGGACAGAGAGTCGGATAGGAGCGAGGAGGAGGCGACTGAGGGTAGCCTGAAAGATAGTTGCATATCATCCGCTTAGCACTGGAAGTTAGAGGTGAAAGTGGCAATCACACATGCCAAGGCAGCCATATAGACGTTGAAGAACCAGGGGGATAGGTTAGATCCCTGGGGAACACCACAGGTTGAGAGAGCGATAGTCGAGAGAAAGGCTCTGAGTTCCACCTGAGATGGGTGGTCGGAGCAAAAGGACGTTAACCACGCCAGAGCCTGACCTGTGATTCCCGGGGTGTCACAGAGCCGTGAAATCAGGATGTTGTGGTAAACTGCGTCGAAGGCAGAGGAGAGGTCAAGGAGAATGAGGAGGGAGGGAGTGTTAGTGTCAAGGTTTGAGAGCAATTGTTCATGGGTGTTCAGAAGAGCAGTTTCCATGCCTCTGGATGCTCTAAAGCCAGACTGATGGTCGTGGAAGCGCCAAATATATTCAGTGTGGAGGGTCAGCTGAGAGATCGCTGGAGTTTGCCCAGGAAAGGAGTTATAGAGATAGGGCGGTAGTTTGCCAGAATGGAGGGTTTGGCAGAGGGTTTCTTGAGCAGAGGGTGCACAAGGGAGTGCTGCAATGCAGTTGGGAAAACTCCAGTGGAAAAGGAGAGATTGTAGAGATCAGCCAAGGCTGGGGCGAGGGAGTCAATGTTTGTCCTTAATGATTTTGGAGGGGCAGAAGTCCACCTGTTTGGATGAGGTCTACATGGACCGGACTTGTCTGGCGATCTCAGCGGGTGAGATGGGTGAGAGGGAAGAGAGGGGAAATGGGGGCGGGGGGAAGAAGACTCCAGTGTAGGTGTATGTTGTGGTGTGGAAGGGAGGGAAGAAAGAATGGCTTGGGGTTTTCTGATGAAGTGTGCAGCCAGTGCCGAGCAAAAGTCCTGGGTGGGTGTGACAGAAGAAGAGGCTGCTGCAAAATGGGTCAGTTCCTTACAGACTTTGAAAAGTTTGGCCGTGTTGCTTGATGCCACGAAGATGTGGGCTTGAATAAAGGCTCTTGGTGAGGATGCAGAGTCGATATCGTCTTTGAAGGAGGCGGCAGGCCAGTTTGCCAGAGGGTTCGCCCGACAAATTCCATTTCCGCTCAGCTGACCTACACCTGTGTTTTAGGGCAGCCAGATCGGAGTCGTACCAAGAGTTGCACTTTTTGGGAGACTCAGATGGACCCTCATGACAGGTGAAAGAGTATCAAGAGTGTTGGAGATAGTGAGATTGAGGTTAACGAGGGCTGTGTCAGGGTGGAAATGAGCCACGGGAGTGGGAGAAGGTGAGTAGGTGGAGGCAAATGCAGCCACTGTCATTTTACTCATGGGTCTGGTGACTTTGAAGCTGAGTGGCTGTGCGGGTGTGCTGCTGCTAGAGAGGAGGAGAGTTTCAGGTGAGTTGAGAGAAAAGAGTGGTCAGTCCAGGAGAGAGAGGTAGTGAGAGGGATCGAGATATGGATGCCAGTAGAGATGAGAGCATCCAAAGTGTGGCCCGCGGTGTGCGTGGAGCCATTCCCAGATGGGAACACATCCCAAGAGTGGATGCGTTTTGGGCAGGAAGTGGGTTGGAATGGCCATAGGGATTAGTATGGCTTTGGGTAATCAATGGGTGGGTAAATAAGCAAACAACACCGACAACCCTTGTTTCCCTCCTCATATGCAATTGCTACACACTCGGATGTGATAGTTCAGAGGGTGTTAGGCAGCACAAGGCAAAGCCACAAAGGCACGTGGACAAAAAGAAGAAATAGGGGAATGATGCGGTGAGTACTAAGGGTAAGGGAGGGTGTGAGTAAAGAAGGTAATGCACTGCACAGGCAGCAGAGAGAACGGGAGAGGAGTGGGACAGAAGAGCAGAGGCGACTGGGAGGATAACACAGGAGCACTGAGCAGGGCACAGAGGGGGCACTGGCAGCTAGGCAGTGACACAAAAGTCGGCATTCTGCATGCAAGAATACGGCCGGACTTAAACGGCGGCAGCGGCGAGGAATGTGCAGTGTGCAGCGGGGATGGATAAACAGAACACAGAATCAGACAGGAGACCGATGCAGCTCCAGAAAGGAGAGCACGTTTGCACCCAAGTGATAGTGCGTGACAGAGCCGCTGCAGCCCCAGCACTGACAGCGGCTGCAGGGTTCAAACTAGGGTTCATTTTGCCATATAGTTTCACAAACCAATCCAGTTTACTGCCTGGATCTGGTGCCCCCTGACAGGATCTATGCCACCTGGCATTACAGCCTGCTTCTGCCATTGCCCTTCGCTCAAGGACAAACTAAAGCCCACCATTCTAATCGCTAAGAAAAGTGCCCCTCACCGATGCCAAGCTCTTCACCTATCTGAATAGATTAGTCCTAATTGGACACCATCAGTGAAGTCAGATTGTTAACGTCCAGTCTCCGTTCACTTTGAGTCTGCCAGTCCCGCTTGCCCCACTAGAGGATCCATGCTTCTCAAGGGAACTGGTGCTATGTGTGGTAGTCTGTACTGTTGGTCAGGGGCCTTACAATCTCAATTATCGGCTGTTGAACAATACTGTGAATTAAATAATCTCAAAATAAATAAAAATGAATAATACATCTAAAATAATGACCTTGGGTAAAGATAAGCAGTTTTTCTGGATGGGATACATACCTCTTGAGCAGGTTTATGACTACCTGTATCTCGGCGTGATAGTTTTATCCATCACACGATGGAGACCTCAGATTCTCCCTGCACTAAAAAGACTTGGAGCTGTTGATAAAGTCTTCATAATATTTTGTAAAGCTCAGGCAATATTATGTTGTCACAGGTTGACAGAGCCTTTGAGCCACATATGGAAGTACTGTGGTTTAGGTGGCCCCGGAGTGCTCGCTCCTGGGAAGCATGCGGCAGAGCCACTGAGCCACACTGAGTGAGGACTGCAGTCTGCAGGGGTGTAGGCTCCACGCTGGCTGCTGCTCCCACAATAGTCCTGCTCTTAGCCCCTGATTCCCCCGCACCCCTGGCCATGGAGCCCTGGGGACGGGTGACAGCACTGAGCCTAGCGCTTGGCCTGGTCTCGCTGGCGGCGGCGGTGCTCGTTACCGACACACCACCATCTTCAGCAACCACCCCCAGCCCCCCACCTCCAATATTGCTGAGATATCTTGCAGACACTGACTCTGGCATTGTTGATTTGAATAGTCTGCTTGGGGCATGATGTGGCATCCATTCCTGAGCCGCTACATAGCCCTTCAATGCAGTTTTTCAGCACGTGTGTTCTGCAAGTAAGTACTTTTAACGTGGGTTTGCGCACTGGTATCGCTACTTACTTGGTCAGCAGTGTAGTCGGCGTCCTCCTCACCTGTCCTGACTCCTGCGTCGTGGTCGTCGCACTGCACTGCAGCATTCACACCGTCAAGTCAACGATCGGATGAGGGGGCATGTGTGGTGCTTGGTGGCATGCTAATGCACATTGCGTAGGTGCCAGTACTGCCACCACTCCCATTCACTCATCGTGGCCTTGACCCGACCCCAAGTCCCTTCACGGCGGAACCTGGTCTGCTGCTGCAGCCAGCCTGCCTGCAGACAGCAACTAACAGGGCTGGTGCTATCACTAGGCAAAGCAGTAGTGTGGAGGTGTTAAAAAAGTATTTTGCCGCTCTAACATTTCTAACATATAGGCAAGCGCCTAACCTTGCCTAGTGATAGCACCGGCCCTGAGCATGTCATTGTTGAGGTACACACTCTGCATTTGGAGCAGTTTGATTTATCCACGGGAAGCGACTTTTGGGGCACCTCCACAGAGCTGGAGATGAGTCCCCAGAGCACTCCAAATGCACTACCTAAGAGGGATCTGGGATCTTTTTCGGCATTAGCTTGCTTGGTTTCTTTACTGTTCACATATTGGAACTGGCCCGTCACACGTCCATTGTATGTTCAATGCAGCAGCGTTCCTAACTAATGTTTAGCATCATGTTATGGCATCATGCAGTGGAAGAAGTCTGTGAAGGAGGGAGATTAGGAACTGATTTTATAAATTGAGGAGAAAGGTGAGAATGAGATGGAGGCGTGGTAGAGGGTCTTTGGTTTTTTTGTTGACAGCTCCCTTCTCAGAAAGTGGATACAGCTTTAGAAATGTGGATGTCCTTTCTCAACATTTCAGAATGATAGAGTTTTTAGTGCTTTGGCACAATACTGCCCATCAATCCCTGCTGTGTTCAGGGAGCACGGGTGTGTTATGGAAACCTGGGATGAATATCTACCAGCAAAATGACCCCTTCTAAGAGGATATATCAGGAGCTGGGGATAGTCACCAGGGACGTCATTTCACCAAAATGCCAGGGGTAGCGGAAGTGACATCACCCGACCCTTGACCCTCTGATGACATCACAGGAAGTGATGTCATTAGACCCCGCCCCAAAGTGATATAGCGGGTAGCGATGGAACACGACATTTCACCCGTTGACAAAACAGGAAGTGGCATCACATAGCATTGTACACTATGAAAAATATAGTTATGATATCACTATATGATGTACATTCATACAAGAATGGATCGCCATATGTATCATTAAGTTCAGTGTTTATTGGCCCGTATTACCAAATGACTGTGTATGCAAGAAGACGTCCATGACCAAATGATAAGCGTAAGTGCTATATAATAACACATCATTAAGCGCTTTATATAGAAAAAATATACACCCAATATCACCCAACCTGTGTTGGTACTCATTTATCGACCTCAGAAGGATGAACGGCTTAGGCTTAGTGAGGCGTTTAAGAACAGACTAAATCAGTGACTCACCCCCTGAAGTGTGTCTGAAATAAACATTTAATGAGGCCAGCAATTACTGTATAGAATTCCAGAAAGACACATTATTTGGTATTCCTATTCTTTCTTATTTAGGGTCAGTGCTGAAAGTGTTAGAAGAAAAATAAGAACAAGTGCCTCAAGTCTTTTTTTTAAAGGGGCCTGAACAAGAAAGCCACCCACCCCAGAAGTAAAGAGCCACAGCCCAGGAGCTTGCATAACTTAAAAAACAAAAAAAAAAAAAAAAAAAAAATGTTTTTTTTTTTTTTTAGTAGAGGTCGCAAGGGACACCACAGAGGTCGCAAGGGACACCACAGAGGTCGCAGTTGCGACCCCTGGCGACCCCCAAATGACGTCCCTGATAGTCACTTGCTGTGATTTTCCCAATCCTAGCAACTCCACGGCAGGGGGCTGTTGGTTCGTCCGTGACTGCACTGCTGAGAGCACTCATTAGGCTCTCTTACATCAAGGAGAGCCACAAGAAGGCCGAGAGAGGCAGGATGTCAATGGCTCTGGGCCCATTCCCTGGGGACCTTAATTCAATCAACCCACAACCTCTGATGGGGGACGTTGATGCAGGTGAAGATTTCAACTTTACTGACTTGATTCTGCCTTTGATGAAGCAGAGGGACCTTCTGGACTACTAGATTTGGTGGCCAAACCTTTTAATTGTCCTATGGCCATCTTCCATCCTAACTCTGATGCGTAGAGTCCAGTCCTGGTATTTGGGAATTATGCAGAGGCCTTTCTCAGGACTGAGTCCTGCAATTGGAACAGGATAGAGATTCAATACCTGGTTTACCACTACTTGGTCGAAAATATTTGACCTTTTCACTTTTGACTGAATTGTTTTTGCTCTATTTTCGGTCGAAAATGTGGGGGGAGATCCCCCCCCATTCCGTTAACCCACCACAAATATTTTTTTAATTAAATGTGACCGAATTTCGACCAAAAAAAGATCTAAGAGATTCTGTCAAAAGTAAAATGTCAAACATTTTTCGGCCAAGAATGCTAATACCAAATACCATAGGCCTTTCCTTCGTGGAAAGTCATCTGTCACCCCTTCCATTGACCATACATTTAGGTTTTCTGTACCTGTTGTGAACGAAAAATTACGAAAGGGATAGATAAGGACTTGTACACCTGCCAGGACAGAGTCCTCATCATTTCAGACACACTTTCTATGATTGTGAAGCTGGCCCAGGAAGATAAGTCAGCAGGGAAGTAGATGCTGAATTAATCAGCAATTGGGTCCAAAGGGCTCTCTGCTACATGGAAGATGCCAGAACCTCTATTTCCCATTGACAGTGGACAAGGGATTCTGCTCAACGAAAATACCTGGACGGTGCATCTGACAGAGGACCATTCTCTGGGGACATTGATATCTACCTGATTAGGGATGCGTTTGAGAAAGGGTTAGGCACATATTTCAATATTCTTGCCTCACTTAATCAAACTCAGGCATCTCTCCATACAATTATTTAACCGAGTCCTCTAATCAATGCAGGGGGCATACGGCTGGCCATGGAGCAGAGCTTCCTTCTTTCCTCTAAGATTCCATTCTTCCTGAGGCAGGAGTTCCACGGACACAGGTGGTAGAACAGGATTCAATCAAGGTAAGCTTTTAAATAGCAAACTGCTGTCTTATTTCTCTGGACCCATGGTTAAATCTGCCTGATCAGGGGTTCAGTTTAGAGTTCATGCCAGTCAAGCCAAGGAAAGGGAGACAGTGTTCTTTTCCAGAGACACACACACAATTATTTCTCCGGAAGTCAACGTCTGCAAAACAATGCAATAGTCTGAACCTGCCTTCATTCCCAGAAGTTTCTCAGAAATATTTTCTTAGAACGGAAATTGGGCAAAGGGTAGAGCATGGTTATCAACCTGTGCAAGATGAACAAATTTGTGGTAAATTATGACTGCCAAGCTGAGAGTTGTTTTCATGCTTGGAGATTGGTTAGTGAGGATGGACTTTGTGGCACCTTGAGAATTATTTGTGAACTATGTGTGACCGGCTCAGAAAGGACAATGAGAAAAGTTTCACACAGAGATGATCAGCGAGTGACTTTCTGTATTATCTTTGCACGGCAACTAACTAGTTCTGAACATGGACCTCTGCGCAATGCGCGCCGTCATTGCCTGTGATTGGCTACAGGCATCAGTGATGGCAGAGCCAGGCTCCATTAACCTTGTCCAGACACGACATCCTCCCCCTTTGGCAGGAAGTTAACACTAACATTCACTCACAGTTCAGCAGTCATATTTCTTAAATCAAGCGTCTTGGACACATGATGATCCTCACGGGTCTCGCTGCTACATCTGGCGGTACTTCTGCTTCTTTTTCTCCAGCATAATTTTCGGGAAGTGGTACCTCACTCTCTTCCTGATCATCGTCTTCTTTGAATATCTTGAAGTGAGACACGTTTTTTGTCATTACTTTTTGCAGAGATCTGGCAGTGATCATCGGACTTTTTTTGCATAACCTCTGACGCACAAGAACTTTGTTCCTGCACTGAAGGTTTGACTTTGTGGCATGATGCTTAACATCGGCGTAGTCTTTCATGTTCCTTTACTTGGCCACGTCCACCATCCGTTGCTCGTCTTCTCCTCTCACTGGTGCAGATGCATTGTGCAGCAATCTGGTTTGAGTTCTCCATCCAAAAATCAATTCTGAAGGACACTGTCCGGTCGTTCCATGCAGCAAATTCCTATAATCCCTCAATATGTTGCAAACAGCCTGGTTGATTGACATGGATCGTAATTTATTTTGTTGTAGTTCCTTCTTTATGCTCCCCATAAATCTCTTGATCATGCCATTCACTTGTGGCCAAACAGCATGATCTTTCTGTGCTGTTTGCCAATTTGATCCATGAATCGAGAGAACTCAGTGCTGATGAATGTGGTCAATTATCTGATTTCAGCACCTCTGGGATGCTCCAGGCAGAGAATATGTTGTCCAGCTCTGGTATCACTGAACTAGCTGATGTGGAGGTCAGTAGTTGTATGAGAGGGAATTGTGAAAACCCATCCATGATGACCATGCAATACTTGTTCTCGCCAAAAGGGCCAAATAAGTCGATGGCAAGATGTGTCCTGGGTTGTTCTGGCAGTTCAGACATTCAGAGTGGTTCAGAGGCATTTGCTCTCGATGTGCTTTGGCATATATGACATGTGCTGACAACTTGTTCCACCATTTCATTGAGCCCTGGGAACCACATGGTGTCTCTTATTTGCTGATTCACGGCCACCACACCTCTGTGCCCTTCATGTGCTAACTCCAAAATGGATTGACGCAGGTTCTGTGGAATGACTGTGTGATGTCCTCTCATTACTAGTCAGTCTGAGGATATCAAGAGTTCCTCCCGTACATGCTTGAATGCAGTTATCTTGGTTGTATCTCCACCGGTAACTTCTCTCTACCTTCCAGATCTTATTATGTCTCTTACTTTCTCAGAATACTATCTTGTTGAGTATGCTCTAGCAGTGTTTTGTTGATGATTAGTTTCAGAGTTCCTTGTCGTGTGAGAAAGTTGACGTTTTATTCTGCCATCGAGGTTTCTGATGTGATGTTATGCAACTTGTGACATGACATGAAGTCTGCCGGGTTATATTCCTTGCCGGCTTGTGAATTATGGTAAAGTCCAAATCCTGTAGACATAGACCCCATCTCTCAATGCGAGGGGGCATTTTACGTTGAGGGTTTCCACAGTGGCATAACACAAAATGTGGGCCCCCCCCCTGCGAGCCATTCTGAGGTGCCCCCCCCAACTCAGCAACAAATCACGGTTTGTGCTACACCACACTGGACAGGCCTAGATTATCACACTTGCACAATACGCATGAACGTGCTGCTGAAGGGGTATGCCGCACACTGTACTAGGAGAAAGATATAAATATGTGTTTTAATGCAATATAAAGCACACTTTGAGAATAATTGGCTAAGAAGCCAGAGTGTTTGCAATTGTTTTGTAGGGTAACACCAATCCAATACACGCTAGTCACCACAACAGTGCACAGGAACACGAATGCTTTGTTATTAAAAATGTCATGCCACATTGAAAACAGGTCCCACTGGCTGCACAATGTAGACCAGTGTAGACACGTCCTAACACTACAGTAAAGCATGCTAGGCCACATTTAGATATACCTAGACTGGTTGCACAAATATGCCAGTTGAAGCAATAACACTCATCAAGAAGAGAGCACACACCGAAGCGCGGATCTCTGCTGCCTCTAACAACACGGCCAAACTCTTTAAAATCTGCATGGAACTGGTCAATCCTGTTGTGGTCTCCATCTCTCCTGTTCCCTCCCAGGCCCTCTGCATGGCTCTGGCCTCTCACTTCTGTGCTAAAACTCAGGACATCCTGTCAACTATCTCCTCTTCCTCTTCCTCTTCCTCTCTCGGCCTCCCTTTGGCCATCTCTACCTCTCCTCCTCCTTTCTCCTCTTTCACTCTGACAACACCTGACAAGGTTTCTAGACAAGTCTGATCCATGAAAGTGTCATCCAAACAGCTGCTCCCCTGCTCCTCCAGAACCATCAAGGACCATATTGACACCCTTGCTGCACCTTGGCCGATTTCTGTAATCAGTCTTTCATCACTGGAACGTTCCCCTCTCCCATGAAGCATTCCTTTGTGCACCCACTCCTCAAGAAGCCGTCTGCCGATCCTACCTATCCGGCAAATTATCGCCCAATCTCCATCATCCTTTTCCTGGGCAAACTCTTGGAAAAAAGCTGGCCATCTCCCAGCTTACTCTCCACATTGAATCTGTTGGTTGTCTCCATGACCATCAGTCTGGCTTCAGAGCTGCCATAGGCACAGACACTTCTCTCCTGAACACCCGTGAAGATCTGCTCTCTAGCCTTGATTCCAGCCTTCTTTCTGTCCCAATCCTCCTTGATCTTCCCTCTACTTTCGACACAGTCAACCACGCCATCCTGATCAATCCACTATGTGAGAACCTGGATATCAAGGATCAGGCCCTGGAGTGGCTGACCTCCTTCCTCTTGGACTGCCCCTCCCAGGTCCAACTTGGTCCCTTTCTCTCTGCCACCTCTCTCTCTACCTGTGACATTCCCCAGGGCTCTATCCTCTCACCCGGGTTTGTTCAACCTCTACTTGGCCCCTTTGGCCCACCTGATCTCTACCTTCTCCTCTAATTTTCAGTGTTAAGCGGATGGCACTCAGCTTTCCTTCAGGCTCCTTTCATCTCTTGCTCATTCCTGACTGTCTATCCGTGATTCAGGATTGGTGCACCACCAACAATTTCTACCTTAGTGCCATTAAGATGGCGATCCTTCTCATTGGGACCCCTGGCCCTGCGTTCCCTCTCTCACTCTGGCCGCCCATCTTGGGCCCTCTTCCTTCGCCATTCTGCAAGGCTAAAAACCTTTTGTCATCATCGACTCCCCTCTGTCTTTCTGTCCTCGCATTTCGGGCGTCGCCAAGAAGTCTCACTACCTACCAGCTGCTCCTCCTCAAAGGGACACTTCCCTTTCTCACTTTGCCCCAGAAGCTCACTGTCTCCAGAGCCCTGTTTCTCTCTAGGCTGGAGACAACCTCTTTCTCAAGCTGCCTTCCTCTACTCTCCGCCCTCTGCAACTAATCCAGAACAGGACAGCAAGACTTATCCTTGGCCACAAGCCCAGGGATCATAAGTCTACAGCCCTGAAATCTCTCCACTGGTTCCAGGAGGTTGCAAGAATCAAGTTCAAGACCCTTTGCATTGTCCACAAGGCTTTCTGGGGTCGGGCCCACACTACATCCAACGCTCTCTTCCAAAATACCATTTTTTTCTAGCCCTTCCCCCGGCTACCTCCAACTCTCTAAGGGCTAGATACTTCTTTAGGTAGAGAATGGGGGTAGATTTCTCTCCTCTGCAAATGCCTTCCTCTGGAATGGCCTCCCTGCCCCTCTCAAACATTAGCGGACCACCTGATGTTCCGTAAGCAGCGCAAAACTTTCCTCTTCTCCTCTGCTTTTGCTCTCTCCCTCCCCTGCTGACCTACCTGTCTGCTGTACTGACTGGTTGCTTGGTGAGTCTCACTGAGTCCAGGCTCTTTCTTGATCAGTCACCCTTGCACTGCCTCCAGCCTACCACGCACTTAGGGGACTGTAACTGTAACCCTACAGTACCTTGTTATCCTTGCACTACCCAGAGCCGCACTGTCCTGGCTGCACTTACTAGGAGCCTTGCAGCCCTGTTTTCCCCTCCCTTCTTCCTTGCACTTCCCCCCTCCCTTTCCCTTTGCATTTCTCATTCTCACACTTGCACGATTTGAATGACACAAGACCTAGTAAGATCATTTGTCTTTTCCACCCTCTATCTTCACTACATTGCTTGTCGCGCCAAGAAACACTTGTATACAGGCGTGTTATAATAGACTTATATCATATCATTTTATCACAGATGCTCCAAAAATATACAATGCTGCAGTTAGAAATGGCTAGCAGCCAAATGCAAATCTAGCCAGGTAATTACACTTAGCAGGACTGCGCAGTAAAAAGAAAAGTCATACCAAACTGAAGAATAACTAGACTGGCTGCACCAAAATGCCTCTCTAGCCACTAATACCACATATCATGCTGCTTAGCCTGGACATGGACAACCATTATGATTTATCGCACAATCCCACCACCCACAGATCCCCTCTCCCTCTTATGCCCTACCCCAACCTCCAAAATCAGCTGCTTGGCCCAGAATTACCTTCATATCCCTCTTCCTTGTCCCAGAACTGAAGTTTGAGGCTCCTTGCCTCATAGGTAAGTACTGGGATGAAGAAGCGTGGCATTAGGAGTAATGAAGATACAGGTAGCTAAATCAGGGATTACCTCCATGTACCTCTACCTCATCCCAATGCTTGTGTATGAGGCATACTGCCTCATACACAAGTACTGCCTCATACACAAGTACAGGGACAAGGAAGAATAGGGCTAGGAGTAATGACGATTACCAATAAGTAATTAAGGCATTAAACACAAGTAGCGGCTTAACAATATTCAGTTGACTGGGCTGCAGCACTCACCCCCAGAAATGTTGGGCTATGTTGACTTTCAGAGAAGTTGCCAGACAGAACAGGAGACAGATGTTAAACAGCACCTGGGTTTCGCTGTTAACAAGGGCCCATCAGTTACTAACGTAAAGCATTTCACTGTTAGTACCTGCATTCAAATGCCAAATTTTTAGGCAATTGAAATTGTGATGTGGGCTTAGTACACCAGGGAGGTGTAGAAAGGGAAAAGGGGACGTTCATTTTCACAACAGTTCATAAGAGGGTGCATTCACACTTAAAGTAGAGAGTTAACTGCTTTTAACATTGAAGCTCCACTAGAATAGTCTCATTAAAATGCGTAAAGAAGTTAGATGTCCCCACACAAATAATTTTTCCTCCCCCACCACCCGTGAAGTTAGCGCCTCTCCGAACATTTGAATGATCAGCTCCCCGAAATGTAGGTTTTGTTGCGCCCCTGAACACAAGCACAGACACCATTCACCATATACACGCATGCACACCCAGCCATCCTTACATTTAAGTGTGCACTCTTTCACCATACAGGCACACCCAGGCAGCCATTCATACATTTAAGTGTGCACCCTTTCACCCTGCAGGCACACCCAGACAGCGACCCATACATTTAAGTGTGCAACCTTTCACTGTACACGCACACACCCAGTTACCCATACATGTGTGTGCACCCTTTCACCATACACTCATACAGGCAGCCAGCGCCACATTTAAGTGTTCACTCTTTCCCAATACACTCACACACGCACACGTCATGGGGTTGAGGGGAGCCCTATTACTTCAAAATGAAATTGGGCCTCAGTATAAGTTTGTCGGTCTGGTAACAACAGTACTGGTAAGCTTGCCGGTACCGTTGTTACCAGACCGGCAAACTACGAGTTGTGCTTGTGGTGCCTTCCCACCCACCAGGTCTGACTTGGGGGGCGTACCGGCACCCACGAGCCGAGCATGTTGGATACACTGGCAGCATTCTGAATGGTGCCGGTGCATCCAAGCTCCCCATTTCCATTGGAATATGGTGATCAAATGGGAATGGGGAGCATTTTTTCCTGGCGCCAGTGAATGGCAAATTACCGGGTCCGGTGGAGCCGTAATGACCCGGTATTTGCCCATTCGCGAGTGCTGGAAAAAAGCACAAGTTGGGCAGCAGCCTGCCGGTTTTACCGGCAAGGCTACGGCCAAACTTGTAATGAGGCGGCTTGTTTCTTTTGAAATCACTCTGACTTCATAAAGAAATGATTTCTGTTAAGGACCAAACCATAACTGAAATTATTTCTTTATGAAGGCAGAGTGACTTCAAAAATAAACAATTTCTTTTTGTAGTCATAGGGCTCCCCCACCCCATGACATGGAGGCCTCCAGCCTGGGGTCTTCCATGTCATGGGGTAGGGGGAGCCCTCGGACTTCAAAAAGAACGTTTCTTTTTGGCGTTACTCCTTCTTCATAAAGACATTATTTCTGTTACAGAAATAATTTCTTTATGCAGGCAAAGTTATTTCAAAAAGAAATATAAAAAAAAAGATTTTGAAAAAATATTTTTATTCATTTTTTTTCTAAGTGGGGCCCCCTCACAGGACATGTGCTAGTGGGGCCCCCCGTGCTGCGGGGGCTGCGGGGGCCCCTGTTACACCAATGGGTTTCCATAGATGGTCACTAACGCCTGTTGATTGGTGATAATGCTGAACGTTTTTCCCCAGAGAAACATTTTCAAGTGTTTGCATGACCATACAACTGCTAGCCCCTCCTTTTCTGGCTGAGAATATTTCGTTTCTACGTCAGACAATTTGTTTCTGGCATATGCATCCACTTGGCTCTGTGTTTCACGTCCCTGTCGGTATTGCACCAGGATGGCTCATATTCCCACAGGACTAGCATCCACTGTTAGTTCTGTGCATAGATCTGGGTCCCAGTATGCCATGTGCTCCCCAGAAGCTATGCCTTGCTTGATCTGAAACACTTGTGTACGAGCGCGATAGAAATAAAATATCAATATCAATATCTGTGTGAATGCTCTCTGACATTCTGAGG
Source organism: Ambystoma mexicanum (assembly GCF_040938575.1). Taxonomy (NCBI): domain Eukaryota; kingdom Metazoa; phylum Chordata; class Amphibia; order Caudata; family Ambystomatidae; genus Ambystoma; species Ambystoma mexicanum. The sequence continues at coordinate 679,644,974 of NC_090937.1, forward strand.
TCCACTGGAAAACATGCCCCTGTTTCGTAAGCTCTCTAAGTGGGGCTCCGACAGTGGCAAAGTCTAGTAGGTACCTGGTGCAGTAGCTCGCCATACCTAGGAACAATCTTAATTCACTATCATCTTCTGTTGGTGTGATCTTCGTTATGGGTGCTATCTTGCTTGGGTCCGGACTCATCCCTCTTTGTGAGAATCCGTGCACAAAGTATTTAAGATGCTCCCTACGGAACGGAACGTGCACTTCTTCCTATTTAGCGTTAGTCCTGCTTCCGACAACACTGTACATACTTTGTACAGTGCTTCATCATGCTCTTTCAGGGTGGCTCCAAACACCAGGATGTCATCACTGTAGTTAAAGTAGTTTTTGATATGCTGATTGACCTTTCCTATGATTTCCTGAAATATCTCAGCCGAGGACGAAATTCCAAAACTGAGCCTTGTGTACCTAAAAAGTCTGAAATGGGTGGCAAAGGTAGTGATAGATCTCAATTGCTCATCTATCCTTACCTGATGTTATCCTTTGTGATAAAGTTTGGAGAAGAGCCTGGTTCCATTCAGCAAAACAATAATGTCATCCAGGTGCATTCCGGGATGTCTCTCACGTCCGATGGTTTGGTGTGCTTGTCTCATGTCAACACCTATGCATATTGCGCCTAGTGTGCCCTTTTTGGAACAGCCAAAGACTGTGCTTTTCTAACAACCCAGGCTTTGCATTAAGGTGTGGACTAGTCAAGATGGGCTTCTCCTCCCACAAAAGCAAAAGAAGAATGGATTATGTGTATCTAGCTGACAGATTTCTGGAATGGAGCAGTGATTTTCACGTACCGTCCATTTTTCGATTAGAATCATGTACAAGTCGGCAAGGGTGGGTGTATCGTGACTAATGGTGTGTATGTGGTTTTGACAGGAGGCTCACTGGCTAATAAACTCTTTAGCAATGTTTGTATTATCTGCTGTGTGGTCATTTTTCTTATGGATAACCATATGGCGGTCCATTATATCAACAACATGGGTGGGACATGACCCAGGAGTCTGTCAAACCTAACAAAACATTTTTGGTAGTTCTTTCTTCAGTATTTCTTCAATGTTCAGGCAAAACAACATCCAGGCACTTTAAACCTGGTGGCAGATTCTTCCTTATATCAATGTTCAGGGATGATTGATCCCTTTTTCTGTATCTGAAGTTCTAGCAGGGTCCTTTTCAGATCCACCTATTTGCATCTGATCTAAACACTAAAGCTTCCTGTATTCTTCAGGTGTAGTAGTCCAAACCCTTTTTTCAGGGCAATGGCTACATGCTTTCAGGAATGGGGGACAAGAGTCAACTATGCATTCACCCCTCCCCCTCCTTTTCCATGATAACCCAAACTCTTCTTCATACTGAGTTGCAGGAATCAATATTGATCCTAGTTATGCCCTTCCAGTCAGCTAAAGCTTGACATTAATTGGAACTGCAGTGGATGGTGGCAGCCCCGGTTATGTTACTAGTGCTCAGAGAGATTTTATTGTATCCCTTTCTTTGTGCAAACTCCATTATGCTGGAGAGCTCCCTTCCTTTGATGGCTTGGAAGATTGTGTGTGCAGATGCTCTTGCTAGTGAATTTCACTGAAGCAGCTGAGGCTTTGTAATTGATCAGCGTTCATGGGCCCGAAGCACTATTAAAGGCCATGATTCTGCATGGATATCCTCGTTCTTATCATAACGTGAACACTTATAGGACTGCTATCTTGTCAAGCCATTTTCTAGTGAAAGATTGAACTTTTAAGGCACATCCCAATGTTCAGCATCTTTAGGGCAATTGGGCTGAGACATCCTCCTTCCGCTTGTTTGTGGGATTTTGTGTCACGTCCATTTTTAGAATGGCCAGCCTACTGTGTTTTGTCTCTTTTGTTTCTTTCAGATAAATTGGCCATGCTTGAGTGGCTGACGTTGATAAGGTGGGTGGCAGTTGTGAGGGCTTTGCACCTCTTAGTGCAGTCCTTTTTGTCCTGATGTAGCTTCTTTTCTAATCTTGTAGGACCAAGAAATGGTCCAGGTTGATGTAATGTCCCTGTTTTATGGATTTTCTAGAACACTGTATTGTTAGATATCTTTAGGAGTATCTGTCCATTGTGGCTACTTGAGGAAGGTTTGCTGGTTAGCTTTGTATCTCCTTCTGTAAGCCTTTGCACCCTGTTTCCTCCCTGACTGTAACCAGGTAGCATAGGTGGGTTATATCCGAGGTAGGCAATGAAGTTTGCCTTATCGGTGTTCACTCTACTAGAAAAGAGATGGCATCCAAGACCTTTTGATCAGGGTTCCCCAGAAGAAATGTATAGATCCACTGACTGGTCTAATTTTCAAACATTTGAAAGGTTCTTCAGTAAACCGTGCATGTCTCTTGATCTATGTTTTATAGTTTTTTCGCATGTATAATAGGAACGTCTTTGCCTCGCCAGGAATGTTGGTTATTTCTAGTAAGTTACAACTAAGTCGAAATGGCAATCACACCCTTTTTAGCCCTTCGTTATGCATTATTTCTGCTTCAATTACGGAAAAGGCTAATGTGTTTCAGATATTTTCCGGGGAACTCCAGTATCATTTGCCATAACCTGAGATTGGTCTGGTTTATTCTGGCGTTCCTTTCTTGTTTCCTCAAAGATGGCATCATAAGGACCTGTAGTGTTGTAGCAGAATAAAGGATGTTGTGAGCATCAAGGGCATAGTGATATTATTTACTGGACTGGTTAAAGTAACTTGGACACTGCGGTTGGAGCATGCGAGCTATGTTTGCTTTATGTTCATCTACTGCTATGTTTAAAATAGGAAAGTAGAGTTGTAACCCTCACATCCAGGCCATTAACAGAAATCTGACTCTCCATCGTATTTTATAACTCACAAGGAATTATTAAACATTGAGGGTTTCCTTGGATAGAGAAAACAATTTCATTATCTGTGTAGTTTTTGTTTATTAATGGAGCAAATACAAAATGTGGACTTCTAGCCCAGTTATCGGAAAACATGGTCTATTCCGCTTCTGATGCCTTATGGACCATAGTCTGTTGGTTGAAACGTGTGCTGAATTAACGTTTGCATTGACTTCATATTTCAATGCACCAATTTTAGTTGCATTACTTATAGACTTAACATTGGGGTTCCAACAGTTAGCTTCTTATATTGATCAAGTCAAACATTGTGTTAAATAATCGCTTCCACTACTATTCCTGTAAAATGTAGATTTGACATTGTTCCAGTGCACTGTGTCCCTCGCTAACACCAGCCGTTGCAAAGACGCGTCGGCCCTGGGTGTCACGCATGCTCAAGGTGCCCGTGCAATAGTGGAATTGCACTTGCTGTCCGGGGCACGACTGATTGTGATGTGTTCTTTTTTTTAACCGCAGGGTGTAAGGCCTTTGAAACATGACTGAGCTCTCCCGCTCTCTGAAATATCGGACCCCGGTGACCTGCTATGCCTGAGTGCTAATTTGCAGAATATTTCCTGCCCCCCAATCCACAGGGGCGCAGGACAGAGCATGCATGCTTCAAAGTTCCCAGAATCGCGTAGGGTTTGTGCACAGTAACTTGGATTGTAATATGTCCCTACTATGTCACACACTCTGCACACGTTCACGTGTCACCCTCATTCGAGCATGTGTTTCCACACAGCTGATTTCATGCTTTCAAAAGCTTAATGGATAAGCACATTGCGAATAATACATGTACATTTCCATTTGCCGTTGTTTGGCTAAATTGCATTTTCTGCAATTGCTTAATCAAAGGTTCTCATGTTACAGATGCTGGAAAAAATAAAGTCTGAGTAGTAGACGCCAAGATTCAAATGTATAATCTGAGGGTTGTGCGCAGATGCAAAGCAATGCATGCACTAACCCACTGAGCTCTAAATGGTACCTGAAATGTAGAAAGTGAAAGGCAGGGGTATCAGGACACCAGTAGCAGCAGCAGCAGAATACGCAAGAGAGTCTTTCATGTTGTGTGTGGCGAGGTGACGGGGATCGGAGTGTGGGAATGTGTGTTTGTGTGTGTGTGCGTGGGGGGGGTGTGTCTTCCTGTGGCCATGTGGAATAGCATGCAGCATTTGCCTCAAAGCAACGTGAAAGCAGACATGGGAATGAGACAATGTTCTGGGTGCTAAGGGGGCACCCAGTAATCTTCTCGGTGCAATATGAAAGGGGGATACGGACATTTATTGGGGGGAATGTGGAAGATACATTGAATAATTGTGGGGTATTGTAAAAGAGGTATTGAGCAATGATCTTGTTGCCATGTCATGATGCAATAGGGCACTTGCCGGGTGGCAAAGTGAAGTGGCGTGGAGAAATCCTGTGGGGAAAGTGGGAAATATACCAGGGGTGATCTTTTGGGAGAAATCTGAAAGCACCATAGCAACATCTTCAAGGAGAAAGGCAAACGAGTCAGGGGATTTGGTAGTCTTCTGGAGCAGTGTGTAAGTGGCAAATGTGAATCTTCTGGGATAATGATCGTGGATTCGGTATTAAAGTAGCACACCACAATTGTCTGGAAAAAAATTACATTGGCCAGCAACATTGTAAACTCGAGCATGAAAATGCATTGAACTTGGGAAACATAGGAACAGCGTTGTTGAAACTTGCATAACAACTTTCCGAGAAATGCCATTCTCCGGGGGCAAAGTGGCTATTACAAAAACAATATGCCTAACTGGTGCAAATCCAACACAGCACTGTTGAAACTGGCACGGGAAGTGTTCAGGCGAAAAATTAAATGGCCATAAAAATGTTCTGGTGACAACATTGAAACTAGCATGGCAATGTGTTTTACAGGGGACATACCGGTGTAGAACGTTTGAAACTCTGAATGTAACATTTCTGAGGACGATGTGGCTTTGTGTTTGTGGCTCAGTGGACTAATGCATACACTACAGTGAACTGTGCTTGACCTCATGGTCCCAGGTTCAAATCCTGGCAGGTCTGCTCAGCTCTTCATCCTTCCAAGGTCAATAAAATGAGTCAAGTTGGCTAACAATAAAAAGCTGTATCCATTGGGTGATCTACAAATGCACCTGTTATGTGAAATAAAAATGGTAATTTTCTGATGACAATGTTAAAAACAGCATGACCGATGGTGGCAAATGACTTGCAGCATTCTCTAGAAAGTTGTATGGTTGCTTTTTAGTGAAGAGAGGATCCCTGGAATGGCCCTCGTCTCCCCTATATGCATGACAGCCTGGAGAATGAGAAACAAGAGATGCCAGTCGCTGTCAGGGCCAGCACATCCTACGTATGTGAGCAGATATTCTCTTAGACAGACGTTAAAACCCTATCCAGCTGATGTCTTCGCGGATAGAGGTGCCCCACCACTGGACCAGGTTGACTAATGATGAATAGCCAGCAGTGCTGTTGTCATCAGTGACACCATGACATAGTAACATTAGTCACAAAGCAAACTCTCATTCCTGCGCGAAGTTACACAGACACGCACGTGCACACATGAAGAACATGCATGCATACACAGTTCTGTAGGCAGAGAACAGATACATGAACATACTGTCAGAAGCCATTTTTCCTTTCACTAGCCAAACGTCAAAACACAAGAAAGCAAGAGTCACACAGAGCAAGCTTGCAACCACTTTTTGCAACTAATCATATGGAACTTCGGGGAAGTATAAGGAACCTTGAAGAGCCAAATACTACTAACCCTTAAGGAGAATACCACAATATTTATATATAAAAATATATATATGTAGGAAAACCATAGAATGACTGTAGTGAATCCACATGAAGCCACAGACCTCAGACTAAGAAACGAAGAGATGCAGTTTCTGCCGCACGAAGCAAAGGCCCAGTGCTTGAAACCAAAGACAAGGGCGGATGGAACGTTCCTGGCTCTCAGGGCAGGGAGCCATCTGCAAAATAACAGAACAAATCCTCACTAATTGCATACCAAAAAGCTCAGTTTTGCGGTCCTCACCCACAAGATACAGCCAAGCCAAACAATAGCCCTTTACCCGTGGTGGGAAGAGAAGTGGTTCCCAGCAAAGACAGACAGAATTGTTACATGTGTTGCCCAATGAACATTGCAACCTACAGGGCCCTCCCAGGATAGGTGGCTATAAAAGTGGCAATAATTGGGGCACACAATCTGTCTCATTACCTTGAGTGGACCCACTACAGCCAATCAGGGAGCACAAATCATGGGGTGGTGTGTAATGGGGCAAGGTTCAATGGCCATCCTGAAACCATGCAACAATGTAATAGATCGTTTTTGGGGAAGTCTCTGGCAAACCCACCTGAGGACCGTCCAGTGAGACCACTCATATAGGTGACACCTATAGGTAATAGTACCCAGGCTACCCTATAGAACACACTCTTAGGTTTGTGGGGAAGGGTTAGGAATTGTGATGTCATAATACAATAAAAGCTCATGACGTGGGTTCAGAAGCTGTGATTGCTGGAGAATGTTGTTTTCCTGTATTATCCCTGTCTGTTTGGAAAATAAAGGATAGTTCTAACTTACCCTTGGCTGAGTCCTCTCTCATTGCTAGGGAAGGGTTTGTTGGCCCTGGGTACTCTACTGGGTGGTGACTGTGTAGCAGGAACCCTGGTTCTCTGGTGTACCCTTTGCAGTAGCAGGACTGTTAATGGCATGCATATTGTCTTGGGGCATTGTGAAACTGGCAATACAATGTTATGTGGCAGTATATAAACTGAATAAATGTAAATGTTAATGTGTTTAGCCAGGCCGAACACAAATTGGCTTGGCACTTTTGAAAGTGGCATAATAATATTACGGAGGCACCACACAAACTGGGGCAGTTAATGCTGAAATTGGAATCAAAGTATGTGCCTATGCAAGATGTTAGGCAGAATCACATGCAGTACCATTTGGGAACACTACATGCAATTAAGACTACAAGTGTCAGTATAATTTCACCTTTGGTACAAGCCTGTACGACACAGTTATGTGGTAGCAGTGGCTGAACAGGCAGACTTATCTGATGAGTTGAGTGAGCAGTAGAACAAGTTACACAAAGGACCAACAAATACAATGGTTCAAACAAACACCTACTCAAGGTTTCTTGGTAAAAGAATATACATTTATTTACACAGTCAGTTTGAAAACATTACTCTAGCAAGAGCAGCTCAATATCATATACGAATACACCACAAATACACAACCAATAAGTTACTGAACAAGTTCAGCTCCCCTGAAATGTAGCAAAATGGCACTTCAGAGACTTTTAAAAGGGGTAAAAAGTCAAGGTTATAAGAATCAATGGCACAAATACTTTCATAGGCAGGGCAAAGGGTTTCAGTAAACTACAACCAGCAATTCAATTCATAGGCCTGGGCCAAAGTCAATGGTTCAGAGTCTTTGTATGGGATAGCACAGTTCTGGTAGTAAACTTTTAAGTCTTTGCCACGGATCTCAAAAGAATTTGGTCAGACGAAAAGTTAGACGAATGTTTGGCGAAGGACAAGCCTTCAAAGTCAGGAAAGTTTCACAAACTTTCACTGTGGCCGAAAAGATTTCCGGAATGCGTTTTCACAGTACCTTTAAAGTGAAGAAGAGCTGTAGCTGAGGCAGTTGTTCCTGGCAGTTCGAGCCGATCTCCCTGTTCCTGAGCTTCAGTCGTGGGGACAAGAAGGAGGATGTCGGAGGTTCCTGCACTGCCCAGGGAAGAGGCCATAAGTTTGGAAAAATGTCGGTTTAAGGTGTGAGTGCCTTAAAGACCACAAACTGGTATCATTCCCACTGGCTATCCGGTTTTCCACGGCACTCTGCAGAACATTCGACCAGGAGGGGACAGTGTCTAGGAAGCTTACGATTTGGTTGTTCCCACCAAACTCAAGGGAAGAAGTTAACATTGAAGGGCTTCTCTGTCGATGGAGTTTCAGGCAATTCGGACCGGCAGGAGGGCGTCACTGGTCGTCCAGGAGTTGCAGCAGTCTTCTTCCTTCAGCTTGCCTTCGGTTCTTTCGTTCCAGTGGTCGACTCTGCTTTCCAAGTCCCAAAGACCTGCTTTTAAACAGCTTTCCTCCATTCATTCCAACCTGGCTGTCACTCAGACAGCAGGGTGGCTGTCCTTGCCGGACAGCCAGCTGGCCAATCTCGCCAGAGTGCATTCAGGTCTCCTAGGAGACGGAGCACATGGAGTTTCGGGCACCTCCCTCACATCCTGTCCATCCCAGACACTCAGAAGCATGAGGAGGGCTTCAGCACTGAAGCCTGTCAAAGGCCAATGAACAAAGGGACCAAACCTGGTTTGGCGCGCAGAGACAAACACAAGAAGGACCTTTCCTAAAAGAAATGGCGAAAAAAGTTGACCGGAGTCTGTTTTTACAGATAGGTCTTGGATGCCATATTGAAAAACATGGCTGACCGATTTTTAGCTATCGTTGTTCACGGTCGGGAAAAATCATGGTAGTTTGATCTAAACCACTGCCACCAGCCATTTAAAGTAGGAAAGGGTAACATTTGACAGTAACATGAGTGTTTTAACTCAGGGGAAGCTGGGCAACCCCGCCAGCACTCTATAGGAAGATAGTGTCGGCTGGGTCTGTAAATTTAAAGAGACTAGTAAAGTCAATTTAACTTTACATGCTCTGGGAGACAGTAGTCAGTCCCAGAGAAGGTATATAAACCTTGGGAAGTCTGAAAGACATCCCTGTGTCACTGCACTGAAGGTGCTGTGTGACACACAGAAAATGATGGTGCCCATTGAGTTGTTTTAAAACTCCATAACCAAAGAAAACAAAAGTAAAACACACATCAAAATACATGGAAGAGAGGGAAAAAAGGCTCACACTCTTCCCAGGTAAAAAATCAAATCCTAGAAATCCAGCAAATTTGCTGGGGGTCTCAAAAGGTAAGGGAAATTAGCACATTCTTGAGAATTCTCTCTAACACAAGAGAGTTTAAAATTGGTTTGGCAATGTGGAAATTGACAATAAATAGTTTGAAGTCTGACATTTAAACTCTGGAGAGTAGCTCTGGAGAGTTTAAATACTTGAGAGTAGCCCAGTGAATTTAATCAGTACCCTGACAATTCGGCACCTAATGGAAAATTATCATTAACAAATGCAAATGCAAATAACCAAAGGCGATGCGTAGTTATTTTACAACACATTTTCCCTGTGTGATTGTGGAGCACTTTACCAGGCACGGGGCACACAATTTTGTTTGCTCCACATTCGGGGCTTCTGCTGAATGTGAAACTTTCTTAGGGGCATTTAAATGAGACTGCAGAGAGATGTTCCAGTGCATTGCGTCATCAGAGCTATCAGTTAAAGCTTAACAATATCACATGTTTCTCTTTTAGAACCGCCTATAACGTTCTATGACTTTTTCGATTTCTAGCCAAATTCTATTGTAAAAGGCATCCGTTCTGCTCTTTATCTTAAACATTTTCTTCAATGAGGAAAACCTCCCTGATCCACAAGCAGAGTAGCTGGGACTGCCCACTTTGCTCCCCTCCACAATCCAAATTTGGGCAGACATTTACACCACTCATTTCAGTAACAATGGAAAAGGGGTTGTCCTTACGCAAAGATTTCTGCGCCACACAAGTGCAGTTTGGATGAAAGTTTCATTTTATTAGCTGTCTTTGCCCTATGCGAGACACGTGTTTCGACACAGCATGTGCCTTTTTCAAATCAGGGTCAATTTAGTACTCTATATGGTGTTGTATAGTATCTTTGCATGGCTACAGTGCAACAGTAGATAGAATTTAGAGTAATAGAATGATGGTTGGGGGAACTCTAGAATGTAAGGGGATGGGAGTTCAGTTGATATATGAATAAAGATGTGTTCAGGTGCATAACTACTGACTAGCCTGCCTTTAATGATAAATAAACAGGCGTATAACATATGGTAACATACATGGTCGGTTCAAACTGTGTCTTCATCTAGCGGGATAAATCCCTTCATAAAATGCCCATCTCCGTCTCTCAGCGTCGGTTTAGGGCAGAGACAGCTAATACTTAGTCAATAAATGAAACTTTCATCCAAACTACACGTGTGTGGCTCAGAAATCTTTGTGTAAGGACAACCCTTTTTCCAATGTTTCAATTCAAGAGGGCCGGGCTTTGACCTCTTTTCAAGTCCTTATATATCTGGGACACCGGGAAAATCCCAAGGAACTAGGGCGCAGGGCCCAGTAAAGCTGGCACACAACGAAACCCCACGTTGTATGCAGTCATTTCAGTAACAATCATTCCTTGCTACTTCTACTGAGAGAGACAAAACCATGCATCAGAGGGAAATCGATGATGAAATGTGTGGCAAAAAGCAGCGTGCCAATCATTAGAAGGGGTCTTCCAAAAATCACTCATCGGGACATTTTAGGCCTTGTGTAAGTGGCTCATGTATTTCGCATCTTCCATAAAAGTAACTGGGCAGACGTTGTTGAGGTGCTGTGCCCAGGTTGTTGCCTAGTGTCAAAGATGTTGAACTCTAAGTAAATTAGAAGATGTTGCAACCAGCATGCAGGTTATCATTAAAGAATAAGTACTCATGCAAACTCAATCCCAATGTGAAGCTATGAATGTCAATCATCCATCGAGTTGCAGATGTACTGCAGCTTTTTTGGTTGGGTGGTGGGTTTAGGATTTGCCACCTTCAAAGGCAGGTTAGGGGCACCTGTGCAGATTTTAGCTACTGGCCACTGACTTACATTTGTTGTTTGCTTTAGTGCTCTGATTTCCTTGGTTTCAATGTGGACTGAAGTTTGCACACCAGGGTGAGTGAAGCCCGTGACTTCCTCCTTTATGATAAGTACCTACATCTCCCTGTCCTCCCTGAATGAAAATTGAGCAACCCTCAGCACATCCCCAAGCAAAGATCGCAATTGGCCCATCTGTCGTAATGTGGCAGATACTCTGTCATTCCGCCAAAAGGGTAAGCAACTAAGTTGCAGACGTGGATGCAGTGATGTCCCTGAAATGACTTCACATAAAAGCTTGTTCCAAGTTGCAAACATCCTGAATACCACACAATGCCTCCCAGGGCAACACTATAGAATGTTTGCGTAAATCCTAACCATTTCAGGTGGTAAACATGAACTATGCAGCTCAGACTGAAATCCATAAAAGTATATGGAAGGGGAATTTGAGGGGACCCACAAAATAAAAGTAACAAAATGTGTCAAAATCGACAAGTTTTTTTCAAAACAATTGTTTTGGCAAAAATCACTTCTCAAAAATGTTGATTAAGGGACATAGAATTGCACAGGTAAATGCTTCTACAATTTGGCTGCTTGAACAGAGAATGAGCGGCGTATCACCACACATGTCTGTCTTTCAAAACAATCAACAGTCCAATGGCTGCTTAATGAAGTGATCTTGTTAGAGAGCAATATAATGTTATTAAATGAATACATATTTCTGTGTAGGGTAGCTGGAAATATTTTCTCTTGTAGGAGGACTTTCTGATCGTGAGCATTCAAAAATGTGTCCTTGCCACCTATTGAGTCATATGCCATCCACTTTTGTTTAGATTTCTTTCCATTGGTGAACTTTTGTAGGCCTCCCGTCCTGTATTGACTTTGGCCCCACGTGCAGGAACTGTGGACTCATGCAAATGTGCACAATTGTTTCTGGATTACAATTTATTGACCTGGTGTGGTAAGTGGGCCAAGGACAGCCGCCCACATGTAGCTGTCGCAAACGGTTTGCAATAGAAAAGCAATCAGTTGCTCATAAAGGCACGGATTTCGTCAGGGGGGTGGAGGTCTCACACCCCTTGACCATGATTGGCAGACCAGATGTCTTCAGTTTATGCCACCATGTCAGGTGTCTTGACCCACGTTCAAGTTATTATACTGCAACATTTGGTGATGTGGGCTTAGAAAATCCAAGATGGCCGAAAAGCCCACATTTGCGCCAGAATCCAGGAAAACCGCGCAGTTTTGCGCACACCAAAATGGTTGCCTGACCTGCCACCCACCACTGCGAGCGTGATGGGCCAAAAGCGCCATGAGTGAAACGTGGTGCCAAAGGAAAAACAGCAGTGCCTGTTAGCTCAAAAAGCGCTTTGAAATCACCTTTGTTTCTCTGAATGCAAGCTCAAAATGCCTATTTCAACCATCGCAAGATATTCAAAAATCTTACTGAACACCAGCAGACGTCTGGTAGAATTAAGTCTTGTGTGCATACAAAATCTGGAAAGATGAAGAGCCTAAAATAATGTTCATAACAAAACTGGCTGAGCTGTGGATGTCAGCAGCTTAAGTGAAATAGGACTTAAAGCCACTAAAATCGAAATGTTTAAAATAAATCATTGACCTACTGTTGAGTGTCACATAGGCTGCAACTGTTTAAATGTCATAGTTTTGAACTTAGAATCAGCGTTCTAGCTGCATATGTAAAAATTGTAAGTTTGATTTGAATGAAGAAAAATTGGAACCAAAAGAGACATTTGGCTAAAGCCTGGCTTAAGGGGACTGAATTCTGCCCGGCAACTACCCCCGACAGGAGTGGAAACTTGCCCAGCAACTGCATTCCCAGGCCTGGCCTCCCTTCTGCTGCACCACCAAAAGGAGATCACACCTCTCTGATTGAATCAGAGGAGGGGCACCTGGGACTGCAAGGGAAACAGAACAATGAACTTTCCTTGGCTCAGGCAAATGTTAAATTAGGGGGGTCGTAAATGGCTTCCTCTTGGAAGAAACTGGGAGGAGCAGTGCCTCTGTGAGCCAGAAGAGCTGGAGGCGGGGACAGACAGAAATTCCCCCATGTGCTTTGGAACCTAAACCACACCCATCTGGGCCAGAGCATAATTTTAAAAAGATGGATACTTCATAGTACATAACTGTCAAAATGATATCAATAATATAATTATTCCTGTGATTTTTCTGTGCACATTTTAAGAGGTGTTAGGACTCTGTGGTATGTTCTGGGGGGTAGTAGCGGAAAATAAGGTATTACTCCAAATGTCTGCATGTTAAAAATCTGACACTTTATCATCTGATGCCCATCTTCCTTGCGCACATTTGTGTAAATTCTGGAATGGTTTAGAGGTTGTGTTCTTGATGAAAAGGGCAGAAATCTGTCAGAAGTGGACACACCATCTTAGAAAGACAGGGATCGGATGGTTTGGTGCTACAGAAAATATGTTAACTGGACATATAATATTAGAAAAATTGTACATAGATAAATATGCATTTGGATCAAACATAGATTGTATGCAAAGTGACAATGGGAGGATCCTCTGACCCATAAACATACCTCATCACAATGACACTCCATTTCCTTCCCCCAATCAAGGGAGAGAGGAGAACTTGGCCAATGATAGGTTGTGAGGGGAAGGCTTAGTTATGCCCACGCACACACCCATTTTCAAAAGACATAAAAAGGACCACTGAAATCCAGGTAGGGACATTCACTTTCCACTTCAAACTGATTTCTTACGAAGCATTTTGCTAGACCAGACAATATCCAGAAGACTCCAGAACCAGAACTTAGAATCCAGACTTCAGAACTTGCAGCAGAGAGGCCTAGTCCAAAAGCTGAATTCTTCTCAGCAGGCCTCAGAATCCAGCAACCTAACCAAATTATTCAACAGCCGGGCGAGCTGTTTTTGATTTTGGCTAGAACCCTGTGCCAGAACCCAGAAAGCAGTGCTGTATCCAGAGAGACCCAGACCAGACCGCTGTGCAGTGCCAAGAACTTTTGCCAGAACCAGAGATCCAGACCAGCAGAGCAGAGAGAACCGCAGCTAAACCTGACCAGATCTTGACGGTCTATTTCAAATTTATAGTGTGAGTACCCAGCCATAACTGTGCATAGTCATCTATTAGTTTAAAATAAGCTTATCCCATCCAATTCCACCTACCTAGAACTGCATCATAGAAATCGTGTGTCCATTCTGTGATTTTAAAGCTGCGAAAGTGTCATTTGCCATTCTGAATCATTATTTCATTTCTGAAAATCTACCTCCACAAAATCGTCCGTATCTTTTGAACCATATGTGCTAGGAACGACATTTAACTTTCATATTAAAGCTAAGATCCTCAGCTTTCCAACAAGCCAACTTTCCGTAATCGCGCTCGACGCACTCTGAAAAAGTGCAGCGAATTGAAAACTAGCTCAAACTTCTTCACCTGTCAAAAATAGCTGTCTTTTGCTTGCATTTCTGAAATTAGTTTTCAACCTGATAATCCCTCATGAATCATTGCTAGCGTAGACCTGAACTAATTCAAAGTAACTGTCACCTACCCTGAATCTCCTAGAGGGATTTTTTAGCATATTTTCACTTCTTTGCAAATCACATTTAAAGTATTTTTGCCTGTGTTTTAAAATCATCCCTGTGCTCTAAGCGTGCTAGGGGGGAACTGAATTGGTATTGCATTTGATGGTATTCCTGAAAATTGTGTGCTCTCCTTCCATCTCTTTATACTGCATAGGGGGGGGAGTGAATTGCCACAAGGGGAAAAGTGATTACATTCTCTCTTGTTGAAACCATATCAGTTTATTTCTGTGCTGCATTCTTTCCATCATTGTTTCTCCTCAAAACCATAAAAGCATTCTCAGCTACCTTATCTTTTCTATACCAACTCCTAAGTGATTACAAAAGTGTGCTAGTGTAATATTAGCCATTGTTGATCACTGTCATATTCATAAGTGTGTGATCAAATATTAATTTATTATAAAAGTGTGATATATATATATATATATATATATATATATATTGTTTAATTTTCAAATAAATCTTTTAATTTGCAAAACAAACCTACTTCTTGGCTCAGTGAGGTCAGGGGGATTCAAAGAGAGGGGCGTTATACAAGGGTTTATCATCCAGATCTATGAACTTGTCATAAAAATATATAATTAAGGGCTTCTCTTGGGCATCCCAGACTCGGCATTGTCTTAGTTGGAGTGCTGAATTGAAGTCGCTTAACAACCACTGAAAGTCGAAATGAAAGTAGAAGTATTTGGAGATTAATTAAAATACTGTATTTGGGTGAACTGGCCACCAGGGGGCACAGAGATGAGCAAGCTCTCTGCGTGAGCTCTGTCCACGTCGCCCCGGAAGAAGGATTGAGCCCCCTCTTCGCGGCACCCCCCGTGAAAGTGTATCGTGATTTTGCTTGTGGAACACCCCCCCTCGGTCTGGGTGAAATCCTGAGGAAAATCAGACCTCCTCACCCCCTGTAATCGAGGAAGGAAGCAAAGGCCCCAGGGCACCGAAGATCGCACACGCGTACAGGGCACCACCAGAGCCCGAGGCCCTGAAAGCAGATCCTGCGGAGTGGCCGGCGCGCATCCAGAGGACGGGGTGAAGGCCGACCTCTACAACATGGGAAGGAAGGAGGGAGGTTCCGCGCCTCCGGTACCAGGAGGCAGGGACCCTGAACGGAGCTGCGCCGAAGTTTCACCAGCCTGCCCAACTCCCTTCGCCTGTCGCTGGAAGGAGCCCATCCGGGAGCCACAACACGCAGCACATAGTGCGGGGCCCACTTCACCCATGCCCAGCGTCCTCACCCTAGCTCAGCGCCTACCCATCCACCGGCACACTCCCTATGGCTGCCAGGTACACCATCAGTCCCCCTGAGGCCCTCCCCTCAGTGAAGGGTGGACCGGACCCGAACCCGATTGAGGCCTCTGCACCCTCGCACGTGGAGGAACAAGTGAACAATCCTCGGTGACTCCCCCTTTCTGGAGGACCCCTGACCCCGCAGGAACTGTCAACGGGGGTCCGCAGCCCCCCATGCACTCAACGTTGAACACCCAGAAAAGGCCATAATCTACTCACGCCCGCCGTCCCTCTCAAAGGCTTGGAGCGTGACACGAACAGAGAAATAGGCCACAGTGGGATCTGATTACGAACCGCGCAACTCAGCAGTGGAGGCCTTCAACCCCCCAGTGACTCTAAACCACATTAACAGATCTCAAAGCATTTGAAGTGCCCCCACCTTGCAAAATAAGGAGGTAAGAGAGCACCCTTGCACCCTTTGGTGGCATAACCACCTGCACCCCTGCGCACCTCCCTCACCACCACACCAGCGCATGTGCCTTTGTGACCCTCAGCAAAACAAAAGAGTTGATGGCTGGAAGGTTTAGAATAAATCTTGACCTCTGGCATTGCTCTGGGCAACCCTCCAGACCATCGTTCTTCGCCTGCCAAGCCATTACAAAAGGGGAAAAACCATATGCAAATCAGGCTTGGTCCCACCCCCAAAGGGGTAGTCCAGCCCGAACTGCTAGGTCACATCCCTTTTGCACGAGACCACAAGCATCCCCAGACATGTTTCAGCCTTGTTGGGCGTCATCAGTGAGGAGTAGCTTGGGTCTCTAGGCCCAGCAGGCCAGGGACCCACGTCTGGGCATACCCTTCCCACTCGGGGTGACAATAGCAAAACAAAAGAGTTGATGGCTGGAAGGTTTAGAATAAATCTTGACCTCTGGCATTGCTCTGGGCAACCCTCCAGACCATCGTTCTTCGCCTGCCAAGCCATTACAAAAGGGGAAAAACCATATGCAAATCAGGCTTGGTCCCACCCCCAAAGGGGTAGTCCAGCCCGAACTGCTAGGTCACATCCCTTTTGCACGAGACCACAAGCATCCCCAGACATGTTTCAGCCTTGTTGGGCGTCATCAGTGAGGAGTAGCTTGGGTCTCTAGGCCCAGCAGGCCAGGGACCCACGTCTGGGCATACCCTTCCCACTCGGGGTGACAATAGCAAAACAAAAGAGTTGATGGCTGGAAGGTTTAGAATAAATCTTGACCTCTGGCATTGCTCTGGGCAACCCTCCAGACCATCGTTCTTCGCCTGCCAAGCCATTACAACAGGGGAAAAACCATATGCAAATCAGGCTTGGTCCCACCCCCAAAGGGGTAGTCCAGCCCGAACTGCTAGGTCACATCCCTTTTGCACGAGACCACAAGCATCCCCAGACATGTTTCAGCCTTGTTGGGCGTCATCAGTGAGGAGTAGCTTGGGTCTCTAGGCCCAGCAGGCCAGGGACCCACGTCTGGGCATACCCTTCCCACTCGGGGTGACAATAGCAAAACAAAAGAGTTGATGGCTGGAAGGTTTAGAATAAATCTTGACCTCTGGCATTGCTCTGGGAAACCCTCCAGACCATCGTTCTTCGCCTGCCAAGCCATTACAAAAGGGGAAAAACCATATGCAAATCAGGCTTGGTCCCACCCCCAAAGGGGTAGTCCAGCCCGAACTGCTAGGTCACATCCCTTTTGCACGAGACCACAAGCATCCCCAGACATGTTTCAGCCTTGTTGGGCGTCATCAGTGAGGAGTAGCTTGGGTCTCTAGGCCCAGCAGGCCAGGGACCCACGTCTGGGCATACCCTTCCCACTCGGGGTGACAATAGCAAAACAAAAGAGTTGATGGCTGGAAGGTTTAGAATAAATCTTGACCTCTGGCATTGCTCTGGGCAACCCGCCAGACCATCGTTCTTCGCCTGCCAAGCCATTACAAAAGGGGAAAAACCATATGCAAATCAGGCTTGGTCCCACCCCCAAAGGGGTAGTCCAGCCCGAACTGCTAGGTCACATCCCTTTTGCACGAGACCACAAGCATCCCCAGACATGTTTCAGCCTTGTTGGGCGTCATCAGTGAGGAGTAGCTTGGGTCTCTAGGCCCAGCAGGCCAGGGACCCACGTCCCTTCTGTAATGGCTTGGCAGGCGAAGAACGGTGGTCTGGAGGGTTGCCCAGAGCATTGCCAGTAGTTAAGATTAATTCTAAACCTTCCAGCCATCACCTCTTTGTTTTTGCTATGTCACCCCGAGTGGGACGGGTATGCCCAGACGTGGGTCCCGTGCCTGCTGGGCCTAGAGACCCAAGCTACTCCTCACTGATGAGCACCAACAAGGGCGAAACATGTTTGGGGATGCTTGTGGTCTCGTGCAGAAGGGATGTGGCCTAGCAGTTCGGGCTGGACTGCCCCTTTTGGGGTGGGGCCAAGCCTGATTTGCATATGGTCTTTCCCTTCTGTAATGGCTTGGCAGGCGAAGAACGGTGGTCTGGAGGGTTGCCCAGAGGATTGCCAGTGGTTAAGATTAATTCTAAACCTTCCAGCCATCACCTCTTTGTTTTTGCTATGTCACCCCGAGTGGGACGGGTATGCCCAGACGTGGGTCCCGTGCCTGCTGGGCCTAGAGACCCAAGCTACTCCTCACTGATGAGCACCAACAAGGGCGAAACATGTTTGGGGATGCTTGTGGTCTCGTGCAGAAGGGATGTGGCCTAGCAGTTCGGGCTGGACTGCCCCTTTTGGGGTGGGGCCAAGCCTGATTTGCATATGGTCTTTCCCTTCTGTAATGGCTTGGCAGGCGAAGAACGGTGGTCTGGAGGGTTGCCCAGAGCATTGCCAGTGGTTAAGATTAATTCTAAACCTTCCAGCCATCACCTCTTTGTCTTTGTTTTTGCTATGTCACCCCGAGTGGGACGGGTATGCCCAGACGTGGGTCCCGTGCCTGCTGGGCCTAGAGACCCAAGCTACTCCTCACTGATGAGCACCAACAAGGGCGAAACATGTTTGGGGATGCTTGTGGTCTCGTGCAGAAGGGATGTGGCCTAGCAGTTCGGGCTGGACTGCCCCTTTTGGGGTGGGGCCAAGCCTGATTTGCATATGGTCTTTCCCTTCTGTAATGGCTTGGCAGGCGAAGAATGGTGGTCTGGAGGGTTGCCCAGAGCATTGCCAGTGGTTAAGATTAATTCTAAACCTTCCAGCCATCACCTCTTTGTTTTTTCTTTGTGACCCTCTCCATCAGCGGCAGCTTCAACCACTAGACATTGAACCAGGGGCATAAGCCCCACGCGATTTTGCTACCACCAGGTTGCGGCATCTCGGATTGTTCCCGCAGCACGCACAGAAGTAAATTTGCTCACAGAGCGACTAAAGACCAGTATACGTTGCTTCACAGACCCTCGGAAGATACTACACATACATTAAAGAGTAAAGCCACCACAGGCCTCAGACTTCCAGTATCGCCTAGACGTTATCCTGTCAATGATCCCAGCCGTGCCTCACAACTGAACATGCACCCCGAAACTACTACCAGCGAACCTGTGACAGAAAACGGTACTGGACCTGTCGACCCATGTACTGTCCACCCGACATCACCACCAGAGATCCACATGAACACTAAACATAAGCTGTCGCACTTCGCCTACGCTCCCACTCTTCCCGCATCTTCTGAACCTACGATGGCAAACAGCAACACCATGGGAAATGACCTAGCCGAGGCAAGGAAAGGAGATATTGCTGCCCTTTTGGGGGAAATCAAGAACCTGGGCACTAACATAGGAAGTAAAATAGACAGGATCACCCAAAGACTGGATAGCATGGAGGATAGACTTGAAGGGGTGGTGAACAATCAGGCCTCCATTGACACTCTCGAGGCGCAACTCAACCAGAGAATGACAGAGTTAGGAAACCGGGAGGAAGAGTTCAAACTCAAGCTCGATGACTAAGAAAACAGAGAGAGACGGAACAACATCCACATTTTTGGAATCCCGGAAAGAGAAGGAGAAACAGAAGTGGACCTGAAGGAAACACTCCACAATATTATCAAGCTTCTAACGGCAGACGATGAGGTGGACGAGCCAATAACAGAGCGAATCCATAGAGCTGGAGGCCCCTCGGGAGGACCACGATCAGTTCTTGCCCGATTCCATCGTTTCCGGGATTAAGCCCGAATCCTTGAAAGGGCCAGAAGGAACGAAATGATCACGCTGGGAGGAGCTCAGATCTCGATATATCAAGACCTATCTTCTTTGACGTTAGCTCTCAGGAGGATGTGTGGCCCCCTCACCAAGAAACTCAAGGAGAAGAATGTCCGATATAGATGGGGCTACCTCTTCTCGCTAACATTTGAATATGAATGAACCACATACAGACTAAGATCGGAAAAAGAAATAAAGACATGCATAGGCGACCTCCTTGGCTCCCCAGAAGGAAACAAAGGAAACAAAGAGAAGAACGAGATTGGCATATCCAGGGCACTCGGAGAAAGAAGGTGAAGGGGTCGTGAAAATTCCGGAGAGGCAACCTTTCCCCAGAGGGAGAAAACTGGCACCCCACAATACTGGTAAAACCAAACCAAAACAGTTAACTATGTGGTACACACAAGAGACATTAGCATCGACATAATCCCGCAACTCTAATGAACAAAATGAGGAGGGGACCATGGAGGGGCTCAACTTAAATAGAGATGGTACATCTGGACAAGGGGCGTGACGTAACGGCCCCTATGGGTGGTACGACACCGACTCGGTGCAGTCAACCGGGTTCGATCGAACGCCACCAACTGGGAATAGGAGGGAGAATGGGGAAGATTCAGGGAGTGTTTAAGAACTTGGTAACGGTCACAGCAGTACTCACAGTAACACGAGACAACCAATGTAGTGCACGATTCAGAGCAGATAAGTATCAACGAGCAGCCAGTAAGAAACACCTTTCTACGAAAACAATCAATGGCAATAAACACTGATGCGGGGCATACTTCCCCCTTGAGAGTAGGGACACTCAATATCGAAGGGCTCAATTCCCCAACAAAACGGTCACTAGTGGACAGAGAATTCCGCAGGGCCGAAATTGACATTCTCCTCTTGCAAGAAACAAAATACATAAAGGGCGAAGAGCGACGAATCCTACAAAAAAGAGCTGCAACAGAATTCTGGGGCTCCGGTCCACTGAAAAAAGGGGGGGTCGGAATTCTCATCAGAAGAGGCATAGAATTTGTACTCACCAAGTCATGGTCTGATACAGAAGGCAGAGCACTCCTAGTGAATGGCCACATAGGGAAGATAAATGTAACGATCGCAACCCTCTATTCCCCAAATACGGGTCAGACCAGATTCCTCACTAGAACGATTCCAAAGATACTACTCGAGGCATCTGGCCATATTATACTGGGCGGCGACTTCAACTAGTGGGCAGACCCTACCAAAGACCGTAAACCTGGCAAACCCAATGTAAAACTCAGCAGTAGAACCGACCAAACCGAACTGGCAATTATGATGGAAATGTATAACATGAGTGATGCTTGGAGAGACCACCATCCCGATGAACAAGGCTACACTTTCTATTCAACCCCCCACAATACATACACCCGAATTGACTGCATATGCCTATCCAGAGAACTTGCAGAGATGGTATCACACTCAGAGATAACCCCGATTACTTGGTCCGACCATGATATGGTCCGCACAGACATCCAGTGGATGAACCTACCAGCCAAAGGCGGAAAATGGCGAAGTAACGAGAGCCTCTGGAAAGACGCAGGCCCTCATTACGACCCTGGCGGAAAGTGACTGACCGGACCGCCACAGCGTAAATAGCGTTTCCGCCATTGCACGAAGGAGCAAATTGCGGCCCATTCCGACCCATCGGGCACGAGCACCACGGCATGGCGGAAGTGCAAAGTCCGCGATGGCGGAAATGACCCCAAAACGGCCCACACCGCCGCCGTACGGCGCCCTAGGTGCAGTACCGCCACCCATCACAGCGGGCACCGCAGAGTGCGCCTACCGGAAAGTACGGTGACCGGAAATATACGGAAACGGAAGTTAAAACATGGGCCCGGAACGGGAAACATCCCGCCGTGCACCCATAAAACCACTAAAACCACACAACCACTAAAATCACTACCCTGAGACACACCCCAACCCGTCATCCACCCTAGCGAAACCAAGAAAAATGGGAAAAGTAGCGAAGAAAGCGTGCGACCGCAAGCGGCAGGTCCACTTCTCCCGTGAGGAACTCACCGTGCTAACAGAGACCCTCCAGGAGAATGCCGCCGCCGTCTTCTCCACGCAAATGACCAGGATGGCACTTGCCAACAAGAAGGCCATATGGGCTCTGGTGGCACAGCGGGTAAGCGCGGTGGGGACCGCACCCCGCAACCCACAGCAATGCAGAAAGCGGTGGGACGACCTGCGGATACGCGTCCGCAGCATACTCTCTGCCAACCGCAACATTGCCACAGCCACCGGGGGAGGTCCTGAATCACCCATCAAGTTGACCCCCTGGGAAGAAATCTGTGCCTCCACCATCGGAATGGAGAGCATAGAGGGAGTCGGAGGGATGGAGAAAGGAGTGCAGACATCAGAAGAATCAGGTAGGTGGCCCAGATAAAACAATGCTAAATCCACAATGTCCAATCATGTGAAGTACCATGTGTCCACATAGTGCAACAGAAACACATGTCCAGGAGAACGTCCACACACATCGCCCTGATAGTGCACCTTAAAACCACAATAAATACATAAATAATTAAAAACCCCTAAAACACCCACCACACGTCCAGCAGGCACACCCTAACTGCAGGCTGCCAAACAACTGCACCCTCACCCCACACACAAATAAAAGCACCTCCAAGGCACCGACCCAAATCACCCTCATGTACCACCCCAATGCATGTGATACAATGCCATTCCAATACCCACAGACCCATTAATAACCCTCGCCCTCCTTTACTCCACCACAGGCTCCGATCCAAACGACGAGCATCAGGACACCCCTACCAGCACACCTGCAAAGAGGGCCAAGACCAACGGCCAAAGACCCTCCACCTCAGCTGCACGCATCAAGACACGGCAGCAGCACAAATCAGGTGGCAGCACAGAGGGGGGAACATCAACAGGCACCCCAGCAGCCAGCATGCCCACAACACCACCACCACAGGTCCCCCCAACGGATGCCACAGAAGGCACTGCCTCTGGTGGCAGCAGCACCATAGGTGACACCCCATTGATGGCAGCATGCTCCGACACAGAAGACGGGGATGTCGAAGTCAGATCCATCCATTACCTGTCCCATTCCCCCTGTCTGTCCCATCCCGTACAACATGAGGATACCACGCAGGGGCACCCACAAGACGACGACTGGCCATCCCCCCCAAGCCCTGTGGCAAGGCAACATGAGGTCAACAGCCCCTCTGTGACACCCCCGCAAATGGCCATGGCCCAGCAGAGGCAACAGTCCCTCGACCAGTTAATCGTGCAACAGCAGCAACTGGCCACGCTCCTCAAGGACCATGCCGATGAATGTGGGGGCACTAAGGCAGACATAGAAACATCAACTGAGACACTCAGGGCACAAATGGAGAGTAGCACCGAGAGCCTGAGAGTCCAAATGGAGAGTAGCACCGAGAGCCTGAGAGTCCAAATGGAGAGAAGCACCGAGAGCCTGAGGGGGGAACTGCATGCGACGTCCAAAGACGTATGTGCCGAACTTGCCGCAGTGCGCCGTGTGCTCACTGAGCTCTCACAAACCCTTAGGGACATGCATGGACGTGAGCAGGCAGAGACGTCATCCGTTGCAAGTTCCGTCCAGGGCAGCCCCCAACGTAGATCTGGGAGGAACCTGCGCTCCACAGGCAGGGGTGCCCCTGATACCCGCAGAGGGGGCTTGCAATAGCGACAGCCCACTGACAATGAGCTTCTTTGGACACTGGTGTTCGGGGGGGAGGTAGGAGGGTGGAGGGGGTGTGTTGGGCTCACTTGGGTGGCGGGTCGATAGGGTGTTCTACATGATATCACATATGCCATAAACAGTGCACGATCAACCAATGAGATGTGTGGACAATGATCTTTGTGTACTAGGCCATCATAGGCGTACAGTCCATATTGTGCATGTACCAGACACACACAGTGCCACGAGTCCCGTGTCCATGTATCAGCCACCAGGCGTGAGTGCTAGAAGCATGCATCAATGAGATGCTGACGAATGTCACGGCCCTCCGGTGCCTCGCAGACTCCTTGAGGTGCTGCCACATCCCCACCCTCATCATGACCATCATCAGGTGCTTGCAGTTCAGCGTCAGGGGGCATGGGCACATTTCTACGTACGCACATGTTGTGGAGCATGACACATGCCATGACCATCTTTGCAACCTTCTCATGGCGGTACAGGAGTGCCCCGCCAGACCTGCTGAGGCAGCGGAAACGAGTCTTCAGTAGGCCGAATGCCTGTTCAATGACTACACGGGTACGTGAGTGGGCATGGTTGTAGTCCTCCTCATGCTGGTCCCGTGGGTTCCGGACTGGTGTGAGGAGCCATCTCTTCAGTGGATACCCAGCATCACCTGTATGTGGACGAGAAACGTATGATGTGGAATGCCATTGCTACGTACGCACCCCCCCCCCTTCCTGGCAGTTCATTGCCGCATCACATACCCCACATCATCATGCATGAAATGAGACTCACCGAGTAGCCAGGATCTGTTCCCTGCGTGTCGCTCCATGTAGCGTGGTATAGTAGAGTTCCTCAAGACCATAGAATCATGGGTTGATCCAGGGAATCTGGCACAACAATGTGTAATGATCCTGTTGGAGTCACACACCATTTGTACATTCAGGGAATGAAATTGTTTTCGGTTGCGGTACTGGGCCTCCATGGCATGTGGAACGACCAATTCCACATGGGTGCAGTCGATGGCACCAATGCAACCCGGTATGCCGGCAAGTGCATGGAATCCCACTTTTGTGTTGGTAATTTCCTGCTCCGAGCGTGGTAGAGAGATGTAGTCGTCTGCGTGCTGCAGGAGGGCATCGAGCACTTGCAATAGTGTCCGTGAGAACAGTGGCTGTGAAATGCCATGCAACTGTCCGACTGTGTGCTGGTAGGTGCCTGTGGCCAGGAAGTGTAGTACAGACACCACCTTCAGTAGGGGTGGGATGGCGGTTGGGCTATCTATCATGCTGACAAGGTCAGCC
Organism: Ambystoma mexicanum; assembly: GCF_040938575.1. Taxonomy (NCBI): domain Eukaryota; kingdom Metazoa; phylum Chordata; class Amphibia; order Caudata; family Ambystomatidae; genus Ambystoma; species Ambystoma mexicanum. Next base: position 679,669,636 of record NC_090937.1, read on the forward strand.
TGTGTCATGTCCACGATGGCGGCTATGGTGTCCCGGTCCAAACGGTAGAGGGTGTGGATCTGCTCATCAGTGAGGTTGAACGGATGTGCTCGGAGGCGTGGGATTGCGGGCTGCCTGCGTGGTGGTAGTGGCTGTGCTGGCGGCCCTTGCTGGCCCTGCCTTGCCCTCCTCCTCCTCCTGCGTCTCCTCCGTGCGGCCGGTTGTAGTTGGTGTTCGTCTTCTTCTTGGAGTTGGAGCACTTGCAGTGCTATCAGGTCCCCCAGGGCCAACATCGCGAGTCCTGCCGGTAGCATTTCGGAGTGGGTGTGGTTGTGGGAGGAGACTGGGTGTGCAATTTATGTGTTTTCAGGCTGTATGGCCTCCACCTGTGGTGATTCATTCCACCTGTGCAAGCTGCTCTCCCCTTTGGCCGAGCACGTCCCGCACACAACGCTGCAATGTGACGCATGGCATCTTGCTCTTGCATTCATGTATTTGTACCCGATGGCCGTGTAACATTTGTTGATATGTACATTCGGCTATGTCCCATTGTTTCACATACAATCTTTGCAGTCGCGAACAGACTTGTGATGGGTCAGTGGGACGTAGTACTCGAGTAACGGTGGGCCCTCATGCATCACTGTACCGAGTTGCAACGACGGGCGGGGCGTCCCATTCGTGGGTGAAGGCAGTTGCCATTTTCACACACAGCCGCACTCGATGGATTAATTAGTGATTTCAAACGGCCACAGATGCCTCTTCGACGTGATGTTGCAAATGAGGAATTCGAAGGCCGGCGCTTTCGGTTTTCAGCTAGCGCCGGGGAGATGCCCACAGGTCTGACTGCAAATATAACGTTCTTTTGTTCGATGTCCTTGAGACAGGGGCCATGGCGAGGAAGCAATGATTGATATGAATAGTTTTGGATGCGCAATAGTGACGTGGGCGATGAGGCCGGACGTTCCCAAATACATGTAACTTCACAACACTGGAATTACGGGCTGGGGCACTGTGGATTTTGCAGGCTGCATAACGCACAGACTCAATGGAAAGTTTGAATGTTTTGTGAGTAAATATTCAGGCGTTTTTATAACAGGATGAGGGAATGATGAATGGATGCATGGGCAGGTGATTTGATACAGGGTTTGCCATGTACAGGGCTTCTTGGAATCTATCCGCCTCCCCTGCGCTATGTGATGCAGGGCTGCCATAGTGGGACCATCGTCTATCTGGCCTTGTTGAGCCCTCCCTGTCTCGACGCGCCTTCAGACACTTGTGTCCATGCACGTTAACATTCCCATCTGATGGAATCTGTTCTGACAGACGCATGCACAGGTACACTCGTTTGTGATGGTGTTTACACCTCGATATAGATAGTTATGAGTCGCTAGTGGTTTCGGGGTGGTGATGATCCTTTGGAGTGGGCTAGCATGCATATGACTGTGGATTTAGTGTGATCATTGAAGTGAGTTGTTCGAATGTAGTACTGATGGCCATTCTGTTCTTTTTCTTTTCTTTTGGTTGACAGGTATCTCCTCCCCTTTTGCCACTGCCATCTGTATGCCACTCCTGCAGATGGCGTTTACTCCCGACACCTGCTGCTTCGTGTTAATCAGTGGAGCAGCATTACGATCTTATGGGACGATCGCCAATGGGCCACATGCCCTTACGCAGTACTAGTGGCTCGGAGCAACATTTCGGCCTTTCAGCTGGACTAGTGCCTCCCCATTGGGACGGCCCTGCGGGTCTGTGCGCTTCCATGTTGCCTTTTCGTACGTGAATGTGGCTCTGTGTACCATGATGGAACAGGGCGTCACACAAGTAGTAGCTGGTCATTCCTTGCGGATGCAGCCCACAATGGTGATATGTGTTTTGGAGTTCATGGACTAATGGCTGTATGGGCTTGGTGATTTAGTTGTGCATTAAATTTCTATTCTGATATGGGCCGTGTAGCGTTCTTCTTTGCGAGTGATGTGGCATATTCCTATTTGGGGAGCGATGTATTGTGAGGAGATCTGCATTGGGTTCCAGCTTCGGAGTTTAGTCGCGTGGTACTGTGCTGGGCGTGTTTGCCTACGGAGCCCAGTGAGGTCAGGGATGGGGGCTGCCAATGTGACTGTTTGCATGTTGTCATGCTCAGGGGCGGGGGAATGGGTTTTGTGTAACAGATGCCGGTCAGCCAGGTGGACTGGTGGCATGTTGTGATTTTCGGAATATTGCTGGTCACAGGTGCCTGTGTTTGCGTGCGTTTCGGGGGGGGGGGACTGTGGTCATGTCCATTGGAATGGCTTCTGTATTCGTGCCATCTGTGCCCTGCAGCTCCCATTGGCCCCTCTTGTGTTTCTTTTGTTCGTTGGCATGCATGGGTGACTTGTACATTTCACTGGTTGCATTGTGACTTAATTGCACCTACGGGGAGTTGTACTTTGTGGGCAGGGAGCGGTGTACAGGCACTCAGTGGGGCCGTTTACGGTTGATTCGCAATGCCGTACTTCTCACCATGGCGGATTGGTGCTTTCCGCCATTCTTGATGGCGTTAGGTACATGTCCGCTAGGGTCGGAATTCGCGTACCCTTGCGCCATGGTGGTATTTACGGTTTGGCATGGCGCGCGCGTACTTGGTGCAGTTAGCGTTGGCGTTCACTACGGTGTCGCTAATGGCTTCGTACTTTGCGGTGACGGGTCATAGTCGCACCGAGCGGTATTCGATGGCGGTATTGCATTTCCGCCATCGTTTTTCGGATTCCGCCAGGGTCGTAATGAGGGCCGCAGTCTTTAAAGCTGAAATGGAAATTGAAATCTCCCAGTTCCTTGAAATAAATAATAACGGCGAAGTATCCAAGCAAATGGTGTGGGAGGCGGGGAAAGCTACCTGGAGGGGGATTCTAATAAGAGAAGGCTCGTCTAAGAAAAGGGAGCGAAATATTATTGAACACAGGTTACGAACTGAAATCTCTCAGTTAGAGAGCAATAACAGAAGAGACTCAGAGGCTGATCACGCAAAACTGAATGAGGCAAAAGAGAAAAGAAACAAATTGAAGCTACTAGACACGAACAGATAGTGCACATCTGAGATTCTTGAAACAAAAATTCTATGAAAAGGGAGACAAGGCGGACGTACTTCTTGCTGCTAGGCTCCGAGAACAAAGAGCCGAACGAAGAGTATTACAAATAATTGATGACACCCTCCCCAACTCACACTCTCACTCCACTATTCCAGAGAGCTTTGCCAACTTTTATGAAACCTTATACTCTTCTGAGATAAATCCCGACCAACCAGAAATAGAATCCTATCTGTCCTTGATAAACATGCCCTGCATACCCCCCGTAGATGCCGATTTGTTGGAATCCCCTATTAATGAACTGGAAGTCCAGGCCGCGATAAAGAGACTCACCCTAGGTAAGGCGCCGGAGGAGGACGGCTCCAAAGCGGGGTTCTATAAAACCTTTACTACTCTCCTCACTCCCTTCCTAACGGAACTCTTTAACGAAATAATGGACACTGGGAAGCCACCCGACTCCTTCGCCAAGGCGTTGATCACGGTTATCCCTAAAGATGGGAGAGACCCCACGAAATGCGGTTCATACCGCCCCATATCATTGCTCAACCTTGATGTGAAAATCTACGCAAGGGTGCTGGCCACAAGGCTGGAAACACTAATGCCCCAATTTATACATTCTGACCAAGTCGAGTTTATATTGGGGAGACAGGCAGGCGACACAATGCGTAACACCTTACATCTAATTCACGCATCCCAAATCATGGCCAACGACCCAACTCTCCTATCCATCGATGCAGAGAAAGCCTTTGATAGGGTTGAATGGGGATTGCTGAGGGCGGTACTGCGCAAAGTCGGGATGGGCCCAAGGTTTAGAAAGGTAATACACGCAGTATACACAAACCCCAAAGCGGCAATATTCGTAAATGGCGAATATTCTAGATGGTTCAGCCTAGAAAGAGGAACCCGCCTGGGGTGCCCCCTTTCCGCAATCCTCTTCGCCCTCTCCCTAGAGCCCTTAGCAATAACAATGAGAACTGACCCCATAGTGGAAGTTATCCAATTGGGGACAACAGAGTATAAAGTAGCCCTCTATGCAGACGACATTCTTCTCCACATTACCAACCCTACAACTTCAGTCCCACGAGCCCTCCTCCTATTAGACGAATATGGCAAACTTTCGGGGTTCAAGGTGAACAAACAGAAGTCCACACTCTTTCCACTACAGGGCCAGGTAGAGGAGAACGCAGCCAAATTTTCCACACTGGGGCTTAAAATCGAGCATGTAAAATTACAGTACCTAGGAATACTGATTACTAAACAACTAAATGACCTCTACGAGGCGATCTTTCCCCCCCTACTACAACAGTTCCGAGCGGACCTGGCGAGATGGGACAAGCTCATGATATCCTGGTTGGGGCGTCTCAACGTGATTAAGATGGTATCCCTCCCCCGATTCCTGTACCCCTTCCAAATGCTACCCATTAGAATCCCAAACAGTTTCTTTGTCGAAACCAAAAGAGCCATCCTCAAATTCCTCTGGCAAGGGAAGAAAGCAAGAATTTCATACAAGACTTTAACACTCCCCAAAGAGAAGGGTGGGGTTGGCCTTCCTAACCTGCAAAAATATTTTGAAGCCTCCCAACTTAGAGTCCTGATGCCCTACCTACGCAACCTCACAAATATTCAATGGGTCAATATGGACAATCATTATTTTTCACTGGCCACAGTATCCGAATGGCTTTGGTCCCCAAAAAGATATATGGGATATTTGGACACCGGGCAAAAATATGCTAAACATCACCACATGGCCCGCCCCCCTAAGCCATTTGTGGGCACCTGGAATCAGCAACCAAATTCCGAACGTGGGAAGATTCCAAGCATGGTACGAAGCCTGCCTGGAGAGAGTTGGGCAACTACAAAAAAAGGACTCCTTCATATCTCTCCCAGAATTAACTGATGCCCTCGTAATGGGCCCCTTATCCACTTTCCAGTACATACAAATAAAGGGCATTTTGACGAGACCAATGTGGAAGCCTCACTTAATGAGAGATCGCACACCTTTTGAGAAGATACTAGACTCGAGAACAGAAATGAAAGGCCTGATATCAGCGATGTATAAAGAACTGATCGGAAGTGAGGGGAGGACCACAGACCTATTGAGAGACAAATGGGGAAAAGATTTCAGTGAACAGATCACCCCGGACTTTTGGGACACCATATGCCAAGCAGCTACACAAATTTCCATCTCGAACCAATACAAACTTCATGCCATTAAATTGCTTCACAGATGGCAATACGACCCTACCAGACTATCCAAAATGTTCCAAACAGTAAGCCCCGAATGCTGGAGGGGATGCGGGGAAAACGCAGACTATTGGCACATGTGGTGGGGCTGTACCCGAATAAAAGTCTTCTGGAATGAAGTCCTAGTTTGGATAAAAGAGATCAATGGCATCACCAGAACATCCGATCCTTACCTAATACTGTTTGGCCTTGAGAAAAGCAAAGACGATTGGGTCAGAATAAGAGACTTAGCCCACAACTGCTGTTGGCAGCTCGAGCTGCACTTGTTATGAAATGGAAATCCACCTCACTGCCCACCGAAAACGAATGGATTAACGTCACCACCAATATATGTATAATGGAGCACATAACGGCGTCACTGCACGGAAGGTTAGCACAAGCGGACGCCCTATGGATGGATTACAAGAGCAAATACCTCCCCGGGGGACTCTTTTGTTGCCCAACTAATAACCCACCCCGTGAGGGCCCGGACGCAAACTAAAAACGACTCAGGTCACTGCACTGGAATACTCTCACCTTTGAAGTTGTCCCTACGACATACAGAGACCTTGATTTCTATCTGCAAAGCGCTGCAACAATTGAACTACGAACTCCACAACCGTTTGGGGGCAGGCGGTGGGAAGTGTGGGTGGGGAAGTCAGGTACTCATGCAGGGCTCAACCAGAGACAATGAGCTTGTGAACACGAACACCAAGTGTATTGAATCTCGCTGATCTGTATTGCAACCTAATGCTTAGAAATGTGTTTTGTACCTGACCCATGTTTGTAAACCAAATAAAGACAAATTTACAAAAAAAATAAATACTGTTTTGGAGGGAGGTGGGGTGGATCTGCTGGAAGACTTACCGGTAGATGTCTTGATCGTTCTAAGTTCAGGTGTCTAGTGCCCGGCAAAGTAAGGGGTCTGGAGGGCTTCAGGTCAGTGATTTGGGGAACCTTTAAGGCAAGTCAATGAATAAAGTGTGCATGTGATTGTCATTATTATTATTATTATTATTATTAATAATTATTATTATTATTATTATTATCATCCTACATTGATGCATGGGCTTGGTTTCTCTGACATTGGTTAATACTTTGTGAGGTTTCTGTAGCAAAAATGGTGCCTGGGAGTGAACATCTTCATGAACAAGGCATAGTGTCTTAAATTCAATGTACCTGGCTACTGGCAAACATTGCAGTCCTCGTAAAGCAGATGAGACATATTCTCTGCAGTTTACATGAAGCAGCAATCCAGCTGCTTCGTTTTGCATTGTCTGAAGCCTGTGTATTATGGATGTGGTTAGCCAAAGATCAATAGCATGAGAAAAGTCCAGTCAACTAAACATAAATGTATTGACCAGTTGTACGTTCTGGGGAAAGTAAAATGGTCTAGAAAGCAGCCTCTGCAGAATTAGCTAATTTAGGAGTGCATTGCTAGAACTTATTCAAAACAGACACCCAGGTGTTGTCCAGTATGAGAAAGGGCCAGCCAGGAGCCAAAGATGTTGGGCCAAAATCATTGTGGAACTGTCTTGAATGTTTCGTACTAAAGCAAAGCTTTTACCTGATGTTTGAAGAAAAGTCGCTTCCTTTCTGAAATGACCACAAAAGAAATGTCTTTCCATTGAACACTCAGCTTTAGAAAATTGGCATTCAACCAGATATTAAAATGCTCCATGCAAACTTTAAATCACTCTGCTACATTATCGCGAGAGTTTCCTAGCTGCAGAAGGAATTGAGTATCATTACAATACATGTAGATTGGTATGCAAAATGAATGAACAAGGTCTGCCAACGGCTTCATTTACACTTCGAAGAGAAGCAGGCTCAATGATCACCCTTAAGGAACATCACCTTTGCTGATGACTCGAACGGAGGCGGGGCAACCAAACACACCCTGTTTGAAGAACGATGATGTAAACCGGTCTAGAGCTTTATCTCAGATGCGCAATGTGCAAAGATGCCCTAGCAAAGAGCGGTGGTCCACAGTGTCAAATGCTGCTGACAGGTCTATCAGCGCCCATCATCACCCCTATCAATCAGCCATCTATGGTCATGTCAAGCTGCCGCGTTTATGAGCTCAGTGCTCTGGCCAGGACAGAAGCCAACCCATTGCTCATCCAATAAGAAGGCCTGTAGTTGGGTTCTATCCACTGCTTCCATAGGCTTGGCTAGGCATGGCATCTGAAAAAGAGGGCAAAGGTTAGCGAGGTCTACTAGATCTAGAGAAGGCTTTGTAACTACTGCTATTTTAAGGGTGTCGGTACTAGCCCTGGATTATAAGGCTTATTGATGATACTACAATAATCTGTAACTATAACGTTCTTGTGTTCGTTGTAAATCCTTGATAGGGAAGGTTCATGCAACAATGATTCAGCATATCATCATAAACCCCTTTCATAATCACCACATACCATTATTTTCACGCCTAGAAACACTTGTGTATAGGCACATTGTAAATGCTACATCATATCATATTGGTTCAAGCTCCAGAGCTCCTTTTGTCAGCAAATATCTCAAGGTATTGCTCTTCTAAGGTGTGTTGGTTAACAGGTGCTGGATTACAGAAATAACTGCAGAACATCTCAGACCACATTTGAAAATGGACAATTTCAATAGTGGTTGTACAAATAGCTTATGTATGAGTGCTTAGGCAATCGAGCATGCACAACGGAATTGGCACATGTGCAGCATGCAAATTGATTTTTTCTGGCACCCCATCAGGGAAGCGCGCTCTAACCCCAACTACCATTGTTATTGCTCACTGTATCCTGGAAATCATTGTTCTACTGTCCATTTCAAGTGTGGTTGATACAAAGATTTACTTTTCATTGTCTATATAAAATCAGTTTGTGTTACTGAACGAGGAAGATACCAAGCAACTCAGAGATAAACCAAATATGAAGCTGTTTTTTATGAAAATGGAATCCACAATTGGTTCTGTTGGGATGCATGTTCAGATTACAGCTCCTACTAAGCGATTTAGATTGCGGAAAATATATAAAACCATGGAGAATGTGAAAAGGGTGGTGCAGGGGGCAGTGAGGTACTTTACAAGTGGAACCAACTGGTGGGAGTGGGAAAGTATATGGTGGGGAACTAACCATTTGCTATGAGATAGTTTTATGTAGAATACATTGCATGTACGCTGTAGTTATTACACAAACCTGATGCTTCTTTTAAGAGTAGGTCTGAATCCTTGTAGGCCGTGTAGGAGACAAAGAACACAAAGCCTCATCTTTTGCCCGATTACCACATTCCGATTCCCAGGCACGACAAGGAACACAATTGTACACTCACATATAAATCTATCTATTTAGGCCTCTGAACAATTAGGTAGGAAGGCGAAGTGCTATGGCCCAGCATTAAGGCCATAATTATGTGAGCTGGTGCAGAGGTCTTGGGTTCCCAAAACATGAACTAAGATTTTGAACACTAGTACCCCCTATAACGATGGTCACTCTATTTGAACTACCAGATGTGCAGGAACATTATTGTTACATCCTTCATGAATTAGATTGATTAGTGGGACACCAGACCTACCTCTTGCGAGGGGGAACTGATAAAGGGGGAAGCCGAGAACAACACGATCTGTGATTTGTACCAGGGAGAGACAAGTGTGATGGCCATACATGGGCTATACGGAAATATTAGCAAGTATTTAGGCGGCAGCCAATAAGGGTGGGGGTTGAACACTGTATATCAAGTATGTCATTAATGACGAGTTATAGGTTTATGAGACAACCACCATCTTGGAGGAGGCCAGAGCTTTGTGGTAGTGGATTTGTAATATTGTGTCACAGATTCCTTTTTGTATACAAAATAAAGCTCTTGTTCTTCTCAAGAAAATGTGCAGCAAGCTCTATCCCTAGTGGCATGTTTTTCTTTGGTCTGGATGTTGGAGATTTACTCTACAGTTCATATGGAGTATGTCATTATATTCCAACACGCTGATCCTGAGTATTTTCAATTAGCAATAATCAAAATTCTGTTGAATAATTCATCTATAAAAGAATTGCTGCTTTGACGTCAGTTCTTTTGTGTCAATCTGTTTTCATTCACTTTTTGTTATGTTATGTCATCTATCACATGATCATGACTTTGTTTTATGTTGACACATGATTTTGATTACTGTACAGCCTTGACAACGACCCAGAGGGTCAAAACACATGTCGGCTAGTTCTATGTGCTATTTTTTACAAAGATAAAGATCACTTCTGCCAAAAGAATTGTCAAAGCACCAATTCTTTTATAGATGAATTATTCAACAGAATTTTGATTATTGCTGATTGAAAATACTCACGATCAGCGCATTGGACTTACCTTCATTTTGTAATTTACAATTCATGTGTCCTGGTATCTTCTAGGGGGCCCCAGTGGAAGTGTACTGACGCAGCAGACCCATTTTGCAACCATATCTCTCTTCAATAGCTATTGGCGGTATTAACTAGCGCACTGCCTCTTTACGACCGCTAGGTTTTGTTTAACAGTTTTTCCATTCATTTGACTGTGCTGCTGACAACCGCCTTTTCTCTTTCGATCTACAATGACAGATTACTTACTCGATAGAGAGCAATACCGAGCTGCCCTTTTTGCACCACTAGGCAGTACAGCCAATGCCTTCAGAAGCAATTTCAGCTCAATAGAAACACTTAGACAAACAATGTATCAAATTGGAACATCTCTCAAAAAAGGAAATGAATAAATATTGGGAGCAAGCATCACTAACCAATTACCTAGAAAATGAAAAAATACCGAGAGGATTGCGTATCCTCATCTTTCCTAATTTTACTAGCGATGAAGATGCAGACCTAGCAGAAAAATGGGAAGCCAATCTCACACAAAACTCACAAACCATGGTAGAACTGCTAATTATGCATGACCAAAGAGAGCACATTACACATCACAAATAGATGTTCTCAAAGAAGAAATCAAGGCTATGCCCAACCCTGAAACCACCAAAACCAAAAACTTCGAAAAAATGAATGATATACTTAGGGACTATCAGGATGAAATCAAACTTAGGAAATGTTGTGAATACTTTAGAGATGATCAAGACTACAGACAGGATACAGTTTACACATTTCAAACTAAATATGACACCATACCATCAAAGTCACGGGGCAGCACAGCCATTACCACTCCGACCGGTTCGGACCCAGACTCAGAAGGTGAAACACAGACTTCGAATGAGGGTACTTCCAAATCAGACGCAACTCTTGCTAGCGGGAAGGGTTTTTTAGAACAAATACGACGTTACAAAATGGGCACTCAAAAAAGCTACAATACAAAACAAGTGAGGTTTCGAGATCGCCTGTGCTAAATATACAAACACCAATATCCATGTCAGGAGCAGCAATGGAGGCAAACGAAAATGCAAGACCAGACATAGGGCCTCATTACACGGTCGGCGGTACCCATGGCGCTATTAGCGCCATGGTTGCCGCCGGTATTTTACTGTGTCCGCCTTGGTGGATGGCGGAATTACCGGCCTACTCCAAGGTGAGCGGGGGCGGTAAATCCCCATTCACCAAGGCTCTTCCCCATTCCCATTTTTGCCCTGATAGGGCATAATGGGAATGGGGAAGGTGCTAATTATGGTACTGCAAATTGCGGTACTGCAATTAGCTCCGAGGTCCCTTTGCAGCACCCTACTTTAACGGCTGGCCAAACCAGCCGTTAAAGTCGGGTCCCGCAAAGGAAACACGTAGTAAGGCGGTAGAGGTTTACCGGTACCGGTGCCCTTACCGGTACTGGTAAACCCCTACCGCCTACCGTGTAATGAGGCCCATAGAGTCTGGTCGCACGGGCATCTTGACAAGGGCCAATGCATGGAAGCAATTGAAAAAATGAATGTACCTAACTTAGTGGTTAATCTTTCTCATCGTACTTTGAGCAATGATCAAATCAGGGTTTTGAATAAAGGATTTTCCTTTGTACCTACTAATAGCACAGACTTTGTTCAATTTCAAATAGATCTTTTCAAATTAATTCGAAAACTCAAACTAAAGAAATTTTTTGCTAATAGAGTTAAAACATATGTTCTGAAACCAACAATGGCCCCACTTAGTACTCATACTATGACAGATATTGACAATATCGAGACACTAATATCTTTAACTTCAGATACTGTTCCAGACAGAGTACAGGTGATGGCAGATCTTGATGTTCAGAACAGGCATTTAGAAATGATTGAAGTCAAACACAGATCCAAATTCACACCGATTTTTTGTACTGATAATATCATAGATACCTTTCATGCTGCTATGATTAAAGACATACATAATATTTTGGACAAACCGGCAAAAACCATTCATCGTAGAAATCTTCACTGGCGAGAATTCCAAGCCCTTAAAGAGCTAGAAAATGACACAACAATTATGATCAAAGAAGCGGATAAGGGTGACAATATTTTCATACTCAATACTCTTGACTACATCCAAATGGGGACTAAACACCTAGAGACACCAGGTGGCTACACTAAGCTAACCCAATATCCTACCAAACAAATAGTACAGAATTTACAATGTCTTATCAATGAATGGCACACCTCAGGACATCTAAAGGATAATCAAAAACTGTTTTTGATGATTACAGACCCTAGGATGCCCACTCTTTATTTTTTACCTAAAATACACAAAATTTTTATAGAACTACCGGAAGTTAGGCCTATTATGAGTGGCATTGGATGGGCGATGGAAGCAATCTCACAATACTTAGATGAAGTATTCCAACCTTTTGTTATCAAAATGAGTACATACCTAAGAGACAGTACACAAGCTTTACAATTTCTACAAAGCATAATTTGTCAACCTAACTATTGTTTGGCTACCCTAGATGTCACGGCCCTTTATTCTAACATCAATCATGATCTAGCAATTCAGGCCGTAGACTTTTTCTTCCGTAATTCATCTATTTCTTACCATCATCATATTCAAATGAATGAGTCCTTTCTTAAATATGATTTATCCAATAATGCATGTCTTTTTAATAACATCTACTATTTGCAATCAAAAGGTGTTGCCATGTGTGCTAAATTCGCTCCATCTTTGGCAAATCTCTTCATGTCACACTAGGAAGAAACACATATACTCAACAAGCCAGAATACCAAGGCCAAATCATATGTTGGAAACGATATATTGACAATATTTTGATTATCTGGAATGGCTCAACCATCTCCTTTGATGAAATTGTTAATCATGCTAACCACAACAATGTTGGCATCACTCTGTCTGGACACTCTAGCTCCTCTACAATCACTTTTCTGGACCTTGAAATCTTTGTTGAAAACAACACCCTGCTAACCAGGACCTTTAGAAAACCGACTGCAGTAAATGCCATGCTGCACGCCAGGAGTTGTCATCAAATAGCCACCATACTCAACATCCCAGGGGGCGAATTCTACCGGGCCAAAAGAAACTGTTCCAGAGATACTGACTATCAAGTGGAATGTACCTAGTTGATTAAACATTTTAAGCAAAGAGGCTATCCACTAAAAACAGTGCTTTCAGCATCTCAAAAATATTGTTCCACAAAACAAGCAGACTTACTTCTCTTGAAACCCCCAACAGCCATCAAAGCTAGACCTATTTCAATTGTGACACAATATTCCAGAGACACGCCCACCTTGTTCAAAATGACCAGCAAACATTGGCATCTTTTACATTTGGATCCAGACCTCACACCCCATATCTCAAACAAGCCCAAATTTACCTTTACCAAAGCCAATACTCTTCGGAACAGACTTAGTCCTTCCTTTTTGGATCCTTCCAAGGCATTGTCTGCTCCTACATGGCTTTCGAAACCAGTTGGCTTTTTCAAATGTGCTAACTGCAACAGTGTCAATATGCTTATCAAAATTGCCATGAATACGTAACTAACTCTGGGATCAAAATTGCAATCAAAGACTTCATAAATTGCAAAACTAAATTTGTGGTCTATGCGACATTATGTGTCTGCAAAAAGCTCTATCTAGGAAGCACTATCAGGCAACTGAGAGTTCGCATAAGGTAACATCTCTCAAGTCTGAACAAAACAGACATCAACTTGCCACTGGCGTTGCACTGGCAGTCAGAGCACCAATTGGACAATAAAGCTGATATGCGTTTTATAGGTCTCATCAAAGCCAAGAGTGGCAAATGTGGGAGCAACCTATGTATGAAACTCAGACAGCTTGAATACAGGCTTATTTGCCACTTACGTTGCACCACCATTGGCTTGAATTCAGACCATGAGATGCATGTTTTCTTGTAAAATAGGTTGTAATTTTATTTTCCATGTATGGGTACCAGACATAAAAATGTTTGTCCTCAAAATCATGTAATACACATACCAATAACTCCAATGTGAAGCAAGCACACCTCTTGTTGTGTGCACACCCCCATTACCTATCATGCGCTGTTAGTGAAATTATCATTGGCATTTGCTCTGCCCTGCTACTCCTCTATTCCTTTCTTTAATTGTTTTTGATAGTGATTTTTTCCACCTATACCACTTCTCTAAGCATTCTGGGAACATCTCTCACAGCTTCTATCTGCCAAGATACATTGGACACTTGCATCTGTAACATACGATTAAGCACCTTCATGCTGTATAATCCTCATCATAACATCCATTTGTGTATATTTTGTACTCAATTTACAGCCATTTTTTTCATGTGGCCAAGATATAGTTGATATTTGTCATGTGTGATATCTGACTACATACGTGCGCTTACATTATATGACTAAGCGCCTGCACGTTGCTGTGTAATACCATTATTAAGAACCCAATTTTTCTTACCATGATAGTCTCGTATTGGACTTTATTTTTAATGATGTTAATTTGTTTACTATCCCGAAATTGTTACGTGTGGCGTGTTGCGCGTGACGTCATCCGCACAACGTGTGCGTGATGTCACGGGCAGAGCGCATACGTAACGACAGAACACCAATTGCATTCTTCATTATTGACACCATACGAGTGTGTCCCGGACAGATTTGGCACTGACTCTATGGATGAGATGGGGATTGGGCCCCTTCACGTATCACATAGGTAATTATACTTATGCTAGCATAATAAGTCACATAGGTAACCCACTGGTACTTTTATGCTCATTGGGCCTCATTACGACCCAGGCGGTAAGTTACCGCCTGGGCCGTGACTTTACCACCATGGCGTAAACTACGTTTACGCCATGGTGGTTGGCGGACTTACCGCCCCATTCCGACCTTGGCGGGGCGGTAAGTCCCCAATCCCCATTTACCCTTCCCCATTCCCATTTTTGCCCCATAGGGTATAATGGGAGTGGGGAAGGCGTTAATTACGCCACCGTAAATTACGGTGGCGTAATTAACTCCATGGTCCCTTAGCGCCATGGATTTTAACACCTGCTAAAAGCAGGTGTTAAAAGCGCCATGGCGCTAAGGGACCTCGTACTCAGGCGGAAAGGGTCGGCGCTGTTAACGCTGCTGTTAACCCCTTACCGCCTGGGTCGTAATGAGGCCCATTATATTTCCTGTTGTTCACAGGATTTGGACTTTAATTCTTTGGATACATTTGCTACATACATTTTTGCCTGCATCAAATATTACCTAGCATTAGGGTAAGTCACTACTATCATGTTGAGTTGCTGTTACTTTTAATTTGCATTTCGCTATGCATAGCGCCTCAATTTCTACCATTTAGAATTGAATATCCCTTTTTCTTCAGGTGGCCTTATATCTGTGCATCAACAACTACTGTTTCAACATATCTATATGACCGCATGTGGATATACGGTATGTTTGCCTCTAAAGTCTATCCATCATCTAGCATGTGAGCCATGCTTCAACACCACATCTCACTTAAGTTATTGATAGCCACAACTCACAGTCTCTTTCCACACGGGTGACACCATTACCTTAGGCTCCTTGATGCTGAACTTACTTTTGCTACACACAGTCACACATTATCTATTTCTAGCCCATGAGATGTTCCCTTTTCCTTTTCTCCTCTTTTCCTTTTTCGGACTTGCTGTTTTCAGACGTCTTGCTTTTATTTTCCATAAAAAAAAGTGGGATTAATGCAGATTTGTACCTAATTGATTGAGGTGCTTAACGTTACTCTATGATTTTGCCTTTTCCACTTTGATGTCCGCCGCTATGATCACTCTTGCATTACTTACATCACTCAACTACTGAATCATGTTATGGAATTTTACTTCTCTTATTCTACTGTGTGATTCTGGTTTCAATCACTTTTTGTTATGTTATGTCATTTATCAGATGATCATGACTTTGTTTTATGTTGACACATGATTTTCATTACTGTACAGCCTTGACAACGAACCAGAGGGTCAAAACACGTGTCGGCTGGTTCTATGTGCTATTCTTTACGAAGATAAAGATCACTTCTGCCAAAAGAACTGATGTCAAAGCAGCAATTCTTTTATAGATGAATTATTCAACAGAATTTTGATTATTGCTAATTGAAAATACTCAGGATAAACGTGTTGGACTTACCTTCATTTTGTAATTTACAATTCATGTGTCCTGGTACCTTCTAGGGGGCCCCAGTGGAAGTGTACTGACGCAGCAGACACATTTTGCAACCATATCTCTCTTTTATAGCTATTGGTGGTATTAACTAGCGCACTGCCTCTTTACGACCCCTAGGTTTTGTTTAACAACTTCAAAGCATAGTTTGATGTGTCTGCTGCCTCTTGAAAAAGTTATTTTCCAATCAGTATTTTTTTATAGAACGTTAGTTCTGTTATACTTAAAGTTAGGAGCACTTCCATTGGAACATTGATATTGAAGACTATCTCTCCTGGCAAAGGATAAGACATCCTTTCCATTTTGCTTTTTTACTGCGCATCTCGTCCTTGCATTGTAGCACCAAGTAGGTGAATCCATGCTGCGAATGGCAGATTTATTTATGTGCAAGCGCGGAGACATTCGCATTCATCCCTCAATTTTACAATGGATTTTAATCGGCAAACGATACGGTATCTTAATTGAGAATTGTTTCCTTCTACAGACTGGTTCTTGCACTGTTATTGTGCATGCAGGCGCATTTTTGATTGCCCGGGACCCTAGGGTTACAACGTATTTCTCTTGTATCATTTACATCCTTTCAAGCAATAAGCGTATTTCCAGTCCTAGTTCGGCTTTTTGTATCCAGAAATTGTGCTTTATTGCTTAGCCTTCTTCTATTGCTGATGTTCATGATGTATTCCCTGTTGGACCATCTCCAGAATCAGAACAACATTGCTACTTTCTCCTTGCAATCTCTTGCAAGGAGATTCCATTGTGAATGATTTAGAAACAACTGCGATTGCTTTAAGCCAGACCCCTGTTTGATTAGCGTATTAAGGGAGGATTTTGCCTTGTCCAGTAGGTGCCGCAAACTTGTATCTATGAACTTACATATGACTGCAGCAACACAGAAGAAACATACCTGTGCAAGTAACTAAAGGTGAGTCAAGCGTGCATCATTCAATGCAGTACCTTCCTTACTCCAAGAAACATATCAATATGTCCATCACTGGTGCCCAGTCCAGGGATGGCACAGTTCTACACTCAACCCCTTCGCTCGCGTTCCTTTGCCACTAGCCCCAGCATGGGAGAGGGAGGATATTCCTTTTAAATATCCTTCCTTTGGCTTAGGTGAGCCTATTCCCTGGCTGCAGTTCCAAGAACATTAGGCGAACTAATGGAGGAACTACCTAAGATCTAGGATGCATGGGCTGTTATTGCACTTTCTAATGTAGTAAGCCAATAAAAGCCATTCAGAAACTCATTAGGACACGCTTGATTCGGCCTCCTTGAGGAGTAAGGCCTGCATCCCACCGAGGCAGCCACCCGGGCTGACACATAGATGAGTGGAATGCGATAATAGGCAAGGTGGACGGGGGTGAGGGTGGTGAGAGGTCGCCCAGCCCATCACGAAGGGTAAAATCCAAGGCCAGATGCTGTCCTGGAAATGAAAAACATTATCTCTGCCCATCTGGGACCTGTTAAGGGCCGCAGCAATCACTTCAGAAGCGCTTCGCTATAATCTAAGGGGGGCGGTTTAAGATTTCTCCCCATTTGCACTTCCATATATTCCCTTTAACTTTAGGTCTGAATTAAATTATACCGAAGGGGCTGCTGCTTTGTTTTGATTGCATTGCTTTGCATCCTAAGTAGAAACAGGCGTGGCGACCGTGCCCCTGTCAACTCACCCATCCACGCGCAACCGAACAGGCCTGGGAGGAACTCGGGGGGGGGAGGGACTGCAGAGCACAGAAAGCTGAAGTAACACGTACCAATGAGCGGGCTAATTCGTGTATTGTGAACGAAAATGATTTAAATGCAGGCCTGCACGGTGTGTGTGTGTCCCCGTCTGCTCTAGTTTTTAGAAGGGGTTTATTGTTCCAGATGTCGCTCTCTGCATTTCCTCCTGCTAATGGGTTGTGCCATAGTGTTTACAAACAAACTTCCGGCGGAGGAAGCCTTGCAGCAGAGGGAATGCAGTCCTGTCCTGCTGCCTTCTCACCCCTGTCAGTTCTCCTTAAATGGCTGACGGATGAACGTTTCAAGGGGGCAGGCAACAACCCCTTCATCCCGCGACCGCAGTCCCACGTGACGTACCCATGTATTAAAATGTCTTCTTCTTGAACGCTCGCGCCGGGGCTCTGGAAACTGTCCTTATTCTCTCCCACCTAGCAGGGGCGTAATGGCTACTTTGACAGGTTAATGAAGCAAATCAGGTTTCAATTATCTCACCGCCCCCCAATCAACGAACCGAATTCTATTTGGTAGTTCTGTTTAAAAAAATAATTCGAATTTTTGAGTAAAAATCAGAACATGAATGTGTAACGCTACTTTGGAGGTTCTTTTTGTTCTAGCCACTAGCACAGACATCACAATTCTATTGGCCAAATGTAACCCACACATTTCTTTTTAATTGAAAATCTTATTACAGTGAAGGCATTAAAAAAATATAAGTGCGAAGTACATGGCATGTACTGTATTGAATTTAAAAAATCCGATTTGTAATTTATTTGGGGCTTTTTTGTTGAGTTTGCCGCCTCTCTTTATCATCGCTCATACTTCACTCTCGGTCAAATAACTCTTGTATCATATGTGTCATTTTACACATTCCATTATCTCATCCTTGTTCAGGGAGATCGACCATCACTGACTTGCCACCCTTTTATCTCTGTGCCCTTCCTCCTACCCCCAATGTCCTTTCACTCACCACCAGCCACAGCAGGACAAGACCGAGATTTCAAAAGGTGCCAATCAGCACTGAAAAGCGACCTTCACAAATCAGCACATTCACAAATGAGAATTCATGACTTTTCACAACCAACCCCTTTAGAAGTATGAGATTCATGTTTTGGGACGAAAGAGCGAGCAGTGGCAAATTTGAAGCCGCATTGGGCCTCTAACAATGTTTTAAACAACCATAGGACGTTTCTAACGTTTGTCATCTGATTTTTATTGTGCTACAATGTTTTCTGCGTGTTGCAAGAAACGGGGTGATGTAATGGTGGAGAAAGCATGGGCTTCATCACCTGTTTTTATGCTTGCTTGGACAGCTAACCAAAATTAAATGCTATAAACAAGGATAGAATTGTGTCTTGTTGTTAGTGCATAGGAGAACCCTGATGCGATGGAGATCTCGGATTGGGGCTGTGTGGGCACAGAAGAAGGGCACTTGATGAATGGATAAGAGCAGGAATGAGTGACACACGGACTGCCAAGATGGGTCTGCTGGCATGGACCCTGAGGATGCAATCTGACAGGGGCACACCTTCCCAGTAGCCCTGACTCCAATGAGAGAGGAAAGGAAAGCTGTGGTCTCTCAGTGTAGTGGCGATGGTTGCCTTAGGATTGAAGGGTGGAGGTCTGGTTAACATTGCGTAGGTTGAGTAGACCATGAAGGAATCCGTTGCATTGCGGATGTAGTATGCTCTGCGGCTGTGCAGAGGAAAAACAATAGTGTTGGGATAATTAAGGTTTAGAAACAAACATTGGGACCGATTGCCATCTGCTAAGGGTAATCGGACATGCATTTTCAAACTTTCAGACACACAACTTAATGAATTCTGAATGAAAGTCAGGCATGCTGATAATTATGTGCTTAAAGCCCCCATTGACTTAAAAAGTGCTTAAAAACCGTTGCTGATGGATTCTGCCTAAATGGTCCTAACAGCCCATAGAGAGCCTAACAGAATCACTGGCATCCATACAGAAACACGTATGCATAATTTATAGTGTAGACTGTCTGTTGGATATGCCAACATCTGTTAGTAAATATGGCTATCTAATAGGGAACGGTAGCTACAGTAGAGAACATATCATGTGCACATGGCCTGTTTGTATTACCCTATAAATGCCTGCTGCTTTAGGGAAAGTGATTTACTATAATGCTGTTGCCAAGTGACACGTTTGGCTTCAGTGGCAAGACAATAGTACTCAGAGAAAGCATAGTATTAATTCAAATAAATGCTAAGTCCAAACACTTCCAGAGAGAGGGTTTATTTTACACAATCAGCCCCAAGGAAGAATTATATTTGCATAACGTTTACTAAGTCACACCTGGTGGCGCTGTTCTAACAGCCTCAAAATGGTATGCTACACATGGTGTGTTGGCAAAGAATTCCATTATTGCAGTACAGAACAAACATTATGATGAGGTTCATATTTACCTTTTTTAAAGTACACATTAGCATTATCATTATAATTAAAAGATTGCAGCATACAGACATCTGTGTGTACCTCCAACACTATCACCATTAAATAACGCAGTTGGAAAATGTGTGTTATTGATTATTACTCCCTTTTAAGACACACATTTGCAGGACAGCAATTTGATTTTGTTTTTAATTTCTAGTAGCTCCTACTCATTTCCGATTGGAATTTCCAATGCTGTCTCACATCTGGTAACTGAGTTCTAGCATTCTTCCAATGGGATGCTAAGCAGATTTAAGGAACATGTAAACGAAGGACAATAGCGTGGGTTGTAGAAAAAAATAAGTTATATCCAATGTTGATGATACTTTCATGAGTTACAACACTTCGCCCCCTTCTGCTGACCGGGCAATAAAAGTAGTCACTCTGTAAGAATATGGCATCTGCCATCAGTCTCACCTAAAAATCCGTTGCCCTCTCTCAAGTGAGACATCCCACCTTAAATTCCCTGGGAGACTGCCTTATAAATATTGGGCTGAACCAAAAGGACACTGGTGGATCCTGCTTTATATGGAGAGACCTTGAAGAAGAGACACTAGGGCACAATTGTGTGGTCAGAAATCCATTTTTCGTTCTCCTTTTGTAATTACAGGGTTGGTGAAAAGTAGTTTTTGCATGTCTTATATTTTTGGTGCACTCAATGAAACAGTATGAAATGTTGAAATTTAATTCTAGACCTGACTCTGAATGATTTTGCAAAGTGTGGTGCTGTTTTGTCAAGATGGAACAAAATTAGAGTGGTGTCCGAAAATAAATTAAAGGCATATAAATGTGGTGTTATGTGACAAACCTTCACAAAGATTTGCAAACAGATTTTAGACCTAGATATGAATGTTTCTGCAAAGTTTGGTGGTATTCTGTCAAGAGTGGGCAAAATTAGAGGGTGGGTATCAACATTTTAGATGGCTTATAACTTTGGTGTCGTTTGATGAATTTGCAGAAAGGTTTTCAGAAAGATTATAGACCCAACCTTGAGTATTTGTGCAGTCTAAATGTATTTTGCCAAGTGGGGGCTAGGTTATATAACTATGCTATGAAAGTACTTTTTTACACTTTTCAAAAAAAAAACATTTTACAGCAAACTTGTTCATTGGCAAGGACCTGAAAGCATGGTTTTGCAAATGTGTCCGTGTTTTATTTTTTCAAAGTTTCATAAAGTAGGTACAAAAAAAGTGATATACCTTTGGTGACTGAGGTATAGCTGTGGCCACGGGCAGTGGCCAGATTGTCCGGTTCATGGCCTAAGGCGATGACCCAGACAATCTGGCTACTGGCCCTGACCATGAGGGACTAGCAATGGGGTCAAAGTGTACATGACCACCAGGTAAAGTTTCTATGTGGTAAAGTTTTTTGAAATTGTGATAGGTTTGAATTGGGAAAAGAATTCTCCTTGTGGGTACAGGTTGAAATGCTGGATTGGATTGCAGCAAATATGCACAATGAGGGTCAGCAGGAACTTCAAAGCATGGTTTTGCAAATATGTCCTGTATTTTTTGAAAGAGTGAAAATGTAAGTACACAAAACAGCTACATAACATTGGAGAAAGGGCCTGGCCGTCAGCCATGAGAAATGTGTACTGTAATTTGCTTATTGGGGCATGCGGCAGATTTGAATAGGAAAAATAATCTGCTTGTTGCTACAGCCTGCAGTGGTGGACTACATTACAACAAACTAGCTCAACTAGCATTAGCAAGGACCTAAAAGCATGTTTTTGGAAATAGGTCTCAGTGGAGTAACATGTTGGGGGGACCTCACAACTGAAGGAAAGGGGGGGTGGAGCAAGGGGGGCTGCAGTGACCAACGACAGCAGGCTAAATACCAGCTTACCTATGAATCTTCAGTCTGTGCCATATTCCATGAGAAGCCATTCCAAAATGGCCACCTGATTCTCCTTGCAGGACCCAAGCTCATAATTTCTTTAGTGGCTACATGTTTGGCACCTCCCTGCCTACTTACCCTATCCTGGGGCACCGGCAGGAATGAGCCGGCCCCCAACAAGGCCCACACTAAGGCGCCTGTCCTGTGCCAGCTTCATTCACCACTTTCGTACAGAGGAGCAGGAGCTCCTTTCTCCCTCGTGAGATGCTGGAGCAGCTCACCAACGTCTTCCCCTTCGTCGCCGATGTCTAGGGAAGCGTGCAGCAACCAAGTGCAACATCCTCACCCCGCTGGAAAGCATCTCCATGTATCAAGGTCTACGGCATTCAAAACCTGTGTGCCCCACCTGCAGTGACCTGCGACAGTAGGCTAAATACCAGCTTACCTGTGAATCTTCAGTCCGTGCCATATTCCATGAGAAGCCATTCCAAAATGGCCACCTGATTCTCCTTGCAGGACCCAAGCTCAGAACTTCTTCAGTGGCTACCTGTTTGGCCCCTCCCTGCCTACTTACCCTATCCTGGGGCACCGGCAGGGGTGAGCTAGACCCCAACAAGGTGCACAGTAAGGCGCCTGTCCTGTGCCTGTCCACTCTGGCCAGCCTATGAGCCCCCTGCCAGTCCAACTACTGCAAGAAGGGTAAGATCCATCGCCTGCAGCTGCAATGCCCAGTGAACTATCGAGGGCCTCCCCACATTTTCATCTTCCGGTCACTCCTTCTACACCAGAACTTATTGCCTACCGCATGTGAACACCATCTGGTATACGCTGTAATCGGTGTAAACCACCACCTGACATAGTCTCTCCTGACCGTGAGTACAAAAATACAAAAAAAAACAAAAAAAAAAAAAACATCTGCAGCACAATACCGGTAATTCGCCCGAACTATATGTTATTCTGCCCAACTAATCTGCATACTTTGCTATAGCCAGATAGCCTTCTGCTCCTATTTCACAAGGCTCCGCACTGCGATATCCAGCCTGCCACGCATTCGCTTGCTTGCCTCTTGCAAGGTGCTACAGCACCCACCCCCATTTCTTGATAATTATAACATGATGTGCCCAGCCCGCAGAATCACTTCTGTGTCACAGTCTACCACGTTACTCTCACCCATCTATGATTTACAATGCTCTTTGCCTTATAAACAATATGCCTTTACATGTATTCAGACTATCAGTGTTGTTTATGCTGTTTTTATTTTGTGTGAACGATATATCTTGTTCTGCCCAGCCTGCTAACCCTTACCTGTGAACCCGATACTCTACTCCCATCCCAACAGTTCAATGCTGCTATGTTTCATTGCTTTTACCTTGTGCCATTGCTAAGTCATATGATAATGTTAAACCTTGCATTGCTTAACTTATTCTCTATTACTTTGTGAATCCAGAGACTCTATTCCAAGTTTCAAACAGCCCTAACCCTGCTGTATCTAACTGCATTCACCACCCTGCCACTGTGTCCCTGTCACACACTACACAGATTGACAGCTCAGAGATGCTTTGTTTGACACATTTTTGCTGCATATCCCACATGATAATTACACGCTGCTGCACTTAGATCTTACCCGCATTGACCCTTGTGATCTGTGCATCCCTTTAGCAAGTCTAATCACTCAGATTCTGGTATCTTGCCTAGCCCCAGAGGCCTTCACCAACGTCAGCACACTCCTACTCATGGCAGCTTTTCACAGAGTCACCCTCGCCATGACCTCAATACTCCCACTCATCCAATCCATCAATCCTACCAATTTCCTCCCGCCACTCTTAGCCAACAATTGCCTCATTCCCATCAACTCTCACGAAAGCCACACCTCGACTAACCTACTCAGCCCACTGGAATGGATCCTTCGGTATGCCACCCCTCCTACACCTTTAGTTCCATGCTCTGACAACATAAGGAACTAGAGAGTAGGCTCACGTTTCACTACTCACATTCTGCCCTCTAGGTTGCTCCCCTCTGCTCAAAATGCACCTCTAAACCCAGAGTGCACACTCCAGCCACGTCACCTACAGCATCCTTAAGGATACGCGATCAGCCCACCACCATTCACACTTCAACTTCTAATGCACCAAGTTTGCATAAGTCAAACTCTCCATCAAAGGGGCGCAGATCAATGCACGCTCCCAAGTTGTCCATGCCCCCAACATCGTGGAGCTCATCACTGAAAACAGCCTTGACTTCCTTGCCATCATGGAAACATGGATCCATCAGGCAGCAGGCCCTGCCCTCGCCCTAGCCCTCCCAGCGGGCTACACTATCCTCAGAGCCGACAGAACCACATGCAGAGGAGGAGGCCTTGCCATTATAGCCAGAACTACTCTGGGTCTTGGAGACACCACCCTCATTAGCTTACCTTCAGCAGAACTCCTCTTGGCCAAAATCCCACTAACTGCCACCCAAACCATTCTTCTTCATCTATTCTACCGACCCCCGGGCCCTATCTCCTCATTTGAGGAAGACATTACAAGCCTCCTTTCTTCAAATACAAAACCAGGCTCCCGCATCATACTCCTTGGAGACCTCAACCTTG
Source organism: Ambystoma mexicanum (assembly GCF_040938575.1). Lineage (NCBI taxonomy): Eukaryota > Metazoa > Chordata > Amphibia > Caudata > Ambystomatidae > Ambystoma > Ambystoma mexicanum. Next base: position 679,694,014 of record NC_090937.1, read on the forward strand.
GGTTCCAGGACCATAATGATGCCAATTCCCAAACTCTAGAAAACTCCCTCTCCCAACTTGAATTCAAACATCGAATCTCTGAACCGACCCACTCCAAGGGACGCACACTAGATTGGCTTTCGGACCTGAACTGCTCCATAAAAATTCTTCAGAATGAACCCATCACCTGGTCAGACCACCACTACATATCCGCACCACCCAACACCACCATTGTTCCCCCCTCTCTCTCCAGGAACACCCGCGACAAAACACCTCCCAATCTATACCCACTAATCAACAACATAATGGACAACACCATCTACAAAACTTAAATCCCACTGAATTGGTCGATCTCTATAACACAACTCTGAAGTCCTCCATGGACACCATCGCCCCAGTTAAATTAAAAAAAAACAAAGCAGCCGCCCACCTCAATAACTGGGTCACATCAGAACTCAAAACTTTGAAAAACCTAAAAAGAACAGCAGAATCCACCTGGCGCAAAGCACCCTCATTTCACAAGGTACTGTTTTCAACTGCAGCAGCGACCTACAGATCTGCCATCCACGTCACCAAAAAGGAAATCTATAAGAATATAATACTTAATGCCAAATCAAGGACTAAAGAGTTATTTAGCATCCTAAGAGAACTGGAATCCCCAACACTGCCCTCCTCAGATTGCATAAGGATGCTGCCTGGTGCTCCAAAATTCAACAAGCTTTAGGAGACAATATACCGTCTCTCTAATCTAAAACAGAAGCCAAAAGAAATAGCATGGCAAACAGCTTGCCAGAAAAAACACCACCCAAGCCCCACACCCTCATTGCCCACCATTTTCTTTCACCATGATCACATCTAGGGAAGTAGAAGACGTCATTAAAGGCCTTAAACTTTCAAGATGCCAAGGTGACACTTGCCCGGCCCTCTCGATCAAGGACTTTGCCAAGGAGCTAGCCCCATTCATTGCCACAATGATAAATGCCTCTTTCAACACCAATCTCATCCCAAAAAACCTCAAGGAGGCCTGGGTCATGGCACTCCTAAAAAAGTCTAATCTAGACCCAAACATAGCAACGAACTACAGACCAATCACCAGCGTCCCTTTCCTCTTAAAAATCCTGGATAGAGTTGCTTACCTGAAAATCCAGAAACATCTAGACAACAATAACCTACTTGGATTATGACAATCAGGTTTTCGGGCCAGACATGGCACTGGGAACGCCCTCTTAGACCTGAAAATACAGATGGATGAGACAAGAGACAAAGGCAAATTGGCCATGCTCCTCTTGCTAGACCTCTCAGCTGCATTTGATCTGGTTGACCACCAGATCCTCACTGATAATCTAACCTCTGCTGCAGCCTTTTCCACCAACGCGTTCTCCTGGATTAAATCATTCTTAGCTAACCGCACCACCAGAGTATTCTCACCCTCCGCGTCCTCTGAACCAATCCCCATCCTATGCGGAGTTCCCCAAGGATATTGTATATCCCAAAAGTTATACAACATCTTTACGAAGTTACTATTCGACCGCCCTCACAACATGGATGTCACCTACACAAACTATGCTGATGACACCCAGATTCTCATCACACTGTCAGGACATTATGCCAATGATACCAAACAAATTAACAACATCTACCTGGAAAGACAGGCATGGATGGTGACACACAGCCACCATGCCTCAATAATGAAAAAACAGAGCTCCTGATTGTAGGCACCCAAACCCGCCTCAATAAACTTGACCCACAGTACTCATCTTTCACCATTGATGGAAACACAATCAAAGTGGCAAAAAGATATGAAAACGTCAGGGGTCTACCTTCATTCCACCTTATCACTAAAAAAACAAGTGAGCGCCATCACCTCATCAACAGCCTACACCAACAAGCTAATCAATGCCTGTAAGTCTTACCTATATCCCACCAGCTGCATGACACTAGCGAGAGCTTTAGCTCTCTCCAAATTAGACTACTGCAACACACTCTTTTTAGGAACCTCTGAACTGAATCTCAACAGACTAGTCTTACACAATAACTCCTTAATATCCGCTCTAAATATTTCCAGATCCAACCACATCTCCAGCCACAGACAAAAAGCCAACTGGCTCCCAGTGCGGGACAGAATTTCACTCCACACCCTGGCTATCACACAGAAATGTATCTCCAACACTGCGCCTAAATACCTTTCTGACAAATTCTCCCTACACCAGGTCACCCGATCTACCAGATCTTCCCAAACTTACCTCCTGTCAGTCTCCAGATTCAACCTCAAACCATAAGGTGGTGCCAGCTTGCCTGTTCAAGCTTCCAACCTTTGGAACTCCCTGCCACCCACTATCACACTAGAACCATCATTCAATCCCTTCAAATCCAGCGTCAAACTCTGGCTAACCGACAACACCACTAACTGATTAGTCTAAGTTATCCGACACCATCGCACATCACTGCCTCATTGGGCCTCATTAGGACCCAGGCGGAGTGGGTTTCCGCCAGCGCTAATCGCGGCGGACCCGTCCGCCGTACTACGAGTTCCCTTAGCGCCATGGAGGTTTTCTCCGCCTGGTTTTACCAGGCGGAGAAAACCATGGCGCTACGGGACCTCGTTGTTAATTACGCCACCGTATTTTACGGTGGCGTAATTAACTCCTTCCCCACTCCCATTATACCCTATGGGGCAAGAATGGGAATGGGGAAGGGCAGAATGGGGATTGGGGATTTACCGCTCCGCCGAGGTCGGAATGGGGCGGTAAATCCGCCAACCCCCATGGCGCTATCGACGGCTTTCCGCCGTGCTTCGCGGTGCATTTAGCACCGCGAAATCCGCCTGGGTCCTAATGAGGCCCATTGTCTGTTTAGTTATCCAATGTTCACTCAGCCTATCTGTACTTTTCCAATGGTCAGACCAATATGTAACCAAGGTCGACCCTCTTGTTCTCTATCATGTAATTGTAATTCCTCTTACGTATTTATGCCTTGTCTGTAACATGTTAAGTTCTCCAGTGCCCAGCTACCTCTGTGTTAGGTGCGCGATACAAATAATAAACAAATTACAAAACAAATTACAAATGGTGGCTCTGAGGGATAACACTCAAATACGACACCACAAGCGTCCCTTGCCGATGCTCTGTCATAACTTGCATAAGACTGGTGACATATCTTTAAAATCAAATTCTAAAGACACACCAGTCTTCTGAAAGTTATAACAACAAAGTGTGGCTTTAGAATTCGCTGCATTGACAACAGTAAAATATGCTAGTCTAGCCAATTAATAATACATACCATGCTTTCTTTATCAAGATGCCCAGAATACAGTCATGTCACAGTAAGAAAGGGCTAGACTGGCTGCCCCAAAATGCCAGTCTGATTCTAGCCATGTAATATTTCATATTTGCCTTCTCGATGTCCATAAACAAATGCTGCACTTGCCAAGCGCCTCTCGTGCACACATATACATACATACACACACACACACAACCACACAAACACACACACTCAAAATCCATACCCATTCATCATGGACGGCACCAGAGCCTTTCAACCTGTTCAAATAGAAGAGGCCTCGAACCTCATGGGTGGCCCCCAGCACATGCCCCCATTTTGCCAGTCAGCAATCAGCGGTCTTGTAACACAGCAATATATTAATTTCTCTCTATTTTATTTCTGGGGCTTCAAATGTGCACTTTGCAGCGATCACGTTACAAAGTGCATTTTCTATTCCAACAGGATACCCCGAAGTGTTATCACCTCATTGCCTTCTAACACTGGTTCCTCCACATCAGCCACTTGCTGACAAAGAAGGGTTTAGAGCTCTTCAGTGTGAATTTAGTGTTTAAGCTCCCTGCTGGCAGGTCGCCTCGAGCTAATTGGCGCCTATTAACCTTATCTCTGTCACCATTGTAATTATTATTTATTTATTTTATTGATTGATTTATAGGGCGCCAAAGTTGGCAGGCATCAGGGCGCACAAACAAAAACACAGTGGACAAACATAACAGCACAGGACAAAAGCGCAGGAACAACCAGCGCGTCAGGGAAACAGCATTATTTCAAGGTAGAACTGCAGGTGCCTCAGACTGTTTTCGCACTAAGCAGGGGGCCCCCCAACCATCATGTTGAAAATGGGCCCACACACATCTTCATTCCTGCCAGCCACCCACCCAGTGACACAACATAACATTCACAAACTTCATTCCACCAAGAACATACAAACAATGCATTATTTATCATTCATTCAGACACAAAAGTCAACACACCTGAAATGTTGTGCTACACTGATTTGACCTGGCTAAACTACATTGCCATGGCAGGACAGGACCTGAAAAACAGTGCTTGCTCGGGTGGGGGGTGCACTTTTAACAAGGGATTGGCAATTAGTACTCATTTAACGCATTTCATTGTTAGCACCTGAGTTTGTATGCATACATTTGTAGGCAATTGAAATCATGATGGGTGACTTGGTACTTGCATGTCAGGGGAGTGAGCAGGTCATGGGAGACAGAAGGTAGCTCATTCTCACAGTTCTTAGGTGTGTGCTTCTGACACAGAGAGTCAACAGCTTTTAACATTTAATCTGACTATAATAGTCTCATTAGAATATGCAGATGCACCCACAAAGTGTGCCCCTCTCCTGGTGACTCCTGCAGTCTGCAGTCTCTAAAAATTAGCCCCTCACTACAATTTTAGCTCACAGTCAGGGCTGGAACTCAGATTTGCGGGGCCCTGGCCAACAAAAGATGTGTGGGGCCCATCGCAGAAAATGTAAAAAAATGTGTCATTAATATCGGTAGGGATCAAATAAACTGACCTTCAATATATGAATTGTAACTGTTAATATTACGGTTGTAGCAATATCAGGAGTGAGGCTTATTTTAGTGGAGCCGACCGAGTGAGCTGAATCATTTGTAGAGATGGGGGCCTCAAAACATAATACTGTGATGAGGAAGAGCATGGCAAAGAGAAATGAAGATCGCCGTTAAGTAATCCAAACATACCTAATGTGACTGCACATTCTAAGGATGTAAGGTCAGGAATTGGCCCTGGGCCAGACAGGGCAAAGTGCTTGTGCTGCAGGATAGTGCAATCGGAACAAAACCTATTTACCAGAAAGGAACTGAGGCAATCGGAGTAAGAATTCTGCAGGTCTTCAAATGTCATCAATAGGGCTGAAGTCCAGAAAAAAGTGTGGGGGATCATTAACATAAGCACAGGGAATGAACGTATCCTAAAGTGGAATATGCAAATTCAAAATAGAAATGAGCCTTGTCGTTCACACAATGAATCAATACCCGGAAGAAAAAAAACTGCTAGAGACGATATTTCCTAGAACACTGCTGCAAAGTAAAAAAGGTGTGCACCCTTTTAACCCAAAAATCTATATTGAAATATTCTATGGAAAGCAAAATAACAATATAAGACGTGCTTTGAACACACTTTCATGTGGTTTTGTGGGTTCAAATCCTGGTGGGTGAAAACTTGAGCAAATAATCTTTTTTGCATGCTGGTCTCAAAAACACCCAAGGTGGGTGGAGTCGGCACTATGAAAAAAGTGAATGGATGCTGTCAACCCACATGTAAACTCAAATTGTACACTGAAAATCAACACAGGACTAGGCAGAATATCTCTTCCCACATGCATGGACCTGGTAAATCATCACAACAAATGTGCCCTCTGATCCTTTCCCCGCCTCAACGCGACTTTTGGCTTTCAACAAAACTTTTATAAATCGGACCCGAAAAATACACACATCATAATTAAAGTACTTCAGCAATATAGGAATCCTTTTTGAAATATGTCAAACAATAAGACTAAAAATGTTGCTTTATTTTCACTGCATCTCGAAGACTACAAATACACAAATGCAACTTCACAAAATTATGAAGAATGGCTTGTAGGATGTCTTTGAAGACTTAATCATAACAAAAGATAAGGCAATATGGTAACCTTTTGCCTCGTTTGACAAAGGCACGCTTTATATGATTCAAGTGGAATGTGACATTCTCCCCCCCAACTATTATTTTTTTAACACACTAAATGTAAACATGGATGAATACTATGAATACCACCCAGTCCAGCACCAGCCAGGGGAAGGACTGAGCCACGCGGGGTATCCCTGATGCCCGCTTGAATGTAATGGACAGTGCGAGCCTGGCTGGGCATCCCAGCCAGGCTTGCACTGTCCAATTACTTAATTGATGCAGCAGCTGCAATGTGCCCTCCCCCTGCCCCTGCCAGAAGAAGGGGGGGACAATTTGGCAGACCACAAAAGTTGGGGGGGACTTGTCCACCCTGTCCCCCTATAATTACGCCCATGATAGGTCTTGTGTTTTATTTTTCCAAGTGTAAGAATGTAAGTAGAAAAACTAGTTATATACATTTGGTGTCTGGGTAGTGGGCCTGGCCCTCGGCAAATGGAAATGTGTACTCTGATTTACTTATTGGGGAATACAGCAATTCCGAAGCACATGCCCCATGGATTTGGAAACTGCCCATTGGTTACAGTATTAGGGTATTGTGGACACTGAGCTAGGATGAAGGTTAGGTGTAGTGAATAATAGGGATGTTTGGTTTCGCCTGGGGTCATTGTTTAGCCTTATGCCGTAGACAATTGAACAATGATTTCCATCCCCAGTATGCACTGCTGATAATGACAGACATAAGTATGTGTTGCTAACAATATGTTTCTTAAAGGAGATTTATAGTTATTTCATATATATGAATAGAGGAATTATTAATAACTTATATACAGTGATGTAACCCCATGAAACATTTTTACTTATAAAAACCTAGTAAATTGACAGAAAAGCTTTGTTAAAGGGATGTTACGGTTAAGAAGCATCGCACCCTTGGGACTCCTCTTCTCCAGTAGTTAGCCAGTGGTGTCCCACCTTGGCATCTGACAATGAAAATGCAAAGGATTTGTAGAAGATTAAGTGGCAGTTGGTGTGTGCAAGGTTAATATGGTCATAGGGTTATATTTACAGTTTTTGGAATTGATCAGTGAATGGATGTGTGACTGTTTTAAAGCAGGCATTGAGGGAGTGTTACACATATAACATTAAAAAGGGTAGAAGGGCTGTCCTGTGCAATGGTGTGCACGTGCCATCCAGGTCTTTTAATGATGGATGGCCTGGAAAGGGGACTGGGGAGACGGTGGATAGTTATAAAGGTCCATCGATTATGGTCCATATTATATGCTAGAGAAAAGTATTTGGGACAGAAAATTATTTCTGTCCTTTAATATTTTTCTCTAGTATACAATATTCCATTAACACCCTGGGTGAAGGAGCAAGCCAATCAGGTGACTAGGAACATGGCTTGAACCGCCAGTACAAGCCCACGATCCAAGCCGGCTGATGGCTGGTGCTCCCTGCCACCATCTCCCCCACCCTCTGTTCCATTTCTTTTTTTTAACCCATCAACCCCCACACCCCACCACATTGCTCCTTCTCTTCCCCTCCCACAGGCTGCCATAGAAAGGAAAGAGGGGATCTGCATGCAGCCCCACCTTGCTTTCCATGGCAGACATCTTGGAAAAGGATTTTGCTTCCTACAGTGGGACGCCATGTGCGTCCCGCTGTAGGAAGGAAAATGCTTTAGCACCCCGGTTTACGACTTTGGCAACCCGGGGTGCTAATGGCCTTCACCCCCTGTTTCAGGGGCAGGAATAGGGGATAATGGCCCAGAGCCCTCATCATCCGCCTTTGCTTCCCTTGGGCCAATAGCTTGGGCTGATGTGCCATTATCCCTCATTCCAGCCTCTGGAATGGGGGATAAACGCCAAATGATTTGCATTACAACACAAAATGCTAATGGAAATGTTGGAGAATCTTAATGAGAAAGGTCAAGTAGATGGAGTTTATAAGTTTATTTCTTTTAGTTCTATATTTTAACTGTGAAAGGTGGCTCCTAAAAGAACTTTTTATTTTTGCTGGAGAGGTCAGAAAGTAAGGTGGGCAGGAAAATGAGGGAAGAGGCACCAACCACTAATATGGAGGAGCAGGTGGACAGGGGTAGATGTTGTGCATGTGTTACATCTCCGGTAGGGGCAGTGTTTCTCATGCTCCTTTATTACAGCTTCAAAGCACTTCAAAATTGCTCCCCCCTGCAGAGTGGTGTCTTGCAGTATATACAGAGTACTGTTGTCTTTGAAAGATATGGATCAACAGTCTGCTTTATCACTTGTAAAGTAGCTGGTGGGATTTTGTGTCCCACAGAAGTAGACTGTGTGGTTACAGTATTGCTTTTGGAAGATGGGGTGGAGGAAGACAGTCTCCTACTTGCTAAGAAAGGAACAACTTTTTCTTAGAGCATTGCAGTGATTGGATTTGGTTTGGCGGTGCATGGAGGTGGTCCCGTATGAGTACTGTCCAGGTAGTCCACAACTGAGTATGCACTCAGTGCATTTCACTTTTGTAGCTTTAGCCTTTGGTACATTCCCAGCAGTGGTAAATAACTGCCACACCCATGATTCTCTCTGGGTGCTAGATGTAGGCACTGCATGTACCTCAACTTCTTGGTTGTCTTCATTGTCTTTGAAAGTGCTGTGCTTTTATTGTTGTGACGGTCCTCCAGCTTGTGGTGGTGGTGGCTCTTGGGGAGGAGGGATGTAGTAGCTGATGCCATTTTCGATATAAATAGCAGTTTTGCTAATATTCTTCCAAGTATGTGCTCTGTGCTAGATTGTTAATATATATTGAGTAAGAATAGATAGGTGTAGGAGCTGTGCAAGGGTCTATTTTGAGCTTCAAAGTTGCTAAAAGCAATTTTAAACTGTTCGCGAAGCATGGACCCGTTCGCGAAGTGTGAACGTGTTCGCAAACACGTCATCATGCTGCATGCGCGTGAGGTGATGTGACACTGTCTGAAAAGTCTGCGATGATGTCAGACATTCGCAGACATCGGCGAACACAAAAACAGTGGGAAAAGTTGCAAAAAGTGTATAGAAGTGTTAAATATGATGCTAGAAAGTGAGGAATGGCAGAGTTTTAAGGTGAAACTTTGTAAATTGGACACAAATGTTGCTATATTAGGGTAAGTATGATATTAGTAAGTTGTAGAAGAGTAGTGTGCACTGGTAAAAACCCATGAAATTCACTAAAAAAACCTTGTTAAAGGGACATTATGGTTAAGTTGAACTAATAAAAACCTATGAAATTCACTGAAAAAACTTTGTTAAAGGGACGTTATGGTTAGAAGTAAAATCAAACCCCCCAAGAAATGTCCAGTTATGGTAAGCTAAGCAACCATAACTCGCACCACCACTGTGCATTGCTAACACCCAGGACATCAAAGATGACATCACAAATGTCATTGATGACATCACTGATGGCATCACATATCTGGGCCACTTGTTTTTGATCACTGACACATCTTTGTCAGGTGGTTTTATTCACTGACAGAATATACAAATTGAAAATGTGTTATATATCTAGACATTAACCATTTTCAGTGGAAATATATATTTGTTATATCCTAGAACTGTTATTTAGTTACTGAGAAACGTAATGATACACTTTAATACATCATCGATTTTTACTATGTATCTATTTAGGTATCAAATGATCTTTCAATGTACTATGCAACCTTTGAAATATATTACTTATTTGTTTGACTCTTGCATTCACTGTTGCTTTTTTTACGTACATTGCAATTGGTATAGAATTGTTAATTTAAGTAAAATATATTTATATAATGTGACTTTATATATATATATATATATATATATATTGATAAAATGTATTGATATTGTAATAGTAGTTTGACATGTTAGAGGGGTACTTAGTTATTAATTGATGAATGTATTTTTCAGGGTTGTACATGTTGGATATGTACATTTCTGTGTTTGAATTGATTTGTATGTTTTGTGTTTATGTTTGTATTTGTATGTATCACAGTTTTTTTTTTTTTTTAAATTTCTTTATTGGTTTTACAACATCAGAAAAATCAATCATTAATCAGTGCAATATTCGTAGACCTGAACAGCAGGTCTTAACTATCCCAACCACCCCGTCCCTCCCCCCCCCCCACCGAGACCCCATTGGAACACTCAAGAGAAAGGCGTCTCAGGCTCGTATCTCGTCAGGGCCACTTGGACTGTTCGGGGTGCTATCCAGTGACACTGGGTGGAGTAATGGCGTCGTTAAAGCCACCCATCGGTTCAAATCTGCGCTAGAGTCCAGTCTCTGTGTTTGGATTGCCGTTTCCCAAGCCGCCGTCTCAGCAGCTATCCATTTTTTGAGGTCATTCCACCAGAGGGCCCTGTTCGGTCCCCTTGCACTCTTCCAGCTCATGGCGATACGTCTTTTCGCTGTTATATATGCCAAGTCCTTGAGTTTATTTAGGGGCTTGTTCTTGCTGGTCCGTCGGTAGCTTCCCAATATACAGGCTGCCGGCTCATCGGTCACCAGCTCGATCTCAGCGGTCGCCATTTTTTCCCTTACGCCGCTCCAGAACTGCTGAACTGTCGGGCAGCTCCAGAACATGTGGGTCATTCCCGCCCTAGGCTCATGGCATTTGGGGCATGTTTGAATTGTGGCTCCCTTGAAGTTCGATATAACTTCGGGCGTGAGGTAGGCTCTGTTGGTGACATATAGTTGTATGAGTTGGAGGCGGGCATTCCTAGAGATTGCCTTGTGGTAGTGTGTTATTTTCCCCCATGATTTGTCCTCAAATTCGATCCCCAATTCGCCCTCCCATCTACCCTTGCTTTTCAATACGTCATTTGTCGTGCTCTGCAGGAGAGTTTCGTATATTCTGGAGGTTTCATGGCCTCCTTCAGCAGCGTTTAGCAACAGTTCGATAGCCTCGTTTTCCTGAAACCGATTGGCGGCCTCCGGCCATCTCTCCTTCAGGGCTGTCATTACTGCTCCATATAGCAGGAACTGGCCCGGTGGCAGGCCAGTGGATTCGCAGAGGTCGCCAAAAGCCACAAATTCTTGCTCTTGGATGAGGTCCCCGAGCACTGCTACACCATATGGTTCCCACAGCGTGCGTGTGTCCACGTGACCCCATGGGGATTTCGCCATGACAGCTGCGATGGGGATCTGTGGGGAATACGGGTCCGCTACCCCTATTGCCTTGCAAGCCCTTCTCCAAAGCTGAGTCCCAAGTTTGATCAGGTAAGGGAGGCGTTGCGTGTTTCCCAATCTAACCCAGAGTAGGTCCCTGAGTAGCAGTCTCGGCAGGGCTGGCTGGAGGAGTCTAGTGTCAGCAGTGGTCTCATCTGCCATCCAGTGCATTACGTGCCTTAATTGGCTAGCCAGGAAGTACAGCTCAAAGTTGGGGATTTTTAGTCCCCCCTTCTCGTAAGGCCTCCGAAGAATGTCTAGTGCCACCCTGTGCCTGCCACCCTGCCACAGAAATCCCCTGCAGAGCTTGGACAGATCTCTAAAGAAGGTAGAGGGGATGTTAAAGGGTACATTGGTAAAGCAGTGCAGTAAGCGTGGGAGCGCCACCATCTTGAGGAGACCCGCTCGCCCGGCCATTGAAAGTGGGAGCTTCCCCCAGAACCCCATGGATTTCTCTAGCGCGTCCTTTGCCCTGACCGTATTAAGAATGTGTTCAGTGTTTGGGTGGCGATGGATGGTGATCCCCAGGTATCTAAAGGACGTGGCTTGCCATTGGAGGGCTAGCGGAGGCAGGGAGCCATACTCCTCACTGTGGAGAGCAGCTAGGGGGTAGAGACAGGACTTGTCTTTATTTATCTGTATGCCCGTAAGTGTGTGGAAGCAGTCCAGTGTCTCTAGGATGTAGGGCAGGCGGAGCTCGGGATCATGCAGGTAGAGCAGCATATCATCTGCGTACATAGAAATAAGGTGTGATACCCCATCTAGCTTGATGCCTCCGTCCCCGTACTCCTGGCGGAGGTACGCGGCCACCGGTTCTGCGGCTATGATGTAGAGCATGGGGGACAGGGGGCATCCTTGCCGTGTACCTCTGTGGAGGGGCCATTTACCGGAGTAGGTCCTGTTAGTACGGACCCTGGCAGTGGGGCGAGTGTAAAGCAATTGGGTCCATTTAAGGAAGGCAGGTCCAACCCCCATCTTGACCATGGTGGCGTACAACCAATCCCATCTGATCGAATCAAAGGCCTTAGTGGCGTCGAGTGATGCCACAGCGTACTTCTGGGGCTTCCCTTCGGTGCTATGTATGATGTGGTGCAGTCTACGTAAATTTTCGGTGGTGGAGCGTCCTGGCACGTATCCCGTCTGGTCTTGGTGGATCAGAAGGGGGAGTGCTCTGCGCAATCTGCTTGCTAATAGTGCCGCGAGTATTTTGCTATCGACATTTAGCATAGAGAGCGGTCTATATGCTCCACACTCCATCCCATCTTTGCCAGGCTTTAGTATAGGAATTATTATTGCCTCGCTCATAGAATCCGGGAGGGAGCCCCGCTCAAAGGCCTCGTTGTATACCTGTGCGAGCAAGGGGGCGAGGGTCTCCTCATATGTCTTATAAAATTCCCCGGGGAGGCCGTCCATACCCGGCGTTTTACCCGAGGGTAGTGTTCTGATTATAGCCTTCACCTCGTCAGGTGTAATGGGGTCGTCTAGGGCTTCCGTCATCTGTGGATCCAATCTGGGTAACTGTATGCAGTCTAGGGCATCTTCGATTCCGGTGGCCGACGAAAGGGGGGTCTGGGAGTAGAGGTCGCGATAAAACTCGGAGAAAACCTCATTGATCTCTACCTGTGTGTGCCCAGTGCCGCCATCAGGTTTACGCACGTGACAGATAGGGGCGCTGGGGGTCTCTCTTTTATATAGCCAGGCAAGGAGTCTGCCAGGTTTGTCTCCTAGGGCGTGTGACCTTTCAACGTGCTTAGTGTAACTCAGTTTCCCGAGTGTCTCCCAGTGGGTCAGACAGGCCTGTCGCAGTTGAATCATTTCTCGCAGGCTCTCGGGGGTTACGTCCGCTTTGCTTTCTAGCTCGCCCAGTTTCCCCTCTGCCTCCGCCAGGGAGTTCGCGACAGTTCTCTGGGCTCCCCCCACCGCCATCAGCATGTCCCCTCTCATGACCACCTTATATGCCTCCCACGCGGTACCAATGCTGTCTACGCTACCCAGGTTAACCCGCCAGTATTCATCTGTGCTGTTCTGTATGTGGTCCCGGAAGGCTACATCTAGCAGGGCCTCAGCTCGTAGTCTCCACGTGGGAACCGGGGGTCTAGGCGGGTGCATCTCCCATGTGACCGTTAAGGGGGAGTGGTCCGACAGGACCCTAGGCAGGTACTGTGCATCGCTGAAGGTGGCCTGCCACTCGCAACTGACCAACATGTAGTCCAGCCTAGTGTAGACTTTGTGTGGTGGGGAGTAGAAAGAGTACTCACGCTTCTCCGGGCCCAGCTCCCTCCACAGATCGCAGAGCGAGAGTTGAGTCATTAGCTTAAGCAACACTTTGGCTGGGGGGGACGGGCGGGAGTGTTTGGCATCAGATCTGTCCCTGAGCGGGTCGAGGGTGCAATTGTGGTCCCCACCCCAGATCACCGTGGAATTTGCGTGAGGGCCTAGTCTGGTGTATAGGGAATGGAAGAAGGGGGTGGCATCATGGTTTGGGGCATAGGTGCTAACCAGGCACAGCTCCCTCCCCTCCACTGTACCCCGCACCAGGGCCATCCTACCTTCATCATCCGTCTTGGTGTCCGTTATCCTGAAAGGGACGGTCGGGTCTATCCATATCAAAACCCCCCTTGCGTATGAAGAGTAGGAGGATCCAATCAGGGTCCCTCGCCATGTCTTGGCCAGGGCTTTCAGTTTCTCCTCTGTTAAATGTGTTTCCTGGATCATGGCAATCCTGACTTTACAGCGCCTTAAGTATGTGTGTATCCTGCGTTGTTTCACGTAACTGTTCATGCCTCTGACGTTCCACGTCATTATTTTAATCGTTCCGGCCATGAGCATGGTTGGGTCCAATGTTCCCCCACTGTCTCGGGCGGGGGTTTAGTTGGCAATGTATCTGTGATAAGGATGTCCTGGGGTCTCGGCGTTTCCCTTTCAAAGTCCCAACGTGGGTGCAACTCCTCTGCGATTCCCTCCCCCCCAATAAACTTCCCAAACAAAAAACTGGTCTAACGGAGGGATCCCCGTCATGACTGTCCCGTTTCCGCTCCTTAGGACCAAACATGGCCGTCGGGTGCCCTACGGGCGGGTAAACGTACCCTAAAAGAGGAATAGAACTCCAGGGGGTTGAGGGAGCTGGTGCTTCAGTGTTCCGCGTGGTATGATCCGTTCAGTTGCTTGTAGGGCGCGATTCCGTGTCGTTGTGCATCTGTGGAAGGGCTCTTTTCATTATAGTTACGATGGGTGGTTCAGTTCTGCTTAAGTCTCTTATCTTCGATGTCTGGCAGTTGTTGCTCGTCCATCCAGTCACGAGCGAGTGCCGGGGTGTCGAACAGGAGGGCCCTGTTGTTGTGTAGCACCTTTAGCCTGGAGGGGTACAGGAGCATGTATTTCACCCCGGCCGCTTTCAATCTAGCCTTAGTGTATATGAACTGGGCCCTGTTCATCTGTACTTGGAACGTGTAATCCGGGTAGATCGCAATCTTGGCCGAGTTCCTCTGGATCTGTCCTCCCGAGCGCGAGAAGGCCAGGATGACCTCGCGGTCTCTGTAATTTAGCACCTTCGCTATCATGGGCCTGGGTGGGGCGCCCGGTGGCGGTTTCTTAGCGAGTGATCTGTGGGCCCTCTCTATGGTGAATCCCTGTGAAAGTTTCCCCGCTCCGATCTCTTGTAGCAGGAGATTTTCTGCGTAGTCGGTGGGGTCTGAGCCCTCTATGCCTTCAGGTAGGCCTAGCAGCCGGATGTTATTTCGGCGGGCCCTCCCTTCGGCCTCCTCCGCCCTGTCTTCCAGATTCTTAACTCTCTGCCGTAGGCCGTCTACATCGTGTAGGAGTTGGGCCTTTGCTTCAGTATTTTCTCGTACCTGGGTCTCCAACGTCTCGGTCCTGTCCGCTAGCGCACGGACGTCTTGGCGCAGGAGCCCCAGGTCGATGGCCACGGCATCTATCTTGTTCACTATCGTTGCTTGGAATGAAGCGATGGCCTCCATAAGTTGGGTGTTGCTGGGTTCGGTCGGCGCCGCAGCGGGGCCCGGGTCCTTATTAGCCGTCGTTGCCTCGGGGCACCCAGGGGCTGGGTGGTCGTTGGCCGCATACACATCCAGGGTGGTCTGTCGCTGTTTAGATTTGGCTCCCCTACCCGTAGATCTGTCTAGGCTGGCCATGTTTGCAGGTCCCTGGCGGGAGGGCCGCGCGCCTGTGTTCTTCCCTCGCCTCAGCGGGCGGGCCCGGTTCACTCTCCAGTCCCCGTCGGACCCCACCGCGGGGCCGCTATATCTGCCCTCGCAGGGACCGTCTCGAACCCGGCGAGGCCTCCCTCGATCTTCCTCCGGAGCCTCTTCTCTCTCACTTGCGGTGGGGGCCCGTCCCCTTCGCGGATCTCTAGGCCAGCGCGGGGCTCCACGGGCTTAGCAGGAGGCGGCCGCCATCTTGGTCTCAGATTACGCCGTTGTTCGCAAGCCGCGTTTGGGTCTTTTAGGGCCGCGATTTCCTTGTGTGAGAAGTCCAGGGGCCTCCTGCAGGCTTCCACCACTCCTTCGATGTTTCTGCGGGCTCAAGTGTAGCTTAAGTGTCCCGTAAAGCAGCTTATCGATGTCCTTCGAGCGGAGCTCACCGGAGACGCGTCCACTCTACATGGCGGTTAGCCACGCCCCCGTATGTATCACAGTTATTGATTATTTTGGAGTTGTATCAATTTAAGTCACAGTTGAGATTATTTTATGAGCTGAATGGGAGTCCTGAGTCACAAAGAGAGAAGAGTCAATGAGTTGAGTATGCAAGATAGTGGCATATTGATTGTTACATGGCTGATAATGTTGTGTTTGGATAAGACGATCTACACTGCACACCTTGTAAATGGGGTTTGTAGAGTTAGTGTAGGTCAAAAGAAATTGTCTTAACCCATGTTTATCATAATTCGGGGTGCAGAGGAGAAAATACAGTCTTGGAACATGGGCCATAAAATTATGCAATGCAAAAAAGGAAAAGTTCCCAAAATGTGAGAACTCCTGTCCCCTGCACACTAAATATGACCGAAACTCAGCCAAGTAATTTATGAAAGAATTATCTACATGGTATCAAAGACAATCTTAACTTAGTTGTTGAATGCTTGTGTAATCATAGTCAAAACAAATCAATTTTAAACAGATCAAATAGTAACAGTTAAAGAAAGATTTCCAAATTAATTCCTTTGTTCTTCACAAAATCTCCTTTAATAAATAAGAGACCCAACATGTTTCGAGCTGGTGCGCTCTTCAATATGGGTTGTATGAAGTATTAGCTGGAATGTAACAACAAATTGTTAAACTAAATGAATTTCTCATCATCATATGTGAGCAATCTCTCTGTACAAGCAAAATAATAAAAGCATCTGAAACTTGATAAGTCACCTTATTGATAAAAGGGTACCAGAATTATTCCGTTCTTGTGTGCACCACATGTGCATGATCAAAGTCTGTTCATCCAATATGCCCAAGGAACTACGAGGTAATAAATGAATCCATTTAACATATGTAACATTACTTAAAAATCATAAACCATGTTGCGATGTAACTGGCCATGGAGATCTGGAAAACAAGCTCACCTTATCGTGCATGGATACTAATTGAACTAGGGGGGAGGCGTGATGCCAATCTTGGATGTGTGATCACTGTAACTGTCCGACATGTAATATATGTGAAAGATAGGCTATGATGTTCAATGTCAAAATGTGTCATTTGGTAAATATTAGATTAGAGTCAGAATAGACTTACAGTGGGAGCCGCTGTCGGCTGTGAGGTGTGTAGTCTGAGTAAAGCCACTAGCAACATTGCTAGTGCTGGTTGTTGATATCAACTCAATGAGCGTGTGGCGTAATGACTTCACTACGTTCTTCTTGTCTATTCTAAGTGTCGCTGTCTGATGCGGGTAGTTAAAATGATGATACAGGGCTTAAAATGCTAATGCTACTATGAATTCCTCTCTCCCCATCTGTGTCTAGAGTCATTCACAGAGTTGCTATGGAAGTGTTGGAAGGACAATCTCAATCTAATTCATGTAATTTTCACTTTTGTTAACAAATGTGTTTGCCATTGTTTGTTTTACTGTTTCTATGTTGTTTACGTCTTTCCCACATGATAAGCCTATGGTTTTTCATGTGTTATACATTATGGTAGACTAAGTACTTTTAAGTGTTTGCTTTTTTGAAGTGTGTTGCCCTTTGTAGTGAATATTGTGGTGTGATGCACTAGTGGGCCTCATTACAAGTTTGCTGGTCTGGAAACAACGATACCGTAAGCTTGCCAGTACTGTTGTTTCCAGACTGGCAAACTACGAGTTCTGTCAGTGGGAGCCTTTCAGCTGCAACGGCACCCACTCACACCCACTCACAGAACTCGACAGATGAAGCGGCACCATTCATGAATGATGCCGGTGGAATGTTGCTGGTGCTTCCGTCCTTCCAATTCCCATTGAGTCCAATTGAACTCAAATGGGAATGGGGAGTAATATTTTACAGCGCCCGGGAATGGGCAATTACTGGGTCCACCGGGGCTGTAATGCCCCGGTAATTGCCCATTCCCGGGCGCCGGAAAATTCATGACTCCGGCAGCAGCAGTACCAGTATTTACCGGCACGACTAGAGCCAGGATTTTAATGCCCCCCACTGTCTAATTGTACAACAAGATGCCTTGGTTGCAGAAGCACTGCTGCATGTTTGTTCCATACTGTGCCCAACTGTTTTTCACAAGTGTATTTTAGGCTTGCAATATGATGAACCCATCGAAGATGGTCATCAGTTGTGAATCCACTGTTGATATCAAAATTGTTTGTAATTAAGTTGTTTCCTTAACAGAACTATATTTTTATTACATATACATAATACAATTATTATTATGATCAGCGATGAAGCTGCTGCCTACATGCCTACACGCCTAGCGTGACCATAATGACCTCCACACCAGTAAGACCCTCTGCCAGGTGCCTAAACCACCAGCCTCCCCTCTAAAAGACCCTGCCAGCCACAGACTCACCACTGCAGGAAACAATAGCTGTTTGAACTCACCAACCCCACCAGTGGAGTGCCTTAATCAATGCCAGGTTCATACAGGCCCACTCACTCGACATCCAGGACCTCATCCCCGCCAATAATCTGGACCTCCTGGCCGTCACTGAAACCTGGCTTCATGCTGCTTCTGGCCCCATCCTATCGATATCAACCCCACCTGGGTTTCTACATCCTTTGCAGTGTCAGAATTGATGCACGGGGTGGAGGATTACCATTATTCATGAGGGACACCCTCCATATCAGGCATATCAGCTCCTCCATCATTCCCAATTGTGAATCACTCTCTATCAAATTAGCATTCACCCACAGATTCCTGTGCAACACTGCCCCACCTTATCTTGTCCATAAATGCAAACAAGCCTACTCATCAAGACCGATGCGCTCTGGCTACACCCAACATATCACCACTCTGAGATTCAGACTGACCAGAGCGAGAGCGCTGAGCTTCCAGTCATCGCTGATAAACAATGGAACACCTTATTGTTGAGTGCTGAACCATCATATTGTACCTTCTGCAAACTCCTTTAAACCTGGCTCTTTGCCTACATCCCTCCCTACTAATACCTATTGATCTGTGACCCTCCTCGGACTGCAACTGTGTAACCTAATCTGCCCAAATGCCCCTGAGTTTAGTGCGCTGCTACAGATATAAAATAAATAAATAAAGCACAGTTTCTGTTCACAGTCTGGAATGGAGGAGGGGGAAGGAGGTGATTCTGAATCGGTTGAGGATAGGGCATGTGGGGCTGAATGACTGTCTGCATCGTGTGGGGAAGCGTGAGTCGAGGGACTGTGCAGTGTGTGGGGTGCCTGAGACTGTGGGACATTTTTTGCTTAGGTGTGAGAGACATGTTGTGGATTGAGAATTGATGAGGGTTCGGTTGTCTGCGCAGGGTGTGGCTGAGATGAGTGGGAAGGCTTTGCTGGGAGGTGACGGGGCGAGAGGCAGGAGGAGGAGCAGTGTGTTGTTGGATTTTGTGAGACAGACGGGGTGGTGGGAGGAGTTGTGAGTTTATGTGGGCTATGTGTTGATTGGTGGGTTGGTGCACATCATCCTATTGGATGGGGAAGCGCCTGCATGGGTCCGCCCATACATCCGATAATTAAGAAGAAGAAGAAGGTAATTTAGAAGAAGAAGAAGAAGGTTGTGTTCTCTTTGTGTCATCCCACAGGTACACACACGTACACGCATACTCACAAACAATTAATTTCAACAAACAATGGACCATGTACAATGTGGCCCTGCAAACGGGAATATTCAATTGATTGGATATTGATAAGTGTCAAGTACAATGTCTGGTTTACTGGAAAGCAGCGGGGGTAAGGTACTACTATCTAAATGTAGCACAACATCATCTTTAGTGATGCCGCCTTCCAAAATCTCATGTTAACTTTGAACAGGCTTGTAAACATCCCCCTGAGAGGTCTGTCAAGCTCTGGTGCTTGTGAGCGGATGGCCAGTTTATGCAGCATTCATACAATGGCAATCCTCTTACACACCTTCTCTGGTCAGTACATTGTCATCCCAGAGGAGTGCAGTCAGTGAAATCTGCTTTTGAGCACCCCAAATGTGTGTTCAATTAATTCCAGGTCATTATCCCACCCATTGGACCCTACTCCCATCTGCAAGAGGCCTCCAATCGGTCAGATTCTGCCTCCATTGGGGCGTTTCCTCATCCCAAACCGTAGATGAGACCTGCCTCTGCCCCATCCCGCCTCCCCTTCATCTTTCCCTGATTGACTGCTTGACCCCATCCTGACAAACACCGCCCTATTCAGCGACCTCCCGCACTCCCTCCATAGGCTAGCCACTAATTTCCCTGACCCCCTTTACGCTCCCCTCTGAACCCATAGTCCAAAGCCTCTTACCTGCACCAATCCATCCCTCTTGTGGGCCTGCTGCAAGCCTTACATGTTGCTGTGCATTCTTCACTGGGTGGATGTTCTTAGGTGATCTCTTATAGATGCGGTCCAGGAAACATGATCCAGAGACCTAACACCATTCAGTCATGTTGCATATTCTATTATGTTATGATATGATATGACATTTATAACACACCTGTAAACAAGTGTTTTAAGGCACAACAAGACAAGGAGATGGAAACAAAATGAAGACAAAACAGCAATCTTACTAGACCTTGTGTCAGTCAGATCACGCAAGAGCAGAGAAGGGTGGAGGGGAGAAGTGCTGAGGATAAGGGGATGATGGAGAAGTGTGGGACAAAGGAGAAAACAAGAGTGCTGCCAACGGGTGGCAAGTGCGGGTAATCATAAGTGCAGCCAGCAGTTGGCAAATAAGTGCAAGGGAGGGGACTGTATAATTACAGATACAGACCACATGTGCAGGGGAGCCAAGAGGTCATGCAGGATTGCAGCTGGAAAGGCAGGGATCTGGGTCCAAATTCAGAGAGTGAACAGGTGACCAGTGTATGGAACAAGCAGGCAATCAGCAAAGGAGAGGAAGAGAGAAGGCAGAAGCAAAGAGAAAGGTCTTGAGTCGCTTCCGGAACCAGAGATGGTTCTGCTCAAGTTTCAGAGAGGCAGGTAGCTGTTCCAGAGGGAGGCCGCAGCCAAAGAAAGAAATCTGCCCCCAAGTCTTTGCTTGGAAAATTGACTGGTTCTCAGAGAGCTGGAGGTGGAAGAGCGGAGAGTTTGAGAAGGCAGATATTTAGGAAGAGAGAGTTGGAGGTAGTGTGGTCCCAAGCCCCAGAACGCCTTGTGGACAATGCAAAGGGAGCCAGAGAAGGGATTTCAGAGCTTGAGAGAGAAGATCCCTGGGCTTGAGGCCAAGGACAAGTCTTGCAGTCCTGTTCTGGATGAGTTGTAGAGGACGGTGAGTAGAGGCAGGAAGATTCAGAAAGAGGCTTTGCAGTAGTCCATCCTAGAGAGAACCAGAGCTCTGGAGACAGTGAGCTACTGCGGGAAGGGAGGAAGGTAATAATACCTCTGAGGAGGTGCAGCAGGTAGTTTGACTTCTTAGAGATGTCGGAGATGTGAGGAGATAAGGAGAATGTAGATTTGAAGATGACCCCAAAGTTCTTAGCCTCACAAGTAGGAGAAGGAAGAGGGCCCATTGTCAGTGGCCAGAGAGTTAAAGGAAAGGAGGGAGCTGGTGTTTCAGATGAGGAGAATCTCAGTTTTACTGGCATTAAGGCAGAGATCATTTGCGGCACACCACTCCTGAATTGCAGAAAGACAATCTGGAATGAGTGGAGTAGAGGCAGCTGAGGGTAGCCTGAAGGAGAGCTGAGTGTCATCTGCATAGCACTGGAAGTTGGAACAGAGGGCAGAAATGCAGTGGACAAGAGGTGCCAGGTATTGGTTGAACAGCCAAGTGGGCCAAGGTTATTAGTGTAAGCTGAACCTACCAACAATTTCCTGTATGTGTGATATCATAACTAGTGTGCTGTGCAACAGGAAAGGGTAAGGGGGTCCTACAGGAAGAAGGGGTGTCCCAGAACCAATGTGGCAGAAACCTCCACTACAACAGAAAGAGCTCTGGGCCCACTCCATTGTGCTACTAGCTCCCACCCATCACCCTGTCTGATGTTTGTCTCTGGTTAATTGACCTCTCTGTGGTTCCTGATTAAAGCACCAGGTCTCCCTTGAAGATGCTGCGAAACCAGACTCTCTGGCATTCGCAAACCACATTCTGGTATCTTATGAATGGGGTCACACTTGTGGGATTGACCTACTCTACCAAAGGACCCAAACATGTGAGTTCACTGTCATTAATACTGTGGACAAGAGCTGGCTTCAAGTTGACACAGTTACATCTGAAAGGTTGCTGTGTTGCCTGTCTCCTTTGTTACCCTCTGGAGACAGGCCCCGTGGGGACAATTTTAAGTACCCTATGTGTCATGATCTCTGCTTCCAAAAGGTCAGGGTTTTCCCAACTCCCTTGGAAGCAGATCCATAACCCAGGTTCCGAGTGCCAACCAGTCCCAATTGGGACCTTTTGGACCCAGTCCTGGCGCCAGTGGCACCAGGCTCATAAATATGCCCAGTCCCAGCGCTGGAAGCGCCGGGCTCATAATGCTTGGGTGGACTTACCTGCAGCAGACCATGCTGCTTACTTGCCTGCCAGTTGAGTCTCTGATCCTCTTCTGTTTGGAACTACTTTTCCTGTTGGGTGGGGCAGGAGCCACTCCCTAGATTCAGAACACTGGAACTCTTCTGGAAAGCAGGAACTCTTTTCTTACCCAGGCGTGGCTGTGGAAGGAGACACCTAAGCACTACAGGAGGCTATTTAAACCACACCCGATGGATGAATCTTGCTTTGCGTTATTCTGCATCCTCAACAGCAGAACGCTCATTGTGTCTTCTGCATCTGATCCTGGGCCTAAGGAAAAAGGCTTACCATTCTGAATCCAGTCTTCAGCAACACCTATAAAGACAAGAAAGAACAGGTTAGCATTACGGTCTTCAGTGACAGCTCTTCACTTACCTGGTCCATCGGCTGTCACCAACGCCTCGCGCTGCATTCCGGCATCTGAAAGACAAAGGCTTACCTACTCTTCGTGCGCTCCGGAGGTCTTCACACTGCATTCCGGCATCTGAAAGACAAAAGCTTACCAACTCTTCGCACGCTCCGGAGGCCTTCGGCGCTGCATCCCGCATCTGAAAGACAAAACAAGGTGCGTTTAAAGACATTGGGGAACTTTAATACTCACGTGCCATTACTCCTTTCCACATCTAACCCAGTGGGTATTCCGGCACCCTGCAGCCGCCCCGAACTTGTACCTGCAAAATAAAAAGACAGTTAGAGCGCATCGTGAAGCAGGCAACAAGCGCTTACTTACTTGCTTCCAGGCGCTTCTATTCATCACACGGGCTCCATCTTCAACTTACTTCAGCCCGCCATCCGCCATCGCCGGAACCCTGCAAAACAAGAGACATCATTACTAAAGACTTTAAAGACATTAGAATTACTCGAAACTTACCGTTCGTGCAGTAAACGACGGACAGCAGTCCTCTGAAGTCAAGAGGCCTGCTCCCCTTATCCAGTGAAGAAACTGGTTACAGCACCCTGCCTCGAGGCAGATGGAGAGCACGGCGTTCACTTACCTAAGGTGAGAGCGTTAACCTTTGGGGTTCTACAGGAGAAGAGAAAGGGAAGAAGAGAGAGACATTCAATAACCCAGTTCATTAATCCCACATATCACCTTTGAAGATACCGTATGTGCCCAGTCAAGACCGGCGCCTCTACGGGAATCAGGTGAGCGTTACAGAACGCAAAGCCTACCACAAAACTCCCGTCCAGGCGCTATGGAAACCTCGGATACCGACTAGCTAGCCCAGTTACTTGGGGAACTAAGGGCAGAAGTGCATGCAGCCCGTCAGGAAACGAACGCTCTAAGAAGGGAACTGATTATTTCCAAGGAGCGAACAGATGACCTCACTAGACAATTGCTACAGTCACAAGCCGGACAGACCCCGTTACCCGCATCTGGGGGAAATCTTCCTTCTACATCCTCTATGAATCCAGTGCAGATCAACCTACCTGGGAATGTACCTCTGGCTCCGCCCGAACGATTTTCTGGTGACCCAAAGAGGTTTGCAGTATTTATCAATCAGTGCCGGTTGCATTTCTTATGCCGGCCAGCAGCCTTTCCAACTGATCAAGCTAAAGTAGCTTTCGTGCTTTCGTACCTTAGTGGCAATGCGGCAGACTGGTCGATCCCTCTAGTAAATCAAGATGATCCGGTCCTCCATGATTTTCAAGCTTTTCAGCTCAGTATGGAAAAACTGTTCGCACGACATTCACAGGGGCAGGCCTTGGACAATGAGCTTCTTTCGTTGCGACAAGGTAATCAAGACCTTTTGGCTTACATTGCGTCTTTCAACAGACTGGTAGTGGAAACTCACTGGCCTGAGGACAAAAGGATTACGCTGTTTCATAGAGGTCTACGCGGAGAGCTCAAAGATGTGTTAGCCCAAGTAGTGAATCCCCCACAAGATTGTTCGGACTATATAGACTTAGTCGTTCAAATAGATCACAGACTGCAGAACAGGAAGGCTGATCGTTCCAAGTTTGATGCTCGAGTATTTTCCAAACCGCCAACTCCTTCCAAAGGAGTAGACTCCGGGGAACCCATGCAAATAGGGGGTCTGAAAGGTCCTCTAACACAAAAGGAGCGGGAAAGGAGAAAACAGTTGCAATTATGCCTCTATTGCGGAAACTCAGGCCACTTTCTTCGAGACTGTCCGGTGAAACCTGCCAAGAAGGCAGTAGGAGCTGCAGTTACCAAAGTTACAAACTATGAGCAGGGAAACGACCTCGCCCGACAAGAATAGAGGTCCTCTTGCCGAGCGTGAAAACCAGTTCCGTGACCTCGCATTTCGTGATACCTATGGTCCTCATTAGCCCTGATAATCCGGATCGATTACATGCAATTGAAGCTTACGTCGACAGCGGTGCCATCGGCAATTATGTGGATCATGAAATGGTTTTGAGGATGAATCTAACTCTTTGTCCCAAGGCTGTAAAGGACGTCATTACTATGGTGGATGGTACGGAGATAGCCTCCGGGCCAGTAACGCATACCACTCAAGAAGTGACGCTAGTAAGTCAAGATGGACACCATGAGAAGATCGTGTTCGATGTGATCAAGGCCCCTCAGTTTCAGATTATTCTAGGAATACCTTGGTTAAAGAAACACAATCCTCTGATCGATTGGCGAGCAAGAACGGTCCAGTTTCCAGAATGTGTCTCTACTTGTCACCCTCCACCTGGTGTTGCACTGGCAGCAATTTCTTCAGAGACTCCCCAGTTACCTCCCGATTACCTAGAATACCAAGATGTTTTCCGGAAGGATCAGGCTAACTCTCTACCTCCTCATAGGTCTTATGACTGCCAGATCGACCTGATACCTGGATCTACTCCTCCTTGTAGTAGAATTTATGCCCTCACCAAGCCTGAGAACCTTCACCTTCGACAATACCTGGATCAATACCTGGCAAATGGGTTTATTCGTCCCTCCAAGTCCCCTGCTTCTTCAGCTTTGTTCTTCGTTCCAAAAAAGGAAGGACACCTTAGAACTTGTATAGTTTATCGCTCCCTGAACCAGATCACCGTTAAGAATAGATATCCGTTACCTTTGATCCCTGAACTCCTGGACCAAGTCAGAAAAGCATGCATATATACAAAGCTGGATCTTAGAGGAGCTTACCACTTGGTACGAGTAAAAGAGGGCGATGAATGGAAGACGGCCTTCCGCACCAAGTATGGGCTATTTGAATATCAGGTCATGCCCTTCGGACTTTGTAATGCCCCGGCCGCCTTTCAATATTTTATGAACGATGTCCTCAGAGAGCTCATAGATGTGTGTGTTGTTGTTTACATTGACGACATCCTCGTTTATTCTTCATCGGAATCTGAACATCGGAAACACGTGAAAATGGTCCTCGAAAGATTGCGTCAACACAAACTTTTCGCTAAGTTGGAAAAATGTGTTTTCAACGTGACTGAAGTTGAATTCTTGGGATTCATATTATCACCTGGCGGAGTGCGTATGGATTCAAAGAAGGTCGATGCAGTTCTCAAATGGCCATCACCATCCTCCGTAAAAGGTGTGCAAAGCATGTTAGGCTTCGCTAACTTTTACCGCAGGTTTATCCCCGAATTCTCGCGAATAGTCCAGCCCATCACTGCCTTGTTAAAGAAAAACAAACGTTTTGAATGGTCTACCGAGGCGGAACAAGCTTTCCAGGATTTGAAGACTAAATTTATCTCTGCACCAATCTTAAAACACCCTCGCCCCGAACTCCCCTACATCGTGGAAACTGATGCTTCAAGCCTTGCCATGGGGGCAGTTCTATCACAAAAGGACCCGGTAACCAATCAGTTGCATCCCGTGGCATTTTGGTCCCGCAAATTCTCGCCTCCTGAAATCAATTACACGATTACTGACAAGGAACTTCTGGCTATCAAGTCTGCCTTTAAGGCTTGGCGGCATTATCTGCTGGGGGCCCGACACACCGTTACTGTGATTACGGATCACCGAAACCTGCAATATTTGAAAACCGCAAAAGCCCAATCCTCTAGACAACTCCGTTGGGCATTATTCTTTGCCGAGTTTGACTTCATAATTACCTATCGACCTGGTACAAAAAACGGTAAAGCTGATGCACTTTCTCGGATGGGAGTGGAAGAACACTTGATCAACCCTAAACCTGTACCAATCATTCCCGAACAAAGAATTCTGGGTGTAATCGCCACAGAATCCATAGAGGAAGTTAAGGATAAAGCCAGGCAACTTGTAACTCCAGCAGACATACAGAATTGGCATCTGCAGGGAAAGGACTTTGCAGTAAAGGACAACTTATTGTATTTCCAAGAACGATTATACCTACCCAGCACAGATTTACAGAAAAAAGTAATCTCTTGTTATCACGATTCTTTAATGGAAGGACATCCCGGTATGGCCAAGACCTCAGAAAAGATCAAGCGCTACTTCTGGTGGCCGTCTTGGAAAAAAGATATCAGAGTTTTTATAATGTCCTGTGGAGTATGCGCCCAAAACAAGAGTCAAAAGGAAAGACCAGCAGGCCTCTTACGCCCTATTGACATCCCACCTCGCCCTTGGCATACGCTTTCTATGGACTTCATCACCGATCTACCTCCATGCTCCGGATCCAATACGATTCTAGTAATCGTGGACTTATTCTCCAAGATGGCGCATTTCATTCCGCTCAAAGGCTTGCCAACAGCAGCAACTCTGGCCCGAGAATTTCTCGAAAACATCGTCCAACTGCACGGTTTTCCTTCGGTTCTAATTTCGGATCGAGGTAGTCAATTTATTTCTCATTTTTGGCGAAGTTGCTGTCGGTCGGCTCAAATTGATGTGAGACTATCGACCAGTCACCACCCTCAGACCGACGGACAAACCGAGAGGACCAATCAAACTCTGGAACAGTATTTACGCTGCATGCTGCAACAAACTGAAAAAACTTGGAAAGACATCCTTTGGATAGCCAAATATGCCTACAATAACTCTGTCCATTCGGGAACTGGGAAAACCCCGTTTTTTCTTTTGTACGGCAGTCACCCTCGAACCTCAGAGTTGGATCCCCTCCAAGATCTTGAAACACCAGCAGTAGACTACCTGCATTCTACAATCACCCAAGCCTTTAAGGAAGCTGTTTCTCACCTTCAAAGGGCTAAAGAACAATACAAGAAAGGAGCAGATCAACATCGGAAGGAAGCCCCGCAATATCAAGTAGGGGATCAAGTCTGGTTATCCACCAAATATCTACCTCTAAAAGGGCCACGCACATTCAACCCAAGATACCTTGGTCCCTATTCCATCACTACCATAGTAAACCCAGTAGCGGTCAAGTTGGACTTGCCCCCGCACATGAAGATACATCCGGTCTTCCACGTCTCTCTATTAAAACTCGTGCAACCTCAAACCCGACTAACCAAATCTCCAAAACCTATCCTAGTTGATGGAGAACTCGAGTTTGAAGTCAAAAGCATTCTGGACTCCAAGATCTCCAAATCTAAACTATTCTACCTAATTGACTGGAAAGGCTGCGGCCCCCAAGAGAGATCCTGGGAACCTGCTGAATATGTCCACGCTCCTCGCCTAATCAAAAGATTTCACCGAACATTTCCTGACAAGCCAAAACCCCCAGAGAAGCCCGGTTTGGGAGGGGCCTTGAGGGGGGGTACTGTCATGATCTCTGCTTCCAAAAGGTCAGGGTTTTCCCAACTCCCTTGGAAGCAGATCCATAACCCAGGTTCCGAGTGCCAACCAGTCCCAATTGGGACCTTTTGGACCCAGTCCTGGTGCCAGTGGCACCAGGCTCATAAATATGCCCAGTCCCAGCGCTGGAAGCGCCGGGCTCATAATGCTTGGGTGGACTTACCTGCAGCAGACCATGCTGCTTACTTGCCTGCCAGTTGAGTCTCTGATCCTCTTCTGTTTGGAACTACTTTTCCTGTTGGGTGGGGCAGGAGCCACTCCCTAGATTCAGAACACTGGAACTCTTCTGGAAAGCAGGAACTCTTTTCTTACCTAGGCGTGGCTGTGGAAGGAGACACCTAAGCACTACAGGAGGCTATTTAAACCACACCCGATGGATGAATCTTGCTTTGCGTTATTCTGCATCCTCAGCAGCAGAACGCTCATCGTGTCTTCTGCATCTGATCCTGGGCCTAAGGAAAAAGGCTTACCATTCTGAATCCAGTCTTCAGCAACACCTATAAAGACAAGAAAGAACAGGTTAGCATTACGGTCTTCAGTGACAGCTCTTCACTTACCTGGTCCATCGGCTGTCACCAACGCCTCGCGCTGCATTCCGGCATCTGAAAGACAAAGGCTTACCTACTCTTCGTGCGCTCTGGAGGTCTTCACACTGCATTCCGGCATCTGAAAGACAAAAGCTTACCAACTCTTCGCACGCTCCGGAGGCCTTCGGCGCTGCATCCCGCATCTGAAAGACAAAACAAGGTGCGTTTAAAGACATTGTGGAACTTTAATACTCACGTACCATTACTCCTTTCCACATCTAACCCAGTGGGTATTCCGGCACCCTGCAGCCGCCCCGAACTTGTACCTGCAAAATAAAAAGACAGTTAGAGCACATCGTGAAGCAGGCAACAAGCGCTTACTTACGTGCTTCCAGGCGCTTCTATTCATCACACGGGCTCCATCTTCAACTCACTTCAGCCCGCCATCCGCCATCGCCGGAACCCTGCAAAACAAGAGACATCATTACTAAAGACTTTAAAGACATTAGAATTACTCGAAACTTACCGTTCGTGCAGTAAACGACGGACAGCAGTCCTCTGAAGTCAAGAGGCCTGCTCCCCTTATCCAGTGAAGAAACTGGTTACAGCACCCTGCCTCGAGGCAGATGGAGAGCACGGCGTTCACTTACCTAAGGTGAGAGCGTTAACCTTTGGGGTTCTACAGGAGAAGAGAAAGGGAAGAAGAGAGAGACATTCAATAACCCAGTTCATTAATCCCACATTTTCTATCTGCAGACATCTTACCCTTCGAGCCAGACATACAGTGCACAGAGGTCCAGCCCAAAGAGCCAGCCGTGTGTTACACATCACCTTTGAAGATACGGTATATGCCCAGTCAAGACCGGCGCCTCTACGGGAATCAGGTGAGCGTTACACTATGCTGATAAGTTAATCGCTACCACCAGCTGCACTGCCTAACAAAAGAGCAGGGCGGTTCCATGCAGCCTTTGTCAGTTAATCAGGCTGCACATGGCAGGGGGAAGTTTGTACTCCCCTTTTGGTTCACATTGTGCCCTCCTCTTCTGTCACATTCCAACTAAATATGACAGGGCAGACTGTGCCTGTAGTCTGTGTCCATACCAGAGTACACATGTCTATGATTTTGTTGTTGTGTGAACATAGGAAAATGTGTGTGGATTAGCCCGACACATTTTTCTGAGGTCATCTACCATCATTCCATTTATTTCAAAATGTCAAAAAAGCTCAGGTGAGCCCACACCCACCATGCGAATGGTCGAATTCCTCACAGTGCCTAAAGAGCAAATATACAATTTTCACAGGTCCTTTATATTCAGAATTTTTTATTCACATGTACACATTCACCTGCATCACATTTTTACATGTAACAAATAACACACTCAAACACTCATGGCATAATCATGTAGCCATTACTTCTGCACTTGCAACTGGCCATGATGATATATGTAGGAGCAGAAACCAATACATGTAGAATCAGAGAACACCTTGCTTTATTGCTCTATCCCACTTTTGCTCACATGCACTTTTGCCATATGTATTTTTGCCAATTCATTTTCCTCTTTTTTGTGGCAAAATGCATATGGTAAGTGGGGGTAAGGTACGTATAGCAGTGGTGGGTGGGTATAGTTAGACGAGGGTGTGGGTGGTCTTCCCCACATTTTTCAGCCCCAAAAAGTGGAAACATTGGTAAAAATGAATTCAGCAAAAGTGTAGGATAGTGAAAAATGTGCAGCAAACGTTCATAGAACCACTTTCACCTAGCAAGCAACCAACTCCTCCTTTGTGGGATGTCTTTCATAATTTCCAGTATACTTCTGCTCCAAAGGATGAAGGTATTATGTGCAGCTACAGGGTGATTTGTGAAGCAGTGTGTGATTAATAAATACACTTCACAGGTCACAGGTTATCCAACACATTACATTTCCTGCCCCAGCTGCTTAACACACTAGATTTGTTCAGGAATCTTAATATGTCTTCTGTGACCCAGATACAATGACTTTGATATGAACATCATTTACTTTATTTTAGTATTTTTATTCCTATCTCCTCTCAGTGCTTGAATACATATGTTAGAAAATGTGTATGGGTGGGGAATACCAGGAAGGCTATTTTGGAAACTTCTTTGGCCCCTGCTTTGTCTCAGCTAGAAACACGTTTGACGGGCATGGATTGTAATTACCTTACTTAACAATTTTAATTGATGTCTAAAAAGGTCTTTGAGCAGCTTGCCCTATTATCCTGTATAACACCTACAAATATTACTAAAACCATTACTTGGTTTCATGAAGATATTATTTTGTCCAGAAAGAATGATCACTCTTGTGAGCTTTTATGGAGAAAAGAAATCCCTGTACTGCTACAAATGCACCCTAAAGAGATGCCATTAAGGACTATAAAAAGGTTATTCTATAAGTCAAGTGAACAAACTACTCGTGGTGAATTCAGGCTGCTAGGTCCAACTCCAGGGAAACATCTGCCATCCAACATGAGCTGGAGGGCAAATATTCCTGTAAGTGTAGCATTGAAATAAATCAAGATTGGTGTCAATCTGTATTGGACAAATTTGCTCAGAAAATCTTCTTTCATCAAAATGCAATAAAAGCATAGTGATTGCTGCTGGAAAAGCTCCCAGTAGCGGTTCCTGTACCCAAACTTGCCCAAGATGATCCAGACCTAAGATTTCTGCCCTTTTCATTTAGGCAAGTGACCCTGACATAGGTAGTTGATATAATAAAACACATAAAACCTACTTTCTGCAAGGGTGACACTTGTTCAGCTAAACCTCTCAAATGTTCTATGAACCAGCTACTACCATGGATCACTAAAATCATCAATACCTCCTTTCTGGAATATAAAGTTCCCATTCTTCTTAAAGAATCATAGATGTTGCCTCTTCTTAAAAAAGGAAACATGGATCCTGCTATACCAGCTAACTTTATGACCATAATGAGTATACCCTTCCTAGTGCAAATATTGGATAGGGTTGCCTATTCTCAACTATATAAATTCATTGAAGACCATAACTTACTGGGTTGCAGAAAGTCGGGTTTTCAAAGGAAACACAGTACAAAATCTGCATTGTTGGACTTAAATCCAACCTTGCCAATATCATTGATGAAGGTCACGTTGCCTTATTAATGCTCCTGGATACATCCACTGCCTTTGATCTTGTTGATCATGGCTTGCTAGAGGAAAGAATGAAAAATCTGGGTAGATGCTCAGACAAAGCTGTTGCTTGGATTGAATCTTGAGGGTATCAACAGATGGATTTAGATCTATTCTGATCATTCTCAAAGTTGCCGTTCCCCAGAGCTCTTGCCTATCTTCCCTCATATTTAATATCAAAGGCACTCTGCGACTTATTGGATAAGTTAGGTATATCTTATACAAATTATGATGATGACACTCAGCTCTTATACCAACTATCTGTACCTACCTTCAAGACTCTGATGAAATCAGCAGGATCTATGTAGCCATTCATCTCTGGATGGCTCAAAATTATCTTGCTCCGAGTGACAGGAAAACTGAGTTACTTATTTTAGGCTCAGCGCACAGACTGAAGAAGTTGGACTCTCCTTATTGTCACTTGTCTATTGGTGGATCCTCAGTAAAGGGTGTTCAGCATGTGAATACTCTTGGAGTCTATCGGGACTCTAAGCTCTCAGGTAACAAACATGTTTCCAATCTTTGTTCAGTGTGTTCTTAAATGACCAGACTCCTCTGGCAAATCTGTCCATGCTTGTCAGAGAAAGATAGGGCACTTATAGCATTAGCAACCATCAATCCAAAATATGACTATTGTAATAGTCTTCTGATTGGTACCTCACAAGCTAATATTAAGAAACTTTAGGTTACCCAGAATGGGGCAGTCGGAGCAGTATAGGCTTAAGAAACAGGATCATGTCAATGAAACCCATCACAAATTCATTGGTTACTGCTCCAGAAGAGAATACAGCACAAGGTTCTGTCTGTTGAGTATAAATGTTGTTCCGGGCATGCTACTTCATATCTTTCTAGTCGTATCGAGTAAACACAATATATCCAATACACAAAAACATAGACAGCTTGTCTAAAGAAGAAAATCAACCTGCCTATATATCACTAAGTCCCAATACACAGTCATTTCATGAATCAACTAAGTATATTTCTGAATAGTTCTATACATTTACATCTAAAGAGGACAGCACAATTCACATGACCTAACATGCTGCTTGCCGTGTATATAGCACGCAGCATACACAGAAAAAACGTTTTTGTTTTTACAAATGACAGATTTTAAGACATACTTTATTTTCTCCACTATCAATAACAAGTGTTGGTACCAGAGAAAGGTTACATAAATATCACAATTAATGCAAATATGGCGATGTTTGTTCATATCATATACATATAAAGCAAATGCAAGCAAACATGGGTTTTGTCACACACTACAGTTTTGTGTTTAGGGAATCTATGCTATCAATTGACAATCCACAGAATATTATTTTTCCACATGATATATCCACACAAGATCAGGATTTTCTGAAACTATCACCCAATTCCCTTGGATGTTTTGGGTGTCTATAATAAATTAAAGTTCAGCTCACTTCAATACAAAGTCATTGGTGACATTTTTACTGTTAAATTTAAAATGCATCTTTACATTAGAAAAGGAAATGGTTTAGCTAAGCTCCATTTCATCCAAATAAGTATTTTAAATGACTATGCTTTCACAGCTGTTCATTTATAAGTTCTCTGTTAACCTATGAAGTGGGTGCCTTGATTTGAAGTCTCAGTTATTGACTATGTCTATAAAACAATCAGGGTTTAATTTACTTGGCTTAGGTTTACAAAATGCTGTGCTGGAAAATGTTATTTGTTCTACACTGCACACACAACACAGAGAAATGCAGAAACATTAGCTTTGAATACACTGCGAAAACAGAGTACATTATAAAACAACAAGCTTCTACATTCTAGTTGCATTGTATTTGTTATTGTTTATGAGTCCCTGCATGCTTTGCACAGAAGAAATGCAATTTGTTCAACAATAAAAAAAGATTTCACTTCGATTTACATATAGTGTAAAAGCAATGTTGCATTGCACTCTAAAATATGAAAGCATTACATTTGGGATCACTTTCCACAAGTGGCCCTCTGTCCCCCAGTTTCTCCCACTTCAAAGGGAAAAGATTCTAGATGACTTGTAACTAATTGCATTGGGGCTTTTTATACTCACTTTAAGGTAATTATTTTAAGGCTCAGAGCCAGCTTTGACCCTCACAGCCTTCAGGTACCCTCGTCAGTCAGACAAGCCCTCTTGTCTCTGCTTAATTCACCTCTATGAAATGAGGTCTGCCTTGGGTAAAATCTGCTTCAGAATTCCTCCTGGACAAGGCCCATTCATCTCCAGATAATTTCCAAGCTCAGCACTCATCCAGTTGTACGGAGGTTTTCCTTTCTGCAGCCTTCACAATCACAGAGCTCTCCGTTGCTACAAGGAAATTGTGTTATTATGAATTTATCTAAGGTATGACTCTGCATTACAAAGCCTTCCATTTCCTTCTTTGCAGAGTTCTGTTAAGTACATTTACCCTTGGTATGAGTTCAGCGGTGCAGTAAAAAAGTGATTGCAATTCCATTGCCACCACATTTTGGCAGTAACAGAATTACCACAATTTTTACTGCACCGCTGCGTTCCGATTTTGGAGGAAAATTGCAGGATTTAATATGTTGGGTATTTTGTGGATATTTGGGGCTTTGCAGTATTTTCTTACCGCCAAAATACCTTTAGCAATAATCACTCTCTGTATTCATATTGGGTCACACATAACAATAATACATTGCATTATTTCAGAATTCAGACCTATTTAGATAATGTGCGCGATAATTTGCGTGGTTGGTTGGTATAGTGGTTGGTTTATTTGTGGCCCCAATATGCAACATCCCTTGTTTTTTATCTAGATTGTTCTTGATCACTAGAGAGACCTCAGGCCTACATTTTAGGGATACCACATTTTCAGTGTTAGTGTTGTGTGCCACCATGGGCTATTGTGGTAATTTCCACTACCTTATATACGGTATGGAACCATGTCCAGAGAGTCTCTCTTCCCGTTGGCTCATGTACCTCCAACAAGCTATGCTACAAACAGTCACTCACAACTGTCCACACTGAATATAATCATGCACACATCTGTTTTAAAATGACAATTGCACTGTTTAAAAATCTACCCACGTTTAAACCTTTTCCCATGCAAAATGAAAGAGAGAAATAATACACACTAGCTATCTGTTTTCAGATATTTTTGTATTATAGACATTTCCTTTAAACACAGATTAACCTTTTTTACATAAATAAATGAAATGGTACAACATTATTTGTGATAAAATGAACAGAGAGCAGCGAGAATATATTCAATTGGTAACATTAAATATGCTGATAAGGGACTGGGACTCCCTCGAATACACTGACTGAACAGTTTTGCACACTTTCGCACAGCTCCCACACGCTTCTGTAATTACCTTATCTGTTCAGCATGAGTTTTCTCCGGCTATTCTCTTTCTGAATTTGGCTCCCTTGAAGATTAACCCCAGTGAAAACAAGCGTCTGCCATTCTCAAACCGGGGTTATTGCCTGGAATTCTCAGCTTTTGCAGCAGGAATGCTTCAGCCAGGAAACAGGCCCTTCTCCCAGCTCTGCAAGATCTCGATTGTTCTCCCCCTCTCCTCAAGCTTCCCCAGCAAAACTCTAATCACAGCCTCTAGCATGATACTTGCTATGACGCTGCTCCAATCAGAATCAATCATGTCATCTCCTCCCTCACTACACAATGGCTCATTTCTACAGTAAAAATTGTAACAAACTGATTTCCTGTTCCTTCGAGCTCTTTGCTTCCTGTATTTATGTGGACAGGGCAGCAGAGAAAAAAAAATGAATGTGCGTTCAAAAGTTCACTTTCAGAGTAGGCCTAATTCTGCAGTGGAGACACATTTTTATTAGTAGGTTATGTTAAATGAAGTTTTATTAGTCAGGTTAGTTATTAATAAGGTTAGTTATTAATTTTCAAATGTGTCTCTTGCAACATAGGCATTTCAGGTGAAAAATAGTGTGCATTTTGAATGTGCACATGTGTGCTTTTAACTGTAAAAATAGATTTGCATCTTATATGTAAAAATCGTTTTTAACTGAATAGCCTGTCTTTACTTATATGTCCATGTTACTCTGGCAACACATATAGCAATGCACCACACCCATGTGGTGGTGCTGCATCAACACAAAAAATGCTACCTGTGCAGTAGTGCTGTACTCTGTGCTGTAACACGCCAAATATCCTTACAACCTCCAGCAAAAAAGGTAAATCCTCCACTTTTCCCCCAAAAATAAGCATAATTACTGCAGCGGGTTACTGCAGCGGAATTGCCGCTCATGGCAATTGTGGCAAAATCCCTATGGAGTCCTATGGACTCCAAAAAGGGGGATTTACCTCGCCCTTCCACCACTTTCCATTTTTGTTCACTCTTTATTTTTGCAACACTTGGTGGAATACATTCAATATCATGATCACATATATTGTTCATACAGCAATACAGCACAAGACTTATGTAGAACAAGCAGCAGGCAACCATGCACAGAATAGTAGGTAATCAAATATTAGAGCTCCAGCATAGAAAGAACACTCTATCTTTACTTAAATATATTCAGTATTCCGACCAAATGTCTTTGGGGCGACTAGTACTTGGCAATAAAGTGATACACAGTTCTTTGTTGTCATTCACCCATATAACATCCTGTAGCCATGCTTCCCCTGTGAGCGTCTCCTTCCAATCCATTTAATTAGTATTGCTTTTTTAGCCAATAGCAGTTCCAGGTTTAGAAATCTGTGCTTGGTGTTCCCCATCGTGCCTGTGTAGCCTAGTGCCCAATCACCTGCCGTTAATGTCAGTTATTGACCTAATACGTCTGTAAGAACATTAATAATGAAGTTCAGTACCCCGTTAGTTTAGAACTTAACCACAACATGTGCAAAAAAGGTAGCGTTTGCAGCATGACATATAGGGCACTCTGTCAACTTATCAGTTTGGAATTGTCCTGTTCTAGAGGGAGAGTCATATTATCTATCAAGAACCTTAAACTGTATAAGGCAACATTTAGAGTTCACTGCGCCCCCCAACACTCCCCCCTCCTCTCCACCCCCCCTCCGGTTAGATTACATTCAGCCTTCTATTGTGGATCTGTAAATTCTACTTGGAGATCGCCACTCCATTTGGCATAGGTCTTTGTGACCACTCGGGTGTCTGTGTTATTTGCTAGCTTATATAGCGTGGAAATACTCTTCCTCCCCGGTGAGTTAAGTAGTATTTTACCATAAGCATGCATGCAAAAGGAGTTCTTCAGGGAATATTGGCCAGTGTGAGAGGTTTGTTGCTTTCATGTGGAGATAATTATAAATCTGCAGTGGGTTGCCGGCTAGTTGAGATCTCAGGTCATTCCAGTCTACAGTCCCCCATAAAAAGGATATCAGCAGCTCTCCAGGCAGTCTCAATGTATGCATCTTTGGTGTGCAACAGTGCCTGCGTTGTCCATAATGTGAGCCATTTATCATACAGGGATATGATATCTAGTCTTGTATTCAGTTTCACCCACACGTACCAAATTGCACCCTCCGGGTAAAAGGGGTGAATAGGTTTTTTATGAAATTCTCGCTAATAACGACAGCACCGTAGTGGGATCTGCTTGTGCCGTTTCTAAATGAACTTGTGGTAATTCAGCCATGTACATTGCCTAAAAGGTTGCGTAGTGTATTTGTGCCGTGAGGTAGTACAATCCCAGATTGGGGGCATTTAGTCCTGACCGTTCAGCCAGAGAAAAACGGTGCCGAGTATTCAAGATCCCGAATAAACACACTGCCTGGCCAGACAGTTATATTATGAAACATATACAACAATGAAGGTACTTTTATTTTCATCAGTGATAGCCGTCCTGCTAACGACATTGGGATGTCTCCCAACTTCTGTAGCTTTGATTTCATAACCATGAAGTACATTTCATAATTTGAGTTCTTCATTAGAGGAGGAGAGGGAGCTATTGATATTCTCAGATACTGAAAAGAAATTACAGCCCATTTTATTCCATGTGCATTGCGAGGTGTCAGCGTATAATCATTCAAAGGGAATAGTTCCAATTTATTGTTATTCAAATGTAAGCCACAGTGTCTTACAAATTCCTCTATGTTCTCTTCTGGTTCACCAATATACAACAAGATATCATCCACGTATAGCAATATTATTCCTGCTACCCATGAAAGCCTAATGCCTGCATTCTTATATTTAAAACGTATCTTGTCTGCAAGGGGTTCTATCATCAGGGCAAAGAGTAGAGGGGAAAACAGGCAGCCCTATCTGGTACCGTCCCACAGCTGCAGCACTTGGGATAATTGTTCATTGGTTCGGACTCAGACAAAACGTCCCACATAGAGCAATTTAATCCACAACGTGAACCGAGGACCAAAACCTGAAAGTGAGAGTCCCCCAAAAAGGCAGTTAAACTCTACAATGAGAGGCAATAATGGACACCCCCCCGCAGGGAATGAGATCAAGACCAAGTGCAGGTGAGATATAAAAGGTTTTGGGCCTCATTACGTCCCAGGTGGTAAGTTACCGCCTGGGTCGTACTCTCACCACCATGGTGTAAACTAAGTTTACACCATGGGGGATGGCGGATTTACCGCCCCATTCCAAGGTGAGTGGGGCAGTAAATCCCCATTTCCCATTTTACCCTTCCCCATTCCCATTTTTGCCCCATAGGGCATAATGGGAGTGGGGAAGGCGCTAATTACGCCACCGTAAATTACGGTGGCGTAATTAGCACCATGGTCCCTTAGCGGCATGGATTTTAACCCCTGCAAAAAGCAGGCGTTAAAATCACCATGGCGCTAAGGGACCTTGTAATCAGGCGTTAAGGGTCGGCGCCGTTTACGGCGCCGTTAACCCCTTAACGCCTGACTCATAATGAGGCCCTTTATCTAAATCAATATAGGGCATGCAAAGGACTCTGCAAACTCCGAGAGCGCTCTGTCTGACAATAGCAAAGACAGTCATATTTATTACAAAAATATGTCATGGATGAGGTAAGCTATACGAGGCACATAATCGTGGGGATTGGGTGGTGAAGACTAGCTATTATGTACAATGTAGGTGCGGCGCTCCATGATTGGCAGAGTTCCACGTGGTGGCATTGTGGGGTGCTTTGATCAGCTGGGCTCATCGGGTGGAGTATCAGGTCACGAGCTGTCCATGTGGATACATTGCTGCTGCACTAACATTTTGCCCTTGTGGCTACGCATACACATTCATCACTAATTTCTATGTCAATTTAACATATAAATCCTACAACTCATTAATCTAATACCATAAAAGAGACAGAGAGAAATAGTATACAACTCTGAGTTTCCTTAATACATCATCATAAAACCACTGTTAACCGAGGACACAATGTCGTGAGTCCAGGTGTCTTATCAGGGGGCACGGGTTAGGGGAGCTTTATCATTCTACTCTGTTAGATGTAGCAAGAGATGGTTTTACGGTATGTTAGTACAAGAGTGAATAACTGCCTCCATGGTCAGTCGAGGTTAGGGTGAACTGAAATACCATTGGGTCAGAGGGGCACATAGCTGGCACCTCAAAAGGCGGTGGGCTGTGGGGCTGTGTTGCTCATAATTCTTCTTAACCAGGGCATGGCAGTACATGGTGATCTTATGGTGGCATCAGGAGTCAGGAGGCATGGGGGAACGTGAATACTTGGTGCGGGCCAATAGGAATGCAGGGAGGTATATCTGTATTATTCTAACATCAGTAACCCAGGGACCTTCAAGCCCCAGCCGGGCCTTGGAGGGAGGAGGGTGGGAGTTGAATATGCGGCTTGCTAGGAGGAGGGGGAGATGGCCTTGTAATTTTTCGCTGGTCTACATTTATCAAGTAGCATGCACATCATTATAGAGACAGAAAACTGAGGTATGTCAGCACAATTGCCTGTTTATATATATGCATTCATCTCTGGATATATCATATGAGCTTATGGGCACTGTTTATTTTACACTTCTTCGTGGTTCATGAGTACTGTGTTCACAGAATCAATAAAAAAAGCTTTTGGTAACATCACATCATTCACAGTTCTTCATTTTGTTGCGGGGCCACATGGGGAAAGCTAGCATAGAACGTGAGGTAGAACGAGGTTGGTGTATACGTCAACATCAGTGACACGTTACAACATTATACTTATGATTGGACCGATGTACAAGCTCAAGGGTAAAAAACAATTACTTCAAACAACATCTCATTTGACAACAAGTGGTGTGTGTTACTTTAAATGGCTGGTATATGTTACAACACTTAAAATCACATCATGTATATGGATTTTGTACATTATCTTGTAAATATTGTGCAGTAGAAATGACCTTTGGTCGGTGACAATAGGTTTGATGTTGGACAACATTACATGTAAGTGTTCTGGGGTGGG
Source organism: Ambystoma mexicanum (assembly GCF_040938575.1). Lineage (NCBI taxonomy): Eukaryota > Metazoa > Chordata > Amphibia > Caudata > Ambystomatidae > Ambystoma > Ambystoma mexicanum. The sequence continues at coordinate 679,733,821 of NC_090937.1, forward strand.
CAAGGGTCATTCCATTTTAATATGAACATCCATTTTAATATGAACAATCAACATTATGAGTTTTGAGCCTCCTCACAAATGGCTTAGAAGCATGGGTAAGACTGGGTGGCACATGGGTTTTACATTCAGGTCTGACACTTCAAACGGGGAACACGGTAGGGGGTTAGGCACAACATATATCATGAATCTGCGGGTCTGCAGGGGGTCAAGGCATATTTGATAGGGACATCTTTGTTTTTTTCCAGACCTCAACTTAAACTCTGGTCACTGTCAGGGCAATGCTGCGGAAGGTAAATGATACAGTGTTTGTTCTGTTACTTGTTCGCGCCTAGTTGCTCGTGAGAACAGGCCTTCAGTGGAGCCGCCATGGGGAGGAGGCTGGGGGAAGTGCAAGCTCGCTGTGCGCGACCAAGTGGGGGAGAGCTGCAGCCCTGCAGGCTGCTTGTTCCACGGAGGCCTGAATTAGTGTACTCAAAATGGAGTCTAAGTGTATTACAAAATTGAGTCTGTATCATACTACAGCCATCCTGCATCCTGGGCCCAGGCGCATGGGTGGCTGCAGACGAGTAATAAGCCTTACGTAGGAGAGGAGTTTAGGGGGAGGGGGATCCAAATGACCTTTCCTCCCATACATTTCCCCCCTTTCATTACTTAAGTAACACATATCGTAACTCACCCAACCGTCTTCTTTCCTTTTCATCCACTACTGCTTCGTCCCACGCTGGCGTCCCTTCTATTGGCATCCAGGCCCTACATACTCCCCGGAGACTCTGTCCTGCTCTGGTTTATTCGTCAGGGGTGCAGGTCATGTGTATACATCCCCCATCCCGCTCCAAATCTACCCATACCTCTTTATACCATGCTCGTTCCAGGGGCTCCCTTATTGTGGTGTGGTACAATCTGTCCACTATATCCCCGTCATAGTACAATGCCACCATTCTATATTTGGGTTCAGGTTCCTCACCTGTTTGTACCTGTGCCTTCTGTGTAACTTGCACTGCTCCTCTAGCATTGCCCATTGTCACCATCATCATTGTACCATTAGGAACCGCATTTGCACAGCACCAAAGACCTAGCTGACACACACAAAAAATCAGGAGCAAAAACATGATGATGGGTATCAGCATTTTAACAGTCATTCCCCATGAAAACATGTCGTCAAACCAAGAGCTCGGTTTTACACCTCCTTGCTTCTTCATCCGCTCGCCCAGGTTATGCACTGCTGTGATAACGTTAGACAGTGTTCCACTGTCCGCGTCCGCAGAAGGCACGAACATGCAACATGCACTCCCAATTTTTCGGCAAACACCTCCATCCATCGCCTTTAACAGGTCTAGGACATACCTGTTCTGAATTGTCTTTAGCCGAGGGCCCTTAGCTCCACCTTGGTCATGTTGAACCCCTCTTCAGTGTCGTTGGCCAATTGGATCAGCTCCCAGCGCGTGATTTGAAGCCAATTTGCGTTGGCTTGCGCTTGGATACTGGGGTCGAGGGAGGCAAAGAATGTTTCAGCGGAGTTAAACAGCCGGAACCTGTCTGGAATGTACGCCAAAAGGTCTGTGGAAGCTTTGCATATGTAATTAGATGACCTCCGTTTTCTTGATATCGGCTTTGCAGGTTGTCCTCGAATCGGGCATATATTGGCGTCCCATCTGTTGGTTGTGTGTGTTGTGGAACTTGGACGGCTTGCAGTCCCTTTCCCCCTTCAATATGACTTTCCGGAACCACCATCAGGACAGAGTGCAGCATTGCCAAAGAACACGTGCCCCTCCAGGATTGTGGAAGGTTCAAGTATCCCTGTTTAGCGCAGACCCAGTAAGTATCCATCAGGCCGGCTGTCCCTTTCTTCATATCTGGAATGATGAGTGTATTGTTACAGTTCTTGTTTGTGCCCATGTTATTTTTCCCTTCACTGAGGAAGCACAGTTCATATGTAATTTCTATTTGCAGTTTGAAGGGTTTTTCCAGGGCTGTGACCCAGGTGAGCTGTGTGATGTGCTCGGCCCATACTGGTGCGCATGTTTTCTCGACCCATTGCAGTTTTTCTGCCACCAACCCTCGTAGTGCTTCTGCTTTGCATGTCACTTGTTCTTCTATCAATTTGTTTTCCAAAAACAGTGTTCCTTTAATCACCAAAAACGGTTCCTTCAAGCATATCACTCCTTTAGGTCTCGAGTAGCACATTTTTTCATTCTGTAGCATTTCAAAAGAGACTGTGTGTGCCTGGAAGGTTTCCTTTATTCTACATAAGGTGAGATGAAGGAGACACTGGGCGTCTGCAAGAGGCAGTTCTTGGGGCAGGAGCACCTTAGGGGTGCCTGAGGCGTGGGGTATCAGAGAGCATACGTAGCAGCTCTCGTTGGTGCTTTGTTTGGCAGCGAAACTCATGTCTGCATACCATTTGGTTGACATCTGCGGGTGCCTGGGGTCTTCTATCGTGTCTAGCCCCAGCCGGAGTACTCGACATATTTTCTCCTCCCAACCTCCCTCCTTCTCCGATTGCTTCTGGGGTGTACTCTCTCATGCTCTAATGCATGTTGTATTGGAGTAGTCTCTACCGCCCCCCCGTTTCCCACTCGTCATACAGGGCAAGAAATCTTTCAGTCATTTCCGCATTACCTTCCTTTATACCTGTGGGGGATTCATCCCTTATAGATGTTTCAAATGTTGGTGTGACAGCAGTGATGGTGATATCATACAACCAGGATAAAGCAGAAGGACTTCGATCATTTAACACGTAAACACTATATTCAGAGGCATTGTGTGTGGAAATAGGACATGGGGTTACTCGCTTATTCTCTGTATCATTTAAGTGTTGTGTACAATCATGGTGGGTGTCATGCCCTCATATGAGCTGGAAGCCGTCCCATATAAGATAGGTTCCTTGCTTGATTATACTTGTTCCGTTCCCTCCCCCCTCATTTATATCGATAGATATAAATGTAACTGCCCAGTATAAAACTAGGCCAAACATCAGTGTGAAAAATATTACTGCTCTAACAACATTCGTGGCGGGGGCCCCGTCTGTTGCCATTGTTTCTCCTACATGGTGAAACATAAAAGTGCATTAAGCATCCCAAAACACTAAAATACATTTACTTTAACATGTTCATTCGTCAATCTGAGAGGGAGAAGTGGTAAGAAAACCATGAAGAGGGGGATAGAGAGAGAGAGAGAGAATGACATTTCTGCAGTTCATATCAACATTATGTACATCAAGTAGTAATTTATTTAATACTTCTCATATTTTCTCACATAGATACTGGCAAGGAAACAAATGTTTTCCCTTTCATTATCACGTCTGTGTTTCTTTCTCATCCACTTTCCCCTCTTGTCCTTGTGTGACACTATCGTAGGTCTTTCACACGTCTGTCAAATGTATCCAGTATCTCAGGCCGTTCACTTTAACTGCTGTCGGTGTGCAATACACTACCTCGTATGGGTCATGAAATCTTGGAGCATTCCACCTACGAACCAAACTCCTCACGTACACCATCTCCCCTGGCATCAGCTGGCCTGTTGGGCTATCTACTGCATGTGTTGTTGTCTCACTTGATTCCTTGTATGTAAATGGGGGTGCTAATTGTCTTGCTATCATACAGGCGGCTTTTGTGAGCTTTGTCAAGTATTCATTGAATTCTTCCCCTAGCACTGTAGCACTTCTATGGGCGTCTGAGTGTCTGTGGAGTGGAGAATTTGCAATATGCATGCGTCTTCCTGTTACTATTTCATGGGGGGACAAGTGATGGTCCTTGCTGGGTTGATTTCTCAACTCAAACAAGGCCAGAGGTAAACAGTACACCCAATTTTTCTTGAGTGTAAAACACAACTTTGACAACCTCCCTTTAAGGAGGCCGTTGATCTTCTCAACCATGCCATTACTTTGCGGGTGATAAATAGTGCACAGTTTATGTTTTATTACTAGCAGGGCAGTAACCTCCTTGAACAGATCATTGACAAAATGCGTGGCGTTATCAGAGTGAATTACGTCACAAATTCCCCAGCGTGGCAACACTTCCCGCACTAAAAGCTTTGCAGCACACTTCGCAGCCGGGTGGGCGCACGGTCCTGTCTCTACCCATCTTGAAAATGGACAGACCACCACTATCATGTAGCGTGACCCATTGCACCTTTCTCCCATGTCTGCATAATCAATATGCAGCTCCCTAAAGGGGCATGTTGGTTTGGGCAATGTCCCCCACAATGTTCTCAATGTCATTCCTGAATTATATATTTGACAAGTTGTACACTCCATTGCAAGTTTTTTGAGTTGTTCCTGCAACCCTGTGATGAACAAATGTTCTTGTACTTCTGCAGAAATGTGCTGTTTTGCATAGTGAGCTGGGAAGTGAAGCTGTTGGGATGCTATATCTAGTAGTTTGCGGGGCATGACTACCTTACCTGTATTATTCTGGCACCAAAGGATGTCCGTGGACGACTGGCTGCACCCTCTTTTCTCCTATAGCTCCTTCTCCTCATCTAAAGCCCCATTTTGTATTTTAGTATTTTAGTATTTTATTTATTTCTATAGCGCACCAGGCCCAGGGGCAACCGGGCGCTTAACTTAGTTACAACAAGATGAAGGCAGGACAAGGCATGTGACAGAGTATTACAGGAGTATTACAAGAAGTTTTACAAAATTTACAAAGTATACATTCAAGCGCATATAGATAAGGCAGTGATATACAGGATAGTTAATAATGGATGCGAAGTAGGTCAAAGTGCAAGTAGGGCAGTAAGCTGGTATTAGCTGTCTTGGGAGGATAGCCAAGCTTTGGTAAGGTGTTTGAATTTCAGGAAGGAAGGTTCTGCTCTAAGGTCATTGGGGAGTGAGTTCCAAAGTTTGGCTGCCAGGATGGGGAAGCTGGTTCCACCTGATCTTTGGAGATTAAAACGCGGGATGACAAGGCAGTTGGCTTGGGCTGCTCTGCGAGGTCTGGTAGAATTGTGGAAAGAGAATCTGTTTGCCAGGTAACGAGGGGCTTGGTTGTGGAGGCATTTGTGTGTGAGAGCCAGGACTTCAAGGAGATGCGATGTGGGATAGAGAGCCAGTGCAGGTTGCGCCTGGTGTCGGATATATGCTGGCGCCTGGGAATGTTAAGGGCCGCTCTGATCGCATTGTTTTGGACAATTTGTAGCTTGTTTAAGTTGCGGAGATTAGTACCTAGGTAGAGGGCATTACAGTAATCGACCTTGGATAGTACGAGGGTCCTGGCCAAGGTTACGCAGTTGGCAGTGGTTAGGAACGGGCGACAGGCGGTAATGAGCTTGCAAGTATACGCTGCTGCAGATGAGACTGTGTTGGACTGTCTAGTCAAGGATAGGGTTGAGTCGATGTAAATCCCTAAGGTTTTCGTGTCCTTGGCAATAGGGATGGTGTTCCCATCAATGGTGAAAGACTTGAAAGCAGGGTCGAGTTTAGTGAGTTTATGTGGTGAACCAAGAATGAGGAGCTCTGTCTTTTCATCGTTTAGGCAGAGGCCGTGTTGGGCCATCCACGCTTGGATGACCTGGTAGATGGCGTTGATGGCACGGGAGTCAGTTGTGTAGTCTCCTGTGATGGGGATTAGTATCTGTGTGTCGTCAGCGTAATTGGTATACGTGACGCCCAAGTGGTCCAGAATATCGAAAAGGGGTTTGGTAAACACGTTATATAACGTGGGCGAGACACAAGACCCTTGGGGCACACCACAAGAGACCGGAGCGGGTGGTGCGGCCGCAAGTGGGGAAAACACGCGCATAGATCTATTATCCAGGAAGGATCTGATCCAAGAGAGGCATTTTCTGAGAAATGTGCGGCTGATTTGAGGTGATGGCAAAGAATTTTGTGATTGACAAGATCGAAAGCAGCAGAGAGGTCCAGGAGAAGTAATAACGCCAGTTTGCCTTTGTCTTTGAGCTCTTCGATCTGCGTTTTTAAATCGATAAGGGCGGTCTCAGTGCCATGGCGAGGCCGGAACCCTGATTGCCTGAGTCCCAGAAGTTTATTAGATTCAAGGTATTCCTGAATTTGTAGGTAGGCCGCGCGGTCAAGGATTTTTAGTAAAAAAGGTACAGTGGTAATTGGTCTGTAGTTAGTGGGTATGCTGGGATCCAGGGTAGGTTTTTTCAGAAGCGGGATGACCCACGCATCCTTAAGATTGTCCGGTACAATCCCAGAGCTGAAGGAGGAGTTGATGAGCGTAGTGATGAATGGTGCTAGGTCGTGAGCTGCTTCCTTAATAATAGGTGCAGGACAAAGGTCGCCCTGACAATTGGAAGGTTTAAGGCTAGTGATGATCTTTTCCACTTCGGGAATGGAGAGAGGAGAGAAGCTAAAAGGAGTCAGAGAGTCTGTGCTAGAGAGGTTTGTGGTAGGTATAGGGATCTGTAGAGGGTAGGATTGAAGGCTAGATTGTTTGTTGTTGATTTTAATTTGGAGAGTGGCAATCTTACCTAGGAGAGCTTCTTGGATTTTGGAGCACCAGGTGCTATCTTTGGTACAAGTGTCAGGTGGAGTAGCAGGAGTTTCAAGTTCTTTTAAGATTTTAAACAATTCTTTGGTGTTAGATTTGGCTTGTTCGATACGTTTGTTGTATGTGTCTTTTTTTGCCTGGAATATAGCTTCCTTGTAGTTGAGGGTGGCCAGGAGTACGCGTGATTTATTAGCTGGCGAGTGATTGCTTCTCCAGTGGGATTCTGCAATTCGTTTTTCTTTGCGCAGGGCTCTGAGATGGGGTGTAAACCAGGAGTTTAGGTGGGCTCGAGGTTTAGGTTTTCTCAGTTTCGAGGGTGCGATGGTGTCTAAGGCTATAAGCATGGCCTGGTTGAATGTGTCGACCAAGGCCATAGGGTCAGAGCATGAGGGATCCCGGTCATTGAGAGCTGGAAGGAGGAGGGGGAGGAGTCTATCGCAGGTAATGTTGCGTTTGTTGCGAGTGGCCATAGCCGGGGCAATGTTGTGAGGGAGGCTGATAGGTTTGGACTCAATATTGAATGTAATTAAGTTGTGGTCTGTCCAGGCACACTGTTGGTTAGAGGTGATGTTGATGGGACAGTTGAGGGCGGCTAGCCAGTCAAGGGTTCTGCCCTTGTTGTGGGTGGGTTGGTTTAGGAACTGAGTGAATCCAGCATTAGTGAGGATGTTGTCAATAGACGAAGCAGCAGTGTCCTTGGGGTCGTGGAGGCCTAAGTTAAAATCCCCCAGTATCAAGACCTGGGAGATAGCTTTGGTGTTGTGTGAGAAGATGTTAGAGAGGTCCTCCGCGAAGGTGGATAGTGGGCCAGGTGGCCGGTAGAGTAGATGGAAGGTGATAGAATGGTTAGGTGTGACAGCTAGTTTAGCTGTCAGTGCTTCCAGAGTGGAGGCGTGATGTGTGGCTGAGAGGTGGAAGTTCAGAGCGTTTTTGTGGATGATGGCGATGCCACCTCCTTTAGATTGGATGGAATTACGGTCATGCCTGATAATGTTGTAGCCTGGAGGGATAGCGAGGGAGAGAAGAGGACCTGAAGCTGGGTGGAGCCAGGTTTCAGTGATTGCTATAAAGTCGAGGTCAAGGTTGATGATCAAGTCAGCTACTTCTAGGGCGTGAGCCGGGAGTGATCTGGCGTTGATTAGCGCGCCTTTGATATTGTTTGGGTTAGGGGAGTTGGAGGATGGTGGTAGATTAGGTGAAAGTGTGGGTGGTGACAAAGGGAGAGGCAGTTTGATGCGGTGAGCTAAATGATGGGAAGCGTGGGTAAAACGCGAGCCAAGTCTAGCATTTCTCACGGAGATAGAGCAGGGTAAGTTAGGTGAAGGTCTGGTGGCGAAGTGCTGGATCCAGAGGGCTGGGTTGTTGAGATAGGGGTTGGTGTGGTGAGCGTGGGATGGCATAGTAGAGGTGTGATGCAAGTAAGAGTGGTAGATAGAGGTGGTGGTAAGGTGTAGTGCAGTGCAGCCAAAGTGCAGTATAAGGAGGAGAAGGGAGGGCAGCAGTCTGGTAAGTAGGATACTGAAAGAGTACAGAGGAGAGTATGCAGTAGTTAGACTGTTGGAGGGGGGCATGTTGACCTAGTAGAGTCTAAGCGCGCGTGGTCTGGTACGGAACGTGAGGGCGACCATATGACACTTGCACAGTTGCAGTGGTCCGTTAGCGACCATAAGGCAAAACACAATTGCAGTGGTCGGTTAGCGACCATAAGGCACAACACAATTGCAGTGGTCAGTTAGTGACCATAAGGCACAACACAATTGCAGTGGTCAGTAGCGACCATAAGGCACAACACAATTACAGTGGTCCGTTAGCGACCATAAGGCACAGCACAATTGCAGTGGTCAGTTAGTGACCGTAAGGCACAACACAATTGCAGTGGTCAGTAACGACCATAAGGCACAACACAATTGCAGTGGTCAGTTAGTGACCATAAGGCACAACACAATTGCAGTGGTCCGTTAGCGACCATAAGGCACAGCACAATTGCAGTGGTCAGTTAGTGACCATAAGGCACAACACAATTGCAGTGGTCAGTAGCGACCATAAGGCACAACACAATTGCAGTGGTCCGTTAGCGACCATAAGGCACAGCACAATTGCAGTGGTCAGTTAGTGACCATAAGGCACAACACAATTGCAGTGGTCAGTAGCGACCATAAGGCACAACACAATTGCAGTGGTCAGTTAGTGACCATAAGGCAAAACACAATTGCAGTGGTCGGTTAGCGACCATAAGGCACAACACAATTGCAGTGGTCAGTTAGTGACCATAAGGCACAACACAATTGCAGTGGTCAGTTAGTGACCATAAGGCAAAACACAATTGCAGTGGTCGGTTAGTGACCATAAGGCAAAACACAATTGCAGTGGTCGGTTAGCGACCATAAGGCACAACACAATTGCAGTGGTCAGTTAGTGACCATAAGGCACAACACAATTGCAGTGGTCAGTTAGTGACCATAAGGCAAAACACAATTGCAGTGGTCGGTTAGCGACCATAAGGCACAACACAATTGCAGTGGTCAGTTAGTGACCATAAGGCACAACACAATTGCAGTGGTCAGTAGCGACCATAAAGGCACAACACAATTGCAGTGGTCAGTTAGTGACCACTGCAATTGTAGTTATAATATTTGTGATACAGGCATTGAGTTATACCCATCTGGGTAATCCTCTTCCACCTTTTTCTGTATCAAGTACTCACCTGTTCTTTGTTTCGTTGTTAAGTATGACGCTTCCTTCGTGGCAGCGTCCGCTGCTGTGTTTCCCAAAGAGATGACGCCAGTATTGTTTATATGGGCATGGCATTTTACTATGGCTACAATTGTAGGTTCCTTTAGTGCCTCTATCAATTCCTTAAGTAACTCTGCGTGTTGCACAGGGGACCCATTTGCTCTGTTAAATCCTCTTCTCCCCCACCTACCCAACCCTCCAAGTACTGTAGTAGTAATATAGGCTGAGTCTGTATAGATTGTAACAGCTGAATGGGAGCGTCCCCCAGATAGCACGATCCTCCCCACAATGAGAGACAATAATGGACTCTCCCAAGATGGGAATAAGGCTAGGACAAAGTGTGGGTGAGCTTAAATGGGAGTTTATCAATCAGAATAGGGCATGCAAAGGACTCTGCAAACTTCGAGAGCGCTCTGTCCGACAATAGCAAAGACAGGCGTATATATTTACAGAAAACATCATAAGAGCCTACATGCTATAGGGGGCACAAGTTCGTGGGGATTGGGTGGCGACGACTAACTATAGGTGCTGCTGCGATGTGGTTTGCCGTGGTCGGTGGACGTCACTGGTTACCCTTGTGGGCTGGGCTGGGCCGGACAGGTCAGCTGGGCTCATCCGGGCGGTGTTGTTGTGCCAGCCGTGACCAGTGTCAGTGATGAACGTCTTCCCTGGCTTTCTGCCCTAAGGCCACGCATACTGCAGTCATTCAACATTGCAATATTATCTTCCCCGATAAATCTTCCAATAGGTTATTCTACAGGTTAATGCAACACAGGAGGAATGCACCTAGAGTGCGGTCTTTTGGTGATACATCAATACATGGTTACCATCGTCCTGTTGACCGGGTATCATAGGTCGCGAGGTTGGGTCTCAGTGCACGAGACGGGCTGTCCGAGTTATCATGTCCCGTTAGAAGTCATTATGAATGTGTTCCTGTAGTGTTGCTATAATATTGGGTGTCCTAATTTTACAGGGGCCATTAACCTAAGGTGAGCCGGTGGGTCGTGGAGCCTAAGAAAGGGCGCCTTCGGGCCTGTGTTTGTGGCCGTGGTTTACTGCTGGGTTGTAAATAATTCAGGTGGCAGGCCATGGCCTTGGGTGCTGCGGGGGGATGTGAATGTTTGAAGCGGCTCCAGCTGAATTGGGGGAGGTGGAGCAGAGCAGCACATGCCTCTGCTTTTCGGTCTGGCAGGCTTCAATGGGGAGGAAGGGGGAATGGCCTTGGATATGCCCACAAAGGTATTTTCCTTCGTGTGTTGCAGATTTAAGTGGAAGAGGCATAAACATTCATATAATATACAATACTCATTGAGTCTTTTCAAAACTTATGTTCTCAACATTGTTAGTGCCTTTTACATGGCCATTTCAGATGCGTTACCTATATGTTAAGTATTTAACAACCACAACATTTTGTTACATTTCTATACATGCGCGGCGAGCGAGGTAGTAGTAAGGTTGGTGGAGCACGCAGGAACAACCGCTAATAAGACTAATGGCAGTGACACATGGTGAGCTTGGACATACATATTTTACATTGTCGTGCACCACTTACATGAGCTCCCAGTAGGGCTGTATTTGTCTTCCTTTGCACTCTAGCAGCATTAGTTCAGTTATGGCATGGGACCTTGGGGTGCAGTCTTCTCGGCGAAACATATAACATAAAAACCCCGGGACACTTTTACCAATTGCGCATAGCTACGGGGATGTGGGTACTTCACCCCAAATGCCATATAAGCACACATTCTGCCATCTTCATGGAGGTTACAGGTTTTTAGTCAGAAAGGTTAATGGAGAGAAAAGTTTCATCATCGGTAGTTTGCTCATTAGTATTTGGGGGCTCTGCTTTTGTCAGGGGATCATTTTACAGTTCTTTTCCACCCCGGCCCTGCTGGTCGGGTCATACTGGGAACAGTGATACACTGCGGAAGGTGAAATGTTACAGTGTTGGCATCTAACACTAGCTCATGTCCGTCTGTTCGTGGGAATGGGCTCTCAGCGGATCTGCCAGAGAGCTGCGGCCACAGGGATAAGTGAGCCTCTGCAAGGGTGGGGGCCGCGCTGTGGTGCACAGGGCTCAAACCATCTTTATTTCACAAAATGGTTTCCAGGGCCTAGCTAAATACAGCATGTTTGGTCAATGTCTTCAGCCAGTGGCCCACCCACCACCTGGGCCCTGGTGGCAGGGGGAACCCCTGACGAGCCATGGACTTCACTAGGGAAAGGGGCTGCAGGGAGGGGGGTCCCTTGGACCAATCCTCCCATACACAGCACAGCCCTTGGCTGCATGTAAGGCTTCAAGCTACTTGTGCTGAGTAATGGGCTGGTAATCTTTGCTGGACGAGTACTTCATACTCACCTTCCCCTAATCTCACGACAGCTATTCCCACATGTTTTTCTACTGTTTCTGAGTTTATTGATGCTGACCCATCTATGACGTATATTTCTCCTTCAGTTAATGCATTTACACTTACTGTGGGCAAATCCCCATCCTCACCTCTGTATGTTGCACAATCATGTATTTGCATGTCTTCCACTGTGCATGTTTCTGTGATGAATGTGGCAGGGTTGACTGTTTTGCATCTCACTATTGCATCACTATGTGTATGTTGGCGCTGGACAGAATAACTTCATATGCTGTGGCTCTCTGAGTTGTTAATGTGCTTTCTGATCTTTCTAATATGGCGAATAATGAATGTTCCATGAACAGTGTCACAGAACACTCCATCACAATTGTTGCACTTTTTTCAATTGCGAACGCTGCGGCTGCGAGAGATTTCTCGCAGGCGAAGTGTCCTTGCATCACCGCATCTAGTGTTCCACTGTAATAGGCCAATGGTTTGTGCCCCAGAGATGTTTATTGTGTCAAGACTGCCGCCTTGAGTGTCCCATTGCAATGTGAAAATAAGTAAAACTCGCATTTGTAGTCTGGGTTCACGAGTACTGGTGCTGTTGAAATGAGCTCTTTAAGTGTGGTGAAGGCCTCATCTATCTCTGCTGTCCATTGTATTTCTGTGTTTTCTCTTTGCGCTTCCTTGAGTCCTTGCAGTAATGGCTTTTTATATCCTGCATATTCTTATATCCAGGCTCGGCAGTAGTTACACATGCTGAGGAATATCTGCATCTCTTTCAGTGCTTTTTGTTTGCTTACTGCTTTGATGGCAGCTACCCTGTCTGGTATGATTTGTTTACCATCTTTTGAGATCAGTTGTCCCAAATACAACACTTCTTCTTGACAGTATTGTAATCTTTCTTTGTCTACTTTGTAACCTTTGTGGGCCAACAATGTCAAAAGAGTAATAGAATCCTTCCTGCACTTATCCTCATTTTTTCGACAAAACAGCAAATCATCCACGTACTGAATAATTGTGCTTTCTGTGGCAACATTTCCTAAATCTTCGTGTAAAATCCTATTGAATATACTTGGCCTTTCACAGTATCCCTGGGGTAACCTTTAATGTTCTTATCTCTTTCCTCCCAATGTGAATGCTGTCAAATATCGGGACTCTTCATCTAGTGATACTGAGAAGAATGCGTTCTTCAAATCCACCACTGTAAAACAAGATGCATCTTTTGGTTTACTGCACAGAATTGATGCAGGGTTAGGAACTAATGGGAATTCCTTCTGTATGACATCATTAAGTAGGCGTAGGTCCTGGATCATCCTCCAAGCCCCGCCTTTTGCTTTCTTGATGGGGTAAATGCATGTATTGCATGGTGAATTAGATGGCACTATTATGCCCTGTGCTAACAGGGCGTTAATTGTTTCTTTTATCCCTTCCTCTGCTTCCGAGGACAGGGGGTACTGTTTTACTCTGGGTGATAATGCTACATGTTTAAGTTTTATCTTGACTGTGTTACCTCATGCAACAGTCCCACATCAAGTGGGCCGGTGGTCCACAGGTCGACCGGCACTGATTGCATGTCATTGTCACAAAATGAAGATGGTGCTCCTACCACTGCCATCAGCTGCACTGGTACCTGTCTTGTCTGTATCATGATATCACAGGGGATTGCTATTTCCTTTATTATTTCCCCCATCACTGTCTGAATCTGTGAAGATGTCTTCGTCTGATAAATCTCGCAATGCAATGTTAGCATTTATGCACAATACTCTGCGCCACTGGCAGACATGTTTGTCCATTCCAATAACCGCTATTCTTTGCGCTGATACCTGTACTGCATGCAAATCTAATGACTTCACTGTTCCTGGCACTATCTCTGGACGTGCTATAGGATGGAAAACAAACTCTGCAGGCACCCTCCATTCATGGTGTTTTAACTCTGGAACCACTCGCGCCAGAGTTTTCAACCCTTGAATAAACATTTCTGGGTCCACTGGTATGCCGTGTATTTCTGGCGCTGTTGCTCGTGTGTGCACTACCAACATCACTCGCAATGGGCAGATCCCTGGGGTCGAGCAAACTATTCCCCTTTGGGTAAAAGAAATAGTCATGTTGGATTTACTGAGGAGGTCCCTCCTCCCCATCAAGTTGATTGGAGATTGTTCATAGTAAAGCAGGGGAGCTTGTACTGTTTTTACTCCCACTGTTACATCTAAATCTTCTGTGTAAGGAACTTCGACCACCGCCCCAGAGAACCCCTGCGTCTCCAATTTACAATTAGATAGCGGAAACCTGCCTTCTCGTAGGCATGACTTTTCGACTCCGGAATCTACCATAAAAATGAATTGTTTGTTCCCTATCTCCACCCCCAGCAATGGTTCCTCAGCTGCATTGAGGGTCATTGATAGTACTGGACATGCAAAGGCTCTCTGTGGGCTGTCCTATGCTGGATGCCTCGTGGTACCCCCATGGTCGAAAACATTTCCCGATACCATGGCCACCCCTCCAAGGGGGCACGTGCACCATTTGCGGTTGTGGCAAAAGGGTTGCCCTGTGTGTGTGTCATGTGCTCTCAGCATTGTGGGTGTTGCTGGACACTATTCATTTGCGCCCTATGTTCCTCTGGGCACCTCTCATCTTGCTGTCCCCTTCCCCCTACACTGCCCACTGGCACCCCATATGGACTTCCTGGGTGGGAGTGGCCATACTGCTGTTCATTCTGATAAGTATTCATTGTCCTGCCCCTACATTCCCATGAGAAATGCCCCCACCTCCTGCAATTCCAACAATTCCCTTGTCCCCCCGTTGGGCCTGGGCTGCCGTACCCACCACCCCCTCTCTACCCCGGACCACCACCTATGTGCCCTCTCTACCTACCTCTTCCTCCCCGGGCGCTCCACAGTTGCCACTGCGGTCCTCCGTACTGCTCCTGTCCGTTCCACTGTGATTGCCCATTTGCCCGCCCAATTGGGTGCCATTCTCCCTTGTGTTGCTATTGACCCCTCCTCCTATTCTGCTTCTCTATCTGTGGGGAGTGCGGCTACAGCGGCTGCAACCTTTACCAGTTTTGTTTGTATTCATTTTGCCTCATCTGCCAACCTTTTCTGTGCAATCTCCTTCTCCCTTTCCTTGATTCTTTTGCAGTGGTGGACTATTATGCTTTGTATTTCTGGCCAGCATTTTGCTTATATTCCTGCTGTTTTGTCGAGTGCTTTCTGAAATTCATTTGGGAGCCCTCTCTTTATTACAAAGTAAAACAAAGATGTTGATTGATCCCAGGCCGTACCTGTTTCCGCTCTCCACATCTCTTGCACCCGTAAAACGAAACCCATGGCATCTTCCCCATCATTCATTGTACATTGCAATACTAACTGCAAATCTGGTGTATCTGGGAACGTGTCTCTTAAGGCATCCCAGATTCTTGCACTTATTGTATTGAAAGAGGCACCATCATGCCGGTCATGATCTAATGTTATTCCTGGGAATCCGGCCTTTGGCCAAACCCTGTCGGCTTGATCACCCACTGCGGATACCAACAAACTTTTAACATCGCCAACAGTTAGTGGAACCCCTGCTCAGTGTTTCTCGAATGCATGTATCCATTTACTTGCTCCCCCCGACAGCAGGGGCAATATTTTATCCATCTGAGCTCAGGGTATATAATTTGGCCTCCCTCCTCCTCTGTGTATCAAGGGCAGTTGTAGCCTACTCTTGCTTCCTTTCCAAATACTCACCTTTGATCCTTTCTTTCCCAATGCTGCCATTCTTCCCACTCTACTCCTTAGTCTCCCATTCCATTCTTCCTCCATAGCCCTCCCCAGAGGTGTTTCATCTAACCTCACTGGCGCCCCTCCTGCCGCAAACCCTATCATTCTCCCTTCTAACTCATCTTCCTTTATGTCACACCACAACTCCTCCACCCCTCCAGTGGCCATTCCTTCTTTCCCTGTGTTTCCCTCGGCATTTGTTGTTCTAGCTCTATTATTCTGGTCGGCTCATCCTGTATTCGGAATAGTATCTCCCCCTTCTTCCACCATTCTTCTATGGATCTGTCAGGCGTCTGCACCCTCTGTGTTTGCTTGATCCTGGAAGTGGCCTATCCACTTTGTTCGCATATATCTCATAGTCTAGACAATTCATTTCGGGCCATTGATAGTCTGGAATCTAAATCTTCTGTGAATTTTTCAATGTCTATTGTTGGAGTACTCGCCTGTCCACTTGTTCTAGAGCAATCATATGGTGGGGTGCAATGGGTTGGGGTGCAATTACTGGAGTAGGTGTAGACACATACACTGGGTCACAGTATCCCTCAGCGGGTACTGGTTTATTCAAAAGGGGATGCAATTGTGTTACCTCTACTGGCCCTTTCTTTCCTTCACTATTCTTTTCACTTCCTTCTGTTGCCAGGGGAGAAGTAGTCTGTTCTTGTGCTATTTCCTTTCTTTTGATTGGGGGCACTTCTTCAAATAGCCTCCATAAGTCTAATATTTCTCTTCTATTCTGCAATTGTTTGCCTTTGTACTTCACAAACAGGCATGTGGCCACCACGTCAAACACACTTTAGTCAAACGACCCTCCTTGGGGCCATACCTGGGGTAGCCCTTCCCCTTTTAATTCCGTGACCCACTGGTCATGGTATTTGGTTATGCGTTCCGCGTAGCCTGGCAAATTTTGGCAAATATGGGCCAGGGGTGTTTCAGCCCCCATGCTGTTTCCCCATCTTTCACCCTCTGGTATCACCCTACGCTGATCAGGGTAACTTGTGTGCACACTCCTAGTGATGGCAGTTCTTGAAAACTAATGTATCCCTGTTATAGATTGTATACTAAATCTCAAAGGTCACACTTACAATGACCACTTTTCACCAAAGCCTGATACAACCAATTCATCACTTTGTCTCAACATTGTAATCACAAAAAAGGCATAACATATTCAACACATGACGTCAATTTGACAAACGTTTTACTTACGACGTATACATATACCTCCCTTCCTTCCTTCACTGTCCTTTATTCAAATGGTCCCGTTTATTCTAGCCCATCACACCCTTTAACCCTTAAGTTGCCAGAATATCCCCTCATAGATTTTTAGGAAAAAGAAAAAAGTGTTTTCTAAATTATGCTCCGAGTCTTCTACTCATCTTAGAATCTTACTTATATTTTTTCTCTGTTTCACTTATTCCCAGTAGTAGTCAAGATAGCACTATGCGGTGCCGCCTTCTACCCCCTTGCAGAGCTCGGTTCCCGTCTTCCTTTTTCACATTGTAATCTCCTTAACTTATCCTAATGGCCATATGCAACAGAAAGAGAAAAGTATGAAAGCACCAATGAGTTTAACCTTAAAAGGCCCTTTTTAACTTAGCTTGACCTTTACACTCTTATCTATATCTGACTCCTTTTAATGTCGCTTGCACTTAATACTCACGTGCCCGTCTTGATCCGAGACCCTCCAGACCCAGTCTGTCCAGGCGGCGTTGCCCCACGCACAATGGCCGCCCCCGGCGAGCGGTACTATGTTTTTTTTTAAGTGGGACCCATACCCTCTCGTGCGCATGTCTAAGCGTACCATTTGTCATAGGCGGGCAGTTCTCTTGAGGGGGCGCGCCACGCATCTCCGCTGTGGCCGGGGACATCTCGTGCCAAAATGGGACAAAAAGAACGCAATCGCATCGGGGTCACCATTTGAAAGTGAGAGTCCCCCAAAAAGGCAGTTAAACTCTACAATGAGAGGCAATAATGGACACACCCCAGCAGGGAATGAGACCAAGACCAAGTGCAGGTGAGATATAAAAGGCTTTATCTAAATCAATATAAGGCATGCAAAGGACTCTGCAAACTCTGAGAGCGCTCTGTCTGACAATTGCAAAGACAGTCATATTTATTACAAAAATACATCATGGGTGAGGTAAGCTATACGGAGCACGTAATCGTGGGGATTGGTTGGTGAATACTAGCTATTATGTACAATGTAGGTGCAGCGCTCCATGATTGGCGGAGATCCATGTGGTATCATCATGGGGTGCTTGGTTCAGCTGGGCTCATCGGGGTGGAGCATCAGGTCACGAGCTGTCCATGTGGATACATTGCTGCTGCACTAACATTTTGCCCTTGTGGCCACGCATACACATTAATCACTAATGTCTATGTCAATAAATCCTACAACTCATTAATCTAATACCATAAAAGAGACAGAGAGAAATAGTATACAATACTGAGCTTCCTTAATACATCATCATAAAACCGCTGTTAACCGAAGACCAAGTGTCATGAGTCCAGGGGTCTTATCAGGGGGCACGGGTTAGGGGAGCTTTATCATTCTACTCTGTTAACTGTAGTAAGAGACGGTTTTATGGTATATAACTGCCTCCATGGTCAGTCGAGGTTAGGGTGAACTGAAATACCATTGAGTCAGAGGGGCACATAGCTGGCACCTCAAAAGGTGGTGGGCTGTCGGACCGTGTTGCTCATAATTCTTCTTAACCAGGGCATGGCGGTACACAGTGATCTTATTGTGGCATCAGGTGTCAGGAGGCATGGGGGAAGGTGAATACTCGGTGCGGGCTCAACAGGAACGCAGGGAGGTGTAGCTGTATTATTTTAACATCAGTAACCCAGGGACCTGCAAGCCCCAGCCGGGCATTGGAGGGAGGAGTGTGGGAGTTGAATACGCGGCTCGGTAGGAGGAGGGGGAAATGGCCTTTTAATTGTTCGCAGGTCTACATTTATCAAGTAGCATGCACATCATTATATAGACATAAAGATGAGGAATGTCAGCACAATTGCCTGTTTACATATATGCATTCATCTATGGATATATCATATGAGTTTATGGGCACTGTTTATTTTACACTTCTTCGTGGTTCATGAGTACTGTGTTCACAGAATCAATAAAAAAAAGCTTTTGGTAACATCACATCATTCACAGTTCTTCATTTTGTTGCGGGGCATATGGGGAAAGCTAACATAGAACGTGAGGTAGAACGAGGTTGGTGTATACATCAACATCAGTGACACGTTACGTTATACTTATGATTGTACCGATATACATGCTCAAGGGTAAAAAACAATTACTTCAAACGACATCTAATTTGACAACAAGTGGGGTGTGTTACTTTAAATGGCTGGTATATGTTACAACACTTAAAATCACATCATGCATATGGATTTTGTACATTGCCATGTAAATATTGCGCAGTAGCAATGACCTTTGGTGGGTGACAATAGGTTCGATGTTGGACAACTTTACATGTAAGTGTTCTGGCTAAAAAACGGTGGTGTGGAAGGTTGCCCAGAGCAATTGCCAGTGGTTTAGATTCATTCAAAACCTTCCACCCATCTCTTTTGTGGTCAGTTTGTTTCTCCTTGTGAGGGAGGGTATGCCCAGACGTGGGTCCCTTGCTCGCTGCGCCACAGGGAACCAGGCTGCACCTCACTGAGGAGGTCCAACAAGGCCGAAACATGTCTGGGGTTGCTTGGTTTTCTGTGCAGAGGGGACCTGGCCTAGCAGTTCGGGTGGGCTGCTACCTTCGGTGGCGGCAGCTGCTGACTGATTTGCACATGGCTGGTCCCCTTTTGCAATGGCGCAGATGGGCTAAAAAACGGTGGTGTGGAAGTGCCTAGAGCAATTGCCAGTGGTTTAGATTCATTCGAAACCTTCCACCCATCTCTTTTGTGGTCAGTTTGTTTCTCTTAGTGAGAGAGGGTATGCCCAGACGTGGGTCCCTTGCTCGCTGCGCCACAGGGAACCAGGCTGCACCTCACTGAGGAGGTCCAACAAGGCCGAAACATGTCTGGGGTTGCTTGGTTTTCTGTGCAGAGCTGACCTGGCCTAGCAGTTTGGGCTGGGCTGCTACCTTCGGTGGCGGCAGCTGCTGACTGATTTGCACATGGCTGGTCCCCTTTTGCAATGGCGCAGACGGGCTGAAAAACGGTGGTGTGGAAGGTTGCCCAGAGCAATTGCCAGTGGTTTAGATTCATTTGAAACCTTCCACCCATCTCTTTTGTGGTCAGTTTGTTTCTCCTTGTGAGAGAGGGTATGCCCAGACGTGGGTCCCTTGCTCGCTGCGCCACAGGGAACCAGGCTGCACCTCACTGAGGAGGTCCAACAAGGCCGAAACATGTCTGGGTTTGCTTGGTTTTCTGTGCAGAGGGGACCTGGCTTAGCAGTTCGGGCTGCTACCTTCGGTGGCGGCAGCTGCTGACTGATTTGCACATGGCTGGTCCCTTTTTGCAATGGCGCAGACGGGCTAAAAAACAGTGGTGTGGAAGGTTGCCCAGAGCAATTGCCAGTGGTTTAGATTCATTCGAAACCTTCCACCCATCTCTTTTGTGGTCAGACTGGGGTGGGCAAGGGTCATTCCATTTTAATATGAACACCCATTTTAATATGAACAATTAACATTATGAGTTTTGAGCCTCCTTGCAAATGGCTTAGCAGCATTGGTAAGACTGGGTGGCACATGGGTTTAACATTCAGGTCTGACATTTCACACGGGGAACATGGTAGGGGGTTAGGCACAACATATATCATGAATGTGGGGTCTGTAGGCGGTCAAGGCATGTTTGATAGGGACAGCTTTGTTTTTCCCAGACCTCAACTTAAACTCCGGTCACCGTCAGGGCAATGATGTACTGCGGAAGGTAAATGATACAGTGTTTGTTCTGTTACTTGTTCGCGCCTAGTTGCTCGTGAGATCAGGCCTTCAGTGGACCCGCCATGGGGAGCTGTAGCACTGCAGGCTGCTTGTTCCACGGAGGCCTGAATTAGTGTACTCAAAATGGAGTCTAAGTGTATTACAAAATGGAGTCTGTATCATACTACAAGGTGAGCCGTGCAGTGTCATGCGTCGGCTCGCAGCCATCCTGCATCCCGGGTCCAGGCACATGGGTGGCTGCTGACGAGTCATGAGCCTCATGTAGGAGAGGAGTGTAGGGGGAGGGGGATCCTAAAGACCTTTCCTCCCATACAAACCATAATTGGACAGTTTTTTCAAGAGAAAAGGCCATGATACTGTGTTGAATTCTTTCTGCATGTCCAAGTGGGCTGCCACTGTAGAGGAATCAGGTGGCAGCTGAGCTATGATGTTGCATAACCTTCTTATATTTAATGCTGTAGAGCAGCCGGGTATAAAACCTAATTCATCAGGGTGGACCATTTGAGGCTTTAGAGAGGATAATCTAGTCGCCAGTATTTTGGCAAAGATTTTAGCATCAATAGTTATTAAGGATTGTGGTCTATTTCAGCTGCACTCATCGGCAGGAGAATTATGATGGCTTTGCACACTGTCTCAGGCAGCTGCCCCCATAACAGAGTTTTCTCCCAAATCTGCAATAGGTGAGGAGACAGCATATGACTTTATTCTCTGTTCAATTCTGCTCCCAGACCATGTGAACCAGGAATTTTGCAATTTGATAAATCCAATATGTCAGCTTTTATTCCCTCTAATGTTAATGGTAGTTCAAGGGTATTGCTTGCTTTCCTGGACAAAAGAGTAGTAAGTATTTAATTTAAATATTGTGTGGACTCAATAGCCGTGGCCCATCCTTTCAGCTGATACAGTGCTTCATAAAGATAATAGAAGATTCTGTTTATATCTTCATCAGTATGTGCCACCGAGCCATTCTGTCTTTTAATGTTCAGTATATGTATGTTTCCATATTCAGACTTTG
Source organism: Ambystoma mexicanum (assembly GCF_040938575.1). NCBI lineage: Eukaryota > Metazoa > Chordata > Amphibia > Caudata > Ambystomatidae > Ambystoma > Ambystoma mexicanum. The sequence continues at coordinate 679,755,019 of NC_090937.1, forward strand.
CTAATCGTTCAAGTGTATGACCTGGCCTATCAGCCTTGCCATATCATCTAGCTAACATTGGCTTGTCCATGCATTTTAGCTCCCTATGTGCCAATTCGATGAAGGTGTCTAATTTGGTCTTAATTTCATTGTGTAGTTCCAATGGAGGATTGTGCTTACAGCATTGCTGTAGCAACTTGAGCACAGCCTCTGTGGAATCTATCTCTTTGTAAGTTTCTAAGGATCCCAAATTCCATAGCCATGGCTATTCCCTTTATACATATCTTAAATGCCTGCCATAGTATTGTGATGTATGAAACCAACCCAATGTTATTCTCAAAGAAGGAAGTCACTGTAAAGACTGGTAGGGGGTGTCTGTACTTCAACTCTCTATATGGTAGAGGAGAGGCACAGAAGACCCCAGCCAAGATTCTCTATAAGGTAGCAATGGACGAGCAATCAAGGCCTAGCTTCTCAGAAGGTGATGCAGGCTGGTTCTTAAGTACAGTGCAGTCCCCGAACCCCCACAAAGGAATGTCCACACACTGTATTACTGAAAACACAGTCTTTACATAATCAATATTCAAAGGTATGTACATGATCACAATAACGCACTTTGTACTCAGAAGTCAATAATGATAAATATATACAATTCTAAAGTGGTACCACTAATGTTACCAAATCTTAAGGCAGGAGTCACGGGTCATTGAACGTCCAACGGTGAACAGGGTGAACTATGGCAGGGAAGTGGCAGTTTCGTTCCTAGCGGTGCTCGTCGACAACAGAGCGTTGGCGTCCTGCAAGGAAGAGGCGTGCGGGGCACCTCGGTGACGATAGTTCTGGACCACAAAGAGATGATGAAGAACTGTGGCCCAGCAAGGGCATTGAGTCGTCGGCGTGTCTGTGGTCTGTAGGTGGCGGGAAACCCACCGATGGATGCTCCTCGGCGCGTCGACGGTCGGGCCTTCTCCAGCGGGAGACAAGCGGGTGACGATGCAGATGAGAGCGTCCGATGATCAATTGAAGTTCTTAGGCAAACGGGAGCACGGCGGCTCCTGTCGGCGACGGCGGTCGTCGACAGTGGCGGACAACAGTCCGAGTGCTTCTCCTTGGAGTTCCACAGCAGTCCTCGTATCGGGTCGGCAGCCTGTCGAAGGTCTGTCTACCAGGGAGCGTTGGCAAAGATCAGCTGTGCACGATGCTCGCTCGTAGCTCAGGAAGAGGGCGCCTTACCAGGTCCTCTCTGGGTCAGTCCTTGGAAACACAGCAGCCTTCAGATTGCGAGGGAGAGCCACAGCACTCCTTCTCGTCCAGCGGGGGTTTCAAGGTCAAGCGTCAGTTTCTCCAGTTACTCGTCGTAGTGGACCTCAGCTTCTGAACACGATTCCTAGCAGTGAGAGGTCCCCAGATATACTGTTGATCTCCCATTCATTCCGCTGGGTCACACTCAAGCATCCAATCACGACTACGGGCATTCATGCAGGCAGGCAGCCAATCAGGCACACAAGGTATTTAGGCCATTCACTTCTCTCCAGACACTCACAACAAGTTATGTGTATTGGGACAAGTACCGAGCCATTCAACACTCCAAGCTGCATTCATACCGGTTTCGGGCAGGGTTGTCTCAGTCATTGTGTCAACCACCAGATACTAGACACCCACAACACAGAATGCATATTCGTCACACACTCTATTCACCCAGGTTCCACCCACAGGCGGTACCCACAACATACATCACCGGGAAGGCTCCAGCTAGTCTGGCCGGGCCTTCACAACAACACCATATATGGCATTTCCGCCCAACAGACAGTCAGGGAGAATGGACAGAGTCAGGGCTCCACAGGACTTTGGGAAAACAAGATAATGGGTAATAGAAAGCAAGAGGCCACCGGGGCCATCTTGTTTTCCGTCAGGAATCAACTGACCCCAAGGGCAGGGCCGGGGTATCCCAAAATGGAGGATACTCCGCGCACCTGTCAAATTCAGCATGGAGCTGCCAACAGCCCATACCCTGCTGTGTGGGCCACCGGCAGGTGCCCAAAAACATACACTGGGGGCACAGGTTGTACCCCGACCCATGGGTGTCATAAGGGTATCCCATGGGTCTGTTCACCAAACCAAAAGAAAGAGAGCTGCACCGCCAGGAGTCCCCCATGAACTCCTGCGCGGAAAACACAACAGAACACACGATAAAAAGCAGAAAAGGACAAGGATACGGAGGCCCTGTCCCTCCGATGCATTTCCAACATCACAGTCGCCCCCCCCAGACTGAGGTGGAGGGTGCCTAATCTCCCACGGATAGACACCCTCATCCGGATGGTCAACATACCTTCTGGAAAGGCCATCTGCATTATCGTGACTCTTCCCTGGTCTGTGCTCTATGGTCAAGTCTAGCCCTTGCAGGCTAATGGACCACCTGAGCAGTTTTGGGTTCTCACTCTTCATCTGCATAAGCCACTTCAGGGGCTTATGATCCGTTTGGACCTTGAAGGTAGACCCCGTAAGGTAGGGCCCAAAACGCCTAAGGTTCCAAACTATAATACAACATTCCTGTTCAACAGAAGCCCACCTAAGTTCTCTACCCTTGAGTTACCTACTGATGAATATGATAGGATGTTCTCTCCCTTTTTCATCTAACTGGGACAAGACAGATCCAATTCCTGTGTCGCAGGCATCCGTCTGGACGATAAAGGGTCGGCTGTAGTCAGGCGCACACAACACGGGTGCCCGACACAGACTTTCTTTCAAGTCATCAAAGGCCCTCTGACAGTCTTCAGTCCAATTGACCTTCCTAGTCTGCTTGGGTGAAGTCAGAGCTGTCAGGGGTGCAGCTATGGTTCCATAGTCCGCCATGAAATTGCGATAGTATCCAGTGAGGCCCAAAAAGGCTCTCAGCTGGGTTTGAGTAGTGGGAGTCTCCCAGTCCTGTACATCCTTTACCTTACTGGGGAGAGGTTGGATTCGACCCCCTCCTACCTCATGACCAAGATACGTGACTTTCCCCTGAGCTTTCTGGCACTTGGTGGCCTTGATAGTGAGGTTTGCCCTTTTTAAGGCCTGCAACACTCTACCCAGATGTGTCAAGTGCTCTTCCCAAGTGGAACTGTAGACGGCAATGTCGTCTAAATAAGCCACACAAAAGGCTTCCAGCCCACTGAGAGCATAATTGACCAATCTCTGGAAGGTGGCAGGGGCATTCTTCAACCAAAAAGGCATGACCCTAAACTGGTAGAGTCCCTCTGGTGTTGAGAATGTTGTCTTTTCCTTTGCATGGTCTGTCAGAGCTATTTGCAAATAGCCTGAGGTGAGGTCAAGGGTGCTCACAAATTCGGCAGCACCTATGGTGTCCACGAGCTCATCAGCCCTGGGCAATGGGTACGCGTCAGTTTTGGTGACGTCATTGACTCCTCGGTAGTCCACACAGAACCTCCAATCCTTGGTACAGGCCTTGGAACTTGCCTTGGGGACAAGGACCACTGGACTGGACCAGGCACTGGTTGAGGGTTCAATAACACCCAGATCCAACATCTTGGCGACCTCAGCCTGGATGTGGTTCTTAACCGTATCTGACATTCGGTAGCTCCTGCTCTTGACAGGCACGCTGTCACCAGTGTCAACCTTGTGCTTACACCACGGTGTAAGGCATGGCGTTAGCGAAAACAGAGAGGCATACTGCTGGAGCAAAGTCCGGCAGGCCCTCTGCTGCTCGGTTGTCAAATCTGGAGACAGCTGCACTCCCTCCACTGAGCCATCCTGAGGGTTGCTATGCAGCAAATCAGGAAGGGGCTCACTCTCATCCTCTTCTTGCTCTGAAGCCAGCAAGAGACATGAGACTTCTGCTCGCCTGTGGATAGGCTTGAGCCTATTAACATGGAATACCTGAGGGGCTACCCCTCGGATTCCCATGTCAACCAGATAATTGACCTCGCCCATCTTGGAGATTATCCAGAAGGGTCCAGTCCATTTATCTGCCAATGCCCGAAGCTTGGTAGGCTCCATCACGAGGACCTCCTGTCCCAGAGTAAATCCACTTGCAATGCTTTAAGGTCATGCCAGTATTTGTTCAATTCCTGGCTGGCCTTGAGATTCGCCGTTGCTTGACCCATCATCTGTGTCATCCTCCGTCTGAGGCCTAACACATAGTCCCCCACTTGCTTGGCGGGACCGGGAGGGGTGGCTTCCAAGCCTTCTCTGATCAACGCGAGGGGCCCCCTCACGGGATGTCCAAAGAGCAACTCAAAGGGGCTGAAACCAACACCTTCTTGAGGTACCTCTCTGTAAGCAAACAGCAGGCATGGCAGGAGGAGATCCCATTTCCTCCTTAGGGGCTCTTCCAAAGTACCTAGCATGCCCTTGAGAGTTTTATTAAATCTCTCAACCAGACCATTGGCCTGTGGGTGGTAAGAATTGGAGAACTTGTATGTTACCCCGCACTCTCTCCACATGGTTTTCATGTAACTAGACATGAAGTTGGATCCTCGGTCAGAGAAAACCTCCTTGGGGAATCCAAAATGGGTGAAAATGCCCAGGAGGGCCCGGGCAACTACCTTGGCAGTAACAGTCCGAAGGGGTATAGCCTCAGGGTACCTGGTGGCGTGATCGACCAAAACCAGGATGAACCGATGTCCACCTGATGTGGGAGGGTCAAGGGGACCGACAATGTCGATGCCCACCCTCTCAAACGGTGTGCCAACCACTGGTAATGGCTGCAGTGGGGCATTGACACTGCCTCCAGTCTTGCCAGACAACTGAAAAGTTGGGCAGGTCCTGCAGTGGGACTCCACTTCTACTCCCATATGAGGCCAGTAGAAATGGGCAGAGAGCCTCTGCTTAGTCTTCTTGGTACCAAGGTGACCAACCAAGGGCACCTCATGCGCCAACTGCAGTAGGAATGCCTGTAAACCTGGGGTACCACCAACCTCTTGAGGGCACCAGGTTCAGGCTTAGTGGGCTCACTAACAAGGAGCTCACCCTCCCAATAAATCCGGAAAGTCCTACGCACTTCTCCTCGTGCCTGGGACAGGGCCTATTTCCTCAGACCCTTGAGAGAGGGACACTCCGTCCTTTACAGAAGTCTGCCCGGGAGGGTCCCCCTTCAGCTGGCAAGCATTGAAGATCAGGATGATCTTCCGGGTTGAGAACCTCTCCCACAGGAGAGTCTTCTGGCTCTTCTCCCACAGCAGTTGAGACGGGGTTTACCACTGGACCCAGCCCGTCCGGAGCATGGATCCCTATGGGTGCTGTAGGAACAGCAGGAAGAGAAGGAGCTCCCTCCACAGAGGTGGCCTTCTTGCTCTTCCTTCGTCGTAGCTTAGGCTGCGCCTTCGGCTCGGGTACCTGACTCACAGCCAGACCCGGTGTCACCTGTGACCTAGTGACCGCAGCAGCAGTCATGGGAAGACCATCCGCGATCAATCCCAACTCGACTAGATCGTTACCTAACAGAATGTTAGCAGGGACGTTGTCCTGAACCAGGACAGGAAGCTTTGCTGTCTTGCCTTCAATTACGAGTGTGACTTGGGCTACAGGCGATAATTTGGAAGGCCCACCAGCTAACCTGGTGGTTCTCAGAGGAGCATCTACATAGTCCTCTGGCTTGAGCAGGGTCCTGTCCACCACTGTCATGCTTGCCCCAGTGTCTCTCAAACCAGTAGAAGGCTGGCCATTCAGGAGGACACTTCTCAAAAATCTACGGGTGTTCTGTGGGATAGTCGCCAGTACTTCTGCGTACTGGTCCCAGGCCCCAAGGGACACTAAGGAAATCTCTACGGGAGCACCAAAAGTGATTCCTGTAGAGGAGGGGAGGACAGTGGCCTCCACCTCAGACATGGGGTAAGGGTAGGTCAGGCTGACAGCCTGTACTCTGAGTGCCTTACCTTTACACTTGGAGTCACATCTTTTGTGATCCAGAGCCACACAGTCCCAACAAGTGCCGGGAGTGCTGGGTACGGTACTGGAACCACCGGTAGCCTGCTTTGCAGCAGGTGGACCACTACTCTTATTCCCACCCACAGATGACTTATCCCCACTAGATTTTTGGGTCTTAGGAGAGGAGGGTTTAGGTTTATTCGACTGTGACTGCTTTTGGGCCTCCTCAGCTTTCTGAGAGGCCCCCTTTTCTTTGTCCTTGTCCTTCCCACTGGAGTCCTTAGGGGACACCAGGTGGGAGACCCACTTGTCAGCCAACCTAGCCAGCTTAAAGGGATCCAAAATGTTCTGGTCAGCAACATAATGACGCAGCTCTGGTGAACAGGCTTCAGAAAAATGCTCAAAAAACAACAGGTGGGACAATTCAACAAAGGTTTTCGCCTTGTAACCATCAATCCACCCCATCATATTCATGTGCGCAGCACTCACCCAGTCGACACAAGACACATTCTCTCTTTTCTTAAAATCCCTAAACCTTTTAAGGTATTGGGTAGGCGTCTTGTCAAACTTGGCAATCAAAGCAGATTTCATACACTCATACTGACCCCTTTCTTCCACACTCAGCTTCAGAATACAGTCATATCCAGTTTGAGGCACTCTGCTTAGCAAACACTTATCCCAATCTCTTTTGTCAACATCATGAATTGCACAAGCCATTTCAAACGCTTCAATACATTGGAGGTTATCAGAACCCTCCGAAAACACACCAACCAAATCCTTCATAAATTTAGTTGCTGGGGACCTGACACTCTCAGTGGGTTTCGCTGGAGTCTCCATTCGAGCTTTCTCCAGCTGGATTCTCTGACATTCAGTGTCCTTGTCTTTGAGTTCAAGATCCCTATTCTTGAGTTCATCTTGTTGAGCCAGCTCCTCTTTCTTAAGCTCAGCATCTATTTCCAACTTGCGATATTCAAAGGCCAATTTCATCCTTAATAACTCAAGTTCCAAGGAATTGCTGGGGTTCAGAACAGAGGCAGCAGGAATGACAGCATTCCCAGAAACAGATTTAGTAGAAACCCCAGGGGCAGAGTCCTCATTGGTTGCATTCCCCCCTCATCAAGAGTTTCACCATCGGTCTGGTAGTCCACCAGGGCATCTATTAGCTCAGCCCTAGACTTATCCACAAAGTCTAACTCCCTGGCTTCACAAACACCCGGGAGAGCCTCTAAGCTCATCCGAGTCAATTTACCATTCGCAATAGACTCCATTGCTTGTAATGCAGCTATTTTGTACACACCCAAACCTTAATCGAATAAAGTGCAGATATTTTATAAGTGGCACGGTTATACACACATAAGGGTTAATGGTCACAGTTAATGGTACCGGTGACCGTTAACCCTTACTGCCTTACTACGAGGTCCCTTTGCGGGTTGGAGACTTTAACGCCTGCTTTTTGCAGGCGTTAAAAACCAACCCGCAAAGGGACCAGGGAGCTAATTACGGTATCGCAATTTGCGGTGCCGTAATTAGCACCTTCCCCATTCCCATTATGCCCTATGAGGCAAAAATGGGAATGGGGAAGGGCAATGGGGGAAGGGGGAATTACCGCCCCACCAACCTTGGAATAGGGCGGTAATTCCCCTTTCCTCCAAGGCGGTGCCGGTATTTTACCGGCATGGACCAAGGTGCTAATAGCACTTTGGTCCCCCGCTGTCCATGTAATGAGGCCCTGATTCTTAAAACCATAAGCATCCCACCGCTGCCACCAGTGTAAAGACTGGTAGGGGGTGTCTGTACTTCCGCTCTCTATATGGTAGAGGAGAGGCACAGAAGACCCCAGCCAAGATTCTCTATAAGGTAGCAATGGACGAGCAATCAAGGCCTAGCTTCTCAGGAGGTGATGCAGGCTGGTATTTAAGTACAGTGTAGTCCCCGACCCCCCACAAAGGAATGTCCACACAATGTATTACTGAAAACACAGTCTTTATATAATCAATATTCAAAGGTATGTACACGATCACCATAACGCACTTTGTACTCAGAAGTCAATAATGATAAATATATACAATTCTAAAGTGGTACCACTAATGTTAGCAAATCTCATTAAAGTGCATCAACTGTACGGTTAAAATGTCACTCAGACTAATAACGAGGTAACCAGCAATAGAGGTAGGAAGGAACGCAAGATGGTTGAAACAATAGGCAGAATACTGAACCCTACCACTAGGCACAGTTCTGTGTGGAGATCCCCCCACCTGGGCAACCTGTAAATAAAGATATATAGCACAAGCCCAGTCCATATAATGTTCGATAGACATACTTCTTCCTATTAAGGTTTTACCCGCCAATGTACCTGGTGGAGTAGAGTTCTCCGACGATGTGTCGACCGATCCTTCTTGAGTGCCTCCCTTTCAGACCGGAGCCACGGATTGTCGAGAGGTGTTGGGGAACTTGGCGTTCGGTGTCGGGGAATCGTCGCCCTTCTTGAGTGCCCTCCCTTTAAGGCAGGAGTCACGGATTGTCGAACGTCTGACGGTGAACAGGGTGAACTACGGCAGGGAAGTGGCAGCTTCGTTCCTAGCGGTGCTCGTCGATGACAGAGCGTTGGCGTCCTGCAAGGAAGAGGCGTGCGGGGCACCTCGGTGACGATTGTTCTGGACCGCAAACAGATGATGAAGAACTGTGCACCAGCAAGGGCGTCGAGTCGTCGGCTTCTCTGTGGTCTTTAGGTGGCGGGAAACCCACCGGTGGATGTTCCTCGGCGCGTCGACGGGAGACAAGCGGGTAACAATGCAGACAAGAGCGTCCGATGATCAATTGAAGTTCTTAGGCAAACGGGAGCACAGCGGCTCCGGTCGGCGACGCTAGTCGTCGACACTGGCGGACAACAGTCCGAGTGCTTCTCCTTGGAGTTACGCAGCAGTCCCCGTATCGGGTCGGCAGCCTGTCGAAGGTCTGTCTACCAGGGAGCGTTGGTAAAGATCAGCTGTGCACGATGCTCCCTCGTAGCTCGGGAAGAGGGCGCCTTACCAGGTCCTCTCTGGGTCAGTCCTTGGAAACACAGCAGCCTTCAGATTGCGAGGGAGAGCCACAGCACTCCTTCTCGTCCAGCCGGGGTTTCAAGGTCAAGCGTCAGTTGCTCCAGTTACTCGACGCAGTGGACTTCAGCTTCTGAACACGATTTCTAGCAGTGAGAGGTCCCCAGATATACTGTTGATCTCCCATTCATTCCGCTGGGTCACACTCAAGCATCCAATCACGACTACGGGCATTCATGCAGGCAGGCAGCCAATCAGGCACACAAGGTATTCAGGCCATTCACTTCTCTCCAGACACTCACAACAAGTTATGTGTATTGGGACAAGTACCGAGCCATTCAACACTCCAAGCTGCATTCATACCGGTTTCAGGCAGCGTTGTCTCAGTCATTGTGTCAACCACCAGATGCTAGACACCCACAACACAGAATGCATATTCGTCACACACTCTATTCACCCAGGTCCCACCCACAGGAGGTACTCACAACATACATCACCGGGAAGGCTCCAGCTAGTCTGGCCGGGCCTTCACAACAACACCATATATGGCATTTCCACCCAACAGCCAGTCAGGGGGAAGAGACAGAGTCAGGGTTCCCCATGACTTTGGGAAAACAAGGTAATGGGTAATAGAAAGCAAGAGGCCACCAGGGCCATCTTGTTTTCCGTCAGGAATCAACTGACCCCAAGGGCAGGGCCGGGGTATCCCAAAATGGAGGATACTCCGTGCTCCTGTCAAATTCAGCATGGAGCTACCACCAGCCCATACCCTGCTCTGTGGGCCACCCACAGGTGCCCAAAAACATACACTAGGGGCACAGGGTTGTACCCCCACCCATGGGTGCCATAAGGGTATCCCACGGGTCCGTACACCAAACCAAAAGAAAGAGAGTTGCACCGCCAGGAGTCCCCCATGAACTCCTGCACGGAAAACACGACAGAACACACAATAAAAAGCAGTAAAAGACAAGGATACGGAGGCCCTGTCCCTCTGATGCATTTCCAGCATCACAGTCACATGTTCATTTAAGTTTAAAGAGTGTAAAGACTGGAGGGGGGGTCTGTACTTCTGCTCTCTATATGGTAGAGGAGAGGCACAGAGGACCCCCGGCCAAGATTCTCTATTATTGGTAAACGTGAGCGAGCAATCAAGGACCAGCTTCTCAGGAGGTGATGCAGGTTGGTTCTTAATTACAGTGTAGTCCCCAAGCAACCACAAAGGAATGTCCGCACACTGTATTAGTTAAAACACAGTCTTTACATGATTAATATTCAAGGTTATGAACAATATCACAAAAACTCACTTTGTACTCGGTCATCTATAATGGCAAATCTATACAGTTCTACGTGGTACACAATGACTATTCAATCTCTTTAAAGTGCATCAACTGTACGGTTAAATGTCAAACAAATCAGTTTGTAAAGTAAACCAACAATAGATATAAGAGGAAAGCAGTTGGTTAGAACAATAGGCAGTATACTGGCCCTGCTACCTAGACACAGCTCTTTGTGGAGATCCCCCCACCTGGCCAACCTGTAAAGTAGAGATATATCACAAGCCCAGTCCATGTATTTTTCACAAGAATCTTTCCAATAGTTCAGTAACCCTAAAGTACCCAGTGTTGTAGAGTTCCTCGCCGGAAAATCGACGGCCCTTCTTGAGTGCACTCCCTTTAAGGCGGGAACCATGGGTCGTCGAACATCCGGTGAAGAACACGGTGAACTACGGCGGTGAAGTGGCAGCTTCGTTCCTAGCAGTGCTCGTCGACGGGGAAGTGTAAATGTGCTGCAAGGAAGAGGCGTGTTTGAAGAACTGTGGGCTAGCAAGGGCGTCGAGTCGTCGGCGTCTCTGTGGTCTTTGGGTGGCGGGAAACCCACCGGCAGATGCTCCTCAGCGCATCAATGGCCTGGCCTTCTCTGGCAGGATAAGGCAGGCAGCGGTGCGGACGAGCACGTCCGTGAATCAAAAATTGGCGGCTCCAGTCGGCGACAGCAGTCATCGACGGTGGCGGACAACAGTCTGGGCGCTTCTCTTTGCGATTCCGCCACAGTCCCAATCTCTGGTCGACAGCCTGTCATAGGTCTGTCTAACAGGGAACTTTGGCAAAGATCAACTGGTGCACGATGGTCCCTCGTAGCTCGGGAAGAGGGTGCCTTACCAGGTCCTCTCTGGGTCAGTCCTTGGAGACACAGCAGCTTTCAGATTGATGAAGAAGCGCAACAGCAATTCTTCGCTTCCAGCAGGGTTTCAAGGTCAAGCGTCAGCTTCACTGTAGTTACTCTTCGTAATTTGCACTTCAGCTTCTGAACACGAATTCTAGCAGTGAGAGGCCCCCAGATATAATAGTTGATCTCCCATTCATTCTGCTGGGTCACACTCAAGCAACCAATCAATCAGAAGGGCATTAATACAGGCAGGAAGCCAATCAGGTGAATAGTGCATTCAGGCCATTCACTTCTCTCCAGACACTCACAACAAGTTATGTGTATTGGGACAAGTACCCAGCCATTCAACACTCCACACTGCATTCATACCAATTTCAGCCAGGGCTGTCTCAGTCATTGGGCTTCATTATGAGTGTGGCGGAAAGGCAACAACGGCGCTGTTAGTGCTACTGGCGCCGTTGTTACCTTTCCACCACACTACGAGTTCTGCTCGTGGGTGCCCGACTGCACGCCTGGTCTGACCAGGCGTGCATACCGGCACCCTCGAGCAGAACTGATGATTGCACCAGCACCGTTACCCTATGGGGCAGAATGGGGATTGGGAGGCCGGCCATAAAGGCACCCACGAACGGGCAATTACCGGGTCCACCAAACTCGGCATGACCCGGTTATTGCCCATTCGCGGGTGCCGGAAAAAAACCAAACTCTGGCGGCTACCACCAGAGTTGTAGTGAGGGCCATTGTGTCAAACACCAGAAACCAGACATCCACAACAAGACGTGCATATTGGTCACACACTCCATTCACCCAGGTCCCACCCACAGGGTGTACCCACAACATACAGTCACTGGGAAGGCTCCAGCCAGTCTGGCCTGGACTTCACAACAGCACCATATATGGAACTTCCACCCAACAGCCAGTCAGGGGGAAGGGGCAGAGTCAGGGCTTCTCAGGACTTTGGGAAAACAAGGTAACAGGCAATAGAAATCACGAGGCCACGGGGCCATTTTGTTCCTTATCAGGAATCAACTGATTCCAATGCCAGGGCCTGGGTATTCAAAAATGGAGGATGCTCAAATTCCGCATGGAGCTGCCACAAGCCCATACCCTGCTCTGAGGGCCACGCACAAGTGCTCAAAAACATACACTAGGGGCACAGGGTTGTACCCTCACCCATGGGTGCCATAAGGGTATCCCATAGGCCCATACACGGTTGTAGGTGAAAGGGCCGACTGCAATTGATTTGAATGCAATAGTTTCGAGTCAAAAGGACCGGAAAAAAAGGTTGCATTTTATTTTTTTTGTTTGTTTGTTTTTTGGGAGGGGGGTCCCCCCAAACCCCTGTTTTTGGCGTAAAAAACACTTTTTTTCCTATATGGAAGCCAAAAAAAAATACATTTAAAAAAAGGCATTCAATCTTTTTTTCCTGTCCATTTCACTCAAAACTATTGTAATTCGAATCAATGTATTCGACCCTTTGACTGGACACCCCTGTACACCTGTACACCAAACCAAAGGAGAGAGCTGCACCGCCAGGAGTCCCACATGAACTCCTGTGCGGAAAACACAACAGAACACATGATAAAAACAGTAAAGGACAAGGATACGGGAGCCCTGTCCCTCTGATGCATTTCCAGCATCACAATGAGAATGCTATGTCAAGTAGAGCGGAGGGTTTAAATCATCCTTGGGGCTGGGAGCCAGCCAACACAGGCAGCCACAGGGTTAGGAGCACTGGAGCATGGTATGAGCGGGTACGAGATAGAACTGTTCAGTGTTCTGTGGTGTTGAACAACATGTGATATATCAGCCATGTATCGATACATGAATACATATTGTCGACAGAGGAATAGAATGTGCATTCTCTGCCCATGGTGTGCCGTGTTCTCCACGTGTCCAACAACCCAAGAGCCTGCACATTAGTGAGGATGGCCTGCGCTGCCTTAATCAGTGATCTCGTGGTGGAACCACTGTGGTTGAGTGTTATGTCTAGTATGGTATTGAGGCCACACCCGCAAATATTATCTGCCAGTGGGTATGTGGCATAAATCCAGAACACTTCCTCATAAACGGCTGGGTCATCCACATTTGGCCCATATATATTGAACAAGAGCACTTTACCTCCTGTGCAGGATGCCATGCACAGTACATACCTACCCTCAGCGCCAGTCCTGGTCTCTTAATTGAGTGAACTGAAAAGACTAATGTATCAACATGAGGACACCCCGGGCCCTTGTAGAGTAAGCCAGGACGTAGCGTTGTGATCCCCAGCTCGATGCAAGACTGAGTACTTTCTAACCATGAGTGTGAGTCTCCTGCAGAAACAGTATTTTTTCCCCTTTTCTATTTCCGCATGCAATTATTTTCCAGGCCTTAATCGGATTACCCGCTCCACGGACATTCCAACTAAGGAACATGACCGTCTGTTTCAGCCCCCCTGTCTGTGCCATAAATGTGTGGGTATAGTATTGCATAAAGGACATGATAGCATGTCCCACTGTATCCTGCAATCAGTTCCACCAGGTGCATTTTATATATACCCCATCCCTTACAAACCCCTACCCACTTTCTCACCCTTACTGCTCCATGAACCTCAGCAGTGTTGTTACCCACCCTACAACATTCCAACAGTGAACAAAATATTTGCACTTGCAAACAGGACATCTGTCACCATTCAGAGTGGGGAGTGCCAGCATAGCAATATTCTCATTTGTGAGCCATGCCCATAGCTGGTTGTATTGCAATGGACCCATTTCAGAGAAATCTTACATCAGCCCACTAACGACAAGTGAGGTTACCATTTCGATGAGGAGAGCCTACCGGGTGGCAGAGGCTAATTGATATGTGAGATTATGTAAATGATACATCTTCGGACAGAACTGTGAAGAAGAAGGCCCTGTTATTAAACTGAAAATTCTTGCCAGAAACAGCATTGCATAGGGGATATTTCTCTACTGCAGTAGCTTTTTAACACTTAGGAAAATATGTCTGTCTTGTAGAACATCCACCATGAAGTCCAGAAATACATGAATATTGTGCAAGTCAAGTCGAATGTTGTTCATGTCTGTGGCGCGGTGCAATATAAGGTCTCTGTAATTTAAAATGCAAGCTATGATTGGTCAGGGTAATCTCATGGTTTGGGTTTTGATGCAGGCGTGTAGTGAGCACGTTTCACCGTAGAATACAACGATATTCCTGGTTCCTCTAGGATCTTCTTAAGCAATTCCTCAACCACTTGTTTCATGTTGCCCCACAGTGCATCTTCAGGAACCCCCACAATATGAATATTGTTCCTGCAGGACCTGGATTCCAGGTCATCGCATTTGGTTTTCACCAGCTTCATATTCTTTGTTAGGAGTCCACAGTTGATCCTCTGTCGTACATATCCTGTCCTCTGCCACAGTAATTCTCGTTCTCCAATAAAGAGTGTACTGATGCCACATTAGCAGTAATATCAGCTAACTTCTTTTTAACCTAGGGGAAGCCTCTTTGAATAGCATGCAGTATTTGCTGTAGATTCAGCAGCTCTGTGGCAGCTGAGTTTGGTGTGTCCTCTGGCGCACGTGTTTCAGGCGGGTTGGTGTTGCATTGTTTAGGTGTAATCTTCCCATTGCCTTTCATCATACCAGGTGTCTGTGACTGCGCTGCTGCACAGTATATTCGTTTTGTAATTATATATTTGTAGACCATGCACAACTTGAGGAGTTCCCCGCTATTAAAGGAGACCACAATACATAATTTATTTAGGATTCAACACACCGCTGTTTAAATTCCAGGTCTAGGGAGTAGGGATAGTTTGGGAATTTTGTCTGGGGCCAAGGGCACCCCTTTATCTAAATACAATGGTTTAGGAGGGGTGGCAATTGGGAATTCGGTTTGTTGGCAAAACACATTTTTGTTTTAAAGGCTTGGGAATGATGATAATTATCAATTTTGTTTTGTGGCAAGGACACCTTTCATTGAAAGGCAGGCTTTTGGGTAGTGGTATCTGTTTGAAATTTTGTTTTTCACCAGCACCTTTCTATTACAAAGGCAAGGTTTGGGAACAATATCAATTATCAATTTCGTTTTGTGGCAAGGACACCTCAATTACTTTAAATGACTAGAATATATTTTTCTGCTAGGAAGGAGAGTGGACATTTTTAATTCCTCCAAGCTACTCCCTGTGTCAATCAATATTCAGTCAAATATGCTAAGGGTCTACACAGTTACCCCCTCCCACCCACTATTATGGGAAGAATATTAAGGCAAGCAGATCCCACTACACTTCATTTTGTTTTGAGCAATTTACTTACATTGGAATTTTAAGGGTTTGGTGCACAGGAAAGTCAGCCAGGTTCCAGGCAGCTCCCTGTTGCGAACTCAGGGATCTTATCCTGATACTTCAGACAAAGGTATACACCAGCTTCCCCTCTCTAAGCTGCCTTCAGCTTTATCCTTCTCCATGGCAGTCCTCCCAGGCAAGGGTTACATCTCCATTCAGCCTTTCCCCCAGGTGATTTTAGGCAGGTGTCCCTGGAAGATTTGAGATCCTTCGTGTCTCCTGTCTTCTGATGTATTTTTTAGTCGGCCTTTCTCCCTGCCTGATCAAATTCTGCTCCCCTGATCCCTTTCTGCATAGAGCAAGTACTTTTTAATGTCTAAGCCACACCTCTGATTATTACAATTTAGAAGTGCCAGATCTAGGGTGCTAACTTTTAATTGGATGATTATGTTATCCTACTCCTCCCCAGATCCAACCCCTGTCTGCCGATAGGGAGATCACTGAGTAAAGTGAAGTGGAGAGGTACACACCTTTGTCGTTTAAACTTTTTTTTAGCTGTCAGCCTTTTACCCAAAAAGTCCCTACATGGAACATGGTTGTAATTTACCAATAAATGCCATGATATATAGTTATTAATATTCCCCTCCTCATGACGGGCCAGTAGAGATTATTCTTATTTTGGCACACTGTAGCATGGTCACACTTTAAATATTTGCCCTTTACACAAAAGTATAATATTTATAAATATGAAATGTAATATAAAGATACCTAATTTTACAATCCATTGGCTCGCCAATTTTTTTTATTCTGGACATTTTTGGGGCAGCAAGAAACGCATTTAAGATTGCTATAGCGTTTCCAAAAGTCAAATAGTTGTGAAATCAGTGGCATTGCAACTGGCTTGGCATCAGCTTTCAAATGACATAATGAATGGACTCAGTGCGACTTGTCATTGCTGAGATAATGAACAATTATTATAGTCCATTTAAACTAATGGGAATTGTTCAACATGTATGCAGATCTTAACTCCCATTTCTACATATAGGTTTCATTTATCTTGAAATGCTCCCCCAAGCTCAGCAGCCTCATTGTTGGTTCAGCCTGCAATACACTCATCAGCCTTTCTTCTCTTGAGGGTTGATGGGCTGATGAGATCCTTATCATGCACCAGATGGCCTCTGACATCAGGAGGCCTGCTGGCATCTCCAATTATGTACCTGTATTCTTATACTGACCACATTTTTCAAGCATTTTCACCCACCAAGGCTGGGTCTGTGTTAAGCTGGTCTGTCGTTAATCCTTGGTATGCCTCAGCTTTGCAGAGATTTCCCTTCCAGATAAGGAGCCAGGCAGGCACTTGAGAATCTGCCCAACAACAAGCAGGATTTGTCTGTGTTTAAGGGGATTCACATGTGGTATCGTAAACAAAATAGCCTTTTCAATTGTGGCCTTCTTTTCTCACTGCTGCATCTTACTTATTTAAGTAGTTTGCATGTTTTTGTTATGGTCCAATGCCATTTTTACTAATATGTTCATTGCTTCTTTCCCATCACAGTCTCAGGGCCACCAGGCCTCTTTCCTGCAGCCCTTTCTATCAATGTGGCAAACTGAAAGTAAAATGGCTGCTGTTCATTTTGATCACTCACAAATGAATTTAAATGATGTTCGTTTTAGAACTGAGTATTGGGTCTTCGTCAACTGAAATGCAAGATTCTAACATAGTTTTGTATTCTGTAAGCGGGGCCCACTTTGTACTCTGAGTTGTCATAATGCACCACATTTGTATGTGTGGCAGTTTCAATAAAAATGCTGCGTTTATCTCTCAGCCAACATTTTAATGTGTCTTTCCCATCTTTACATACTTCTTTGTGTCGTTTTCAGCAAGACACATATTTTCATAATACACCAGACCCTTTCTCTGTGTTAAGGTTAGGACTGGCATGCATATTTCAGTGTGTCTTTTCCCATTAGAACAAAACAAATCAGAGGCCTAACGCAGCCTTTCAGTTATTTCAGTATGGCTGTCATTAAACTCCACAGGTGCAGCCAATTTGCTAGGTGCACAGTCTATTGCCAGAGTAAGGGGGTATATAGTGAACATGTGCAGCATGCACCAATCGAGCAGGCTGGTAATGCCAGTATGTGCAGCCCCACACAGCAGGCCAGTTCGCCTGATGGCTAGCACAATATGTTCAGTGTTGGCAG
The DNA here is from genome assembly GCF_040938575.1 of Ambystoma mexicanum. NCBI lineage: Eukaryota > Metazoa > Chordata > Amphibia > Caudata > Ambystomatidae > Ambystoma > Ambystoma mexicanum. The sequence continues at coordinate 679,772,539 of NC_090937.1, forward strand.
TGGGCTTCAGTTGCACCGCCAGACCACAAAGTCTGGACACTGAAGCGAGATGGCAGAATCCACAGTTGCCCTCAGCCTCCAGTGTCAGTCACACCCCCAATGGGGACATCTTCAAGGCAGAGAGTCCAGAAGCAGCCCAGTGGCACCCACTCCCTGTCTCAGCTAGCTCTCCAGTGGTGTCCTCCAGGTCACAGTGCCACATGCAGTATTGCATATGTCTAATGGCATGTTATTGTTTCCCCCTCCCCTACTACACGCATGATCTGGTCACTCTCTCTGTGCACCCAGACCCGTTATGCACCACCAAGGCCTGCAGTTCATTCCTGAACACCCCGTCACAGTCTCAGGGCCACTAGGTCTCTGGCAGCACAGTGGCACTCACTGAGTCAGCAGGTCCAGCTGACTCCGCGCCTCCTCCTGCAGGGATTCAGTGTTGGAAATGGTGCTGCAATGGACCCCGAATGGGAAACAAGCAACAGAGACCCGGCCTCCAGGCCCACAATGAATACAGGGCAGGTTGCCAGCCTTGTACAGGAAAAAGTGTTGTCAGTTGCGATGGGTGCCCTGCACTGTCGGCGAGTTGGAAGCCTGCCCGCCAGACAGCTTGCTGTCTCATGGGGCTGTGATAATATGCCTGTGGCCTCTGGGCCATCTTTCCCCTAATTCAACCTCCAAGCTGCCAGCCTGAATCTGTTGCCTCTCTGCCGCCCTCAGCCCAGGCCCACGTCACGGCTGCAGCAGTCAAATGCAGCCTTAATGGCAGGGTTCCGTAGTCCTGTAGGAGGGGATGTTGATCAGCAACTCATCCGCTGTCATTGTACTCTACATACATTTGCAGCTGCATATATTGATGGACTCTGCAGATTAGAACACTATGCATAAGCACAGCAAGGCACCATTAAAGCACCCCCCTGCCCCCGCTAAAGATACAACCAGTCTCCATTTCTCTAATTTCTTTAACATAAGGGTGATGTTGAAGGCTGATTAAGTGTCAGTAGGTCAAAATGCTTTATTCGAACAAGTTCATTAAGCAAATACACCAATGTTACAGATAAATACAAAACTGGTCATAGAATACATATAACCAAAGAAAATAATATCTACTAAGCACCAAAGTACAATTTATCAATGTATAGTAAAAGGATGAATACATAATATCAAGAGTGCAGAGTAAACACTATATTCATTAATAATACTCCTTCTAATTATCCTGGCAGCTCCCAAGTAATGCTCCAAAGATGAACACAATGTTGGCCTCCTTTGCTTGAAGTAAGAGAGATCTACCCTACATTAAGAACCTTTTTCCAACATAGCAGGGGAAAAAAGAGCCTCTTCCTTGGACATCCATTGGAATTGCTAAAAAAAAAAAAACATTGAATGAAGTCCATCTTCCACAAAGCATGAATTACAACGACGACAGTTATCACAGTCTGGGGACCATTTTGCATAACAGAAGCCACAGATAGTAGATTAAAAGAGAATGTGGTGATGCACCTTCTAGATAATGGGTTTGGCATCACTGCTAAGTATGTCGATAATTATCCCTCTACATTGCAAAGCTAAAGAAATCTTCTGAGAGTAACTTAAGTTTTCATTGATTAGCTAAGCTGAGCATCCATTTTCCCAGCCTATGCCTCTTTAAGGTGATCCTTTTTGTTAGAGGTGATTGCTCTACGATCAACGAAGATATTAGAATAAAACGAAGGAGCCCAGTGTACTTTTTAGAACAGAGAGCCATTTCTTTCCAATAGTGAAACGTCCATTGAAATTACTTGTTTGAAAATGTAACCTTGTTCGCTATAATGACATCGGGGCTTGGGTAGTAGGTGGAAGGAACTTGTGTCGCAGGGAGACAGGGGAGTGTGCCGCCAAGGTAAGTGGGGTGAGGGGATCATAGGAGAAACGTGAACATGTCGAAAGGGAAATGCCTTTAAATAATCTTCTTTCCCCCGCACCCCCTGCGGACTTTTCCTTTCGACATTTTCACGTGTATCCGTATACTTAGCCATAAAAGCTGGCATGCGACATAACCTCTGTGATAATGGAATTATCTGTGCTTCTAAATTCAGGATATCAGCAGCTGTTAATACACTGAAACCCAGAGTGGACCGTAAACAATGATGCTCAATCAGATCCAATGAGGAACGCGAGTTTAGGGCCCAGTCTCCATTGGCATAGCAACCCAAAGCGCAGCATTTCGCATCGTAGGCTCTATTAGCTGGAAGCGCAGCCCACGCATCACACACTATACAATGCCTGTACAAGCTTCTTACGTGTGTAAACCTGTCTTCTGTATATGAGCTGACCAATTATTAGAGCTTAAAAATCAAATCCCTAAGAAGTCAGAGAATGCTCTCCATCAGGGAATTAAGAGTAAGCGGGTCTGTCACTGATTCCTGGGGGTAAGAGTTACACACGTGAGGGGAGTGAAGGGGCGAAAGCGAGTCTCAGCATAGGGACAGGGAATGGTTGCAATGAGGAGAGTCCATCAGTAAAAGATGTGAGCCCAGAGTATCAAGAGCTAGAATCTGCCAGCTAGGGACGACAGTCAATGCAAGGATGGCGTGTAGGCCACAGCAATTCGACTTAGTGATTCTGCATGAAGGCAGTATGGGGAGGAGGGAGAGGGGTCAGCGCACGTGCAGGTAGAAAAGTTCAGAAATTCCTTGAGTGGAAGCAGGAGTATCTATTCATGTATATTTCATTTATAAATAAAAAGTGGAGCAGGGGCACAAAGATAGAGGAACAGAGTGCAGGAACATGTTTTGGTTGAGAAAAAAGCAAGAACGGGCACGATTCTCCATATGTTTCAGTTGAAATAATGAACTGTTGAACTTTAAGGTCGCTATCACACAGGACACACAGATTGCGAGATTGATCAGGATGGAATAAGGTCATCAGCAGGACAGAAAGATGTTAATGGAATAAAGGGTGGAGATGTAGAAGTCATTCTCTCACAGGTAAAAAATAAATCACTTAGCAGTGTACATTTCAGTGAGGCTGCCGAAGGTCCAGCCTACAAATAAATAATGTATTCTGAGAAACTCTATTGGCACTGTCTGATATCGGAACCAAAACTATGCAAGCATTTAAAACTCCAACCACTCAATTAATTCGAGGTTCAATTGTTTAAATGTGCCCAGAAACAGAAATCGTCCACACAAAATTGATTTCTCTGAATATAATAATGCAGAAAATAGGTGTTTGGACAATTCAATTTCGATTAGAGAACTTCTTTTTGGTAGAAATATGCTTGGTATGCATAACCAAAAAAGGAGTTTCGCAAAGAAGTGATGCCCTTTATCACTCATCTTTGCAACATAAAAAACAACAATGTCATTGTCCAACACCTTTAGAGAATACCAATCGTTTACCTCTTAACAGAACATGCTTCTGGGGTGCTTTGATATGAAGGGTTAACAGATCGGTCAGTGGAAGGAATCCTCTACTATGGAAAGGGGATGTTTTCGGCATCCTGCTGATGACATCTGAGCTGCAGAGATTTCTATTGAGTCTATCGTGAGATATGCATTTCTTGGTCCGGCCCTGCCTCCTTCCTCCAGGGAGGCCAGCAGTTGGGTGCTGATGAGCACGTTGATAATGAAACTACAATTCATCACGTCTGGTGTTCAGTTGCACTTGCAGTGCATGTACAGTCACCCAAAAAACATACACTTTCTACAAACGACAACTCCAAGTGGGTGAAGCAGCACATGTGTACTGCTGCAGTGTCACCAGACCTAACGGTGTCCTCACAATATGTATAATCCCATACCAGGAGGTGATTCTCCTTGTTTTCTGACATTGTTTTAGCCCCTGACTCAAGTACAGCACCACACAAGACAACACACACATTTGATGCAAGATATGGTTCCCGCCACAACGCTGTCAGGGTACCCATGCATCATTGCCTCTTTAAAACCATCTAAAATATGCTGGCGTGCTATTGGAATACAGGCTGTGCACCACATTTTTTTTTAAAATTGTGCTTTGATGTATTCAAATTTCAACAAATACATGTATACATGTTTTATTAACACAGCTAAAAACGAAAAATGCAGCATACTACATATCATTTCTGAATTCATCACCATGCATCCTTACATCTATTCATTATTAAATTAAAATCTCTTTGATGAATGTCACCCCCATTAAAATTAGTGAAAACAGGTTACCTACCGGCCCATGTCCTATACTACAAAAACTTAAATGATAGGGACCAACATCAATTAAAATGATAGCAAAGTATTCGTGTTGCAAGTCACAGGTTTGTCTCGGGAGGATAGCTCAGGGACAACGTGCTCACTTTGGAAGCAAGACAACACGTAGCAACACAGGTTCGATCCCCAGGTCCCCGCTTAGAAACCTCTGGGTATTAATACCCAACCATGTCATATACATTCCTGGAGAAAATGCTTTCAGGTCTTCTTGACCCTCATTTTAGAAAATGTGGTAATAGGCTCCTTAGGTTTCTCAGTGTTCTGAGTGTCTTAGATTTCTCCAATTGGCAAATTGTTTAGAGACATTTCATGATTTTGTTCCTAAATACAGTGCTGGGAAACTTAAATATGTATGATGTAAGAATACCATAGTAGTGGCCAGATTGCGATAGAGCAAAAAAGTGCCACGCGTGGATTTGGTCGTAATCCAATCTAAATCCCACCATTTGATTTTCATTTTGGTTAGATTAGCAAAGCAATATTCCCTGGAGACAGACATACCAGATAATATCTGTGCACGGTACTCAGTAAACCAGTTTAGATCTACACTAGTCGCTTCGGTTACAGTGGAATTCAAACCTTTGTACATGGAATGTTTAGGTGGGTTAATTTATTTATAAAAAAGCAATAGCGAATTCCATTGCACACAAGCCTGTAAGGAAGGCACACTCAGCGCATACCTTATTGCGAACATGTATACACAACTGGGTAGCCCAAGCAATTTCTTCCATAGAATTTGCCATAGAATTTAGTTTTTACCAATTCCCTAAGTTCCAAATGCCCATGCCATAGCAGATACCCAGTGCTACCTTATCATTATAAAACCTGATAAGAGGAATCGGAGAATTGACAAAATCTTCATCTGTGCAGCATATAATGTGATTTTTGGGCTTCACAGTATCATACAATTGGGTTAAATTCTTTCTGCAGAAGAACTGGAAACCCAAGTACATCATATGCCTGGTCGCTTCAAGGCTGCTGGTATTTTACATATTACCAGATCTGCTATACACCATAAGCAGTACCTGTGACTATCCTTCACGGATGCAATCAAATGGACTATAGAATCATCTCAATCAAACAATGGAGACATCTAGCCATAACATTTCTCTGCTTGCGATTTAAAGGAGATGAATCAATTCTGTCTAATGAGTAATGGAATACCAGTAATATCGACACCTGAAGAAGGGGTCAGCGAACCCAGAAACACATAGTGTGATGTACTGATTGCATTTACAAATTATGTTAGGAGATTGCCTTGCAGACCAAAGTTAGTCTGAACATAATACTTTCTCTGTATAAACCTATTAACATTGTGAACCATTTAATCAGTAAATGAAGCAAGTTGCTGACTTTTTCTTTTCATGTTTAAAGTGCTGAAAGTTGAAGTATAACAACTGCCATGTGGGCAAAATTATTGTTGTATCTAATTTTATTGAGAACACTGAACAAAAATACATTGAAATTCTATTTGTAGTACATTGAATTATTTTTGAAGAGGCTAACCCCTCGATTTTAGTGACCAGGGTTTTACCTCAGTGTTGCCGGAGGTTATAGGATTATCACTTTGAGGCTGCTCTCATCGATCTTCCAATTCAACTTTGGGGGAAGACGCGATTTAGCTAATATCAAGATTTTTGCTAGGGTTAGGTTATGGAAGGTTTAAGCAGGCTCCTGGGTTATTTTCCCACACTTTTCTGTTGTGGCAGCATGATGCCCCTGAAGGTCACAAGGCAGCAGACCCCGGTTTTCAACACGGCCCGCTGCTAGGTGGCTGGTGGGTCTTTACGTAGATGGAGGAGAACCGGTGTGGGGAAATGCTTTTAATTACGATTAGCCTTTTCTTTGAGTTTGGCACCACACTTTGTTTCCCCTCGCCTGAAGAGGAACTGTGGTCCCCTAAACTTCTTGCCACGAAAGGATTGGTAGACAAGGGCTAGGGTGCTCCAAACTTGGGATTGGCAGAAATGTACAACGGAGATGTCATTGGGAAATGGCTGAGGAGATGCGTTGGGATGCAGATGCAGGCATTAGGGGATGTTACATTAAGGCATTCGCTCAAAATGGGTGTGTTGCTTTAGTCAGTTGTTAAAGGAAGGTATTTAAGGCTGGAGAAGTAAGGGTGTAGTTGCACATCAGTGAGTCAATATGAAGGGTCGATGAGGGTACGTACGCTATGTATTGCTAATGCATCGTAACAGGAAAAAGGTATGCCTTGAAATGATTGGTAAATGAGGACTAAGGTGCTTCAATCAGCGGTTATACCGCATTTAGAATACCCTGGGAAATGTGTTTTATGTTATAGGGTTGGGACAAACTCAGCCATTCATCTCACACGCCGTGGGTAATAATGAGCAACACTCAGAGGGTTTGTTGCAAATATATAAAGGCTGAATTATTACATATTTTAAGGGACTTCCTTCAAGTAACTCCCAGTGTGATGTGCCTGCTGTAGACCCCAGATTAGACATGGGACGCTGTTAGGAGGCTGCTGTGCAACATTGGACGCTGCTAGGGGTCAGCTGTTTCTTTACAGGGACAGAAGCAGTCAGTAGGAGATAAAAACAGAGTTTGAACATATTAATGTGTAAGTGCTTCATTGATCAGGGAAGGTGTTGAGGTGCACATTTGGGTGAAGTACACCAGTTCATACTAACAGTACGGAATTGGAGGGGCGCTAAAGCACGCAGGACTCTGGGAAAAGTTAACTCTCACGAAGGCCAGATTTCAATTTAGTGAGGAAATAACTCAGCTTACTATTGATTGTGCACTGGGGTCAGTTAAATTGGAACAATATAATGGCATGGGTATAAAACAAAAGGTAGGATAAGTTTCAATCAATGAGGGTTAAGTTGGGAGCATAGGAACAGGAGTAGAAATAATGTCATCAGGCTGTGTGGGTTGGGTAGCATCGTCAGTGCAAGATTAAGAAAGCGGCGTTAATAGTACCGACTTTCAACTAAAGACAAAAAGGAATCTTTTAACGTGGCGGCTGACCCAGGGGATCACAAGATTTCTGAAGTTATGACTGGGGACCATGTGTCAGGTATTACCAAAGCTGTAAGGTAAATTGGGAAAGGCAGCGTTCTCTAAAATGAGGTGTTAAGCAATGCATTGGGTACATCGATAGCATTGGGAATGGGATTGTAGATTAACAGGTCAGCAAGGCCAACTCAGCCTTTCATCCTTCCGGGGTCGATAAACAAGTAGCAGTGGTGGTGGTGCATCTGGTAGGTCGCAGTATAGGTTTTAGTAAGATGCTACTTAAGTGCCAGAAAGATGGGCGAGGGAGGCCTAAATGAAACAAGGACAAGCTCAGATTGTCCTGGTCTTGATCTGCACTCCCCCATCCTGGCATCGTCTGCGGGTATGCAGTCTGCTGGGACTATGGCTGGTGAGCAGTGGCCTACATGAGGAAGAGAAGAGAGGAAGGAAGTCTATTTAAAAAGAGGATGGCTCAGCTCCTCCCGGGCATGAACGGCACTCCTACAGCCCAGTAAAACTCCTGCAAGAGCAGGCAATCCGCAGAGGATTAGGGTGGACGAGATGGGGCCTACATGACAAGTAAAAATGGAAGTGGGGAGCCTCCCTTTGATAGCCCAATGGTGAGGGCAGCTTTACTAAAGGAATGAAAAGCTCAGCTTCCCCCATCAGAAACAGCACTCCACCAGCACAAGATCTCCGGCAAGGCCGGCAGACCAAATGATTCTTGTAGGGGGTGAGTTTAGCCTGATAAAAAATGGAGAGGACTGATGCAAGGGGGAAGGAAGGCAAAGTTGTTTTTTGAAGTTCTAACAAAGGAATAAAGCTCAGCTTCACCCGTCAGAAATGGCACTCCCCCAGCATGGTAATTCCTGCAAGGGCAGGCAGAGCAAGGATAAGTTGGTTGGGGAGTTTTGGCCTAATAAAAAGCAGAGAGGAACATATTGAGGGTGAAGTGTGGCAAACAAGTTGACCTCACAGTTGGGGGAAACCAAGATCCGGTGTTCCGGGATCGTTCCAAGGCAAGGATGGAGGTGCACTGAAAGCCATGCAGCAGTAGAAAAGTAAAGGAGGAAGCGGAATGGGGCAATGGGAAAATTTGGCAGGGGCAGAGGTTTCCCCTGGATCGGGCACGAGCTGATCAATTTGAAGTCCCCGGAAGACTATGCGAAGGATGGAGTGCATTTGTTAGCATTGGGCATGGATGTTTTACTGGAATTTGTGCACGAAGCCACAGGAATTATGAACTAGGAAAGGGGGATCCACAGTGGCCGGTAACCCACCTTTGGCGTGGCAGTGTTTTGATGACCAGTGGCAAGATACAGACTCCGAATGAGCCATGGGAAAGCCGGAAGGGTCTTTGCTCTTCTCAGGACCTGTGCTTCTTGGGGGCATAAGCGGCAGGGGCACAGCTTCCCCTGAATAAAAGGCACTCCCACAGCCCAGGAAAACCTGCATGGGCAGGCGGGGCTCAGACAAGATGGGTTGAGGGAGTTGGGCCTACTGTGGACTTCATTCAGAAAGGGGAAAGCAAGTTTTGGACACTGAGCAGTTGACGCACCTTCAGAACTATTTTCACAAAGTTTGTTTGCAGTGTTGTCATTTTATTATGTTGTGAAAATAAATCTGCAGCCTTTTTAATGCCAAAAGAAGACAAGTCTCAATCTGCACCTTACTGGGTGGGATATCGATAGGGGCAAAGACAATGAGCAAACGTGATGATACAAAGATGGACAAATGCCCAGGTTATTGCAGGTGCTCGTTAATGCTTTGAGACATTGCCTTAAGTTACCGAAAAGGAGTTGGAAGAGTATACTAGCACTTTTTACTGCCATTGCGGCGTCTTCCTCGCTCATAAGAAGCCGGCATCTCATTAGATATCACTGCCGCTGCCCCCAGCGTCTTCCATGCCCTATGGTCACAGACATGCTATGCAAGTTCCGTGAGATAAATCCCACCCCAGAAGAAGCCCTCTTATCAGCTGTGTGATGTACAGGGCCGGGCGCGCATTCCCGTGCAATTATTTCTGCTGTGTTCAGACTAGGTCCGTTCATATTGTATAGCAGACAAAAAGCTCATCGCGTCTTGGCACAAACAAGAAGGGACCTATTCAACCTAGACTAGTTATTCTTCAATGAACAGAATGCAGACGTTACACGCCTCCTCCTCCTGGGGCGGTATAAGGACACCTAGATGCCCTGGCGAAAGATGCCGCCCAAACACCACCACCAGTTCCATGGCTTGTGAGGAAAACTACGATTCTTAGGTACTTTGGTGCCTACCGACGCTTTTGTTTGCACAATACTGTACTCGCAGTAGAATAAGATAACCGACTTTTTATTAATAATTACAAAACAATTTGTTTCGGGAGATCAATCAATCCACGCGCTCCCCCAAACAGGCAGCTTAATTTGGACAGTCCCACGCCTCTGATACTAGCTCACCTCTATTCTGAGGAGCGGATCGTTAAAAGTACCTTTACAAAAATCGCTACCAAATCGGTTCAGAAAAGTAAACACGCCGGACCTACTGTTTAAATCGTAAGTGAACAGTGCCCCCTGCCGACTACTTGCCTGCGGACGTGTTTTCAAAGGTTCACGTTCAAATCTTACTTACTAATAATATGGCCGCACGTTTGAACGACGTGTCGGTGCTAACGCGGTGGTCCTCGTGCCAACAAATATTCGATTAAAATGCATATCCCCACCATTAGGAAGTCAGAGACACCCCACCGCTCTCCCCCAGTGCCTGCAGTGTAGGTGATCCCTCTCTATGCACATGGCCCAGAGATTAATCAAAGGCCTGTCTATGTCTCTGGCTTTGCTAATATTAGGGTCTCCTTAATGTTATTATTATTCTACTGCGTCACTGCTATGAAAAGCATTTCCAGGTGTATCTCCTCACATGAAGCTATGTACTAGCACTCCATCAATGTGTATCCTTATTAACGATCATTTTCTGTAAGGGCAGTATTTTATTACAAAGATGCATCCCACAGGTGTCTTGCACCAAGTTCCTTTTCATTAAAGTTGTACATGTGCTGAGGCCCTTAGAACTCCTTACACACGTTGCATTAGTGTATGCAATGATAAGTTATTAAAATGTGAGCTGACCGTGATACAAAATCAACAATGCTAGAATGACACCACCACATGTTCAACGTCTTAACTGTAACTTGGAGCATCAATAAACAAACTTTGAGATAGCCAATAGGTCAGGCTTTATGTAATGTAATGCCAAGCCTTATTAACTGGGGTAGCCTACAATGATTGCTTATGGGAATTCTGAACTAACATACACGCCCTTAGCATACACAACTACGGCAAGGATGTGCCAGGTGCAGCCTCAAGTGCCAAGCTATGCCATTTACAGTACAGACATACATAACTATTTACATCCAGCAGATATATAAGTCTAACCCTATGTATCCCGATACTACTAATGCAAAACTAAAAAGTGATTAAAGGAACAATTGAACACATTATAACCACTGGCATTGCTCAGGACAAACCTCCATACCTGTGGTGACTGGTGAATGTTTTAATTGGAGGAGTGTACATATTTGCCACAAATATGCATGTGACCAAACGTAGCGAGGACATCTGCCCCAATATGGGTGTTTTGGGGGGAGGAGGGTTGTCCCCCAATTAACTTATTTGAATAATGAGTTAAAATGATGCATTACAAAGCACACTTTCTGTGAAAAATTGGGTAAAAAGCCAAGACAGTTTACAATCGTTTCTGTAGGGTAACTCATGAACAAATCCAATAGATGCAAGTCCGCGACAGTGCACAGGAACCTTTCCCCACAATATATGCCTGTATAAACATCATTTTCACACTGGCTGTGCCCATACATTTAAATGCTGGCTGCAACAATATATGCCTGTATTTCCATAGAAGAACATACTTCTGTTTGCTTTGTGCATATTGTCAGTAATGATACTATAAGAAAACATGTACAAACTGACTCTGCCATTATATTCCAGTATTCTCACGTAACAGCATACTCCTGTTAGCTTTGCCCTTAAAAATGCCATGCCACAAAAAGAAAACATGTCCAGACCGGCTGCAGCAATGGAGGTCAGTCTAGAAATGTAATAACACTTACCATGCTTGCTTTATCAAAAATGGCAAGTATAAAATGGCATGCCATAGTAAGAAATAGCTAGACTATCGGTACCAACACATCAGTCTAGTCACATTAACATGTATCATGCTTGCTTTACCATTGACGCCCACTAAAAAATGCCATGCCACTCTAGGAAATGGTTAGACTCGCTGCACCAAAATGCCATTGTAGCCATGTAATATATCTTATGATGATTGCTTTAATCATAAATATCAAGTAAAACATGTCATGCCACATTAGAAAATGGCTAGACTGGCAGCACCACAATAGCAACATAGCCACATAATAATACTTATCATGCTTGGCTTACCATCAATGCAGAGTACAAAACTGGTGTGCCATAGTAGGAAATGGCTAGACTGGCTGCACCAAAAAAAGTCTAGTCATGTAATGACATATATCATGCTTGCTTTATCACAGATGCCCAATGTTGGGAGGCAGATGAATATGTCATCCATAGCTTCTGCCTCTCGCCCACACCAATACCACACAGGTGACAGAAGTTACTTACTGAGACAGGTGTTCCACCCTTATCCCCCACAGGTACAGCAGGGCTTTGGGACAATGTGAGCTGAAGATGGTAACAGCATTCAAACTAATGTTGTAACAGTGAAAGAGCATGCATTAGACACGAAGCAAACAAGCACTCCACCTGAAGAACACGTACAATAGGTAATATATGCATTTAGACATTAAGAATATTAACCTTGCATCCATAGACATGAAGAACACTAACGTGACCAATGTATAACATGAATACAACTTGTGAATATAGCTCACTAATATGGAAACAAAAGTGTAGTTGGCCAACCATACTTCCAAAGATGGAATACGCAGCATGTCTTTGAATGAGCACAGGCACCATGACCTCGGAAGAGCTCAAAAGGCTGAATCCACAGAAATACATAATTGTGTAGAGGGCACACAGTGGGGCTGACAAATAATGCCAAGGTTAGAGTGAAATAAGGGAGGATCGGAACAATGGAAGAAGGCACAGAATAGCAATTCCCAAAGACGCATGCAGTGTATTCCCAGATTAATTAAGGTTTTATAAGAGCACCAACAGCCTTTGATAGCCAGATGCAGCAAAACAGCAAGCCAAAAAGACTCCATGAAGAATAACCCTAGCGGTATAAGAAAACACAACACACACATTGATAATAGCTGAAATCTCAATATATAGTAGGTAATTCAATTTCATACATGAACCCTTAACATGTGACCTATACACAGAGAACACTAGCCATTCATTTGAAGTAGACATAAATAGGACACCTGCAAAACTCCCTAAATACACGCATAGACACAGGTGCCACACAATGCTAAGTACAAAATGATTGCCTGGTCTCATGGCCTGAGAATGAGGGATGGTAACATTTTATTTGGCTCTACTCTATGTCTGCCTCATACCTTGACGACCTGTCAAAAGTCCAAAGTTGGTTACCAGAGAATCAACCTATGAGAACCCTCAGTGTTATGCCACCCATGAACTAGTATGCCAACCAAACACTTGTTTATAGATGATGCATTTTACCTTTATCAATATAGGGGTGGTTCCATGTGGAGCCATTAGATATTTATAACCCAATGAAAGGTTTAACCCATGTAGAATCTATATGTAGTCAAACACACTAACTTATCCCCATTCCCCATATGTTTTGTAGGCTGAGACCATTTTATAACGTCATTAATTACATGTTTGTAGTACTTAAGCAATTGTTCCTGATTCAGATTTTGAGAGCCATGAGATTTGGATGCTTGTATGCTGTTCCAGCATTGTTTTGATGATAATTAAGCTGGATTTTTCAGTGTGCTTTGTCTACTGTGTCATTGAGTCTGGTTTGGACTGACTCTGATTCCTCTGGGTCTATTTGGGATTTTGAGACTGTCTTAACACTAGTAAGCAATGTCATGCCACAGTAGAAATCGGCTGGACTGGCTGCACCAAAGTGCCAGTCTAGCCATGCAATAGCACTTATCGTGCATCCTGTATCATAATTGGTCAGTACAAAATTATATCCCCCTTCTCAAACCAGTGCCATGGGTGGCACAAGCACACATACATGCACTCACTCAAACACACAATCACACACCATTCACTCACTCATTAAAAGCCTCACCCATACATTATACACTTGCTAATTCACTCATACACCGAATTACCCAAATATCATACACTTGCTCAGTCAGACATGCATAGATACACATAGATACACACATAACAACATACAAATTCATACATATACGAAACACAAAATACAATTCTGCTCTTACCTTCAGTCCTTGTCCGTATCCTTCTGCTCGCTGTGATGCAGCCTCCCATAACAGAGGCCTTCAAGCTCTCTTGCACAAGAACAGGAACCAGGAATAAGCACAGAGAACTTCCTGGTTCCTTCAAATACATGCATGAGCTGGAGTGCTCCAAACTGAGCACCCCAGGCACTTTGAATATGCACAGAGGTGCTAAAGTGCAATGGACCATGAGAAGCTTGACTATAGTTCTGCCCTGCTTATGGGACTTCCATCGTCTTATCTTACCCCTCTGCGTTCTATTTTCATTTGTGCTGTCTGTGTTCTTTTACAAACAACCTCCTTGTTCCTCTCTCAGACACTCTCTTCTTTCAATCACCCTTCTACCTTTTCATTTTCTGTGTATCATAATTAAATGCTATCATGGTCTTGCTCCCCCATATCTCTCCTTTCTTATTTCCCCTTATGTTCCAGTAGAATCTCTCTGGTCCCAACATGTTCACCTTTCTTTCTTCTCCTAAACCCCTGTGTGCTCCCTCACAGTTTCGCTCATTTTCTCTTCTGGCTCCTAAATTATGGTATGAGCTCCCTGCAGACATCTGTGTTTTTCTCTCCCTTCATATTTTTTTCGATCCAGTCTGAAAGTCCATCTCTTACTGTCCCTCATTTCTGACTATTCTCTCTTTTTTCATTTCAACATTATTTGATGTACCGCTTTCTGTTTAACATATTTGTAAAGCGCTTTGGTGAAAACGTTCAAGAAATGTAAATAAATACAAATACACACTGGTCGGTGCACCATCACCCAATATGTACGAGCCACCCCTGTTCCAAAATATCATTTTTCAGCCTGCTGTGCCATTACGGATGGGGTCACAAATGCAAATATGGCTTGACGCTGTACAGAATGGAAATGACCTACCAATTCAGAACAGTCTTTTTCAGAGTTGGACTGAGCCTGATTTCCATATGGTTTTTCCTCTTCTGTAGTTGCATAGCAGGTTGAAAAAGTATATTTTGCGTATTTTCCTCGATCAATGCTAGTTATGTTATGTTATTGTGTAGTTGTATAGCACCTTACATATCATTTGTATGATCTCAAAATGCTGTGGGTTAAACGCCCTTGGGGACCATAGTCCAGGTCAGTGGAGAGAGTACAGTAGCGAATAGTGCTAGGGTGCACTCTGTATGTGTGCAGCTAGTACAGGTTTTGCAGAGGTGGCTGCATTCTAATGTTAGGTGTGGCGCAGAGGTTGTGAGAGATCAGTAGAATGTGTGCAGCAAGTTGGGTAGCCTCAGAGTCTGCATTCTGGCTGCCATGGGGTCTGTGTAAGAGCTTATGTATGCAGCTGGAGCTGATTGTTTCCTGGGGTATAACTGCGTTCTAACAGACTATTGATGTGTTCAAGGAGTAGTGTAGGTATGTGTGCAGCTAGGCCAAAATTGATCATGGGGTATAGCTGTGTTCTATTGTTTGTTGGTGTAAAGTGGAGAATGAGCATATTGGTAGGAGTGAGTATCTGTACTTACTGGTAGGTGGCCCATGTTTCTGCCTACTTTCTGGAACCCGATGAGCTGACCATGTCTGTCGTGGTGGTTTGTGGCAGTGGGTCTCAAGAGAGATTCTCTGGCTAGTGCAGAGTATGTTGTGTTTTCCTTGTTGCCGGTCCCCCTTCCCCAGTGCTCCCAATGCCACTGCCCACAACAACAAGCTTAAGACCTGA
Organism: Ambystoma mexicanum; assembly: GCF_040938575.1. Lineage (NCBI taxonomy): Eukaryota > Metazoa > Chordata > Amphibia > Caudata > Ambystomatidae > Ambystoma > Ambystoma mexicanum. The sequence goes on from NC_090937.1 coordinate 679,787,847, forward strand.
CATCACTATAATCCTATGCTACAACCAGGCAAGCTCACTGCCACCGAGCAGACATACCCCACAGCCCAGGAGTTGTCTGTCTGTATATACAACCTGAAACTAGAGTTCAACAGCACCCAATAACTGAGCTTAACCATTATCTTCCCCTAGGGAAGCACAGCACTATCACACCAGGATATGCCAACTACTGTCATGCAGGCCTATCCACAGACTCCTACACACCTATGTGTTCCTGGAGTGCAATTTGTTCCTGAGACACCTGAATAGTGGGAGTTACGGCCCACATTTGAGACAGTGGCTGCAGAGGATAATTAGCTAGGTGTGAGACGCTTGAAACGCCTAAAATGGGCTACAACGGTAAATGCAATAACACCTAGATTTGGGACACCGGGATAGTGGGAGAAAGTGCCGGAAAATGGGGTACAACTGTAAATACAATAACAGCTAGTTTTGTGACACCTGGAAAGTGGGAGAGAGCGCCTAAAATGTGGGCACAGCAGTAAATGCAAACCACTTAGATTTGGGACACCTGGATAGTGGGAGTGGGATAGTGAGAGAAAGCGCCTAACATGTGGGCACAACAGTGAATGCAATAACAGTTAGATTTGGGATACTCGGAAGAGGGAGAAAATGCCTAAAATCGGGGCACAACAGTAAATGCAATATCACCTAGACCTGGGAAAACTACATATGGGGGGGAGAGAGCACCTAACACGCGGTACAACCCACTTACAAGACACACCCATGTGGGCTTTGTGCATCTGATTGCAAGATATTGGGTAATAGGATTGGTGGGGTAGTTTACTTGGGCACTGTAATGGCTATGCCCTCTGCCCTAGTCGCGCTTACTTTGTCAGGTGATGCAGGTTGATGGCTGCAGGCTTCACAGGCTAACACGGGTCATCACAGTCTGGAGCTCCTTCTTCCGGAGCTGCCCATTGCCTCAGGGCCCTTAGCCAAGGGGGCTGCAACGGGCAGTGGGCTGACCTGGCGCAATATGTGATAATGGCAGAATCAGTCAATCAGGACGGAGTATGGACAGGGAGGCAGGAACAGGGGTCGGGAAGCCTGGAAGATCAAAGCGCTGAGTGCCGAGGCTGCAGTAGGGGAAGAAATGCTCAAAATTACACAAGAGTCACAGAAATTATGTTACTGCACTAAGATTGATTGATATTTTTATTTCTATCGCACTCGTACACAAATGTTTCAGAGCGGTCACTAGGGACACATGCCTCACTGCTAGTGTGGGACCAAAAGTGGCTGAGAGAAGAAGCGAGGGTTCGGATTAGGCCAACACTGCGCTGGTGTTATGGGAATCAGCCAATCAGGACAGAAGGTAGGCATGGAGATGGGAACAGGGGCTGGGAAGCCGGAAGAGCAAAGTGATTATTATTGATTCAAAATCTTCCATCTATCACCTCTTAGTGTTGCCCAGGTATTGCTCATAGCCAGCAAGATGGTTCAGTGAGATACTCACCTCAGACCTATGTGTTTAGATTGAATGACAATGGTACGTATAATAGCAAGGCTGCTTCAGCTCTTCATTTTTCTGCCGAAGATGGAATAAGTACCAATATATTTTGTAGTAATAATACTTATCGTTATATTGTTTAGGGACAGGAATAATCCATAATAAATCAATATACTAAAATGTGATATTAATATCATTAATATTTGCTTTATAGTAATGTTATTATTATTATTATTATTATTATTATTATTATTATTATTATTATTATTATTATTATTATTATTATTTGTCATATATTGCATCACATTCCCAGGTAAGCCAAAAGAATGCTATAACACACATTCCTTCTATTAATACAGAGTATCCATGTGATTACTTTTCATAACAAATCTCTCTGCCTCCTTTATAGCAGTCATTCAGATCATGAACGCAATAGAATGGGCACAGGAATACAGGCCCGCCAATGCATCTGGACCAGCCCTGTGAAGAGGCAACGGACTAACTACATGTACCAGAATGCACCCTAGTTTAGTTAGCAGAGATGCACATGCACAACTTTATGTCCCAGTATCCTCTCATCATCGCTCAGTATACATTCTAACAGAGGACAGCAAGTTCCAGAATACACTCTGTTTCGCTCAGTTTAAAGACCTTCACAGGATGGACTATGTTGCCCTCTGTTAAGAGACTATTGCAGGACTACAGTGCTACTTAGGAACAGGCACCGTGCCTAGTGCAGTACAAAGATCCTAAAGAACTACATATCCCAGAATGCACACTGCCTCACTAAGGGCAGAATTCTGACATGACTATGGTTCCTAAAATGATTTTATTTCTCAGCCAGTATGTACTATTACATATTAATTCATGTTCTGGGATGAAGAGTATACTACGAACACATCTCTCACATTAAAGGTATTTAATTAAGAGGAAACACCGCCACCAGTATACTGACTAGACTCTTCTTTGGCCCCGCCCAGTAAGGAGCAGCTGCCAATGCATGTAAATAGAGTCCTAATGTATGCAGATGTCAGCAGGACTTGCCAAAGCCAGCACATCAAACTGATTATCATACACAGTTTGTGGCTAGGGAGAACAGTCATTAGACATAAATGTATAGGAAAAAGTGCAAACATTTTATACACTTTACAGAGGGGCTAGCTCACCCCATCAGGAACAGAGAGCATGGTCCTGCTGCCTGCCCGGATGCTGTACTGATGCAAGGACACCACTTGAATAAAAACTGGATGCAAAACGACTGCCCATCTAGGATATGACCTGAAATGCATTGCTGTGCATACATCTGATCTTTCACTGAGAGTGCTGCTTTTGTTTGAATATCAGGTAGCTTCTCAAGTTGTGTGATTATAGAAGATATGTGTAAGCTGGTGACTGGTATCTTTCCTCGGTTGCTTCCTCCTCTGGAACAGCGTCCCCCTTCCTCTCCATCTTGAGCCAGATCTCATCAAGTTACAGAAGCTCCTCAAGACTTTCCTCTTCACCTCTTGCTTCCCCTTCTCCGTCGCATGCTAAACCCCACAGATGCAGGGATTGGTGGCCTGGGCCCTTATGTGTTCTTATGGGTCCTGGACTTCTGCCTAGTCGTCTCTTGCCTTTGTGCACCCACTGCCTTGTGTTGTCTCACAGACCTGCATTTATTGTAGTGGCCGGTGATCACTCTTTGTCAAGTGATCTCTGCCTGGCACTTAACTGATGCTCACAACAGACTCTCTGGCACTTTCCTCCGTGGACCCCTAGCACTTACCCAATACCTTGTCCCTTCTCTCTCTCTTCACTTGCGCGTTCCAAATGCTCACAAGGCCTAGTAGGACCACCTCTTTCTTTTTCATGAGTTCTATTCTATTTGCCTTTGTTCCCATGTTCCCTCGCCGTTTTCCCTGTGGGCACTTTGAAACACAGTTTCTTGATGTATAAACACCTTACAAATGTACAAAAATAAAATAAATAAACCTGTATAACATTGCAGCTGTTTTAATCCTAGTAGGGCCCACTCATTCCCTTTCTTTTGTTATGGAGAAGTGAGCCTTTAGCTAACATCTTTCCATTGTGATTACATATTGTCAGTTTGCTTTGTCATGTGAGTTGGTGCTTTGCAAATCAGATTTATTTAAGAGATTCCTAGTTGTTCCTATGAAAGACAAATACACAGTATTGGTATCTAAAGTATTGCAATATCTAATGTCATTAGATTTCTCATCCTTCATTAAATATACTCATGTTAAGGTGATAAAAATCAAAGTTTGAAAGCATAACACTTGTTTGTGTATTATTGTAGTCAAGCTACTATTTACATACCAGGCAAAATGGAATTGCGAATGCAGGCGAGGAATAACATGCATGTGTGCTTGGCATCACAGATTTAGGCACCGGCCTTCGTGCATAATTCTGAAATGAGCACTGGCTCACCTTCAGCCAGCCCTGGACACTGCCTTTGAAATGCAAGCCAATCATTGTGCTGCACTGCTGCTCTGCCATTAACAGCCACATATTTTTGAAAAGGCTAGAGACACACTTTGGGGGAACAACGTCTATATATTAAGGTGCTGGCCACCAAGGTAGAGCTTTTTTGCAGTGCCATGAGTAAACATAAATGAATTATTATCAGCTGGAAGCATGATGGTTTAAAATAGTCTTTACAGATTGTCCAATATCTGAACAAATTGCAATGGAATGTGTTTGTAACAGCATCATTAGTAGCTTATAAATACATACAATAGTATACATTTCAGTGGTCTCAAGCATCCCCATGCCATGCTTGAACTGGTCACCTTGTCCCTGCGTTTGCTTTTCTCATGATCAGTCGAGCATCATAATGTCATGTTGCTCTGTATTTATGAAAGTCCTCAATATAGAGGTTTTTCATGTGTGCAGACTGTGTTTGTGTGCAGTTTCTCAGTGGGTGGCATGATTGCTCTGTCATCTAATTGTAGGTCCGTTCATACATTAAGCAGTCTCATTCAACTTCAGTCATGCCAGTATAACAATAATATCTCAAACACTTGCTTTGCTTCCATGAGATCTGTATGAATCTTGTATTCATATCAATAATGTGTATGTATATATTAAGTGTATAAACGAAATCTCTCACTGTAATTGCTATTTCCTATTGTAGGTGCCCCCCTACTTGTGTCTTAGAGCAAGACTACCACGTCTGTACGACCTCAAAAATAAAAGAACTAGAGCCCTTGGTCCTACACCAATCATAACGGCCCCTGACTCCAACCCTTCTGCCCTAACTGCAGAAGGACGCCCTAAAAAACACACTGACCTCTCCCATAACCAGAAAAGACCTGATCCTCCTAACCCCAGACCCACTCAAAAAATAATCACAACTCCTACCTTATCAGGAGCCCTCATCAATGCTAGGTCCCTCATGGCACATAAGACTGAAATTGCCGACATACTAGACATGGACAACTTAGATCTCCTAGCTATCACTGAGACCTGGCTCCATGATGCTGCTGGCCCCGCACTCATGATTGCCATACCAGACAATTACAATATAGTAAGAGTTGATCGGCCTAACTCTAGGGGAGGTGGCCTGGCCATTATTGCCAAAACGAACTTAGCGGTAAGAATCACCCCACACCCAGATGTCACATCTTGTGAACTTCTGTCTGCAAAAATACCTATTTCTAACAACAATACACTAACTGTCCTGCTGGTGTACAGACCCCGAGGCCCTTTAGGTAATTTTGAGGAAGATCTATCTAGCCTCCTCGTGAACATTATCAAAGACTCCACTCAGCTCCTGCTACTAGGTGACTTTAACCTAGGCTACAATGAAGATATGGACAAACAGGCCCATTCCATTCAATCTATCATAGTCGATTATGGCCTTACCCAAAAAGTCTTAGCCCCCACACATATAAAAGGTCAGACACTAGACTGGATAGCTAACCGAAACTGTGCAACCACCATCTCCAATATCTTACCACAAACGTGGACTAACCACCACCTTATCTGCTTCTCATCTACCATAGAGCTTCCTAAACTAGACAATTTTGAAACAGCTCCACATATGCCTACTAGAAGTAAAAAAGAAATCACAGCTGAAAAACTACTTCCACTCCTCCTACCAGCCCTCACTGCGTGCGCTAGTAACTCTGACCCTAATATGCTAGTTGAGACATTCAACAACACCATGTCCAAAGCCTTGGATACTATTGCCCCTATCAAACTGCGCAAAAGTAAACGAGAATCTAATCTTAACTCATGGTTCACCCCCCACCTCAAAGAATTACGGATCCAAAAACGTAAACTCCAAGCTATTTGGAGACCTACACCTTCAGCTGAGAATAAAACCTTACTCGACAAACTTGCCAGAAAATATAAGAAGGAAATAATCCAAACCAAAAAGAATACATTCAACGAGAGAATTAGCAAAGCAAACTCTAATTCCAAAGAGCTCTTCTCCATCCTCCGGGAAATGGAAAACCCAATCACACCCGTAGATAATGTCCCTAAGGACAAACATTGGTGCAGCAGCATACAAAATGCTTTAGCGAATAACATTACAACCCTACAAACGAAAATTGCAAAGAAGAAAGCATCTCTGAACTCCACTGGAACCCATACCTCCCACTTGGCAGATACACCCAGAACAGGCAATCAGAGCAACTGCAAACCATTTCGATTTTCCAACATATCCATACTGGAAACTGAAAAGGTGATATTATCCCTGAAACCGTCCAACTGTCAAGGTGACAGCTGCCCAGCACAAGTTATTAAGGATGCAGAGAGAGACCTAGTGCCCTTTATTTCTAAATTAATAAATTCCTCCTTTCGATCCAGTACGGTACCAACCAACCTTAAACAATCATGGGTTCTTCCGCTCCTTAAAAAACAGACCCTTGACCCAGCCATCCCAACCAATTATAGGCCCATTACCACGGTCCTATTCCTCCTTAAAATCATTGACAGAGTAGCCTACCTCCAGATCCAAAATTATCTGGAGATAAACCAACTACTAGGATCACGCCAATCTGGTTTCAGACCACTACATGGTACCGAAACGGCCCTAATCGACCTTAAGATGCAAATCGAGGCGTTAAAGGATGACGGTAAAACAGCAATGCTCCTCCTCCTTGACCTATCGGTGGCCTTCGACCTAGTGGACCACGCAGTGTTATGCAACCACCTAGAGTCTGCTGCCCATTTTTCAAGCAAAGCTATAGCCTGGGTACAATCCTTCCTTGACAACCGCACGATGAGAGTGTTCTCCCCATTAGCCTCAGCGGACCCAATACATATCACCTGTGGTGTCCCACAAGGTTCATGTGTCTCCCCCACAATGTGCAATATCTTCACTAAGCCACTCTTTGACAAACTTGACAGACTGGGGGTAACCTACACCAACTATGCAGACGATACACAGATCCTCATACCTCTATCTGGCAACTTTGTCGAAGACACAGCTTTAGTTAACAAGATTTACCTCATCATTCAGACATGGATGGCCTCTCACGGCCTCTGTCTGAACGACGATAAAACGGAGATACTGATCCTGGGTTCCGACTCCAACCTCAAAAAACTCACCCCTAACTACTGCGCCTTCAATATAGATGGCAATATAATTAAAGTGGCTACCGAGGTAAAAACACTAGGTTTCTACCTTGATTCCACCTTGTCTCTTAAAAAACAAGTCAACTCCCTGGTTTCCTCCACAGCCTATACTTGCAAATTAATTAGGACTTCCAGACCTTACTTGTCTAAAACCAATTGTATCACACTCACCAATGCCCTAGTAATGTCCAAACTAGATTATTGCAACGCCCTATATGTGGGCGCTAACAAAACTGTCACAAACAAACTACAAATATTGCAGAATAATGCTCTTAGAGCAGCCCTGGACATACCCCGTAGAGCACACATATCCAACATCAGGAAAGACAATCATTGGTTAAAAATCAGTGACAGAGTTCTCCTCAAAACGCTATCTCTCACACATAAAGGACTAAACAACACTGCGCCCCCATACATTTCAGCTAGACTGACCAGAAAATCTTCTATTCGCCACACCAGAGCATCTAATCACTCCTTACTTGAAACTCCCAGATTTAAACTAACCAAAGCAGGTGGAGCAAGCTTCCCTGTTAGAGCTGCCTGTGCCTGGAACGCACTCCCTACGGAATTGAGAACCAATCTCCCCAACTCTAGATTCAGATGTAAGGTGAAAAGTTGGCTTTGGACCAACGACAATTAACCTACTGATCTCAATCTTCTCACGGGGTACCTTGATTCTGAAACTTGATTATCAGATTTTCTGTTTGATCTGATTATCTGACTCCTGACCAATGAGACTCACATACTGTATCTTTTGTATATTGTATAAGTGTATTGTATATATGTTAATGTATCCTCTGTATGTATGTAACCTAAGCCTAAGTATTCTTGCAATTGCTGCGCCCGGCTACCCTTGGGTTTGGAGCGCATTATCAAATCAAAATAAACTAAAACTAAACTAAACTTCTGTGTGTCCCCTCATGTTTGCTATGTTCTTGTCTGTACGTACACATACATCTCGGGTTTGTATATCTACATGGTCACGTTGTTATTGCATATCGAAGATTATGCTCTGCTGAAGGGCTTTTCTGCCCGAAATGCATTGGAAAGCTGGCAATTGCCTCGAAGATTGGCTGAATAAAAATGACATATTTCTCCTCTCTACATATGACTGTGTTTTTATAATTCATCTGTTCAGAAGTCAAGAATATCGACATTGTGACAGAGTCCAGAGGAATCTGACCAAGTAGTAATCCTTTTTCTAGAGCCTCAATATCATGGACATTAACAGTTTTTGTTTGGTAACTTGAAGGGCAATTTACACTAACACAATTGACACATGTTTACACAGTAACACTTTCGTCGACTGATAAACGAGCAGGGCAAGAAACAATTACTCAAAGCAGTTCACCCTGGCACTGCAACTCAAGCTTCGGGGCATTTGAATGCTCTCTCTCATAAGGATTCACTGGCTCTCGATCTCAGCCTGCACCACCTTTACAAGAACCTGTATATTATTCATGTGTATATCAAAATCAAGAGCCCTCTTACATAGTAGATCATTTAGTTATTAATTGGGGGAAGCTCAATCCCAGAAGACGCAAAATCTCACAACTGGACAACAATAAATGTCTGAAAGAGACAAATAAGGACAAGGTCTTCCACTGTTACACACTGATATTGTGGAACAGCATCACAACAAAAGTCGGTACAACTCCAACACTGTTAATGTTCAGGACAGAAATGAAGACCCTGTGGCTTGCGATTTTGTTCCTCTTGGAGCACAATGGGCTTTAATCCGCCTGAACCTGTGCTTGTCCCCACCGCACCCCCGCCAGCCCATCCCACCCCTCAAACCCACCTCCCGCCAACCACAGAGGCTGGTTTGCCCAGTCTTTGCCCGTCTAGAGCTTGTGTTTACTTTTTTACAACACTATACTGCTTCCTAGTTAGGTGTGTGCTATGTAAATACTATTCCTACACACAAACAGTCAAGTTAACCATGGGGAGCTGGGCAGATGACTACAAGGTGTGGAGGATCACAAAACGGCTTGGGCGAATGGCTGCAAACCATAACCTTAACACGTTGTATTTGGTTTAGGGTGCAGCTTGAGTGCGCATAAAACTGTGTTGATAGAAACAGAAGCAGGTAGTTAAACGTATCCCCATTGACTTGGGGAAAATGACGATGCTGACACTTGAAAACGGGCACATAAGGAAATAAACAGCTGGTCTAAACCTGCACCAGAAATGTTAGGGCGTATTAATCAGAGAAGGCACCATTGTTGAATTGTGTGTCGCATGTACTATATGTCACTCAGAAGTGGTATCTTCACAACACCACTCTCCCTCACTCAATACAAAGTACTGTTAAGCACTCAATGGAGAATCAGCCATCTCTTTCAAGATGTCAAGTTGCAGAATGCAGTTTACCTCTGTCATTATACATAAAATGCACAAGACTTTACATGCCACAATTCAAACTGCTTCAGTCAGTGCAGTGATTTGCACATTACTGCATCCCCCATAGGGCCCGATTGATGGAATGATTTGCGCATAAAGGTGGGGACACCACAAAGGCCTTGCGCGATGCTCCAAGCGAAGAGCCGGCCAGGCTTGCACAGTCACCTAAAAATGGGGCGGAACACGTGGAATGAGGAAGCATAAGCAAAAATGTGGGTGTTATGTGGGTCGTTCCACAGTCAAACAATCGCACCGCCCATATGCGCGCAAAACAACCGTATTCATGAAATTGAACAGGGATCGCTGGTGCATGAAAAAGTAAACGCAGATCCCGAAACACCTACGCTACGCGATAGCAGCAGTAAACGTCAACGTGCACACAAACAAATGGATAAAAAGTATGCGCGATCAACAAACGCACGTATACAGCCACGATGAATGCACCATTTGTTGCAGCAGTCATCCTGGGACATCGCAGGCGGAGGAGGATGGCCAGGGCCCGGATCTTCCACCCAAGGACCAGCCTTTTTGGGATGCCTGATGACCAGGTCTTTGGCAGGTATAGGTTCCCCTACCCATATCATCCTAGACCTGGTCACAGAGTGGGAAGATTATCTCACATTACCCACACTGTGGTCCCAAGCACTGAGCCCCTTGCAAAAGGTGCTCACTGTACTGCATTTTCTGGCCACTGGCTCATTCCAGCGGACCACCACCATAGCTGGTGGCATTTCACAGGCCATGCAGTCACGCTGTCTACACCAGGTGTTGGCAATAATGACAGCACAACCTTCTGTGCGCCGGCATATATATATGCCCAGAGCACCTGCTGACATGCAAGCAGTGGTCCAGGATTTTTATGTGGTGGCTCACTTCCCAAAAGTGCTAGGTGCCATTGATTGCACCCATGTTGTTCTACATCCACCTTGAGCAACAGAGCACTTCTACCGCAACTGGAAACACTGGCACTTGTTGTCAGAGTAATGCAGGAGTCTAGAAGGTCAGTATTTGATCAGGAAGTTTTGAAGATAGAGGGGTACCCACTCACAGATAGCCCTGAGGACGATACAAAGGGATTATAATGTAATCTGTGCTGAGATTGTGAGCCACTGAAGGCACTGTAGTGCCTGGGAGATGCAGTACCTGTGCCTGAGACCAATGATAAGTTTTGCTACCCAAACCTGGGTAAGCTGGAGTGGTCGCAGGGTGGACCAATGAACAATAAGGAGGAGGCTGTTGCAGCAGTGTAGCTTGGAGAGGACCAGAGTAGGACGGGTAACAATGATTCTCTGGACTAAGGTGTGGCAGGGTACAGTTACTATGAGAAGGAATAGCTGAAAGTTGGACATCTTGACCATGTGCATAATATGAGGGCTGAATTAAAGGGGGGAGCTGAAGATGACTCTAAGATTTCCGGCTTCGGATGAGGGCGAAGGGAGTAAGCCCATGGAGAAAGAACACAGTGATTGCAAGAAGAAGCTGCAGGTGATCCAATAGGGAGACTTCCACTTTGGATGGTGTACACGTCAAGGTCATTTGCAGTGCACCAAGCCTGGATGGCAGAGAGGCAGTCAGGGTGAATGAAGGTGCAAGTGTGTGAGTAGGAACTTTGCTGAAGAGTTGTGTGTCATCAGCATAGCACTGGAATTTGTGTGAGAATGAAGGAATGAAGCATTGCAGCAGGGAAATGCATATGTTAAAGACGCATGCCAAAAGAATGGAAACCTGCGGGACACCAGAGGTAGAGGAGGAAGTAGAGTAGGAGAAAGTGCACAGAATTGTTTTGTATAAATGGTTCATTAGGAATTAGCAAAGCCAGTCCGCTGTCCGCTCTTTGGATGTAATGCTTCACTGTGTCAAATGCAGACGAGATATCAAGGAGGATGAGGACAGCAAGGGATTATGAATTGAGGGAGGCTACCAGTTCTTCATGGTTGTTCAGGAGAGCAGTCTCCATTGCTCAGGAAGGTTGGAATCCACACTGGTGTAGATATACGCCGCCAACAAGTACGTCATGGGCGTCCATTTGGGGGAGGTCAAACTTCTCAAGCAGTTTACCCAGGAAGGTGGTGATTGAAATGGGGCAACACTTGGCTGTGCAGGAAGGCTTTGCAGATGGTATTGTAAGGATGGGGCACATAATGGAGTGCTTGAGGGAGGATGGAAACAAAACAGCAGCAAAGGAGTGGTTGCAGAGATCAGCAAGAGCAGGTGCCAGAGAGGAGATGTTGCCCTTGATGGGTCTGGATGAGCATGGGCCCACCTGTTTGTCATTTGAGACTGTAATGACTTCTTCAGGGGAGACAGGAGCAAAGGGGAAGGAGAAGGAGGAATGAGGAGGGTTAGTGGCAGGAGAGAAGAGGTAGGAGGTTTGTGTTGGAAGAGCCTTTCACAAGGAGGTTTAGCATGTTCTGGCTTTTTGAAAATTAATGAGATGTGAGTGCATTGCAAAGGGACTGTGAATGAGTAGGTGCAGAAGATACAGTGGAATGCATTGACAGCACATTTCATAGAGTGCAGCCATGATGCAAACCACTAGAATGCAAGTACACACTCACCTGTTGCACTCCTGCCAGGCACATGCTTGATGCATAAATGCACAGAGGCCAATTTCCAAATGGACTGCTGGCCACCGAGGGAACTGCCATGCAAAAGCAGACAACACAAAGCAATGTGATACATCAACCAAGGATACATCTATGCTAAATGTAGGATGCAAACCAAAACAGCATGGTGAATGCAGACTTCATGCAGACTTCATTGTCACAGCATACAAATGGTCAAATACTACATTCAATCGAATGCTGCAGTACTATGCACCCAGCGGCGGTCAACTTGAAACTGCAAACACCATGGTGCAGCATGCATGGTACATGCATGCAAAAGCACCTACACCACTAACCCTAATGTGCTGCTACACAACATAGCATCCTAAAAATGTTCAGAAATACGCACATGTTTGTATCTTTAAACTTGTGCTGCACGCCATAATGGTTGATCCATAATCAAGACAGGCCAAATGTGCCATTGATCCATAATGCTACAAACATTGCAAGGGAAGTGAGGTGTCACTCATTATACATGATAAAAGTGCCATGAGAAATACATAATCACAACCAGCAATGCCTGTCACAGTCCACAAACATCCGGCCATGTTACCAAGTACCAAACACCCATGAAAGTCCCACACAGTCTGAAAGCCCAGAATGTAGAATGTGTAAGCAGTGGCCCCACCAATCCATCGAAACTACACAATGCCCAGACCCATCATCAGAAGCACACCCTGTGAAACATGCACCTAATAAGAGATACTGTTGGCCCACAAGACAAGTCAATCCCAAGTGAACACACACAGTGCTAGTCTCCCATGCAAACACCACACAAGTGTCTGTTAATGCCCTTCACTTACCTGTAGAGGGTACCCACCTGCCTTGCATTTGATGCACACCATCTGGAGACGCTTCCCATGAATGCAATCACATGCATAGTAACAACAGAAACAACATGCACATCCATGACAACACACGATTTGCTACCGAAAATGTGCAGAGAACACCCACTGCAGGAGCAACACAGGGTACCAGAGGGTGACAGTACACAGATTGTGATCAGCCCAGGAGTGCAGTGTACCACAACAGAGAGAGAGAGAGTGAGAGAGAGAGAGAGAGAGAGAGAACGAGAGAGAGAGAGAGAAAGAGAGAGTAAGAGAGAGAGAGAGAGAGAGAGAGAGAGACACTGAGAGGGAAGGCCAAGGAAATGCCACATCAAGGAGTACGCTGCCTGACTGTAGATGGAGAATGACAAGCTCTACAGCACAGTAGGTGTGGCCAGAGAGCAATTCACGAAGGTAGGCAACACAGTGACATGAGCACCACTTAAATAACCATACTGGCATGTCAGCATGCAAAAGCACTATAAGTTACGTAATACATGCAGCAAACATGCACACCAATGCTGCATGCTCAACATGCAAGACAGTGTTCATGCTTATCCACTGACTGCATCGGTGTGGTGTGATTCCAGCATCACCTTCACCCAGAACTGTGTCTCCCAATCAGGTATAGGAGGGACAGTGCCTGGTGGAGAGCATGGGGAACATGGACATCAAAGGCTGCATGGTGTCTCCCCCGGGACAGCAGTCACAGCCAGAGCACGGATTACTGAAACAACATGGGAGAAGACATTACAACAGGCACAGTGAAGTACCATTCACACAGCACACATGTGCCATGGAACACAGAAACTATATTTACCTGCACATACCCTCCTGTGCACCACCATGCAAATATGCAAGTGGACCTCAGCATGCATGCCTGCATGTCCACCACTGCAAACCTCATGGCATTTAGATGTTGACAGCACACCTCAAGCAAAATATAAAAAATAAAAATAAAGCCAGGAAATGAAAACTCAAAAATAAAATGCCAAATTACAGGCATGGGGTTAACAAAAGTATCCCAAAAAATTATTTAAAAAATCAAAATCAAAAATGTCCATCATGGACCGGGGCCAGGGGTCCACCCAGGAGGGGTGAGGGGCAGGGTGCATATCAACTTCCACATGGGTGGATGTTGGAACAAAATAAAAATAAAAAAATCTCCATGGACTCACCGACTGCACGGATACAGAAGGTAGTAGGGTGCTGAAGGCTGACCATGCAGTGCCCTGGCCTGGTCTTCAGTGGCAGCAGCCATGCGTAACACTGCTGTATGCACCAGCACTCTGAGGGCTTGGAGGTCACCATGCACAATATCACTGTGTGAACTGAGCCCCTCCAAGACATCCTGCCTCAATGTCTGCATCTCTGTTTGGAACAGTGTCCTGGTGGCTGCCTGTTTCTCATGGACTGCAGCTCTGTGGGACAACAACTGCCTCAGGGCTTCCCTGTTTGCCTGATGCTCTGCAAGCAGGTCTGCCCACAGAGACCTCAAATCTGCCCGTCGGCTCCTGCTGTTGGCCTCCAGGTGCAGCCTGTGGGAGTAGCATGTGGACCACATTACCTGCAGCGGAATGGAAAATCTGCTGCTCCCACTCGGTCTGCCCTGCTGCACACATCCCACAAGTGTGCTGGACCCACGCCTGCCTGACCCAAGGGAACATGGCCCTTGCTGTGATACCACTGTCTCTGGCTGCAGGACAGCAACCCTCCCTTGGACATCTGTCCCAGGACCAGAAACGGATACATGGGAGCATGGCCTTGCATCCGTAACAACCACAGACGGCCCTGACACCACTGACTGGCTTTGTGAAGGTAAGTAACCCCCTGCAGACTCACAGGCCCCAACTGTTCCAACACCTGGTGCATTTACCTCCACCAGTTTTTCGGACTGCACATCCATTTCAGTACCAGAGCTACTGGAATCCAAAGAGTCAGTGGGCCTCATTACGAGGATGGAGGCAGCCATGGTGCTAGAAGCACCATGGCTATCCCCCTTACCGCATACCGGGTCCGGGTTCTCGGTATGGGGACTTACCGGGTCATACCAACCTTGGAGGACCCGGTAAGTCCCCATTCTGAAAACCATTCCCCATTCCCATTCGAGCCCCCATAGGGCTCAATGGGAATGGGGAAGGAGCTAATAACGGGCCTGTAAATAGCGGGCCTGTTATTAGCTCCCTGGTTCCCTAACGGGTCCCGCTAGGGAACCTCGTACTAGGGCTGTAAGGGGTTACCGGCACCGGCATCCTTACTGGTGCCGGTAACCCCTTACCGCCCACCTCGTAATGAGGCCCAGTGTCATATGTTGTCATTCCCAGGATGGTTTGCAGCCCCAGTGGATTATCCTGGCCTGCAATGCCACATCCTCCACTGTGGATTTGGACCGGCACAGACACTTCTTCCTCCTCTTCCTCCTCCTCTGCATCTGGTGCCTCTTCACCTGCACAAGGATAGAAAAAGACATGAAGAGTCATGTGAAACGTGTCTACAGTAAACATGTATCACATTGATGTCATGCAACAAATTGCAGGGCATGTCACCATGATAGAAGACTATGTACAAGAAGCCATCTGATCATGGCATATGAAGGCTGGCAACAGCATTACATGGTCAGGCTCATGCAGCCAGTGGACACATTGGCAACAAACATGGTTCTTAGCAAGCACATTATGGCATGCAGCACTGCAAAGTATTGACGAATACCTGTGAAATATGCATGGTCATGTTGTTCTGTGACATGCTATTAGATGACATGTCAACAGGCAGACACACATATTGACACCCAAGTACACATCCATCACATACCACACCAGTGTTGAACTGGCACAGGGACTGCACACAATGGACACATGCCATAAGTGTTGCAAAAAGGAAAAAGTCCCAGTTGAAGTATGACTCTAAGAGTAACACCTAGCCAAGGTCTGTGAAGTGGAGAGAGTAAATAAATGCAGTTGGAGATGCGAAGAAGGTACAGTGACCCAAAAGAGGGAATGGGGCATGGACGCATGAAGTGTGTGCTGAGGGCGGGAGGGTAACCGGGATCAGGCCTCACAGCAAATCAACTCCGGAGTCATTTCCAGAGCGGCAGCATGGATGTGCACAGTCTATAAATATGCACACTCACTCCTGGCATGCTGTCAGGCGAGTTGGTAGTCTCCTTTGAAAGTCTATGTAGCATGGAAGCGCCTACCTACATTTGTGAATATAGAATCTACACCCTGCAGTACATGAAGTGTAAATCGTGCTTCAGACAAAAGCACATGTCTAGCCGGGCAGAGTGACTGATATCACTGATGCAACTAACAAGATGGCACGTTGAGTATCATGTTGCAGATGTTGGCTGGCCATGCTAGTGGGGGATGAGTACTGTCACACTGCCATGTGCAACTGATGTACAACACTTGGGTTGTATCCACTCTTTAGTACACTGGACTGGAGTCAGTACACCACATCATGCTTCAACCAGGGTAGTCATTCAAATGCTGGCAGAAGCACACCACGTTCATACATCTTTATTATCTTTCACTACACGTAGTAAGGATGTACAATCTTGGCAACTGACCGGACGTATGAACTCGTAATTTGGCAGGCCTTCCACACCTTGCACATGGTCTGGTAGAATGAATTGGCTCATAGCCTCTAAATGCGGGGTGAGCACCTCCTCCTATGGTGAGCTCTCCAGTTGCCATAGCAGAGGCGAGGATGGCACCCATCTTGGACTTGGTGCGACATGTGAGGTCATTCCAGCGCTACATGACCTGAGCAGCAGTGCGCTTCTCATACCCTAAGGCGTTGATCTAAATCATAACATGCTACCAATGCACCATACGCTGAGCCGGTGTATGTGTGCTCCCTGGTTGCAGTCACATGTAATGGCTGTGCACTGTCATGTTGTCCATGAAGATCTGGAGTTCTCCATCATCGCTGTTCCTCATCCTCAACATGGCAGTGTCCTGTGCTGTGCATTAGGGTTGAGCTTGTTCGGGCGGTGCAGGCTTTGCCTTCTTGGCACGTGGTGTTGGCGTTGACCCTGTGTAGCTTGGACCACTCTGGACCCCACATGCCGGACCACTAGTGGTCTAGGGCATGGCATCACCCACTGGGGCTGGGCCAGCTGCTTTAGCTGAATAACCCTTACCTTTTGGGGATGGGACAGCAGCTTCCACTGCACGTCCTGGGACAGTTGGGGCTGGGACAGCAGCTTCCACTGCACGTCCCGGGACCCTTGGGGCTGGGACAGCTGCTATTGCTGTACGTCCCTGACCCCGGCCACCTCTGCCACCTTTCCTTCTTGGGGCCTTTCCACTCATGTTCCAGGTGTAAGTGAACAATGGAAGGCACAGCAAGTGCGCTGTGAGGCCGTGAGGCCCTCGGGCAATTTGGCGCATTATCAAGAATTAAAATAAATAAATAAATAAAAATAAGCAATTGTCCTGGGCAGTTAGAGTGAGGGGGCAGTGTACGTCATAGAAAACATACCTCTTGGTCCAGCAAGGCTCAAAAGTACCCCAGGTGACAAAAATATGGGATGTGTGATGCACAGGTACCCCAAAAAAAGAGAAATAGTGCATGCCAGACATCCTGGATAGCTTCCAAAAAAAGAAAAAGAGGCATGCGATACGAATTGGCATCCAGCAACACAAAAAATTCATCTGCGAACCCCGGAAAGCTACAGTTAAGGTAAGAATAGAGGTACACGATACAGAGGGGCACCCAGAGTAGGAAAATTACATACAGAACTCACTGTTAGCCTCAGACAAAACAAAAGTAGACATGCGTATGCGCAGAGGCAAATCCCACATCCAAATGAGACGTTTGCACGGTGCCAGAAGTGAATGAATTGCGTGGAACCTCAAAAATAGGAATATTCCAGTTGTGCGTCTACTCCACTTCGCACGTACATTTTGTAAAGA
The DNA here is from genome assembly GCF_040938575.1 of Ambystoma mexicanum. Classification (NCBI taxonomy): domain Eukaryota; kingdom Metazoa; phylum Chordata; class Amphibia; order Caudata; family Ambystomatidae; genus Ambystoma; species Ambystoma mexicanum. Next base: position 679,805,659 of record NC_090937.1, read on the forward strand.
CTGGTAGGGGGTGTCTGTACTTCCGCTCTCTATATGGTAGAGCACAGAGGAACCCAGCCATGATTCTCTATTATTGGTACGTGGTCGAGCAATCAAGGCCTAGCTTCTCAGGAGGTGATGCAGGCTGGTTCTTAAGTACAGTGTAGTCCCCGAGCCCCCACAAAGGAATGTCCACACACTGTATTACTGAAAACACAGTCTTTATATAATTAATATTCAAAGGTATGTACACGATCACAATAACGCACTTTGTACTCGGAAGTCAATAATGATAAATATATACAATTCTAAAGTGGTATCACCAATGTTATCGAATCTCATTAAAGTGCATTAACTGTACGGTTAAAATGTCACACAGATCAATAATGAGTAAACCAGCAATAGAGATAGGAAGGAATGCAAGATGGTTGAAACAGTAGGCAGAATACTGACCCCTACCACGAGGCACAGTTCTGTGTGGAGATCCCCCCACCTGGGCAACCTGTAAATAAAAGATATATAGCACAAGCCCAGTCCATATAATGTTCGATAGTCTTACTTCCTCCTATTAAGGTTTATCCCCCCCCCCCAATGTACCTGGTGGAGTAGAGTTCTCCGACGATGTGTCGACCGATCCTTCTTGAGTGACTCCCTTTCAGGCAGGAGCCACGGATCGTCGAGAGGTGTCGAGGACCTCGGCGTTCAGTGTCGGGGAATCGACAGCCCTTCTTGAGTGCCCTCCCTTTAAGGCGGGAGTCACGGGTCATCGAACGTCTGACGGTGAACAGGTTGAACTACGACAGGGAAGTGACAGCTTTGTTCCTAGTGGTGCTCGTCGGCGACAGAGCGTTGGCGTCCTGCAAGGAAGAGGTGTGTGGGCAGCTCAGTGACGATAGTTCTGGACCGCAAAGAGATGAGGAAGAACTGTAGCACACCAAGGGCGTTGAGTCGTCGGCGTCTCTGTGGTCCTTAAGTGGCGGGAAACCCACCGGTGGATGCTCCTCGGCGCGTCGACGGTCGGGCCTTCTCCAGCGGGAGACAAGCGGGAGACGATGCAGGCGAGAGCGTCTGATGATCAATTGAAGTTCTTATACGGGAGCACGGCGGCTCCGGTCGGCGACGGCGGTCGTCGACAGTGGCGGACAACAGTCCGAGTGCTTCTCCTTGGAGTTCCGCAGCAGTCCCCGTATCGGGTCGCAGCCTGTCAAGGGTCTGTCTACCAGGGAACATTGGCAAAGATCAGCTGTGCACAATGGTCCTTCGTAGCTCGGGATGAGGGCGCCTTACCAGGCCCTCTCTGGGTCAGTCCTTGGAGGCACAGCAGCTTTCAGATTGTGAAGGAGAGGAACAGCAATTCTTCTCGTCCAGCAGGGCTTCAAGGTCAAGCGTCAGTTACTCCAGTTACTCGTCGTAGTGGACTTCAGCTTCTGAACACTTTTCCTAGCAGTGAGAGGTCCCCAGACATAACGTTGATCTCCCATTCATTCTGCTGGGTCACACTCAAGAATCCAATCATGACTACGGGCATTCATGCAGACAGGCAGCCAATCAGGCACATGAGGTATTCAGGCCATTCACTTCTCTCCAGACACTCACAACAAGTTATGTGTATTGGGACAAGTACAGAGCCATTCAACACTCCAAGCTGCATTCATACCGGTTTTGGGCAGGGCTGTCTCAGTCATTGTGTCAACCACCAGATACTAGACATCCACAACACAGAATGCATATTCGTCACACACTCTATTCACCCAGGTCCCACCCACAGGAGGTACCCACAACATACATCACTGGGAAGGCTCCAGCTAGTCTGGCCGGGCCTTCACAACAACACCATATATGGCATTTCCACCCAACAGCCAGTCAGGGGGGAGGGACAGAGTCAGGGCTTCCCAGGACTTTTGGAAAACAAGGTAATGGGTAATAGAAAGCAAGAGGCCACAGGGGCCATCTTGTTTTCCATCCGGAATCAACTGATCCCAATGGCAGGGCCGGGGTATCCCAAAATGGAGGATCCTCCACACACCTGGCAAATTCAGCATGGAGCTGCCACCAGCCCATACCCTGCTCTGTGGGCCACCCACAGGTGCCCAAAGACATACACTAGGGGCACAGGGTTGTACCCCCGCCCATTGGTGCCATAAGGGTATCCCACGGGTCCGTTCACCAAACCAAAAGAAAGAATGCTGCACCACCAGGAGTCCCACATGAACTCCTGCGTGGAAAACACGACAGAACACACAATAAAAAGCAGTAAAGGACAAGGATACGGAGGCCCTGTCCCTCCGATGCATTTCCAGCATCACACATTTGGAATTGCTTCTAAGCATACTTATGTATCCACGAATCTGGCGTGCTCAATGCCAGCGTGCAGTGTGAGTCACATAAAATACGCACTGAGGGCCTTTCATCAGGTTTCACGTGTCCACGCGAATTACTTACGTGCAAAGTCTCGTCACCATGTTTTCGGCTGGCCACGCATTTAGAAATGGAAGACCCATGCTCCTGCCGGTGAGCCATTTAACCTGCCTCTTACTGTCCTGCGCTGCCTCCTACTGAGCCATCTGCTGCTGCCTGCCCAGTGTGTGTGCCTGCCGCCCACCTGACCTGTGTTTTGACTGCCTGCTGTCGAGCCATTGCCAGTGCTCCTGTTCTTGGCCCTCTGACCACCTCAGCTTCTTCACCGGACTCCCACCGTGCAATACCACCACCATCGCTCCACAGCCCATCTCCAGAACCACCTTGCCCATGCACACCTGCCTCAGGGGTTATCAGCACCGTCACCATCTGACCAAAGTGGCAACCCCATGGCAGTGAGACAGAGGGCTGTTAAGTTCACTGCCAGGGAAGTTAACATCCTGGTGGAGAAGGTCCTGGAGAATTCTGATGCCCTCTTCAACCCACCAATGAAACGCGGCAAGGAAGGACGTCAGCGGATCTGGGATGGGATAACGGATGCCATCAATGTGGAGGGGGTGGCATCCCGGACCTTCAAGACCATGCATAAGCACTGGGAGGACCTGAAATCCAGGGCCCACAGCAAGGCCCACTGCTTCATCCAGGCCAGTGCCACTGCAGATGTGCATCGTGAGCACAGGGGCTGGCTGAATATTACCAACATGCGGGTTCTGCAGAAGTTTTACCCGGTTCTGCACACCCTGGTCTGCGAGTTGCATCAGTGTCTGGAGTCGAATGGTGAGTATACATGCCTCGCGATGATCTACAGTGCATGTTGCTGTATATTGTCAGTGCACCGCTTAGGCTTGTAGCAAGTATGCCTCTGAGATCGATGTCTGCATGCATGCACCAGACATTGCTCTCCATGTGTGCACTGGACCATACGTGATTTGAACGAGACATCATTTGCATTGTGTGTTGTACTGCTGGCTTTGAGACTGTGCACATGTTTTATTACTTGTGTCTGAGACCTGCTGGTGACAGTTGAGGTAGTGTTGCCCGCGTCATGTGCATGCATGATGTTCATGTGTATGTGACAAATATGGGAATGTGTGACTGGACATCACTCACAGCTGGATGCAACACATGCATTTCAATGTATCACGTAGTCATGTAGCGGGGTTACAGTTGACGGGACTCTCCTGTGATTGATCATTACATTGCTTGTGGACTCTCTGTTGATGTGTGTGCATGGCATGTGTATGAGCACATGATGCATGTGTGTGTAGCATACACTAATGAATGGTCACGAAGCCTGGTGTGAATGTCTGGAGATATGGGCACACATGTATGTTCATGGATGTAGATTGCATGTCCATGTGTGAGGAGGTGGAGGATGATGGTTGTTCCCTTGACTAGTCTCCAAGAATCCTAACACGGTGGACACCATAGTTTACCCCCAGCTTGCCAATGTCCTGCATGCCACAATCCAAAATCCGACCTGTTAAGATGCTTCCATCCCCATGGCGACCAACAACATTACTGATATATTTGGAGATGTGGCCCTGGATTGGCTCCACCAGCTTCCTGCCTCCAACTCTATAAATGAGCCAACCCACAGCCGGCAAGCAAAGCCGTGCTTCGAAGGCCTGATGGAAAGGCCTACTACGCTCTCTGCCGCTCTCCGCTGCTAGTTGCTGCGGATCCCCCCAACACGAACGGTCGCAAACGCATGCACACCGAAGGTAAACCAATTGCCACCCCATTTTGTTTTGGCTCCTTCTGTGTTTCCCACCCCCGGATGAGCCCCTTGCGTGCTCCTTGCACCCCTTAGGGATAAGGCCATAATCTATTCCTCAATGCACACCAGACTCACCCGCCTCCATGCACGCACACACCAAATGATCCTCGAATTTACACCCCTGGCTATCTGCACCCGAAACATACAGCTGTGCCAGAGAACCCTATCCCCCACCTTGGGGTCCTTTGCTATGCACTCCATGTCAACACTAACAGTCACAAGGTCTACTCTTCTCGCAACACCGTTGCCACCTTCTTAGTCTCAGCAAGAAACTTGCTTAACTGCAAGCAGACCATCATCACTGCCCCACACAGCAGTCTGCCGCTGGCATAAATGAAGACATCCTGAACCACCTACTGCCCATGTGGTCCCCCCCCCCCGGGTGCACAATCCTCTACAAACTTGACAGCAAACGTACAAGTCCACCACCTCTCCACCACAGTGCTCCCCGTGAACAACAACAATGCTACAGTGCCAATCTACTCTACTCAGGCCTGCAACACCACAATTTTCCCAATAACCCCCATCGCTGTCTCAATTCTGTGGCCTAAAATGGTGAGCACTCCTCAGTTTCATGAAGTTGTGAGCTCCATTAATAATGTTGTTACCAGCCCTCCATTGTTACGCAATGCTTTTAATCTGCCCACTGCTGCCGGCCTCCCACTATTTCCTAATGTTTTTTTCTTATGCCCCCTGTTGCCAGCCATTCAATGATGCCTACTGCTCTTAACATACTCAATGCTGCCTGCCCACCACTGTTGCCTAATGCTGTTGTTTTGTCCACTATTGCCCGCCATTCAATGAAGCCTATTGCTGTAAAAATTCCCAAAGCTGCCTGCCCACCACTGTTACGTAATGCTTTTTTTATGCCCACTGTTGCCAGCCATTCAATGAAGCCTACTGCTGTTAACATGCCCAAAGCTGCCTGCCTTGCACTGTTGCCTAATGCTGTTATTAAGCCCACGTCTGCAAGCCACCCATTGATGCTTATTGTTGCTAACATGCCTAATGCTTCTAGCCCTCCTTTGATGCCTAATGTTGTGAAATTGTCCAATGTCACTAGTACTCTGCTGATACATAATACTATGAGCACCCCCAGCATACCGCCTGATATTGGCGCCTTGCATCCACTTAATGTTATTGGCCCCCAATGAAACTCAAAGAACCCCCACTCCTGTGCCCCATGGTGAAAAAGCACCCCCTACTGCCCGTGCTACCATGGCACAGCACACCTCATTCAGCTGCACCCTCATCAATGCACACTCCATCCCTGCCCATGCCCTTGATATACTTAACCTCATCACCACGCACAAACTTGATCTCCTCATGATCACCAAAACCTGGCTCCATGATGCCTCAGGCCCAGTTCTAACTCTAGCTCTCCCTTCAGGCACACCATTTTCAGACAGGACAGCCGACACTCCAAAGGACGGTGTGTGGCCCTGATAGCAAAGGAGTCCATCCCCATCAGAAATATTGAAAAGACTGGGTAGTACAATAGTGACTACCTACTCCTCAAACTTAATTCCTCTCCAAACTGTACAATCACCCTCCACATTGTTTATCGGCCCCCGGACCTATAGGCGACTTCCAGGCAGCCTTGACACACTTCATGTCCAACAACCTTAAAAAATCAACAAAGGCCATCCTCCTAGGAGACCTCAACCTCGGTCTCAAAGACCCCAAAGACTCCTTTGCCAAATCCCTTGACAACATGCTCGAAACCCTAGGCTTCAAACACGCTATCACAGACCCCACCCACAGCAAGGGCCACACTCTAGACTGTCTAGCTCACCACAACTGCCCACTTATTAGCAAGTCCAATTCCTCTTCCCCATGGACAGACAACCACGTCATCCTATTTGACATCGCCAACCCTAAGAAAGTGCACCAGCCTGATATGCCGCTCCCACCAGCTCTCGCCAGGAGCTCACGTCAGCTCACCAAAGATTGTCTCCTACCCCACCTACTAGTGCCGGCATTCAGGCCCCCCTTTTCCAACAACCCAGATATACTCGCACAAACATATAACACCACTTTGATACTAGCAGTGGAAGACATTGCCCCTTTTATGCCTCAAAAAGACAAACCCACAAAACACACCAACCCTGGTTCTCCCCTGAGCTTCAAGAACTCTGCTCGTAAAAATTGACAGCACTAACTATCTGGCAAGCAAATCACCTCGAATCAGCCAAGCTAGAATGTGGCAAACTTGACAAGGTATACAATAAAGCTAACATCCAAGCCAAAGCCACCTTTTTCAACACAAGGATTGCCAATGCCAAATCAGGTACCAAAGAGATATTCTCCATTTTTAGGGAATTAGAAACTCCTCCTCCTCAAACTATCTCCAAAGATGAAGCCTGGTGTAACAATATACAATCAGCCATGCTGAACATAAACGTAAACATAGTCACCCTGCACAGCAAAATCAAAGCCAACCAATAGACATCGGTCCAACTCATGCCACCCCACCCACATCATAAAACCTGTGACTCACCTCTCTTCTCCTTTAAGGAGGTCAACGAACTTGAAGTCATCACCCTCTTGAACATGATCAAACGCTCAAACTTTAAAGGGGACATTTGCCCGGCCCCTCTCATTAAAGACTGCGCTGGCACACTTGCAGCCTTCTTTACTGCCTTCATCAACGCCTCCTTCTCGGCTGGGTTTGTCCCATCTTCCTCAAAGAAGCTTGGGTATGACCCCTCCTAAAGAAACCCTCACTTGACCCGACATCCAAGACCCTCAATGGTGCCTACTCCACCATCCAAGCTTGGTTGGCAGAGAATTGGTTGTGCCAGAATGGGGACAAGACTGAACTTCTCCTAATTGGATTGACTGAAACTAAAGAAATTGGACAACCAATACTTGGTCTTCACTATTGACAACATCCAAATCCCATTGTCTCATGCTGTAAAAACCCTTGTAGTCCACTTAGACTCCAACCTCACTATGTCCATGCAAGTCAAAGCCATTGCGTCATCTGCAGCCTACCACTCAAAGCTTCTAAATGCAGCCAGGCCCTTCCTAACCACAGAAAACTGCCTCACCATAGCTAGAGCTAAAACTGGATCCTGACTTGACTACTGAAATGTCCTCTTTTCTGGCACATCAGCTAAACACTTGGTGAAACTCCGATGCATCCAAAACAATGTGCTCCATGCTGCCATTGGCATTCCCAGAGGGACCATATCTCAGCTGCAGGAAACGTGCCCACTGGCTACCCATTAAAGAACAAGTCCTCTTCAAAACTCTTGCTTTAACCCAGAAATGCATTAACCTCACAGCCCCTCCATACCTAACACAAAGAATAATCAGATCCTCATCCTCCGGACCAACTAGAACACCTTATGGTATCCTACTCACAGTGCCCAAAGGTAAACAAGCCAGAGCTGGTGGCTCCAGCTTCCCATTCATCGCTGCCATGCAATGGAACTGCCTCCCACCCCACCTTATAGCAGAAACATCTCACTCACTTTTCCGCAAAGCTATAAAAACTCTGCTATTTTCCTGAACCTGCCAGCTATTTAGCTATCATACATAATATGCCATGTAAAGCACCATGTGTCAATGCCTTATTGAAAGTAATGTTTTACATGTCATTTCTTTGCATGTGCCATGTAACTAAGCTGTCCTTTAGTCACAGCACCTCGACGCCCTCAGGCTGTTATCACATTTTATACATTTAAAAAATAAAAATAAATAAATAGTCAAGTTCATGTGAATATTGGTATTGCCATGCACACATTGGTGCAGTACACTGCTATTTCTGTTATGTGTCTCCTTTTCCACAGTAATAGATAAATGGGGCAAAAGGAGGAACCCTCTTTTTTGTTTAAGGGGGGCCTGACTCGGGAGGGTAGGTGACATATAGAAGGAGGAGAGAGAGTCAGAAGCTACCCCTGTTCAGAAACGCATTGGAGGAAGGTATGAAATGCAGCAGGCTAGGTTTAACAAATACTAGCCAAAGGAGGTCACAAAATAGTCAGAAAAATAGATTCAAAGAACATTTTTACTTTAATTGAAATGTGGACACACATCTAAAAAATGTAGGCCTATATACACAATATAGGACCTTAAAAAACACATAAGCCCAAGAGGGCAAAACAAGTAAATATTTTAACTACACATTTAAGTGAGGGTTAGTAGCATAGATATTTGTGCAGATTCATATACTATTTATTGGTGTACCAATAAGTAGTATATGAATCTGCACATTATGCTACTAACCCTCACTTAAATGTGTAGTGAGAATATTTGCTTGTTTTGCCCTCTTGGGCTTATGTGTTTTTTAAGGTCCTATATTGTGTATATAGGCCTACATTTATTAGATGTGTGTCCACATTTCAATTAAAGTAAAAATGTTCTTTGAATCTATTTTTCTGACTATTTTGTATTTGTTAAACCTAGCCTGCTGCATTTCATACCTACCTCCAATGCGTTTCTGAACAGGGGTAGCTTCTGACTCTCTCTCCTCCTTCTATATCCTTTTCCACAGTTGCATCTGATGAAGAGGACAGAAGCAGTGCTGTGGAGCTGGGCAGCAGGGATGCCTCCAACAGGCAGAGGCAGTGCCGGCACCATCGGGCAATGCTGCTGGGGGTAAGTCCAAGAGGGTGAGGGTGGGAGGGAACTCCTCAGCAGCGGGGGGACAGGTGATGCCACACAGGGGCCATCTATTTCAGAAGACACCCCAGAGTCATCCAGGTTGGCAGGGTTAGTGGGAGGAGGTGGCCGTTGAAGCACAGCCCATGTCATCAGGTGGGGGTGAGGTGGGCATGACTACTGCAGTCCTGTCCCTGGGGCATGAGGCTTCGCTGGCCACCCTGGATGTGCCTGTGCAAAATCCTGTCCCTGGGCGAGCAGATGCAGCTGTATGAACCGGCCAGGATGCCTCCACCCAGGCCCAGCCCCTGGTGTCAGCTGTGTCCACACAGACAGACACCCCATTGCGTTCTACTGTTGCCATCCAGGACTATGTGCTACCCCTGCAGGCCGGGGTGGCGAGGCGTATAGTTGTCATCCATGATGATGTGCAGGCTACAATTAGATTGCTTGCACGTCATCACGATGAGGTATGCCGACTCGTCAGCTGGCTTGCAATATTCCTGTTCTGGTTTGTGCTGTTCAGTAATGCAACCCCCTCCTCGTCTTCCTCCTCTGTGCACCAGTCATCCTTCAGGGTGCCTTCCAGCCCATATACCACCAGGGCACCCTGTGCACCAGTCCCACCCACATTGCCCAGTCTGGTGGACCCAACATCCGTGCACAAGTTGGGAGTCGAAGGTCAATCAGCTGAGGTGGTCACTGTGCCTTTCTAGACACCGACAGGGTCACCGGCAATGGAGGGACAGCAGGCACCCAGAAGCACGGCACAGGCAGTACGTCCCTGGGTATCATCATCAGCCTGGAAGCCATACACACAAAGCAGGCACCGGGTGCTGTGGCGGCAGCAGGCATTAAGGAGGAGGCTACATATCTCAGGGCCCCACATTCAAAAGGGGGCAGATACGTGCTGTATGGCGGGAGGAACACATGGACCGCCGGCGGTATAGGCAGCAAATCAGAACAGAGAGGCAGTGGGCACGGGAAGTTAGGATTTTGATGGCCAGTGCTGAGGTTGCGCTGCGTAGGGTAAGCAGGCGGGCTGCCATCCTGGCGGCCACTTTAAGGGAAGCAGAGGTGATACAGACACATATGCTGGAGGCTCTGCAAGCCATCCAGGCAACAACAGAGGCGACCCTGGGGGATGAGGACGTGGACCTGGACTAAGCCCTGGTGGAGAGACTGAGCAAGATTGGGGATAAGGAGATGGACTAGCCCACTGCCTGCGTATATAGTTATTTAGGTGTAGGTTTCCTTTAGTACATTTTCATTTCCCCCAGACTTTTTGGACATTTCTTTCCCTTTTTTACTGTACATAGTTATTTAGGTGTACGGTTTTTCAATTAATTTTTTACATGGCCACCTTTAAGTTTCACATTTTTCCTGAAAAAGATGTATTGAATATATATCTTAGTGTTTGATACATTCCATGCTTCATGCATTTAATTTATGTGTCAGCTTGTTTGCTAGTTCTATTTTGAGCCAGTGCATCTCTCAATTTCAAGTCATGTGTCTTGTTGTGTGCGTGCTTGTGTATTTTTGTTGCTGGGATGGTTGCAGATGGCAGGATGCACATGTGTCTAAGATGTCGTGGTATGTCAATCAGACGAATGGGTGTGCACTGTCTATTTGGATTTACATTGACCTTTGCTGCATCACTCTGATTTTGGCATCACTGTGGTTTGGGTGGAGGGAGGTGGGCTCACTGTGGGAGTGTTCCATTTTTCACTATCATAGCACATTACTTTGTTATTGCTGTGTAAAACACATGTCATGCATACATCTTCACAAGCATGTGCAATCACACAATGCCTTCTCTCAGGTGTTGCTCACCATCTACTACTGGGATGCAGCAGTGGCACATATTTGATAGTCCTGAGTGGCTGCACAAATCACCAGTCTCTGTGAGTCATGCTCTCTCTGACTGCCCTACCATCACCCATGCATGTACCGGTATTGTGATAGTTCCCTGACAAGTTGTTTTGCCACAGAGCTCACTCATGCTCAGGCTGTGATATGCCTGGCCATTGTTTGCGGATCTTGCACCAAGTTTTGGAATGTTTGCTTCTGTCATGGACATACATTCCTTTACTGTGCTTTGATGTCATGGCAATGTGGCATGGGCAGTATGCACTTGTTTTTGCACTCACTTGTCACATGTGTATGTTGGGGGATGATTAAGGCCTGGAAGGGTGTGTGAGCAGATGCTCCACTCATGGATGGAGCTCCAGTGATTGCAATTGTTTGGATTTGCAGGATACATGTTCATTTTGCAGTTCATGGTGCGGTCACACCACAGAGGTTCAGGTGAGCAACAGACAATCATTGCAGTGGTAATGTGTCACACTGTCAGGGTACTGCCTGTGGGAGTGTGTCCCTTCTGGATGGGGCGGGGGATGTCACAGGTGAGTGGAGACTGAGGGGTGGTGTCCAGTCTGGAGGGGGCTGCTGCCTGTGGAGTGAGGGGGTCCCTTCTGGATGGGGCTGCCTGCAGGGTGTGTCACAGGAGAGGGGCACTGGGGGCAGGATAAAGTCTGGAGGGGGCTGCATGTGGGGGTGTCCCTTCTGGAGCGAGCTGCCTGCAGGGGATGTTCCTTCTGGAGGGGGATGCCTGTGGGGGGTGTCACACCTGAGGTGGGCTGGGGTTTGATGACCAGTCTGGAGGGGCTGCCTGCAGGGGGGTCCCTTCTGGAGGTGGCTGCCTGCGGAGGTGTCACAGGTGAGGGGGGCTGAGGGGTGGTGTCCAGTCTGGAGGGGGCTGCCTGTGGGGGTGTCCCTTCTGGGGGGGACTGCTGTGGGGGTGTCACAGGTGAGGGGGGGCCAAGGGTGGTGTCCAGTCTGGAGGGAGCTGCCTGTGGGGGGTGTCCCTTCTGGAGGTGGCTGCCTGTGGGGGGAGTCACAGGTGATGGGGGTGGGGGAGTGGTGTCCAGATTGGAGGGGGCTGTCTGTGGGAGGTGTCCCTTCTGGAGGGGGCTGCCTGAAGGGGGTGCCCCTTCTGGAGGTGGCTGCCTGTGGGGGTGTCACAGGTGAGTGGGGTTTGGGGGTTGGTATACAGTTTGGAGGGGGCTGCCTGTGGTGGGTGTCACTTGTGGAGGGGGCTGCCTACGGGGGGGGTCACAGGCAATGTTCCCTCTAATTATTTTTCCCTAAGTGCGGAAATGCTTAGCTTTCGTGCGCAACTTATTTTACATGTGCGCAACTAAATTACGATGTAAGCTACTGTGTGAGCATGTGAAGTTGTGAAGTTGGTGACCTACCACCTCCAAAGAGTTTGGAACAGAATTTCTCCTTCCCAACCACTGCAATTCTTTACGAGTCAGTGTAAAAGGTGCATATTGAAACACTTTTTCCAAACATATAGGCTTAAAAAAACAAATAATGTATGTGGTTATAAGGAAAGCTCATCAACCAGTCAAAGACTTCAAGATATGCCATAGTTCCTTACCAAATTTACCAATGTGCAGAGAAAAAAATGTATAGGCACAAGAAAGCTTTGTATGGTCGGAATAAGCAATAGGTTTAGTTGTAGCTATTCATTTGTCGACACTGCTTAGAGATAATGCAAAATGTTTCCAAAACCATTTGAAAATAAATACCATGTTTACTACAAAAAAGAAAATATCACTTATCACTCATGTGGCTGTCAAAAAATTCAGACAGGAAAACATTTTTGCAAATGAAATAATGGCAACTAAAAGAAATTGGTCAGAAAACATGCCAATAGGAATTCATGTGCCACTTTAATGAAGTAATTCAAGGGCCATGAGAACATGCCTCAAAATGTATCTAAGGACAATAATTGCATTTGAATCACTGCACCACAGAATATGATGATCAGAATTGCTGGGCCTCTGCTTGCTATCCACATTACATGGTCCTTTGAGTTGTGACATTTGATCAAAACCAGCCTTACAGCTAAGAGGCATGTAGACGATCCATTGTTCCTCCCTAAAAACAGGAAAAGTTACCCAACAAAAACAGGAAATCATGAACATTCAGGAATCTACCCCCTGCTTCTACCCACAAAGTTCCACTGATATTTATTTTTGAATCAGTTACCTGCAGAGCAGTGGCATTGGTAGAAACTCAAATAATACTACTGACCAATCTCAAGAGGAATTTTAAGGGGAAAGAACATATTTTTAATAAAAATGAAATATCTCTACTGGCAAAGCTAATTACTTTCTTACTCTTTGAAAAATCATTTGATTCGGAGCAGGGAGTAACATCATATCAGAGCCCCCATTGTAACACTGACATAGGAGATTTTATGACAGGATACGTAATACAGCTTACAGTTTTTCCCACCGTTTCTCACCACAGCCTAGACATAATCCCACTAGCGTCTTACTGAGGTTTTGTCTGGAGCACCGTTGAAAACATCACAGATATTTGCCTTTTAAGTCAATAGCAGCAATGTTCATAGGTACAACAGATTCAGTACTTTCTTCTTTAACTAGGGACCCCTCTTATGAAATTTGCTGTTATCAGTTGGACAAGATACATCGGGATGCTAGAGACAATAAATACAAACACATTAGCAGCTGAGCAGAGAAAGAAACCAAAGGCACATTTTCCTAGACTGTTCCTAGAGTATCACATCCTTCAGAATACAAACACATTTCCTTCACTGTACTGCCCTGCCAAAACATCTGATTTGGTTTTTGAACATTGCTGATTTGTTTTTCACCCCAAAGGAGTGTTTTCCTGTGCTCTTCCATCTGTGCCCCTGTGCTAGCCTCCAATATCAGTTGGCATGGCTCTGTAAAAAGTGAGAGATTGTAGCAGTAAAACATTAACTGGGATATTTGCATACCCACAGTACTTTGTAATGCAAAACATATTTAAAACCTCACCATGATATTATGTTCAGTTTAAGAAAAATGCCATGAATGTGTAAGTTCACAATTACTATAAAATGTATACAAGATTGTATGCAACATACCTCATCTTTAAATTGTTGGGTAGGATTATAAAGATGATCAGTGAAACTGTTTTTGCATAGCAGCGAGTTAGCATATTATTTGTTAATGTCTATGCTCCATGGAACTTTGACAACTTGAAAAGGTGGCAGAATGTGTGAAAAGCATTCTAGTAATCTGTTTATCCATCGCGCTAATACTATATACGAAAAAGGGCAGGCAGAGTCGATACACATTATCCCTTGCAGGCCAGGTAAATGATATTGCAAGCTCGCCGCTTATAAAGCGGACATGACATTTGCCTACAAAAAATCCTTAGAGGGCAAATTAATATTTGAGTGTTAGAATGCATTAACTTTCAAGGGGGCCTGCTTCAAAGTTCTTGTGGGACATTTGTACAAAGAATAGGAATCATGGGATGAGGTTACACATTCAAGTAGTCTGGTTACTTGCACTCAGTACCTGATGTTTGAGCTGACATAGTCTGGGTGACGCTTTTCTTAAGGCGCCATGAGTAACAGAAATTCTTGTGCTTAAACGTCATTCTTATTAGAAACATAAAACAAGTGGATGTAGGTACAAGTCTGGTAACCTTTTGTAGAGCCTTAGTAGGCAGAGTCAAGGTTGTCTGGTAATATGTCGGAATGAGGCCTGGACAGAGGGTCAAGTCACATGGTGTACATATGGTAGAGTCAAGTATACGAGTCATGGGTAGGGAGGGGAGATAATTTGATTAATGTATGCAGACATCTCTTAATTATATCTTCTGTTCATGCAGTAACATTTTCATATTTGTTTTTAACCTATTGTGGATGTATTCTACTTTTAGTTTTGGGGTCTTTTAAGGTCAAGCTTGCATAGTAGTGCAATGTAAATAAGCTTGAGCAGAATATCAATGCTAGTTCATACAATTTATCTTTGTTTTGAGAGAAAGCAAATATTAGATATCTGCAGTGCCTTGTGCATTATTAAATTGTTTTGAATAGGTGGGAATTGTCTGTGTGCGCTGCTGAAATTCTTCTGAGCGGCACCCAGAAATAAGTTTGGCAAGTGCACATGCGCACAGCTTAAAGGGAACATTGGTCACAGCTGAGGGTGTCTTGGGATGGTGTATGGACTACAGTGGTCCATGTGCAGTTGGGTGCCGAGGGTGTAGCCTACACTAACGAGGGGGTCATGATTTTGCTGGAGTACGGGCTGGGATTGAGGGTTTGTTGAGGGCATTCCTTGCGCAGTTTTTTGTTACTTGCGTGACGGTTAGTAATGCCTCTTGAAATCCATGAATATGTGTGCCGCGCACCTTATTTTCTGTACCACGGCTCGGGCGGGGTCCTTCTCGTTGTGCGGCCCTTGCGCCATTTCTGTTCCCGATTCAATGAATCAGGCCCTTAATGTGCCTGCATTGGCACACACTGGAATGCAGAAAGTACAATGACATGCTGTCAGCTGCCCTGAACGTGTGCTCAAGCACACATAATGTCTGTGCTTAGCCAGGGGCCATTGTTAAGGCCTGGGTTGATATCACAGTGGAGGAGATGACCGTTTCAGAGACCGAAGGAGGAGGGTACCAGCCATTGTTGATGTCAACATATTATTTGCTACACATTTTACTCCTTGCGCATTAACCAGCACTATTAACTTGTGCATCTTCCGCTGCCTTTTCATAATTGATTTTGGACACTACTGATTTCCTTTTTGATGTGTGTTTCAATATTTCATACATAATAATCCTGTCTGAGAGCTGTAACTCTCAAAAGGAAGACCCAAAAAAATAACATCGGAAGTCTGTTCCAAACAAATATGTAAAATATAGTCAATCCTCTCCCACTACATATATCAATCAGCATAACAAAAACTGAAAACTTTCATCATAACCCAGCTCTGCAGTGCTAATGCGGATGACACGCAGATCCCACTGCACCTCGCAGGAAACTTTGACAAAGATACTGCTCACCTCAGCAATATCTATTTGATCATCCAAACATGAATGGCCAGAACAAACTCTGTTTAAATGATGATAAAACTGAGCTCCTGCTAGTTGGCACTGTAAAGACTGGAGGGGGGTGTCTGTACTTCCGCTCTCTATATGGTAGAGGAGAGGCACAGAGGACCCCAGCCAAGATTCTCTATTATTGGTAGCGTAGTCGAGCAATCAAGGTCTAGCTTCTCAGGAGGTGATGCAGGCTGGTTCTTAAGTACAGTGTAGTCCCCGAAACCCCACAAAGGAATGTCCACACACTGTATTACTGAAAACACAGTCTTTATATAATTAATATTCGAAGGTATGTGCACGATCACAATAACGCACTTTGTACTCGGAAATCAACAATGATAAATATATACAATTCTAAAGTGGTACCACCATTGTTATCGAATCTCATTAAAGTGCATCAACTGTATGGTTAAAATGTCACACAGATCAATAACGAGGACACCAGCAATAGAGATAGGAAGGAACGTAAGATGGTTGAAACAATAGGCAGAATGCTGGCCTATACCGATAGACACAGTTCTGTGTGGAGATCCCCCCACCTGGGCAACCTGTAAAATAAAGATATATAGCACAAGCCCAGTCCATATATTGTCCAATAGCCTTATTTCCTCCTATTAAGGTTTTACCCCCCAATGTACCTGGTGGAGTTGAGTTCTTCGAAGACGCGTCGAAGGATCCTTCTTGAGTGACTCCCTTTAAAGCAGGAGCCACGGATCGTCGAGAGGCGTCGAAGATGGTGAACTTGTCGTTGACGGTGGTGATGAGAAGTTCAAGGGTGCCGAGACCCTGATGTCGATCCAGGCGGTGCTCGGCAGCGACGTCCTGCGAGGATGAGGTGTGCGGGGCACCTCGGCGATGGATTGTTCAGGACCGCAAAGAGTTTCAGAAGAACTGTGGCCCAACAAGGGCGTCGAGTCGTCGAAGTCTTTGTGGCCTTCAGGTGGCGGGAAACCCACCGGCAGATTCTCCTCGGCGCGTTGGTAGTCCTTGACTTTCTCCGGCGGGAAAAAGCAGTCGACGTTGCGGACAAGGGAGTCCTTGGATTCAAATGTTCTTAGGCAAAGGACTGAGTGGCTCCGGTCATCGGCGGCACGGCGTCAAGTGGTCCCCACGGCTGGGCAACACAACTTCGACGGGCCTCCAGCAGTTACACAAACCTGCGAACCCTGGTCGACGGCTATAGACTTTGACAGCGGCAAAGTCCGGGTGCTTTGCTTCGTTCTCCTCAGTGGTCCTGTCTCGGGTCGGCAGCCTTTCGAGGGTCTGACTTCCAGGGAGCTTCGGCAAAGGTTAGCGGTGCTCGATGGTCCCTCGGGCGTCGAGGATCAGCAGTTCCAGTTACTCTTCAAGTGTAGACACAGCTTCTGAACAATTTCCAGTGGTGAGAGGTCCCCAGATATACTATCATACACACTGCTGGGTCACTCTCAGCAGCCAAACATACAGAAGGGCATTCATGCAGTCAGTCAGTCAATCAGGCACACAGTGCAGTCAGGCCATCCTCCTCCCTCTCTGACACTCACAACAAGGAATGTGGATTGGGACAAGTACCCAGCCATTCAACACTACAAACTGCATTCGGGCCAGTTTCGGGTAGGGCTGTCTCAGCCTTTGTCTCTCATACCAGGAACCAGACAGCCACAACAAGAAGTGTATATTGGTCACACCCACAGGAGGTACCCACAACATACAGTCACTGGGAAGGCTCCAGTCAGTCTGGACTGGACTTCACAACAACACCATATATGGAACTTCCACCCAACAGCTAGTCAGGTGGAAGGGACAGAGACAGGGCTTCCCAGGACTTTGGGAAAACAAGGTAATAGGCAATAGAAAGCAAGAGGCCACAGGGGCCATCTTGTTTTCCATCAGGAATCAACTGATTCCAATGGCAGGGCCTGGGGATCCCCAAAACGGAGGATACTCAGCGCACATGTCAAAGTCAGCATGGAGCTGCCACAAACCTATACCCTGCTCTGTGGGCCACCCACAGGTGCCCAAAAACATACACTAGGGGCACAGGGTTGTACCCCTACCCACGGGTGCCATAAGGGTATCCCACGGGTCTGTTCACCAAACCAAAAGAGAGAGAGCTGCACCGCCAGGAGTCCCACATGAACTCCTGCGTGGAAAATTTGACAGAACACACAATAAAAAGGCAGTAAAGGACAAGGATACGGAGGCCCTGTCCCTCCGATGCATTTCCAACATCGCAGGCACACACACCTACCTTAAAAAACTAGACCCAAAGTATAAAGCCTTCATAATAGATGGGAACACCATGACTGTCTCAAAGGAGGTCAAAACCCTGGCCATATACCTGGACTCTTCACTAACCTTATCAAGACAATTCAATGCTACTATCTCATCAACTTCCTATACAGCCAAGCTCATTAACACCTGCAGACCTTACCTCACACCCGACAGTTGTTTAACCTTAGCAAAAGCCCTTATTTTGTCCAAACTGGATTATTGTAACATCCTCATGCCCGGCGCATCTAACAACAGCATTAAAAAACTCCAAGTTACCCAAAACAACACGCTTCAAGCTGCACTAAATATCCCCAGGAGAGAACATATATCTGAAACAAGATGCAAAGCTGACTAGTTACCGATTCAAGACAGAAACTGATTCAAAATACTGGCAACTACACACAAATGCCTTATCAATACCGCCCCCCAAATACTTTACAAACCTCTTGACCCCAACAGAAACTAAGAAACATACATGCGCCTCCACGTCCTTTCTCCTCACAGTTCCCAAATTCAAAATATCTAAGTCCGGCGTCCAAAGTTTTGCAGTAATAGCCGCCAAAGAATGGAACTCTCGCCCCCTAGCCATCAGATCCGAAACCTCACATGGATCTTTCCATAGAAAACTCAAAAGCTGACCCCTCACATTCAAACCGTAGTATCTATAAATCCTAGGAAACACCCTGCTCATTGTAAATACCTATAAGACTTGTAAATATTGTACATTGTAAACTATATTATATTATATCATATGTTCGTTCACGTCTATGCATTTGTAACAATGTCTGTAAATATCTGTCCAGCGTCCAGCTACCTAAGCGTTAGGCACGCTTTACAAGTGTTAAATAAATAAAATAAAATAAATAATCAAGCTGACACCCAGAAGTAGCTCTAATTGGAAGAACATTCTGGGCAACACCATCAAGTACCAAATCACGTGAAAGAATTGGACCAATGGATGGAGTGAACTAGCACTGCCTTCGTAACGTAAGGACGGTCGCCTGAATGGTTGAAGATTTGACAAACTTAACAATGAACTTTATACATTTCAGGTTCTCTCCTGTCTTGAATATTTTAAACTATCTTGGCACATGCCCCTACTTCAAAAAAATGACCCTGAGCCCTGTGGCCTTTAGAAACCATTACGAATATTGTGATGCAGTTGATGGTCATTGAAGCAGCAACACCCTATCTCCATCCAAGAAACTCCCCGGATGGCCCTGCAATCTTGGGTGAATTGCATTCTGGTTATTATTATGATTTAATTAGATATAACTACTATGTAAACATAAAATAAACGTATATGCGTTCAACATTACAGAATACATCATGCAACACACCATATCAAATACAAACAATAGATGTTTTTTATGCACTCCCGGCATCTTTCATACAGAATATTTAATGCAGGTTTCATATCTGTAGAGCAAGCAATCCAATACTTCGTGACTTTACAATGCACTCCTCACTTCTGGTACTTCCCACAGAGATGTGTGCAGATTACGCTAATGCCTTGTGCAGTTTTTCAGTTACAATGACTTACTCCTAAGGGGATACATTATGCCCGCTCCACTTCATTCACCCAATTTATACCAACATTGAATTTAATCATTTAACACCAGGATTGGGATCTCTAAGAACGTTGTAATGAATAAAGCATTGCTTTACAGTGGATTTTGTTAAGTGGCATATTAACATTTTCATATTTTGCACTAAATAAGTGGTTTGACATTGTTAGGTCCTGTATCCGTTTGGAGTAGGTCAAAAGCAAGTGAGCTGGCTCAACTAGGTCTTAAGGTGATTAACAGGGATCTGAGATGTTTCTGAACCAAGGAGTTGCTGCGATGCCGAATCCAGGGTTTCAAGGGACAAGGTGAGTCCTTTGTTCCACACTTCCACTCTGTTCATATTTGTTGGCACCTATAAGAGATATTTAATTTTCAGTAATCAGGAACCTGGCTCCTGTGCACAAGCAGCAGAGGTGCCTTGGTCAACTGCAGTGTCACCCACAAATGTGCACCTAAGGTGGGTAGGCAGAACATCTTTCAGCTTCCTTGGAATCCTCTGTCTTCACCTTAATGGCAGAGGACTTTTAAATAGACTGCACCCAAACCGAGTTCTATGTGAATCCATGTTGTCTTGGAGGTTTTGAGCCTACTTAGGGGGATCAAAGGATCAACTTTCTGTCAGTTGTCTAATACACACCAGCACTGTCTTTGCTGAGTCATCCCACCAAGCTGACACTAATATGACATCCAAGTGGTTGGGCTTTGTAACTGTGTGATCTAAGATGGTATGATGTCATAACCTGCATGCTTTATATTTATAGTTTAACGAGCCATCATGCTGACTGGGGTACATCATTATTATGTTTGTAACCAGCGGTGCAGTCGATTGAAAAGCCACTGCTGCTTGTTGGAACTGTGTGTTCTGGGAGCTGTCAGGAATGCACATGTGGCATATGACCCTGCCCTACTGCTACTACAGAGCAGTTGCTGGAGATGTCAGGAAACAGTCACTGCAAAGAAGCATGAGTGCACTATCATTTAACATGGAACTTTACAACCACCTGGGAGGATAGCTCAGCAGCAACATGCGTGCCTTGGAAGCAAGATGACATGAAGCAACACAGGTTTGATCCCTGGGTCCGCACTTAGAAACCTCTAGGTATTTAAGCGTGTTATAAATACGCAACTAAGACAAAAAATAAACATTTATGCAACTAAAAAACAAACAATTCCTGTAACAGCGCCTCGATGCCCAGGGCTGTGTGATTTCTTTTAAAAAATGCCTGTAACAGCGCCTCGATGCCCGCAGGCTGTGTGATCACTTTAAAAAAAGCAGAACAAAAATGTACAAAAAAAAAATGAAAGGGGGTCCAATTTACAGCCCAATAGCGTTACCGCTGCACATAAGGGCTACCGCCCAACTCGTGATGGCCCACTGTGTTTATTTTAAACCAAAAGTGTGTGTGGAATCAGAATTGGCATATGCATTTGTACCAATCCTGAAATCCTGTAGCCTTTTAAGCCCGCAGGGAAATCAAACTCGCGCAAAACTACATGATAATTGGTTTCACTATTGATCAGTGTAATTATTTCTTGAAGTGAAATTTGCAGAAAGTTCAGAATTGTTATTGTGTTCTGTTCAACTCACTTTGTTATTTATTTATGCTGAGAGAAATGGATTGTGTTGTGCCATGGATAAAGTTGTATTTGATATTTTTGGTGCTCATTTCTAGTACTTTTATTTAAATAAATACCAATATTTGTCCTGCACTGGCCTAGTTCTTGGCTCATTCTTAGCTAAGGGGGAGAGATCCAAGGGGCATGATATGCGTCTGAAGTAGGGCTAAACAAAATAAACTTTTAAACTGTTTGTTGCATATCCCCTTGAGTGGAGTGGGAAAGAAATCCCTGTGTTGAGGGTGGCTTCTCAATAAACTGTTACAAATTGGGGGCTCATGGCCGGGATTTAGCTGCCTATGTATGACCCATGACAAGTACATTTTGACACACTATTCATTTTGTTTGATGCAATTGCATTAAGTTGGAGGGAACGTCATCTTTGTTTTGATAAAGTGCCACAAGGAGTTGACCCCTAAATTCCAATGAGCTGTATAGGTGAAAAATAAAGGGTGTGTAGGAATGTATTTGTGTGAGGAAATCAAGCAGGAATAGGGTGATTTCTGCTGCTGCATAAATAAGTTTTACTAACGTGCAAAAAGCCTAATGTGGAAATTACTACTGTACAAATTGGTGGAGCCAGGGCACATCTCCTAGCTAAATTATTTGTTAAAGGAGAATGGGTTGAGGACGATGCAGGATAGTGGCAAAGCAGAATTGTGTGCGAGGTTACCTCAGTAAGCAATGATATTTGGTTTGAAGATGGAATATTGCACGAAGCACTTGAGGCATTTTATATGAGCACAACTGCTTGTGATGAACAGATACAAATGGCTCAGCTAACTGCTCAGTTATATTTTCAGTTGATGTTAGTAGAAGAACATCAGCAAAATAGTGGGGCTAGTATGAAGAATTAGGCTGGTGACATGTCACAGACCCAGGATCTTGTTCAACAACTGAAAGCTGAGTTAAAACACTGCAACAGAAAAGTGCAGAGTGTGAAACACGTTTTTTGCACTGAACAATGCACATAAAGAGTGTGTAGAAAATCAGAGTGCACTGCAACACAAGCTAAATGACCATGTTGCTCATAATAGAGTCTTTTGGAGGACATTATCACATTCCAATCAGAAATAAAACAATTGAAAACAGAAAATACTCAATTAATTATCAAAGGTCTTGATTTCCAAAATGACTTTGATCCGCTACATCAGCAGGTAAGTACTCTGAAACAACAGAGGACGCAGTTGGCTCAGGAAAAAGACCTCTTGAATCAGGATATCAGCGTCCTATTACAGAGGATTAATCAGTTGGAAAGGGGGGTAGAAAAGAATGGAATGAGCTAGTAGGTCAAGTGTTGCAAATAGAAGTTGAACTATCAGAGGCAGCGAATTGTAGCGATGAGGAAGAGAAAGAGATTAGTCTTCTGAAGGAAAAGAGCCTTGAATATCCATGCAGCATACAAGGCTCACAGAGGGAGAATGAATCACTTCAGCATGAGGTTCAGCAAACACAAGATCGGTTGGCAGCTCAGAGCAGGGTGCATGAGATTACTCATTCCTTAGCGGCAAAATTAAAAAAACAGCTCTCTGAGTACCAGCAGCAAATAAATAAAGAGAGACACAGATGTGAGAACCTCACCAAGGAAATAGAACATTATAAACAGTCCCTAACACACCCTGACCAATCATAAAATGGGAAAAGGCCCACTTATAAAGGTGAGGCGCCCTTCCCAAAAGGGGCCTCATGCCAGTCATGTACAACCTCTCATTCACAAATAAGTACCAATCTCATGCATGCCACCTATCAGGAACAGGCTAACATGAGCATGAGGCAGTTAGACTTACCTAGGCCTATCCCAAATGATTAAGAAGGCAAGTCTGTGTCTGATATTGATGAGTATTCATCTCTGCCACACAGAAGGGAAAGTGGCCAGACCAGTGTGTCCTGGAATTAAGGAATAATACTGTAAGTACTCCAGACCATGAAAGCTCTTATGATGAAAAAGTCATGGAGTTAGATTGGCTGAATATACATACGACTAGAAAGAAACCACCGTGCCCATTTTGCTGAACAAAAAAAGCCATATGCTCAGCCTAGGAAGGGCATCTAAAAACCTCTGTATATGCAAGGGAAGGGGGCAATTCCCAAGGCTCCCTGGTAGGAGGGACGAGGAAACTGGGTTCTATCCTGGGCCTGAATGGAACTCCATGGAGAGTGACCCAGAGAGTTCACTTTGTTTCAGGGAATAGGATTCCAGACCCAGTGGTTCTGGGAGATATTCCTAGTCTCAGAGAGCTAGGGAGCACCTAGAAGACAGGGAAGGGAGTATCAGTAGCATTTCTGAGTCAGAAGGTTAATGGCCTCTGGTGCAGAGGAAGAGAAAGACAGCGAAACAGAGCACAGGTTTTGTGAAAGACCCAATAAGACAAATCAAGGCCATAAAGAGCTTCCTGACACCATACCACAAGAGTGGCAAGTATTCAGTAAGGTAGCACCTGTAAATTTTATAACATTTTCAAAATGACGTTCTCCCCTAAGTACTGCAGTTTTTTTGCAGGACTGGAGGACCAGGATCATCATAAATGGTCCACCTATAAGGCGGCCATATTGAAAAACAAATCTATTGATAGGAACCCACAAGAGGCCCGTAAGGCTGCATATAACTTGCAGTGTGGGGAAGATCAAGCGCCTAGGGAGTTTGTGCAGTAAAGCAGGTATTTATTCATAACTAAATATTTCCATGCTCTCCCCATATACATAATGACTCAGTTATTGCGTGACTTTCACAAGCATAAGACCCTCGATTGGGTCATTTAACAGGCCACCAGGATTTATGAGGTCCAAAAGCCTGCTGAGAATAAACATACAGCCAAACCCCCCAAACCATCTAACGCCCCTCCTGATGCAAAGGGGGCAGAGGTAAAACTACCCCTCCATTGGATCTGGAGACAGGGGACAAAAAAGTAACCCTCCTGATAACAAGCAAAATGGAAAGCTGAAGTAACCACCCAACAGAGCCAATGAAATGGTAGAAAGGCTGTGGCCCAGAACAATGATTCCCCAGACCCTGCCACCTATATAAGTCCTAGGCACAAGGGTACAAAACCAATACTGGGGTATGTATACACTCCCCCGGCCAAAGGGGGGGGACTAATCGGGTAAGTACTGCCCCGGGAAACTTTTCTCCCAGCTTCCCTTTGGAGCGAACTGTCACTCCACCTCCCAATCTAAAGATTTCCCCAGATATTCCCTGATTCAATACTTCCAAAACAATCCTCCTCTCTCAGCCCGGTTCCAGGACAATAGATCTCTGAACCTGAGAGAAAGGAGATTTAGGATGGAAAATTACGGGGGGAATTTCCAATACCCGAGTGGCTTAGTGAGAAGGGAAAGTTAACCTTTTCAGGAGCAGCAGAGATTTGACTTGACACCTCAATACCACCCAGACAAGGTCTTGCAACTGGAGCGACAGATCCAGCAACTGACCAATGATCTGGGGCACATGCTGAGAGCTCAGTCCAACTCTCAACCTAAGCCTGCTTACCAGAATTCCCCAACACCCATGTCTGATGCGCCAGGGGGGAAATGACAGGAGGAAACCTCTCAAAAACCACAGGTTCCGGAATAGGGGTTGCAGGTGGAGGGGAGATTCCAAGCCCTAGTGAAGCTTCCTTTGTCATCCAAACATAACCCCTAAAACCCTCTCAGCCTGAAAGGGGCTCTTCTACTCCCAAACCTTTAGACCCAAAGAGAAAAGGGTAAGTAGGAGAGACCACAGAAGAATCCACTTTGTTGGGGAACTCCGGATTATACCCTTTGAAATAGAAGAATCACTGGAGTATTCAGGTAAGCAGACCTTCTCTTTAAAAAATGGGGGGTTCCTTCTGAGAGATAAATGGGTACCAAGAGACCCTGAGTGGGCAGGGTAAGTAGGGAGAGAAACTCAGAACCAGAAACTATTCAACCCCAAACATGCTTTCTCTAAATAGGTTCTAAGAACTGTTGCCAGGTAACTGGTGAAAGCCAAGCTGCCGGGGAAAAGGAGGATTCCCAGAACAACTCCGATTGTGGTTTGCAAAGATTTCTTACACATTCCCAAACTCCAACACAGAAAACTGCCCAAGATCACACAGTGTCAGAGTTCAATATTAAGAAAATGACCACTGGGCTGTCAAATAACTCACACTTTCTTTGCACCTTTGAGGAGAAGGAAGGCCGATTTTATGCACCTGTCAAGGTGAAGGGTCAGTGTGAATTGTCAGCACTGGTGGATACTGGATCCTAAGAGGGTCACAAAATTTCACTTACACCATTTCCTGGACAACTCAAATGTTGAGAGGAATGATATTTCCTTCGAAGGGACGGCGGATGTCGACATAAGAATTGGACGGCACAGGCTGAAACATCCAGTGATATTTGTGACTCCAGAGGGCACACCTTGTTTACTGAGTAACGATCTCTTGAAGAGATTCTCACCTCTGATCGAGTGTGTAAACAAGGTCCTCTGGACTCAGACTAAATGTCCTATCAAATAAAAAATGAGTACCAATTATGTAAGCCTGAATGGTACCTGTCACATAATTGATCAACACTTTGAGAATATGGAGTTCCATTTTAAGAATAACCATTTCTCAGACATAACTGTCATCTCTGTAGGAGAATAAACTGGTGAAGGGAACACTTCTCCATTCTTGAAAATCAACTTATCTTCCAGTTGTAAGTGGCAATCTACCCTGGAAGGGAACACCCTAAAATGTTACACCAGTCCAAAATCAGAAGAAACCTTGATCCCTATGAAACCAGACAAGGAAGAACTCACTCAAAGTCTGACAGACATTCAGAAAAATGGTGAGCAGTTGTTTTTCTCCATTCAGTTAAATGAGAGGGAGGAACCGGTGCTTTCCAGAATATGCCTGAATAATGGAAGGAGGGTCATCAGCGAAGAATTATTCAGGAAACTCCCAAAGGATCAGACCATTCCCATCTTTAAACTTATTGACAAATGGGAAATAGGTCTGGAAACTCCAAATTACAAACATCTCCTGCCTAGCAAGTGTGTGCTTAAAATGTCCATTGGTAGCATAGACCATAATTGTTGGGTCATGAGAGATGTCCCTTCCGACTTGTATCTGGCAAGTTACATTCTCAACCGATTCACAATTAATTTGGACCTAATTAACCATAAAGCTTGTCCCAACTAGGGGGTATCTCCCTGGGCTTTGACAACATTGAAAAAGCATTCGGGTCAGCTAAATTGCTGCCTTATGCAGGTGAAGTTCAAGTGCAAGAAGAGGTTACCATCCCAGGGCAGGTGCGACAATTTACTCTCCCCCTCAAAATTAAGTGAGGACAGAACCTCAAACATCAGGATTTTATATTTAAATCCAACACCTCTAGTAGACCTAGGACATGACACCATTTGAATATTGGTGTATAGCAGCGACCCTTGAAGTATCACTTTGGGCGAAGACACCTGTATTGGAATTGTGATTGATGACCAAAATTATTCTAATGATTTAGGTAATTAAATCATGGGACCAATCCCAAACAAATGTTTCTAAATCAGCAATGTTATTCTTCCAGAAAAGATGTTTTACTAGGTATGAGGAGAATTTCCTGGTTTAATCTTCCTGCCCCTACGGTGTGCAAGAGGTGACCTGTGACATTAGGAGGGAGGAGGTAGTGTTCAGAGTCAAGTACCACTACCTCGAATCCCCTGTCCAGGTCAACACCACCCAAAAGAGATCTCTCCACCCAACTGGAGGATGCTGCTGAAATTGCCAAGCCCGAGGTCTTTCCAAGTTTCAAACATATGGTCGAGGAAAGGAACAATCGTGCTGATGCCTGTGAAACAGAGGCACAAAGACAAAAGCTAAATCAGCTTCCTGGAATTCCAAAATATCTTTTGGGTGGCCTCATAGACTGTGGACCCACATCCATTCGTTCAACCACCATTCCCACAGAACCCGAGATGGCTCATGTATTTGTGAAACAATAACGGTTACCTCTCGCATCCCTAGAGTCACTCACAGAGATCATTAAGAATTTAGAATCCCTTGGGATAATTCATCCAATCCACAGTACCTTCAACAAACCGGTACTGAGGATACTCAAACCAAACGGCCAATGTAGACTATGGCCCTCATTACAAGGTGGGCGCAAAAGGATACCGGGCACCAGTAATGACACTGGTGCCGGTAATCCCTTTGCGCCCTACTACGAGGTCCCTTTGTGGGTCCCGTTAAGGCCGCCTGGTTTTACCAGGCAGCCTTAGCGGGAGCCGCAAAGGGACCAGGGAGCAAATAACGGTACCGCAAATTGCGGTACCGTTATTTGCACCTTCCCCATTCCCATTGAGCCCTATGGGGGCTCAAATGGGAATGGGGAATGGCTCTGGTGAATTACCGGTCCCGCCGACCTTGGACTGGACCGGTAATTACTCCCTTCAGCAGGCCGGAGTCGGACCGATTTTAGAGGCAGCCATGGCACTAATAGGGCGATGGCTACCTCCAAACTTGGAATGAGGGCCTATGTGCAGACATGAGGGAGTTGAACAAACAGGTCCACATCTCAAGATGGCCCATTCCCTACATCGATCAGGGACTGGCCCAGTTCCAAGGGACAGTACCCATGAGTCGGGAAGACTAGTACTAGCTTGCCTTTAGCTCCGGGGGCATCAGTACATGTGGATCTGAACCCCTTTTGGATACTTAAATTCCAGCAATGAGTGCAACATCTTCCTACATAAGGCTATGCCCAATTTGGGTGAAAGGGCAAACCTGGTCTATGCGGATTATCTTTTGATCAAGAGCTCAACTATGGAGGAACATATAGCAGAAATCTGCGATCTTCTAACTCAGTTGTAGAAAGCCAGAGCAAAACTGTCCTTTTAGAAGGCACAGTGGTGTAAGACCCAAGTGAACCCCTTAGGGCACGAGATCACACCTGAGGATCTTAATCCCCAGGTGAAGAGGGTGTATGCCTTATTGAAATTAAAAGACCATACCACTCTGCAAGAATTGAGAAGCTTTCTTGGACTCACTAACTATAATCAGAAGTTCATTGAAGACTATGCAGAGGTCACTCGGTCCATTTATTAAAGGCCGGAGTCAAGTGGGAGTGGGATCCATAACACTCTGAGGCAGTTAAACAACTGAAAAGAAGCCTTCCCAGGATCCTCGTTTGGCTTACCCCACAAATAACAAGGAGTTCTTCTTGGAGACAGGGTTCACAGATACTTGCCTAATAGCAGCATTGTACCAAAAGCATGACAAGGTCAACAAAGTCAACTTATACACAAGCAAGACTTTGTCCTATGTGGAGGAATAATTCAATGACAGCGAGAATGCACTCCTAGCAATAGTGTGGGTGCTGCAGAATTACTGCCCATTCAAAAAGGGGGAGCATATCATTTTTGAGACTCCTCACCAACCCTTGCAATATCTACAGAGTGACAACCTCCGGGCGGGGAACGTGTAAGGCTTTCCTGTGGAGGTCAGACATGGCCAAAACAAGAAGAGTCCCCTATCGCAAGGGATGGCAGACTTGCATGATTGTACTCAAGAAAACTGTCTAGAGGACGAATGTCTAATGACCAACAACATGGATGCGTACTTAACTTCCCCACACAAGGTCTATGAAGAGGACATGGGTGAGGGAATACGCACAGTTTATGTGGATGGGTGCTCCTCCCATGGTGATAACAGCAGGGAAAAAGAACTGGTGGCTAGCATTGGGAATGCCTTGGTGTATGATACCCGAGAACCCTCTGCTGGTTATAAAATAGGACCACAAAATAGTTGGGTTGCAGAGTTGATGGCTGTTTATCAAGCCATCCTCACTGCAGTGCACCACCAACTCAAGGAACTGGTCATAATCACTGACTCTGATTATGTCAGGAATGGGTTTGTGGAGCACTTGATTAACTAGAAGAATCAAGGCATGCTTTGTGCCAACAACAAAACCCTAAAGCATGCCAAACTGATCCAGTCAATCGACAATCCGGTGACCTCCAACTAGATGACCACTTATTGGAAGAATATAAGAGGTCATTCAAAGATAGGGGGGCTCCATAAGACTGGGAATTACCTGACTCACCAGCTGGCTAAAACCGGAGCTCTGCAGGGGCATTTCATATAAATAAAATCCCTGCTTGAGGAAATCCCAATTGCTGCTGTCACTAGGTCACATTCTTGTGCTAACAGCAAACTCTCGACAGCCCAGTGGAGTAAAGATACCCCTGATGTAGATTTGATCACTGCCCAGAAAAAGGACCCAATCATTGGGAACATTTATCGACACATTGAAGACACTGTAAGCTTTCCTCTAACTGAGTTGGATTATACTAGTAAAGAGGATCTGTGGGTGCTGATGAAGTTTTCCAAGATGTTCTGGATCCTAGACAGGTTGTTGGGAAGGAGAGCCCTATCTGGCTGTGACCAGTGGATGGTAACTTCCTCATTCCGAAGCCTGATGTTGAACCATGCCCATGATGCAGCCACTGCTGCTCATAGGGGGTCTCATACGACATTGGAAATCTTGCGCGTGGTTGCCTACTAGCCACACATGGGTCAGGACCTCGACATTTACCTAAAGAGGTGTCTGATGTGTGCTCAATTCCAACCTAGTTCACTCACACACAGAGCTCCCCTACAAAAAAGGGGAATGGCACTGTCTTGGTCACATTTGCAAGTCGATTTCATCAGGCCAGTGATTCACTCCTCTAGAGAAAAAAAGTACATGTTGACTATGAGATGCTTGTTCACAAATTGGATAGACAGCTGCTGCACTAATGATCAACCACATCTTCTCATGGCCCCCCACAAAGGATTGAGTCAGACTATGGAAACCATTTTACCAGTGAGGTGATGGCGAAGATGTGGGAGATTCTAGGGGTAACAACTCCACATTGACTACCGCCTGGCCTCAAGTGGGGTGGGTAGAGAAATACAACAAAACAATTGTGAATATCTTAAATATGTTTGTGGCAGACTCTGGACCCAGTTGGGACATCTGATTGCTATTAGGTCTACGCCATCTTCAGCAGCAAAGATGTCTCCATTTGAGCTCATGACCGGACAAACAATTGTGTTACTGCAACATCTGCTCTATATGACTCAGGAGCAGACACAGATAAATGCGTCCACTACTTACAGAGTACATTGAAACTTTAAGGAAGCACCTCCAGCCTGCTTTAGCTTATGCTCAGAGCAATTTAGAAAAGTCTGCTAAAGGAATGATGACCTAATATGATCTAAAGACCACCAAAAAAAGAGTATGAAGTAGGTGATAAGGTTTACATATACAGTTTACAAAGGAATCAGGCCAAGGAGCAGAAAGTTCTCGCATCTTGGTGTGGTGCCTTTGAAATTGTTGATAAAAGATCACCTGTTGCTTACAAGATCCGCATACCAAAAGGAGAACAGACAGAAGAAAAATGGGTCCACATCAATCAGTTGAAAAGCTGTCACTCCAGACACACTTTATAACTGATTGAAGACCCAAATGAAAGTCGAGCAGAGGAACCATCTGAAGAATGAAAAGGAAGGATGAAAAATCAGATGGAAACTACAACGAATATATATATATATATAGACATATATATATATATATATATATATATAAATATATTTCAAAAACAAACAGCTTCTAACAGAAACTATTCAAGCGAGCAGCACTCCACGAACAGAAAAGTGTTTCAATGATTCAAATCATCACGGAAATCCAACAGCAAACACTGCATCATCGGTTGTATGAAATATAACAGCCTTTATTTTACATATGCAGCAGATAAAAAGTGTTCTCCCAATGCAAATTTAGCTTAGCCAGACGGCAGCCTGACGCGTTTCACCACTAACCAGTGGCTTGTTCACAGTCCATATATGTATATATATAATATGGAGTAATTTTCTTGGTGTTATTGTACAAATGAAGAAAATTGTATTTGTGAAATGGTGGAAATGTCATGTTGTAGTTGTATGTTGTTGTAAATTTTATGTAAATCTTCTGGGGAAATATGTGTGTAAAAAGTACTGCAACTCTTTTTCTATCTTTTATTAGAGAACTAACCCCCTGCACTTGCAGTCTGGAGATGAGAGAGGAGTCCAGTGAGAACCCCAAGGACCTGGAAAGGAAGGAAGAAAGGTTGTTCTGTGCTATACCCTCCCACCCAAAGATGGAAGGGGAGGCTGGAGTGCCCACTTCCAAAATAAGGAAGAAAAGGGGGTCCCATGCCATGTCCTCCAACCCAGAGATGGACGGCGAGACTGGAGTGCCCACTCCCCAAAGAAGGAAATTATACCTAATGAAACCTCACTCGGGGTGCATTCAAGGGTCCGAAACAGAAGTCCCTTTACAATGAACAGCAGGATTTTAAACACTGAAACAAAAATGGCCTGGCCTTTGTTTTTGTTTTTCAAGTAAAATTAAAGAGCCATGTGGAAAAGGACCCTACCTCTAATTACCAAAGGAAAAGCAGCATTTTAATTTACAAAAGAAGGAGGAATTAAAGATCCCTTTCACATGGAAATCAGGATTGTTAAACAGTGACACCAAAATGGTTTGCACAGGTGTGTGCAAATGAAATCAGTTTAAATGTGAAAATGTATCACTGCTCACAGATAAATATCAGGAAAAAGACATGATGTGCAGATTGACAAAATGCAATGTATATTAGGTTTCACATACAAAACTCCAGTGACATTTGAAAAGCCACTTTGTGTTAATAAACATATGGAAGCGGAAGACAAACACTTTTGCTGGCTGTGGGAAACTTCACAAGGAAATCTCCAACTCACAGTCTGGATATCACATCTCCCATCTAATTACCAACTGCAATAAAGTGCCCTGCTAAAGGTGCTGAAATTCAGTGGTCGCCAGACCTGCTGGCTCTGAAGGCATTGACTGTAAGAGAAGTTATGACCATTATGTGTGAAAATGGGGGCAGCAACTTCAAAGAGCAAGCTTCCAACACAAAGAGACTGGTAGAAAAAAAAATCTCTGGATGCAGGCTGACCTAGTGAAAACCAATGGCCGGAAGGCAGGAGAATGCCATTTGTCCCACATGAAGATTAACAATTAATTTAAAAAGGACTATTATTATTTAGGCCTTTAATTCAGCAATCAATCTTAGGGCAGATATTCTTCATCTATGTAACATTTTTTATGTAATTTACAGGCAATTTTGGAGATATAAAATGCATCGACCTGTGACTCATGGAACTGTAATGGCTATCTAAAATGTGATTCTGGCTGATCTAAACATGTTCCAAATGTGAGAGTTGGTGAGCGGGTGGAGAAAAATATTAGGGATATGAGTAATAACTTACATATTCATAAATCTTATGCTTTTTATGGAAATGGCAGAAATGTGCAACGGGGCCACGCTACATGGCATGGACCTGGTGGTCGCATTATCTAATTCCCCATAATTAGCTGAATCGGAAAATACATATATTATGGCAGTTGATAGTTTCAATTATAAAGTTGTGATACATAACTAGTATTTGCCAAAAAATGTAAATGAAGACAAATGGTGATTAGAAGTGGGAATTACCATATGTTGCTCAAGACCCCTAAGCCAATCTTGACTTGGAAGCTGGGTTTGTTAGGAGAGAGAAGGGTAACCGTCCAATCCTAGTTGTGGGAATTATTGCCGGGTACTTCCCCAAGATTGTAAATTGGTGGTGTCATTGCTGCTATATAAAGGGGACTGCACTAGGAGGAGGGACACACAGGAACAGGGGAGAGACAGAGAGGGCTGCTGAAACATACCATCTGACAGCTGTAAGGAAACATCAGAAGAGATTGCTGAGAGTGCATCTGTGTAGAGCTGTCTATTTCAAGGAAGGCCTCAAAGCTGACTGGCTCCTACGGTGGAGAGCGGGAGGTCATCTTTGAAAGTGGAGTGACTAGACCCCTGCCCTAGCTTTCCAGAGTTTCCTGAGATGCAGGTGGCTTTCCTGAACTTTAAGCAGAGGCTTTCTATGTAAGTAGAACTGAACCCTGGGAAACCAAAAGGTGGGGGAGTCTGCTTGCCGTGAATCCTTTCCCTTTATAATGGGTTGGGATCAAAACTGTGTAGATCCGTAGCCTATTTTATCAAAAATATTAATTTCATTAATTCCCCCTTTGTCAGAAAACTATGGGGTAAATATAGCTAAAATTCAAAATTAAGAAAGCTCACTTCACAGCTGCACTGAAAACAATAGCCTATAATTTAATTGGGTAATCTTTGTTGTCCTGCTGAACCCACTTCTTTAAGGAAGAGGGGTGTCTTTGTTCTTAAATAATTCCAACTTCTTTTCTCCAACTTCCTTAACACAGCCCTTTCAGTGGAGTTGGGTCTGAAATCCAAAATTCCCCAAATTATTCAAATGTTTCTGTCCGACTTCCCCAAATCAGCCAAAATAAGGGGCAGAGGGGTCTGAAAAACAAATCGCTAATCCACCCGGTGTTTGTTTTAAACCAAAATTGTGGCCCAAATCAGAATTGCCATATGTATTTTTACGAATCTTGAAATCCTTCTGTTAGCCTTTTAAGCCCTGCAGGAAAATCAAAATCACTCAAAGCTATATGACAATTGTTTTCGCTATTGATTAGTGTAATTATTTCTTGAAGTGAAATTTTCAGAAAGTGGAGAATTATGATGGTGTTCTGTTCAACTCACATGGGTGATTTATTTATGCTGGGAGAAGTTGATTGTGTTGTGCCACGGATAAAGTGGTGTTTGACATTTTTGTGCTAATTTCTATTACTTTTATTTAAATAAATACCAATATTTGTCCTGCACATCGGCCTAGTTCTTGACGCATTCTTAGCTAAGGGGAGAGATCCAAGGGGCATGATATGGACCTGAATTTGGGCTAAAGAAAATAATCTTTTAAACAGTTTATTGCATAACCCCTTGAGTGGGAGGGAAGGAACTCCCCATGTTGAGGGTGGCTTCTCAATAAACTATTACAAAGAGGTGTTCGCTGCACATCTGGAATGTATTCACCTCATGGTGAGCCTGGGCATGATTTAGCCATGATGAAGAAAGCACAGATGTGAAAGCCCTTCTGCTTACTTTCCTAGGCCCTCAACAACATTTGGGAGGGGTTGTATGTCAGAAATCCAAATGTGCCTGTAAAAGTGTATTTTGCATGAATACCGCCTGATAGTAAACATTAGCCTACGCACATTTGCATCGCACTTTATGAGTTATCCACCATTTTGATCGCCTCTTGCATACTGTCACTTGTTTAGAATTGTGTTTTCGGCTCCAGCATAGCAAAAAGAACTTTGTACTGTTTCCATGATGTCAACGTAGATAAGAATGTTGAAGCTGCTAAAGTGGATTGTTTGTCCTACACTGAGAAACCTTGGAGTTAAACAAAAGCTGTACTAATCAGTAATTTAGACACATATGTTCCAATAGTGCCTTCTCCGTTCAAACAGCAAAGTAGAATGATGAATAGTTAAACGTGTTCTTCTTGCAGAAATCTTTTTTTTTCTCTCCTTGAAACTAAACTGACTTTAAGCTCAAGAGCAAATGATAGACAAATATAAGTGAGCAAAATAAGGAATGTTACCTTTGTGTGTTATGTTTGGAAATCATGTGAAATATTTAAGGGAAAAAAACAACTATGTAAAGATCTTTAAACATGAATTAGTAATGTGGAAAGGCTATGAACGCTAGGTAAATGTATTAGACCAAGAGAGTCTGGACGATGTGTCCGGAATTGTGGAAAACTTGTATAAATACTTGTGTTTTTGAAATGTCCAGCACTCTCTCATCTCACAGTGTCTGCTTGCACACATTGCGCGGTGTTCAGAGCCAGATAGCTGCCTGTTAATAAATAGTACATTGTATCTTTAGACTCATGACGGGAGTATTTCTATGATGTGGTATTAAGCCTCGATATTCTTTAATCTTTCATGCCAAGCTTGCAAAAGCTCACTGAAAAGTGAGCAATAAAACTCAATTTTTGTTTTGTTTCCTCATTTATGTCATGGTTACCAAAACACTGGGCTTGTGCGCAAAGTGCTTAAGGACACAAAACGTGTCCATTGCCTGGATGTGGTCTCACTTTTGAGCCTTCCACAGTGTCTTTTCCATGGAAGAGGTATGAAGGGCTATAAGTCTGTTGCTCCCTCTAACCCTGTTACCCTGGCTACCATTAAGGCTATTATGCCTGGTATGATTTCATAGGTCACGGAGGTAGTCAATTTTGCCTGTCAGTCAGAATCAATTCATACAGAGCTTAAACAGGCTACTGTTATCCCCCTACTTAAAAGGCTGTCCTAGATGCTTCATTCTTGGCTAATTTCAGTCCTATTTCCCTTCTTCCTTTTCTCATGAAGTTGTTGGAATCTTTGGTGTCCCCTCTTCTGTCTACTTTCCTTGAATCTTCTGGCTTCTTTGACACCTTTTTAAGTCAGGATTCTGTCTAGAGCAGGGAACAGAGAGTACCCTGGTGACTTGATGACATGGCCATGTTGGTTGAGCAGGGTGGAGTGGGAATTGACGAGGGTGCCCAAAACCAACACTACCTGTGTGACACACACGTGGTGATGGTTAGGACACGCCTTGCACATACTACGTTATACCAGTCGGTTGGCACAGTTAACATACAGGACATCCCACTGGCTTAGTCTTCATAGTTACTAAATAGATTTTACATTGCAGATTTTATCCAGGTATAGACACCTTGAGTACAGGCCAAGAAATGAGTTCATTTTCATATACACTGACTGGGTTTTCTATCCCTTTGTAATTCCTCATTTTAAAAGGGCTTATAGAGCTTCTGTTTCTCAAAAGTGGTACTGTGAACATTTTAAAAATCCCATTCTTGGCATCAGAGAAAAACAGTTGCAATCTTGTTGTGTTCTCGCCACTAATAGACAGGTGGTGCAGCACTGCAAACTAAGGGCATACCTTATGAGAGGCGGGACAGTTAGAACCTCTCTGCCCAGCTTTCTTTCCTTTTTCTGTTCGCACTGCAAAAACAACAACAAATAAATAAAAAATGAAAAGCACTAACATGAAGAGCATATGATAGGCCTTGCATGCCTGTGTATTGATGGAGTCTGTCTCTCTCTAAGGTTGTTCTCAACACACCAAGGTTGCTGAGTCAAAGGAACTGCTCTCAATCAAATATGGGGTTTGTCTGCCATTACTTTCATGTTAAGAGATATTGCTCAGGCAAAACCTACTAGGTTTATAGTGAGCATCTGTCCCCCCTTTGGGTTGGTGAGTCCTCCTATGGACTTACAGTCAGGCCAGCACAGAAGAGGCTGAGTCCTGATTGAGCTCTGTTCTGGTGCTAAGTGTCTAGTACTCAACATTAGCCACTATCACAAGGGTAAAGTGAGACACTATAGCATGATGTTCTTTGACTGCTGAATGAAGGCACTCACAATGTTTATATCTACTTTGGTAAGCCAATCTCAATGTATGACATCTTCCTTTTCCAATGCGTTGCCTTCAATCCACTATTCCACAACTCTCGGCCCACGCTGTAGACCTCAATTGTCGACAATGATTCCCAAGACGTTTCTGATCTGAGGACTATAAGGTTATCTCTAGAAGGTGCCCCTATGATAAGGTATGATATGATATGGCATTTATAACACGCCTGTACAAAAGTGTCTCTAGGCGCTAATGGTACCTACTTGTGCTTTAGATGCTGCCCCCGCTGATGCAACTTTTCACCGGCAGCTGTTTCAAACCACTCAATACCAACAGGTAACTAACACAGACCAAAAGGAGTTACTAAAAATCATACTTCCATGAATTCCTGACCCACTCCCAAAGACAATATTATTTTGGAGTATAACACCAGTTCATGCAACCATTGTGTCTATGGAATCCTCTCCTCCTAGATATGCTCTGCTCTTTTTCCATCGAGACTAATGATATTCATGTCATCAGACCATTCAATCCAGCAATCCAGCAATCACTAAGACGTGTTGCACTGACTTCAATGATTCCATACGCGTAAGGTAAATCATGCAAGGAGGTTCAGGGTCCCGCAGATGACACATTTGACTACGTCCTGGTACACTGCTGTCCTTTCCATAGCATTTGTGATAGCAGTCGCCCTCCATCCTCAAAATCAATGTGCAGGATTCCCATTAGAGAAAATTACCAATACTGCTTCTCTCTGTTCCGATGCCCTTGTGGTAGAATTAAGTTTTTGCGATAGAGACCTCAACAACATTTTGCACAAAAGTTTATATTGGGTAGGGACTTCACTGAGAGTGTGTTCTTCAAAAACCCACACATTGAGATGCAGTCTTGATCTGCTGTTCAGCATCAAATCAACTTAAAGACCATGCTTTGATTTTCTGTGAGATAGGTAATGAAAACGGTCATCCTCCCTTTTCTTCTAATCCTATCAATGAGATTGCTTGGTTTTAGACCTGAAATCGAGCACAGCAGATGTTTTTAACTAGATTGTACCATCACCACCATAGCTTATTAGCAGGTCATTGATTGTGATACCTAATGCTCTGTTAAATAGGATGGCTTAAGGTCTTAACCTTTGTGTACCACAACTCTAAAATACCACAAGCCAAAGCCCAACAGAACTGAGGACAATACATGGTTATTGAGGCTCTGCACCGCCTACAGCATTTTTGAAAGGTTCGTGAAAATAATGCAGGAAATCAAATCTCACTTTGGACTGAACTTCTTGCTCAATTCATAATGGAAGTTTCAAGAATTAGTTTGCAGTACCAAAAAAGTATTCTTTCATAACAACACAGACAAAGCTGAAAATTCTCAGAAGGAATTTTCCCAAATCTTAAGTGAGTTGACCCTTCCACTCTTGATTACCACCATCCACGTTCCACCAAAACATCTGCAGTGATAAGATTGTTGACATAAAGTCAAGAATTGAATCAGAAGCCTCTACTATCTAACCACCTCTAACTTGAGCCTTATGCACACTATCCCAGAATTAAAATAACACCATTGATCCCTTACTGCTATGTATCGAAGTCAACGTGATTAAATTGTTCAGAAAAGTACCAAACTCTGGTATCATGCACTTTTGTGAAATTCTCTGAAAACAAAAAGGGCAAATTTCTGGGAAGTCATTTGAAATATTTATTTTTTAAACAAAGAAAATCCTAATAACACAAAAGTTGTAATAACGAAGAAATATAACAAACATTATAAAAACACTCAGAATTATGAATTCACAGTAGAAAATTTGGTTTAGTTTTAAGAACAAAAAAACAATCAATTATTCTTTTTGTGAAACAGAAAAAATTTTTTTTGTTTTTCAGAATTGTAATTCACAGTAGAAAATTTGGTGTAGTTTTAAGAACAAATAAATAGGTTGTTCTTTTTATAAAGTCACAAAGAGGAAATAAAGAAGGAATGGAGTACTAGTGGAAAGAAAATATATGGACGGTTCTTAAGGTAAAAAGTTCTTCCTTTTCTACACAGAACAGCCGTGTCCACTCAAACTCTAACTCCTATAATCCTAATGACAGGTCATTTCTACTGTGAATTACAATTCTGAAAAACAAAAAAAAAAATTTCTGTTTCACAAAAAGAATAATTGATTGTTTTTTTGTTCTTAAAACTAAACCAAATTTTCTACTGTGAATTCATAATTCTGAGTGTTTTTATAATTTTTGTTATATTTCTTCGTTATTACAACTTTTGTGTTATTAGGATTTTCTTTGTTTAAAAAATAAATATTTCAAATGACTTCCCAGAAATTTGCCCTTTTTGTTTTCAGAGAATTTCACAAAAGTGCATGATACCAGAGTTTGGTACTTTTCTGAACAATTTAATCACGTTGACTTCGATACATAGCAGTAAGGGATCAATGGTGTTATTTTGGTCTTCTGTCCCCTCCCTTTCTGCTCATGGGACAAATCCCCCCCCTCTTCTTTGTATTTCACTATCCCAGAATTTGCACCAATCTTGGTGTCTGAGTTTATTAAAACCAAACAATGTTTCAACCCATATTCTCCCTGCTGTGACATGTCTATGGTAAGGGTTGTTCCCATTACTGTAGCCATGAGAGCACAAGGTATGCAGTATCTTACAAACTCAATACTGCCATCATTACACATTCTTAAAGAAGCACACACACACACAAACACACGGACATTCTGTAAACTATCCACCAGATTATACCTTTATCCTACCTGTCCTGTATGTACTCTCTATTGGGGTCATTACGACCCTGGAGGTAGCCATGCCGCTATTTGCCGCTATTTGCGGCATGGCTACCGCCATTCCGGGTACGGGGTCTGGGTTCCTGTAATGGGGAAATACCGGGCCATTCCGGCCTTGGAGGGCCCAGTAGTTCCCCATTCCAGGAACCCAGACCCTGTACATCCCCATTCCCATTCGAGCCCCCATAGGGCTGAATGGGAATGGGGAGGATGCAAACAACGGGCCCATTACATTGTTTGCATCCTGGTCTGCTCGCGGGACCCGCTAAGGACGCCAGGTTTTACCAGGCGTCCTTACCGGGTCCCGCGAGCAAACCTTGTATTGCGGCGGTAGGGGGTTAACATGGCCGGCAGCTCTACCGGCCCCGTTAACCCCCTACCATCAGGGTCATAATGACCCCTTATGTCTCTTTTGATACATTAAATCACGGCTGCTAACTGCAAGGGCTGAAGAATATAATAAGGAACACCATATGATTCTTACACGGGGTGCCTCCTTTCTAGATGAATCAACTCACCATGTGTAATTGGGCTCATTTATCTTCTCCCTCCAATCTTGTTTAAGATCTACACGCTCTGCTTGCACTGTTTCTTAGCACCTATGATATAAATCATAGTTAAAGATGAGTGACTATGAACTGTCTATAACTAAATGCTGCAAAAACTGAGATTCTGATTTTGGGGCTTGTGGAATCCATGTCAGGATCCATTTTCATTACAAACATACACTCTGTCCTGTATCCACAAATCCTAACTACAGAATGTTGGTATCACAATGTTGTTCAACGTTTCCTTTGTATTGCTCTCTCCAATTCTGCTGTCTACTGACTGATGTTCCCATGTGTCATCCTCTCTTTCCTCAATGGGTCGCTTGGATTCTTGCAGAAGTAGTTTCCAGTCTCAACTACTGTAATAAGCTTTATCCTGGTCTCGTTGTCAAATTTCTACATACACCACAGGGAACACCATGTTATGCTGCCAGATTCATCTTTGGCATTAAAAGTGATCACATTACACAGGCCTGGAAAGTAGGTCACTGGTCAGCAAAGAAACAATGCCTAGACTTTAGGATCTTGTTTATTGTTCACACAATCATCCACCAACAGGCCTCCGTTGACCCCTTCCACCCCCGTCCCCTCCCCAGCCCCAAACCATTACCTTCCTAACAGATAACTGGGCACCTAAGGTGATCTTTCAAAAACCTGCTAACTTCTCACCAAACTAAGTGTGCCTGTGTTGAAAGTAAATTGTTACACCATCAAGTTTCCTCCTTTTGGAACTAATTTCCATTGCATTTCAGGCTTGACATTGCCAAATGAAGCTCAAAGGATTCATGAAGACCCACCTGTTCAGTGCTGCTTAGACATCTTAGTTTTTACTGGAATGTTATTCCCTGACACGTGGACATCATTTTAGTGCTTTGAGACAGCATTCCATGTCTTAATGGTTAAATAAACAACAACAACACAAAAACAATCTGCATGGTTTAATATTTATATTAATCTTTTCAGGAACTGATGCATTTACAGGAAGTTAAAGTGGTCATGAAGGAGGATTTAGCTAAGACACACGCACGCACATGCACACATATAACACACCATCTCTGGATGGTACCCTTGCGGATCCTCCAGTCATGCTTTCTTCATCGCTCCAATCGCCCAACTGCTATTTAGCTTTAGGGGGATTTAACAGATATTTATCAGAGAAAGACAGGAGGGATTATGGGAAGAGAAGTGATGCTTTGTTGGCATCAAGACTCAAGGACAACCACTATAGAAAATAATATCACCACCATTATATACAGTGATTAACAACTATCACCAGACTTGCTGAATGTGATCAGAAAAAAATGAATCCAAGATATCCACAGAGAAATCAATTATACAATTGAATGCAGACTAAATGAATTGAATCTGTAGAATTAGAACATAAATAATGCAGGAAGAAGTAATAACAGTGTGAAAGCAGCATCCCACCTGTATGGCCACTACACATAAAGATTTAAAACAAGAATCTTTCATAACTCCAATAAAAGGGGAATTGCATAAGGCCATTTTAAGAAGATAGAGGGACACCAGAATCCTTGGGCAGCATAACAATATTCTTAATGTTCAACCCTGGGATGCAGCCTGTGAAATGAGGTATGTGACTGTATGTCATTTTTATAATGCCATTCTGTGCCTAGAATAAGAACTGTCATGTGAGAGGTAGTTCACACATCTCAGAAATGGTTAAGATAGGTTGATATTAGATTCAACCTATATTTTAAGTCTGATACAGGTGACCCGGGATATCATCGGGGAATTTCTTCTCTGCAGTTATCAACAATGCTGAAAGGCCACTTTATAGTGTCAACTGGCAATTTATAAGGGAAGCAATGAACTTTTGTGGACTTGTTGAGCAGACAAAAAGCTGGGTCCAGTATAATTATAAATAAAGAGCCAATATCAGAGTTTTGCTCTTCAAATGTGTTTCTGAGGAGCTTCAAATGACTAGAGGCAATTGTCACAGATGCCTCCTAACTCCAGTGTTATTTGATCTATTGGTTGAATACCCAGTCAACTTACACAAGACTGTACTACTTCAAATATGCTGCTGTTGGTGAAAATGTTACTATACACTGATGATTTGGTAGTTTCTACAGCAGATGGTCACTTAACACTGAAACCACTTTATGAAATATTGGATAGCTGCTGCATGACTTGTAGCACTGCTCATGTTTCAAAACAAGTTAGCTATTTGGGGGCGTGGGGTTGCAAACAATATGACTGAATTATTGCATTGTGCAGTCACACATTGAAGAACAAAATCCAGTGTCCTATGGATAACAAGCAAACTTGTATTATTACAGTTACGTTGTTCACAAATATACATTTTTGTCTTGCTTCGCTCAGACCATACCTTAATGGAAAAGGAGATTTATTTTGTTCTGCTATTCATAAATACCTTTATGGGATGGGGTGCTTAAAATGTTTGCGGTTTCCTTCGAATATATATGCAAATCGAGAGAAAGTAGAATTGTTCAGGCACTGGTCTCTCGAAATTGTAGCTTTTTTAAAAAACAAAATCGAGTACATAACAACTGGGTATACTACAGGGTATAATATAATGTTCTGTAACCTTTTTCTATAATACATACATAAAGATGGATTATCTACCCCAGTTATAATTGCCAATACTTTGCCTGCTGTGTCTTCATTTCCACGGTACTGAGTTGCATCCAGAGGATGGGTTTGAAGTGAGGACTGGATATCAAATTAATTAATTCGAACAGATGTATTTATTTAATCTAAAAAGGGTTTCTGTCTGACAGCCTATAGCATGATTCAATTATTGCACTTGTGAAGAAAGTGAAAGGTAATGAAGGAAACCATGTTACTGTGGTACTTTGTATTACGGACCAATATTGCCATCATTCGATACTGCTGACATAATATATCAGAGGGGCTGGCAAAAGCTGAGTGGTTTTTGTATGTCACAATATTAGAAATGTGTCAATAAAATGCATCTCCATAGAAGATGAGTTACACATATACGCTTATAGATGTGCTTTGTAAATGTAGACTTCATGTGTAGAGTCTGAATTTGCATTTTGTATTCTCAATACAGATTCCAGATGCAGACTTCAAATGTGAACTCCGAATGTAGACTCCAAGTGTCGATCCCAAATGTGCTTTCTGAGTGTGTATTTTCAATGAATGCTGCTAAATGTGGATTTCTAATGTAGATTCTGAATGTGAATTCCAAAGGTGTATTGCCAAGGTAAATTATGCACGCTCACACATGCACACATTAGAGGTGAACATGCGCATTAAAAAAGAGGAAATTACTTAGAAAACAACATTTTTATAATGAGCTTGTTACTACCTATAAAAGACAAATAAAATCGTCAAATGTTGGAAATGCCAAATTTAGGTTACTACAAACATTCAGTGCCTCGTTACAAGTTGGGCAGACTACGCTGTCAAAACCCTCTGTGAGATATTTACCACTACCAAATGAAAGGATTTGACAATATTTGACAGCATTGAAAATATTATAAGTTTATGGACATGAACGTGGCAAAAGTCAAGCAGCAGGAAGACAATCAGAAGCAAGGAAACAACAATGCAAATTGTAGGCTAGAGTTTTTTCAACAACACTTCCTCAGTCGGAGGAGTTTTTTTGCTGCAACATCCTACTTAACACATGAAAGAGAACGTTCACACATCGAAAAATGCTTTCACTTTCGTATAGAGCAATCATTTAATTTTATAAATGACACCTAATGAACGCTCATGTTCAACCCGCTCCACCATAATCAGGTTTACAATGTAAATGCTTAACTTATGAAGACAATCTTCTGTATGATGTGATATGATATGATAAGTCATTCATAACACGCCTGTACACAAGTGTTTCTTGGCGTGTCAAGACAAGGGAGGGAAGACAGAGAGAGGAGAAGACAAACGATCTTACTAGGCCTTGTGTCATTCAAATCATGCAAGTGCGAGAACGATCAGTTCAAGAGGAAAGGGGGGGAGTTCAAGGGAGAGCAGAGGGGATAACAGGGCAGCAATGATCTGAGTAAGTGCAGCCAGGGCAGTGCGGCTCTGAGT
The DNA here is from genome assembly GCF_040938575.1 of Ambystoma mexicanum. Lineage (NCBI taxonomy): Eukaryota > Metazoa > Chordata > Amphibia > Caudata > Ambystomatidae > Ambystoma > Ambystoma mexicanum. The sequence goes on from NC_090937.1 coordinate 679,849,518, forward strand.
AGTGCAAGGAGAACAAGGGACTGTAGGCTTACAGTTAAAGCCCCTAAGTGTATGGTAGGCCTTGAGGCAGTGCAAGGGGGACTGATCAAGAAAGAGTCTGGTATCCCTTGAGACTCTGAGGGTAGCCAAGCAACTAGTCGGTACAGCAGACAGGTTGGTCAGGTAGGTCAGCAGGGGAGGGAGAGAGAGAAAGCAGAGGAGAATAGAAAAGTTTTGAGTTGCTTTTGGAACTTCAGGTGTTCCGGCTCAAGTTTAAGAGGGGCAAGGAGCTCATTCCAGAGGGAGGCACCTCAAGAGGAGTGAGATTTACCCTCCACTCTCGGCCTCAGGAAACGTCTAACCCTTAGAGAGTTTGGAGGTAGCTGAGCGAAGTGATCGAGAAGGAAGGTATTTTGGAAGAGAGCGGTGGATGTAGTGTGGGCCCCGGCCACAGAAAGCTTTGTGAACAATGCAAAGGGTCTTGACTTGATCTTTGCAGCCACCGGGAGCCAGTGGAAAGATTTCAGGGCTGGAGAGATACGGTCCCTGGGCTTGAAGCCAAGGATAAATCTTGCAGTCCTGTTCTGGATTAGTTGAAGAGGTCGGAGAGTAGAGGAAGCCAGTTTGAGAAAGAGGATGTTGCTTTAGTCCAGTCTAGAGAGAACCAGGGCTCTGGAATTACTGAGCTTCTGCCGGAAAGTGAGAAAGAGAAGAGTCCCTTTGAGGAGGTGGTGCTGGTAGTGGAACTTTTTGCCAATGTCCGAGATGTGAGGAGAGAAAGAGAGAGTGGAGTCAAAGATGATACCAAGGTTTTTTGACTCGCAGGAAGGTGAAGGAAGAGGGCCCATGGGGGGCGACCAGAGTGAGGGAGGAAGAGCAGGGGCAGGGGTCCCAATGAGAAGGATCTCCATCTTACTGGCATTAAGGCAGAAATTGTTGGAGGCACACCAATCCTGAACAGGAGGGGAGCCTGAAAGAAAGCTGAGTATCATCTGCATAACACTTAAAGTTAGAGAAGGTAGAGATCAGGTGTGCCAAAGGGGCCAAGTAGAGGTTGAAAAATCAGAGTAAGAGGATATAGCCATGGGGAAAGCAACTGGTAGCGAGATTGGTGGTAGAGAGATAGGGACCCAAGTTGGACCGGGGAGGGGTGGTCCAAGAGGAAGGAGGTCAGCCACTCCAGGGCTTGATCTGTAGTGCCCAGGTTATCATGGAGTTAATTGATCAGGATGGTGTGGTTTAGCATGTAGGAATCAGAGGAAAGATCAAGGAGGAAGAGGACAGAAGGAATGCTGGAATTAAGGTTAGAGAGCAGATCTTCACAGGTGTTCAGGAGAGCAGTTTCCGTGCCTCTGGCAGCTCTGAAGCCAGACTGATGGTCATGAAGTCATGAAGACAACCAACATATTCACTGTGGCGAGTAAACTGGGAGCTGGCCAGTTCTACCAAGAGTCTGCCAAGGAAAGTGGAGATGGAGATTGGGTGATAGTCTGCCGGGCAGGTAGGATCAGCAGACGGCTTCTTGAGGAGGGGGTGCACAAGGGAGTGCTTAAGGGTAGAGGGGAACGTTCCAGTGGTGAAAGAGTGATTACAGAAAACAGCCAAGGCTGGAGCGAGGGTGTCAATATGGTCTTTGATGGTTCTGGAGGAGCATGGGGGCACCTGTTTGTACAACATTTTCATAGATCGGAATTGTCTAGAAACATTGGCAGGTGTTGTCAGAGAGAAGGAGGAGGAGAGGGAAATATGGCCAAAGGGGGACCAAGAAAGGGAGAGGAAGAGGGGATAGAGGACAGGATGTCCTGAGTTTTAGCAAAGAAGTGAAAGGCCAGAGCCACACAGAGGGCCTGGGAGGGAACAAGAGAGGTAGAGACTTCAACAGGATTGGCCAGTTCCTTGCCGATTTTAAAGATTGTGGCCATGCTGTTAGAGGCCGAAGAGACACAGGCTTGAATGCGTGTGCTCTTCTTGGACAGGACAAAGAGTCTGTATTGCCTTTGGAGCAGGTGGCAGGCCAGTTTGTCAGAGGATCCACCTGAAGCCCTCCACTCCCTCTCAGCCACCATACACGAACGTTTCAGGACTTCGAGGTCAGAATCATACCAAGAGTTGCACTTGGAGGTAGGTTTCAGATGGATTCTCATGACAGGGACAAGGATGTTAAGGTGTTTGAAATAGAAACATGCAGATCAGAAAGGGCTGTGTCAGGATATGAGTCAGCCGCAGGAGTAGGATGAGCAGAGAAAGTGAAGGCAAAGGCATTCACCGACACATGGTTCATGGGTCAAATGACCGAGATGGTAGGTGGCAGTGCTGGGGCCTTTGCCTGAGGGATAGAGAGTTTCAGATGAAAGGAAAGTAGAAAGTGGTCAGTACAAGAGAGAGGATTGGTGAGAGGGTAGGAGAGGGGGATGTCTGAGGTGATGAGAACATCCAAAATGTCGCAGAGGTTATTGAAAAGCCCAGAGGAGGGATTAGCAGCATCCAGGTGGATATTGAGATCTCTGAGGAGGACAAGTAGGCCCATTCAGAGAGGAAGAGGGTGATCTGGCCAGGTGGCCTGTAGATGATGGCCACAGTTAGAGAGAGGCCAGGAGAGATATAGAGATTGCAGACCAGGCATTCACAGGAGGAGTAGGCCTGCTTAGGGATGACAGAGGCCGGGACCCATTCCGGAAAGATCAGGGCTACTCCACATCCATGTTGGTTGATTCTGGGTTCAGAGAGGATCTTTTAGCCCACACCGAAGAGAGTGTTAAAACTTGTGACAGAACTGGCCATAAACCATGTCTCAGTCTGAGCAAGGAGATCTAGGTTGAGTTCCGCGAGGAGGTGACAGATGTCAGAGGAGTGTTTAACAGCAGAATGAGAGTTGAGAGTAGTGACATTGAGCAGATTGCCATATTTGAAAGACTTGCGTGGAGTGGTAAAGGCTTGAGGTACACCCTGCGTAGGTGGTAGAGGAGACCGAGGGTGGGCAGAGGAGGAAGCTGGGGGTGCCAGAGAGGTGGAGGAAGGAGTAGCAGGAGAAGGGAGGAAGTTGAAAAAAAAGCGGGAAGCACCTATCAAAAAGGAGGAGATTGGGCGGAGTGTGGTACTGTTCAGATAGACTTAATGATGATCTTGGATGATCTTGGAGGAGTGAAAGGGGGCCAAGAGGATTTCCCACCTAGTGCCACCATTAGTGCATCATCCATAATGCTGTCTGGGGCCATGGACCACGCTATTAACAACTTGCTCTCACCAAATACTCTCCCTCCAGATCTTTACACTCGTCCTGCTCCAAATCTCGGTGTGTCAATGCTTCTTTAAGCAGCGAGCTGGCGGTTGATCTATTTCCTTGGCTGGCTCCCTCCTTTGGAAGAGCCCCCCCCCCCTTGCTCTCTGTCTTCAGCAAGATCTCCTCAAATTCCTGAAGCTCCTTAAGACTTTCCTCTTCACCTCTTCCTTCCCCCTCCTCCCTCTCCCGTGCTAAACCCTGCAGTCACTGAAATTGGTGGCCTGGGCCCTTATGTGTCCTTCTGGGTCCTGGCCTTCCACCCAATCACATTCAACCTTGTGCCCTCTCCCAGCACTTACCTTTGGATACTCACTGGCATGTGTTGTCTCACAGGCCTGCACTTACCATATTGGCAGGTGATCACTCTGACCAATAGATCTCTGCCAGGCACTTACCTGTTGCTAGCAACTGACTCCAAGGCACTTCCCTCCGTGGAACTCCTAACACTTCCCCCGTCCTGTGTCCCATCTCTCTCCTACACTTGCACATTCCAAATGCTCACAAGGCCTAGAAGGACCGCCTCTTTCTTGTTCATCAGTTTTATTCTATTTGTCTTTTGTTCCTGTGTTTCCTCCCCCTTTGCCCTGTGGGCGCTTTGAAACACAATAACACAATCCTTTGATGTATGTGCCTTACAAATGCACAATAAATAAATAAATACAACAAAACGAAAACACATTTAGATTAATATTTAAGTTTGTCGATTTACTTTACTCACTGTTAAAGTAAAATTTTTGCTTCACCACAAAAACTCCAACTCATATTATGCTATTACCACTATGTACTAATAGCCATTTAGACTTCGCCAGGGGTAATTTTTGCTTGGGGTACTAACCCTTCCCAATTTATAGCCCGAAGTGAATATGGCTATATCACATCAGTCCTAGTTATGTTTCAGAATATACCTGGTCTAGCCAGGCTGTTTTCAGTCCTGTTCTTTTTCAACATGGATAACCACTTATTGAGATCACCAAAATTCAGGCGCACCAAAAAGCTCTATCCCTCCTAATTGCCAACCAGAATATTAACACCAACAAAGAGACCAAAACCCACTCCTGCCCGCCATTCGAATTCAAGGACAAAACCAAATCTGAGGTCATCACGCTCCTAAAAACCATCAAACCATCAAACTGTAAAGGTGACTTTTGCCCTGCACAGCTAGTCAAAGACTGCATTCATGACGCTGTCAAACCAGCGCTCCTGCTCCTCCTCAATCTATCAGTGGCATTCAACCTCGTCAATCACAACACTCTCTGCCACCATCTCTCTATAGCAGCTAATTTCTCCCCAAAAGCATGCACATGGATCACCTCCTTCCTACAGGAAAGGGCCATGAAAGTTTCCTCGGACTCAGCATGCGCCTCTGCCAGTCACATCAAATGCGGGGTGCCCCAGGGCTCCTGCATACCGCCCACCCTCTACAACCGGTTCACTCAGCCTCTCTTCAATCTCCTCCATTCCGTGGGCATCTCATATACCAACTATGCGGATGACACCCAAGTGCTCATCCCGCTCACAGGTGACTATACGTTGGACAAGAACACCCTCAACTCCATCTACGCCACCATCCTAGCTTGGCAGACAACTGGCTATGTCTTAATAGCGAGAAGACCGAGCTCCTACTTATTGGGTCACCAACAATTCTAGGCAACCTCGACAAACAATACTCCTTTACCATCGACAACATACCGATTGCGGTATCCCAAACAGTCAAGACTCTAGGAGTCTACCTTGACTCCAATCTCACCATGGACAGGCATGTTAATGCCATAGCCCTTCATCTGCATACTACTCCAAACTCATCTACGCAGTAAGACCCTTCATATCCTCTCAAAGTGGCCTCACTATTGCCAGGGCCATGATAGGATCCAGGTCTGACTACTGCAATGCGCTCCTTGGTGGAACCTCCGGCAAAAATATTGCTAAACTCCAACTTGCCCAGAACAACGCCCTTAGGGCCGCCATAGGTTTCTCCAGGAAAGGCCACATTTCTGACCTTAGAAGGCAGGTCCACTGGCTTCCCATTAGGCAGAGGATCACCTTTAAAATCCTCTCCCTCACCCATAAATGCCTCCATGACCTTGCTCCCCCTTACCTTGCCCAGAGAATTTCACGACCTACTTCTGCCAGGCCCTCTAGATCTGCCTACACCAACCTGATTTCTACACCCAAGACCTGGAGAGTATGTGTGGGCGGTTCGAGCTTCCCAGCCCTAGCAGCCTCACACTGGAACGCCATACACATGCACCTCAGGGGGATTGACTCTCACTTAGCCTTCCGCAAAGCCTTAAAAACCAGGCTGTTTGTCTAACCTCCCTGCCATGATCTCTGCAGGCAGACAAATGTCATATGTAACCACCCTCTGTTTACTCTCTCTGTAACTAAGTACCTATGTTCTCTATGTATACATAATCGTGCTTGCGTACACCTTCATGTAATAGCGCCTTGATGTCTATGGGCTGCAGTGCGCTCTACAAATGTAAAAAAATAAAATAAATCACCATGGCTTCCAACTTCTTCAGTGCGATGGAAGCACAGGTGTATGGTTATTTTTTGATACCTTTCTCTGCTGATATGTAAATCCCTTTTCAGCTAGTGGCAAGAGCTATCATGAATAGAATGGGAGAATCCACTTCTGCCAACACACAGGGCCTCATTACACAGTAGGCGGTAAGTTACGGCCCATACTGGCATGGCGCTAATAACGTGTCCGTGTAGGAAGTATGCTGCTAATAGCGTGGCATCACGAGTACACGGGCACAAGCTTATAGCACTTCCGCCCTCCTACAACACGGCATTAGCGGTGACCTCTGGCCATGTCATCTGATGATGACATGGCCATCATCAGACAGCGGCAGGAGGACATCACCGCGTTAGTTGGCCAGCATGTGGATGAGGCTGCACTTGCGAGGGAGGAGTGCAGGGAGCATGCAAGGGACATCAGACAGGCCATAGAAGCCAGCACCAAAAGGCTATGTGAGGAAATGTCACTTGTGAGGCAGGTCCTCACACGCATAGCAGATGCGATGGACAGGCAGAACCCCCCACCAGCACCGGACCAACTGTGCACCTCCTCCTCTGCCATCTCAAGGCAGACCAGCCCCCGGTGCAGGTCCTTGCAGGCTATGCGGCGCACAACCTCTCAACCCCCCCAATGGTGGCAGTGTGGATGGGAACTAGGGCCAGCCAGATGTTGCAGACACATGTACAGCTATGCAGCACTGATGTACAAACCATTTATGGGAGTGTTGTTGGGGGATGGGGGAAAGGGTATTTTGGGAGTGTTGTGGGGGGAGGGGGGAAAGGGTGTTTTGGGAGTGTTGTGGGGGGAGGGGGAAAGGGTGTTTTGGGAGTGTTGTGGGGGAGGCGGGAAAGGGTGTTTTGGGAGTGTTGTGGGGGGAGGGGGGAAAGGGTGTTTGCAAAGTTGGGTCCATGCATTTCTTTTACTTAATATACATAATACACACTGGTGACATCACAGGAGTGGACAATTTCATTGTGTATGTGTGCTTTACTGGTGGACAGAGCACAGTGTACATTTCACCACAAAACCCAGTGCCCAAATACCCACATCCATTCAACAATGTTCATACATGTGTATTTGAAATTTTGGTTGATCAGATGCTGGCGCACGTCCCTCCTGGGCATCGCCACCTGCATGACCTGCAGCCCTGTCTCCTCCCTCCTCCTCATCCCCATCATCATCCTCAGCAGGTGGTTGCAGTTCAATGTCAGGGGGCATTGGCTCATTCCGTCTGATACACATATTGTGCAGCATGACACATGCCATGGTGATCTTGGCCACCTTCTCATGCCCGTACATGAGTGCTCCACCGACCTGCTGAGGCACCGGAACCGTGGCTTCAAAAGGCCAAATGTCTGCTCAATTACCACGCGGGTACGGGTATGTACACGATTGTTTTCCTCTTCATGTCTGTTCTGTGGGTTCCATACAGGGTTAAGGAGCCACCTCTTCAGGGGAGAGCCAGCATCACCTGCAAGGGTGCAACAATGGGTATGTGTAAGTGTTTACATCAAGTGGAACCTGTACATATCACACAAATGAACTTTGCATTGTGAATGACATCCACAAATCCCTGCATGCAAGGAGGCAATCAAAGTAACTGCAATGTGGGAAGGTGAGCTGGTCCTTGCAAGTGGACATGCACTGTGCATGCCTACGGCAGTTATTGCCATGTACTGGGTAAGGTCAAGTCATTTGTGTCTTTTGGTGCTGGCACCGTTTGTACCCCACTGCTAGTGTACTGCCATTCTGAAGTTGATGTCCCCATGCTGTCATGCGGCACTTCAGGAGTGGTGCACGAGTGTGGATCAGTATAATGGCTACAGGAGATCACTTTGTATGCACTCAAGGGTGCATATCCGTTGTGATGTTGTTCAGCGTACGTTTCCAATGTCCATTGTGGGCTGCCTCGGTGCACAGTGGTGTAAATCTGTGTGTCCATTGTTTATCCTGACAACTATTCACACCCAGCTGGAGTATGCATCTCCCCCCCCCCAATCACACCCAGTTGGAGTATGCATCTCCCCCCCTAAACACACCCAGTTGGAGTATGCATCTCTCCCCCACAATCACACCCAGTTGGAGTATGCATCTCCCCCCCAATCACACCCCACATCACACTGCCATGTGCTTGCCCTGCTACTCACCAAGTAGCCACGAAAGTTGTCCATCATGCCGCTCCATGTAGTATGGTATTGTTGAGTTCCGCAGGATCATTGAATCATGGGTTGATCCGGGATATCGGGCACAACAATGTGTGATTATCTTGTTAGAGTCACATACCATTTGGACGTTGATGGAGTGGTATTGCTTTCTGTTTCTGTAGACTGCCTCATTGGCATGTGGGACCACCAATTCCACATGGGTACAGTCGATGGACCCGATGCAACTTGGGATGCCTGCCAGTGAATGGAAGCCAACTTTGGTGTTGGACATCTCTTGGGCGGGATATGTGTTCACTTGTGTGTTTCAGGAGGGCATCGTGAACCTAGTTCAGTGTGCGTGAGAATACTGATTGTGATATCCCATGCACCTGCCCTACCGTATGCTGGTAGGTGCCTCTGGCCAGGAAGTGGAGCACAGTGACCACCTTCAGTAGAGGGGGGATGGCAGTACGGATGTCTATGATGCTGACAATGTCATTGAGTGTCATGTCCACAATGGTGGTGATGGTGTCCCGGTCCAGACGGTACAGGGTGTGTATCTGCTCAGGGGTTAGGTTGAATGGACTGGCTCTGATCCTTGGGATTAGTGATTGCCTCTGTGGTATGACTAGGTGCACTGGTGGGGCTTGCTGGGCCTGTCTCGCCCTCCTCCTCCTCCTGTGTCTCCTCTGTGCTGCCTGTTGTTGTTGCTGCTGCAATGCAATCATGTCCTCCAGCCCATGTAATGCTGCTAGTATTGGAATCATTTTGGTGTGTGAATGGGTGTGGGAAGGGGTTTGGTGTGCTCCTTTTGTGCTGGCCCAGTCTCCATTGCCTCCACCTGTGCTGATTGTGGCCACCTGTAGCAGTTGGGAACACTGCACATGACCCTTAACGGGTGGTTCGCGATGCCGGTATTTCCGCCATGTGGGTATGGGCTTTTTGGGCCTGCTCCATGCCGCTATTAGCATGTCCACATGTCTTGTGATGGACTCCTACTTCCCCATGCTGCTATTGCCAACAGGAGGGGTCGTGCGCCCGAGAGCTTGCCGCTATTAGAGGCACCGTTCTTAGCGGTGCCGCTAATGGCGGGAAGGCTGGTCATAATTGGCAGAAGCGGTTAGGGATGCCGGTAATCCTTTACCGGCATCGTTTTCCCCTTACGGCCTACCATGTAATGAGGCCCACAGTGAGGCCATACCTGATTCTCTAATGCTAAAAACTGAATGCAGTGTGCTCATCTAATAGCCTCACCCTGAGAGTCATGTGATGGGCGGAGGTAATGATATACTATTTTCCCAATGTTCTGTTGCCACAGGGCACCAGAAAAGTAAGAGCATGACAAAATTGTGAAATGCTCCAACAAACACAACAGCACATACATAACCACAATATAGTGCAGAAGACAATCAAGCCAGTTGTGTCTAAGTCAAAACATATAATTTCACTGACAGACATTAGAGAGCAAATGCAAGGATAGTGTATATTCATCAGCTGCTTTCATCTCCAATCTCCTACATGAAGGGACTTCAGTGTGTTCAAATAAAGTATATTAGTAGCAGTTATCAAACCAATCCAGGTGTTTACAACTCCATTAGATACCTTAATCCCTGATGCACTCGTATGCATGGACTTTCATGAGCTGAAAGCACTAAGCTTGAGGTACCTTTATTCAGCAAGATCCTTCTCTATTGCCATCTATGCAGGTTACATAACTCAGTCTCCTACATAGATACTTCATCAAATATTCTGGCATCAACATTGACATCTGCTTCTTAATCCTGAATCAGCTTGGGATACCATTTTTCCCACCAAAATGAGTATATAGTAATACATTGGTTTTTGTAAAATAATTTGCTTTGTCTAGACATTAGGTGTTTTATGAAATCTTGCACCTTCATCATCTCATGAAATCTTCAAGCACTGAGTTTTGGCAAGTTATGAAATGGTGATCCAGAGGTTATGTATGGATAAACAGTTAATCTCTTGCTATCAATGATAAGTGTTCAGTTTTGGCCAGAGCCGTAAAATATGGAATTTTACATTTTTACTTTTGTTTTTCGTCTACCTAAACCATTGGTAAACTGTTTGAACACCCATTCTTTGATCTTTGTTATTTTGTCTATAGCAACTCATAAATCATAATTTATATTACTAAATCCAAACAAAGTTATACCACAATTCAGTTTTTTCCTGAGGAGTATTTGCATGTGTGTTCTCCTGCTATATTGTTTGATCAAGAGGCCTTTATTTATGGAAATATGTCTTTTACCTTGGTTATACTTTTTCTTAACTGAGTCCACCCGTGTAGCCACGTGTCAATTATCAATTGTGGTCTATTCATATTTAATAGGTTTGCTGCAGGAATTAGTCAAAAAGCAGTTCTGTTTCGGTGAATGATGACTGATGACTTGTAATGACAGTAGACCAGGATGATGCAGGAATATACTCCATATGACCTTTCCAACTAGTGGTCTAAGTCTGGAAAAGAGCACCCAAATTTTAAAGGCAACATAGGATTTAACAAAGTCGTTCATGGACAAAATAAGAACGTTCATAATGTCCAATGACAGGAAATCACTCTGGAAATCAGCAAAGCAACAGTATGCCAGGGTGGAAGGCAAACATGCAAAGTTAAGGCACTGGTTACATTTCATTCTCATAGCAAGAAACATTTGGGACAATAGTTCTTAAATAGTAATGGCAATACCTACCATCGTAGGATGAGAAATGAGGCACAATAAAAAAGATGTCATCAGGCCTAGACGGCTATATCTGGACTGTGATTTGGGTAATCCCTTTGTGCAAAGGATGGCTTGCTGGCATTCTAAGCCAGACATTTTATCTGTGGTAGTCTGGGAAGGGTATTTCGATATGAAGGGGTGGCCATCTTGCATGGACTGTCGCAGTGATGGACTGTTCATGGAAAGGGTCACTCTGCTAAAAAGGGGCAGCAGGATCTAAGAGTAACTGGCATGCATGGGTAGCAGTCTCTATATCAGTGAAGGCAGGGATTGCAAAGCCAATGGCATCAGGAGTTCCTTACCCCCCAATTAAATGAGACCACAATACACCATTAATTTGGGGTTCAAAACACCCTATCTATGACTCATATAGAGCCATGTATATCTTTCCCTCTGAGCTAACAATGAGTTAAGAACCTGGGAGGGGTATACGCAGAATATATATGTATTTATATTTTAGGTTCAATGAGATTTGGTTTATGTTACACACGCACCTTCTTTGTGGCACAGCACAAAGCTTGAATACACAATGACTTTCGTTTCGTAATGCACAGGCAAATATTACTTAACCAAAATGTAGCTTGAAAGTAAACACAGGTTTGTTTTTGAAACAAGTTCCACATTACACGTGCAGTGTTAGATACATGAGTTATCACTGTTGCAAAGCACAACACTGCCCAGCAGCAAAGACTCAGGCATCAGTCATATGTGGCACTGCTCTGTTTAAAGGCCAGGTCTAGGGAGTGGGGACAGTTTAGGAATTTATTTCTGGGCCAAGGACAACCCTTTGTTTAAATACAATGTCTAACGGGTGGTGACAATTGGGATTTTCATTTTGGGATAAGTATACCCTTTCTTCTAAAAGCAAGTTTTGGGAAGGAGTATCAGTTGGGAATTTCGTTTTGCAACCCGCACCTTTCGATTTCAAAGGCAAACTTTGGGAAGGATGGCAATGATCAATTTTGTTTTGTGGCAAGGAGACCCCAATTACTTTATGGGACTAAAACATTATTCCTGTTAAGATAAGAGGGTGGAAGTTTCAAACTCTTCCAAGCTCACCCTCATCGCCAGGGTGCCTTCCGGCGTCTGTGCACTCTATGAATGATTTTAACATAACATAACATAACAAAACATAACCCCTGTGTCAATCTATTTGGGAGTTAATTAACTTAATATACAGTCAAATATGCTAAAGTTCTACAAAATTTGCCTCCTACCCACTGTTAAGGGAAGAATATTAAGGCAAGCAGATCCACCCACACTTAATTTCATTTTGGGCAAGTTACCTACAAGGGATTTCTCTGGGTTTGGAGCACAGGAAAGTCAGCCAGGTTCCAGAACCCTCTCTTGTGGCAACTCAGGGATCTGGTCCTGATACTTAGGTCAACGATAGACAGCAGCTTCCCCTCACTTTGGCTGCCCTCAGTATTAGGCTTCACTAATGGGTGTCCTCCCAGAAAAGTGTTAAATCTCCATTCAACTTTTCCCCCAAGTGATTTTAGGCATGTGTCCCTTCTATTTGAGCTCCTGTCTTCAGATATTTTGTGAGGCAGATTTTCTCCTTGTTTCTTCCCCTTCAGCATAGAGAAAGTGCATTTTAATGTATAATCCACACCTCCGATTATTACAATTAGAATCTGCCAGTTTATTGGTGCTAACCTTCCCATTGGAGGATCGTCCTCACTTCCTCCTCCCAATTTCCAACCTCTCCTTGTGGATCAGCTAGGGGAATTCTGTGATGCAAGTGAAGTGAAAAGGTACATTTGCATTTTTTTAATATGACAGTTTTTTCCTCAAAAAGTCCCTACATAGCAAATGTTAGTGACTTACTGGTAAATGCCATAATATATATATATTAACATTCCCCTCCTCATGACGAATCAGGAGAGGTTAGTTTCATTCGGCAAGTTATTGTATGGGCGCACTATGGTATTTGCCCTTTATTCAAAAACAAATATAGTTGGGAATATGAAACTTCACGATTACATAACTAATTTCACAAGCCAGTCGTTCTCCAACTGTCAGATTTCTACAATTTTCATGGCATCTAGATGCATGTGGATGAAATTTGTGACAACACAATTGGCTTGAAAATAGCTGTAAGTATTATGATCTCAAAGTTATTGAATAAAAACACATTTCAATTAAAGCCAGTCACCATATATATATACATGGATAAATGATAGTTTCAATTTTTCATTTCCCTGAACCCACATGATTCAGAGTTGTGCATTAGGCTGTTGATTCAGGCTTTCAATACAATGATCAATCACACTGTGAAGCTCAAATTGCAGCCTCTGTTTATACAGGCCACCAATAAATACTGGTCATGCACGGGCTACATCCTTCTGCTAGGCTTCAAAGCACTGGGCTTCCTGAGGGACAACAGAGCTAAGCAGATCTGGCAAAGGGGAAAAAACTGGGGAAATCTGCCCACCAACTAAGCACTGTCTGTCTTCCTAGGGCTCATGCGAGATTTCCATGTTGCATCTGAAAACAAAATAGCATGTTCAATGATTACATTTGTGTCTCTGTACAGTGTTTTATTCATGTGGGCTGCAATTTGAAATTGAAAGACAGCTGTACCTTTGTTGTTATGTTATGTGATGTTATAGTTTTTCACACCCTGGAAGGTGTAGCACAACCAACACCCAGAGGCAACTTGGCTCCGGAGCTGAAACCAACAAATCAAGTGGAAAAGACTGTAACGCTCACCTGATTCCCACGGAGGCGCTGGTCTTGGCAGGAAGGTGTCTGTGACTCGAAAAGTGATGTGCAGGACTCGATTTGCTTCTGGGGTCGAACCTCTTCGCACTGTGTGTCGAACTCGTAGGGTGAGGTTTCTGCAGGTGAAAGAATATGGGGGGTTAATGGTCTGGGTTGTTGAATGTCCCTCTCTCTCTCTCTCTCCGTAGAGCCCCCCAGGTCAACGTGCTCACCTTAGATAGGTGAATGCTGGACTCTCCATCTGCGTCTGGTGCAGGGTGCCGTTGCCAGTTCCTTCACTGGTGAAACATACGCCTCTTGAACTCAGAGGATCGTTACCGTCGTTAACTGCACGAGCGGTGAGTTTCCAGACACCTTTTTAGTCTTTATAGTCTTTAGGTGCGTGGCACGTTAATATTGAACAGGACTCTGTATAATGCTTTTCCCTTTTGTCTTGCAGGATTCTTGAGATGGAAGATGGAGTGAGCACCTGGAAATTCGTAAGTAAATGCAAGCGCTCTAACTGTCTTTTTCCCTTGCAGCTTAATTCGTGCTGAAGAGACGCCGGAGTATTTGCAGGCGTTCTATTGCGACGAGCGCGATGGGCGTAAGTAAATACCTGTCTAATGTCTCTTCTTTTGTCTTTCAGAAGTTGGGTTGCAGCGCCGGGGTCCGCGGAATGCCCGTAAGTAATAACAATGCTTTCGTCTTCACAGGCGGCGATGCAGCGTGAAGAAATCCGGAATTCGCGGAGTGCCGGTAAGTAATAACAATGCTTTTGTCTTCACAGGCGGAGGTGCAGCGTGAAGAAAAGGCTGCAGCCGATGGATCGGTGAGTAAGCACTGCGAGTAAGGCTTGCCTTGCTAACCTGTTGTTTCTTGTCTTTGCAGGTGCTGCTGTTGACTGGATACAGGAATGGTAAGTATAATTCTTGCAGGTTCAGGATCGAAAGAAGAAAGGCTGGAACAGACTCGGTGAGCGTTCTGCTGCAGATGCAGAATAACGCGAAGCACGTTTCATCTATCGGGTGTGGTTTAAATAGCCTTGGAGTGATGAGGCGTCTTCCTCCACGGCCCCGCCTAGGTAAGAAAAGAGTTCCAGTTCCAGAAGAGTTCCAGTGCTGTATCCAGGGAGTGGAGCTTGCCCCACCCAGGTAAGAAAGTAGTTCCTGTTTACAGAGGACTTCTAAGTGGCTGGTAAGTAAGCAGCATGGTCTGCTGCAGGTCAGTCCACCCAAGCATCTTCACACATATTATGAGCCCGGCGCTTCCAGTGCCGGGACCGATGGTTTTGATGAGCCTGGTGCCACCGGTGCCAGGACAAGGTCCAAAAGGTCCCAGTGGGGACCGGCTGGTGCCTAGGATTAGGGTTAGGGGCCTGCTTCCAAGGACGTTGGGCTGGTCCTGGCTCCTTGGAAGCAGTGATCATGACAAAGACACAGGGGACCTAAAACAGCAGAGTTGTAAGGGAATTCCTAAATTGCAGATGTGCCGAAACCATACACAAAGTGAAGGGCAGAGCATTCCACAGGGAAGCAGCTCTGATCAAAAAAGATCGGCCACCAGTTCTCGCACGATGGACACTGGGAATAGGCAAAAGAAAACGGCCACCAGATCATAAGGCACGGGTGGGAACATGAGGCCAAATCTTAGCTGCAGGTACTCCGGGCCGATACCATAAAATGTCTGATGCACAAGGCACAGGGATTTAAAATGAACACGCCTGGTCACTGGCAACCAATGGAGAGATCTCTGAACAGGAGAAATATGCTCCCGAAAAAGGGTGCTGGTGGCGAGGCGAGCGGCCGAGTTCTGCAGAACCTGCAGGTGCCGTATCAAGTAATCTGGCTGAGCCAGATAGAGAGAGTTGCAGTAGTCGATCTTACTAAGGGCTAAGCAGAGACCACTGGGGCATGGAGATGGACGGGAATTAATTGAAAGACCTTCCTAAGATTCTTCAGTTGGTAGTGGCCTGCTTGACAAACCGCACCAACCTGAAGGGCCATAGACGAGGAAGCAGTGGGTTTAACACCCACGTTCCTGCCCACTGGAACAGAAGCAGGAAAAGGACCAAAGGAAGAAGGCCAAAAGGAATAAGTCCACAGTGAAGAGGCATAAGAAGAACCCACCACCAGAACCTCAGTCTTATCTCTGTTTGATTTAAGCCAGTTCTCGGCCATCCAGAAACCCACGGCCAACAGACAGTCTCACAGCTGAGCCTCATGGGCTGGATAACAGAGATCCAGCCTAACGAGGATCTGCATGTCGTCAGCATACGAGTAACATCTGAAGCCGTGGACTGAGAGCGATGAGAGACCAAATATAGATCTTCACCATAAGCACTTTTCATCTTAGAATGTTCTCCATGTTGCTTAATTTGCAGAGTGCACAGCATTTTACTGTGTGGCAGTTTCTATGAAAAATGCTGGTTTTGTCTCTCGGTCACCAATGCAATGTGCCTCTCCCATCTTTACATACTTCTTTGCGTCAGCAAGACACATATCTCCATGATACACTGTTCATTATGTCATCCTTTCGTGTGCTGGGGCTATCATTTAACCCCACGCAGCCACTGCTCATCAGTCTATGATGTGCATCGGTCCGATGTCCCCAGCATCTCTACTGAGTGCCCAACACATGCTCAGGGTAGTCCATGAAATGAAGGCGGGAAGGACATGTCAGCACTGGTTTTGCAAACATGTTAAGTGGACACTTATACGTCAATGCACAGAGTTGGGGCAGTGGCTCATTAAACCATGCTATGATAGGCCAGAAAGTTGAATGACCAATGTAACACAGCTGATCGTATTCAGAAGTAAATGAACATGATTGTGACTTCTCTAAGAATATTAATCCTTTCCAGAGAGAAACCTTATTTATTGGTAACAATATGTTTCAAACACCATAGATAATATGCATTGGCATTCTTAACACAACATGCTGCTCTCATTGTTATAATGTTAATAACGGTATTGACTTCATGCAGTCTTCTTACTTTTTCAAACAATAATGGCATATATATTGCATGCCTATACGTTTTTAGCTGCATTGGTCCATTTTCTTTGACTTTTTAAAAATAAAATCTCTGCTTTAGTGTTAATTCTCTCTTTGCTTTAGTGCATCTTTATTTGAAAGACAAACTAATGCGCATGTATGCTCTTCAACCATACATGCTCGTCCTTCAATATTTTCTGTGTAATATACAGATTAGGTATAATAAATAATCATATATTGCATTAAAATGTTTGTTGGTATACATGTTCATAATGCTATCATGACAAGTGGTATGATCTCATGTGCCCATACACAGAGGATATTGCTTGTAACATGTGTGCACACGTTAGCAGCAGTTTGAAGCCTGGGCAGTGGCTGTGATACCACCACATAGGAATCATGGTTGCCGATGGATGGAAGATAAGGAAGAGGCCACCTACGACTCATTGGCAGAGGTTTCCACTCAGCTGATTGGCATAATATGCACCCCTTTATTTTGAGAGAGAGAGAAAGAGAGAGAGAGAGAGAGAGAGAGAGAGAGAGAGAAAGAGAGAGAGAGAGAAAGGAAGAGAGAAGTGAGAGAAAGAGAGAGACTACGGTTCGAGAGGGAGTTCAACCTACCAGCACTTTGAGATCATACCAATGATACATAAAGCGCTATATAAATGCCAAGTAACATAACATAACATAACATAACAGAAGGTAGAGAAAAAGAGAGAAGAGAGAGAGAGAGAGAGAGAAGGGAGAAAGACACAGACAGAGAGGGGGGGGCACATTTGGAATCTCATCTTGTTAAAGTCACCCTTACCCTGTATTATTGTCTTTTTTGGTCGTTAATGAGTTACCACAGTAAATGTATTGTGTGAACAGCACATATGCTGGCGTCCATCCTTTGGGAATCATTTGTATATGAAGAAGAGACTTGAGATTTATTTGACTGTCTCGGGGATGATGAATGGGCAGCTGGAGAAGAAATATAAGACCTGATGTTTACTCTCGCAGTTCTGGATGCAAAGCAAGAGTCTCACATCTGGCAGACATTGGTGCTAGAAACACAGCATTAAAGAGGAAGCCCGTATGGATTTCAAGCGAGCCTTATTCGCGGCAAATACATTAGAACCACAAGCAGGGCAAAGCACACATCATGTCTCGTCTTCAACAATTCTACTTGCTCACATTTTACAGAAGTAGCTACGTTGAAATCCAGGACCTCAGTACATTAACTTTGCACTGGGCTAATCTTCGGGGTTACAAAATGGCTGAATGAAATATGCAAATGGAATGTTTTCAAGTGTGCAAATTGTTGTGCATTATTGCCTTGTGCTAGTGTAAAATATATAAGCGCAGACAAATAGGATTTTTTTAATTGTTTTATTTTTTATTTTACACAATGTTACACAATTTAAAATGTTACACAAATGACAAATCAACAAATCCCCCGTCCACATCACACACGTTCTTTACCACACCACCCCATCTTCATAGGCCGATTCGTTTAATCGATCCTGGTCATCCTATTTACAACTCAGTCTCATTTCCTATTTTTCTTGCCAGGCCTATAGGATTTAGAAAACACGGATGCTAGCTAGGTACAACCTCTCAATATAAGCTTGATGGTCGCCACTCCATTCCCACCCTGATGTCCTTGCGCTCCCAGAACCAGTGTATGGATGCCTTGTACATTGAGGGTGTGTGCATCTAGTAGTACCCCCTCTCACCAACTACACCTCTAGGCCGCATGTAATTGTGTCTATCGGGCAGAATGTCAGAATGTGTTATGCATTCCTTTCTGTTCCAAATTCCTCTCACCTTGCCCTCCTCCATTTTTCCACTCTATTTCTCCTCCCCTTCCTATCTCCTACTCATTTTCACCTACATGGTTTCGATGCATGAAACACATGTTGGCACCTTCTCTTTCTTCACAACAAAATAGAACATTTCACATACAGCAATCACTAGAAATAGGTAACTATGTGAAAGGAAATGCCGTAGCCGAGTGAAGGGTGGGGGTAAAAGGCTGTGGAATGACTCGTGGCGACAGAGGGGCATGCTGACGGCAAAATCCAGGGTGGGAAGCGTACACCTCTGTGGAATGACTCATGGTGGGGAGGGAAAGGTGTGGGGTTATTCCGTGAACCTCACGGGGATCTTGGCAGATTGAGCTCTTGTCTTTATCATGCTTGGTCGCTACAGAAAGGTGTCACTCCACACTGAGGATTGGAAACTACCTGGGAGCTGAGGGGTTGCCAGTTTCTTATTCGTTTTGCCCAGAGGGAACCTGCTCTATTTCAAGCCTACAGTGCAACCCAGTTGCCCTTGTGAATGCCACCCACTATGTGACACTTCTATCACTTATAAATGCACACTTTTACAATAGTTGTGGTATGAAGACAATATATGAAGAGACTTCTAAATATTTTGGGGAAATTTTAATAATGAAAAAGATGATACTGGTCAAATATTGGTTATATGTGTACCCCAGACAGCCACAACAAAGTGGGTGATTAATGTACTATCAGTGAAGCCACTATGTCTTTGGTGATGTCATGTGTGATGTCACTTATCACTAGAGAAACATTGAGTGAAATATGTCATGGGTTTGGAGGTTTTGAATCACAAAATTAAAGGTAAAATAAAATAAAGCTTTCCAAGGATTTTTTTATTATTTTTTTTTAAGGCGTGTACTATTTAAGTACTCCGAGAAACTCGTTCCGTTCAGTAAAGTTTACTATCCTTCCTAACTCCAGAACATTTCCGAACAAGCCATGCAAGTTAATAAAGAAGGCGGGTTGTCTGGGGTGGACATGTTTATTTTCTGTGTGGTGTATTAGGGACCTTTCCAATTAACAGAGTCTTACTTGCCCTTGTCAGAGTTTATCAGCTCTGCTATCTTCGGCTGCAATGACGCAGATGGAATGCCTGATACTAAATCGCAGTCTCTCACATAATTGTGCTCTCCCAGCCCTATTGCAGAACAAACACAGACTACACTCTGTGACCACCAGAAAACCTGATTTATTGAGAATGACCTTGCAGGTCCTGCTATTGGTGACCTAGTGACTGGGCAGTGCCCCCAGAGTTCACATTCTCGAGTCCAGCCAGGAGAGCAGTCAAACAAGCAACAAAGCTTGCTAGTTAGCCGACATACGCCGACTACTGTTTACAAACGGAGGAATCAAATACGGTCTGGCCGCTGTTTGTCACATACACGATCAGAATTGGCTTCTGAAATTGCTGACAGATTGGCAACTTTAGTGCTGGGGGTGGCAGTAAAAGAACGCTTAATTACCTGTGACAGTAATGATGAGATAACCCATCAGCAGACGGTAAACAGACGGAACATGTCTCTTGATATTGTTTCCAACAAATTAAGAGCTTTAAGATTGTTCAGTGATAGACCTCAATTGCTTGCTCTTTTGCGAAATGTGTTTTCTACTAATTACACAAAACAACAATCAATAAACGCATTATTGCAGCCGCTGTCCCAGTGGGAACTGAAGCAATGACAAATTTAATTAGCCCCTCGCTTCCTGTCTGCAGATAAAAAGAATCTTTAGCACAGCCTGCAGAAAGTCACCCAGCAGCTTGAAGGTGCATTCTCAGTACTCTAAATACACGAAAAGACGGCGTCTGGGCCCAGATTTGAATTATGCCTCAAAACCTCGTTTTTCTTGAGACGTAAAATAGATTGTGAAGGCTGTCTCGACCGCCACTTGAACATGGTCACTTCAGACACGTAAAGGACACGATGAATTTTTTTGTGCGCTGGAATTTCCACTGAAAATGCACAATTTATTATCCAAAGAATGAAGATTACCCCTGCTAACTGCGCAGGCAGTATTAATTCTATTAAAGACTAGGAGGCGAGCATTATGCTTCAACTTCTTTTATTACTACTCTTCAGCAGTTTCAACAAACTAATAAACCAATAACGAAACTCTGAAAATGTCTCATTAGACTTTTCTTCTTTTGGAACTACAATCCCCATAGTCTCTGTAGTCCATCTCACTCCATGATCAGCTATGACCACTTCCTGTCTCTGAGCTCCTCCTCTCTTTTACTGGTCCTGAAATGCCACTCTTAAACTCCACACTATGTCCTGCCAACAGAGCGAAGACAAACCACTCCAGACGAATATCGATCCTCCTCGACTCCCAGCGACTATTATACTAGTCCTTCCTTTCAATTGTTCTTCTGCTCTTCCCCTAAGGATAATGCAAAGCAGAAAGTCAGGGTGGTGTCCATGCATTAATTCCATTATATAACATCTTGTGTACCACATAAATGCTTTAATATACATAATGCATGACTTGGGTGGGAATTTAATGCTCGCCTCCTAGTCTTTAATAGAATTAATACTCCCTGCACAGTTAGCAGGGGTAATCTTCATTCTATGACAAGACTGGAGGCAAGCATTATGCTTGTTCAAAGCTTCCCAACACTGCAACGGCTAAACTCTTGGTTGGCTTAAAATAAAACTCTTTAAAAGTATGATAATTCGCCCAGTCTGCCGCTAACATAATCTCTCTCAAAGACACTCCTGCTGTAAATGCTTTAGATGCCATAGCTCCCCGCACAGAGTGCGCTCCATACTTCCCCACATCAATGTTCGCAGCATGCATGACCTCTTTAAACCATCTAGCAATGGTGGCCGTGGATACGCCCTGAAAGGGTCTCCTACGCGCTATCAGCAATTGTGTAGTGCCGGCTGCTCTGTGCTCTGCCGTCCTGTTCTCATACTCTTTGATGCAGTTCGCTACACACCATTTTGATCTGGACGGGAAATATGGGTAGTGTACTGCCAAGGTCCCTGTTTTAGTCCTTTTCACTATGGAGAAAGTTACTCCCTCCAGACCAAAGGACCTTCTGTTGATCTCTAAGGCCTTTACATCTGATACACGCTTGCATGAAACTAGACACAAAAGCATCGCAAGCTTGCCTGATAACTGCTTAATCGAAAGGTATCTGTCTCCTGGCCAACTCTCCAGGTGCTGCAGGACCGATGTCACGTCCCTAACTGTATTATAACGAGGCTCCGAAGGAACCTTAAATCTGGTGCCTCTAATAAGCCTTATCACTGCTGGGTGCTCTCCAGCTGGTACCCCATCGATCGGCAGGTGTCCTGCCGAGATCGCCGATCTATCCACACCTATTTTGCGGAATGCTCTTCCATCTTGCAGTAACTGTGCCAGAAAGTTTAGGATCATTACTACAGGCACATAAATGGGATGAGCACCTCTCCCTTTGCACCAGCTAATCCATTTGGCCCAAGCCGCATCATAGCTCCTTCTAGGGGATGGGGCCCAGGATTCGGCGATGATCTCTGCAGCTTGCAGCGAAATGCCTGGCAGCGCCCAGCGTCTCCTGATATCCTGCACGCGATGAGCGGGAGTGTCCCTCTCACTCTCAGAGGATGATACAACCCAGCTGGTTCCGTGAGCAATTGTTCTCCTTCTGGTAGTACTGTTTGCAGATCTACTGCTAGTTCCATAAGAGTCGAAAACCACACTTGTGACTTCCACAGTGGTGCTACTAGTAGCAGCTCTGCTCTCTCCCTCCGACATTTCGCTAGAGCTCTGCTCAACATCATGAACAGGGGAAAAGCATAGTGCGGGCCGTTGCTCCATTCCTGCAGGAAAGGATCCATCCCTCGAGCGCCTGGGTCCAGCCTCCAGCTGAAATACTCATCTGTCTGAGCATTCAGTCGAGATGCGAAGAGATCGATGCGTAGCGGCACCCATCTCTGATTCATCCTCAGAACCTGCAGGTTCTGAGGTAGTCCATGCTGCAGTCCATGAGGTAGCGCAAATTCCAGTCCGCTACTACGTTCAGTGCTCCGGGCAGATACTTCGCTGTCACTGATGTCTCTGACTGCAGGCAAAAATGCCAGAAATCCTTTGCGAGCTCTGCCAACATCTTGGACCTGGTGCTGCCTAGGTGGTTTATATAACAGACTACTGAAATGTTGTCCAACTTTAACAAGACGCACAATTTCAACTTTCCCTTTGTGAAGGCCTTGATCGCGAAGGACCCTGCTAACAGTTCCAGGCAGTTTATGTGCAGGAAAAGCTTCTCTTTGCTCCACTTCCCTCCTGTCTGCAGGTCCCCGCAACTGGCTCACCAGCCCAAACGGCTGACATCAGACTTTATGATCAGGTCTGGCCGGTCTCCGAAAATGGCCTGCGCCCATTCCAGGTGTCCATATTCTTCAAACACCATTCCAGCTCGGTCACGAATTCTTGATCCAAAGGTACTAACTGATGATACCTCAAGCCCTGCTGCAGGTGTCTTATCTTAAGTCTCTGCAGCACTCGATAGTGTAAGGGCCCTGGAAATATGGCTTGAATGGACGCTGCAAGCAGCCCCACTATCCTCGCTAGGGTTCTGATCGACACCACTTGTTTCTGTAGGCATATTCTTATCTCCCTCTTGATGTCGCATATTTTTCACGCTGGGAGTTCCAGCGTGGACTTCCTGGTGTCCAGTATAAAGCCCAGAAAGTCTAGTCTCTGTGCTGGTATGGTCTCTGACTTTTCCTCATTGACTAGGAATCCTAGGGTCACCAGTAGGTCTTGGACCCATTTCGTCTGGTACAGTAAAGCTTATCTGTCCTGGGCCAGCAGCAAGAGGTCATCTAAGTAGATGATCAGCCTTATGCCCTTCTCTCTTATCGCTGCTTCCACTGGTTTCATCAGCTTGGTAAAGGCCCAGGGAGCTGATGCAAGTCTGGAAGGCATGCTCTTGAATTGCCAAAACTGTCCTTTCCAGCGAAAAAGCTAGGAAGGTTCTGAATTCCTCAGATACTGGGACCGTAAGGTATGCGTCCTTCAGGTCTAGTCTCGTGAGCCAGTCTCCTTCTCTGAGAGTGTCTCAGAGCTGGTGTATGCCTTCCATCTTGAAGTGGCAGTATACTACCCAGCCGTTCAGTTCCTTTAAGTTTATGACTGGTCGCACCTTTTCCTTTCTGTGCACCAGGAACATATTGCTTAAGAACCGTGGGACTTTCAAACACCTCTCTATGGCATTCTTCTGTGCAAGTTGTAGCAGCTTGTGATCTAGCAGGCTCTGCTCTGCGAGAGCTATTTCTTGCCGGTGTGGTCTGCGCACTTGCATGGGAGTCTCTATGAATTCTAGGCACAGTCCTAACACTGTTTGCAATACCCAAGCATCGCTGGAAAGCTTGCACCAGTTTCTCAAGAACCTACCAGTTCTCCTCCCTACTGGCGGGTAGTGTGCCACTCTCACCTTGTGTAAATCCTTGACCTCGGCCAGATCCTCTCCCTCAGCGTCCCCTCAGGAAACGACCTCTGGCCGGGAAGAAGGAATCTTGGTGCCTATTTTCCCAGTATTGTGCTCTGGGATTCGGGGGTCTTCTACTTCCTTGGTTTTGACCAGCCGCGCACCCCTGTGGCGGCCGGTCCTGGCAAAAACTCGGTTGGGGAAGATTTTTTTGATCGAGGCCTGAGCCTTCTCCAAGGAAGTGTAGGTGCTGACAAAACGACCCATTTCTTTTCCGAATGTTTCTCCGAATAGGAGTCCCTGTGCTGCCTCTCCCGCCTCGTATGATGCGAGGTCACTGAGTTTGGGGTCGATCTTGAGCAACAGGCCTCTTCTTCCCTCTGAGGTGATGGCACAATTGGCGTTGCCCAATAGGCATATTGCTCTCTGTGCCCAGCCTGCTAAGGCATTGGGGTCTACTTCTTCCCCTGTGTCTCTAGCCCTCTCCGTTCGGTCCATGATTTTCACAAGTGGTCCGGCTAGGTCTAGCACCTTCTCTTCGCAGCTCTTCCAAGATCTGTCGATGCCTTTCCGGGGGTCCTTGCTAGTTTTTGATACAAATGTAAGCATCTTGAGCTCTAGTTCTGGGGTCTCAGCCACTTTGCCCGGAAGATCTGGTCTCGGGCACTCTGCGCGTAGACGCTGTTGCACTTCTCTGTCCAGTGCTTTCCACAATCTTACGGTCATGTATTGTGCCACTCTAGGTGACGGTTGCCAGTCATAAGATCTCAGGTTCGGGATGCTGTCCGGATTGAACTTGTCTTCTTCTACCTCCTCGAGGTGCTTTTCTTTGTGGGCTCTTTTGCTCTGCTGGGCTTGACCTCTTCTTCCTCTCCCTGTTCCTCCTCGTTTTAAGAGGTTTAGTCAATTCCCGCCGGCTCCTCTTCCGAGCCTGGGTCTTCCTCTCCATCTCCTTCTTTCCCTGGAGAGGGGGTCGTGAGGTTTGGCACTTCCAGATGTTGCAAATATGCTTCTCTCAGCTTTGCAAAGGCGTCAACAACCTCTGCGGCCTTTGGCTTCGCCCCGTCCGTAGGGCCCTTTGGGTCACAAGAAGATTTCCTCTTACGGGCCTGAATACTCCCCTTAGACCTTGCTGTTGAGGGTTCAGTGGGCGTGCGGTTTGCCATGCCGGTGCTATCCTTAGGCTGATGTACGATCGCTTCCAGGTTCTCTAGCCTTTCTTGAAGGGGTCTTACCCCTTGTGCCACTGCATCCACTAGTGAGTTTCCCAGTACCTCCTTAAAGCTGGCAGCCAAGTCCAAAGACTGCTCTTCCTCACTCAATTCGAATTCTGACATGCTGGGAGGTGCTGTGTGAAAGTAGTATCTGGAACAGGTGTCTGAGCATGCCCACTTCACTACCTGGAGCTGTAGAGATCTCTGTCAATCTCTGGTAACTAATATTCTGTTACCTTTGGAACTATTTATGAGGATTGTATCATATATTATTATTATTCATATATATATTTTTTTATATCCTCAAATGTGGCAGCTCCGGTTGGATTGCTCTCTTTTCGCCTGTGGGGGCATGATGCAATTTACATTTACGTGGCCCTCTGTGGTGCTAGGATTAATCCAGATGTCTGGGCTCATGTATCTCTTGGAGCCAATTTGCTCCTTGCTTATTCACAGCTGAAGCTGTGTATCACGAGCGCACGCAGTGCTCTTGGCTGTATTCTTCCTTTATTAGTAATGGAAATGTGTTGTTTTGCCTCTGGAGGGCTTACAAAAAACTCTCGGTCCGAGAGGCAGCCTTCCGTATACATCGCCGGGCCCGGGTTCATCACACGCTCGCTCCGCGTCGCACTGTGAATGCGACGCAGGCTCTGGTGTCTTGGCTCTGCCTCCCCAAAGGAGGGGGAAGGAGTGGTTCTGCTCTGTCGCCTCCTACGAGGCTCCTTTGCTTCGGGCTCCCGCGAGCGCTGCCCGTACCTTGTCTTCGGTAATATTTAATTATTAATATTGAACGCAAAGCGACAGATCTCGCATGCGCAAGGCTGTGCTACTATACAGTTATATTAACTCTTGCGTGCATTCTACGGATGCATCTGCTCTACCATGACTTTACCTTTATAAGTTATAATACCTAGCTGTCATACAACCCCTAAACATGTGAACATAGGGAGATGTGAAGAAAGTGTTCTTATCTGCATGAAGAGCAGTAAAAGAAGAGGAGGGGCTCAGAGACAGGAAGTGGTCATAGCTGAGCATGGAGTGAGATGGACTACAGACACTATGGGGATTGTATTTCCAAAAGAAGAAAAGTCTATTGGGACATTTTCAGTGTTTTATTATTGGTTTATTAGTTTGTCGAAACTGCTGAAGTGTAGTAATAAAAGAAGTTGAAGCATAATGCTCACCTCCAGTCTTGTCATAGAATGGAGATATTTTATTGCATAAATGTTCCACTCATTCCACTTTACTATGAAAGCACACACAACTTAAAATAAAATGGGCATGATTGAAGCAATGTGCAGGTCCTCATATGGGCAAGGTGACCTGCGTATTTCTGGGGGGGCTGTGTTCCAGAGCAAATGGTGTGCGGGAATGTCGCCTTGTCTACATGCGTGTCGTGGTGAACTAAATTGAGACAGCAGCAGTGCATACCACTGCTGTCACACTTAAAACAAAATGTGTGAAAGGATCAGAAATGACCACTCATGCCTAGCACCTTCACCTCCTGTGGTCCAAATAGGCTCAGGGCGATGCATATGTCTTCTGTACATTTCAAAGAACATCTGTATGTGAATTTGTGATGGCCTTTTGAATCTAGGAAAATGGCTCCTTCTGTCCCCTGCAGAGAAAGAAAATGAATCAAAATGTGTGTGTATGCGTGTGTGTTTTTGTGTGAATCCTACTTTCTTTAGTGAAGAGATTGCTCTAAAAAACCTTTGAAAAACATCCCAAGATGTGTCTCATAATTATTGCCTTTATAAACGTTGTGTCAATAAACTCTCCTCTTTCTATACTGATCAACAGCAGATGAGTATAACCTATCTTTCAAAGCAGACTTTTGAACCACGCTAGTCATATACGTTAATCTTATAATGTACTCTTATTTTCATTGTATATTTGGTGAGTGTGGCTAACCAGAAGCATTTTATTGACCTATTACTTCACTCTCTTCAGGACCAATTTCTCCAACTCGCTGCAGGATGCTTTTTTCCCCACCTGTTGATGGGCAGAGACAGGTATACAGTTCATTCTGGAGAATAAAACATTTGCCTTGTGCATTCCTGAGGCCACACACAAAGCCACTAGACATCAGGCAGCTGTCTCATGTTTATACACTAGTACCTTTAGGCGGGAGCCTGGAAGCACTAGCACACTAGTGCCACTCAGGCAGACCTTGCACTTTAGAAAATGGAAGTTGTGGTAAACAGTTTGCCCATGGTCAGGTGGTGTAGGTTCACAATTGTGGCTTGCCTGGTTTGAGCTTTCTTGAATTGTAGAAAATAGCTCAGACAAAAGTGGGGCAGATGGTTTTGTGAGCACAAGAGGCTAAGTCACAACCTTTGGTCAAACAGAGAATCCTGTTGATCTCTCTATATATATTTACTTTGTGATACGCTATACTCTGTTGACTCTTGCATAATTATTAGTATTGTGGTAATGTGTGTCAGATAACCTCCTACAGAAGTGCCGTGCATGACCGCGATAGCTGGCTGTCCCATTTTGCAGATTACTGTAATGTACCAACGAGCACCATATTGCAAACAGCATTAGCCTTGTGCTTTACAGGCTGAACAAGGAAAATTGTTGAATTGGATTTTTGAAGAGGATAAAGGCACATCTTTTCATCTGCGGTGGTTACATCCCCTAGTGGACAGGTACAGACAGGAAGCAGTGGCGTAACACAAAATGTGAGGGGCCCCCGGCAAGCCATACTGAGGCCCACCCCCCAACTCGGCAACAAATCACAGGTCGTGCCACACTCTGGACCGGCCTAGATTATCCCGCTTGCACAATATGCACGAACGTGCTGCTGAAGGGGTATACCACACACTGTACTAGGAGAAAGATATAAATATGTGATTGAATTCAATATACAGCACACTTTCTGCAAAAAAGTGGCTAAAAGGCCAGGGTGTTTGCAATTGTTTTGTAGGGTAACACCAATCCAATACATGCAAGTCACCAACAATGCACACGAACATTAATGCTTTGTTATTAAAAATCCATGCCACAGTGAAAACATGTCCCACTGGCTGCACAATGTGGATCAGTGTAGACACGTAATAACATTACAGTAAATCATGCCAGGCCACATTTAGACATACCTAGACTGGTTGCACCAACATTCAAGTCGAATCAATAACACTCATCAAGAAGAGAGCGCACATTCAAGCCCGGGTCTCTGCGGCCTCTAATAACGCAATCCTGTTGCAGTCTCTACCTCTCCTGTTCCCTCCCAGGCCCTCTGTATTGCTCTGGCCTTCACTTCTCAGCTAAACCTCAGGACATCCTGTCCTCTATCTCCTCTACCTCTCCTCCTCCTTTCTTGCCTTTCTCTCAGACACCTGACGAGGTTTCTAGACATGTCCGATCTGTGAAAATGTCATCCAAACAGGTGCTCCCCTGCTCCTCCAGAACCATCAAGGACCACATTGACACCCTTGCTCCAGCCTTGGCCGATTTCTGTAATCACTCTTTCACCACTGGAATGTTTTCCACTCCCCTTAAGCACTCCCTTGTGCACCAACTAACCAAGAAGCTGTCTACCGATCCTACCTGCCCGGCAAACTATCTGCCAATCTCCATCAGCCGTTAGCTGGGCAAACTATTGGAAAAGCTGGTTATCTCCCAGCTTACCCTCCACACTGAATCTGTTGGTTGTCTCCATGACCATCAGTCTGGCTTGAGAGCTGCCAGAGGCAAAGAAACTGCTCTCTTGAGCACCGTTGAAGATCTGCTCTGTAATATTGATTCCAGCATTCCTTCTGTCCTAATCCTCCTTGATCTTTCCTCTACTTTTGACACAGTCAGCCACGCCAACCTGATCAATCGACTAGGTGAGAACCTGGGAATCATGGATCAGGCCCTGGAGTGGCTGACCTCCTTCCTCTTGGACTGCCCCTCCCAGGTCCAATCCAACTTGGTCCCTTTCTCTCTGACACCTCTATCTCTACCTGTGGAATTCCCCAAGGCTCTATCCTCTCATCCTGGTTTTTCAACATCTACTTGGCCCCTTTGGCCCACCTAATCTCTAAATATCAGTGTTATGTGAATGACACTCAGCTTTCCTTCAGGCTCCTCAACTCTCTCGCTCATTCCTGACTGTCTATCCATGATTCAGGATTGGTGCGCCTCCAACGATCTCTGCCTTAAAGCCAATATGATGGATATGCTTCACATTAGGACCCCTGCGCCTGCTTTCCCTCTCTCACTCTGGCCACCCACCTTGGGCCCTCTTCCTTCGCCTTCCTGCGAGGCAAAAAACCTTGTTGTCATCTTCGACTTCACTCTCTCTTTCCTTCCCTTTATCACTTTCCCTCAGAAGCTCACTGTCTCCAGAGCCCTGTTTCTCTCTAGGCTGGACTACTGCAACAACCTCTTGCTCAATCTGCCTTCCTCTACTCTCCGCTCTCTGCAACTAATCCAGAACAGGACTGCAAGACTTATACTTGGCCTCAAGCCCAGGGATCATATCTCTCCAACCCTGAAATCTCTCCACTGGCTGTCAGGACATCATGAGGAATGACTAGACTCGCTACACCAAAATGCCTCTCTAGCCGCTAATACCACATATCATGCCTACTTAGCCTGGACATGGACAACCATTATGATTTAACGCACAATCCCGCCCCTCCACACATCCCCTCTCCCTCGCACCACCTACTCCAACCTCCAAAATCAGCTCTGTGGCCCCGAATTAACTTCACATCCCTCTTCCTTGTCACAGAGCTTACTTTTTGAGGCTCCTTGCCACATAGGTAAGTACTTGGATGAGGAAGAGTAGGACTAGGAGTAATGAAGATTACATGTAGCTAAGTCAGGCATTACCTCCATGTACCTCTACCTCATCCCAGTACTTGTGTATGAGGCACATTGCCTCATACACAAGTACAGGTACGAGTAAGAATAGGGCTAGGAGTAATGACAATTACCAATAAGTAATCAAGGCATTAAACACAAGTAGTGGCATAACACCATTGAGTTGACTGGCCTTAAGCAATGCCCCCTGAAACTTTTGTCTATGTTGACTCAACCTGGCTGACCTTCAGAGCAGATGTCGGACAGAACGGGACACAGATCTTAAACGGCACCTGGGTTTTGCTGTTAACAAGGGCCGAGCAATTACTAATGTGAATCCTTTCACTGTTAGTACCTGCATTCAAATGCCACATTTTTTAGGCAATTTGAATCGTGATGTGGGTTCAGTACTTGCATTCCAGGGGAGTGACTGGAAGGGTAGAGAGGGAACGGAAGACCACTTATTCTCACAGCAGTCCATAAGTGGGGGCTTTCAGACTTAAAGGAGAGAGTTAACTGTTTGTACATTGAAGCTGCACTAGAATAGTCTCATTAGATGCCCCCACACAAATAAGTTTGCCCCTCCCCACCGCCCATGAAGTTAGTGCCTTTCCTAACATTTGAAGGATTAGACCCCTGAAATGTAGGTTGTGTTGCGCCCCTGGACACAAGCACACACACCATTCACCATATATACACACGCACAGCGAGCCATCCATTCATTTAAGTGTGTACCCTTTCACCATACACACACACACGCACTCCCAGCAACCTATACATTTGTGTGCACCCTTTCACTATACACTCACACAGGCAACCACCTACACATTTAAGTTTACACCCTTTCAAAATACACGCACACACCACACATCATGCAGTTGAGGGGAGCCCTATCACTAATTGTTTCTTTTTGAAGTCACTCTGACTTCATAACAAAATTATTTCCATTAAGAACCAAACCATAACGGAAATAATTTCTTTATGAAGGCAGAGTGACTTCAAAAATAAACTATTCATTTTTGAAGTCATAGGGCTCCCCCGACCCCATGACATGGAGGACTCCAGCCTGGGGTCTTCCATGTAATGGGGTTGGGGGTGATCTCGGGCTTCAAAAATAAAGTTTCTTTTTGTATTCACTCTGCCTCCATAAAGACATGTTTCTGTTACAGAAAAAATGTTTTCATGAATGCAGAGAGAATTCAAAAAGAAACATTTAAAAAAAATGTTTTTCCATTTTTTTCTCTCCAAGTGGGGCCCCCTTCCAGGACATGTGCTAGCCGGGCCCCATGAAATGCAGGGCTGCGGGGGGCCCCCGTTACGCCGGTGACAGGAAGGCATGTGGCATAGAGGGTAAGAGACAGAGCATTGCTCTGATAATGGAATACATGGGTGCAAAACGCATTGGCAGCAGCCGCTGCCCCTCTATCAAAGAGGAAGATGAATAAATAATGTTTAATACATCAGATACTCTTTGTCTCTGTGTATACAAGAGATATGATCGCCACATAATCATTAGTAGTTTTGACTACACAGGAAGCGTCTCAAGATCTGGTGTAGGTACACCAGAAACATTTTTCTAGATAACATCATGCACACATTTTCTTCATGACATGCAATAATCAGAATTTTCGCAGATTCATGTATTTTACCAATGCCACATTTTATGATACTGCATGTGGAAAACACTGAAATACTGCATGCAGAAACCACTACATGCAGAAAATATCAGCATGACATAAAAGGAGACCACAGACAGGTGGCCACCCACCATTTAAAAAACTAGGAACACAATCCACTCAGAATCACAAAGCCAGGCAAGCCAGTTAGTCAAATTATGTGTATTTCATGAATTTCCCGAAAAACGTCTAGCTATGTCTGGAGACCACAGCATAGCAAGATCACTCGAAGTGAGCAAGAGCTCACACTGATGTAGTGTATTTTATACACCACTTTCACGCCCCCACTCACATCATTCTACCCCAACATTCAGGGCAAAGAACAGACAGTATTTAAATAAATTGAAGCAACTTTATCCTAGTCAGTCTGCAGCTTTACCATGGAGCCCACTACAATATGGTTTATATATATTTATATTACATGGCCTGCGTTGGGGGCCGGGTAGTTATGGTTAAGTTGCTCAACTCATAGGAAGATCACTTTTTGGGCGGCTTATAACTATGCTCCCCCTGGACGAATCCACACCAAACTTAGCAAAATAAAAGTAGGTAGGTGAGGTTTCGTCAAGGGGGGGCCATGCACCCAAGAGTCTAGGGGCTGGCCACAAGCACCACAGCATATTAGGGCCATGCACCCAAGAATATGCCCACTGGCATAAGCATTGCACAAACATGTGTACAGAAATGCAATTTTCCCATTACAAAGAAGCATGACGCTAATAATGGTATACTCACTGTACATACTGTTGAGGAAATGCATAGTTTTTGTAGCACAATGACAGAATACTATTGAAGTGGAAATAGCACTTTTCAGGGCACACATTCTGCTTGTTGCATGTGGAAATGCAGGATAAATCTTTGATTCTTTGTGAAAAAAACAGCATATCATGTTTGGGAAGGTACTTAATAATGTCGTATTGTACACAATTTCAAATATTCATGTACTTTGTAGACCCTCATAATTAATACATTACAAGTACTATGCTTCACACATGTTTAGTGTGCAATGTGCTCAGTTCCTGTGTTCGGTTGCATAATCTTTGGGTCTGTGAGGATAAAAAACCAACCTAGTACATTTATTTGACGTTACATGTCACACTATATTTCATTGAAGTGTGCAGAACTTACAGGGATGTTTAAGGTGCACATCTACATGGTTTTGCTGTTACAAGCACTGTTGCAGTAGGAGGAATTGAAATGGTGTATGGGTTTTGCTTTCTGGGAGTGATGGTGGTATGGTTGCAGTTAGATACCAGTTGACATATTCTAAATGTTTATCTGTTTTCACAATTTATCACTATCTGTTTATGCAGTTTGATTCCTGTTGGTGTATTTTAAGTACTGTCCTATTAAAAACGAATATTGTAGTATTGTGGGGGGAGTTAGATACCTGTTGGCATGTTCTAATTGTTGCTGGTTTCACAGTTCTCGAGGGTATCTTTTGAAGCAGTTTCATTCTGGAAGGAGGATTTTGGCAGTGTGACCACAGGATGTAACATTGTAGTACTGTGGTTGTACTGAGATACTAGTTGGCATATTCTGACTGTTGATACTTTATGAGTCTTAATGGGCATCTTCAGAAGAACTTTCATTTTTGCTGTTGGAATTTAACTTTTGTAGTAATGGAAAGTAATAGTGCAGTATTATGGTTGCAGTTTGATACCAGTTGTATTCTAACTCTTCACAGTTTCACAGTTTTGCAGGGTATATTTTGAAGCACCTTCATTCCTGTTGGCGGATTTAAGTTATCCACTATTGCCAAGTGACATTGCAGTATTATGGGTGCAGTTAGATACCATTTGCCGTATTCATTGTAGTGGTATTGACACAGATAGACAGTAGTTGGCTTATTCTAACAGGTGGTAGTTTCACAGGTGAGTGAGGGCAGTTTGTAGACCCTCATACTCAGTACTTTTTAAGTACTTGGGTGAAACAATATTATTGCATGTTTTCCCCAGTTTTTGTTTCTGTGTCTATAAACATTGAGTCATTGGGGAAAAAACTGTATAGCAGTGCAACTGATGTACTTACGGGCCAGTTGGTGTATGCCGATTTCTTACAGTTTCACAGGGCAGACGGGTATTTTTCATTTTCAGTTACATACCTATTGGTGGGTATCGGACAGTAGGTTATGCTAACTTTATAGGTCAGTGAGTAAATTTAAGTTTCAGGAATATGAAGTAGGCATTTGCTAGATTTGCTGGTAATCTCTGTTTCAGAGTAATGGAAGTATCATTGCATTCAAACCACCCACATTTCTTTTTAATGTTTGCAGTATAGTGACCTGCAATGGTTTTGGCACCCATGTGGTAAATTATGCCTACTCTTGTGAAGGTTTTCTTGCCAGGCAATACTTACCCGTTTGTGGAGCTGGTAAGCTTGATGTTGTTTTTGGTACCATCTGCGTTGTACCTTAAAAGCATTACTGTTGTGTACTGGCTATGTGAGTTTATGGTGGAACGATTGTCTGAATTGCAAACAGCACATAATATGCCATGATTTGCATTTTGCACCAGCTTCTGAAATGGAATGGATTCACAATTAGGTATAGATACATACATACACAAAGCACTCATTAGGGACTTGATCCTGCGCCACATGGTTGCAGAGAGTTCATGTATATTTCCACATATATGAAATCTGCATGATTTCATTTATAGGTATGTTTTTGCTTTCCAGCACTTGCAGTAAGTACATTAGAAATTCTTAAGGATCTTCATGTGTGTTTATGGTGAATATCAATATTCCCGCACAGCAGTCCAAATCCTGCCTTATTCCTCAGACACTGTAAGTGTTGTCAGGATAGTTTGGTGCATTACTGTCAAGGAGGAGCATTTGCCAACACAACTGGTCTGCACTGTTTAAGTAAATGTTTTCAACAATTGGTGGTGGAACAGAACATTGATTGCTATATTTGCATAGCAATTTACACCAGTTGTGTTCGAAAATGTAAATGGACCTGACAGTTCTGTGCCTGTGTCATTTGCAGGAGTTACACTTTTTTTTGAAGAAGACATACTTCTCTTTCTTTGTGCTGTTGGGTGTGCATTTGCATTTCCACTAATCATTTAGTGGTTGTGCTACTTGATGGAGTAGCAGCGGCTTTCAATTTCTTTGGTTGTACTGTTGGGATATCTCTTATACGTTCTGTTTGCATTACTTTTCTTTTAAGACGTTTTCCTTTTAGAGGAATATGGTACATATCAAGAAGGGGTGTGTAGTGTGCACGTAGTCTGTTGTTCTCTACGGTGCAAGGAATGTCTGCCTTGACTTTGTATCAAAATTGACTAGAAACAGTCCTTCAAGTGTACATGGCTGTGACAATGCAATGTAACCCATGCCTTCTTTGAAGACTGGGCTGCCAATGTCAATCAATGTCTGATCTAGAGTTAGACCTTGTGATTTATGCATAGTGATTGCATATGCAAGAGAGAGAAAACTGTTCTCTGCATACATACATGTTTTTAAACAGAAGGAATCAGGCTGTTCAGTGTCCTATCCGTTTAACTTCTGAAAGGTTGTCCAAGTGGATGTTGACAAACTGAATGTTGTTGTCACATGGATATGTCTGGAAGCCAACAACTGTACCAAGTGCTCCATTAACTAAACCTTGCTCAACATCAAGGTTATGTTCTAGCATTACTCTACAGTTTAAACACAATGTTTACATTTTTTCCAAACCAGCTGTGTTAGAGATACAGTTTTCTAAGCTATTTAGTCATGCTGTGGCTTGTTGGCACATAGGCAGTGTCATACCATGCACTTCCAGTTTGTCCATGGAGTTAATTTGCCCTATTGTTTGCACTTCCTTTTTTTAACATAGTTTCATTGAATTGTGCACATCTTGCTAGGGTTGGCATTAAGGACATACATTTCCCATTTTTGAGTGCTAATTGTTCCATGACATCAGCAGCTTATGTGTTATGCCTGTATAGCTCATGGATGAGTCTACTATTGCTTTTCAAAGTATTAGCAGAGGAGAGGTCTGCAGACTGGCACATGTTTTGACTTAGTTCCCCGTATTGGAAATGTTGCCAGAGATTTACATTTCCTATGCTCCCAAATGTGTTACAGCACAGTTTTTGTTCTATGGTTTTAAAAATAGGTTCACCTTTAACTGGTATTGATTGAAGAAGATCTCCAAAAACAGTGACATGTTTTCCTCCAAAGAGTTCTTCGTAGTTCCTTTTAAGGACCTCTTGCAATCTGAGGTGAATCAAAACCAACATTAGGTTGGAGACCATGCTCACCTCATCTATTAGGAGCATTTTCATTTGTTTCAGAATTCAGCGTAGCTCCATAGCAGCTTCTGTTGAAAGTTTGTTGTACACTCATTTGTTTTGGTGTTCTACTGGAAGGAGAAGCAGTCATTGTAAAGTAACACCACCAATGTTGTAAGGAGCTGAACCTGTGGGGCCTGTTACAACAGCTGAAAGCTTGTTGTTTGTCAATTTTTGGAAGAACTTGCTGATGATTTTTATTAAAAATGTTTTGCTCAACCAGCTTCACCACTTACATAGAGGGGTACAGATTTATAATTTTGACAGCTACAAGTTATAGTTCCGTGCTGCACACCATGTCCAATTTATTTCGTTACTTCCAAGAAAATGCTACGTTGTTCATTATTGAGTTGTGATTTCAGTAGAGCAAAGTTTTCTTCAGATTCCTCATACAGACACATGGTGTTTTCCACTTCAGTCATGGCTAATTCTGCTTCATTTACTATGTGTAGCTCTCCAAGTGGTTCTTGGCTTCCTGTAAGAGAAAGTTTACTCCCTTCAGGAGTCTCTGCATTTAGTTGTGCTTGCACTTCTTCCTCTTGGTGGCGTTCATTGTCCAACATGTGTTTGTACTGCTTGACATTGATATCTGTTATACTGCTTTCATTTGCATTGAAGGCATCGTCATAGGATTCATGGGTGTCCAATAAATCTTCTTTTCTACATGGTTTAAAAAGTTGGAGTATGGACATGTAGTAAAGTTCTCTATGTTGAGGTGTTTTAAATGATAGCTTCATACGATTAATCAGGCTGGGTTTGGTAAGTTTATCCAGGCTGCCTTCACAACTTTTGACTATGTATTTACCTTGTTTTTCATCTGGTTTAATATTATTCTTGTACAGGAAATGTTGAGCTATGTGGAATAGACACATGGTTTCCAAAGCAGTACTCCTGTATGGGTAGTATGTGTCCAATACATTGTTTTTCAAAATGTCCTGGCTGTCTGGGATTGTTTTTGGCTGTTGTTTCTATGTCTTGGTACAATTTGAGCACTCTTTCTCTGGATGCAGCAGAAACAAGGCTTAGCCAGACTATGTTTTCAGATTTATCATATAAGGATGTGTCTGTTAAAAGGTCTGCAGCTTAATAGTAACCACATTCTCCATGGGAGAGCATTTGTATGGCAAATCTGTAACATTTTTGTGACAGTTTTTTGTCAGATTGTATGTCATCCCAGAGGTCTTTCATCTTGTTTTACTCAGCTTTGATTAGGTAGGCTGTGACATATTGTGCAACAGCAGTGGGATTGTCTGCAATGTACTGTACATGTATGTTTCCATTCCACAAGAGGGAAATGATTGCATTGTAATCATTGATTTACTTTGACACTTTGCTTCTTTTAATGTAGTAATTGTTTGTTAGGTGATTTGCCTTTCACACTGTGTCTAACAGAAGACATGACGCTGTTTACCTGTCCTTTTGCTGAAACTGGTTTAGGGAAACCAAAACGGCATTTGGTGTAGTATTTCACATTGTTTTTATATCTGCATCAACAATACTTGCCACATTCATGTCTTTGAAACCGCAAAATGTTTGCATGTACTTCACTATGTGTGCTTTCTGAAGGGATGGCACAAGTTACACATTTGTGAATGAACTGCAAAACAGTGGCATCACTGTCCTGACCAAATTTAGGAGCATCATTTATCCACAAAAACATGTGGATGTGCGTTGCTCCTCTAGATTGATATTCTTTTCCCCAAAAGAAGTGTTGCCCTTCTCTGAGGGGAGGAATTGTTTTATTACAGATGAATTGCAGCATGGCAATAAAGCGTTGGTCGAAGTCCCTTGACACATTTACAGGGTCAAGAGACCAGAGTTCTCCTAGTGTTTCTATGTCTATTCCTGCTTTGTTTTTGTTTGCTTTGCGTAAGAAGTTGTGCAAGTCTTCCCATGCACACTCTGCACAACTTAAAGTAACAAACCATGTAGGTGAACCAAGGTTTCATAGCATTCACGGTACATCTGTGTGACTTCAGAACCAGTATTCTTTTGTACCATGCATGTTTGTCAAGAGATTTGTGATACTTGACTTCATCTTTGTCTTTCACCTTTTGAAGTGGTTGTGTAGCAGACATATTTAAATAATTGGAATCTGTTTTCAATGTGTGTGCAACTCTATAACATATAGTTGCTAGTTGACTTTCAAACAGGAGGTGGAATATGTATTGAATGTTTTCTCTGAATCTGCAGTCTTCAAAATACATTCGTAAGCAGAAGTATTCTGATGCTGTTATTTGTGTGCATCTTTCATCATACCTTCCCCCTTTTTCAGTAGGAAAGACTAGAGGAAAGGCTTGTGCTTGTACACTTTATTTCCATATACTTATTGGAGATCCTTTGGATTGCCACATTTGATATGTTTCTAGAGCATCGCCTGTGCTGTATTTGGAGTGCAGTGGGTGAATTGTATACTGGTCTAAAATATTGGATGCTGTAATAGTATATACAGGTTCAAATGGGCCAGTTGATGAGGAATCCTGAATTATTTTGGTGGTTTCTGTCAGGTATTCTTCAATTTGTATTTCTTTGTAGTATTCATTGTTCTCTTTAAGACATTGTAAGGCTTCTCTAACTTTCTTTAAGTCTCCTAGTTGCTGCCATTTTTTTTTGTTTGTCTTTTGTAGGTACACCATTCACTGGGATAAGCAACGATTTATCTATTAGCCATTGCACTCCCAGAGTGTCTACATTTTCTTTAATATCTAATGGTAAATAAACTACTTTACCACAAATGTCTTTCAGTAATTCAGAAGGAGGCTGTTTTAGGTTGAAGGTGTATTATTGCGTGAAATAGGTGTAATGTTTGGATCATAAGCTGTTTTACAAATTAAGCTGTTGGAGTGGTTTTGGAAGTGCAAACATTTCCAAGTTATTAGTGATAGCCCATGAAAGCATTTGGTTATTATCAAGCTTTGCAGTGCAGTTTGTGCAAAGTATTAAGGTGTTGGTAATTTCAAATTTGTTTTCTGCTATAAGGTAGAGAGCTAATTTGAACCATTGGGATTCTGCATTGTCTTCTATTTTGTATGCTGTATCTACAGTTTTGGGCTCTTTGTATAAAAGGTTCTGCGATAACACACACATGCTTGGTTTGGTACTTCAGCAGATATGCTTTTAAACTGCTATTTCTTTTTTTTACCTGTGTATTAGAAGGTTAGAATCTGTGAGGTTGTTGCTACTCTTTTCTAAATTTACTGGATTTTGTAAGTGCTCTTCACTTCCACAATAGTTGCTTTGGATGTGGTCTATTTATTACAGGAGTTCTTTGGCTGTGCCACGTAGGAGAGTGTGACTTAAATGCTCCAGTTCTAAAGCAGGACTTTTGCATAATGCAGTCTCTGGATGAGATTTTGTATAGTGGAATCGTGTGTTGCTAACATGTTGATGTGGTGGAAAGTGCTTCTGCAAGTAAAACTGGAAATGCAGGCTAATGAATGTCCTTGCAATCCTGTATATTTGCGCAGGAGTCCATGGTTTGCACCATTTTCATTCTCATTTTCTCTTTTTTTCGCTTTCACATAGTGATTAAGGAATTGCCATAAAGATTTGAAGGATTGTTTTCATTCATTACACATTGAGGTACAGGGCCATTTGTAGATGTGATGGATTAGTTCCATGGATGGAGAGTTCACTGTAAGTTTGTTGTGGATATTTTTTCAATGAGCGTTTCTTCTGCCATAATGGTGTTGTCTACGATTTCATACCCTCGGCCACAGCTATGTATGGCAATTGGGTTTCTCTGATCTTGTTCGTATGCCTCTTCATTGAAATGTGGCTCTGTGCTGCTTATGTGAATCCACTCACTTGCACAAAAGTTTGCAAAGGCATCTATGTAGACATTGCACATGTTGCAAAGTACTTTTTGTAGTTTAATAATCAATTGTGTTCATGGTTTTATTCTGTTTAATATTAATATAAAAAATTTCCTTTTGAGGAGCATTGCACTGTCATTGCACTGTCTATGAGAACTTTCAGGATCAGATTTCTGCTGAAAGTTTTAAGGGTTGAGCGTAATTTCACTACTGTTTTTATAAGGTTCTGAAGGATTCTATGGTGGACTTTTTTTGTAAAATTAATATTTTGGAATGCTTTCCTGTGGTGTCATGGTGTCACACTTTTTTTTCCTGCTAGCTGGTTCAGTTTTGCTCAGTGACTGTATTAGCTGTTGTGTTTGAACATTTTGTACAAATTCTTTCTGAGGCGGATGACTATTTTGCATGCTTTTAGTTTTATCTGCTCCATTTCTGCATTGTTGTCTACAGAGTTGCTGTTTGGTAGGCATTCTCTTGTGTCTGTTGGAGAAAAAAGGAAAGTGTGGGTTTGAAAGTTGTTCAATGTATTTGCGAGCACTGTGCATGCGGGTCTGAATCCGAGGGTAGGCATAAATAGAGGAGTGTGTGATTGTGTAATGGGTTGTTACTTCTGGTTGGGAAGGTTCTACTGGTAACTGTGTGTGTTGATGCATGAAAGATTTGCTTCAGTGAGTATGACAGTGTACTGTGCATGAATAAGTAATGACATTACAATGTTTTCACAAAACTAGTGGTTGTTACGATAGTAGTGTTCAGATGAGAATACAAAAACTGGACCTGCTGAGGTGTAATGAGTAAGAGTGAAGCAAATGATGTTGGGTTGGATTGAATTTTGTAGGCTACAATACAACAACACTGCACTGTCTGAGTAACAGGAAGACTACTCCTAAAGTACTGAACATACTTTGTTGGATGTGAAGAGTAGGTTTCTTCTGGGTTTTATCTTCCAGTAGAGACATTTCTGTCTTTCAGGAGGCTGTTCTTCACTGCAATAGTGAAAGAAGGAAGTTAGTGGGTATGTGTGTCAATGGCACAATAATTACACTAGGAGAATGTGATGCTGGAAATGCATCTGAGGGACAAGGCGTCCGTATCCTTGTCCTTTACTGCTTTTTATCGTGTTTTCTGTCATATTCTCCGCGCAGGAGTTCAGGTGGGACTCCTGGCGGTGCAGTTCTCTCTCTATTGGTTTGGTGAACAGACCCATGGGATACCCTTATGGCGCCCATGGGCAGGGGTGCAACCCTGTGCCCCTATTGTATGTTTTTGGGCACCTGTGTGTGACCCACAGAGCAGGATACGGGCTGGTGGCAGCTCCGTGCTGAAATGCCTGGTGCCCTGAGCGTCCTCCATTTTGGGATGCCCAGGTCCTGTCATTTGGAATCGGTAGGTTATGGATGGAGACAAAATGGCCCCCCTGGCCTCTTGCCTTCCATCACCTGTGACCTTGATCTTCCCGAAGTCCTGGGAAGCTCTGCCTCTGTCCCTTCCCCCTGGATGGCTGTTGGGTGGAAGTTCCATATATGGTAGTGTGGGGGAAGTGCCGACCAGACTGGCTGGAGCCTTCTCAAGGACCGTATGTTTTGGGGGGTCGCCTGTGGGTGGGACCTGGATGAATAGAGTGTGTGACGAATATGCATTCTATGTTGTGGCTGTCTAGTATCTGGTGGTTGACACAATGGTTGAGACAGCCCTGCCAGAAACCGGTATGAATGCAGCTTGGAGTGTTGAATGGCTCGGTACTTGTCCCAATACACATAACTTGTTGTGAGTGTCTGAAGAGAAGTGAATGGCCTGAATGCCCCGTGTGCCTGATTGGCTGCCTGCCTGCATGAATGACCGTATTCGTGATTGGATGCTTGAGTGTGACCCAGCGGAATGAATGGGAGATCAACAGTATATCTGGGGACCTCTCACTGCTAGGAATCATGTACAGAAGCTGAAGTCCACTACGATGAGTAATTGGAGTATCTGAAGCTTGATCTTTAAACCCTGCTGGACGAGAATAATTGCTGTTGCTCTCCTTCGCAATCTGAAAGCTGTTGTAAGGCA
Organism: Ambystoma mexicanum; assembly: GCF_040938575.1. Taxonomy (NCBI): domain Eukaryota; kingdom Metazoa; phylum Chordata; class Amphibia; order Caudata; family Ambystomatidae; genus Ambystoma; species Ambystoma mexicanum. The sequence continues at coordinate 679,890,962 of NC_090937.1, forward strand.
CCCTCTTCCCGAGCTATGAGGGACCAACGTGCACAGCGGATCTTTGCCTAAGCTCCCTGGTAGACAGACCTTCGACAGGCTGCGACCCGATATGGGGATTGCTGTGGAACTCCAAGGAGAAGCGCCTGGACTGTTGTCCGCCACTGTCGACAACCGCCATTGCCGAATGGAGCCGCCGTGCTCCCGTTGCCTAAGAACTTCATTGATCCAAGGACACTCTCGTCCGCATCGTCGCTGCTGTATCCTGCTGGAGAAGGCCTGACCGTCGACACGCTGAGGAGCATCCCCCGGTGGGTTTCCCACCACCCAAAGACCACAGAGATGCTGACGACTCGATGCCCTTGCTGGGCCACAGTTCTTCACCTCTTTGCGGTACAGAACTACCGACAACGAGGTGCCCCACACACCTCTTCTTGGCAGAACGTTTACGCTTCCCTGTCAACGAGCACCGCAAGGAACTACGCGGCCACTTCACCGTCGTAGCTCGACCTGTTCTCCGTCGGACGTTCGATGACCCGTGACTCCTGCCTGAAAGGGAGGACACTCAAGAAGGGCCGTTGATTCCCCGACGTGGAACGCTACAATGCCAAGGTACTTTGGGGTTGCATAACCATTGGGAAGTCTAGTGTGAACAATATATGGACTGGGCTTGTATCTTTCTTCTACAGGTTGCCCAGGTGGGGGATCTTGTTGTACGGGGCCAGTATTCTGCCAATTGCTCAACCATCTTCCTTTCCTTCCTCTCTCTACTGCTGGTTTCCTCTTTATTCTGATCTGTGTGTCATTCGGACCATATGCACTTTAATGAGATCTAATAACGTTAGTGTTACCACTTTAGAAACTGTATATATTTGCCATTGATGATTTTCGGAGTACAAAGTCAGGTATCGTGATACTGTATATACCTTTGACCATTAATTATATAAAGACTCTGTTGTAACCGATACAGTGTGTGGACATTCCTTTGTGGGTGCTTGGGGACTACACTGTACTTAAGAACCAGCCTGCATCACCTCCTGAGAAGCTAGGCCTTGATTGCTCGACCATAGCTACCGAATAGAGAATCTTGGCTGGGGTCCTCTGTGCCTCTCCTCTACCATATAGAGAGCAGAAGTATAGACATCCCCTCCAGTCTTTACAGAGAACACATTATTTTACATTGTTGGAGGATTTGTTGGGAGGAAGAGTTAGTATGTGTGCGCAATTGTACAGCACTGCATAGGAATGGAGACTTGAGGGCATCAGCATCGTTGCTGTGGGGGCCAGTGGTGCAGTAATAAGTATGCCCTAAGGGCCTGCACGTTTCCAAGTGTGTGATTTGTTGTTGCACTACTTGCATTGGAAATAAGTAGTGCAAATCCTAGTAGGGTGAGAAAAAGGCCCATAAAGATGTACAGATTAGAAAGAAGAATGCTAGTGTGTGGAATTCTATTAACTTTCCCACACATAGATGCTTGCTACATGAGTGCAGAAATCCTTTCCTGTTACTTTCATTTATTTATCCAAATTTACAGATTGCACTATTGCCAATGTACACATGCATTTGTTTGCTTTCCTCCCAATGGGGCATTTTGTTAATTTTGCAATGTATATACGTGCCGTGCTTTGGTAACATACATGCAGTTTTCATTTTCTGTGTGCATTCTTGGCATTTTACAGCAAGTGTGTTAGTGGGAGAAGTGGTTATAAAAGTGACAGAAGGAAGGAAGAAAATAACAGTTTGCACAGTAGAATTGGTGTTATGGGCAAGGATGCATGTCATGGTAGCAGAAAGCTTGGAGAGTTGTACAGTACTTTTTAATGGAGGTGCTTTGGAATTGCAGGAGACCTGTACTCTGAGTGTTCAAGAGTACATCTAATGTGTTGCACTGTGTCGGCAGAGTTAGATGTAGAGTTCTTGGATGTGGTTGGTGGATGATTGTGTGACTGCTTAACAGTAGCCAATGAGGGAGTGCTGCAAAGAATTAAGTGGAAAGGGAAGAAGGGCTTCCCCTGTGTTACGGGGTCCGTAGACAACGCGATAGTCTGCAGACAGGGCATGCCACACCCGGGACTTCTCAGCATGCCTGGCATGGAAATTGGACTGTGGGAATTAGCCAAACAGGTGTTCAGGTTGTGCTTTACAGGAAGCACAACAATTTCTTTTCATTGCTGTGTTGGTTGTGTAGTGAAGATGGCTGGTGTTGGAGAGATGCAGAGAGTTAGTGTATGCATAGTGGGAGATTCCTTTGTGTGTGATCTTTAGAGGTATGCATAGGGAAGAGGCATTTGGCCAATCCTGGTTTACAAGGAGTGCAGGCTTTGTGGTACAGTGTGCCTGGCTGCGATTTACAAGGAGTGCTTGCACTTTGCAGAGACATGGCCAGTTTCAGTACTCCTGATGTTGTAGTGGTGCACTGTGGAGGAAAGCATTTGGGTTATATCAGTGCTCCAAGTTTGCTTAGTGCACTGAAGGATTTTGTGAAAGCTCTGATGCTGCTTTTTCCCAGTGCATAGGTGGTTTTCTCACAAATATCACCTAGAGCACTATGGAACCCCAATGTGCTCTGTCCCCAGGAAAATGCCATAAGGGTTCTTGTTCAGAGGCATGTGTGATTTTCTGCAAAGTTCTGTGATGTTCTTTTTCCACAACCAGAACATTGATTCCTTTAGTGTGCACAATTTCACCCCCGATGGCACTTCTTTGTCCACCTTGGAAATGTAATTTCTTTCGTAATCTAAAGGATGGTTTGCAAAGGCTGATGTAAAGGCATTAAGAAGGAAAAGAAGAGAAACCTCCTTTGTTTCTTTACAAGCACCTTTAAAAAAAAGGCTCTTTTCAGAGCCACCACTAAAGGGGAAATCTCCTACCCTGAGTTACATTTCTCTCCCCACCCCCTTGAATGGCCTATTTATTAGCGGACACCACAGTAGTTTACGGATCGCACCTGCCACATTCAGGGCTTTTGAGGATGGGAGGCATGGAAATGGGACTGTGGAGGCCATGGGATTGGCCAATAAGGTGCCCTGGGTATGGTATGCAAGGAGAGAGTGTGGCAGAGAGTCTGTTTGCTGAGAAAAGTTCAGATGGCTATGGCTATGGCTGTGTTTTTTAGGAGACAAAGGGCCTCATTACAACCCTGACGCTCCACTAATGAAGGGGGCCGGTATGGGACCGGCCCCCTTCATTACGGGAGTGCTGATTACAAGCTTCCCATCACGGGACCTGGATCGGATGCCTGGCAAAACCAAGTGTGCTTTCTGGGTCCCGCGAGGGGAAGAAGGAGGTAACAACGGGCCAGTTGTAATCTGCCCGTTGTTACCTCCATCCCCATTCCCATTGAGCCCTATGGGGGCTCAAATGGGAATGGGGAATGGCTCCTGCAAGGAGGAATTACCGGGTCCTCCAATGTTGGAATTACCCGGTTATTCCTCATTGCAGGAACCCGGCAAAATGAGCCCAGTTTGGTGGCAGCCATGGAGCTGGTAGCTCCATGGATACCACCAAACTCGTAATGAGGGCCAAAGTGTCTGGATTTTGGGGCACTCTTGGATTCATTGGTTGAAGGTGTATACAGAGAACTGTGGAGTGGCTGCACATCTTGGATTTCATCATGTGGATGTGCACTTTTATGAAGTGCATGGCATGAAGTGGGTGGACTTGGTTCCCCTTTGTGCCACTTTTGTGACACGCCATCATCCAGCCATTATTATATGAGGTCTGTGTGTGCCCATCCTTTTGTATATTAGCTGATGCTTCTGGCACATTGCCTTGATTGGCAGTATGTACTGTTAAAAAAGAAGCAAGTTTCAGTTTCATGTGAAGCAATGTGCATTAATTTTCCTACTTCAAAAATGATACCCTGTACCATTAGTGTTGCTATCGTCACTCATTTCATCATGAGAACATTTTCTTCAAGCCACTCGAGTTGTGAAAACAAAAAGAAGACATCGAGGCTGAGTAGCCCAAAAGAAAATACACCAAACGCGGGTTACAAAGGAACATACAAAGATCTTTATTTTATACTGAACAGTTTCAAAGAACAAAGCAACAGATAGCTATCGGCCCTCAGTAAACACTGCGAACTCCAGCTTGGTTCGGTGTGCTCAGTGAGTGGGACTGTACATTAGAATAGTCACACTTTTTATACTCTTGAAATCATGATGTGCAACCCACTTCCAAGTTAATACAAGTTAATACATTACGGATCTAGGGTTTGTGCCGAGTTCTTGCATGTATACATTTAGGGTTTACTTTTAATACATTCACTAACAAGTCAGAAATGGCAACAGTATGTCTTAGGATTTCTCGTTAAGCCTTCTCAAACAGTTTTATACAATGTAGTCAAACAAGTGTTCATATTTCAGTGTTTGAATATATTGTGTTCAACATATGCTCGCGGATTAGCTTTGTTGGTGCAGGTAATCCTCTATACACAGGTCAGCGAAGGACAAGGTCTCAGTTCATGACCCTAACATGTGGCCTGCAGGCAAGTTACAAATTAGCTTGTACACAGAGGTCAAGACGGCCATGTTACATTTGGAATGACACTGTCCACCATCTTAGAACACAGGGTGATTTTTAGGAGGAGAAACTAAAAGGGCGGATAGACCTAAAATGGCAGTTTACACTGATCTAAGGTCAAGACCTTGCAACGCGGAGTTCTTCGCAAGCAGTTTGTAAGAAGCTTGCTGTAGGCCAATATACATATATTCATACAATACTGGAGGCATGATATGATTTTCCGTTTGACAAACCTTCCTTTTGGCCTATGCCAAGCTCTAAACTACTTCTGGTCAATTTATGAACAACTCCACGTCTCAACATCCATACACCCTGAATAACTGTCAGAAATATCTATTGCCATTAGATTGGTTATCAGAATCTCTTCCAGCACATACTGTTTTGAATTCTTATCTGGGGCATATACCTTGTGTCCTATTGTACCTATCGCCTGTGCCCAACATCCCCCTAACATCGAACATATACTAGGTAAACACTGTATACAGCAACAAAGAAACAACAGAGTTCACAGAATAATCAATAAGAACGAAAGCACCTTTCAACCCCAAGATCGCGAGAAGTCCCAGAACCAAGCGCCAAAATCCCAATTTCCCTCGGGAACATACAATTCTGAACTAAGGACGTGCAGATTCTGTATTGCCTTGAAGATAGTTGAGGAGGAATCTGGCACGAAAACACAGCAAGCGGACCCCACTAATTTACACACTCCACCACGTTCAGCCAGAATGACATCTAATGCCACCCGGTTCTGAAGTGTTACTAATCTTATTGCTTTCTGTTCTAATGCCATATTATAGAGTATGTCTGTGGTCCGGTTGATGGTTCTCTCCAGTACTCTCGCTAGTCTCCTGATGTCTTCAGAATTCGGTATTTGTCCCCAAAATGGCACAAAGGATTTCGCTACATCTCCCAGAACCTGTGCTGGAGTGTCACCATTCTCATCCCGCCATGGACAAGCCTTTGAAACCTCTACAGTACTGGCTATGAATACCCCGGGTAACAGGATGCCTAAATAACAAGTTCCCTGCCAATTCCTGGGTAACCATGGAAATGCTACATTACCGCAAACAAAGTAAACAGGTTCGCCTACATACAAAGGTCTGTCTTCCCCAGTCAAATCCGCAACGTTGGCACAACATCTAAAATTTCCCATTGACTGAGTACCATTCCTCTGTATGTAGAAAAAAATGAATCGGGGCTATGGTTAACAGTGTAAGAAGACGGCATGGCATCCTTATTGCCTATTGGATCCATCTTGAAATAAATCAAAGATTGAAAAGGATGAGACAGTCTATCAGAAGGCCTAATAGAAGCAACATTGAGCTTGCTCCTATTCGAGAAAAGCAAGCATCCCAGGGGCGTAAGAACACGTTTCTCAAAACTATTCAAATTAGTACAATCAAAGTTCCGCGGGATGCTATTGCTCCATCAGTCAAAGAATAGTGCTCTAAGAGAAGCATAACAAGCAGTTGTCCAAGGTAAAGTATGAATATACCAACCTAGCCCCTTATCCCTGTGTTGCGGTAAACGCGAACAGACCCAACAGTTGGACTTATTAAAAATGGCATGTGTAGCATTCATGAGTAGTAACAATGTATTATTGTAGCATCTCTGTCTATGCTGAGAGTCTCTAGGAGATAGAGTATGCAGATGCACAAAAGGAGTAAAAACAGTGGGTACATTTTCAGTTGGTAACAAGGTTTCGAATGGATGCACTTCTTCCAGGTACCAAAAGCCTAACACAGTTACTATTATAAAACCAATTAACATTATGAAAAGACAGCAGTACGTTTTCGGGGCCCAAACAGTTTGTCCATTCTCACTGCTGGTCACACAATCATTTATCAGTCCTGTACGACGGGTAGCATTGCAGTCTTCAAAACGAAAAAAAAAACAGTGTTTTTTGCTGGCGACCTCCTGGCTGAGCGACTTCTTAGTCCTTCCACAACCCTAGCCAACAGAATCCCTTTTTTCAAACAATTACTTGGGCAAAAAGCAAGCCCTTGATGATTTTCCTTCCTTCTTCGAGTGCACAGCCGAACCGTGCCGTAAGTCTATTTCCTTGGACGCAAATTGTACCTTGTTGTCCCTGGTACTGATTGATCCAAGAACAATGTGTCATCATTTCCCGTTGGAAGCGATGTATCAAGAGCAAGTGAAGATGCAAGATCCGGAGCAATAGTTTCCGGAAGCAAAACTTTTGGAGAGTGTGGAGACAAATGGCTGATTCCTCAGGCCTCGCGGGCTCAGAGAGAGACTCTGATGCACTCTTGTTGCTGTTTACTGTTTTGGGATCATTGGTTGCTGTATTGGTGAGGGGTTCTCTTTCTTCTGTATCGTATGGCACCGGGTGTGGAAGCCTCTTGACATGCATCGCGTGGATCCAATTTTTTCTGCCTGCGATGCGCACCGCCATTTGTGTGACCAGCAGGACCTGTAAAGGGCATTGCCACTGAGGTGCAAGGCAAGAGGATCTCTCAAATGCCTTTGTCAACACCTAGTCACTGGGCCGAATGCTATGACCTGGGCCCTCGAATCGTACAGGTAAAGCCTCTCGCACCTGGTGATAACCCAAATGCAGGTTTTTAGTCAACTAGCTACAGTAATCTGAAAGAAGTACATTTTCAACATTTTTCGAAGACTGACGTTTAGGAAGGTTCCAGATATTAGCAGGTCTCCCCATTACCCCCTCAAATGGAGAGAGACCAGTCTTAGTTTGAGGGGTTGTACGTATGGCTAGTAACACGATCGGTAAGGCGTCCAGCCAATTTAGTTTAGTGCCGGCACACATTTTAGCAAGCTTGTTCTTGATGATGCCGTAGTGTCTTTCTACTAATCCGGCACTCTGAGCGTGTCTGGCCGAATGGAACCGTTTGTCGATTTGTAATGCTGCACATATCTGCAGAATTACAGCAGCAACGAAATGTGGACCATTGTCCGGCCAGATGTCTCTTGGTAGCCCAAACCTAGGGAAGTACTCATTTAACATAGTTTTTGCAGTAGTCATGGCTGTAGCGTTTTAACAGGAAAAGCCTCAACCCATTTGCTGAAAGCACATATGACAACTAACACATATTTCAGGTTATTGCACCGTTCCATTTCAATAAAATCAAAGTCAATAACCTCAAAGGATACCGAAGGTAGACCGAAAATTCCCCTGGTAGTTGATGTTCCCTTTCCCACATTGTGCTGCAAACATATTATGCAGTTCTGAACATATCGTTCAGCTATTTTAGAAATCTTGTCATTTGCCCAAACTTTCTCCAACTTTTTTGTAAGCTTCCGGGCACATATATGGGTAGAGTCATGAGCCATGACTACCATCATCATTACGTATACGTCAGGAAGTATCCATGTTCCTTCAACTACATCCACCCAACACCCATCAGCATCGAGTTTCCCCAAGCCCTCTGCCCATCTCTTGGATTCTTCTAATGTGGCATCGGCTTGGATGTCCTTTACAGAGTCAACACCCTCATCCATTACATAGGCATTTACGGTCTCCCTTGAAATGTACATATCTGTAGAGAGGTTGGTGGCAGTCTGTTTAGCTATCTGATCAGCGAAAGTGTTCCCTTTTCCTATATCATCTACAATCTTTTGATGTGCTGCACATTTCACGACAGCTAACTGAGTGGGAAGTGCAAGCGCTGAGAGCAGTTGTACTATTAGGGAGCCATGCTGGATCTTTATACCATGTGAGTTAAGAACCCTCTTTCTGACCAAAGTCTACCAAAGATGTGAACCACCCCAAAGGCATACTGACTGTCAGTATATATATTCATAGTAAGCCCTTAGGAAAATTCACAAGCTTGGGTCAATGCTATAATCTCTGCGGCCTGCGCAGAGTTATGCATGATTCTCTTGGTTTCCATGACCGTGCTTAATATGGTGATTGCATAAGCAGCTGGGGATGTACCATCCAGAAGTTTGAAGCAGAAGCCATCGCAAAACAGCTCCCCTTGTGGTTTATTCAAAGGAATGTCTTTTAGGTCAATTCTACCCTTTGTCTCTTGTTCGGTAGTGTACAGGCAGTCATGTGACTCTTTGTCACTGCAAGCAGAACCTTGCAGAAAAGGTAAGAGTTCAGCCGGATTTAGAACACAACACCTCTTAATTTGTATGTGAGGAGCAAACAAGATCAATTCATATCTTGTCAATTGTGCGGAAGTGAGGTGTTGCATTTGAGTTCTGTTCAATAGAACATCTACAGAGTGAGGCACCATCAGAGTTAGAGGATGGCCTAGGACCATTCCCTTACTCTGCTTTAGAGACGCAGCATCAGCAGCGACAGCTCGCAAACATCTTGGCAAAGCGCATGCTACAGGATCAAGGGCGGAAGAAAAGTAACCGCATGGCCTATATTTCCATCCATGTTCCTGCGTTAAAACAGCCAAAGCACATCCATCACATTCATGCATAAACAACACAAAGGCCTTTTCATAATTTGGTGTGCCCAAAACCGGTGCCGAGCACAATGCAGCCTTGAGCAGATCAAATGCTTGCTGGTGCTCCATGTTCCACAGCAATGGTGAAGAAATGCCCTTCTTCGTCAGAGCCAACATCGGCTTAATCACTAGTGAGAACCCGGGAATCCACTGCCTACAGGAAGAAACCATACCTATCAAGGCTCTAACTTCCCTCTGTGTATTTGGGACAGACATGCCAGAAATTAGTTTTATCCGTTCAGGTGTCAATCTTCTTCCCTCCTTTGACAGGAGATAGCCTAAATAGGCGACCTCCTGACAACAATATTGAAACTTCTTAAGCGAAGCTTTGTGTCCATGTTTAGCCAGATGTATAAGTAACAACACAGTACCCTCCTTACAAGCGCTCTCTGAATCGGCAGCCAAAAGTAAGTCATCAAAATACTAAAGCAGTGTACAAGTAGAGGGAAACTCAAGGTTATCAAGCTGTTCTTTCAAAGATGCTAGGACTTTCTGTGTAACCTTGAGGTGCACGGGTAAAGGTGAACGCGCGTCCCCCTAAGGTGAACGCGAACAAGTATCTACTATCCTTATGTATAGGAATACTAAAGAAAGCATTCTTCAGATCCACAACACTAAAGTAAGTAGCTGAAGCCGGAATCATAGTTAATATTGTCGTCACATCAGGCACAATTGGAAATTGCGGAGCAACAACCTTATTGATGGCACGTAGATCAATTATGAAACAAAATGGAATTGCATTATCACCTTTTTTGTACACGGGCAAAATTGGACTATTGCACAAACTACCTGCAATTTCCTCAATCACCCCTCGATGCACAAAATTGGAAACAATGCATTTCAAAGCTTGTTCACCCTCAACTGAAATCTTATATTGTGGAATACGTGACAGCTTTACTCCATGTTTCAAGACTATTTTAACAGGTTCGATCTGTAAAACACTGACATCATTGTCGTCAATTGCCCATAAACTCTCTGGTACATAACTGAATTCTGGCGGCAAAGGTCTAGTTAAGAATTGAGAGACAGAAGGTTGCTGTGGTGAAATCGTCAAACGCACTCCATCAGAAGAACAATGAATTACCGCATTTAATTCGTTCAACAGATTCAACCCCAGCAGATTCTCTCCACAATTCGAAGTCAAAAGAAATGGACAGTGGTCCGTGAAGGGACCCAAAGAAATAGGGATCTGCGAAGAAACTGGACAAACAACTGGTGTGCCAGAAAACCCTACAGAAACATTGGTTTGCCCTGACAGTGGAATGTTTGGAACCCGAGAATGATCAATGGAACACTTCTGTGCCCCAATATCTATCAAAAATAGATGCTTCCTATTTCCCACTATCATTTCAATGTAGGGACCTTTCTGATTAACGGGAATAGGCGTCAGTTCCAAACACTGCTTCGGGCAATCCTAGCAAAACAGAATATCATCAAAAGGAAGTTCTTCAGAGAGGTAAGCAGCAGAAGGATGATCAAAAATGTTTCTCGTATCCATACTTGGTACCTGATTATCCTGTGAAAAAGGTTGCCATGGATCCTGTGCAAACTGACCTCTACTAGGGCCCCCAACACCCAGGCGACCTCTGGACCGTCTACCCATGTTTCCAAATGCGCTATTTGACCTTTGTCGAAGGACCGGGCATTGTGCACGCCAATGCCCCTCTTGCCTACAATAGGCACACTGGTTAATGTTTACAGGACCCAAGGGCACATTCCCTTGTGGAACATACTGACCTCTAATCTGCGAACTACGCCCGCCAGGGCCTCTAACAATTTGCTGCAATAATACTTTTGTCTTCAAATCACCTTTCCTCTTTTCGACTCTTTCTTTTTCATTATTAGCACAATTCTCATAGTACTGTGTCATGTGCAGTACTTCTGATTGAGACTTTGCTAGCCAAGCACTCTCAGAAGACATCATTTGCGACTGGATGTCAGGCAACAATCCACACACAAATTTGGCTACAAATAATCTTTTCACAGACTCTGTGCCTAAGACTTGTACACTGAAATCTGAGAATACCTGTTCAAACCGATTAAAGAACTCGGTAGCACCCTCAGACTTCCCTTGGACACAAGCCATAAGCTTGTCCCAAATAATTATCTTTTCGGGAATTATGGTTTTCAATTTCGCAATGATTCTATCAGGTAAAGTTACTATCACCTGAGGTGGTCTCGCACCATCTGTCCTTTCTCCGTTGAGTCTAATTATGTTAGCCCATGTATCTCCTAACCCTGGTACATTGTCTATAGTCCTAACCTGTTTCCACAAATCTACGGGCAGGAGTACAGGAAAAAACAGATCAATATCACCTAAGGTGAACACTGAGGACTGTAAAACAGATTCTATTTCTTTATAGAATCCTGGATGAATGTTGGATTTTTCCTAATGTCGGGAATAGATTGTCTAATGGTGTTCACATCCTGTCTTGAGAACGGGACGTGAACGAACTGCGACACATAATGTGCAGGAATATATTGAGCCGTTGTACCTGCTACAGCATCAGCGCAATCTCAACTTTCGGAAAAAATGACGGAGGAAACACTCTCATAGGCAACTAAGTAGCAGGCAACTCCGAACACTTACTAAGCAACAGAGCCAAATCGAGCACTAAAGCAGTCGAAGAAGTGTCAAGTGAAAAAGCTCTCTTATAAATACTCAATAACTCTGTGGGAAAACAAATCTTTTTTTTTACACATTCATCCTGCAGGTACTCTACCATTACCTGTATCACTTTCCTCTTCATTTCTGGCGTATACTGACTATACGTGTCATATACTTCAACTGGAGTTATCGACATGTCTGAGATCCATCTAATCGCATCTTTCGTACAAATTCGTGTTTCCTCGGATATCGATTTATGACAACGAAGGAATTGTTTCTGTACATACATACATACTATCCTCATCATCATCCTCATTCTGTAACCTTTCCAACTCCTTTCTATACTCAAATATCCTCTCAACATGCTCCTGTACTTTCTCCACAGTATCTCTAGAAAGTGCTAAGGTGTTCCGATACCTCAACCCTTGTGGGAGATCTGTATTGTTTAGTCTGTCCCACATTACACATAAGTGAATCCCTAATCCCTAAATAAAAACATTTTTCTCAGGAAAATTGTCCATATTAGAAAGTGTGGCAAAAGCATCAGCTCGATCATCCCTCTCCATACAATGTTTAGCCGATGCAATCAAGTTCCATTTCATCTCTGGAGGTATGGTATTGCGAGTGACAACCCTTGATCCCGCTCCCTGATCGACTACAAGCGGTGCAAGACCACTTGGAAGGGGAAGAGCAGGCAAGTTGAGCGGAGGTACTATTACTGGTGCAATAGGAAGAGGCGGAGGAGCAGGTGGAGGAGCAGCAACAAAAGGAGGAACAACGACTGGAGGAAGAGGAACAGTAGGAGGAGCAGGAACAACAAGCAGAGCAGGAAGAGCAGGAATAACAGCAGGAAGAGGTACATACGGAGGTGGCACAGTGGCACCAGGCCTTCGTTCATTTAACAATTTATCAATACATTTGTCGGAAACATGAAAGTCTTTAGAAGGACAGATTTTCTGAATGCCAAGTGAGAAAGCCCTATCCATATTCCTAGCCGACTCAGACTGTTAAGCTTGGTCATATAACAACGCTTTTTCGGCATTCATTTATGACGGCGCGCATGTTTTTCTCTACTCTTAAGCTGTAACAAAGCTTCTTTCTTCCAATTCTGCAAAACATCGAATGCTGCAGGTCTAGCCTTTTTCTTTAATGAAATGGATTCTAAATACTCAATACAAGGGATTTCAAAACTACCATTGATTGGCCACTGAAGTTCGGAAGCATGTCTGGTTTGTCTGTGCCAAATATCATTAAACACTATACTACCAATGCCATGCTTACAGTACATAGTACAAGCCGGCAACCCCTCCTGTGGTGCTGGACGGCTAAATTCCAAAGAACGCCTATCACTTGGGAATAACGCCCTGAAGCAGGTAGACAATTTCCCAGGCATATCAAAATATTGGTGTTACCTGGTCAATAATTCTATTTGCAGATACAATGCACCAAAACCAATTATCAGGATACTTAAGAATCGGGTCACGACTCACCTGATCAATCCTAAGGAGGTCCGATCGGATTTGAAAGATTCTTTTCTAACTAATCTTACCTCGTGTTTGGTGATTTCGGCAAATCTGCCCGTCTCGATAAGTGGACCCTCGTCAAGATGCCGTCTCGGACCACAAGCTCATCGTCCAGGGATCGGGTCGTGCAGCACTGCTGAGGTGTCGCGTCTCTTTTGGAAAGGGGCCCCCTTTATTTTGTTACACCGTCCGATCCCGGTCCGATAGCTCGTGTCAACCTTCGACGATCCGGCATCAATCTTGAGGGTCCCTATTCGGAGGCCAACTGTGAAAACAAAAAGAAGATATTGAGGCTGAGTACCCCAAAAGGAAATACACCAAACGTGGGTTACAAAGGAACATATAAAGATCTTGATTTTATACTGAACAGTTTCAAAGAACAAAGCAACAGATAGCTATCGGCCCTCAGTACAACAAAGCAAACTCCAGCTTGGTTCGGTGTGCTCAGTGAGTGGGACTGTACATTAGAATAGTCGAACTTTTTATACTCTTGAAATCATGATGTACATCCCACTTCCAAGTTAATACAAGTTAATAAATTACGGATCTAGGGTTTGTGCCGAGTTCATGCATCTATACATTTAGGGTTTACCTTTAATACATTCACTAACAAGTCAGAAATGGCAACAGTATGTCTTAGGATTTCTCGTTAATGTAGTCAAACAAGTGTTCATATTTCAGTGTTTGAATATATTGTGTTCAACATATCCTCGCGGATTAGCTTCGTTGTGGCAGGTAATCCTCTATACACAGGTCAGCGAAGGACAAGTCCTCAGTTCATGACCCTAACATGTGGCCTGCAGGCAACTTACACATTAGCTTGTACACAGAGGTCAAGACGGCCATGTTACATTCAGAATGACACTGTCCACCATCTTAGAACACAGGGTGACTTTTAGGAGGAGAACCTAAAATGGCAGATAGACCTAAAATGGTGGTTTACACTGATCTAAGGTCAAGACCTTGCAACGCGGATTTCTTCGCACGCAGTTTTTAAGCAGCTTGGCGTAGGCCAATATACATATATTCATACAATACTGGAGGCACAATATGATTTTCCTTTCGACAGAGTGTGCTTGTCATTTCTGTGTAAAAAAAAGAATGCCTTTGATTAGTCATGTACACAGAAGAAACTCCACAGTTACAGGAAGTGATATAGTGTACTTACCACTTTTTTTGTATGGCTCTCCTACTTTGTGACAGTTTCTTCTCACCGTGTATGCAAAGCAGCACTGAGGTAATATAGGTACATAGTTTGTAGACCTACTTAATCTTTCCTTTCAGTACACATAGGTGTTGGTGCACACTACAGCAATGTAAGACAATCCCTCAGCCGTTGGGCCGTGCGAATGCTGCCTGGGGTCCGCTGACAGTCGCATATTCCGCTGACTCTTTCACTATCATATTGGGCCAGGGTGGTCAGTATGTTGTATGGGACATGTGCACAAATGAAGGGCATGCTGGTAAAAACCTGGGAAATTTAGTGAAAAAACTTTGTTGAAGGGACGTTATGGTTAAATTACGCTAATAAAAACCTATGAAAACCAGTAGAAACAGTTTGTTAAAAGGATATTATGGTTACAAGTAAAATCAGAAACTGCAGAAATTCGCAGTTATGGTAAGCTAAGCAGCCATAACTTGCGCCACCACCGTGCACTGCTCAGACTAACACCCAGGACATCAAAGATGACATCACACATGTCTGTCTCCATTTCCTTCCCACTCTCCCTCTCCCTTCCTTATCTATGTCTTAGATCTTGCACTATCTGAAATGTCGTCAGGCCAAGTATGATAGTTAATTTCACATCCTTACTGTTCATGGCCTGTAAGAATGTCATTGTATTTTCCCTTGTTCCTGCCCTTGCCTTGAAGCGCTTTGAAACACATTGTGTTTAGGCGATATATAAATAAACTATCATATCATATCATAATTTTCACTATAATTTTCATTAAATAAAAAAAGCGTGTCAAATACCTTTACATGCTGGGGAATATGAGGCTCAGACTCAGAAAGAAAAATCTCAAAATGATATGTGATGTAATATGTATCCTTATCACCTATATAGAGATTCTGGAAGTACAAACACTGTGCCCTCAGAGGGTGATAGACTATCTTATAAAGGTGATAACGAAGAATCGGAGCAGGCAGATTCATCTTCCGTCAGCAGCTGAACAACCATCACCAGCACTGCTACGATTTCTATCCCCCTCTATCACTACCACTGCTGTGATTACTACAACTCCCATTATCACACTGCGACTGGTCAGACTGCTCCATCCTCTATCACCACTACTGCCAGAAATGGTTTCAACGCTTATAATAGCACTAACAACAATATGTCTGCTACTGGAAACCAATCTGCCATCTGGCTGAGACGCAGGCAAACCAGAGTCCAGTGAGTCATACTGCAGCAAAAATCACCACCACTTCAACTCCACCCTATGACATCCTACACTCCCACCCTAAGCTGCTCCACAGTGTGATAGGAGTGATAGGGGTTTGTGGAGTAGATAGAGCTGGGTGCCACTACTGTGAGTGTTCATGAAGAGATAAGCAAGTGTTTGGTGAACCTCAAAAATAATAAAGGCTGGAACAGAAATACATTTTTTTTTTAATGTACAATAGGACCCTGTTATTGAGGATGTTTGTGTATAATGGTATGCCTAATTCAAGCCTTATGGCTTCTAATTCCCTGATATATCTAAAAAAAGGCTAAAACAACGAACCCCTAGAGAACCAACCTGTCTCCACGGTCAGGGGAAGACCACATATATCTAAAAGTGTCTTTTAAAAAATCCTTTCCCTAAATGTTTTTTTAAAAGACACTTTTAGGGTGCCTAGTTGTGTATGTCTATGTCATTATTTTCTGCGAACTGTTAGCTGTTGTCATTCTGGTGTAATTATGATTAGCTTGTACATTATATACCCACCATGTGGGTGAAGAATTGGGTCTGTTTTTAAATTATATATTTAGGAATTATTCTATTTTCAAATGAATTAAACTTATTTGAATTATATGTATGAGAGTTTCACTGTGTCCATTTTTTCAGGACTGTCGGTGTGAGGACTATCTTTAGCACCCTACTACTGCAGGTGAGAGTGATTTTGTGTTAAATTGCATACCTCTCTCCTTTATGTATAGATTCTAATTCCCTGAGGCAGCCCAATCAGTCTCCCCATAATGTCCCCTCCAGCCTTCGCAGCCAGAGCTCATGATGTCCAAAACTAACCTCCAGCCCATACATCAGTGGTCATTTAGCTCTGCTTAAAGGCTAGTGCAATGCCCTTTAAGCTGTATCTTGTTTTTTTAGTGCCAACATTCTTGATTACCATCAGTGACTTGGTTTTTAAATCTTACTATTTATAAGCTCCTGGTTCCCACTTTTTACAGAGACCTCGTGTTCAAGGTAGGTATAACAGCTCACTCGTTCACTACATCCCATCATTGTATTAGTTGTCAAAGGGGGATGTTTGTTCTTACCAACACACATGTATTTGGTTTTGTTTAATTTTCAGATCATTTACTTTACCGTATTCGCATAATTTCGATGCATGCGCTTAGGGCCAATATATGTCTGATAATATATGACATCTTGAGCGTACGCCATCCAAATCATATGCCGATCTCCCAAAGGACCCATGAAGATTTTGAAATTGGCCAGCTGATCGGGCAGATCTGCCAGATGAAGGTTGAGTGACATGGGAGCAAGCGTACAACCTTGTTTTAGTCCTCTACTAGTTGCTAATTCTTCAGTTAAAGCTCTCATGCGATTCAGCCTCACCTGAACACTAGTGCCTGCCTCTTATTGAGCTATTATGGACATCCATCAGTTAGGCAGTGCCAGTTTCCTGAGTTTAGTTCACTCAGGTTAACAGTGTTAAATGTCGTTGTATAACATATAAAAAAAAGGAGGATTGTTCTTTACTCCGGTAGCTTTGATCAAGGTATCCAAGGATAGGATATTATGAGTAGTGGAGGATCAAGCTCTAAAGTCTGTTTGAAAGTCACCCAGTGCTCTGTTGTTAGGTGCCCAAATTTTAAGCTCTTTCAGTAGAAACATAGCAAGAGTTTTGCTAGGAACATCTAAAAGAGGCAGCAATCGATAATTACCAGGGTCATTACAAGATCCTTTTTTTGTACACCGATATCAATATTGCTTTTTTCCAAGATTCCGGTAAGGTATTAGTGGTCCTGATTCTGGTGTATAACTGTACCAAGTAGAAACCCATAATTCAGGATCTTTCTTTAGGGTATTGTTTGCGACGCCATCCGGTCCTGGTGCACAAGATGATTTTAAGTTTACTATTATCGTTCTTTATGAAGAAAGACCATACTAAAGTTCAGTATCAAAGATTATTTCCATAATACTTTCATTATCACAATTAACACCAGAGAAAACTGTTGTCGATCTATCTGGCATGTCATTTCTAGGCACCCCATATTTCACTCCAGTAAATCTCTGCTTGTGCTTATGGAGTTTGTAATAAGGGTGTTTTTTGTGCCTCCAGCCTTTATTTATGTATTTATTTATTTATTGGATTTCTGTGAACTGTGGGGAAAAAGGGAGAAATATACAATACATATCAGTTATTGTATCTTTCTCCTTGTTCCCCACCTCTTTTTTGTCTTGTGGCTCCTTGAAACATCATTTGTTGGGAACCTGCTCCCTTGTATAAAAAATATGTCTGCGGTTCTCAAAAGTTGATACCCCTCACTGCTGTGGGTGTAGTGCCTATGCCCTGGGGTATTCCAAGATATTACATTACAAGGCCAGGATCTCTGTAGGGGCTTAGTACGGAGGAACCTAGATAACAATAACCTGCTTCCCTCACCTTCTGTTTTCGTTGAGCAGTGGAGCCCAAATTTTGGTTTACAAACACACAATTAACTCCTGTAGGAGGCGTAGATGCCCACTACAAGAATTCTTCTCCTTAGAACTGAGTACTCTTAATGGTGAACGGAGGATAGCACAGGGGCAACACACTTGTCTTGGAAGCAAGACCATGCAGAGAACTAGAGTTTTGAATCCCGGATCCACGCTTATAAACTCTGGTATGGTGTTAGGTGCATTATAAAAACACAAATAAATACATGAAAGTAATTGCAATATGTGTTCAAGATTCTTTTGTTTATTGCAGGAAACAAGTTACTTAAGGTAAATGATGTAGAAGATATGAGGGCTCTCATAATCGTCTTTTGTGTCGTGCTTGTGTATGCAGCCCTCCTATCTTGCAAGATCAGTGCCTTTGACCTTACTTCTTCCCTGAGCAAACTGACGCTGATCGTGGAACACAGTTTATCCTCAATTTCGAAGTTTGCGTGACACAAAGGAGAATGTCTGTCCTTTTTAGTCATCTTTTGGCCTTGTCTTAGCTTTCCTAGTGAGGGCCGACACTTCAGACCGATCTAGAGGAGGTTATATGTCATTATTACTGGAGGTTACCATCCCTAGATTTTTTAAACCAGCCTTGTTTTGCTTTCTGTGTGCTTGGGCGCTTTTGCCTCTTTTGTTTTTACAAGTAATGTCAATGCCCCTATTACTTTCTGTATCCAGATCTATAATAGAGGCCAATGGATTACCTCTTCTAATGTAGTCGGTTCTAGTGTTTTTAATTGTGACACTTTTGTTGTTTTTCCTAGACACCAAGCCACTTCCTACAATCTTTGTATTGGGGATGTTATCAGTACAAGCTGCTTCTTTGGGTATCCACTGATGATGTTGCTTTGAAAATGGCTACCGGGTGGCGACATTTCCCTAAAAGTGCCCCCTCCAGACACTCAAACACTTTCCCCAAACATTCTAGGACTGGGGGTAATAATATATAAGTATACTCCTCGCAGAATATTTGGGGAAAGAATTGTAGGGTTCAGGAAAAAAAAAATGGCCTTTCTGGCAACTTTTTCACAGTTAAATTATGACATATCACATGGAGCCCTTTTTTAGACATTTTTATCACTTTTATCAAATTGATACAGGCATTGCTCTTACATCAGGAGCAATAAGCACCTTTGTTCTTACATTCGCACGTGTATTTTGTTACTTAGGTGAAGTGTAGAGGTTCAATACTGGCTGTAGTGATAGAAGTAATCATAGTTGAAGCGCCTGTGCTGTGCAGCCCATGATTGATAAGTAATTCAGGAGTGTCCATCAGGCTAGCTTTCAACTTCGTCCCCTGGCTCTGAGATTTTAAGCTTGCCTCATGAGTGTGATGAGGCTGTGAAGGTGACTCCATGCCAACTGCAGCTAGACTATTCACTTTGCTCTAAAGAGAATTACATAGATTGAGTAACACATTAATACCAATAGCTGTAACTTTAGACATATCAAATCTATGGAGCGCCAGGGGACCACTCCCGTGGTTATAGTGTGCGGTACAAATATCCTTTAACATTAACATTAACATATTACCCTCCGTTTGCGTACTTATATCTGCTTGTAATGTATGTGCATTATTTTATATGAGCCCTTTAGTGAAGTAGGTCGAGATTTTAACATTATCATTGCTTATGGTCGCTGCATTAGGCACAGCTTTAACCATGTCAGGCTCTGTTTGATTCCTAGGGTCAGCCTGAAAGAGTTCATTTCTGCTTCTGAAACTGTACAATGCCTTGTCCCCATTCTCTGGCATTTTAAAAATATAGACACTACAGCTGACTTTCAGAGTTCTTTAGGGGCAGCACACAATTACTCATGTGACCTTAAACTGCAGGCTCGAACGTTGGGGCGTTTTATCACAGCTAACCCGGAAACAAACAACACACTACGCTCTGCACCCTGGGTAGACCAGGATTAAGGATTCAGTCTCAGTCCTCATTTTCAAGATGCCACAGCAGTTGTGAGCCTGGCACGTGCAACTTCAATTGCAAAAGGAGTGAGGTCCACATTGGACTGCAGAAGACTGCACTTTCTCTACCGCACTTCCCTGTTAAAGAAATGGTTGTCTCCTGAATACAAATTCATGTCAATCTGATAGGACATCTAAACAATGAGGTGATGAGATAAAAAATATGATTTAGGATTCATTTGTAAATTGGAAACAGGGAATAGAGAAAACTTTGATGAACTGACCTTCACCTGCTCATTAAAAGAAGTCCCTCATTCATCTTGTATCCCTATTCAGCCCTATGTGAATAGCCTGTGGTAGGAAGAGGACTGGATCTTCAATCACCTCTTGCAAGGAGATTGAGCGATGGAGAAGGGTCTGCAATTACATTGGCAAGTGCATGGAACTTGGAGAACCTATTACCCAAAAACCCCACAGTTCTTGACGAGTTTATGAAGCAAAGCCTGCAGTAAATGGACCATTTGATGTCAGCTACAGAGTCTATTTCTTCTGGGCGTGATGAGGCAGCAATCTCTTCTGATTAGAGAAGCTCTCAAGCATGCTGTTTTCTGAAGAACCATATATCATGGGTGTGTAACAGTATTTCATCTGGTAGTTGGCTGGAATAGCCTGCACATTTTTTTTTAAAGAAATAAAATGATGCAGGTAATTCTGTTCCTGAAATCGAGGTCTGCTAATCAGACCCCTTTCATCATGCTCTATACATAAATCATAGTGCACTCATGTGCCTTTGCTGTGACTGTTTCCTGACATCTCCAGCAACTTCATGTAGTGTCAGCTGGGCAGGTTCTAAGACCAAAATGTGTATTCATTACAGCTTCTGTAATACAAAGTACCAAGAGACAGAGGTTGCTTTATAACCATCAAAACCACTGATTCATAACACCATATTTATGTATCCTAGATACTCTGGATGGACTTGCACACAATTTCAAATGAAATACGTGACAATATAAGGTGAAATACAGGTGAAAATTAAACAAAACATTATTTAGTTGACAATAATTCACAGTGCAATGCTTGGCACCGGCCTTAGTCTCAAAATTGCAATGGTTAGGTTATAAATGTTCTCTGTTCTCGTCTGGACATTCTGAGGAGAAGCATCACTCTAAACTATCGCTCCACCCACTTCTCCTCTCTGTGGCATTTTGTGACCATTATATGACCTGACTAATCATGTGCTCTCCTCCCTGCACACTGGTGTAATGGCACTGTCACATTCCTCCACCCACCTCTAGTATGCCCCCTGGACCAATGTGGCTCCTTAGTTCCTCCAGATTTAGGGTTTTGTTCCTCCGTGCTTTCTATGATCCGGTTCTACCTCTCGCTATTAAATCACTTTCTTCTCCTCTCTCCTGATGCCTTCTCTTTTTATTGTCCTGGAAAACACACCCTCTCCACTGGTGGTACTGCTCCTTCACAATACACCTTCCACCTAGATCCAAGTCTACTCCTCTCCTATCTCCAAAACAACTTTTTCCTCTGTTTCCTTAGTCTGCCTCCTTTTGCTCAGAATAATTTGTAGCTGAATATCTCCCTTCTCCTTCCTCTTCAATGTGACGTCTCCATCTGTTCTCTCAAAATCAATATCCACTTCCTTCTTACTCCTTCCTTTCTCAATCGGTATCTGCCTCCTGCTTTTCTGGACAAATAGCACCTTATTTTATCAAAACCACAGGTTGTCGTCTTCACACCCATTCATGCAATATCTCTCTGTTTCACTTCCATCCCGATATCTTCCTACTGCACAATATGTCTCTCCTGCACACTTTCCCTCTCCTGCAGAATCTTTCTGGTGCAGTATAGCTCCTCCAGAACATTATCTCCCCGCTGCACAATATATCTCTTTTGTATACTACGTTTCTCCTGCAGAATATTGAACTTTGAAACAATGTCCCCCTCCTTCTTCTTCCAGGTGATAGCTCTCTCCTTTCCTTCTAACCCAATTTCATCAATCCTGTCAATAATTCACTCTTATAACAAAATAGTATCTTGTACCTTCCTTTCCATAGCAATACCTGCCTCCTTCATGCAAAGCGAATCTCCCTCCATTGTAATATATCCATCTGTCTTCAAAAACACAGAATTTTCCACTAAACTCCCATTATCTGTCACCCCAAGCACCAAGCTTTGCTTGCCTTTCCACACACCAGTCTACTTTCTTGCTAGGTATCCACACCTCTTGGCGACTCCGCCTCCTCGGCTCTCCTTCTTTTACCTGCCTAGGCTCAGTTTCTTTTGGCTTTCCCTCAGACACAGGACTGCAGCCACACCGTCTTGCCCTGGTTCACACGTTCACCTATGTTTCCTCTGGCCAGGGAACTTTTCTACGCTGCTGGAACCACACTATTAGGAGAAGGAACCAGTTCTTCATCTGATAAGGGTTTTTTATGCCTTTCGGCTTTTTCCCTTATTGAAGCCTGATCACGGGAACAGAACCAGAGGTCTGCTGTTTTACAAGCATTCACTGTGGCTTCCTTCCGTGGCAGGCAGATTCCACTGAGAAAAGAGAAGGACTACTTGACCAGACAGCACCTTCATTCTGAAGACCTCGAATCCAACGGTTCAGGTGAGGAGAGTGTGGAAGAGAGGGAGGTGAAGGTAGCCACAAGATCCGAATTAGGACAGTTTGCAATACCAAAAAAAGACAGAATATCAGCTGAGGAGCAGGTTCAAGAGCTCTGGAAAGCCATCCAATCTATGTCTCAAGAGCTGCAGACAGTAAAGGCAGAAAACTCCGTTCTCAAGCAGATGATTTCCACATGCGATCCCACTCCGACAGAGTTACCAACCATGGCGCTTTCCTCCGGGAAGTTTGATGGTTCCCCCAAAAAAAGTAAAAGAGTTTTTGGAAGCCTGCACTGTATACTTTACCTTCAGGCCACGTACCTTCGCTACGGATCAAGCAAGGGTTGGCTTTCTAATTTCTAATATGACCGGAAAAGCGCTGGCATGGGCAACCCCATTGGTTACTGGTACCAATCCTATCCTTCAGGACTTTGCTGGCTTTCAGACCCCACTCAAACAGACATTCGAAAGACCTGAGTTGACTTTCACAGCTTGCAAAGATTTACTGGACGTCAGACAGGGGTCTCTGGATGTCCTTTCCTACAAATCTACTTTCAAGTCTTTGGCAGGCAGAGCCGGATGGCCAGAACAGGCCCAATATGCCATCTTCCGGAGGGGTCTAAGGGAACAATTAAAAGATGAGCTCGCCAGATCTCCTCGCCCGCAGACTTTCTCGGACTTATTCTCGTCCACTCTACAGATTGAATATCGGGTTCAAGAAAGAAGGTCGGAACGCCGTAAACAACGATCCAACTCCTCTGCATCTGAATCTTATCCTCGGCGGTCACCTTCTCCCTCTCCTTCCTATCCCCCTGATGAACCAATGCAGATTGGTACTACCAGAGGACCTCTCCCAGCTGCAGAAAGAAGATGCAGAAAAGAGAAGGGACTATGTGCCTACTGCGGGTCGGATCAACACCTCCTCAAAGACTGCTCTGAGGTTCCAAACAAGAGACTGGGAAACGGTTACCCTCGGCGTCAGTAGGGACAGGTCTCTGAGGGTCCTTAATAAGTTCTCATAGTCCCTTTGTTTCTCTTTAGGTTTCTGCTCCTGATTCCAAGGACGATTCCAGACTGATGGTGATTTCGGTGACCATAAATATTGAGGACAAGCCAGTTGAGTCATTAGCCCTTTTGGACTGTGGGGCGGCCGATAATTTTGTGGACATCTTATGGGCCAATAGAGTGGGTCTATGCAGAGTAGCTCGCAAGGAAGGGCAAAAGGTTGAAGGGGTAGATGGCTCCCCTTTATCTTCCGGTTCCATAATCCATACCATGTAGGACCTATCTGTTAACATTTACCAACACTCAGAGGATCTGAAGTTTGACATAATCAGAGCCGCTCACTTCCCTAACATTCTAGGGATTACCTGGCTGCATAGGCACAATCCTCAGATTGACTGGGCTAACAACCATTTAAGTTTTTGTTCCTCGTTTTGCAAGACACATTGTCTTCCCTTGGCTAGCCAGTGTGACTTTCAGACAGCTACAGTTTGCACGGAAACACACATTGGAGTTCATGCGCTCCCACGTTATTGTTCTCCCTACCAGGCCGTCTTTAAAGAGAACAAACATGCCACGCTTCCTCTGTATCGCCCCGAGGATTGCACCATAGATGTGGAACCCAATGGTCTAGACCCATTTGGCAGGATGTTCTCTCTCACACAAACCGAGAAGCAAGTGCTAAGAAGCTATCTGGACACCAACTTAGAAAATGGTCTGATTCAACCCTCTAAGTCTCCAGCGGGAGCTTCATTGTTGTTCATCAAGAAACAAGACTTGACGGAGCTTAGGCCTTGCATTGACTGCAGAGGCCTGAATAAGGTCACAGTTCGGGATAGGTACCCAATACCTTTAATATCAGACATCATAGAGGCAGTCCAAGGCGCTTGTATCTTTACCAAACTGGACCTTAGGAATGCTTACCACTTGCTTCGAATTGCCAAAGGGGATGAGTGGAAGACAGCCTTCCAGGCTCCAATCGGTTTGTTTGAGTACAAGGTGATGCCGTTTGGGTTGGTGAACGCACCAGTGGCATTCCAGCGGTTTATGGACCGGATGTTTTCTGACATGCTTTTGGTTTCAGTTATCGTTTACCTAGATGACATCCTAATCTTCTCTTCCAGCATGAAGGAACACATTCTTCACAACACCCAGGTCTTGGCGCGTCTTCACAAGAATCAGCTACTGGTCAAATCGGAAAAGTGTGTGTTTGCGGCTCCTTCTGTACCGTATCTGGGGTACATCTTGTCTGAAGACGTAATCGCCATGGATCAGAACAAGCTCCTGGCCATCTTGGATTGGGCCGCTCCCACTTCGGTCCGGGAGGTACAGCGTTTCCTCGGGCTGTCTAATTTTTACAGAAGGTTAATTCCTAATTTTTCTGAAGTGGTTCATCCCATTACCAGTCTGCTCAAGAAGAACGCTTGCCCGTTCTGATGGTCCGAAGAAGCAGAAAGAAGTTTTTGACATCTCAAGAAGCTCTTCTGTTCCAACCCAATACTTCGACATCCTGACCAGACCAAACCATTCATTGTTGAGACGGATGCATCAGCCATAGCTATCGGAGCAGTCTTGATGCAAGCAGTGGATGGTCTCGAACATCCGGTGGCCTATCTGTCCAAAACTCTTACTATCAGTCAACTCAATTACTCAGTCCTTGAAAAAGAATTGCTGGCTATGAGATTAGACTGTGAAGAATGGCGCCACCTGTTGATGGGATCTTGGCACAGGTTCACCATCAGAACTGATCACAAGAATTTAAAAGTACTTTAAGCCATGGAATGTTCCAATTCACGACAGGCTCGATGGGCCTACCTTTTTTCCCAATATGATTTCCAGATAACTTACCTTCCTGGATCATGCAATAGGTTGGCGGACGCGTTGTCCCGCAAAGATTCAACAAAGGAGAGAGCTACCAACATCAGAGAACCGATGTTCCCCAGAAATCAGATTCTCATTCTTGTGAGCTCCTTCCTTCAAGAGGTAAAGACGGTGTGGGTTTCGGAGATACTACAATTACCACTACACCGTAGGATCCTTTACCAGGAGAAGGACGGATTGATATTCTACAAGAACCGTTCATACATTCCCTCGGGGTCTTTATGCCAGAAGATCATAGATTGGTGCCACAACTCGCTCACTGCTGGACATAGAGGTCAAAACAATACTGTGGAACTCATCTCAAGATCTTTTCTCTGGCCAGAGTAGAAGAAGGAGGTATCCGAGTTTCTTAAGGCTTGCCCGATTTGTGCCAGAGCGAAATATCCATCTGGCAAACCCCTTGGCCTGTTAACAACAACAGAATTACCCATTCGCCCCTGGGGACTGATTTCCACAGATTTCATGGTGGATCACCCAGTGTCAAATTCTTGCACATGCATCATGGTCACAGTTGACACGTTTACCAAGATAGCACACTTCTCCCCTTTGCCAGGCCTACCTAGCGCAGCAGGTATGGCAGAGGTATTTGCGCGAGACATCTTCAGGCTACATGCGCTGCCCGATAAGATTATTTCCGATCGGGGGAGCCAGTATGCGTCCACGTTTTGGCAAGCCCTTTGTAAACGGATTGGGATAGAAAGGGCACTCTACTCAGGTTTTCATCCCCAATCCAATGGACAGATGGAATGACTCAACGCTACATTGGAGCAATATTTGCAATGTTATAGCAACCAGTACCAGGATAATTGGGTCCCCTTGCTTCCTACAGCAGAATTCACTTATAATAATACCAAACACTCCGCCATTGGCCTAACCCCCTTTTATTGTTCCTATGGGGTTCTTCCGAGATCCTTCTTGCCAATAAATCCTAGCTTCACCAATTAACCAGCAGCTGAAGAGGTACTGCAGAACATTACAGAAGCTCACGCTACGGCCTTAAGCTGGCTGAAGGCTAGTAGAAGACATAATAAGATGCAAGCGGACCGACATCTCAAAGGTTGTCTAGATTGGAAAAGGGGAGACAAGGTGTGGTTGTCTACCAAGTTCTTACTCTCCTTGTTTCCTAGGTCCTTTCCCCATTCTTTCTAGGATCAATCCTGTGTCTTTTCAACTGAAACTACCATCGTACCTTAGTCATATACACCCAGTCTTTCATTCCTCACTTCTTAAACCCTAATATGCTGATCCCTATCACAGGCCTGTTCCTCGACAGGCCAAACCACACACATGTGATAGAGAGGAGTATGAGATCTCTGCCATACGGGACTCTAGGTATTACCGGGGTCGCCTTGAATAGTTGATATCATGGAAGGGTTACCCTGAGTCGGGGTCCCTCACACTGGATGGGGGCATACTGTCATCCCGTCGTGAGTGGCGGTTACTTCCGCATTGGAGACTGCAGCGCTGCGTGCGGCCCGAGCGCTCCATCACGCTTCCTTCGTCTCCCAAGGGTAGCGGTCTAGTGGTTTTCACGTGGCGCCCATAGGGAGATACTTATCCCTCCTCCTCCCAACGGCTTCTGCGTTGCAACCCTTTGGATTCTCTTTCCGCTTCCTGGGTCTGACACTAGTGTTTTCCCTGTCCTTGCAACATTTATTTACTCCTTGCCTTCCCGGGTTCGTGGCTATCCCTCTGCGGAGCTCTCTCTCTCGTCCGCGGCCACGCTGTGATTTTGTTCCTTGAGGTGTTCCGCGTCCTCGCGGACCCGGAATCCGCTATTTTTCCCTTTCTCTTTCTATTCCCGTTTTCCTCCCTCCTTGTTACTTACCTTTCCGCCTCTCGGCAACTCCGCCTCCTCCGTTCTCCTTCTCTTACCTGCCTAGGTTCCGTTTCTCTTGGCTTTCCCTCGGACGCAGGACTGCAGCCACACCGTCTTGCCCTGGTTCACACGTTCACCTATGTTTCCTCCGGCCAGGGAACTTTTCTACACTGCTGGAATCACACTATTAGGAGAAGGAACCAGTTCTTCATCGGATAAGGGTTTTGTATGCCTTTTGGCTTTTTCCCTTATTGAAGCCCAATCACGGGATCGGAGCCACAGGTCTACTGTTTAACAAGCATTCACTGTAGCTTCCTTCTGTGGCAGGCAGATTCTACTGAGAAAAGAGAAGGACTACTTGACCAGATGGCGCCTTCATTCTGAAGACCTCAAATCCAACAGTTCAGGTGAGGAGAGTGTGGAAGAGAGGGAGGTGAAGGTAGTCACAGGATCCGAATAAGGACATTCTATGACCACAGTATACCAGGGTCTGTAGCAATCTTCGTTCCATCTCTTCGAGGGAATGTGTTTTCTAGATCCATTGCTACTCCCCCTGGGTGAGCTCTAGGGTTAGACTGTTGGCTTGATGGGAAAACACTGGGATTTGCTGGGTACCGATAGTGCAGTTGGGTGTAGTTTGACCTTAGGGTGTGGACCAGAAGGCTTAAAATGTCTGATCAACATTTTTAAAATCATTAGAAGCATCTCCCTGCAACCCTGAGTCTCCCTTATAAATTTGTCAACTGTGTACATTGTTTACACCCTCAGGAAAGTGTGGAAGCGGTTACCCATTGCTTCCATGTCTTCACAATGATCTCCTTCCTGTGCCTCCTTATGGTGCATGGCTTTAGGACGCCTCTTTTGCCACATTGCATCTATATCCACTGGCGCTCGAACCCTGCTATGGTTCCACTGCTTGGAGGGCTATCCCCCATTGCTCTCTTGCTTCTCAGTTATCCTCCGTGTTTGCAGTAGCGCTCTAGCTCACCTTCTGTCAGCCTCTTGTCTCCTCCTGGACTCATCAGTGCTGTTATCTACCCTTGTCCTTTACTCTTTGCTGTCCACCTCCAGTCCCCTTCCTTGTTACTTGTGCCCCCTTCCCAATGTCATACTAGATTCTTATTTGTCAAGGGGCTTAGAATATCTCTGCCAAATCCTGTTATGCCGCTTTAATCTTTGGCTTTGTAAACTCTCTCTCCCTCTCTATCTGTTTCTCTCACTCTGCACCTCTCTCTCTCTCTTTCTCTCTTCTGTCTCTGTGTTATTTGTCTTATTTACCACCTTTCTCTGCTTGACTGAACAGTGTGATCAAGGTCTGCCACTATGGACAGGTAGCTCAACTGCCATGTAATGACGTGTTCTCACCCTGTGATGACATTACTACTGTTTTGAAACACTTACTTAGCCCTATGCTTCTTCTAAACCAGCATTGATCCAAATCATAAAGGTGAAACAGACACAGCCCAACAGGTATACCTCCTTGTCCTCTTTTGGTAACATTTGGCCGAGGCTTATAACAGGATATACTCTCCAGGACGGGTGTGATCTGATAGAGTTAAAACACAAGCAACAATCGTTCAGTAGTAACAAAATAAAAGAAAGTCCAACCAAACTTCAGTTTTATAAATGGTAAAAAGATAACAATCAAACAATTGTCAACTGCAACACCCAGTTTGTCATGTATGCCATAATATGCACATGCAACAAGACATATATTGACAGCACGATAAGAAAACTAAAAACCAGGATAGGAGAACATTTGAGAGCAATCAAAAATAAGGATATGAAATCTCCTTTAGCTTTTCATTTTCACAAACAACACTTGGACTCTGACCTATTCAAAATCAAATGTCATGGAATAGAGAAACTTTCCCCACCGAAAAGAGGGGGCAACCTGGAAAGACTACTACATAAAAGAGAAGCCTTTTGGATTTGGTCTATGGACACAATCTACGCTGGTCTAAATGTTGACCAGGAGCTACACCATTTCCTTTGATACAATGAATTATTCTGTGATCCATATGGTTTGAACTTTTTGCAGCCGTATTTTGTCACATTGAGAGGAGTCTGCAATATGTTATTTATTTTCTTTGCATCTTTCTATATACCATTTTTTCACCCTCTCTTTAAAATATCTACATTTATGCTGTTTCTGGCAGTTTTTCAAATGTTGTTTGATAAACCAATGTGCGAGTATTGCATCGCAATTTGATTTGAGTACTTACGGGGAATTATGCAATTTTGTGTCACCGCCTCCGCTCGACACCTTAAATAACAATCTTGGCCTTTTAATTTACATCTGAGCCTACAATATGCAAGACTATTATGCACAAGGATCTCCATTACGGTTATCGGGTTCAATAGGTGAATTCAACACGTTGTATGTACTTTTTATATTTGGAGTAATTTTTTCCTCTGTTTGTACATTTTGAGACCAATACCAGCTTCTAATTCTATGAAATAGGTTTCCAAATACTTGTTGCATCACAATCCGCACATAGAGATAGACATTAGATTACCCCAATCCAACATGGTGCCCTCTGCAAGGTAACACGCAATATGATCACGTGTCGCACGCGTTACAAACTAGCTTTATTGAACATCAAGTTATAGAACAACAGCGCTGTCCACACCGCCAACGGCAATCGCACCGCTCGTACGAACATGTGAAACAAGACAAACTACAACCAAATAGAGGTAAGCTCCCTGTACCCATGCATACAATCTGCTTTAGACCAATAGTATACTTTGATTTTAGTTTTTAGCCCCTCCGTAGTAACGGGTAAACGGGTTCCTCACACACGTTTATTATTTCTATTCAGAGTCATCACCAAACCTATTTGGAAGACAAATAATCACATTTCAACTTTGAAATACTTTTCTGCATACTCTGTGCATGCCACACATGTAAGTCAAAATTATTAGTTTCCTATGCAACACAAGCATATGACCCTAAACCTGCCTTGTAGATCCTAATGCAAACATGTAATTATTTTATATTCACTTTCTTTTTCTTTCTCAATAGGATGCTAATGTTTGATATACGCATTTAAAAAGAGAGTGATCTGTTTTACTTTTGAACAAACTATATACTGGCCACTATATCCCTGAGGAACTGCCAAATCTAAGGCGGGGAAACATGTGTCGGGATTAGGCTGCACACAATGAACTTAAATTAATCAAACTAAGTTTACCCATGGTGAATATGCAATGTTATGAATTGAATGACTCTAATTCAATGAAGACACCATTCAAGACATTATTCTAGTTATTGGAATACATTGAGGCTAAGAAGACTACACCATTCTTTCTTTGAGTGAACTTTTTATTTATTCAAAATATTTTGCTGATTGTTATATTCTTTGTATAAGCGCGAGCTACAATAAGGTCTAGTTTGTTCACTTTTATAAATATACTAACTTTAATAAAAACTAAGAATGCACAAAACTAATGAAAACACTAAATACCAACCCCTGTAAAAAACATACCAGATACAGACTTTGAGAGAAAAAGGGTCTCTCTGGGTAAAGATGGGGCAAGTAATTGACCTGAGCAGCAAATGTCAAAAGTACTTGAAAGTGTCTTGACAAGGAAAAGAGTGGGAAATCATAAATCACTAGGGCCCTTGAAGATGGACCAGAGAAACAAGACCACTGTGAATATGGTTATTACATGTCTTAGGTGCTCAACAACATCAAGCTAGACTTCTCGGCACTTTTCTGCAGATAAACTGGTGTTACGATGGTCGATTCAAATTTGCTCCATTGGCGATTCGGCATTGAGTATGTTTTGAAATTTGGCTCTCTGAGTGTAAAGTCAGCACTGAAGATGGGTTGAGTCGGTGGTTCCCCATAGGTCATGTCGGTGGTCCAGTTGGGTCTAAACCTTGCACCTACTGGGTCTAATCAGAGTTCCATTGGGTCAAGTCAGCTATCAAGCCCAGGCGAGGCAATGTTCCTGCTGGTTCCGTTGATGCTCAAGATGTGGTGAGACAAGTGCTTCTGCAATGGTGAGCCCACGGTGGAGTTGTGTCAGTGATTTGATTCATCAGATCAAGATAGCGATGAAACAGATCGAAGAAGCAAGAATGCGGTTCAATGTTTGTACAGAAAAACTGCACAGCAGATTCCACAGTGGTTTGAAGTGAGCTGAGCACAGTCAAGCCAGCTTGAAGAAGTGTCAAGCCAGTAAAAAGGGGTCTGAGCTGCTGCTGGACTTCTGTGGTGCTGGGAGACTCAATCTGGGATTGTTAGGACATGGTGAGTCCTTTGTTCTGCACTTCCACAAAAGGGAGATTAGCACCTCAAGGGGGTCCTTCATCACCAGTAAGCAGTATCTTAGTTCCAGTGCACCAGCAGCAGAGAGGCATTGATCCCCAGAACGGTCACCCCAAACGTGCATGCCGATGAGGGGTCTAGGCAGAAGAATTCTACTATTCCATGGAGGCATTTGTTTTCACCTCTATGGCAGAGGTTTTTGGAATAGACGGTATCCCCACAGAGTTCTAGGAGAATCTTTTTGTAGAACAATGAATGAACTATGGGCTGGATGTTCCCCCCTTACAAAGGGAACATACTACAGCAGATTGGTCAAAAGGAAGCCTGTTATCAGCAGTCCAATCCAGACTGCTTTAACAAGGGCTCTTTTTAAAAAAATATCATAAACAGAGTGCTGTGTCTGCAGGAAATGGGTATTTGCAGGAAGTTTAGGCAGCCCTTGCAAAATCCAAGATCTTGGAAGTCCTCTGTTTGCCTAAATCTCTCATCTAATCTTCTCTAACTCCATCTCTTTCCCATGTCTGCCTACTTCAAAAGCAGAGCAGTAATCAGCATCCTGCTGTGAAAGTGTCTTTGTTTTCTCTCAGGAATGTCTTTGAAGTACATGACAATTGTAAATGGACACTGATAAACAGTTCATTTGCTTAATGATATTGAAACATAATGTAAGAAACAATCATCACTAGTTCACAGCTGCAATAATGGAAACTAAATCTCAGGGCAATCCTTTTGGGGCAGAGAACGTGTGGAAAAAGTTATTTTGGTAGAACACAGCAAGAAATATGAAACACTTTTTAGTAAATGTGTTGGCACCATTGTTTCCAGAATGGCAAACTTGTAATGAGGCCCATTGTCTCATTTTTTATTTACCAAACATGTGTTATGGAGGTTAGCACAGGTGCAACACACTGTTCTTGGAAACAAGACCACGCAGAGCAACAGAGGTTTGAATCCCAGATCTGTGCTTAGAAACCAAACTCAGGTATGGTATTAGGCATGTTATAAAAAAATAAACAATTAAAGAAAATGTAAATGTTACCGTCTTCATTCTTGGATAGGTGTTCTTGACCAGTGCAAGAATGTTGATGTACATCTAAAGTTGTATCGGGTATGACATGTTTAAATGTTTTGCTTGACTTGGAGCCATTGTGTTTGTATATTTAAAGTGTTGTGTACAGATATTTTAGAAATCCATTTGGTACCACTTTTTTGCCTATTTTATCCCCTGGGTTCAAAGAAGTATGGTATGTGTAATCAACTGCTATGATCTATGTTATGTTACTTTGCATTTATATAGTGCTTTATGTACCATTGGTTTGATCTCAAGGTGCTGGTAGGTTGAACGCCCTCGGGAACCGAAGTTCAAGTCAGTAGAGAGAAGAGAGAGAGTCATAAGGTGCGTGTGATCACCGGATATGTGTGCAGCAGGTGTGGCATTTGTGTGATAGCTGTTTCTTAGCGGTAGGTGTGGTGGTTGGGAGATGAAGAGTATGTGTCGTTCTGGCAGGTTGTTATCCAGACCGATTCTGGCTGCGTTAGCCCTGAGGAGAACGCCTAGGCTGGAGGGTGTGTAACAAGCTGTGTTTAGTTAGGATGATGGGGAGGCAAGTGATGGTATGAGAACAGCTATACTGAATGGTGTCATAGTATAGCTGTGTTCTAGTTGAGTGGTGGTGTAAAGAAGAGAGTCAGCGTGGAGATGTGATATGGTGGTTTACCTTAGGTGCTTAGGATCGAGCACACTCCAACAGTTCCATGCACTACAACCGTTCCATGCACTCCAAACCGTTCCATGCACTCCAAACCGTTCCATGTACTCAAACCGTTCTATTCACTCCGTTTCATGCACTCCAACCAATGTATGCACTCCAACCATTCTATGCATTGCACTCCAACCATTCTATGCACTCCAACCATTCTATGCACTTCGATTGTTTTATGCACTTCAGATCGTTCCATGCACTCTAATCATTTTTGTACAGTGTCCAGTCCGTGCCCTCTATCTGTTCTGTGCATTCCATCAGTTGCAGGTACTCACTCAGTTCTTTGCTCACTATCAGTTTGATCAGTTCTATGTATTCCTTCTGAGCAATGCACTTCGTCCGATCTATGCATGTTATCTCTTCATCATCCGGTCTGTTCATTTCATTCGTTCTACATGTTGTGTGACAGCAATGGTTTATTTTTGGGTGATTGTTGTTAATTAAGGTGTGATGAGGTGGAACTTTGATATTGTATTCCTCAAAAAGTTACTGTATGCCTCTTCAGTCTTTGCTCTGCATGTTTCATCTACGGCTACAGTACAGATGTAACAAAAGGGATGGGAGGTGTCGAAACATAACATAAGGGTTGTGGGCCCGTAACGTTAACAAGGTGATTGAGTCTTTCCTGCCCCTTTGCTCTTTGATACAGAAACACATCTGACCCACAGTAGTGGCCAAACGAAGACACCCCCGAGAGCCCAGACCCCAGACACTCATATATTTCCTCTCCTTCACTGCATACTAAGCGGTCATCAACATATTGAATGATGATGCTTTGAACATGAATATTGCAGAGGTCTTCATGCAATATTCTATTGAAAATACTTGGGCTCTTGCAGTACACTTGGGCAGTCGAAAATGCTTGTATCTTTTCCCCCCTAAGGTAAAGGCTGTCAGGTATTGAGAGTCTGGGTCACGAGGCACTGAGAAAAAGGCATTTTTCATGTCCACCACGGTAAAGTGTGTGGCCTGCTTTGGGATACTACACAAGATGGGCGCTGGTTTCGGGACAAGAGGGAATTCTTTTTGGGCAATATCATTAAGTGGGCAGAGACCCTGTACCATACACCACGACCCACTTTTCGCTTTCTTAATCAGATAAATTGAGGTATTGCAGGGGGAATTGGAGGGGACAATGATGCCCTGCTGTAATAGTGTGTATATAGTGTCTGTTATGCCCTCCTCTGTTTCTCTTTATAGGGGGTACTGTCTGACCCTAGGCAACACTGCTCCTGGTTTAATCTTTATTTTTATTGGGGTCACTTCCTTCAATAATCCTACATCATGGGGGTTTGTTGTCCACAAATTCAGTAGCACTAGTTGTAGATCTCCATCCCAAAAAGATGGCGGTGCGCTGACAATGGCCATGAGGGGGTTTGTCACTCGTCTGTTTTGTATCATTATGTCACAAGGCATACATATTTCCATTATTATTTCACCATCAGTGTCATTGTCAGTTAAAAGCTCTTCATCAGTTAATTTGCGCAGTGCTATGTTCGGGTCAATACACAAAACTGTCCTCCACTCACAGCCATGCATGCCCAGTCCAATCGTCAAAATGTGTTTTGCGGAAACCTGAACCCCCTGTAGATTGAGTGACAAAATGGTGCCAGGAAGTATCTTGGGGGTCGCTACTGGGCAGAAAACAAAATCAGAGGGCACTCTCCAATCCTTACGTGTAATCTCTGGCACCACCCTTGCTAACACCTGTATGCCATATCATGTCTGCTTTGGTTGGTATCCCTCGGACAGCCGTCTCATTTGCTATTGTTTGTATGAGAAGCATCGCTCGTATGGAGCACATATCCGGGGTGCAACATACTATCCCTCGGTCTGTAAATTCGATGGTCCTGTAAATTCACATGTGAGTCCTCATGATACAGTAGGGGGTGCTTGTACTGTCTTCCTTCCTATTTTGACATCTAGATCTTCTGTGTAAGGAACCGTGACCACAGCACCAGAGAATC
This sequence comes from Ambystoma mexicanum, assembly GCF_040938575.1. Classification (NCBI taxonomy): domain Eukaryota; kingdom Metazoa; phylum Chordata; class Amphibia; order Caudata; family Ambystomatidae; genus Ambystoma; species Ambystoma mexicanum. Next base: position 679,926,169 of record NC_090937.1, read on the forward strand.
CCTGCGTTTTGAGATTTTTGCCAGATAACTGAAAATCACATTCACATAAACATGATTTCTCCCCCCCACCCCTCCTAAAGTCCACCGTTCAGATGAATTGTTTGTTTCCTATCTCTGCCCTCACCAATGGTTCCTCGTCTGGACGTAAGGTAGTGGATAGGACTGGACACGCAAGTGTTCTCTGTGGGCTGTCCTAATTTGGGTGGGTGTTTGTTCCTGGGCAAGAGAAAATATTTTCACTTAGCACACATGTTCCTTTATAAGGTGCTGGAGCACCGTTAGCTGTGGGGCGAAGGGGTTTGCATGTGTGTGTGTGATGCGATTTTGCTGAGTTGGATGTACCTGTGCAGTATACCCTGGTGTGTGCCTATTGTCGGTCTGCCCATCCTGTGTGAGGGGGCCCATGGGGAGTCCATATGGGCTATCTGGGTGTGGGTGCCCATACTGCTGTTCGTTGCTGTACCTCTGGGTATTCTGGTAATTAGCTACAGGTCGGATCCAACATTCCCTGGCAAAGTGTCCCCTTCTTCCACATGACCAGCATGGTCCAGGTCCACCCCCCCCCTTGGACCTTGCCCTCAATATGTATACCCACCCCTCCTCCTCATAGCCCTCGATGCCCACCTGTTCCTCTTGCCGGTCTTCCCTGCCATTGAGGTCCCCTGTACCGTTCCTCTCCACCCCATTGCTCCTGACCGTTGTCTACCCATGCAACTGCCATCCTAGCCTGTAGCACTAGCTTCCCCTCCCCTTCTTCTCCCTGCCGACCTGAGGGTGTTGCAGCAACTACTGCTGCAACCTTCACTAACTTACTCTGTACCTTTTTTGGTACATCCGCTAATCTCCTCTGCCCTATTTCTGTTTACCTTTCTTTGCAGTGGTGTACTATAATGCTTTGTATTTCTGGCCACCCTTGGCTTCTATCCCAGCAATTCTATCAAGGGCCTTCTGTACCTCCTTTGGTATGCCTCGATTGATGATAAAATAGAAGAAGGAGGTGGACTGGTCCCAGGCCGTGCCCGTCTACGCGTGCCACAGGTCCTTCACACGAAGAATGAACTGCACAGCATCTTCCTCATCCACCATGGTACATTGCATTACTGAGTGTAAATCTGGGGTGTCAGTCCTCGGCAGTGCATCCCATGCTCGCGTCCTCACATGGTTAAAGGATGCCCGTCATGCATGTCATTCCCCATGGTCACTCCCGGGAACCCTGCCTTCACCCACATTCTGTCTGCCTGATCGTCCACTGCAGATATTAAAAGGTACTTAATGTCCCCAATTGCTAATGGCACTCCCACTGTATTCTTTTCCAATACATACATCCATTTTCTCACCCCCCCTGAAAGCAGTGAAAGTGCTTTGCAGAGATTGTTCTTGTCCATCAGTGCCCAAGGTACATAATGAGGATGTCCCCCTCCCTTGTGAATGAGGGGCATCTGTAATTTTGATCTCACCTTCCCCTTACTCACCTTTACTCCTCTCTTTTTTGCCAATATCATTCTTCCTAACCTGTTTCAGAGCCTTCCCTCCCATCCTTCCTCTATTGCTGTTATCTGCGGGGTAGCCCATTGTATTTGCTGTACACCTCCCACCAGCCCTTCATCAGCCTCATCAAAGTCGCTCCAACATTCCTCATCCCTTTCTGAGACTACTATATCATATACCATGCTTTCTACCTCACCTTCTCATTCCACTCATACTGCTTTTATTGGGGTACTGTCTGTTCTAAAAGGAAATCCCTGGATTTCCATTCATCTTCTGGTAATGCAGCAGTGCTCATTGGCATGGGTGGTGATGATGGCTGCACACTCCCAGACAAGGGCAACGTTGTCCCGCAGTGTTCATAATCGAGCCAGCTCTGCCTGGGTAGATGTTAACGTCAGTTCTAGATCTCGAGTGTTGGGCCTATGGGGGCAGAAGTTGTGCTTGATGGAACATATGGAGGAGATGGTGTAGTGACTGGAGTTATGGGCGCACTTGCTCCTGGCATATACACTGGGTCCATGTACCCCCCTGTGGGTCTAATAAGCAATGGGTATATTTTCTTTTGTTCTTCCCTTTCTTTCCCCTTATCTTCTCCTTCATTGTTTGGCACAGCTGTGTGCTCTATTTCCTTTTCCTGTTTATTTGTAGGGGGCGTTACCTCGAACATCCTTCAACAATCTAGCACCTCTCATCTATTTTGAAGCTGTTTCCCTTTGTGCTTTGCCATTAAAAAGGTTGCTACATGGTCCAATATCTTTTTATCAAAAGACCCTCCTTCTGGCCAGACATGAGGTGATCCCTCCCCTTTTATTTCAGCTACCCACTGGCCATGGTAATTTTTTATTTGATCACTATCCAAGGAGAGATGCTTGCAAATATGTGTAAGTGGAGTATCTAGAGCCATATCTGTCAAAGGGACCTTTTCCCTCTCTTCTATTTTCTCTACGCCGTATCACTTCAACCTATAATGTATCATTCTCAGTTTTCAATTGTTTACTTTCAAAAAAACATAAACCAGTCAACGTTTTCACAAAACAAACCAACGATTACATCGACAACATCAAACAGAGAACATAAACACTCTAGAATAAATCGACGTGTCCCTAGTCCCATTTTTCACGCAACCTTGGATTTTCTTTGCCCACACTCAACGCTCACATCACCCCTAACCCGCATCTGCCTACCTCCACAAGAGTTCTAGAACAGTATAGACACTAAATATTACTAATTTCTGAGCGTACTAAAGGTACGAGGCTCTTACTTTATTCCATTTCCTCAATTATTTCCAGGACTGGTCGGGACAGTGCTTTGCAGCGCCGCCTTCCACACCAGAGCTTGGTTCCCGTATCTCCTCTTATTTCTTCACTGTACTCATTTATATAAAAACCTAATGGCCGTGAAAAGAGAAAAAGTGCTTTGTTCTCAACAATCACCCCGTCCAGTCACACTCAACCCCATTCTTGCGTCTTCCCCTTAATAAATCTGCTCCACACCTTCCCTTTCCCTCCTTTACTTCCCCATGCAATCAATACTCATGTGCCCATGATATTCCAAGAGCCTCCGTTCTTGGTCTATCCACAAGTGGGGGCCTCCCCATCGTGACCCAGCCCAGCTCCGCCGAGCAGTTGGGTATTCACAAAGCCGGGACCCACAAAACCTGCCTTGCTGCGTAAGAGGTTTTGTTTGAATCTGGTCAGTAGTAGGTGGTGGTGGGCCTTTCCGGGGAAGCCCTGCATCTTGCCACAATACAGGGTCGTCAGGGAATATCATGTTGGGGTCACCAAATTAAGGTGCCCACTCCCCGACACAATATCCAAAAATCAAGATAATGGACACAACCCAGTAGGAATGAGACCAAGAGATAGATTGCAAGTAGAACAAAGTTTATATATGATAAATTGTGAACACAGAGAACTCTGCTGCCCAGGGAGCGCTCTGCCAAACATTACACAGGCAGCACATTATGAAAGATAAAATTGTCACTGATGACATCATGTTACAAATGCACAATTCTGTAATACAATTGGGTTGATTCGTCAGTGCTGTAGTATCTGTAGGCACCGACCACATAGGATTGGTTGATGCTTGTGAGTCACTCCCACAGCACGTGGGTCAGCTGGGCTCATCCTCATGAGGTGAAGGTTAGGCCAGCAAAATGGACACTTTACCTAACTAACTGATCTTGCAATAACTGGATTTGAGAGCATGAGACAAATGGCACTCGTAATGTCTGGTAGGAATGTGGGTGCTTCCCAGAGTTATAGGCATTGTACCCTCTGCACTCCAGTACCCATAAACCTAAAGTCCCCGACCCAGGTGCCCACCTTGGAGGTTTTGATCTACCTAATGCCTCATGAAACGAATAGACAAGTGTTAGGATTAGAAAGAATATATGAGTGTCTGGGGTCTGGTCTCTCGTGGGTGTCTTCGTTTGGCCACTACAGGGGGTCAGATGTGTATCTGTATCAAAGAGCAGAGGGACATGGGCCTGGTGGATTACAGCTCAGCAGGATGGGGGTCAGAAGGGGCATGAGCAGGTTAGTGGAGATGGATGGGCACTAAGATGGGGGCCTGTTCTGGTCTCACACAGTGCAGTGAGCTCATATGTTCTGGGACAGCACTGAAGGTTGCAACAATGAATGGCTGAATTTACGTGAGAACAGGCGTTGTGCAAAGCTGGCAGGAGGCAGTGGGGTAGGTGCCTGGGCTGGTCGGGTGAGGCACACGGCAGAGGGAGAGACAAGCATTTAGAGATTAGTTTCATGCCTAGTAAAACAATGGCATTTGGCGGGTTACCTCAGAGTCTTTCCACGTTAGTAAGGCCTAATTACATGCTTTCCTTGTTAGTAATTAGTAGGTGATTAACATAGATTACAGTTGGGGGGAATGGGGACAGCACATGAGATCCATGCATGCGGGAGTGGTGAGAGGGGCGGCATTGACCACCTCTCCCCCAATACTAGATTCCCACTATAGGCTGAATTGCACCTTTGGTTTACTGGGGACAACATAAACATCTTGCTATTTCCTCTAATTCTTAATGTGCTATCACTCAGAACCCCTTGGTGGAAAAGGTACCTCTCACTGATAGTTACCTATCTATATACCTATATTTTCAGTTCTTACTAATCCCCGTTGTCCTAACAATATTTACATTTTCCTTTCTATAGAGGTTGTTTTACTCACTTATGTTTAATTGTAGGGAGCTCTGCTTTTTCAGCAGTTATGGTGTATTCGTGCTTCTGATGTAGGTGCCATTTTTTAGTGTTGTGATCCTGCATGTATCTCCTCCATGAGGAGCATTTCTTTCCTTGTGATTTTCTTCCTTCTGAGTTGGTGCTTTAGTTGTGGCACAGTAGTAAAGGTATAACGTTATGTTTACATATGGTTAACGTTTAGTATTGGACTAGTAAGGTTGGTTGAGGTGTAAACCCATTTCAGTGATCTAGTTAATTCTTTCAGCTAATAGAGTTAAAGTTTCTCACAAGACAGTTAAGGTGTTGTAATAAGATGGTGAACAGATTCTACTAAAAATTACCAATTTCTATTAATGAAGAAGCTTTGCATGCTTTCATTATATTCTAGTCTTAGGCCAGGGAATGTCTGTTAGGTATTGAAAATAGTTTAATTAAATGTTGTTGTGAAGTTTGGTGGTTTTCTCTGACTCCTCTCTGGTTCCCAGATTCATAAGCTTATTAATCAAACAATCATTCACTGTATTTTGGTAAAATACCATAAAAGCACAACACAATCAAAACCAATGTAAATATCACAATTGAAAGCCAGCTAATTACAAAACACGGTACATCATATTATTAAATCATCATATAAAATCGAAAATACGTATAGTAAGCAATTCCCTAAGAACATTCAAAACACTTTCGAATGTTTCAGTGTGTGGGGGTAAGTGAAAGTTCTGTACCTATGCTCTGTTTCTGTAAAAATAAAATATTCCATTCATCTTTGTTCACTTTTGGTTTATTTCCAAAGTTCTTAGTATGTTGTGTGTTTCAAGAGGTGTCAACATTCTACAATTGTAGGCACGTGCATATGCTTCTCCCGTATTTGGTCTTTCTCAAGGCCCAGTGAATTACACACAGGTTTCCAATTGGTTTTGATTTGTCTCCAATCTTACAAACACATGTTAATCATACAAAATATTGTTGTGTTCCTTCCCAAGTGGGTTCACAGTTATCCCTATTCTCATAAAATCCTGTTATTGTTTCTTCACAATAACATAGTATCCACAAATACATTTGAATTTCCAGTTTCTTCACAGTATATAGTTGTCCACATCCTTATATAACAATAGTTAATCTTTTCAGAGTATAGACGCTTCAGTTCCCCCAGCGCATGCCATCCATGAGGATTATTTGCACAGCATTTTGACTGACTAGTGAATATCAGTACAGGTCAGTTATCTGCAACCATGCAACACTATCCACTTATTCAAAAATTGAATACATCAGGTAGAAACACTGTGCAATATTCACTCTGTTTTTAAATGTCTTCATTTTGAACGTCTATTCAAGGCTTTAGACACAAATCTCATAACTAAATTAACCCTATCCATAGTTTCCTGTAAAGTCAAATTCTTCAATCAGTGTTCTAACATTTTTGGATATTAGCGTAGGGATCATTTATGATCATCTAAGATCAGAATATACATGGCAAAGAACAAAGAAGTGTTATTTTTCTTCGCTAACATATCCACACATTGGACATCCCTGAACTGTTCTTCCTGCCCATAGGCCGGTGAAGGAATTCAAGGAAAGAATACCTAATCAGAATTTAACAAATAAATTGCACTCTCTTGGGTTTTTGGGCCAATCAAGGTATGTTTCTAGCCCCATTTGCATCTTAGTTCCAAGATAATTTGTACACGTCGATTTAGATTCTTCCCTTCTCAATATGTCAAATGGGAACCATTCAAAAAACAATTCCTTTGCAGGCCCTTAGTTTGCTGCAATCAATCATTTCTGGTTTTGACCATACATCCCCAAAACCAATTCTACATAAAATGTATGAGGGGGGTATGTGCGTGAACCACGCTCAAGAGTTTACATGGTTGCCCTCTAACACATCCTGAATTTCCCCTCTATAGTCTAATAATGCTACATTTGAATCCATAGAAGAACTGGAATTATTTGGGCCTTATACCCAATACCATATTGACTATGCTAAACTTTGACTGCAGCATTTGAAGGACTGAGTAGCAAGCACAGACGATTACTTTAACAAAATGTGTTTTAATTTATGATTAACCTGTCAATCTTGCAGGTGCCCCATAGTTCTGCACAATGACTGCCACCTCTGTTTGGCCTTTATCAACCTCAATGTTTATGTCCCACGGTTGTGGTTCCTGGGCGGGTGGGCAGTTGGCATTGATGGATCGGTTTGTGCAAGCAAAAGGAAGATGTTTCTGGTGCCCTGGTTGTATATGGATTTTAGAGGTGGCTTTGTAATAAGTTGACAATGTACTCTTTACTAATAGTAATGCCTGGTGTTTTTGTCACATTTCTTTCCCCTTACCTAAATGCATTATAGTGGGGTCTAGTAGCCGTCTGTCATTGTCATGGATTAACCTTTGAGTCATATTACACATTGGTTGGCTAATTGTCAGTGGGATCACTTACCACATGTCAGAGCGTGTGTTACTGTTTGACGGTTCCCTTTGCTAGTGGTGATTGTGTTGTCAGGGATGTGGGTCTTTGATGGTATAAGCCAGTTGTGAGTGGCTTCTCCTGTGTGCTGAATGGAGCTTTTCATCATGGCTACTTCAATGTCTTGAAGCAATCCATAAATATGTATGATCTCCAAATCATTAGGATCCTTTAGTAGAGATAGTGATGTCAGAGTGTTGGTGGTCAGACATTACAAAGCCCAATGTGAACCTTTACCAATATTAGGTGTTTCAGCAAAATAAGATGATGTGTAGAATATGCCAGACCCTTCTATCCCTGTTCCGAAATACATCTCCCAGATATCAGTCTCGCAGTGTCTTAATTTCCCTTTTGATCTTTTAAAATAGCCAGCAAGTTTTTTCCATTGACTTTCCATTTATTTAAAAACTGTACAGTAGACATTGAGGTTTACACAGTGCAAACATCTCACAGCCCACAATCAAGCCCTGAATTTGCCAGTAGGACATTTTCACATTGATTTGCCATTGATTTAAAAAGATTAACAGTGAACATGGTGACCCTTGGTGATGTCAGGGCTCTAATCTAGATTCCCTCCCATGAAACCCCCACAATTTCGTAGCCAAAAGGTTGAGCGCTTCATAGGATAAACAATGTGAATCAGTATATTTTTTCTTCATATGTATGTGACTTTTTCACAATTCCTGAAAATCAAACTAAAGCTTAAGTTAAATCTTTAATAATGGAGAATTCCATTTTACATTACAATGAGCATTGCTCACTGTTGAATGACATGGCATAGGTATTTCATTAAATATAAACATTGATCATACAATGTATTAAAAGTTGAAGGTCATCAGTATGCAGCCGAAATATTTCTATGCACAAATACTTTGTCCCTCTTCAAAATGATTTGAGATGCTATTTGAACATGGCAATGAAGACATAATATAGGCACGCTTTAATGTGATTTTTCTGTCTGCTAATGTACATCTGACAATTAAAATGGAGAGTGTTTCCGAACAAATAATCTAATAAAATGACTGAACACATTTAGGGGGTTGTTTTATATTCAGTGGTAATCGCATGCAGAGGAATGCCATTGTTAGCATTACGTGATGTTGGGTCCCCTGCATGACATTTTCAACTTTTGCAAGGGAGAGTTTAAAAGAAAAGTGGAAAGGCCTAAAGCCAGAAGGAATGGCCTTCACTCTTTCCTGCGTCTTGTGAAAAATGTAAATGCCATCTGCAAATTATGCTCGCAAAACAGCATTTATTATGCATTCTTGAGGAATGTGCCTGCAGTTAGCAGGTTCTAAAAGGAGTCCATAGCAGTCCATTCATTTTACACCTGTATGAAAATATCATGCAGGCTAAAAAAAATTGTACTTTCAAGATGGATGACGAAGGCATGGTCAAGGTGGAGATGTTTGGGCCTAATTCACAGAACGTTTAGCATGCAGCAAAGTGACTTTGCTCTGCAAAAATACACTGTGTACCGGGTCCAATTCACAGAGCACCATGCTAAACGTTCAATGAATTAGGCCCATGGTGTCAATATCTAAACATTTTGTGTAGTAAATTTACTTTGAAATAAACAAAGAGTATAGTACCTTTTAAGGTTCGATATCTTGTGAGTTGCATGCATGAGGGGGATATGTGTGTAAGTAAGTGTTGTGTTGCTATAAACAACAAACCTACCTTCTGCTTCTCCCTCGGACTCAAGGGGTGAAGGTTTGTCACAGCAGGTATCATTGTGTAGCTTGTTCCTGTTTTATCACCTCACAGTGGCATGAGCTACAATGTGGGCATCTCTATTTGCGTGGTATTGTTATGTGAGAGTGGATTTACAGGAGAGCATTTTTGCATGAGCAGTCACTACATTCAGTGCATGCATATTGCTATACATAATAGATTTTGCTCCAAGAAACTGTCCTAGTCTGGTTATGTGGACATGGGTTTACAGCTAATTGTGGATGTTTGATTGTTACATGTTTCATACATACTGGATATTGTTCCAGCAAGCATGTTCTTGCGTGTGTACACAGGATGTGTGTGTTGTTTTTTCGAGTTGTGTTGTTGTGCCGGGTTTCACTCATTATTTGTGTGTTGGGTGCATAGAATACTTTTATGCATTAAAGATTCAAGCTTCCCCAATGTCGCGGCTAACCTCTGAAACAATCGTCCGCTCCACCTGCACTCTGAGACGTTCTAACAACTTTTCAGAAAAAAAACTAAAAACTCACCTGCTCACCTAACTTTTGCCATTCACAACTTGCCTGGACTATACGCACCCATGGAACCATACCCACCTATTTAACTAGTGCCCAGATGCCCGAGGGCTTGGTTTGCTGCTATAAATGCGAAAATAATATAAAATAAATACATTGCATATACCTGTCCTAATATATTGAGCTCTAGTTGGGGGTGCTGATTGCAGAGGTTTTTGTGTATTGGATTGTACCAAGTTCATTTTCTTTGGCCCTAGTTTGCCCCCCTCGGAAATATGAATAACAATCCTTTTTGAAAAAAAATGAATATGTACACTTGGCTGTAGCAGTTTTTCAAAATGGTAGATGCATGTAATCCTTCAGTTTAAGTCTGAGGTGTGAACCCAAAATCTTGAACATCTAAAGTTGGTGACCTTTCATGAATGGGAACAAAATGTACAGGTGAAATAATGGTTGCATTTTCAAATATAAAGGTTGTTGTAACCCTACTGACCTATGTACTGCTTCTGATGCCATGGACCATGAATACCTCCACAGCATCCTCACCATGTGCTTGGGATTAGGCGGAGGAGTCCTGCAGGGTTTAACCGTCAACCTATCCAAAAAAGACCAACTCATCCATTTAGCCACCAACAGATTGCAGGAACCACATCTAACCTATTGAGGAGCTCCTTGCAAACATTGACATCAAGATACACCAACATGCATTTGGCACCCCGGTTTACCTAAAGATCAATTGCATTAATGACATTATCTACTCAAGCACTGCTTGTGAATTATCTAAGCCTGGATGTCAAGCTCCTTCCTCAAGATCAATTGAATTAATTTTTATAGGAAAGACAATCAAGCAGTCCTGTGTTGCGACGTAGCCAAATCCACCAGGTGCAAAATCTCCCAACTTGACCATTTACTATGACATCCCTCATTCCAAACTCAAACCACTCAGAAGAACCAAGCAGCACCTTGTCCGCTTGTGTTCAACTGCAAATTGAAGCCTTTCACTCTTTCACTGCTGCCCTGAGTTTAAGAACAGTTGTCCAAGCACTGGTCATCTCCCTCCTGGATAGTGGCAAAGCCCTACTCACACAAGTCTCAGATGCCACCTCGCCCCTCTGAAAGCCATTAAGCATATTGCAGCACACCTCATCACAGAGATACAGTAATTTGACCACATCACACCCATCCACAAGCTACTGCACTGGTGTTCTTTTAATGCATGCATCATGTTCAAGATTCCCTGCATCAATTACAAAGCAGTCACAACCAAAACACTACCATACCTGTCCAACCACTGCCTCAGTCGGCCTGTGTATGACCAGGAGCAACAACGTCATAAAACTGGCAAAACAAAAATGGCAAGAAGGAAAACATCTGTAAACAGGCCTTTTCCTGCAATGCCCACTGCCAAATGTACAAGTGATGGACCAACACAGATAAGACTGTCACCCTTCATCCTAAGAAGAAAAAATTGAAGACTGTACTCTTCAAAGACCATCACAATAATTGTTGAGCACTTCATGCAACCCTAATTCTTCTCCTCCAAAGCTCCACCCCTCGGCACCTCCTGCTATCTTTCCCAACTCCTCTGTCAGACCTGCACCCTTACTTGTTACATCTTGGGTGAGACCCTCTGCTGCTTTCCAGCTAGTGTGGTGCATTATAACTAAAAAACACACATACATAAAACGTGTGTGTGAGTGTTTGTACATAAAGGCAAAACCCACAAATTAGCCATGACAGCACCCATGATATAACAAATGCCATCACAAATGATAGCATCCATGACACCACATATCACATCACGTATGACATAATTTATGCATCCACATGCAATAAAATGTAGCATTGAGCCGTAATACGTGTAAAGCCATTTGTCCTGGAATTGCAGGTTAGGGACAGGAATCTACATAAGTGTCAATTTCAACACTGTCCATAGTCAGTATTATATAGGACATAGCATATGTAATAGAGGGTTTCAGAACAATCAATGGGGACTGTATTCGTAAGCCTAACAAAACTGAATGAATCCTTGTGTACTTTTGGTGTCACAATCTGCCCCTTTTAAAAGGTTTTATAGTTATAGCACGAGTGCCGGGTGTGCGGACTGTGGTTTGGGTTCAGGATCCCAAGGATATAAAAATGCATTTGCCCGCGGGCTTTGAAATACTCCTATCAAAACACACACACAGTGGCTGAAGGGCAACAATGGATAATGGATCTGCTCAAAAGGAACTGGAAACCCTCAGCTCATATTTCAATTCACTGGAGGAGGTGTGTGGGAGCAAGGGGCCATTAAGCCCCTCGCGTCCTTTACTTTTCACTACAAAACTTCCGCCAAGTGCCTCCAGTGATGGGTCCGCCCCTCGCCCTTATGCAATGTCGACTTTGGTTAACATTCGCGTAGATGGGACCATTGTGCAGGACACAGGGTATTCATTTCTGTACCCCCTTTCGACTCCATCTTGGTGACTAGGCCTCACTGCGATAGTACAAAGCGCTTCTCTTCCCTTTCTCTTCTCGCAACGGCCAGACGCACAGGGCACATGGCCCCCACCATCGTTCCCACTCTGACTGGAAAACTCTGCGGCTCCATTCTCACGCTGAAGCCGGAGGTGCTTGCAACAAATAATAAATATAACACATCATTTTTCCTCTGAGATCACTGTCCTGCATGTGAACCAGCATGAGCTAAGCACATAGCTCGTCCGTCTCCACAAACGTGTCCTTGCCCCGCACGCTCGCCAGTGGAAACTTACTGCCATTGTGACCCTGTGCCCCTGCAAGGTATTCCTTTCATGTGCCAGATCACTGACCAAGCCAGGATGCCCACACAACAGATCCCCAACTAACACTAGACCCCTGCTGCAGTATATCGTTGTCTACCACTAACAAATGTCACATACCAGAGATTCTTATGAACGCAGACCCTAACTTCAGCCAGTGTTATTATGATGGTCAAGACCCTTAACCTAAAGCCTCTCTAATCCAATGTAATTGATAGTATCGATATACGTGTGACTTTTATAGAGACGTGATGAATTATTCAAACACTACAAACGATTGTTATTTAGTGCATGCATTTTGAGAATATATTATGTTAGCCTAGATAGTGACCACCCTGATTCACAGCGACCTGACCTTCACCCATTCGGAGCACAGGTGCCTGACGTCCACCCTCCCGCCAACCAAGCAGCCAACCCGGAGGAAGAGATGCCACCCACACCTTGGGCACCATATGGACTGTCCAATCCGGGAATACGTAGTATCTTATGTTAGTTGCGTCATTTGTCCTATAAAATGTATTGTAACATTAATTTTGGTCAGAGCGCTCTGAGAGGCAACAGAGATCTTTGAATGCCATTTACTTATATAAACCTTGTCTTGAACTCTTGCAGCCTGCTCTCTTTGCCTCATTCCCCATCAGGGATGTGTCAGTTTTATTTCTTTGCATGAGAAAGACAGGGAGGGCACAAACAAAGGTAAGCTTGCGGTTAATGTTTGGAATGAAATTTGTGAAATCAAAGCAGTTTTACTGTCCAAATAATTATATGTCTGTTATTACAGGTGGATTGCATTTTATCCTGTCTTCTCAATTAGGCAAATTTAGAGTATTCAACAACATGGTTGAAGCTGCCTTCAGATGTATTACAGCCAATTAGAACAAAAACAAAATAGCTCGCAGTATGAAGCTTGGAGGAACTCCATCCAAAAATCAATCAAGTACAGAAAGGTGTGGTCAAAAGAGTGGATGAATCTAAATGGTATCCTCAAACCTTTGGGCCTGGACTCCCATAATTAAATGCCAGTCAAAAACGACTGCATTTACACAGCTCAAACCATCCTTGCAGTGTGAACCTTGTACTGGATCTGGTCAAACAAACCAGATTTGGGAATAGAAAACTAACAGGGTGTTGGGCTGAAGAGGATGAATGCTCTCCCAGAGGAACTTAATCTAGTACTATATCAGCTGAAATATGTAAAATCATTACAAAAATATTCAAAAATGCATTTATAGAGCATTCAGTAAGAATAAGCATCCTCCATGAACATACCGCATACTTCATTATATTCCTCTATTAGCTAGCAACCAAAACTGAAATCTGCTGTGCTCAAATCTCCGGTAAAGTCTCGCATGTGAATTCTTCAGTTTATCTTTTGTACCATATGAGACCTTCATCCCTCCCATCGTCCCCTGTTTGATTCTACATGCTCTAAACTCTCCTGTATAGTAGCAGTGCATATCAAAGACACATGAAACATCTTACGTTCCTAAAGGCCATTTATTTCCTTTTTTTACAGAGGGAATATGTGGGACACCAAACACCCAAGATCACCAATATGCACTATCCCACACTGTTTTATGCGATGTAAGACTTATCAGGTGTTCTAATTGTTTGTTAGGAGCAAAGACTGCTTATTTTGAATCTCAATGTAGTTTTATTATAGACAAGAGTCACCCATTACCCTTCTCCTCAATTCCAAATGTTCTTTCCTCTATCTCTCTTCCAGGTCTCTCTTTATTTCTATCAGGTTATCTGTCATATGACATTATAATAAGTCCACAATGTACACGTCTGTTGATTAAATGGCAATTATTTTCGGTTTGAGGTGCAAGGCATTCAGAATCTTCCCAATGCATTTTCGCCACCTACCCTTACTTTATGGTTGACCAGATTTGACATTTTTAAAACATTTCTCTCAGAATTTCACATGCAACAAATTGCTAAAAGTGAATCTTGTCACTCCACTGTGTATGTGTCTCTATCAATCCTACACAATCAATTGCATCAGTAGTACTAGTTGTGTTAATCTTGAAACCAGTAGTCATCATCCAAAGGATCGAATCTTACCTTAAAGTATTTAGAGTGTATGCTTCTATACAAATACCATTATCAGATGGAAATTTCTGTTGTACACCGAACTGGCATTTTGTTTTCTTTCCTCCTCATTTAAAGAAAATTCTTGCAGTATACCACCTGATCATGGTCGTAGTTAAAAACAACCCACACTCTCTGACACCATCATATTGCAACTGAGCTCATACAGTAACATGCTTTAAATTCAATACCAAATGTAAATTTTTGTTATAAAGATCATTTTGAAATATGAGGATTACTTCTGTGCTAATGTCTAATTACATTACTACCATCATTGCTTGTTTATCGTTTTGGGATATAAATTAAACGAATTTGCATGAAGTTGAAGTTTACCTTAACCAATGCCATGTTACAAGCAGTTTTATAATTACAGCATCAAAGGTACAGTAATTTCTAATTTGTTGATTTTGTATTGCATGTGAGGAAGATACTGTTGTCCCTGTTAGCCTCATTCATGCACTTTTATATTAGTATTTAATTGTAGCCAATTTGAAGTACTGCCCACATAGAAGAAAAATGGTCTATACATTTTAGCATAGCTGTTTTGTTTCTCTTCCGAGTATGAAAATAAACAAAAACAGAATGAGGATGCGCCACCCTGATTTAATGTGTGTCTTATATCATTTGCTCTCCTAAGATTAGAGCTCAAGCAACCATAAGCAGTCTGCACTTCACTGTAAATCACCAGTGGCTTGGAGAGCCATAAAACATGTGCAATGTCTCTATCCGGCCCATGGGCTACACAGTATCTGTAGATTTCACTGAATCAAATTTCACCTACTCAGAAATCTTCACATTTTTTCTACTTCAAATTGTTTAGGTAAGTAAGTAACCTTTTTAAAACACAGATGGGCTGGGTAAGGAGATAGGATCAGGTAGGGGGAAGTTTGTGGGGGTGTGGGAGTCTCCCCCGCATAGTAAATAAAATATTTGAAGAAAAAAAATCAAAGATTTCATCTTTGGTGAAGTTGATTCAGTGAAATCACGGATATCCGGGCTATACACAGTGCGCTGCTGCAGTATACTTTATTGAATAAAAATATGTAATTTAATAAAGGATTAATTTACTACAGAGATCAATCAACCGGAAATAGGCTGCACTTAATTGACTATCATTATCGGATGGAAATTTCTTTTGTACACCGAGCTGGCATTTTGTTTTCTTTCCTCCTCATTTAAAGAAAAATTATGCTCTTAAGGTCTATTTGGTGGCCTTTTGTCTACACGCAGAGCGCCACAGCCATACACTATGGTGAAAAAAAAGTCAGGAATAGAAAAT